>NC_136068.1:1036860347-1038060347 GCF_964261635.1 Lissotriton helveticus | reverse complement strand
TACCGTGTCTCTTATATGAAGACGATATAGTCCTAATAAGCCACACAAAGGTAGGGCTTCAATGTGTGAATACAACACAGAGTTACTCTAAGTCAAATGACCTAACAATAGACCTTGAGAAAACACAGACGATGACGATCAGCAAAAGCAAAAGGAAATCTTTTTCGTGGTTTTGGAACAACTCTCGCATTGAAGACACGTCGACATACAAATATCTAGGCGTAAAGATTGACAACCGTGGCCAATTCAGTGTGCAAAGATCAAGTATCAGAGGAAAAAGACTTGCGCTGGCAATCTCTTTAAAAACATTGAACAACAAACTTTCTGGTCCTTCTCTTACACCTCTGGTACAAGTAATCCATGCCAAATTACTGCCAACAATTACCTACGGGAGTGAGGTGCAGCGAGGCAGAGATGCAAGAACTCTTGACACTACGATCACAGCTGCATATAGAATTATCTTTATTCTTCCCAAGCGAACTTCTCCATCACAGATTAGGCTAGAGTTTGGCATTTAACAACAGCTCCTGGCAAGACAGGGGGCCTACATTTGTGCCTGGGATAAAGTAAGGAAATCCGCACAAGAAACACTGAACGACTATCTATGGAGGTAGCTAGAGCAGCACCCAACCTCACCAGCAGCCAAGTACCTGGCAAATAGTCTTGCAAACACTGGTTTAGAGCAGCTCTGGAACTCCTCCACAAGTCACACAACGCTCACAAATTTGGTCAAGAAATCAATTAAACAACTATCGTGGGTTCAAGATAAAGCAGCCATCTCAAAAAGAACGCACGGCTGGATGACCCTGAATTTGCATTCGGGAAAAGCTCCTCAGAGCTATTTTGGCCTCGGCTACGCCAAAACCACCAAAATGCATTTTCTAAGGTACAGATTAGGACTGCTACCATGCTCTCAGCACCTTCCATATTGGTTAAAAGAGAAAGCAGGTCCGCTCTGTCGGCTCTGCGGCGTTATGCAAGAGGATATGCTGCACTTGCTATGCTCCTGCGAGAAACTGCTGGACGAGCGGAAACACCTGCTGAAGCGCCACTTTATCCACTGCGGGATACGCACACAAAGGAATGCAGTTCTCACCTGTTTTTCTTCTCAGGACCCCCAGCTTAGCTGCAGCTTTGTGAAATTCATGAAGGCAGTGAAGAAAAAAAGCCTAAAAATGATTTTTAAAACTGCCTCCAAAACAAAACTGTGTCTACTGTAAATGCACTTTTAGAGCGAAAAATGAAAGAACACATTTTAGTATATTACTGTAGCAACTTTAGTCCTAAAATTTAACATGAAGCAATTTTGAGCTTAGGACGAACTGAAAAGCGTTGTCTATGCTATGCTGGTTTTAACATATGTCATTTTAAATATTTCTTTTATTCTGCTTTTTCATTGCAATGGTTTTAATTAACTATGCTAATAAATACTTACTTACTTAAATCATTGGGTGTCTGAGAATACATAAACCTGCCATCAACTATACCTTGGAGGAGCAACTCTACTAGCACCAATTGCTTCAATAAAGATGAAAATTTGCACTGGTTCAAGAGGGGAAGCATAAAGACAGCCAAAATGAACACTCGTGCCACATCAGTTAACTCTTCAGACCCAATTTGTGGGACCACAGGCAGGCAGGGTCTACTGGGCCTCAACCTTGGGGGGTTGAAGTTGTTTGCCTCAGATGTCCCAAGGTCAGTTATTATTATTATTATTATTATGTGTTCTTATATAGCGCTCGATTACCCGTAGGCATCTCGGCGCTTGCCTTGGGAACCCGTCCTGGCTTCCCCAAGGTGAAAGCCAGGCATCCCGCCGCGGGGGGGCCGTAGTGGAGATTAAGCAGGCTAATGCCCAGAGCTGCAGAGTGTGAACCCGTGATTCGAGTAGGCACCGAAACGAGAATTATCGAGTCCGTGGATATTTGGGCTCAAGACCCTGCCGCGTCGGGAATTGAACCCTGGTCCCGGGTCTGACCTCTGCTTCAGGGTCTGCCTCCTCTAACCAGTGAGCCACACTTCTCCCGTCAACAGTCAACCCATGAGGCTGAGCAAACTGTGCCAAATACAAACCTTTCCATGCTTGACTCTCGGAAGAGAAGGCGAACAGTCTGGCTTCTCAGGGAAGTAGTGTGGGGTGCTCAAAACTACACACTACTGTAGCTGATATAGTTTAGTCTTTCTGTGAGCCATCTTGGCATGTTCTCCGCCCACCCAGCTCCCCAGTTCTGGGTGACGCTCACAGGTGCAGTTTGACTCATTCTCAAAACTGTATGTGCACCTGTTGTGTTATGTTGATTTGCATAGCACACGAATCACCCAAGAGGGTATCCAGGTGCCTCAAAAGGTATGTGGTCCCCAAGCTGCTTAAATAAAGAGCCAGTCTTAAGCTTCTTGCGGAACTCAGGAAGTGAGGAGGAGGAGCTGATGTGTTGAGGGAGGTCGTTCCAGGTCTTGGGTGTGATGCAGGAGAATGAGCGTCCTTCAGCTTTGCTTTTGCAGATGCAGGGAGTGTGCGTGAGTGAGGCAGAAGGTAGGTGTCTGGTGGGTTGGTGAAAGTGTATGCGGCTGTCGGGTATTCTGGTCGTGTTGTGTAGGGCTTCTTTTGTGCACGTGAGAGGTTTGAACTGGCTGCGCTTGTAAAAGGGGAGCTAGTGAAGCTTCTGGAGGTGCGGTGTCATGTGGGTGCAGCAAGGAAGGTCGAGTAGGAGTCTTGTTGTGGTATTATGGATGGTCTGGAGTCTGTGTAGGAGTGTGTCTGGATCTCCTACTGGTAGAGTTGTATAACTGCTCAGAAGCTCCTAGAAGCCTTACTGAATCAAGAGGGAAGAAGCCTGTCCAATGGTATGTACTACACCTGCCTAAGCAGCGGTTAATCTATACACTAGTATGGTGAATGGAGCATTGGATCTGGGCAACTATTTTACCATGTGTTTGTGGAAAATTTCTCATTTCAGTTTCAAAACTGTATTTCCTTTAACAGCAGCTGTGACGTGAGTTAAGAGCGGGCGATGGTAAAATAACATGTAACTGGTGCCAACCGCAGCGGTGTGCGGGGGGGGGGGGTTGGGATGAGCAAGAGGGGACACAAACATTACCAGCAGTAACAAAGATTTTCCTGCCAGCCTGCAAGGAAGCTCCAAGGGCCACATGCAGTACCAGGAAGACATGGAAGTTCAAGTGCTTGCAAGCGGCTGGAAGGCAAGATATTGGCGCTTTACCATGACGCCTTTTGGGAAGTTGCAATACTTATATTAGACTTTTCACTGTAGTAGAGGCACTTTATGCATGCAAACAAAAGAATGACTAACCTGGAGAAGGGCTGCCTCGGAAAAAGCGTGTGAGTGCCATTTTAGAATGATAAATGTTAGGCAACACCACAAGACTTCCATCCGGGGGCCTGCGCTCTATATAGTGGTGACGTGGGCTCAGGAGTCCTGGTTGCTAGGCGACCCTCCGGCTCCACTCCAGCGCAGCTCCTGTCCTCAGCGAACCCGGCCTCGGGATGGATAGCACACTGTTGTTAATAGCTGGGACAGCAACATGAGGAATTCCGCGGCTCAGATCCTTGATAAGTGTGGTGGGGATCAGCCGATGGGGTGTCCTTGACATCCCCTTCCAAAGTTTCTGTATACGCCCCCTCCTCCCCTAAAACTACAATAATAAAGCAAAGCGAACCAACCACCTTAGAACAGCAGGATGGGCGACTTCCCACACCAGACCTCTCGTGCTCTGCCAGGGTACCTCTCCACAGCTGCCGTGACTTGCTCATTTTGAATATGCAATGCAGCCAATGAACGGGCCAGTGATTCCCCTTCAACTCTCCACGATCACTGCTACTGCTGCCGCTGGGAGCTTCAAATGGGGTGGAGGAGAGGGGAAGAGAAGAATAAAATTAAAACCAGTGCGGCCCTCGTAAAAAAGGCGCAGCGCTGCTAAAGTACGTCCACAATTTTAAAATCTCCACAGGATTTACTGCCCGCCACATCACGAGAGCTGCCTGGGCACAAACGTACTTATTTTCCCAAGTCTCGGCTCACAATGTACAGCCTTTTACTACAAGCACCCTTGGTGCCAGAGAGACCTGTGTGCAGCCGGTGCCTTTATTTCAACAGCGGATGCGTGTGTCGATCCGCTCCCAGTTTAAATTTAGCTCATCATCATGTCCCGCCGCAGCGCCTGGAGATAAAACAGCGTGGGGAAAATGGATTTCGTGTCTGCCAGGCCTGCGCTGTTGTTATTGACCCTGTGTGTGGGAGAGGGCCCGGTGCTGTTACCAGGTGAGTGTTGTATATATGAAGTATAACTCCACAGGTAGATGTAGTAAGAAACAGCTTTATTGCAGCACAGAACAGGTAAGCCCAATCCTCTCCTGGCCAGAGCTCCAACTGCCAACAGGGCGAAGGAGAACTCCAGAACCAAGAACATTACAGAGATCTAGAGTGCCAGCTCAGAAGATGAGCTAAGCACTGTACAACATATCTTCCCCTCTTAACAAGAAAAGAAAGCAACATTGTATAAGAGACCAAACAGAAATCAATGTATATAATCATTCAAGTATGTGGGTGGACGACGAGAACGAGGACACCTCAAATTAACTTCTGATGAAGAAGAAGAAGAAGTAGTAGGAACAGTTGTAATAGAGGCAGTTTCAACCGAGGAATTATCCTGTGTACACAAGGAAGTGGAAGCATCCCCACTACCCACTTCCCCCGTACATTTGGTTGAGAAGAAAAAGAGGAACCACCATCAGAAGTTAACAAGTACCCATTGCATCCCTCTGAACTTCTAGGCATTAGGCCATCAGAACAGTCTTTCTTCTTTTGGTATAGTGCAACTCTCCTATAATTCCAACTTTCCCCATTGGCCAAAACAACAAAATGCGGAAAGACTCTTTTAACTCTATAAGGACCTCTAAACTTGCTAAGACCCTTGGAACATCTGCCTGGCTTTACCTTGACTAGATCGCCTACAGATATAGGTAAAGAAACACTACTCTGGGATAAGGACACCTCACCTTCAGAGCCCCTCAACCATGCAGGAGTCAACCTTGATACTGGAGCACGCCCTCGCATCAACTCAAAAGGGGATTTCTCACCATTCTTATGAGGTGTTGACCGGTAGGCCCAGACAAGTTCTTGCACTCGCTCATGTGAAAAACAACCACCTTCAACAAACATTTGAATCACTCCCTTTACAAGACGATTTACCCTCTCGCAAAGACCATTTCCTTGCGGATTGTATAAACTCGTCTTCTGATGCCTGATGCCACATTCACGCACAAACTGAGCCATTCTCGAAGAAGTCAGTTGAGTGCCATTATCCGTGATAAGCACAGAAGGATATCCTTCATTCAAAAATATACCTTTGAGAAAATTAATGGTAGAATCAGTGTTTATTTCTCTCAGAAACTGCACACAAAGCCACTTCGAATAACAGTCAATTATAACAATGGCATAACGTTGATTTAAGGGTAATTCACTCATGGGGCCTATGAAATCCAAACACACACTGTGCCACGGTACATTTTCAAAACCAATTTTCTGTGTTGACTGAGATCCCAAAACTTTCAGACGTTTCTCTCCCTCCTTGCAGAAATTACACCTTAAAACACAATCTACCGCATCACAATCAACAGAGGGCCACCAAAAATTTTCCTTAACCCGACGTTGCGTGAGGCTTTGGCCCAAATGCCCCTCATGGGCTAAATCTAGAATCCTACACCTTAAAGAACTAGGTGGAATAAAACGATCACCCCTCATCAGAACATCTTCCCCTTCCAAGGAGAGTTCATCTAAGACTTTCAAAAACGGTCTGACTTGAGGTTCAACTGTACTCTCTCTTCTTGTTCCTTTCGACACAAGGTTTATGACAGCCTTTAAAACCTGATCCTCCTCCATACCTTTTGACCATTCGCTACGAGAAAAAGAACCACCTCCCACACACGTAACATCATCCATTATAGCAACAGCTACATCATCTAAAACATCCTCTACAGAATCATCACCACTAGAAGATCGCACAGGAAGCCGTGACAGGCAAGCCGCCTGTATGTTTTTCCAACCATGAACAAACTCAATTTCACATTGGTAATCCTGTAGGCGAGAGGCTAATCTCGCCAACCTCGGAGACCCCTTTCCAGCACCTCCCGGAGCCAATACATTTAAAAGGGGTTTATGATCTGTACGAAGGATAAATTTGTAACCCCACAGATAGGTCCTAAAATAACTCGTGCCCCAAGCAGCAGCAAGAGCCTCACGCTCTATAACCGAGTAATTTGATTCAGAAATAGACAAAGGCCTAGACGCAAACGCTATAGTCTTCTCTACTCCACCATGTTTCTGTAGAAGAACTGCACCAAGACCTA
The DNA here is from genome assembly GCF_964261635.1 of Lissotriton helveticus. Taxonomy (NCBI): domain Eukaryota; kingdom Metazoa; phylum Chordata; class Amphibia; order Caudata; family Salamandridae; genus Lissotriton; species Lissotriton helveticus. Next base: position 1,038,053,980 of record NC_136068.1, on the reverse strand, counting down.
CTATACTAGCATCCACCATCAAAATAGAGGAACGAGTAGTATCAAAAGGGGTAAGAACATTGGCAGACTTAAGCTCCTTTTTAATCATATTGAAGCATGACTCGTGCTCAACAGCCCAATTGAACTTAACACCTTTCTTCAATAAATACCTCAAAGGAGCGGTCTTTGAAGAGAAATCCCTCACAAATTTCGAGTAAAACTCGATCAAACCCATGAAGGATCGAAGTTGATCTTTATCAACCGGGAAAGGGGCTAGTTCAATGGCCTCCAACAAATTCTTTTTGGGTTTAATTCCTTCCTCAGACAGACAAAAACCCAAGTATTCTATTTCTTTCAAAAGAAACGCACACTTCTCCTTTCTCAATGTCAGGCCAGCATCATCCACTCTTCGTAACACATTCTGCAGAATCCCATTGTGTTCCTCCAGGGAATTTCCATAGATCAAGATATCATCCTGAAAGTAAAGAACCTTATTCAGCCCTTTAAACACTTCAGAAACAAGTCTCTGGAATACACTAGCGGCAGAGACAAGCCCAAAGGGCAATCTCGTGAATTGGAATGTCCCCTCACTAGTGATGAATGCAGTAAGATGTTTGGAGCTGTCATCTAAGCAAATTTGATGGTAAGCATGCTTTAGATCCAGTTTACTAAAGAACTTGGCTCCTTTGAGAGTTGAAACCAATTCATTAATGTTTGGTAGAGGAAATACATCTGCAACCACACATTTATTCAGTGAGCGTAGGTCTACACAGAACCTAATTTTATTGTCTGGCTTCTGGGAAATCACTACAGGCGAAACCCACGGGGATGCTTCAATTGGTTCGATAATACCACCTTGAAGCATTTCTTCTAAAGTGGATTTAACTTCTTTACGTAAAGCAAAAGGGACTCTCCTCACCTTATGTTGGACAGGACAACTACCTTCCTTGAGCAATATGCGATGAGAATATCCTATAAGTTCCCCCAATTGGTCTCTGAACACATTTTTAAATTCATCTAGTATCTCACCAATAGAAGACTTATCAACTATTGTCACAGGATCATCAGATCTGGGATCTACTACAATGTGTAGGTCATATTGATGGTGACGACTAATATGGCTGGCCCTTCAGTTGAAATGTAAACCTTTCCAGGCGCTGATCTATTTCTGAATTCAATCTTTGCCTCGAAGAAGCCTAATAGATCAATTTTCTCGCCTTGATACCCAGACGGAAAAATGTCACACTCTTTCAATACTCTCTCTCCCCACACACTCTTCATTAAGGATAGCGGGATGATGGTCCACTTAGAACCTGTGTCAACCATGAGAGTTACTACCTTCTCATCAATCCTAAACTCAGCCTTAAAAGGATTTCCCCTTTGATCTTTGTACGAACATACAGTGTCAGACAGAATTAATATCTTGTTCCTTTCGCGTTTCACATCAGTACACTCATTAATTACAGTCACCCTCGAACTGTTTTTGTTTTTACACATCTTTGCAAAGTGTCCCATTTTCCCACAACGTAGACACTCTTTATTATTTGCAAAGCAAAACTTGGCATCTGAAGAATGTGAAAAACTCCCACACTTCGAACACATTTTCTGACTATTCTTGTTACTTGACGTTTGTTGAATATTCTTTTTCTGAAGAATATAGCCTTTTTTCCTCACAATAGCAATCGCCATAGCTTCATCATCACTATTGTCACTACTCATACCCTTATTGGAAACTTCTGCAACCTTAGTTTCCAAGCCACTCTTCTGCAACTCTCTCATACATTTCTCACTCTCTTCCACTACTTTAGCCAATTCTATCGCAACCTTGAACGTTGGATTCTTCGCTGCCCATAATCGTTCCTGGACTTTCCTGTTATTGGCTTGAACAATCAGTTGGTCTCTAATTAGTTCACCCGCCATTTGACCAAAATTGCATTTCACTGATAGTTCACGTAGACGCGCAACAAACTCGTCAATGCTCTCTTCCGCCAACTGCTTGTTTTTGTAGAATTTATATCTCTGTAAGACAAGGTTTTCTTCCTTACCGAACCTGGTTTCAAGTCTTACTACTGCCTCTTTAAATTCATCTAAATCTGCCTGTGATCCAGAAGGTAATATCTGTGGTAAGTATTTAAACAGACGTTGTCCTTCTTTACCTAACGTTGTCATCAAAAGAGCTTTCTTGCGTTTAGGTGAGAAGTCCTCTCCGTCTAAAGCCTGGATATAGTTGTTAAACATTATTATCCAGTCTTCCCACATTATAGGTGGATTCCCTGGCTCGCACAAAAATTGTGGTGGTAGCGCAACATTAATTGCTTGAGCCATTGAATTACTACTGTGTAGTGGCAGTTACGTTGCGAGAACAGTTGTCACACAAGAAGCAGTTGCTACACGATTAAGTTATGTATAGATTGGCACAAAAACAAGGAAAACAGTCTGCTTAAAATTTATCCTTTCACTCGATATAAGCGCTTACTCCACTTTAGAATCCTGAAGGTCCGCTAATTAATGTCGCTTCTGATAGTCCGTAGTGAAAATCTGCTACACGACGGTGCTTCCGACAGCCTGAAGTGAAGATCTCCGTGAGATGCGTCGCTTAGCAACCTCTGATAACTAGCGGAGAAACAAATTAAAATGGCTGACTACGTAGCACGTCTCTGACGTTAAATGCGCATGAGGGTGTGTGCTTCAAGAATGCGTACAGTGTCAACGCGTACAATGTCAGAGATGCACGACTCACCCAGTTACGTCGTGCGTTTCAGCGTGCGCTGCAGCATTGCGTGTAGTGTAGGAGATGCGCGACTCACCAAGTCACGTCAGGAAAGGCGTTGAAGGAGGTGACGTCACTTTCGTTGACAAAAACAGGAAAAACCTCCCAATCTCTCAAAATCACGATCGGTTCTGCTGTGACTAACACTAACACGCTGAAATCTCTTCTCTGACTGCATACCACGCAGGTTCGTGAGGAATCGGTGCTGCTGTCCTGTAATTTCTTAATTTATTTGCGTGTTTATATAGCGCTATGAATAGACTCCCGGAGGAGTATCTCCGCGCTGATGACACCTGGGAAAAAAGAGCTTAGAGAAGGCCACAGGGAATATAATTTTATAGCCAAAACTTAGTATGAACCAACGGATATATGTTAACATGAGGTAAACAAAAAAGTTTTCAGACATTTTCTGAAATTGAGATGGTTCTTAACTTGTTTTAAGGAAAGCGGAAGAGAGTTCCAGAAATTAGGACCTACCACAGATAGAGCCCTACCTCCTTGCCTAGATTTAGTGATTTTAGGAATGTTTAGCAAAAGCTGTTCACCAGATCTAAGGGTGCGGGTAGGAGCGTATGGAACAAATTTTGTAGCCAAATACTCTGGTCCCAATTCGTTAAGGCCTTTATGGATAATACAGCAGGTCTTAAACTTTATTCGTTGCCGTATTGGCAACCAGTGTAGTTTGTGTAATAAAGGTCTGGAGGGGGACCTAGGAGGTGCATTAAGCACCAACCTCGCTGCTGTATTTTGTACCACCTGTAGGCGGTTGAGAACCTCTTCATTAGCTCCTGCCAGAAGACCATTGCAGTAATCGAGGCGGCTGATAATCAGAGCCTGAACCAAGGTTCTTCTATAAGAATCAGGGAGGAACGGAAAAATCCTCCGGAGGAGACCTATTACGTGAAAACATGTTCCAACCGTAATGGTGACGTGATGTTTCATAGTCAACTCTGGTTCCAATCTGACTCCTAAATTCTTGATTACTGTTTTGGGCTCAGGAACTGGGCCTAGATCGAGAGGCCACCAATCAGGAGACCATTGGACCTTTACATCACCAAAAAGCATCACCTCCGTTTTTCCAACGTTACATTGGAGGAAATTGGAGGACATCCACCTTGCAACTGCCTTCATCCCATCGGAGAAGGATTGTATTATCTCTGGTGTAAGATGTTTAAAAGGGAAGAGGAGCTGCGTATCATCAGCATATGACACTGGGTGGAATCCATAAGCTCTGGTTACATCTGCCAAGGGGGCCACATAGATGTTAAACAAGGTCGGGCTCAGGCATGAGCCCTGCGGGACCCCCTTGGTGATGTTAACCTCCACCGACCTAAAATCACCCATGGTGACAGATTGGGTGCGGTTGGAGAGAAAGCTTCTGATCCATTCCAGTGCAATACCACCGATTCCACTCTCAGACAGGCGTTCGATAAGGATGTTGTGAGAAATAGTATCGAACGCTGCTGATAAATCTAGGAGTACCAGGATCACAGAATAACCTTTGTCCTGGTATAGCCGAAGATCGTCTGTTATCGACAGCAAGGCCGTTTCAGTGCTGTATTTTGGCCTAAAGCCTGACTGAGATGGATCGAGGCTGCCAGATTGTTCCAGATAGGTGGATAGATGTTTATTGGAATGCTTTTCAGTGATTTTTCCCAAGAATGGTAAAAGGGAAATAGGTCTAAGATTAGACAAATTGGTCCAAGGAATTGATGAATTCTTCCTGATTGGTCTAACAAGAGCTTTTTTCCAACATTGTGGAACTACTCCAGATGTTAATGAGAGGTTTACTAGCCTCTGAACGTCAGGGCCCAGTGTGCTCCTTAGTGGACCCATGAGTCTGGCTGGGAGCCGATCTGTCGGGCTTCCGCTTTTAATGTCCATAAGTAGTCTTTGGACCTCACTCAGTGTGATTTCCGGAAAGTCATTAAAGGAGTGACACTTTGTAGCTTTAGTAGATGACATGTGTACCAAAGCAAAGTAATCCTGGCTATTATTATCAGTATTTGTTATCTCTATTCTCCTGTAAATGGCATCAATTTTGTCAGAGAAGAAGCTCGATATACTGTCACAAAGATGTTGTGAAGCCATGTCTGCACTCTCGCAAGCGGCGGGCTTCAGAAATGTATTGACAATCTGGTAAAAGGTCTTTGAGTCATTACCAGCTGCCTCTAACTGAGCGGTGATATAGTGCTTGCGAGCAGAACGTATGGCTTTGTGATAGGTGTTAAGAGCCATCCTATAGTTAGCTTTATCTCCTTCCAAGTGAGAAGTTCTCCATGTCTTTTCAAATTTCCTGGCTGTACGTTTGAGACTACGCAAATCCTCCGAATACCAGACTTCATGTTTCTTGGTAAGGTTTGTTTTGAAGGTCTTTATCGGGGCCAGTTGTTATACTACATCACTAATTGCGGAATCCCACTTCAAAAGAGCGCTATTAATGTCGTCTGTACATACAACAGGAGGGGAAAGATATTTTTGTTCAAAAGTGATGTTAGTGATTTTATGCCACTGCCTTCGTTTAGATGGAATATGGATACATGCAGTGGATCGAGGAACATTTATTGGCATGAAAAATTCAAGTATAGAATGATCTGTCCAAGGATATTGTTTAGGAACATTACATTCAATACCAGGAAAGTTGGTTATAATCATGTCCAAAGTATGTCCTGCTTGATGTGTGGGTCCACTATTATATTGTTTTAGTCCCAGAAGAGAGATATCGGTCATGAAGGATTGTACCTCACTGTTATTTTCTTCCTCACTGTGAATATTAAAATCCCCAAGTAATAAAAAATCTTTATCTGGGCTTATATGTGGTGCTATTGCTTCCACTAACATTTTGGGCATGAGTTTCAAAGGGCCAGGTGGGCGGTAAACCAGGGCCCCTTTCCTACTACATTTAGTGGATGAATCAATCCTAAAAGTCATCATCTCAAATTCAGGGGTGCAACATTGGTCTAGAACTGCGACAGAAATGTCGTCTTTAAATACAATTGCTATCCCTCCACCAACTTTTTTTGGTCTGTCCTGCCTAATAATCTTATAACCCACCGGTATGCCAAGAGTAATAGTGGGGGTAGTGTGAGGCTTAAGCCAAGTTTCCGTTAAGAAACACATATCTGGCTTGTAGGTGGAGATAAGATCCCAGACCTCAGTTGAGTGCTTAACTAAGGATCTAACATTACACAATAGGTTACTACCTCCAAGAGTCTGAATAGTCGTGATATTATCAGAAAGTTGTTGATAGGAAACGCTATGCGTCAAAAATTGTATATGGCAAAACCTACACGAAAAAGGCCCTTCAGGGCAACAATGAGATGAAGATGGGCAATTTAGTGATGGCAAATTAGAGCGTAAATGATGTAAAGTATGAGAGAGATATACCAGCCTGGTACCCAGAATATCACCAGGCGGGAATGCCATAGCCCCTAGCCACGTCGCTGCGCGCGACCGCTGCGCGCTTGCTGTGACGAGGGGGCTAAATACCTCCCAATGTGCAGCAAACTAGAGCGCTAACCGCTCTGTGGTAGCGGAAGTGACCTGGCTCTGCCTGACCCGCCCTCCGCTCAACGGCACTGGTTGCCGAGTCGGACCGGGGCGGGCAGGACAAGAGATCGAGCACAGGTTAGGTAAGTTAGTAAATACCAGTGTTATCTTTTAGCGTATAGCGCTACTAGCAATCAGCAATGACTATACACTGTACAGTTTTAAAACACGGCGCTTTTAAAATCAGAATTCAATTTTGCAGTTTTCAAATCACATTAAAATATTCATGTGCAGCGTAAGTCTATGCTCTTAGACCTGGGCGTCAGCGGGTCGGGGAGACACTGCCACCGTCCTCCCTACCGCAAATGCCGCCTGCTCCTCGCTGCCTAAATACCTCCCAATGTGCAGCAAACTAGAGCGCTAACCGCTCTGTGGTAGCGGAAGTGACCTGGCTCTGCCTGACCCGCCCTCCGCTCAACGGCACTGGTTGCCGAGTCGGACCGGGGCGGGCAGGACAAGAGATCGAGCACAGGTTAGGTAAGTTAGTAAATACCAGTGTTATCTTTTAGCGTATAGCGCTACTAGCAATCAGCAATGACTATACACTGTACAGTTTTAAAACACGGCGCTTTTAAAATCAGAATTCAATTTTGCAGTTTTCAAATCACATTAAAATATTCATGTGCAGCGTAAGTCTATGCTCTTAGACCTGGGCGCCAGCGGGTCGGGGAGACACTGCCACCGTCCTCCCTACCGCAAATGCCGCCTGCTCCTCGCTGCCTAAATACCTCCCAATGTGCAGCAAACTAGAGCGCTAACCGCTCTGTGGTAGCGGAAGTGACCTGGCTCTTCCTGACCTGCCCTCCGCTCAACGGCACTGGTTGCCGAGTCGGACCGGGGCGGGCAGGACAAGAGATCGAGCACAGGTTAGGTAAGTTAGTAAATACCAGTGTTATCTTTTAGCGTATAGCGCTACTAGCAATCAGCAATGACTATACACTGTACAGTTTTAAAACACGGCGCTTTTAAAATCAGAATTCAATTTTGCAGTTTTCAAATCACATTAAAATATTCATGTGCAGCGTAAGTCTATGCTCTTAGACCTGGGCGTCAGCGGGTCGGGGAGACACTGCCACCGTCCTCCCTACCGCAATCTTCATGAGGAAGCTGTGGCCAGACATATTATTAGTCCAAGTCGCCAAATGTTGTATATATGAAGTATAACTCCACAGGTAGATGTAGTAAGAAACAGCTTTATTGCAGCACAGAACAGGTAAGCCCAATCCTCTCCTGGCCAGAGCTCCAACTGCCAACAGGGCGAAGGAGAACTCCAGAACCAAGAACATTACAGAGATCTAGAGTGCCAGCTCAGAAGATGAGCTAAGCACTGTACAACAGTGAGGCAGCAGCAGGAGGGGGGGGAGGTCTGCAGGCAGAGGGGGCTCTGCAGCTGCCTGGGGCTGCGTGTGAAGTGTGTCTGGAGTTATCGCATGCTGCTCTACCTATGCACAGGGCCGGTCCTAGGACTTTTGGGGCCCTGGGCGAAAGGGAAGATGTGAGGCCCCTCTAATTTGGGACATTCAGTGCCGGCGTTAGTGCTGGTGGCCGTCGGTGCCACAATGTTAGTTGGTCGCCTCGCCAATGAGCTCCTTCGCTATGAATTCCCTCACTACCACCCTGTAACAGTGCTCCTCAAGTTATGCTATGTAGATTTATTCTATGCAGATTTATAAAGTAGTTAGCCGCCTGAGGGCTTCCCAGTGCTGCGTGAGTCGATCGCCGTGTATACTAGCGTGATTCTGAGGCGGTACATGTCTAGAGCAAGTGGGGCAAAGCCATGTTTTCAGCATTTTCTTAATCTGGTCTTGTTCATTTAGTTTCTGAGATCAGTGGGCATAGCATTCCAGAGCTTAGGGGTCAAATGCGGGAAGGATACACACACCCCAATCTGATCTTTGGACCTGTAGCAATCAAGCATTGGAGGATGTTAAGGTACTGCTAGGATTGTAAGGTACCAGGAGGGTCCATTGTAGTTGATTCCCCTATGCACCAAGTAAAGTGTCTTAAATTCTACCCTTTCCTTCACTTGAAGCCAGTGCAATTTTTGGTGAGGTATGTTTGGGAAGCTTGAGAATAGTCCTTGCTGCCACACTTTGGGCTAACTGGAGTCTCTTGGTGATATATTTGGGTGAGCCCATATACAGGGAATTTCCATAGTCCAAGCAGGAAAAGAATCAGCACTTGGGCCACTATTCTCCTAGATTGTGTAGGTTGGAGGTCTAGGATTTTCCGTAGGGTTCTGATAAAGCCAAAGCAAGATGCTGTAAACGTTTTTACTTAGGCCTCCATAGATAGGGAGCTATCCAACCACATACCTAAGATCGTAATGGGGAGGGGGAGAGATTGGTAATGCCCCCAGACACTCTGGCCATCCGAGGGTTGTTTGCGGTGTTGGCTTGTTTCTTAAAATCATCAGCTTGGCTTTGTTTCCCTTCAATTTAAGTGAGCAGTTAGCCATCCATTATGCAACTTTCTCTAAAAAAGGGACTAGTTGTTGCAAACCTTTTCCCAGGTAAAGGGAGACTGCCAGTTGGGTGTTGTCGGCAAAGGAGACCATCAACTCCTAAAATTCCTTGACGATGTCTGCCAATGGACTTAAATAAATGTTGAAAGGTGTAGGCCTCAATGCAAAGCCCCACGGAACCCCACATTACTCATTCAACAAAGCCCAGCATTACATTCCACTGTTTAGTTGGAAGGCTCAAGGAACAGCTTGGCGTCAAAAGATTACAATCATTTTCATTATTTAGAGATTTTTCTTCACAGCCTAGCGCATGAGCATATATTCCACAGTCAGATATTAAAAATCGATGACTTCATGTCAGGAAACTGCCCTGCGATCAATACTTAGAAGAGGGTGTTACAATCCCCTCTAATGATGACAACTGCGTTTGCTAACCTGATATTAAAGGTAATTTAAAAAGCTCAACCCGGTACTGATATGTGGCAGCCCAGTTATTTTTGGCACATGCCACCCCTCTGTTCTGGCCCGTAGGTCTATATACTTCAGACCTGGCAACTGAAATGGTGCCACTGCATGATGTGCTGTTCCAGTCCAGGTTTTTTCTTTGATTTCTGGGGCTTGTTGTCTTGCTTTATAATGGCATGAACAAAACTATAAGCACCAGAAATCAAAATAAAAACTTGGGCTGTAGTAGCACATCTTGCATGGACCAGGGAAATTTAGCAGGTGGCCCCTTAGTGACATACAACCAACCTCCAAGCCAGCCTGTTCTCGCCCGACACCATTATATGTGTATTAGAAAAAAATGACATCCTATAGCCTTTCCTTTTACATCAGCAAGATTGTCACATAGATCAATTTGTAAAGTCCTCTCACTTTGCATTCAAAGAAAAGAAAACAATCTCTATGTTAAAAGAATAGGCAGCAATTTGTCAGAACACATCCCCTGATATTTGATGTCTGTCTTTGAAATTTACAGGCATCTTTAATGCTCATTCACCTTCCAAACTCCAGCATTTTAAAGTTAGGGGTCCTGCAGCTGCCCCCTCCCCCCCCCCACTCCTACTTCCAGCACCTATAGCCTTCTTTGTCTCCTATACGGCATGCATCTTATTTATTTACACTTTTCCTTACCTCCTCCTGGTCTAAGCACACTGTTTCCCCATAGTCAGAGTGTGTTGCTGCTATTTACTTCTCTCAGGTATCCCCTTTGCTTTCCTCTCTCAGCCTCCCTCCAGCATCTTGTCTCTTGATCACCTTTCTCGTCCGAACATAAATATCTCACGTTTGAAGTCTTCCCATTTCCCCTCTATTGCTATATGTTATCTTCACACTTTCGCTCCGCACGCTCCCATCCACTTATCTCCTAATGGGCAGGGTACACCACAGACCCAGATGTTAACACACACAACAAATGTGACAATATAAAAGCAATAATTCAAAAGCATCTTTATTGCTTATTTACCTTTGGAAAACAGCAGGGTTATTTAGGGGGAGCTGTAGCACCCCACTCACCCCTATTTCCAGCGCATGTGAAAATTCTCTGGACTGCCCACACAGCAAATGCACCCACAAATGTAAAACTCTGCTGTGTTACATGGACTGTGGCAGTAAAGTCAGGCATGACTCAGTTCCAGAACGTGAGGATATTTGCAGTCTTATATTATGTGAACTCAGCTCTAAGGCATTAGAGAGCTTTACATGATCGCCATTTCTTTACATGATCGCCAGTTACGTTACAAAAGGATATTTTCATTTTTTAGGGGCGTGTGGAAATAGTGATATGCCCAGAATCACAGGATGTTCAGCAGACGCTGGGACTCTAACCTAGTTCTTCAGTTCTATTAGGCTGCTCAATGCGCACAAAGCCCAGAAGAAAGCGTTTGTCCCATTGGCTTCAGAGCCATACTTTAGTGCTACAAAGTTCAGGAGATGGGGTGGGGGGGGCCCACCCTGGGTGTCACAGTTCTGAATAATGACTATGTCCCAGGGCAGGGGCCCCCAAACTTGGGCTTAGAGGTCTGATCCATTGCTGCAGGGCACAAGGGGTCTCTCCTACCCTGGGCCTCTTTGCGCTGGATAAGGGATGTGAGGCCGAGAGAAAGGGGCCCCACACTTGGGCCCTGATCCAGTGCATGGAAGCCCAGGGAAGTGGGGGCCACCTCCCCCGGGCTTAAAAGAGGTGTGGTGCTTTTACTATAAACTTTGCCCAGCCACGGCTTCTCCCTCTTCTATTGCGCCGCCTCTCCGCCCCTATTACAGTTCAGCCGATCCTGAAAACAAAAGGGCCATTTGTTGCATGGAAACGCAAATGGCACCTTTTCAACAGAGCACAGCCTGGCCCTTGACCTGCTCACACACAATAGTCTTCCCTGCTGTTCCAAGACGCCTGGCCATTCTTTCCATCCCTCCATGCCCGTAATCCCAGGACTGACACCACGCCTTTATAACTGCTCAGGTTTAGGCACCTCATTAGCAAAATGTAAAATTGCAGTGATCGGAGGGGAGGGGGGCCTGACTTTAATGAAGCCTTTCACGTGGAAGCGAGGTCCCAGCGAGGCCCCATGTTTTTGAGCTGAGCGCGAGGCCCTGGGCGGCTGCCCATACTGCCCATGCCTAGCGCCGGCCCTGCCTATGCACACCGGCCTACTCACAACATCTCTTACCACACACAGACCTACACGCAGTATTCTGAATTTACAGCGCACACATGCCGACTTCCTGCACCGGTCTGATGTTACCGCACACTGACCTCCACGCACTGCGCACACACGCCAGGGAAGCACTTACAGACGGGGAGCTAGAAACAACAGAACACCGGCCAGGAAGAGAGCACAATAACTAACCACCACTGGGTATGGGTTCCCACGCAGTAAGGCCAAACCCTGCCTTAACTAGTAATACAAAACAAAATGCCAATAGTGCCAAATAATTAAACACACTTATTTCATTCCGTGCATCTGAGTGAAACTATATGCAAGAGAGAGTCTTATCATTGGGTTAATCCATCTGAATTTGCATTTTATTCGCAAGTTTTCTTCTTTTCTATGTTTTTCTCAGAGTATTTTATGTTACAAAAAGACTTTTTTTTGAAGCACATTACAAATAAACAATACGCAAACAATAATCATGAAAATACTTGCTTTTATACTTCATTCATACTGGGGGACATTTCAATCGTACTCCACAAACACTCAAACAACTACCAGTCTAAAAGATCATACACTTCTTTACAATTTATATACAATTCATAATGTGAAACCATAGATTCTTATTAATGATATAACTCTCTGAATTCAAAAAGATGTGTTCAATTTTCTTATGGTTTCCACGTAAAAGACGTGATCTGGGAAGGTCTACGCGTTTCAAACTCCTTGGTTCTGGAGTTCTCGTCAGGACCATAGACTGTAAATGAGAAATGGGGGGAACCTATGTTAGTGCGGGATCTAAGTACGTGTAAACTGCTTTTGGTTCGACACCCACTTCTCTGCCTCTTACCTCTCCAAATGTGAGCTAGATGTGCCTCGTCAATTCATCACTTTCCGCGGAGCGGGACCACCTATACAACAAGTGTACATTCCTTATTTAATCGGATTGTGGTGACAACTTTCAGTATCAAACATACTTAAAACCATACTCACTGGTGGGAATGTGTCTTTCTCCTATGTTTCTGCAATAAATGAGGAACAAATTATAAGTGATCTCCACTAAATTGGTGTTGGACTAGCTATCAATGATGTTGAACGGCGATTCTTACCGGTTATGTTGTTTGTGCACGCCGTGAATTTGTATTCCGTTTGGGTTCGGCGAGCGGTTCACAATGCGCCTGGGGGAATCAAAAGGAGAGGACATCTCAGTGTTTGTGAGCGGATTTGTTCTCAATCAAAGGCTCTTTCAAGTGTCCGCTGGATCATACCTTTGGTTCACAGTGTGTTCCGTGTGGGTCCCGTCTCACGGTCTGAAAACCGGCTTTGAAGGTGTATTTACTTCCTGGTTTTCAGGTCACATGACTATCACATGTTTTGCGGTTTCCATCTTTGCCTAGTCAATTGTAGCTAGTTGAATGTGTGAGTGACGTTTCCAAATCATTCTTAAAGTATTTATGTCATGTATGGGTGAACGGTGGTCTTGGGGCTTGTTGTACCTTTTTCGTATGTGATGACATGATTTCGTTGGTTTTTCAGATAGGGGGCCATGTTGGATACGGGACCTTTATTGTTGCAGAAGTCATGTAGATGGTATTTATAGCTTAAACATTTCAGAAAGTTCGTTTAATCCATTGATGGCTGTATTAAACCTGACGATCATTGATGCCTCTTTTTTAGATCATTTTGCATCTATGTCTCCTCCTCTCGGATCTTGTTCCACTTTTGTTATTATGGTCCATCGCAGGTCTTTATCCTCATGGTTATTCAATTGCCAATGATTGACTAAAGGGGCATTAGGTACCTTACGCTTTATCCTGGATTTGTGTTGTTGGATTCTTGCGCGGACCTCTTGATTTGTTTTCCCAATGTATAGGAGGTTGCATGGGCACCTGATCCCATAGATAACACATTTCGTTTTACAATTTGTAAATAATTCGTGTTTCCATGTTATTCCATTGTGCTTGAAGATCGATCCTTCCTCGGTGGATTCGCAGCAATTGCATCCTCCACATTTATGGTGTCCCATAACTGGGGGAAAGCCCATCATACTTCTCAGATTGGTTGGTGGTTTTCATCGGGAGTGCGGCTCTCACCAATTTATTAGCCAAATTTGATTCTTTTTTGAAGGCGAATAATGGGGGTTTTTCCAGTTCGGTCCAATTTCTTTTTTGCTTTTTTGGCCAATAAATGTTCTCGTGGAGTCCACCACGCTCGTTTCTTAGAACGGCGCAACAATTTTTTGGGGTACCCACGTTCAATGAGGCTGTTAGTTAGTTTATCAGCGTGTTTCTCATATTCTTGTCTATCTTGACAATTTCTCCGGATCCTAAGGTATTGCCCATATACCTCCACATCCAAAAATGGAATTTTGTTTTTTGAGTATACGAGGCTGAACTTGATCTCTTGTGTTCTGTTGTTAAGCCACTGGTTAAACGTTTTTAATTCTTCTTCAGAGCCAGACCACACAAAAAACACATCGTCAATGAAACGACTCCAATAATTTATTCAAAAAACAAAATTCCATTTTTGGATGTGGAGGTATACCCTTCGGATGAAGGAGAATTAAAAACTACCCTACACAAAAAAGAAACCGATCAGAATAGACTATTGCATTTCACAAGCAACCACCCCCGTAGTCTCAAAGAAAATTTGCCATATGGGCAATACCTTAGGATCCGGAGAAATTGTCAAGATAGACAAGAATATGAGAAACAGGCTGATAAACTAACTAACAGCCTCATTGAACGTGGGTACCCCAAAAAATTGTTGCGCCGTTCTAAGAAACGAGCGTGGTGGACTCCACGAGAACATTTATTGGCCAAAAAAGCAAAAAAGAAATTGGACCGAATAGTCCTGGTAACAACTTTCTGCCCAAATTCAAATCTGCTAAAAAAGCAGTAAAGAACAATTGGCACTTAGTGAGAAATCTGTGCGAAGAACTGGACAAACCCCCATTATTCGCCTTCAAAAAAGAATCAAATTTGGCTAATAAATTGGTGAGAGCCGCACTCCCGATGAAACCACCAACCAATCTGAGAAGTATGATGGGCTTTCCCCCAGTTATGGGACACCATAAATGTGTAGGATGCAATTGCTGCGAATCCACCGAGGAAGGATCGATCTTCAAGCACAATGGAATAACATGGAAACACGAATTATTTACAAATTGTAAAACGAAATGTGTTATCTATGGGATCAGGTGCCCATGCAACCTCCTATACATTGGGAAAACAAATCAAGAGGTCCGCGCAAGAATCCAACAACACAAATCCAGGATAAAGCGTAAGGTACCTAATGCCCCTTTAGTCAATCATTGGCAATTGAATAACCATGAGGATAAAGACCTGCGATGGACCATAATAACAAAAGTGGAACAAGATCCGAGAGGAGGAGACATAGATGCAAAATTATCTAAAAAAGAGGCATCAATGATCGTCAGGTTTAATACAGCCATCAATGGATTAAACGAACTTTCTGAAATGTTTAAGCTATAAATACCATCTACATGACTTCTGCAACAATAAAGGTCCCGTATCCAACATGGCCCCCTATCTGAAAAACCAACGAAATCATGTCATCACATACGAAAAAGGTACAACAAGCCCCAAGACCACCGTTCACCCATACATGACATAAATACTTTAAGAATGATTTGGAAACGTCACTCACACATTTAACTAGCTACAATTGACTAGGCAAAGATGGAAACCGCAAAACATGTGATAGTCATGTGACCTGAAAACCAGGAAGTAAATACACCTTCGAAGCCGGTTTTCAGACCGTGAGACGGGACCCACACGGAACACACTGTGAACCAAAGGTATGATCCAGCGGACACTTGAAAGAGCCTTTGATTGAGAATAAATCCGCTCACAAACACTGAGATGTCCTCTCCTTTTGATTCCCCCAGGCGCATTGTGAACCGCTCGCCGAACCCAAACGGAATACAAATTCACGGCGTGCACAAACAACATAACCGGTAAGAATCGCCGTTCAACATCATTGATAGCTAGTCCAACACCAATTTAGTGGAGATCGCTTATAATTTGTTCCTCATTTATTGCAGAAACATAGGAGAAAGACACATTCCCACCAGTGAGTATGGTTTTAAGTATGTTTGATACTGAAAGTTGTCACCACAATCCGATTAAATAAGGAATGTACACTTGTTGTATAGGTGGTCCCGCTCCGCGGAAAGTGATGAATTGACGAGGCACATCTAGCTCACATTTGGAGAGGTAAGAGGCAGAGAAGTGGGTGTCGAACCAAAAGCAGTTTACACGTACTTAGATCCCGCACTAACATAGGTTCCCCCCATTTCTCATTTACAGTCTATGGTCCTGACGAGAACTCCAGAACCAAGGAGTTTGAAACGCGTAGACCTTCCCAGATCACGTCTTTTACGTGGAAACCATAAGAAAATTGAACACATCTTTTTGAATTCAGAGAGTTATATCATTAATAAGAATCTATGGTTTCACAATATGAATTGTATATAAATTGTAAAGAAGTGTATGATCTTTTAGACTGGTAGTTGTTTGAGTGTTTGTGGAGTACGATTGAAATGTCCCCCAGTATGAATGAAGTATAAAAGCAAGTATTTTCATGATTATTGTTTGCGTATTGTTTATTTGTAATGTGCTTCAAAAAAAAGTCTTTTTGTAACATAAAATACTCTGAGAAAAACATAGAAAAGAAGAAAACTTGCGAATAAAATGCAAATTCAGATGGATTAACCCAATGATAAGACTCTCTCTTGCATATAGTTTCACTCAGATGCACGGAATGAAATAAGTGTGTTTAATTATTTGGCAGTATTGGCATTTTGTTTTGTATTACTAGGAAGAGAGCACGTCATCACGTGCCTGCCCTTGTGATTAGGCTGTGCACCAGAAGAAAGTGCGGGGAGTAAAGGGGCCAATAGCCTTGGAAGGATACAAATGAAGATATAATCGTCATGAGGGGGGACTAACAAGCCTTAAACCAATAGGAAGCCAGCATTTACTGACCTAAGCCAATGACAAAGATGGGCGGAGCTTCCCCCACTGTAGTGTATACAGCATCTCTCGTCGAGACAACGCATGCGTTGCCTAGGCGAGACCTAAACACACAACTAACAGCTTTCCACAAGTCCTCTGGGAGACGCAGTTTAGGAAAAAGGACGTATTCAATTATTTGAGCAATGTAATGAGGATTTTGGTCTGAGAGTTGAAAGGGCTGAGATATTACGAACAAGATGTTGGGTACACCAGAACATGAAGTGGTGAAGGGAGCCTCAGAAATAGAGGACAGACTCGCACTGTTATCACAAAAACAGAAGGATACCTAACCACTATCAATGAAGCCTGAAATAGGGTGGGGATTGGCTTTCTGCATCACTAAGAAGAATAGGACTCCCACCTGTTCACTATAACAAAAGAAGGACTGACCTTAGGTGCATCACTAATATGGGAGAAGGACCCGTCTCCAAGTGAGACAATGAATGGCCACAAAACTGTTAAAAGAACTCATTCAAGATCCTATTAAGGTCTGCCACCTCCAAAAAAAGAAACTGACACTGAAGTCAATTAAAGACCTCCCCTGACTCTAGCCAGAACGTCCCTCTTTCACACACGCTTAACTCCAATGGAACTCCCCTCACTCACAATGTTCAGTGTTTATTAATACACTCATACACTTCTATAATGGATAAACACTTCCCTCTTGGCTTGTATACATGCAGCACAGTGAATATTTATTTACTTATTTATTTATTTAATGCGATTTTCTATAGCGCGAACATTACCTGAAGGTGTCAGAGCGCTTTACAAAAGAACCAGTAGTGATACATAAGGACTTAGGATTACACAAGTTACATAAAAGATACAAACAGGAAAAAAATTGCAAATGTACAAGTTGTAAAGTCACACAGGGAAGAGATACACATAGAAAAAATTGCAAATGTACAAGTTGTAAAGTCACTCAAGGAAGAGATATCAATGGATAAACTCTAAGAATCGCATAGGAATGGTAGTGAGTACAAAGGTCTACTACAAATACTAGTGGTTAGAGCTATCTCTATATACATATATATACAAATAGTAGATTTTCTCAGGATTCCATTTTACCAGCGATTCGGCTTAAAAAGTACATATCACATATCTACAGAGTGAAAAGAGAAATTTAAAAAAATTAAAAAATTAAAGTAAAACAGGGTAGAGAGCGGTATGTGGGGGAGAAGAGTTGGAGGCTGAGATTGGTGAGAGGAGAGAGGGGGACCTGAGAGGGAGAAAGAGATAAGGCAGTCCAGCTTAAGAGAAATGTCTGAAGGTCAGCAGGATGGAATCAAAGGGACCAAAGGAAAGGATAAGAATCAACAAAATGGTGGACCCGGGTCGTGGGCATCGATGGAAACCATCTCAGCATGGCAAGATGCACCCAGGGCAAGAGCGATAACAGGAGAGGGTCCCAAAATGGCAGGGCACACACGAGTTCCAGTCCAAAAGTAACGAGGGCCAAGTCCAAAGAAAACCAGGGAGCCGACCCAACGGAGGAGGAACAAGAGGGGAAAAGGAGCCAGACAGTCAAAAGGAGGAGCATCTTCAGTATTTGTACCTCCTTTCACCACTGCTTCACACACGATCCCTGGTCTAAATGCTCCCACGCGCCTGTACGGGGCACCACAGTCCATCTGTGTCATTAGCTGGAGGGGTGTTAACAAATTCCCAGGTCTCCATCCAGCTTTCATGCTCGACAAAAAGCTGATGTCTATCTTGGCTCTCCCGGGGGGGGGCGTTAGCGGGTTTGTCATATGTAGTGGGTAAGCACTGTAATTAAAATCCTCTCCAGGTCCTGTAACCTGTCCCGCCCGTCCGCTGTGGCCACGGGCCCCCATCCACACACTGCGGTTGGGCCACACAGGCGGATGGAGGCTACAGATCCTGCGATCATGGGCTGCACCAGCTGTGGGCACCTGCCGGGGAAGATGAAAGGGCAGCAGGGGGCCCGCTCCTGATGTCGCGGCCCCCGCTTTGTTACCTCATAGCGTGGGTCCATTTCATCGCAGCCCCCCCACTTCAACCTCTGTTTCACCTCGGGTGCCATCTTGAGGTGTTATCGCCAGGGGTGGATATTGCCGATATCACGGCAGAGCAGCCGCTGGAAGTATCGTGGCCCAAGCGGCAGACGCTCCAGATCGTCCGATTTTGGCATTTGGCCCTTACAGATCATTTAGTGGAGCTTGGAGGGCCGCGTTAGGATGTTGTGCGCGTGTTGTTGGCTCTCACCCTAGACATGACCTATCTTTACGCACAAACACACTTCCAGCTGACCCTACATCCCTAGCATCTTATTATGAGTCCCCTATACCTTATTTCTCTTACATCCACCCACACCTGTCTACCTCCCACCAGTAGAAATTCCCTTCTCGCATGGACGAAGTCAATACCGGCAATCACACAACCCCAACTCTTATACAAGTCTCCCTCCTCACTCTACAATCGCAAACACCTAAGGGGAATTAAATGCAGTCCAACAACCTACTGGTTTCACTTAATGAAGGTGAAGATATACACATAGTTTGACATCCCCTTTCCCAAACCTAAAAAAAACTGCAAACTACCAAGCTACACTCTCTTTAAGCTTTCAATATATACGTCCTCTCTGAGACTATTAACGCCTTGGTCACAGAAATTAAACTCTTAACCACAAATATTTCAAGACTTGAAGTATAAAAATTAAATGATATAGCCTCCTTTACTCTACAGAAACCTCAGACCTATCCAGGCCTCAGAGGTCATGACCTTGTCTCGGCCCAAAAGTAACTGACTTCCTATTGGCAACCTACATCACACACCAGAAGAGAATCTTGAACATGAGCTTAATGAATCACAGACCATTTCCAACAAAACTGCAGGGTGAAACATAAGAAACAAATCTGAGAACATACAGCACAGATCTGGTGGTTATCCCACCACCATTTTACAGCTTTCGATGCTTACTTCATAACTGCATGTCCACCATCAAAAGCAAAACTGATATTGCAGACTCCCTTTCAGATCTTATGATATTGATGGAAATATGGCTTAATCAATACTGCCAACTGGCAATGGATCTTCTCATATGTCTGGACAGAGAAGGTAAAAGTGCTGGTAAAGTTGTGATCATCCACAAAAAACCTATTACTTGTAAACGGGTAGGGGAAGACTCAGTCCCAACTTTCCAATGCCTCACTTCGCGGTAGACTTGCAATCGGGAGCCCCAAAATCCTTTAGACTTATCTACTGCCCACTAAGGGACAATAAATTATTTTTGGAGCAATGCATGGTCTTCATCACTTCACAACTCAACGTACAACCAGTTAAACACCCACTGAGGGGACCATATATACAATTCTGATCTGACACTCTCCTCATTCCTGACTGATATGTGTAGATTTCAAGACGTGTTGGGTCATCGTTCTCAAAGGGTCTACTGTATTTGATCTTCACAGAGATAAAGATATCCTCAATGCCGACTCGTTGCAGTTGACTGGTGTGCCACCTCCCCCCCTCCCCCCCCCTCTTACGCTAACAATTTCAACCATGAAGCACTGGAATCTTGCGTAGCTGCCAGAATACATTACTTTTGGAAAAAGCAGGATATTAATGCAGCAATGAATCACTTCAACAACTGCTTAACTAAAATCATGGATGATGTTGCGCCCTCCAAAGAACGAAGAATCACAGGTAGAACGCAACACCCAGGCTATACAAAGCACCTAATTTGAGGAATTTGCAGCTCTTGGATGCCAAAAATCAAAAATATCTAAACATCCTTCCCTCTGCCGACTATAAATATTAACACCATGCTGGAAAAGAAATCCACTAAAACCTATTTCAAACTTTAAGGACATCTCCCAGACACAACTTAGAAATACAATCTGATAGTACCCCTCTAGCCACGTCTTAGATTTACAACTTTTCTAGCAAGCTATATAAAGGCATAAGGTATTACTGACACACTTGTCTAACATTATAAAGCTCTCCCTACGGCAAGTAGTTTTCCCAGGCTGTTTAGAAAAGGGCAAACCTCTGCTCTGTTAAAGAAAAAAACAAATGATGACCCAGATAACTTCAACTAACTATTGCCTGGCCTCAGGACCTCTACTTTTGGTCAAAATACTGGAGTGCCGAGTCAACGCACAACCTAATCAATTTATAAAGGACAGCATTCTACTTACCTCTCAATATGTAAGATATTCCAAAATTCCAACAGTTCTTCGGAATGCCCCTGACACAAATGATGTCCTTTTATACTGTAAAAAAAAATGCCCTGGCTCTATGCTCTCCCTACGAATGCCCTTGGGACATTAGGTTTCTGTCATATGTAAAGCACTCCGATGCTCTATGGCTCACTCTGTGCTATAAAAAAACATTAAAAAAAATAATACAGAGGTCCCAGGACTACAAAAAACAAGCATTTACAATGCAACGGTTTCGCCTTTGCAAAAGTTAGAGCTATTGGCATTGTAAGTGACAAAATTTTTATTTATGTGTTGGTTTTGAAAACAGATAAATAAATGAGTCATTTACATTGCCAATAGCTTAATCTCTCGCAAATGTGAGACCTATTGTACCCTACTGGACGAGCTCAGCAGACAGCAATTACTTGCAGACGAGTTCTATAACACAACAGTGACACTGCTAAATCCAGCACGTCACAATAGAAACAGACATGATACATGAGAAGATTACGAGTGAACAAATTACAAAAGCAGACGTTAAGTTACATGAGGCAAAAGTGACAATTGTGAGCAAACAACATACACGAGGTAGCAAAAGGTACATTACACGAGGAATATACGAACTCGGAAGTTTCAAACTGGCATCCCAGAGAGGCCACGTCCGCTGGTTCAAGACGGCGGAAGGGAGACATCAAAAAACCAGTATTTACAAGAACATGCAGAGTTTGGTGCAGTAAGAAACTAAATCTGAAAGTGATTCTCCAAAAACTCGTAATTGGGTTATATCTGTTGCTCAGTGGAGTCGGATCTTATAAAGCACAATAAATATCGCACCAATTATGAGTTTTTGGAGAATAACTTTCAGATTTAGGTTCTTACTGCCCCAAATTCTGCATGTTTTTGTAAATACCTGATGAGGGCCTGAATGCTTCTTGATGACTTGTGTTCTCGTGCAAGAGCCGATTACGTTAGAGTGGTGTTATTAATAGCAGAACATTGATTGAGACCTTGGTTCAGTACTCTTGAATACTTTTGTTTCACATACTTTTTGGCTCAGATATTGCATACATATACCTGAAATAAGGAGAAGCTGTGTAACATAAAAGCACAAGCAGGAAACTGAGACCACAACACCCAATGTACAGATGTGAAACAACGTTAAGTATCTGTCAAAGTATTTTTTTATATTTATGTAAGCTGTACTGCTGCACTGCCTACGAATAATTTAACACCGCTCCTAGAGATTCTTGATAATTAATGTTTAGGTTATTTATTCGTCCACATGAATAATTGTGACTATACGGGTACTGACAACAGCATGCCATTTGACCATTTTATTGCCCTTTTGATACTAAATGATCACCAGAGGCGTGCCTCTGAAAAAACACAAAATCTGCGCACATGTACTTTGCATTTCAATTCGGTCTAACGTAGTGTAGGTGCATACTGTGGTCGCATATGTTCTTGTATTGTGGTCAGTGGCAGGGGTCATACTAAGTGAGAGCGTGGTGCAGGAGGCATTAGTTGCTTAAAAGAGGGAACATTAGTTGATGGTGACACCGTTTCAGGGTACACTATTAGGTGCAAGAGAAAGGGCTTGACAAGATTGAACAGAGCCAGCAAAGTGGTCAGTGTGACAGTGAATTCTACTGTTGATTACAGGGGCACAGACGATTTGATGGGGTTGTTTGGTGTCCAGTTGAACTACAAAAGTTATATTTAAGAGTCGGCTCCTCGACATGCACCTATGAGAGTCTGGTTCTTGAGACCCACGCACGCCACCCGCCAGAGAGTACAGGGGGTGCTCACCTGCAGCAGACAACCCCACTCCTGTCCCCCCTCCTCCTCCTCAGGTACAGGGATGCTCACCTGTAGCGAGGGCAGGTGATGACGAGCAGCACCACCGCAGCCTGGCCCTGCAAGGTGTAAGGCGCCTGGGACCACAGATCCGAGCCAGCCCCGGCCCTACCTGCCTCTCTGCAGCACCCACCCCAGGTCTCTACCCCCAGGAGTGCTCACGCACCTCCTGCCCCCTCCCCCTGGGCCTCCCACAGACACCACCGCGGCAGCCAATGAGCTCTGGTCGTCACCTGTCACCGGGTGAAGCTCTCTGCGGAGGAGCCTGGAAGAGACGGCGAAAGTGAAAGTGGAACAGGATGTGGCGAGGAGGTGGGAGAGGAGTCAGGCCAGGACTCACAAACACGGCAAGGGAGGGGCCACCCCGAGGCTGGGCGGCAGGAGAGTGACTCCTTGTCACGGGGAGCGCTGTTTACGGAGGTTCTGAACGATTGCGGGCGTCCACACAGCAGGGCAATGAATACATTACCGATGTCTGCCCGGGCTCCGCGCGCAAAGGCCGCCCTTTGCCCCCGCCTTCCTGGGGTCTTTGAATTGGCCATTGTGTCGGCTGCTCGGGTGTTCAAGCGGACCACGCCGGCGCCAACACAGCAGGGCAATGAATACATTACCGATGTCTGCCCGGGCTCTGCGCGCAAATGGCCGCCCTTCGCCCCCGCCATCCTGGGGTCTTTGAATTGGCCATTGTGTCGGCTGGTCGGGTGTTCAAGCGGACCACGCCGGCGTCCACAATGCAGGGCAATGAATATATTACCGATGTCTGCCCGGGCTCAGCGCGCAAATGGCCGCCCTTCGCCCCCGCCTTCCTGGGGTCTTTGAATTGGCCATTGTGTCGGCTACTCGGGTGTTCAAGCGGACCACGCCATGAAGGCTACTGCCCGGCCGCCATCTTTGGAGGAATGAGAACAAAAAACCTTTGAAGAAAAAAAAAAATGTAACATCCGCCCACCGCCGCATGATGTTCTAAAAGGGGCGGAGAGCAAAAAAATCACCGGAACGCCCACGAATCTGCTCCGAGAATTTGTGACAGATCTCTCTTCCAATGGCTAGCCTCCATTTATGGAGCTAGCCAATGGAAGAGAGAGGCGGGTTAAAGCCCCCTACTGAAGCTCAAATGATTTCGCCTGCGCGAACACTGCTGCGCAGTGGACGCCAGGCGAAACCTAAAAATCACAACTATCAGACCCCTTGTTCGGAAGTCCATTGGTATATGTTGGAGGGATGAGGAGCAAGGAGAAAAAAACAATACAAAGAAGCAGCTGGGAACACCCAAAACTAGCAATATTATAGAAGGGGTGTTGAAAGAGATTGGAAAGGGAGTAGAACAACCAATCCCTTGTTAGTGAGGCGAGATATTAACAAGGCAGAGAAGTGACAAACACATGAGCGAAAATTACTGAATTGTACCACCAACTGTTGTTAACAGCATACCGGATGAGGACAACAGTCCTGGACCTTGGATGCTGCTTTTGGAATGTTTTAAACACCGTATCAATACAGCATGTGATATCCGCATTACAGCAAACAATTAAAACTGTTATAAGCATTGCAACCTTTGATAGCGCACGAGCCTCCACCTTCCCTTTCAAAAAACGCTGAATTGAGGAATGCTTAAGTTGAATAGTACTGGGTAGTAAGAACAGATATGCTACATCGTTTAAGGGAGTATATCGGGGAGCAATTCATGTGGTTGATATAATAGGAGAAGTGATTTAGGGGGATTTGGTATTTCCAGAGATTTTCCACATTCACATTTGCCAGGACAGTTGAGTGAATCTAGTCCTCAATGTAGGACATGTTCAAAAAACCATTTCATAACAGGACCAAAGGATGCCTCCGTCAGCATGCACACTATCAGAATCTGTGTTTTGACAGTATAAAGGCCATATTGATGAAGTTCCAACCACTATCTTGCTTGCTCCGGTGATGGGACCAATTCTGTATGCAAGCAGCTAGTGAGCAATCAATTTAAAGAACTTTTTTCATGATCAGTCCGGGAGATTAAATTAGAGAGGCAGTCCCCATATCAAATGCGAACATCTGATGCACAAACCGGTTTGTGCCTGGACCATCTTGTTCAACCTCAATGGGGTTAAGTAAATTCTGTGTTGATGTTTATACTGTATCAATGTATGCTCATAACTGCATTACACACTTAACTACATTGCAACACAACTCACATAGTAAACGAGACAATGCATAGCCAAGGTCTACTTCTCACGAGTGGTCATGGCTATCAAAGGTGAAACTTCCCAATCCCTTGATGTAAGCATGTAATCTTACCCCTAGACGTAGTCCCGCTTGGAAGGATGTACAGCGTAGAGTGCTCCATCTATGACAGACTGTAGCAGATGTCTCAATTGCAGGTGTTTAAAGGTTTGTCTCCAATCAGATCTGTAAGTTGGCAGAGGGTATCTAGTGATTCTAAAGTCGTCATTTATTAAATTCCATGTGCAAGATCTACCCGCAAGAGCAGATCACCATATAATCCCACCTCTTGTGCATTTTTAGGCATGGAAGATCCTTGAGCACTGGAAACATCTTGGGGATCATTCTTGCATCATCTTCACAATGCCAGTCATAGCTGAAGGCAGCGACAGTGCTCTCCCACAGTAGGGGAGGTTGTGGAAGGACTGGGTAAATCGGTCGGTGAGGTGGCCTACAAGGAATAAGGTGCCATACTGTTCAGGCATAATGCTGAAAGCGGTCATTGAGGTTTGAATTTGTTCCTCTTATTGAAAACAAAATAACATTTAAACTGCACTTAAGGGACTCTTGACATGTGGCTCTCATGTTTAGACCCTCTGAGGGAAGGTGCGTTGAAAAGACACAAACATGTTGGCACCCCAGTTTTGTTTTTAATTTAAAATGAATGGTGCCTTCTACCAAAGAGAATTTACATAGTGCTTCTTCAGTGGCTTTTTACAAACAGACACTTTCTTTCGGTGACTTACTATACAATTCATGGGCAGCAGACCTACACCACATTTTCAGAACCAGGATTTTACGGTCTTACAGATTATCGATATTAAATTGCTTGCATTTGCACGGGAAGTGAGGCATCAATACCAAAAACTAGTATTTAACCCTAACAGGTCATAGATTTAATAAAAACACAAAATCTTAGGTTCTACTCTCTTAAGAATGGTAACCGATAGCTAGTCCAATAAGTACTTTCTTGCTTTGTGGCCATTTCAGCATCTAAACCCAGCATGGAGTAAAGGTATGTATGTTTAATACGATCATAGACCACGGGTTCGGGTAAACAGGAAAAATAGCCTCCAGAACCAATCCCCTTTGGTGCGTTTTCTATGACTGAGAAACCTCTTATGGGGGGTAGAGGACATAATTTTCTATTTAACACTGAAGGACTCAAAATACATTGCATAGTAATCCTTGCTGATCCTTTAAACAAGAAAGTGGCCTGCAGCATAGGCACTGAAAATATTCGACTGGTTTTATTGGAGGGATAGAATATTTGGAGTGAAACACTTATGGGTCGGTCAACATTCTATGGAGGAATCAGTCATTGCTCATTGCCATAATCACTGATGCTGAGCAAGATGGGTGTAATGTATTGACATCATGGACTCTGAGAGGAAAAGGCCAAATACATCAAAACGAGTATGGTGTATACGATTTGGTACGTTGAGGAATGGAACATTCACCTCATCAAATACCAGCTTAAATAGTCCATAACGTTCTGGTTATTGGGATTGCCTTGTGTGCTCCAGGAAAAAAGAAAAAAAAACACTGCATTTACTCCACTTTCTTTGTGACCAATAAACATTAAAGTGGTTAAGTGAGATAATTGGTGAGGGCAATGTGGGTTGATGCAAATTGGTGGCGGGTTAAATAGAAAGGGAACAGGAGATTATATATTGTTAGTTTAGAGGGATGTGGTTAGGGAAGTTTGTATCTATGAAATGAGGGGTGGGCAATTTACAGAAGTACAATCAAACAAATGAAGGCAGAAAAGAATGCAACCTAGTGTATCCATTTTCATTCACACACAAAAGAGGCACATACAACCTTAAGCGTAACAATGCATTGAAATCGCCTGGATAATCCACTCGGTAAACGCGTAAGGCAGAACGACCTGTGGCAAATTCTTGGAAGAACATGAATAGAAAATGAGCACAAAGTAACCTCACACAGATGATTCAGATTTCAGCTTCAAGCAGCAACCACCATAGATGCGTGCTGGATTATTAGTTGTTCTGCGACTCCATCTGCTGACTACAAATTAAACTGCGGGCAAGAAATCATGCCGGGATATTGCGGCGCAAGCGTGGCCTCCGTTCTTTCCTCCATTTATTGAAACCATCACCCTTCTTGCAATCACATCACAGTTAAAATCAACACAAAAATCCACACAAAATCTGACAGCGCAATTTCCCGCAAGACTTAAAAACACATCACGCACAAGCCCTTTTGCCACGCCAAGGGCAACCACCCACAACAAGCAAGCTCACTTCTTCTCAGGCGGACAAGAGACAACACTCGAACTTTGAGGCCTTCACCACGTCCCCCGTCCCCGGCGTCCCCTCCACGCTACAATGCACCTGTAATACGGCGGATGATAGCCTGCACATCTGTCAGGTGGCAATCGTACCCACACTAAATATGGCCCTTCGTTCGAGTTGTATCTTAAACAGGTGCGCTAAAAACAAATATAAAAGTTATACCCAATGAGGCCGTACTTAGTGCACACCTTTTTTTTGTATACAGCTCATAATACTTACACTACCTCTCAGAAAGAATAGATCTATGACACCATGAAACTCAAATGACTCCTTCAAATAAAGCCCCAAGTATAGCCCCTAAGCCGCTTTTAGATTTTCTCATTATCATTTGCACGCGCTTACATTTCTTTTGGTTAATAGTAGGCACCCTAAAGCGGAGGCCCATTCCAACATGAACTCTCTCACCCTGGCTTGACAGGCGTCCCCCTCCCCTCGCTTACAGCCAGGGGCACCCGAAGGTCAGTATGATCAGTGCTGTACCGGTTATTTAACTACAATTATAAGAGCTGTAAAATATTGTGAATGTTATCATCCAAAAAAGCATTCACAGGGAGAGAAGTCAATAAAAGACAAGGGTCCAGCTGCGAGCTGCGCGGAATTCTGCTCCACGCCATCATAAAGAGGCCCAGTGTTTCCGCAAACAAATATACTGGGTGCCCGAACCCCAGAAAAGGCACTGGGTGGGTATGGCAAGCTCCCCTCTGCCGCCCGACTGTCTCACTCCTTCCTTCACCCTCCTTCCGCCCCCTCAACCCACTGCAACAGTCAAACTTAAATCAAAGTTTGCTTGGTTAATAAAAACCTTTACCAAAAAATCGAGGCTGAGAATAGTAGGATAGACAGTAATACTCAAGGAAAATAAAATCAGTTACTATTATTTATTGATCCCCGGACATTCGAACGCATCAAAAGTGCTTAGAATAATTTAACAAGTGGGCCTAAAGGTGCCGGGAAATCAACAGAACGAATACTTTTTATTCCAAAATTTAGGACGCTTTATCTAAGTGCTTCGTGCTAGATTAACCAGGGAGCCCGAGGGTGCTGTCAATATCCAATGCGACTATGAGAACCAGCGGCACATTCCCCATTTAGTGTCCCATACGATACGACTGAATGTACTGGGATAGACGATGCTCTGAGGAAAATAAACCACATGTTTCCCGTTGCAAGTCTTACAACTGCCAGGTGAACTGCCCTCAGTAGGAGGGACAAGGGGATCGTGGTTTGCTATTTCTGAAGCTCCATTGCTACTTGATCCAAATTCTTTAAAATGCGGTTTGTTAGCTGTATGTCATACCCCTGCAGGCATACTGAAGTCGCTGCCTCCGTTGTCCTGACAACAAACCGGTTAAAACACAAGCGTTGGTATATTCTTACTTGCCAAGAAACGTAGACATAAGCATAGTTTGTGCAGACATGATTCCACGCGATGCCCACACCTACGGCAACATTCATAATCAGAAAAATTCTCCCAAGAATCAAGTGATTTGAGCAGTGGTCGAAGTGTGTGTGTGTGTGGGGGGGGGGGGGGGGGGGGGAGGGGAGGTGGAGTAGGGGTACTGGGGGCAGAGAATCAGAGTGTGGGAATAACCCAAAGATGGGATGAGTGGGCGGAGTCAGGTGTGGCAGAATGAGCAAAATATTCCTATATTTAGTGTTTGTTTCCCATTTCACTGACCAGTTACATCTTATGTTATTTAATTCAACCAACAGATACATAGCAACCCTGTGACCCTGTGTCCAGGCAGGTCGCTCCCTCTGCCACCGCGCAGACCCCCTGTGTGACGCTGCTGCCCTCCTGTGACCTGCTGCATTGCAGAATGGTCTGTGCTCGTTTCTTGTGACTGCTCCCTGCTGTATCTTCCATGAATTTCCCCCTCATTTCTTTCTTTCTGTACCCCATGTCTATTTCTTCTTTGCTATTGTCAGTTGTGCCGCTGTGCCCGTTTCCCCCCACCTCCTCTTGCCTTCTGTGACCCTTGTTTTCCCACCGCTCGCTCCCCCACGGCCCCGCCCCCTCGCTCCCCATTGGCCGCCCCGCTCTCGCCTCCCAGCTGCTCCTCCCTCCCTCTCCCCCTCATATGGAGGCCGCGCAGTGCCGCACAGCGGACGCGCCAAAGGCGCACCTAAGGCATGCCAGTCTACGCCCGTCCACGCCTGGACCGCGCCCAGCGCCAGGACCCCTGGCCCTCGACGATGCCAGCCCACCCGACTAAGTTACGACACCGCTTCCCTCCACGCACTCAACACCGGCCAGAACCCCACCTGCTACCGAGCCACCCCGAAACGCACCTACGGACCCTTCACTTGCCAAGCCTGCAAATTCACCTGCCTCCGTCCGGACCTGCATCACACCCGCCAGACCAGGCACCAGCAACAACCACCTCAAGTGCATCCTGCTCAACACCCGCTCTGTCCACAGACACGCCGTCGAACTCTGGGACCTCCTCGACACAACAGCGCCGGACGTCGCCTTCCTCACAGAAACCTGGATGAACGCCTCCTCAGCCCCCGACATCGCCATAGCCATCCCGGATGGCTACAAGATCACCCGGAAGGACCGCACCTAACAAACCGGAGGAGGCATCGCCATCGTCCACAGAAACACCATCCGCATCACGACCAACTCCGACGACAGCCTCACCGCCGCCGAGTACCTTCACTTCCAGATACACACCGACCCCAAGACCACCCTCAGAGGCACCCTCATCTACAGACCCCCGGGACCACGCACACAATTCAGCGAAGCCATCGCAGACTTCATCAGCCCGCTCGCACTCACCTCATCAGACTACATCCTCCTAGGGGACCTCAACTTCCACCTAGAAAACAACAACGGCACCACCACCACCCTGTTTCACAACCTCGCCAGGACTCAAGCAACTGGTAAACACCCCTACCCACTACGCCGGCCACACGCTTGACCCAGTCTTCTCCTCCAGCGACCACATCTCCTTCAGCCACTCCACCAGGCTACACTGGAGAGATCACAGCTGCGTCCACTTCAACTTCAGGAAAACCACGACTCACCACCACCCGCAACAAGGTCCACAAAGATGCTGGAGCAAGATCACCACCGACCAGCTCACCACCTTGCTAAGCCAGAACCCTCCCACCAACACTACGGACCCCAACGAAGCAGCCCGTAACCTCACACAGTGGCTCACCAACTGTGCAGATACCCTCGCACCACTGAAAAATCCTCCCAACAGACCCGGCAGCAAGCAAGCCTCGTGGTAAACCAACGACCTCAAAAACTCCAAGATATCCTGCCGTACCCTCGAGAAAGCCTGGCGCCACGACCAGTCAACAGAAAACATGACAGCCCTCAAGAACGCTATCCGCGGGGCGTGGCTTGGCCACCAACGGGAATGAACGCGTGAGCACGAAGCTCCGTGCCCACCTTCCCCTTTTATCCTGATTGACCTTGCCCTGATGTCCTTGGTGAGGCGGGAACGTTCACCAACCCCGGCGTGGGCATTGTAGATCAGTCCGGAGCAGCGAAAACCAGCTCGGCGGCGACGGGTCTGCGGACCGTCGGAGGGCTCCCGGAGGCGGCGCCAGCCATTTTCCTGCGGCCGACCTCATCCCCGGCCTCGAGTAGCTGATTGGCCGTTTTGAGGTGGGGGCCTGCCGGTCTCCTCTTGCGGCGGGAGTCGGGACGCCGGAGTCACTTCTGGTAGGCGACACTTGGTGGCAGGAGGACCGGAATTGCATCGGAGACCTCTGTGGTGCCCCGCGGGGGACGTGGCGAGTGGATGAGGTGCCGCTTCTCCCCCTTGCAATGGGACCCGGTGGAGGAGATCACTATCAGGCTTGTTGACTCCCGGTGATCGCAGGGGCCCCGGCGGACTGGAGACCTTGGAGGCCGCGACCCTCAGGGAGGTGAGGGTGATCTGCTGTGTCGGAGGCCCGTCCAGGAGTGTGCAGCTGAGTGGCGCCTCTCACGCCCAAAGGCCAGAGTGCTAGGCGTAGCCCCTGGCCTGGCTGACGCGAGGACCCGGGTTGGCCCTACACTGGTGCAAATGCCGAGGGGGTATTCGACTGGCCCAGGGTGTCGACAGGACCTGAGCGGCGTGGAGGACTTGGAGGTAGCGGTTTCGCGGACGGCCTGAATGCTTCTTGTGACGGCGCTGATCGCTTGCTGCGGCCTGCAGGGCCGCGTTCATCCCCGGCCTTGGGTGGGCAGGTGTTGGATCCGGCTTGAGGGCCGGTCAGCTGCCCCTGGCGACGGGAGTCGGAGCCCCAGTGGAGCGCTTGGGAGGTCGGAGCTTGAGGCGCGGAGGTGGCGGGACCCACGGTGCCCTTAGGTGTTGGCCCTCTTTGGATGGGGCGTGCAGCTTACGCCATTACCCCGATGGCGCCTCCTGTGGTTTTATTGGATGGCAAGTGACCCCCTTTGGGCCAGACGACCGCGGACCCGTGCCTGCTGACGAGACACCCTCCTCGCCCGAGGGACATATCGACGGGGGAACGCCTCCTGGGGTTCGCCGACAGGAGGGACACTGATGTCTGACTGCTGGGACTCTAAATGGGAGTGTGTGGATGATCTTGCCTGACAGGAGAGTGGATCGCGGCCCATCCTTGCGTTGGGGCAACGACATTACAGCTTGGATGGACCTGGCACACCCGCCGCCACACCTTGCTTGCCTTTGGTTCTGCACCTAGGGGCGGCCCGGAGTTGGACCTTTCTTGTGGCATCTGCCCTGGGGAGCATGGCGAGGTTGGATGGACCCTGATGTGGAGGCCTTGGTGTTCTGCAGGGTCGCGGAAATTTTGGCAGGAGACCCGACCCTGGGAGTAGGACCATAGTTTGTACAGTGGAGACTGCGAGCTGCCGACTTCAGTGAGTACTACTAGTGGGCCTACATTGGGGGACCCCTCGCAGGCTCAGAAACTGTGCGCTGGGAGACGACCGCCACCATGGGAAAGCCGCGCCAGAAACCACCCCCTGACCCCACAGAGGAAGTGCCGGGCGCCCGGGAACTTGATTTAGCCAGTGACTCTACGGCGGGCCTCCAGCAGCGCCAGCTGGATCAGATACTGAAAACCATAACCGACACGAGGGAAGCCCTACATCACGAAATCATTCAGGTATCCACGAGTTTGGGATTACTACGGGCAGACCACGGAAAGTTGGTAGACCGGGTCAAGCAGACTGAGGTTCGGTTGAATGTGCTGGAACCTGCCCACAAAGCGACGGAGACCACCCTGGGAGATTTGCAGAGGAGGGTACAGGTGCTGGAAAAGAGGGCGGAGGATGAGGAGGGACGCAACCGGCGTAACATAGGCGTGGTGGGCCAGCCCGAAAAAGTTGAAGGGGCTGACATGGTGAGCTACCTTCAGACCTGGCTACGAGAGGTGGTTGTTCCTGAAGGGCTGACGCAATTTTACACACTGGAGTGAGCTCACCGCGTCCTGGCCCGCCCCCCTGCAGCTGGTCGGCCCCCTCGGCTGGTTGTTGTGCGCCTCCTGCACTTCAGGGACAGGGACATTATCTTACAGAGAGCGCGGACGATGGGACCTTACCAGGTGGACAATGCCCGAGTTTCCATCTACCTCGACTATTCCTTCGAGGTCCAACGACAGCGCTCCTTGTTCCTAGCAGTCAAGAAAGCACTCCGGGATGAAGGTATCCGTTACTCCCTTTTGTTTCCAGCCCGACTACAGATCATGATGGAGGGCAACTCCTCCTTCTACAGTAAGCCTGAGGAAGTATGGGACTGGTTGGTGTCCTATAAGGCCGGGACAGGCGCTCATCCGAGGACCGGGGAGAAGCAGGACATTACACCGAAACCTAGACGGAGCAGGAGGAACAGGAGACGGCCGGCGGCTAGTCGAGTGCCCTCCGTATCGCAGACTGAATTGGAACGCAAGGAGGCCCTCAGAGCGGTCTCTACTATTTCTAGGGCAGTGGAGTCAACGTCAGCAGCAGACTCGGGCTCTCATAGGGGGTCAGAAGATGTGACATCTGAGGGTTCGAGAGGTGGTGATCCGGCTCTGCCTCATGTCACACCAGGGACTGCGGATGGCCTTCTTGATGAGTGATCTCTGTACCTTTCTCACTGTGGTATAGTAAAACCTGTATGATTCATGGTGTGGGGCAGGGGGAGGAATGTTCCATCTGTGGTAACCGAGATTTGATGGGCCGATGGTAACTATGCTTAGTAGGTCTTAACGTTGGCTGCCTGGGGGTGTGGGACGTCAGGGGAGTTATGTGGGAGGTCGGGTTACCAACTCAAATGAGACTCGCTGTCCACGTTGTTGCGGTGCTGACCCCCCCCCCGATCTCACACTTGCTGTGTTACCAGAGACTTTCTTCATTTGGGACTTTGAATTTGGATGGGTTCCTACAGTTCAGTGCCTGTTCTGGGGGTGGGTGGGAAGAGGGATTGTTGGGCTGTTTTGGGATCGGGGCTCCGGGGGACTGTCAGTGCGCCAGGGGTTTTACCAATGATTCGAACTGAATGTGCAACTTTGCATGGGGACCCTACCTGAACTAAAATGTGTAACTTGGAATGTACGGGGACTGAATTCCATGCTGAAACGACACAAAGTGCATGCCTATCTTGTTCGCAGAGGGATCCAAGTGGCTTTCATGCAGGAAACGCATATTGACCAGTCAGAGGGGCGGGCCTTGCAGCGCAGGTGGCGGGGCCAGCTGTTTTACACTACCTGCACGGGGAG
The DNA here is from genome assembly GCF_964261635.1 of Lissotriton helveticus. Taxonomy (NCBI): domain Eukaryota; kingdom Metazoa; phylum Chordata; class Amphibia; order Caudata; family Salamandridae; genus Lissotriton; species Lissotriton helveticus. Next base: position 1,038,020,298 of record NC_136068.1, on the reverse strand, counting down.
TTTTAATCTGGGTGAGAGCAGGGGTTCCGTTTCAGCCCTTGGTGACATTGGTGGATCCTGATGGGAGGTTTGTGGCTGTGCAGGGCCGGCTTGACGGGAGGGATTTGATGCTTTGTAGTGTTTACGCCCCGAATATAGAGCAATCTGCCTTCTTTGTGCGACTGTCGGGAGAGCTGGAGACAGTTTTAGCGGGCACGGTCTTACTTGGAGGGGATTTTAACTCAGTGATAGATGTGGAGTTGGACAGATCGCACCCACCACTAGCGCAGTCCACAGTTCATAGGATAGCGAAGGGGAGACGGGACTGGCAATGTATGTGGGGACTGGTTGATGCATGGCGAACGCAACACCCTACTGAGAGGGATTATTCCTTTTATTCCCCCCCACATGATCTGCATGTCCGGCTTGACGGCATTCTATGCTCACCAGATGTTCAGAGTTTGGTCCGCCACAGCGAGTATTTGGCAAGAACGATCTCTGACCATAATCCTTGCTTGGTGGTGGTCCGGTGGACCCGGCAACGCCAGGCTATTCCCACGTGGCGGTTGAACCCACTGGCGTTGGAAGACTCGGCCTTTAAGGCCTTGGTACAAGACGGCGTGGAGGGCTATTTTACTGCGAATGAGGGCACGGCATCGAGTAGGGCCCTTGAGTGGGACGCCTTTAAGGCGGTGATTAGAGGGGTTTGTATCTCTGCCACGGCAGGAGCCCGCAAGAGCCTCCTACAGGAACTCGCACAGAGCGAGGATCGGTTGCATTCGGCGGAGCGGGCTAGTCATGGGGATCCAGAGGCTCACGGGGCAGTTTCAGCTGCTCGTGAGGAGGTCGCGACGCAGATGGAAAGGCTCCGCTGCTTCGACCATAAGGAATTTCTTGTTCGGGCTCACGCTGAGCGCGACAACGTGGGCTCCCTACTGGCTTGACTGGCCAATCCCGCGGCTCGTGGCACCCCGATCTAGACCTTATCCACGGCGGAGGGGCGCTTGGTCTACACCCAGACAGAGATCAACACCCAGTTCTTCGAGTATTATGTGCGCCTGTACAGGAGCACGATGCTAAGTGCGCCTGAAGAACTTGATGACTTCCTACTTGCGGCACAGCTGCCGCGTCTCGATCCGGACCACGTGGACCGATTAGGTGGGGAGACCTCCGTGGGGGAGATACGCACGGCCATTAAACACATGGCTCGCCGCAAGACCCCTGGCATGGATGGCCTGCCGATTGAGTTTTACGCGGCCTATCTGGATGTATTGACCCCGCGGTTGCATGCTGTTTTTAGGGAGGCCTGGGATACTGGGGTTCTACCCGCGACCGCTCGGGAGGCCATCATAATACCCTTACTGAAGCGAGGGGGGGACGCCAGCTCTCGCTCGGTCTATCGCCCGCTATCCATGCTCGCGACTGACTATAAAATCCTGAGTAAGATCCTCGCGACGCGACTTCTTGCTCATATGCGAGCTTTGGTACACCCGGATCAGGCGGGCTTCATTCCCCAACGCACCACTGCCACTTGTGTACGCCAACTGCTGCGGGTCATGGGGTGTGATTTCGGAGAGCTCCCGGAGGCCACTGTGCTCTCGGTTGACATCGAAAAGGCCTTCGACAGTGTGGAGTGGCAATACATGTTCCGGGTTTTGGAGGCGTTTGGATTGGGAGAGCGGTTTGTGAAATGGACTGCCTTGCTCTATAACGCAGCCACGGCCCGAGTAAAAACAGGAGCCACAATATCGGCTGCATGCCAGGTTGGTCGTGGGACGCACCAGGGGTGTTCGCTATCCCCCCTGTTGTTCGCACTGGCCATTGAGCCGCTGGCAGCTCACGCTCGGATGGGACGGACTTATGAGGGCCTGGCGCTGAGGGGCAAGTCCCATTACATCTCTTTATACGCAGATGATCTGCTGATGTTTTTGGCGAATACCAGCGGCTCGCTTCATGGAGCCAAACGCCTCCTTTTTGACTTTGGCAGCCTCTCGGGACTGCGGGTCAATTGGGGGAAGTCCTGCCTTTTCCCAGTAACCCCGAGGGAGAGTGAACCCCAGATGGAGGGGAACCTTCGCTGGGAACTCCGTTGCCTCCCCTATTTGGGCACTCATGTCTATCACTCTCAATTAGACTTGTTGGAGGGCAACATCAATAGAGCGATCAGGAACTTACAGAGTTCAATGGGATTCTGGCGTGCCCTGCCTCTGTCAGCAGCGGGACAGGTGGCATTGCTGAAAATGGTTGCACTTCCTCGTTTATTGTACTTGTTCCGCACCCTACCAGTATGGGTACCGGTGTCGATCTTTCGCAAACTCCGATCCCTAACCACGGGGTTCATCTGGGGATCGGAGAGGCGTCGTGTCGCTCTGACCACTTTGATGCGCCCTAGGGCTGATGGGGGGGGGTTGGCAGTCCCGGATTTCGAATGGTACTACCTGGCAGCGCAGCTACAATGGCTTACGCAAGCAGTGGCACGAGAGTTTCGTGGGCCGGAGGGGCCGCAGGGCAGGCTGTTTCTTAGACACGTCATCTCTTTCATAATATTGGGCCAGAAGATTGATTTAGCTCAACTCACTCTTGAGGAGCGCACTCTCCGTCTTTGTTGGCTTCGAAGTCACAAGCGCTCAGGTACCGTCCGCCCCGGAGATTCCTTTGGGGATGTGTACGGCCCTTCCGCATGGCGGTGATTGGTTGGCGATGGCAACCTGGGAGGAATTGGGGCTGCATATGATTGGGGACCTCTATGGCGATGGGGCACTGCTGACTTTCCAGGAGTTGCAGGACACCTATGGCCTCCCAAGGGGGGATTACTTGCTGCATGCCGCCCTAGTGGCCAGTATTCAGAAGCACTGGGGTGGAAGGCTCACCGAACCGCCGACTTCCCTGGGTTGCCAATATGTGGTTATGGCGGCTGGTACTTTCAAGGCCGTTACTTGCCTTTACCGGAGGCTCTCGACGAGAGCCATGTTGCCCCTGGAAGGGCTGCGAGTCAAATGGGAATTGGATATTGGAAGACCCATCCCCGAGACGACATGGCCTCAGTTGTTGCGGCGCGCCTGGAAGGGTACGCGGAACACCAGGTTCCAGTTGGTCCAGTTTTTCACGCTTCATCAAGCGTATTTGACACCTGTTAAGATTTCACAATACTTTGGGGGCACCACGTCACTCTGTCCGAGATGTAGGTCGGATGGGGCTGATTTTGCTCATATGTTTTGGTCTTGCACGGGACTGACTGGTTACTGGAATGCGGTGGTGGCTTGTCTGAATGCTGTCACAGACTGGCAGATAGAGGTGGACATGGGCACCTGCTTGTTGCTTTGGTTTCCTCAGACCCCCCCGAATGAAAGTCACTAGCAGGTTCTATGATCTGGGCTTGATTTTGGCTAAGAGGGAACTGACCATGCACTGGAAATCGAGCCAGGGCCCTAGTTATTTGCGATGGAAAACCACTCTTCTGCGCTGGACAGGGGCTGAGAGCACACTCCGACTGCAACAGGTCAGGCGCTTAGATAATGACAAAGCATTAGATGTAGCCAGAGCATGGGAGGCATTGGTGACAGCGCTTCAGCGACCAGAGGTTAGTTCAAGGGAGGGAGAGGAGGAGGATCTGGCATAGGGCTGGCAATCGGGTGGGTGGACCGTTATCAAAGCAGACACAATGATGGTGCATGAATGGAGAGGACATTGGGAAAGCTGTCCCCATAACGCTAACTGGCATGACGAAAGTCACTAATGGATGGAGGGTACCTACTGATACTGTATTTGTCTAAGTTGGTTGCAGGCGCACTGACAGGGGTGGGGGGGACTGAAGGGGGGAGGGGGCAGGGGGGTTTATTTCATAAAAAGGCATGAGTACCATTGCTGTGATACAATCTGGAGTTGACAAATATTGAAGCAATATGTTAAATGATGTTCTTCCTGGATATGACTGCCAATAAAAACTTTGTTTACAAAAAAAGAACGTTATCCGCAAACACCACCAGCTGATCCGCACCACCAAAAGGACAGCATTCAGAAAACGACTGGACAACAACACCCACAACAGCAAAGAACTCTTCAGCATCGTCAAAGAGCTCTCCAACCCCAGCACCAGCAACGACGACATCACGCCCTCGCAAGACCTCTGCGACTCACTCGCCTCGTTCTTCCACCACAAGATCGCCGACATACACAACAGCTTCGGCGCCCAGACCACGCACCCAACAACAGAACCAACGCCCCACCACCCTCTACATCTGGACCCCCGTCAGCACCAAAGACACCACCCTCGTGATGAACACCATCCACTCCGGGTCCCCAGCCGACCCGTGTCCACAACACATTTTCAACAAAGCCGGCTCCATCATCGCACCCCAACTCCGGAACATCATTATCAACTCCTTTGCATCTGCCACTTTTCCAGAGACCTGGAAGCACGCAGAGATCAGCGCCCTCCTGAAGAAACCCACTGCGGACCTCACAGACCTCAAGAACTTCTGCCCCATCTCGCTCCTCCCTTTTCCCGCTAAAGTCATCGAGAAAACCGTCAACAAACAACTGACCGCCTTCCTCGAGACAAACGGCTCCCTCGACCCATCACAGTCCGGCTTCCGAGCAAACCACAGCACCGAGACCGCCCTCATCGCAGCCACCGACGACATCAGGTCCCTGCTCGACAACGGGGAAACTGCCGCCCTCATCCTCCTCGACCTATCGGCAGCATTCGACACAGTCTGCCACCGCACCCTGACAGCCTGCCTCCTCCACGCGGGGATCCAAGGAAAAGCTCTGGAATGGATCACCTCCTTCCTCTCAGACAGAACTCAGAGAGTCCGCCTCCCTCCCTTCCGCTCAGTGGCCACCAAGATCATCTGCGGCGTTCCTCAAGGCTCCTCGCTCAGCCCAACCCTCTTCAACGTCTACATGAGCCCCCTCGCAGCCATCGCACGCCAACACAACCTAAACCTCATCTCCTACGCTGACGACACCCAGCAGATCATCTCCCTCACCAACGACCCCGCCACTGCCAGAGTCAGCCTCCTGGAAGGAATGAAAGACGTCGCGGAATGGATGAAGCTCAGCCGTCTGAAGCTGAACTCGGACAAGACGGAAGTCCTCATCCTCGGACCATCCCCCTCCGCCTGGGACGACTCCTGGTGGCCCCCTGCACAGGGCACCGCCCCCATTCCCACGGACCATGCACGCAAACTGGACTCCTCCCTCACAATGACCAAGCAAGTCAACACCGTCTCGTCATCATGCTTCAACACCCTACGCATGCTCCGAAAGATCTTCCGGTGGATCCCCACCAAAACCAGAAAGACGGTTACCCAGGCCCTTGTCACCAGCCGACTGGACTACGGGAATGCCCTCTACGCGGGAACCACAGCCAAACTACAGAAAAGACTTCAACGCATACAGAACACTTCTGCACAACTCATCCTGGACATCCCCCGTCACAGCCACATCTCTGCCCACCTGAGAGACCTGCACTGGCTCCCCGTCAGCAAGAGAATCCCGTTCAGGCTCCTCACCCACGCACACAAGGCTCTCCACGACATGGGCCCCAAATACCTCAACAATCGCCTCACGTTCTACACACCCACCTGCCAGCTCCGATCCGCCAGCCTCACCCTCGCCACCGTCCCACGGATTCGCAGAACCACCACCGGGGGAAGATCTTTCTCCTATCTGGCGGCCAAGACATGGCTTTCTCCCCCCCCCCCCCACCCACCTACGGCTGACCCAGGACCATCTCTCCTTCAGGAAGCAACTCAAGACATGGCTCTTCGAGCAGTAGCAGCACCTCCCCCCCCCCACACACACAGCGCCTTGAGACCCTCACGGGTGAGTAGCGCGCTTTACAAATGTAATTGATTGATTGATACATATTATTTAAGGTTTATTATTAGTAATTGACATTAAAATACAGTCACAAAGTGGGATATGTTTCCTATCACAGGATGTCCCAAATAATCTTAAAAGTGGAAGCACAAGCCATTTGTATCCAAGCCATGAGGTTTCTCTCTTCAGCACTTCTCCCTTTTTCCACAAGAACAGTTCAAACGTGAATAGCAAAATATCCTAGTTTGCAAATGTTTTCTATATAATTATGGCTCTGCCGTATTTGCCACATAATACAAAATCTGCAGCATATTCGGACAATTTGACCTAATAAATTGTTTGTAGCTCAAACGGATCAAAAGTTACAAAAAAATTAACTTGTGTTGCTGCGAAGTGGACGGCCCTTTGCAAAGGATCACCTTTCTCACTGCTGCCTTTGTATGTTACACTAGTTGCCAGAGACTGTTCCCGTGTAGAAATGTCAAAATAAAGTATCTGAAAATATACTGCATCACGCTGCAGCCTTTTATTTGCAGTATAATATTTTTCAACACTGCAGCATCATTTTGTCCTCCTTTGCTGCATAATTCCAGGGGCCCCAAAGCAGGCAACACGGTAAAAGTGCTTGTGCATGAAGCAGAGAGACTGTGAAGTTTGCGAACTTAGTTTGGTGTATGCGCAAATCAGGCATTACCAATCCCAGGTGAGTTGCAGCAACTAGCACTGAAACAAGGCCAATGGAGGTACCAATGGGTGAGGCGGACTGGCTTCAAAGGCAGGGCTGGCTTATGCACTGGTGGCTCCATGTGCAACAATGTTTGTTGGTGCCCCCCAATGACCACCTCCGCCATTGATTCCCTCACTACCACCCTTTAACAGTGCCCCTCAAGTCTCCATAACCACACACTCCCTCAGATGCATTTAATTTACAGCCCTACTCATACTAGTGTAGGGTGCTAAACCACTTTACATCACACACATTACACAGAGACAATCAATTATGTGTGTGTAAATCACTGTATAGGAAGTGTTACATAAAACGTAGGACTATAAGTTGTAGGAGTCACACGACAACCATACTAGTAGACAGTATAGTTGAATAGTAATTGATATGGAGAAACAAACTAAGAATTTAAAACCTAATATCATGGTTGGGGGTTCTCTTTAATAATCAGAATTGATTTCCATCTGAATGAACACCTTTTGCAACATTAGGATAATCGAAGACTGGGGGAAAAAACATAACTCTCTAATTTATACCTTGCAGTTTGCATGCAGCTCTTAGAGGACAGTCAACGGCTCACTGTTCTATGTTAGGATTTTAACTTATAAACTGCAAGTAGTAAGAAGAACTCGCTGACAAAAGCAGCAAACCATAGAAATATTTACATTATGTGCACTTTGTGATCCGCATAGTACATGTTCTTTGCAGCACTACCTTTCTATGAGCCAAAACATCCACTAGACAAAACTGTGACCTCTCTCTAGGAAGAACATTAATCATCGGGTGTTATGACATTTTTATTGTTGCCGACCCACCCACCCAAAGTCAGCGCTCAGTGCGGTCACACCAGTCGCAGTGCTCTAGAGCCGGACATTCTCAAGGGTCCTGTGACCTCAGTGGCAGAGTCACTGTCTTTCTAGGGTGTGCTGCTTCATAGGCCTGTCCGCAAGACTGGAGGTGAGCTTCAGTATGAATTGTGGTGGACAGGCCTTCAAGATTATCACAGACTTGCCACCGCTAGGGTCCACCTACTGGTGCTAAGAAACCAGGGCTTCTAAGGTTTTGTGTAGCTTACTAAGGTCTAGCATGAGCATTTGCTTCCACAGGAGAGTGGTCTGGTGGACTGGTCATGAAGCCTGAACCTGGTTCCCCAGTTCCAAATTTGTTAGCCCTGACTATAGTGCCACATCCTCTCCCACCACTGTACACCATACAACCCCACTGAGAGAAATTGGCACTGCCTTCAACTACAACCCAATTGTGCCCCCTATAAACACCTAGATGTGACTGGATTCAAATTACGCACTAGACAAGAGCAATATGCGGCTTTAAAAAAAAAGTAACATCCTGGAAAAAGCAAACACTCAAAGGGAATGCAATAATAAGTAAAGCATGTGAAATTGTAAGCAGGAACAACATGGTTACCTTAACGCGTTTACACACAATCAGAAATCAATTAGTGTTTTTGCAAGAAAAGTTAAGGGCAGGAAGGGACCCATTTTAATACCCACCACTGCTTATACTCTTACAAAACGTAAGCAGTATGGTTTATAAAGACAACATCCGTGATCACAGAGCTAAGGTACACATTTTGTTTTCCCATCAACCTGGCATTGCAGGACCTCCAGGATTGGTGCACTTCCTCACCTGCGGAAAACAATGCTGTTCAAAGACAAGAAAATGAAAGTAGTGCTTCACTGGTAAACTATGTCAAGTGACGCTGACATGTTTGGGTATGAATAAAATCATTCTGACCACTTTATCTTGCTTTATTTAGTTATTTATTTTTCATATTTTATTCCAGAGGCTGCACTTTGGAATAGAAGAAAAAAAAAGACATTTCCAGCAAAAGTGTTTTTCTTTTTTGGATCCATGTCACAGGGGAACAAATAAAGAAAGGAGGAAAGAGAGGGTGAGAAGAACAGTTTCTTGAAGTCACAGTTTGCAATAAGTGAGGCGGAGCGAGACAGTAAGAGAGGAAGAGAGAGAGAGGGGGGCAGCTGTCAGCAGCAGAGCAGAAATGGGCAATGTCTTTGCCTTCTTGCCTAGAGAAGACAAGGACAGAGTCCTTTTAGTTCTCCGCCCACCCGCCCGTCTGCCAATGGCCAGGAACTCTGAACCTTCTCTGTAGGCCTCGGCTATTTCTGCAGTCCAGGAAGCATGCTTAAATTTTAAAAAAAAGTAGGGGTACCGAATCTATTGGATCCTGCCCACTTCGATCACTGGATTTGGGAGGAATTCGAGTCGAATACATTTCACTCGCACAGCCAGTTTCATTTCAAGTTCTGCAGGAAATGTGACTCAGGGGACGGAGACTTGTATGATGATAGTAATAACTTGGCTCTAGACAATTTACTAAATACCTAAAGCCTTTTCTTATGTGAATACAAACGTGCCACGGACTTTGTGCTTGAAAATAGTTATCATCCCCTTCCTCCCAGTATTCCATTAGCTTTAGTTCTTTCAAGATCTTGTTCAAATTTTGAGTTCCACTGCACTTGTGGGTTTTCGTACATTTTTGCTGCTCTTTCCAAATGAGGTTTTACAGGGATTTTTGCGGCGCACTTCTGAGTCAGAAGCAATATTTATTAAATTGAGTTCCATATAGAGCAGATAAATTAACCATAGCAAATTCCAACCTAAGTTGGCAGACCAGGGAGCTTTTGTGTAGCCCAAAAACTGCCCTGATGATACCGGAGTAGATAGTCTACAATTCTCCATGAGCCTAGACCCCCACGTTGGGGACCCGCAGAACAATGCTGGGGCCAACAAGATGCTCGTCCCAATAGGGTTTAAGCTGCTATTACTTTTCCGCAACAAATTTAAAGATGGCAGGCACAGCTATGCATTGTTTTTAGCTGACTTTTGCACATTAGTTTAGAGTCCAGCCATTCTCTGAGATATAAAAAGCACTCCTTAGTGAATATCTTCGCATCACTTATCCTCCAAGTGTACTTTGACTTTGGCACGTTTAATTTCAGTTAATTTTAACGTTGTAGATCGTTTAGGAAGCTTTGAAGGCCAAATGCAGTCAGATCTTATACAGCAGTATCGTCTGCATACTGCAAAAGTGACAAACATTGCCGCCATAACCCTTTGGGGATACGTTTTTGGATTAGCCAGTGCTGGCTAAGGTCTGCAGTATAGAAGTTAAAAAGGATGGGCAAAAACACACATGCCTATTTCAGGTCGCGGTTAGGTGGAATCTTTTTGGAGATGGTAGAGCCATTTGTCTAGTTTTACCCTAACCTTGTTGTCTGTGTAACAATCTGATGGCGGTGAAGAGTTTATCTAGGATGTTTCATGCCTTCAATATTTTCCACGGTATGCCCCAATTGACTTTATCAAAGGCTACCCTATAATCTAAATAGCACACATCCAGAAAGGATTTTCACTAGATGGCTTTTTTTGGTAATAGATTGATCACTGATGTTATCAAATGTTTCACAATCTTTCCTAAAGCATGTTTGATGAGTGAGCAGATTATTCACTCTATTGAATAGTCTGGAGAAGATCTTTCCTTTTGTGTCAAGAAGCAACCGTTCTGTAATTTAGAGGATTATTAGTGTGCCCCTTCTTGTGAATGGAATGTAATATTGATCCCTCAGAGTAATCCGGTATAGTTCAAAGGCCAGGAAGCCTTTATACAGAATTAATAACAGCATACTCCATGTATCTATATCCAGCTTAAAGATTGCCAGCAGGACTCCATTGGTGCCCTGCTACCCACACTTTTCACTTGAAACATTGTTTTTACTGTCTCTAATTTTGTTGGCATCAAAGATACATCGCCAATAATAAGCTGGTCCATCCTCAGTTGGCCTAGACTTCCTGGGGTCATACTCAGGATTTCTTTGTTTGAGTCACTCTTTCCTATTGCTGGCACAAGAGACACATTGCTGTTTGTTGGCCTGCTAGGGTCTATACTAACAACTTCTCCATTTTGTTTAATTGGTGAGAAGCAGCTGTTGTCATCTCTACCTGGCTCATTCACTAATAAATCATCATAATAATGTTGTGATAGATACATTCCCAAAATTCCATCTCAATACTGTTTGTTTGATTTCTGGCTGCTCTAACTTGTGAATGAGCTTCTGAAAGGCTTTAATGTCCTTTGTCTTGACCCATTTACTGATGCTGTACCACCCCCTGGTTTCAAATGCACACTTTACTGTTAATTTCATATCAGTACCCTAATATAGGTCCAGGGAACATCGTACACTTTCCCTACATCAGCTCCCGTCACTTCATATGAACGAGCCTTATAAGGACATAACTCCAAATAAGGAAAGACTGCCTTGTATGGACATAACGCCTTATATGGTCTGCGGCCTTTTATGGACTAAACCTTTCACCTAGTTCATGATGAGGATGGGTTCTGCCTGATCAATACTGCTAAGACGTCATCCTTAGCACATATGATTAATTAATGAGTACACTCCCCAGGAGGTACACCTCACCTCTTTCATCGACGCACATGGTTTAATCCCCAAACGTCATCCTCATACTGAACAATGGGTAACATACATACATAGACTGTATAAACACTGCACCTCTTGCTATCAGTAAACAGGAGGGAACCAAGACTTCAAGACCAACACACTGACCAGAGAAGCTGCGGCTCCGGCATGCCATCGCTCCAGCTCACAGGGGTCTGACGATCCCTTGCGGGGTGTCCAGCTCAGGTCCAGGATGAAGTCCCATACTCTCACTATTCAGGTATGGGGTTTGACTAAAGCCTAGCGGGATACTAGGTTCTTAGACTTAGGCTCTCTAGCACTGAATCACATGCTATATAAACTTCGGTACATCTAGTCAAGCATCTTAGGAGTACACACTTTATTTTATAAATGCATTCTATCTTCATGTATATGTTCATGATTTTCAAAATTGGTAGAATACTATTCCTTCTTATTCACTGTACTGCTGGTTCTATATCTCTGGTACTGTGTTACAGTCGTAACAGCACACTTATTCTACATGAGAAGAACTACTGTTCTATAAATTCTTATTGTAAACACGTTCAACTGTTTCTTCTATATATCTCTCAGAGCAAAAACAAGCAAGCACGAGCAATTGGGTGAAAAGTAATATATTGTGTCCACGAGTGAGGTTATTGTGTTCTAAAATTGCAAAAACTAATCTCACAGATAACATGAGATTCTAGTGGCACTGCAAGCTAGGTAATGCAAACCATAGGCTAATATATGCGGTGGGGGTGTACAGAGTTAGTCTGCCACCAGACCCACAGTATATGTTCTCAGTAATCGTGGTCGGTCCTGCATGACAGGGTACTTTTTGGGACTACACTACATGGCACCCAACGTGGTCTAATGGCACCCAACGTGTTAAACATGGTTTGCCCAACGTGGTTAATACATGGCGCACATACTCAACAGTAGAATCTGAGTAGGTCAGTCGTGCTTATTCTCAGAGACCCAACTTACAAAGCCCAGAGATGTCTGGAGTAGGTGGGATAAAACGGCACCACAGCTGAGTAGGCTAGGCGAGATGTCCTATGTATTGGCTGTTGGTTATTCAAGCTTGGAGACTATTCCCAAAATTGTGCATAAAACCTTTGCATAAAACCCGCCATAATACTTCCTTGGAAAGTTAGCCTGCTTTCTAAAAATGCAATGGTTGAATAATAGGAAGATTTAAGCCATCTAGCGCATGGACTTAATAGGTCTGGTGAGGTAGTTGCAGATGCAATATATATTGCACCCGAAGTAAGACAAACACTTACATTTAAACTACTCAAACATGGGTTACAAACCCAGAGGAGGTGTAGTAATATTTGTGAAAGAGGCACACAAAGATTTCAAAACAGACCGATATTCTACTCATTGGTTACATTCCCAGAAGCAGATTCTGTAACAAAAACTTTTCATTCTTTCACACATGAAGAAGTTCCATCGGCTTACACTCCGTTTAAGGAGACTGAGATTCCGCTTACTTTCCAGGAACATATTTTTCTGGTTTAATGGGGCCCTACCCCACACAAGAACAAGAGCAAGGCTTGGTCCTTTAGGAAGGCCGGGAGCAACATGGCCGATATTAGCGACCAATGAACCACATCCAGACATTGACAGAATGCCACAGGATGAACTACTTGTTCAACTCAAAGAGTTGATAAAACTCTACAGAAACATGACACATTTTGTCTTAAGGACCCCTGCAGTCCAACCTACAGTAATCACAACTACTGCAGCTCCTACACAGAGCACAGGTACTAAAATTACACAAACATTACACGCGGTAATGAGCAAAGTGCCCACAAAACGTGAACAAATTCCTTTCTGGGTAGCTCAGAAAAGAACCCAGTTAGAAGCAGTATTTCCAAATACAACACCATTTGAAAAACACACAATGTTAACCCATTCGCTGCTAGGTCTTTTCCCCTCCTGTGCTAAGCCATTTTTTGGCGATTTGGGTCAGTGCGCGCTTAAGCCCCTGTAACATTTTGCCCACATAAGGTATCCACGCCAAATTCACGTCCTTTTCTTCCAACATCATGGGGATTCTAAAGATACCCAGGGTTTGTGGATTCCCTTGGAGGAGTCCCTGAAATTAAGCAAAATACAGTAAAAATTTTGTTTTTTTCAGAAAAATGGGGAAAACAGGTTGCAAATGAAAGCCTCTGGGGTTTTCCCTGCAGATGTTATCAAAAAAGGGTTTCTGGGGCTGAAATCAGCATGTTCTCAGCTTTTAGGAAATGACAGTCTTTTGTCAGATAACCAACATTTTTCACACAGTTTTGGCATTTTTCTGGGACATAGCCTATTTTTGCTATTTTTAGTGCTTTCAACCTCTTTCCAGTTAATAGTAGAAATGAGTTTGAAAGCAATAATGGATCCTGGAAAGCTATACATTTTTGAACAGTAGACAAAATTCTGAATTCAGAAAGGGGTCCTTTGTCTAAATCCATGAAGGTTTCTTTATAGAAACTAACAGTTAAATATTGGAAAAATTGAAAATTAGTTGAAAAAAACAGCCTTTTGTCTCAACGTTTTCACCTGTAACTTCTTGTAATTTTGACAGCTCTTCGAAAGCAATATACCGTTACATCCGTTAGACCTTCCTGGTTGTAGGGATATACAGGACTTGTAGGTTTGCCAAGAACCTGACGAACCCAGAGCCAAAAACTGAGCAGCAACTTGCAATGGTTTTTTATTATGTACCGGGTATAGAGCAAGTATTCTGGGAAAATGTATACATGGAAAAATCGGTATCGAAGACACCTATGTATTTCTGAATAGGGTACAAATGATAGTTTAGAAAGAGTATATATTTCCACATTTTCGAAATTGGGAATACTCATACTAGCATGAGAATTATTGGTCATTTTTTTAAATGATTTTTTTTTACACAATGTCTTTCATTTTGAAGGGAGAAATGCATTAAAACTCAACAGGTAATAACAGTTGATTTACAAATCTGAATTACCCCAAGTCTCCCGATTAAAACGGTACCTCACTTGTGTGGGTCGGCTTTGTGCCTGCGACAGAAAAAGGGGCAAAATGCAACGTGGTCATACCTCAATTTTGCATTTAAAAATTGACCCTCTTTTGGCAAAGTGCCTACCTGTAGTTTTTGCACCCTAGCTCTGCCGGCACCTAGGGAAACCTAGCAAACCTATACATATTTGAAAACTAGACACCCAGGGGAATTCAGGATAGGGTGACTCGACTGCCTCCCACCAGGTTCTGTTACCCAGAATCCCTTGCAAAGCTAAAAAATTGACAAACAAAACACATTTTCCTCACATTTCTGTGGTGGAAAGTTCTGGAATCTGTGTGGATCAACAAATTTCCTCCCACCCCGCGTTCCCCAAAGTCTTCTGAGAAAAATGGTACCTCACTTGCGTGGGTCTGCCTAGTGCCTGCATCAGGAAATGGCACAAAACGCAACGTGGTTGCTCCTCAATTTCGCATTGAAAAATTGGCCTTTTTTGGCAAAATGCCTACCTGTCGTTTTTGAACCCTAGCTCTGCCGGCACCAAGGGAAACCTAGCAAATCTATACATTTTTTTAAAACTAGACACCCAGGGGAATTCAGGGTGGGGTGACTCGACTGCCTCCCACCAGGTTCTGTTACCCAGAATCCCTTGCAAATCTAAAAAATTGACCCAAAAAAACGCATTTTCCTCCCATTTCTGTGGTGGAAAGTTCTGAAATCTGCGCGGATCAACAAATTTCCACCCACCCAGCGTTCCCCCCAGGTCTCCCGATAAAAATGGTACCTCACTTGCGTGGGTAGCTCAAGGACCCGTAACAGGCAAGGGCCCAAAACCTAATGAGGCGACAACAAAATTACCTATCACACAGCAACCTAGTTTTGCAAGGGGGTTCCCGTGAGTTTTTGGCCCGGGGCTCGGCAGCCATGTAGGGAAACCTACCTAACCCACACATTTCTGGAAACTAGACACCTGGGGGAGTCCAGCGAGGTATGGCTTGCATGAGTCCCTCATCATTCTCTTCCCCAGAATCCACTGCAAAGAGGAAGACTCAACCTGCTGAGCAGTAATCCTGCGACTAGCCATTATACTTACAAAGAAAGAAGACTGCACAAACAATTGAACAACAACCAACACTGTGCAAAGTAAGTAGTAAACAAGGTAAGGCTTTCACACAAAGATCTATACACTCCAAAACAATGTAACTCTTACCAAAGATAGCTACACTCACCAGCACCTTCTCTGCTGAGACACAGCAAAAAGAAATGATATCCCACTAGAAAGAAAGAAAAAGTACACATTAGACAACAAAGTACACATCAAGCACTAATGCAAAAAAGATTTTGACAATCAAAACACAGAGCCATACAAACGGCTATAACTACACCTTTTACAAAAACACATTAATCTAGGGAAAGTAGTACACAATTCATTCACTTACCAAGCACATGCAACTAAACAAGCTGCAAAACCAGAAGTAACAGAACCGCAACCTACAACAATCCAAACAGCAAAAGCCTTGAACTAGAATGAAATAGAGAAAAAATAAAATTACTACTACATTTCGCAAACAATATAACAATTAAAAATATAACACACAAATTTGCCACCCAAATGGACATTCGGCCAGAAGGGCCTTCAAATAGAGCTAAGACCAATGGGGATTAGGTGAGGTTTTCCACCAAGACACTGGTTATATTTTTGGATATTTTTTACTGCCTGCCCCCTTTGGTGCCAGTCGGTCTTTTTGTCCTTACTGTACCCCCCTCACACAGGGGCAGTAAGGACAAAAAAGACCGACTGGCACCAAGGGGGGCGGGCAGTAAAAAACATCCAAAAATATAACCACCTTTGGAAGTGAGCCTTGCCCAAGGGCTCACTTCCACACACTACAAAACACAATTCCTAGGGCCTAGTGGGCCAAAAAACAGAAAAAATGGGCCAATTCGCCCCCAGGGGGGTGGAGGTGGAGCAGAAAAACATTCCTAAAAAATGTCCCCTCTAGGAAGCAACCCTTGCCCAAGGGGTCGCAGCCATTACAAACAAAAAAATCCCTGGTGCCTAGTGGCGTTTTTCTGCCCCCCCCCCCCCCCAGGGGGCAAAAAGGCTGGAAAAAATTGACCCATTTGCCCCCGGGGGGAGGGCAGAAAATGTATATCTACATTTGCCCCCCACCTGGAAGGGACCCTTGCCCAAGGGGTCACTTCCATTGCAATGAAAACAATCCCTTGTGCCTAGTGGCATTTTCTGCCCCCCCCTCCCCGGGGGGCAAAACGGGCGAAAAAAACGGCCGATTTGCTCCCGGGGGGGGGGGGGGGGCAGAAAATGTAAATCAAAAATTAAGCCCCCACCTGGAAGTGACCCTTGCTAACGGGGTCACTTCTACATTTCTACAATGAAATCCCCGGTGCTCGTGGCGATTTTCTGGCCCCCCAGGGGGCAAAACGGCCGAAAAAACGGGCAGATTTGCCCTCAGGGGGGGCAGAAAATCAAAACTAATTTTGGCCCCAAAATGGAAGTGACCCTTGCCCAAGGGGTCGTTTCCAATGCGCAAAAAATGCCCCGGAATATATCCCTGGTGCTAGTGGTGATTTTCTGCCCCCCCTGGGGGCAAAACGGCCGAAAAAACGGGCAGAAAATCAAGGACAAAATAACACCCCACCTGGAAGCGACCCTTGCCCAAGGGGTCACTTCCTGCAATCTAAATTTAAATCCCTGGTGCTAGTGGGGGCATTTCCGTCGCACGATCGCGACGCTGTGCGCGATCGTGAGGCACAAATACCCTGCAAAGAGACATCAGGGGAGAGGAAAATCTCTTTCCTCTCCCCTGATGCCTCCTTGCGGCCCCAAACCCCCCCCCAGACACGCAAACACGAACCTCTTTCCTCGACGCTCAGGAAGCAAATGGCTTCCCGAGCGCCGGGGACTCCCTGATGACATCAGCGCATGCGGTGCGCGCTGACGTCACAGGATTCCCATGGGGGAGGCGGGGGGCAGCGGAAGCTCTTCCGCTGCCATCCCCATAGCTGCGGCACAGATCGGACACCCTCGGGGGGAGCGCCCCGAGGGAGGGGCTCATGACGAGTTGGGCTCGTCATCAGCACACGACCAGTGTGTGCCATGACGAGCCCAGCTCGTCATCAGCAGGGAAGGGGTTAACAATCTGTGTGCCCATGGGGATTACACCACAGTTAGAGGATTGCACCTCTTGGGGTACAGTCTTTGCTGGCATATATACCAGAACACATGGTATTCCTTCATTAGCAGTAGTAGCAGATGTATTAACACAAATACAAAATGACTATGGAGCAGAACCTGCCCTAAGCTTAGGAATGAAGTTATTAATTAACTACGACCAGGTGTCAGCCATAATACTATCTAATATTAAAGGGAAAGTAGCCTTGATGGCTATCCGCCAATGCCTAAGGGAGGTCAGCCCGTTAATTCAGGAGGCTGAACTACCCAAAATAATTGAAACTGCATACGCAGAATTAGGCAGATAGTTTGAGGAGGGAGGAGAGCATTAACACCTCAACTACATGGCAGCCCCGAGAAGGACACAGTTAAACACCCACTTCATCTAAAAAGAAGTGGGATAAAAAAGAAAACTCTAAAGATAAGATATCTCAGTCCCAAGGTAGGTCTCCTCAACAGGAGCCCTCTGAAAAGAGGTATAACCTCAGGAATAGGGTTAATATTAGAAAACCTGACAGGTATCAGGATACTGATACACATTCCTCTCATTCCTTTCAGGGCTTGAAGAAAAGCTCTGAAAGAGGACGGTCAGAACACAGAGAGGAGCGCACACAGTCCAGAAACAAACAGAAAGTTCAAGACTTTAACTTCTACAAAAAAAGAAGATAAGCAGATCTCAAAACCTCAATTTAAGAAAAAGAAAGTTGCTGGACCTGAAAATCAGACATGTCCAGAATTCTGAGGACACAACTTCTGAACAAGGAAGGGGCTCTGACGATGCTAGACATTGCGGCAGAAGTAACAATAGCTCGCCTGAACCTGAAAGAATTTCTGGTGACAGCAGAGAAGATTGATTACATCAAGGTGAAACACCAGTTACCAGGGTGAGCGTCCCACATAGGTTATATGAAGTAACACTTCGGCTGGAGGGGGGACAAGCCAGGAAAGTAAAAGCTCTTTTTAGGAAGAACTTATCATCTGGTTATGACATCCTGTTAGCAGAACAAGATTGGCCACCTGCATTCGAAATGGAGTGCTACAGGGGAGAAAGTATAATTTTTTCTGCATTTTTTCAACTATGTTTCCGTTCACTTAAAACATGCTTATGCGCAGAAGTGGGCAGTAGCCCAAGCTCCAGCACTGTACAAAAATCACGCAGGGTGGGATGAGAACTCAACCAACCCCGTGATCCCGTTAAAAGTTTCACTTAATGCTCAGAGGCAATATGCTGTAAAGCAAGAGGTTTAACAGGTCTGGGAGATCTTAGATCAACTTAAATACCAGAGGGTAATTGAAAAATGTACCTCTCCAATGAACAATCCTTTGTTTCCTGTCGCTAAACACAACAACCTCTAGTTTTAGATTACAGACATTTAAACTCCTGCACAAAGACATTTGCTGTCCAAAATGCACATAGTGCCGCATTAATGAATAACGTGCCCAAAAAATACAAAGCCACTCTTGATATCTCAAATAGATTTTTCTGCCAAAATATAGCACCTGAAAGCAGGTATCTGACCGTCTTCAGTGCGTTGGGGTCCCAGCAACAATTCTGTTGTATAGCACAAGGGAACAAAAACAGCCCAGGTGTATTTTCAGCAAGAGTAACAGAGTTACTTCACAACTTTGATGAAGAATCGCAGCAGGAAAGAACTTCATAAACGGAGAAATCCAAGTAGAGCTTGAAAACATCATGGAATAAACTTCAGTATCTCAAATGGAAAGGATCAGACGGTTAAACGGAATTACCTGAAAGGAGAAAGAAAGGATCAAGAACCAAATCCATAGTGAAGAGCCTAGAGAGCCAAAAGACTTCATTACATTCAATAAAGATAACAGATGCATAGGCATAAATCATAGAATAACAACAATTGAAGTAATCAATAAGTTCATAAAAAACATATCAAAAGTTGTAAAAGGGAGGAGGGAGGGATAATGTCAGCCTCCGTGTCTTTAATGAAATCCAGATTCTCTGGTCATGTTAATAGGAGAATCGCAATTTCATTACAAGACCGGAGGCTACATTATGCATGTTCGTAGCCCCGAAGGACAACATCAGACATATGCTCGATAGGCTTACAATAATGACGAGCAAAGGTGTTAGCATTTGACCAGTCAGCAGCTTTCAGGATATCATCCAGCTTACTACCTGACCAGAAGGATTTACTGGCCATAGCTCCTCTGATAGAATGTGCTTGAAACTTAGAGAGGTCAATACCAGCAAGACTCATGGTAGACTTAAACCATCTAGCTATGGAGGTGGATGAAACAGGTTTAAAAGGTTTAACAAAAGAAACTAAAAGTTGATTTGCATCGTTAGGACGTAGGAGAGACATCCTCGTGTCATACTCTTTCATACAAGCAACCACACAAAGTTTAGGGAAACTGTCAAAACGAGGATAAAAGATAAAATCTGACATGGTTTTAGTTCTTCTTAGTAATTCAAACTTAACACCAAATATATCGTAACATCTATTTGAAATATCTAAGCTTCTGATGTCAGATACTCTCCTACAGGAGATTAAACACAAGAGAGTGGCGAGTTTGAAGGAGAGAAATTTTCTATTAAGGGAAGAGTTATCTGGCCAAGAACAAAAAAGGTCTAGAATACACTTGACATCCCAAAGGGTCTGATACTTGGGTCTAGGGGGTCTCCTTAGCCTAATACTCTTGAGGACTCTACAAATGATCACATTTTTACCTACCGATTTACCGTTGATATGGGAATGGCCCGCGGAGATTGCGGATCTAAAGCAATTAATAGTACGATAGGATGGGCCTCTGTCAAATTGATCGACCAGAAAATTTACAATATTGACGACAGGAGCCTCCACGGGATCCAGATTCCTTTCCAGGCACCAATGAAACCATTTTTTCCAAATGTTGTTATACCTAAGGTGTGTTCCGGGTGCCCAAGATTCTCCGAGAAGAGAGAGAGCTGTCGACGAAAGTCCAGACAACTCGTTAGATTGCCTGACACTTTCCAGGCAAGAAGGTTCAAATTCCCCTCGAGAATAAGATGATGATCTTCCCCGTCTGCGTTTGAGACCAGGCCTGGAGACGCTGGGATCAGAAAGGGAATGTCGCATGCTAGTTCCAAGGTTGTCAGGAACCAAGCTTGGGACGGCCAAAAAGGAGTTATTAGGATCAGAAGGCATTCTTCCCTCCTGACTTTCTGAAGGACCCTCTGAATCATGGCAAAAGGAGGGAAGGCATAACCCAGGAAGTGAGACTATGGTTGGAGAAAGGCGTTCACAGCAAGTGTGCCTGGGTCTGGCATCCAACTGAAGTAGTTGGGTAACTGGAAGGTTAGCCTGCTGGCAAATAAGTCCACGTCTATGGGACCCCAAAAATGGAAGAGGGCATTGAAGACGTTCACATTGAGTTTCCAGTCTGAGAAGTCTAGAAGGAATCTCGAATTCCAATCTGCAGAAATATTTGATTTCCCGGGAAGATATTCCGCCCTGAGGGAAATTTTGTGTTCCAGACAGAACATTCAAAGTTTCCTGGCAAGATTGGAGAGATCTGCAGATCTCGTTCCTCCAAGACGATTGATATAGGCCACAGCAGAAATGTTGTCCATTTTCATAACAACAGACCTCCCTTGAAGGGAGTGTTTGAAGCTCATAAGAGCGTATAAACCAGCTGTTAATTCCGGAAAATGGATGTGTTGAGAAGATTCCGTCAGGGTCCAAACCCCGCCGGTGTTCTGGTCTTGCAAACGTGCACCCCAGCCATGAAGGCTGGCATCTAATTCTAGGATGAAATCCGGGGAAGAACCGAAGATAGCCTTGCCGTTCCAGGCATCTAAGTTCTCCAGCCACCAAAAAAGCTCCGCTCTGGCATCTGGGTCCAGAGTGACAAGATCTCCATACCAGACACCTGAATTGAGCGCTTTCCTCTTTATTCTCTGAAGTGCGCGGTAATTCAGAGGACCAGGGAAGATGGCCTGGATAGAAGAAGAAAGAAGACCAAGATGTCTGGCTAGTTCGCGGAGGGTTAAAGATTCTTGTTTCAAGACGGATCTGATCTCCTTCCGGATCTTGGCAATCTTCTTGGCAGGAAGGAGGAGAAGACATTTCAAGGTGTCTAGAGTGAAACCAAGAAATTCTATGGTCTTGCAGGGTGAGAGAATGGACATTTCTCTGTTGATGATGAATCCTAGACTCTCTATTAAATTCATGGAAGTTTTTAGATCTCTTAGGAGGTCTGAATGGGTTTGGGACATGATAAGAATATCGTCTAGGTAGATGATGAGACGGATACCCCTTTCTCTTAGAATTGTAACGATACACTTCATAATCTTGGTGAAATACCAAGGGGCAGAAGAGAGGCAGAAGGGTAGAGCTTGAAACTGGAATAGACGTTCCTTCCAAGCAAATTGAAGGAAAGCTTGGTGGTCTTTGTACATAGGGATGGTGAAGTAGGCATCCTTCAAGTCCAACTTGACTAGCCAATCTCCTTTGAGAAGGAGATCCCTTAGAAGGTGGATACCCTCCATTTTGAAGTGACGATAAACCAGAAATTTGTTGACTTCTCGAAGGTTTATTACGGGTCTCCACCCATTGTCCTTTTTCTGAACAAGAAACAGTGTGCTTATGAATCTTGCATCAAACCAGGGAACCTCCACTATTGCGCCCTTTTTGAGCATCGAAATAATTTCTTCCTCCACGATCTTTTCTTGTTCCTCTGAAAGGACAAAGGGTTGGGGTAAACACGTTTGGAAGGGGACCTGTAAAAAGTCTATCTTGAAGCCCATAACGGTTTCTAGAACCCATGGATCCTGGGTGATCGAATCCCAAACATGATAAAACTGCTTTAGTCTGCCCCCTACTATGGGAGGGAAAGACGAAGAAAGAGTAGTACTTACTTGTAGTATTGGAGGTGTTGGGAGTACCACGACCTCTTGAACCTCGGTTTCTCGGACCTCTTCCTCTTTGGGGGAAGAAGGGTTGTCTAGGGGGGTAGAAGCCTCTTCCAGTTCCTCTGAATGACGAGTAGGGCCGTTGGTTGCCTCGACCGGAAGAGCGACCCCTTCTCCCGGCTTGACCAAAAAGGTTGGTGTTAAACACCCGTCTTAGGTTGTTTTGTGCCCTGTCGAGAGCAGTGAAGGTTGACACATATTTTCCAATCTCCTTGATTATATCCTCCCCGAAAAAAAGACCTTTAGGATTTACAGAGGGTTCCCTCTCTGCTATTCTCCTAATTTCGGGTTAATTTTGTTTAAAATGGATCTCCTCCTTTCAACATTCAAACTCGAATTAGCGTTGCCAAAGAGAACTACGGCCCTTTGGCTCCATCCTCGAATGAGATCAACATTTAAGGGGGTAGAGGAGAGGTGAGACTGTTCAGCCATGTCCAAGATTCTGACAAGTGGTCCTAGGACATCTAAAAGGCAGTCTTGACAGCCCTTAAGAGCTCTCTCCAGGCCTTTTCTAGGGTCTCGTCCTAACTTGAATAGAAATTTGATAAGGTCTGGATCTAGGTTTGGAGTCTGACAAACCTTCTCCTCGATAGTAGGTCTGGGAGATTCAGATCTCATGGTGTTTCTAGTATCTCTATCAAGAAGGTTCCTTAACCAACGTAAAACGAATTGGGAAACATGTTCCTGCGGGAACCACTTAGAACTATTAGGGCGTGAGATATTTAGGGGAGAGAACATCTCTTCTCCGATAGGGCTGAGAATAGTATTTTTAGAGGTTGGCTCCGGATCAGATTGCGAGTTAAAGTCATGCTCGACCTCATCTAGGTCGAAGACGAATTCGTCATTGGGATCCCTGGAGGAGTCGCCATCATAAGAAGAAGAAGAGGAGTCAAAGTCAAAATTCTTTTTATTGGTTAGCACTATTGCAAAGCGTGCCGCGAGGGACACCGTTCATATTTGTGCCGCCATGGGCACCGATCAAGGGAGTGTCCCGAGAGACATCATGTTCAAGTGAGGCGCAGTGGCCTCCCATCCAAACTGAGGTGCTAGGACCTCCCGTTCCAAAAGAGGCGCTAAGGCCATCCGTAGTGCTTTCACAGTGTTTTGTCTTTTTAGACCTCTTACCGCGTTTGGGAGGGGAATTTTCAGGCTGACAGGGTCTCTTAGAGGACATAACTTCCTTCAGGGATGACATCATACAGGATTTAATCTCCTGTTCAAGGAATTTTTAAGGGATTGGTTAACGGGGCCAGGTGAGCTAGCAGTAGCATCATCAGAGTCCATGTCAGACATGGTGGATCTTAAGAAAACCCTGAGAATGACTTAAGAAACTCAATAAATTTGATTAAAACTGATGAAACACAGTTAAAGAGAATACAACATTTAAAAATTAATATAAAACCAGTATAGTGAATTAAAATTATTACAAGAATGAATATTAAAACCCCTCTTTTTTATTTTTTTATATATATATATCTTTTTTTTTTTAATTAATTCAATGACTGAATATTCGAAACATTTTTTTTGGGTGATTTAAGGGAAGGTTTAGGGCAAGGGTAAAACAAGTTGAACTTGGAATAAGGTTAAAAATGAGTGAATTTTAATCTATATAGAATTCTTCTAATTATATATGACCAGATAATTTGTTAGAAATGAGGAGGAAGCGAAGCTCAAACTTGTTCAAACAGAGCGAAGAGGAAAGGGCTTGCAAAGGCTCTCCGGCAGCGGCTGAAGCGATGAATGTCCTATGTGGATGATATTTGTCTAACAGAGGGCGACTTGATGAGGCACTTGACCAGGGTAAGCACCATTATTATGGGATTTACAGCAGAGGGCTACAAGTTCAACTTTAAAAATCGCCAACCTCAATGTCCTATTTTTGGGATAGGAGCTGTCAAGTGAAGGCAAAAGTATGGCAGCTAACTTTTTTAGAAAAGTGTGCGCTGCTCCAGCCTCAAATCTTTAAAAAATTTACAATCAATACTAGGATTCCTAAATTTTGGCAGGACATACATTTTAGATTACGCGCAAAGGGTAAAACCTTTCTATGAATTAATAAAACCTGACTTTTCGGTCAAAGACTGGACACAGTAAGATACTAATATTCTTTGCTTACTCCAGGAAGGCATGATTGCTTCCAAACAAGCATAAATGTACGCCACTAAGTAATCAGAATAATCGTGGGTCAATGCGGGTACACTTATTTAACTTTTAATGAAGGAGAAACTGTACCAATCGCATACAAATCACACCTGTACACAAATGCAGAAATGAGTTTCACTTCAACAGAAAAAATCCTGACAGAAGGTCAGACAGCAGTAGCAAGAGAAAGAGCACTGGCTCAGGGGAAACGCATTATTGTCGTAACTCCAGTACCAGCTTTAGAAGCTGTTACAAAAGCCAGCATCCCTAATGTGAAACCGTTACATTCCAGGTGGGTACAATGGGCTAATTCTCTTACTGTAACAGACGTTGAATACAGATATGATGCCAGTTAAAAAACACAGGCATTCCTGCAATATGAGTAGGAATATCCTCTAACTACCAAGGACTCGCGTGATCCATACACTGAGTCATCAACGTGATGTCATGCATGTTGAAGGGAATTCATTGGCTGATGAAGCCGCAAAAGGAGCTGTACCGCCAGCTTCCGAATCTGCGCTGACTCGTTCACAGACGAGAATCGACGGAGATATTATGATAACGGTCATCGCATCACGCAAAGGCAGCACAGCAGTACCTAAAAAATTCTCACTCAAATATTCCTACAAATTAGATGCACAAAACATTCCATATGCTCAGATTCCTGGAGTGGGGGATAGAGTAATACCAAATATGGATCGTAGGCAAGGGTTAATAGCTGCACACGAGGGTTTGGGCTCTGCGCACACAGGCGTTACAGCAACTATTTCTTTACTGAAACAGCGCTATTGGTGGCCAGGGTTAATTAAGCAAACTAAGGACTATGTCTTGGAATGCGACATCGGCCAGCAGATGAAAAGCTCCACCGTTGCACGCCCGGCACAGACCCTATTACTAAAATCAGACAAACCTCTATGTTTATGCTAATAATGCTCATACTTGTACATGCTGTGAAGCGCTCGGATACCCCTGGGTCCAGCTAACGCTATACAAAACTTCTAAAATAAATAAAATAAAATAAAAAATGTATCTACTTGGACCACTGCGGCCCCTTACAAACGTATGGGGCTTACAGGTCTATCATGGTAGCAGCGGATTCCTGCTCAAGATTCCTATGGGTTTGGCCTCAATGTTCTGCTGACGCTCAAACTGTTATAAAAGATTTGCGAGTCTTCCTCGGTACATACGCAGTTCGCACGTTACACTCTGACCGCGGCCCTGCATTTAGCTCTCGGGCCATGGAAGGAATGGGAATAGCATTGCGGGTCTCATCTCCGTATCATCCTGAGGGAAATTCTGTTGTGGAGAGAGAAAAAACGGGACTTAAAGCAGTCTTTAACAGCTTGGGTATTAGGAAAGGGCGATAGTTGGGTCACACACCTTTATGGGGGTACAGCGGGCATTAAATAACCAGCCAAGAAGCTCTCTAGGGGAAGTCACTCCATATGAGGTCCTCTTTGGGACAGGAATGTGGGTACCTGACCTTGATTGTGAAGGTGCAGTGGCGGAAGAAAAACCATTTAATATCCATGATCGTTTGGCTGTTTTACAGGATATGAATGAATCCAGGACAAAAAAAGCAATGTCCATCTAAAGCAGACCGCCACTGAAGAAGTCAAGGTAGTCATGGCAAGACCTGTCTGGATCCCAAAAGTCAGGGATCTGGTGAGAGAGAAAATTGCGGACAAAAAAGAATTTGGACCCCCTTACAGAAAACCTGTACCAGTCCTTGCAGTACACGGAACAAGAACTGTGCTGCTCCCGCCTCTTGCCGGAAAAAAGGGGAAAAGATTTGGCTCAATTGACTTAATCAAACCACACTATGTGGACGATACTAAACAGCAGGCCCAGTGGACTCCGATGTAGCAGATGTCCTCCTCTAGCTACAATCCAAGAATTATAACAATACGAAGACAGAGCACAACACCAATAGTAAACTCGGACCACAGAAAGTCAGTAGTGTTTTTTTTCATTATCAAAATGTAGTATACACAGAAGCAATCACATTGCTTCTGTCTTAACAAGGGAGACAGACCTTACACTTGTGCAGATGTCGGGACGGGTTGGAAATCAAATATTAGAACGCCGAACGTGGGTTTGATTATCCATCTATCATACGGTGACTCCATTATATTAACCACGTCCAGTTTTAACGAATGATGGGAAAGCCCTAAGAAAAGTTACAGATTTGAATGCGACTGATGCGTTGATTCTGAAGAAATAAAGACAGTGATATGTGACTTTTGGTCTACCCGACATCTTATAGAGGTCTCTGTACTTATGGACATGTAGCCAATCAATAATTTTCTGGTGTACGTTGTTTGAGTCTTTAAACCTGTTGGACTTCAAGAATTTGTGATCTAAATTTGAAGCCTTGAGAAAGTCGGTCTGCGACGAAACACGTCGGCTGTTATCTTACGACGACTACGTGCCAACACTGCAAGATATTACCAAACATTTTAATGCTCTTGCCAATGTGATTGCTTCTGAGTATACTAAATTTTGATAATTAAAAAAACACTACTGACTTTCTGTGGTCAGAGTTTACTATTGGTGTTGTGCTCTATCTTCGTATTGTTATAATTTGAAGTATATTGAGGAAACTTTTCCTTACTGCACTGAGTGACACTGGTGACGGCACAGTGTTAACATAGACCACACCAAGACATTTTAGGATTAACTTTTGTGCAAACTACAACAGAGGTGCTGATTGTTCGTTTGAGATAACCACTGCGGTCATTCAGTTCAGTTTGAAAGCTTTATTCGATCATTCGATAAACAATCATAAAAGCACACATATAGTAACATACATCGACAGTAAAATGGTTAAAAACAGTTCATATGAAATACAAAATTTAGTACAATTGCACAAGGTGGAGGGGTAAGATCAGCATAACAGTAATCAATACAGCAAGGATACACTCGCAATTAAGACATGAATTCCATGCTTTTCCTAGCTGACACTGATTTTAGAATAAATGTTGCAGTATAAAAGCAGACATCCGGATCATCAAGAGCGAATAAAAATCTCATAGCAGTTGTAGCAGTAGACATAGAGTATTTAAAAAAAAAGGGGTTTAAGATAAGCAATACGGAGATGTAAATATAAGGGGCAAATTAACAGAAAGTGCATCGTGCTCTGTTTAGTGGTGCCATCACATGGACAGGGTGTTGTCGTATGTTTTTCATCAGGGGGAAAGCCACCAAGTTATGAACAATGC
Organism: Lissotriton helveticus; assembly: GCF_964261635.1. Lineage (NCBI taxonomy): Eukaryota > Metazoa > Chordata > Amphibia > Caudata > Salamandridae > Lissotriton > Lissotriton helveticus. The sequence goes on along the minus strand of NC_136068.1, from coordinate 1,037,992,831 downwards.
CCAAATCTCAACCGAGTAAGAACATACTGGTGGGATTGCTTAGTGACTACTTTAAGATATTTAGAAAAGCCATAACCTGCCATGTTATTAGTATTGTAACATTCATGGGTGGTAAACTGGCAGCTGGCTTCTCTACGTAATTTAGTTTTTACCCCCAAAAAGACAAGTTTGAGCTCCTGTTTAGAGATGTTAGTGGCACTAGCTGGGTCCGCAAAGACATCAAAACCATGCACATCTTTATATGAAGTCAAGACATATTTAAGCCATGGGATCTTGCTAAATTTATCCAGGCCAAGGCAATCTTTTATTATTCTCCTTGTAAAACCAGTTTCCTCCTTGGCCCAAATTGACCTTCACACCATGAGGGGTCTCAATCCCGTTAAATCAGACAAATATTCCAACCCCACTTCTTTGTGGGCCAGCTCATTAGAGGCCGATGTTGGAAAGCAAAGAAGTCTCTTTAGGAAGACATTTTCGACAACTTGCAGATCCCCTTGTTGGCAATATCCCCAGACGCCCGAACCATAGAGTGCCAATGAGGCACATCTATGTCGGTAAACATTTAGCATATCTGGTGGGCGCTGACTACCTAGTTTAGATGCAAATCTAAAAACCCCTGAGACCGCCTTGCCCATCTTAGCCTTAAACTTGGATGCTAAGGCACTTGAAGGATTTTTAGGTAAATTCCATTGAAATGAATGGGAACTCCATGACGAGTTACCCTTGTCATTAGCATCCAAGTGGTTAATATTGAGAATCTCGGATACCCAAGTGCCACTGCTAGTGAGAGTGATTCCAAGATAGCAGAATTTATCCACAACTTCAATTGTGTGGTCCCTAAAGTTGAATGGTCTCAGCTTTTTCACCTTTCTCCCGCAAGCCATAATAAAGGTTTTAGAGTTATTCATTTTAAGTTTCCTCCCATTTATAAAATCGAAGAAACAGTTCATTAATCTCTGCAGACCTACAGGTGTTCTAGAAAGTAGAACAGTGTTGTCTGCATATAGCAGTACCGGGATCGCTAGGCCCTCAACTTGGGGGGCATCAGCTTGGACCTTCTTCAGCTCGGAGTCCATGGGGTTTATAAAAAGGGAAAAAAGTAACGGGGCTAAAACACAACCCTGCCTGATTCCAGATTTAACCTTAATCTTCCTAGTGCATTCTCCCGCTTGGCCAAAACGAATCTGAGCCGACAACTTATTATATAGTCTGGCCAGGAAATGAATAATTGCAACAGGAGCTCCCATTTCAAGCAATGTGGTCCACAGTAATGCATGATCCACCAGGTCAAAAGCGCTGGAGAGATCTGCAAAGCAGAGGAATAGAGAGCCCTGCTTGGCTTTAGTGTATTTACCAATAATTAATTCTAGATTAATACACTGTTCAATCGTGCCAAGGTCCTTGCGGAATCCAAATTGGGAATCCGCAAGGATACCATTTGCCTCGGCCCATTCCTCCAGACGTAGTAAGAGAACCCTACTCATTATTTTTAACGAAGAGTCAAGAAGGGAGATAGGGCGGTAGTTCTTAGCCTCTCCTCTATCTCCCTTCTTGTAGATCGGTAAAATTATGGATTCACCCCAGGTAGATGGAGTACTCTCTATTACAGATGCATTAAAAACCTGGGTTAGAAGGGGGCTCCATAATGAAAGATCCGTTTTATATAAGTCAACCGGGACCCCATCAGGTCCTGGGGCTTTTCCTCCCTTACTTTCCAGTATAGCCATATCAACTTCAGATAATGTAATCTCGAGGGGTAGTTTGGGCCCAGTCATTTTGATACTAGAACTTATAGAATCCTCTCCAGTCGGGTCAAAGATTCCGGTAAAGTAATGGACCCAACTCTCCTCGCTAACCTGAGCAGTTAAAACCGGGAATTCTTCCTTTTGGAGGAAAGGACTATTAACTGTGCTCCAGAAGAGCTTACTATCTCGTAGCTCCACCGCTTTTGTCAGGTTGTCCCACGCTTCTTCCCTTAGTTCCTGTTTTCTATGATTCAGATGGAATTTGTATGTAGCTCTAAGATGTTTAACGGCTTCCCTATCCCTAGGGTGGTTAGAGAGGGCGTTCTTTAGCTCAGATAGGGATTTCGTACAGGCTCTATCAAACCAACCCACGGTAGCCCTTTTATTTTTGGCATTAGTAATGGTAAGAGTCCTTTTAATAATAGCGTTTAGTTTTTCAAATTCAGAGACAGTACATGACGGAACAGCATCATCGTCTAGACACCGTTGCAGCTCTTGGAAACTGGCCACCATGATTTTACGCAGCAACTTTTTAGAATTGTCTCCACACCATTTGATCCTAATACCATTCTGCCTACAGGGTATTTGTGACAGGGCCAGTAGGAATAGGCAACCAGTGGGTCTTTGTTAACTTCTTATTTATTGTTTGGTACAGGAAATCAGTACATGACTTCTTCCGTTCTAATGTTCGGCGTGGGGAACGGCTCCGATCACGTCTTCGGGATTCGGGTCTTGGGGAGACGACTCGACGAATTCTCTCTCGAGTCCGTCTGGGAGGCTCTTCTTTCGTCTCCGTCTTTGCACTCGGCACAAGTGAGATAAGAGAGTATGGTATCAGTGTATGGTGCTGTACATCAGGTTTAGGGATAAGGGAGTGAGGGTACACACCACCCGTGCTCTGGTTACTACAAACCCGTGAATACGTGAAAGTCAGTGCTCAGGAGGGGGAAGTAACACCGGGACCAGAGATACCCAGGTCAGTTACTACTACTGCCCTTCCGCCCGGCCCAACCCCTGATTTTGTCCCGTACCTGGGAAAGCCACACACCTCTCCTGGGTGTATGGCTGGGCGAGTCGCGAGGTCGTTGGCCTCCTGGCTTTCCTCCCGGTTGGATCCTCGGTCTTCCTCCGTCAGGTTCTTTCTCGGGTCTTCTCCAGGCGTCCTCTTCGGTTTCGCTCCTCGTCTCCGCGTCGCTCTCCTCGCCAACTCTTTCTCTCCGGGTGAACAAGCACACTCCTGATTGGTGGCTACCTGTATAAGACGGTTCCGCCTCCTGAGGTAGCTCCGCCCACTCTTCGTCTGTTTCACAGTTAAAGGGCCAGTGCATTGACGTATTGTCCGGATCTTGAATCTCGACATTGATGTTCTGTAAGGAGCAGAGAGAAGGGGAGGGGGTGGGTGAACGATCATGTACTGTTACTGGGTCTACAATAGGGTTATATGGCAGACCCACGTTGTTACAGTATTATTTCGGCAACAATCCCACGGTTGGCTATAGGCTTTGCTCCCCATATAGATGTCGACAGTGATGGCATTGTGGTCACTGAGGCCTAAATCCACAATTTCGGGGATAATACAATCAGGGCTAATTTTAACTGAAACCAACAAATAGTCTATTACAGATGCAGAATTCCTCCCTACAAAAGTCGGTACTATGTTACCTTCGCTATCATCAGCTGGCTGAAATATTAACAAATCTAGGTTAAGCATGAGTGTATTGAGGGAGTCACCATAAATTGTGTGGACAAAGTGGGCCCGGTCCTCCCCATTTGCCCCATCAAAACCACATACATTTGTAAATGAACGAGGATATGTATGGATATTAAAATCCCCTCCCCATAGGATGTCATAATGGTTATGGATAGCCCGATCAATTTTCATAACAACAGTCTCTAGTTCGTTAACAACACAGGAGCTGGAGGGGTCGAACACATTATTATAATGGTTAATCAGCAAAATATCACGGCCCCCACTTTGCTCCAGCCATAGAACTTGCGAATGAAATCCAATGGTGGTATGGGATTTTACTCGGGCAGGGAAGTTAACAGACAGTAAAATCACCAACCCACTTTTTGCCCTTCCCATGATGGATTCTTGGGCAGGACAATTATAGGGCAAAAATCCATCAAAATAAATCTCTGCCGTGGACCATGTTTCTTGAAGGCAGAGGATGTCATAGTTAGTAATGGACTCCCTCCAACCAAGAGACTCCTCCTTCTGACGCCAACCAGCGATATTCCAGCTCATTAGTTTATAACCAGGATCACAAGGGGCTACCTTAGGGACCAATGGGTCCCTGGCAGGTGCTGGGTTCAATAGTAACCGCTCCATATTATTATTGGTGGTGGGGACTGATGAATGAATGGGATCCCGATGAACTAGAGCCACCAGTGAGTACTCCAGAGAGTTAATGCTAGTAGGATCTAATGGAGGAATTATCCCCGGTGGAGCTACAACTATAGGCAAGCACTCCACAGGGGTAATTCCATTAGGCTCATCAGATTCACCCGTTATTATTTTACTCATGGCGGGAGGTCCCTGCGCTAATAGGGGCTGGGCAGCTGAGGGTAGTTAATCAACTGCATCCAGACAACTGAACCGGTTATAACCACAGAAGGGTGCGTTCAGGGGCATTGGGACCGGTCTCACATCGTATCTTCTATTTCTGCCCTTCCGCTCAACCCTGGTCCAGTCATCCCTTCCTCCACCATAGGTCAAACAATTAGGTGGGAAAAAGGACAGTGGGAGAGTCTGGATGGTTGAGTCAAACGATCTATTAAAGCCAGCACAGATATGGGAAACATTTCTAGGGTTTCTAAAATTTAGTTATACAGTCCCCCATTATGGTCTTAGCTGTTTTACCCAGCCAGGGCACCCTTCTTACCATGATGATTTTGTTATGTAGGTGGGCTGGTAGAGGTCTATTCCAGTTTAGCCACCTGACTACCTTACTTTTTAGGGAGCTAAATGTTTCTTCTTCCCCTTCTTCTAGTGCGGGAGCTCCCGCCAGAACCACCATGAAGCGGTTGGCTTCAGGGGGGAGGTCAGGTAAGCGTGGTCTGGTGGCTCTATGCTCTTTGACTAGGGCCGGCGGGCCTTGTTGGCCAACATCGGTTTTCCCCTGGGCACAACCATCCCCTAAAAGGGGTACAGATATTATCTTAGATGGTACCTGGTTCACCGGGTTAGGCGCTGGAAGGCCTGTGGGTCTATCATTATGGGTTTGGGCCCCACCATCTACTTGAGTCACAGGTCCCCCGGGCTGAGATATTAGAACAGGGGGGGCGGGAGCACTCTGCTTACAGGGTTTATTAGGGTTCGCTAGTATGGCAGATGTAACCTTCTCTATATTTGTTAATCGGAGTTCAATTTGCTCCAGTTTGGCTTCTAACGGGAATAAAATTGATTTAAATAAAGCTCCCAAGCTTTCAATTGATAAGACTTTGCCCGGCTGGTTAATGGGAGGGGATTGGATTAAAACGACAGGCCCGTTTTTAGGAGCTATTAGCCCCTCAGTAGGGATTGTTTGGGGGATACTGTCATGTCGTAGCTTAGCTGATTTTGCCTTACTTCCGTCTTTCTTATTATAGGCCCTCTTTCTTTTTGGAATCGCTCCCTCATTGGCCCCCTGTGACAAAATAGTGACAAAATATTGTTGACGGTAGTACCAGGATCGGAGGAAGTGGATACAGGATTATCAAGAATTAGATTAATTTCCGGTAATATTTCATTTACTAAAATGTCCAAGTCCTGTGTTGCATGTTCATCCCACACAGGGAACTGCAATAACAGTAACAGTATCCTGACACCTTTCGGGTGTTTTGGCATTAGCAATAGTCCCCAGAGAGGATCTTTTAATAGCCGATAGTTCTTGAGACAAACGTTTTTCCAGCACAGTGATTTCCGTATCAATAATAGAATTTGCTCTGATCAAAAAATGTCCCATACCTCTAACTGTAGACCCTCTGGCTAACGACGATTTACTCCTGGTTTCACGCCCAGCCATGATTTACCGTGATTAGCGAATTAGCAGGTCATAGGTAGATACCAAATGTTAGGGGGGTGGCCCGGTCCGGTCTTAGCCGGTCATGAACGGGCAAAAACGGGCCCGCCCTTGGCCCGGGCTTCGTCCCACGCGCGTCCCGCGAGCGCGGTTGTGGGCAGACCTAAATACAGGGGAGGGGGTGGGGCGGGAAGAGTCACAGGTGCGCTGATGATTCGAGCGCTCTGCCTGCTGGGACTCGCAGTCCCGCGCTCACAATCCAGTCAGGCTCAGGTCTCCCCGATGTGCTAGAACAGTTACAGTCCGGTCCTCCACCTCATCGGTTGCTCCGCATTCATCCACTATCAATCCGGCAAGGAGTCTTTCCAGTAGACGGCTACGAGCGGCTCCCGCGAAGCGGGGGCCGCAAGCCGTTATCAACTGCAGGGGAGGGGTGTGGCGGGAAGAGTCGCAGGTGCGCTGATGATTCGAGCGCTCTGCCTGCTGGGACTCGCAGTCCCGCGCTCACAATCCAGTCAGGCTGAGGTCTCCCCGATGTGCTAGAACAGTTACAGTCCGGTCCTCCACCTCATCGGTTGCTCCGCATTCATCCACTATCAATCCGGCAATGAGTCTTTCCAGTAGACGGCTACGAGCGGTCATTCTTTTCTAGTACAATCCAAGAAGTTCAAACAGAAACACTCATCACGCTTGAAGAGCCACCTGTAAAGAATGAAGGACTGAGCAACAATGCTATGAAACTTGTTCCACTTGAAACGAACATTCAAATTCAAAACAAAATTGGAGGGGCGCTAGGTGGCGCACTAGTGAATGGACGCCTTTACGTAAGGCTCCCACATCCTAGCGACTTTAATCCTAAATTTATCCTGATAACGGCTAACGACCGGGCTGAATCTGCTCCCATCAGTAAAGGGGACCCCTCGGCAGCTCCGGTTCAATTTTGGAGGCGATCGCTAGCTGCCACTGGGCGGGAGAGGCTCTCCCGTCCCCAGCGATCCTGATCATCGGAGGAGACTGCGCATCTGACCGGCCTGCCTGACAACTTGAGGCCGGGGCTTCGGTGGTGGAGGTTGGGCCTTGAGTGGCGCGAAAACTCCCGCGGGCTGCGAGACGGCGGCGGAAGGAGAAGACCTCTGTGATCCTGGCCCGTAGAAGAGACCCGCGACGTGGGGTGCTAAGAATCTACTCCTGGTGAGATCTGCCCCTTTTGTGCTCTGTGTGCCTGCAGCCCCTACAGACCCTGGGTCATTGTGCTTCACACCGAGTACTGACGGCGCCCTGGGGGAACCAAGCGATTGTGGCGGCTATCTCCGGAGCTGGAGATCAACTGTTTGCGGAGAGATCTGAGGCCTACCTGATCGGTTTGCCCATATTGCACCAAGGAGTGGAAATAGGCGCATTAAGCAGAGCGCTGGTTCCGAGCGCTGGTGAGGACTGCGGTGACCTTTGCGGCTGGCTGGGGGTGCTATACTGACGCCTGCGGGATACACAGCGCGAGGTGCGCCAGACAGTGACCTGCCCTATACACGTTGTTGGGGAGCAGTGCTGGTCACTCGCAATTGCACTGAGCGTCCCCTGCTTATACTACGTGATGTACACTGTGCAGTGCATGTAGAGGAAGACCTGCAGCGGGAAGCGCGTTAGCCTAAGACTGGTAGCTGTGCACTCGGAAGGCACCTAATAACACAGCCCTCGGAGCCCCCCCCCCCGCGGAATTGGCTTGGATGCGTGCAGTATCGAGACAATACTGGGTGATAGTGTTGTCCACCGGTTACTGGCTGTACCCCTTCTGCTGGAGTGCGTGCTCCTGCCTGCTTGTGACCTGCCTGGTTGGATCGGTTGTAATTTAAAAAAAATTGCTGGTGCTCCAGTTCGGCCTGCACAGGATCTGGGAACTTTGCTGCCTCCTTGTGATATTCTCTGCTGGTGCACTGTGGGCCTAGAGCGTTGTTGGGGCGCTGGGATTTTGTCTGGCCCGGGACTGTAGGGCTATCTACTGCCAGGATAGTCTTCAGATACCTGCCTTACCCACACTCACGCGACCTACGCAGCACCCGGTCCCTGGAGGCGCGCTGGTTGGCAGTGGGGACATTCCGACCAGTCTAGCCTGCATAGCTGAACTTGCGGAGAGTTCTTGGTTACTCAAGGCATTGCGAACTGCGTCGCATCGAACTGACCGGTGGCGAAGATGGGAAGGCCGGATGCGCGACAACCGAAACTCACGTTTGATGCTGCCAAAAAAATGACTCGCACAAGCCCGGAGCCACAGAAGCAGCTGGATGCTAACGGCTCCGCTGATGGCCAGACGTCCACCTCCACGGATGTCCAGGAAATCCTCTGTGAGATGCGCCAGGGGTTCGCAACCATCGCGGACAAGGTAGACAGGATGTCGTCTCGGATGGATGCCGTTGTCCACAAACTGGATGTTCATGAGGGGAGGCTGAAGGAGGCGGAACAACGGGTCTCGGACATCGAGGACACCTCGACGCAACACACGACGCGACTTACAAGAATGGATGACCTACTGCGCACTATAGCGGCCAAGAATGAGGATTTGGAGGCGAGAAGTCGGCGTAATAACATACGCATAGTGGGTGTTCCGGAGTCCACAAATGTGGGTAAAATGGAGGAATACGTGGAGAAGCTCCTGCTGGCAGCGGTTGGTCCGGAAGCGTTCTCGCCCCAGTTTATAGTGGAGAGGGCGCATAGATCCCTGGGACCAGTGCCCTAACCGGGCATGAAACCGAGACCTATCATTGCCCGCTTGCTGAACTATAGAGACAGGGACACTGCCTTACGTGCGGCTCGAACCTCCAAAACGCTATCCTATGACGGCAACAATTTCACCATATACCCTGATTTTACACCCATGGTGCAAGAGGAACGTCGCAAGTTCTTAGATATCAAGGCTAAACTTCGCAATCTCCAAGTGGATTATGCACTGCTCTACCCGGCTCGCCTGCGGGTCACATGTCAAGGATGTCAGAGGTTCTTCACGAAGCCACAACAAGTGGAAGACTTCATCAAACACTATAAACGTACGGCACAGCACAATGGGGATAGAGATGATGATCCTGACCAACGACGCGAACATATGGCAGATGATGAACAGTGACCGCACGACTTTTGAGACTTTTGTTCCTGATCTGAGTCCTGTATGTGAATACTGATTTGTGGCCAAGCCTACAGCTGTAGTTGTGTTCAATTACCTCTCTTCCTCCTTAAGTTGAGATGGGATGGGATGGGGATCTAGCCCTGGGAAGGCTGATATAGATTCTTTTCGCTAGGTACCCCCCTCTCTCCTACTGGCTGGGTATGCACCGCCGTATGGAGCTGGTGGAGCAGAGGGGTGAATGTGTTGCCACCTGGAATGCTACCTAACGGGTATTACCCATGCAGTTTATGTTGGTGTAGGGTATGTTATCACCCTAGGTTTTTGAGGGAGTTGGGGTGGGTTGGGGTGGATGAAGGGACTGGCAAGTTGGGGATGCTTCAGTGGGAGGTTGGGAGGGAATGGGAGAGTGACGGGGGATTGCGTGAGTTGGTTGAGTGCGGTATACACAAGCAAGCAGACAAAGCGGTACGCTGGTTTATTGGTCAAGGAAGTTGTGATTGCGACGTGCTGATGACATGGCTGACGCATGGTAAGATCGTAAAGCTGGACGAAGTTACTATTTACGGGTGCAGGGGATATTAACAAATGTACCTTCATTTCGTGGAATGTACGAGGGCTTAAGGATGCGCGAAAAGGCAGACAGTTGGTGGCATATTGGGATAGACATAGTGTACAGGTGGTTCTGCTACAAGAAACTCACAACTCCCCGTCTGCCGCGTCTGCTTTCGGTAGTAGATGGGCGGGTGTGAGGGTCTTCTCGAACTATTCCTCCTATGCCAGAGGTACTGCTATCCTTATGCATCGCGCCCTTCCGTTTACGCTACAAGGTCAACGAATAGATAGGGAGGGGAGGTATGTGGTGTTGTGGCGGGGGAGATTGGGTGGGGAGACAATCACCATTGCAAATTGTTATGCACCTAATGTTGATGATCCAAATGTTTTTACTGTACTCTGGGGAGTTGTGATGGATATAGGTTCTAGTCATCTAATCTGGGGTGGAGACTTCAATGTTGCTTTAATCCCGGGGATGGATAGAGCGGATGGATGCACGACATACCATCCCAGGGCGAGAGATGTCCTTAGGGGTATAGTGGATGAGGAAGGGTTAGTCGATGGATGGAGACATCTTCATCCTGACCTACTGGATGGCACACATTTCACATCATACACTGGAACATGGGATAGAATTGATTATATTTTTGTGTCAAGAAATCTAGCACCGCATGTCCTGGATGCACAACACCTACCCAGGACACATTCAGATCACTGCCCGGTTCTGCTGACTATAGATATGCCTGGGTATGATAAACCACATCCACCCTGGCGATTGCAACCTAACATTCTTGTGGATGCGGTTTTCCGTGAGGAACTCAGAGAGGATATAGAAGACTTTTTTCCCCGTAACAAAGACACTGTGGATAGCGTGGAAACAGTTTGGGAAGCCTTCAAAGTTACAGTGAGGGGGTGGTGCATTGCAAAGAGCTCTGGGGTTCTGAGGGATATACAGCGCACGCTCCGCAGGTTAGAAGAGGACTTACGGGCACTGGAAAGAAGCATGGTACAGGGAGACGTAGGGATGGTACAACAGGAATTCAGGGCTAAATTATCGGAATACGAGGCAGAGGCGCACAGGGAGGTACATTTCAAGGGCAAACACTGGAAAGCCCGTGCTTACAATGAGGGCGGGAGACCGGGTAGGGCACTGTCGATGGCGGTTCGCATGGCACGGGGTTCTAACACTATCTTAGAGTTAACTACAGCTGACGGGGGATATGCAAAGACTCAGAAGGTATACTGAATACTCTCCAAACGCATTACGAGCAACTCTATACATCACGGGCAGCTGGGGACTTTGACCTGGACGGCTTTCTGGGGGATATCGCACTATGTTGGATAAGCGACGCCCATAGACGGTTTCTAGGAGCGCCACTTGAATTGGATGAGGTTCGAGACGCCATAATGTCCCTGAGCAACGGGAAGGCGCCTGGTCACGATTGGCTTCCCGCAGAATTTTATAAATGTTATGTGGATATCATGGCTCCAGTGTTGCGTGAGGTGTTTGAGGATGCCTTGGAGGTGGGTGTGCTGCCGAGGTCCATGAGAGAGGTCGTAATCACATCTTTACTTAAGCCGGGTAAAGATGCCAAGCAGTGTGACTCGTATCGTCCCTTATCGCTATTGAATTGCGATGCCAAAATCCTTGCCAAGGTTCTGGCCACGAGACTCTCGTTGCTCATGACCACACTCATATTGCCTGATCAATCAGGATTTGTCCCCACGAGATCTACCTCACACAACCTCCGTACTGTCTTCTCCCTAATCCAAACTGTGAGCCCTGAGATACCACTCGCTGCTGTCTTTCTAGACGCATCGAAAGCTTTCGACTCAGTGGAATGGGGGTATTTATTTACTGTATTGCAGAGGATGGGTTTCCCCCCGATCTTTGTGGACTGGGTGCGTTTGCTATACACGGCTCCAAAGGCGAGAGTCCTCGCGAACGGACGCCTGACAGATACCTTTGCAATTACGAGTGGTACCCGCCAGGGGTGTCCTCTCTCCCCTTTACTATTCGCCATAGCGATTGAGCCGCTAGCCTGTCGCATTCGACAGCTACACAAAGTCAGCGCCTTTAATTGCTTTCAGCGTCAACTGTCTATTTCATTATATGCTGACGATGTCGCGCTTTACGTCAAAGAGCCCCAGACCACCTTGAACACATTATTACGGGAATTTGTCTCCTTTGGTTGCCTGTCTGGCGTCTCTATTAACTGGGGTAAGTCCCAGTTCTTCCCACTAACGCCTGCCGTCTCGGAATTCCCGCTCGACTATCCTCTGGAGTGGTGCTCTTCGGATTTGCGCTACTTGGGGATACAGATCTCGAGAGACAAGGGGGATACATTACGAATGAACTATGGCACGGCTATAACCAAACTGGCAGACTTGGTGACCCGATGGATTAAACTACCCTTGTCCATGGCGGCTAGGGTTTCCCTCATCAAAATGGTGGTCTTGCCTCGTTTCCTATATCTGTTCCTCAACATCCCTTATCACCTGGGTGCCTTCTTCTTCAAAACCTTGCGCTCTGAACTTATACGACTGGTATGGGGAGGCAGACAGGCGCGCCTTCGTTGGGCGATCATGACACAACCTTATAATGTGGGAGGTTTTGACATCCCCGATTTTGAAGTTTATTATTTGAGCGCACAGGCGCACTACCTGTATTATTGGATGAAACCTATTGCTTTCATGCCGCAGGTTGCAGCGGAAGACTGGATTGCCCACCCATTACCGTTGGATGGTGTAGTTCATGCCCCCATATCGGCGTTGGATATGCAGACTAACACGGTGACATGTACTATGGAGGCATGGCGTAGAATAGGGAGACGGTTGCAAGCCTCGCTATTGTATACGGCTCGACTGCCACTGTCATATTACCCGCAAATGGCGCTCTTCCAAGAGTTGGGTTTCCGACACATGGGTCGCCGGCTACACATTCAGACATGGGGCGATCTATTCCACGATGGTGTATTTCATTCGAGAAAGTTTTTTGGGGGAATATACGCCTAACCCCTTAGAGGTGTTCTATTTTATACGGCTGCGAGAAGGCTTAAAGGCCTTACTACCGGAATACCCTCGGGAACCCCCCAGTGTCGCCCCGCTTACGGTTGTGATGAATAGCACGGATGGTGCACATCTAGTATCCAATATATATATAAATGCCTCCGGAGAGAATTGCCGGTTGTGCAGAGTACAGCTAGAGCACACTGGTCACAGGACCTGGGCAGGGAGATTACAGAAGACCAATGGGAGTATTGTTGTGATCTATCGGGTGCAGTGATGTCTAGTTGTTGCTTTAAAATCATACATTACAAGTTCCTCCATAGGTTGTATTACACACCTGGTAGAAAGGTGAGGTTCAACTTGGCTGACTCGGAGATGTGCGAGAGATGCGGGCGGGGGGGGGCGGACTTCCTCCATTTGGCTTGGAACTGCCCGCGGGTGAAGGAGTATTGGTCACAAGTTTGTGAGGGCATCTCCCTTATGATAGGGATTACATTGAATTTGGATCCGCTGTTGTTCCTGCTGGGTTACACTGCACAGATAGCGAGGGCTGTTCGGAAATACACTAATGTGGCACTGTTATTGGCAAGGAGACGACTGGCCTGCAGGTGGGGGAGGGGTCGTGCCCCCAAATTCAAAGACTGGTTACAAGATATGTTATACTGTCGGGAGCAATATGGAATATTCTCAGAACTGCAACCTCTGACCTCTAGGCCGGCTGACATCTGGGGTCCTCTGCAGGCATATCTTCTTTTAACTGCAACACAAGGGACGGTGGATGCTGACACTGCGGAGGTAGACAACATGCCCCCTGTAGCAGACTCTGAATAGGCACATGTGCTACATATAGGAACGGGGCGGAGAGGGTGGGATACCGGCTGACCCTACCGTCATGGATCTATTGAATGTAAAGGTCACTGCCCGGCCAGTTTTTTCTGCGGAACTGTAGGACTATATAGCAATGGCAGAACTATGGGGCTGTGCTGGATAGATATCGTAAACTGTAGTGCTAAATTGCTGTGCTTCTCAGCTAAGCTGCTATATACAATGATTGCGATGCCACTAATGCTAGGAGGCGCTTGTGCGCTCTGTGCCTGATTGCCACTGTGGTGCTCTATCAAATGCTGGATTGCACCGATTGTACTTATACAATTCCACAAACTTTGTTTACAAGGATTACCACCTACTTACATGTCGGCTTGTTCTGAGTCCTGTCGCAAATTGACTAATAGGTATTACTGTGATGTTGGGTGCATCCGAATAGTTATACTGTGTTCATTACTGACAATTCTGCCACTGCATTCATGACTGTGTATCGCTGCCGGCCTGATATGGTAGGCACACTGCTGTGTATATGAGCACGAATGACAATAAAAGTTTATAACCCAAAAAAAAAATAATAATAATAAATTCAAAGCAAAATTGAGAATTCACAAGTTGCAATTCGGCCAAACACAGACGTCCACATCAACTTCCTTCATCGAGAGGAGAGTAACATTTCAACCAATCCCGATGCAATTCCTTCAATTGATCGAACAGCATCTGGCTATTTCATTAACTTTGATACGTTTTCACTGGATCCAAGTGAGCCGGAAACGACGCCAGCCAAAACACCATTCAAGCAAGAATTAAAGAACTTTCTTTTCTTTCTTCAAAAGACATAGCTGGTATCACCTTGGATTGAACTCTGGGTTAATTTCTGGGATAATATATTTTTTCTGCCTAGGTTTAGTATTGACTTTTAGTATGCTTATCAATGGACATTATCTTCAACAAGATTCCACAGCCCGAAAGGTAAACATTCTTCTGAAGCCACACACATCGTCATCACTCCACAACACCGGCCCGGCATACCTTAACAACCAACTATCATTCTACGCACCCAACAGAAGACTCCGCTCCGCCGACCTCTCCCTGGCCACCGTCCCACGCATCCACAGAACCACCTCCGGAGGCAGGTCCTTCTCCTACTGCGCCACCAAGACATGGAACTCCCTCCCTCTCCACCTACGGCAGACAGAAGACCTTCAGGAGACTACTCAAGACCTGGCTCTTCGACCACTAGCTGCAGCCCCCCAGCGCCTTGGGACCCTCACGGGTATGTAGCACGCTTTATAAATTGCTTGATTGATTGATCAGTGAACATCACAGCTGGTCCTATACCTCATGGTATAGTATGGGACAAAGTTGATTTTAGCATATTCGGACCAACCGAACTAAAAAAAATTAATCATGTATTTAAAATCTCATTAAGGAATTTCATTACTTCCAGTATATTTTACTGAAACAATTAATAACATGTTATCTGATCTGGAAAAAACTGCAGCATTTTCGAATACTGAAATGTTAGAGGGTTCATCATACTATGACACATTGTACTGACAACACTTTGGTCATAATTTTCTGCACAAATCCATTGCACCTAGGAATGTATTTGAATTTAATCAGTGGGAACATTGCCCAACACCACCAAAGAGTAGTTCACTAATGTTTGTACAAAAATGTGCATACGTTCCAGGGATTAACACCACAGATCAAGCCTCATTTTATTAGATGATTGCACAATCATCAACACTGAAAATTATGTTAACCAATACTAAACAGTTTTATTCTGCTTCCTTTTTGGCTCAATTGTATGAACAGGGTTTTTGCCTATGGATAGACGAAATTGACACAAAATCGATTTTGGGTACAAAGGACTGGCAAGTCCAGGGTACAGAGGCACTAGAGCATACCTCATTCTACAGCAGATCTTTTTAAATGATACTGTGCAATAGACATCCTGTCTTGGAATAGCCAAGATAAAGGACCTGAACACACCAACATTTCCTACACCATCACAGGGGTGGCAGAATTCTTCTACAAAGGAAGTGGCAACATTTGATGACATACTAAAGTACATTAGATCAGACCCCAATTGGAAGGAGTGGGTGGTTTGGCCTTTAGACACAAACATATGCCATAAACGGTTCCTGAACATCACTGAGGGACTTTGTACATTTTGTGGGTCTGGCCTATGTAAACTGAGAGAACATCCAGGGGTAATGACATCCTATAGTGTTGGGAAGTTGAACCTACAATGGCTAGAGGCTCACCACGTGCAGAAGTGAAACAACACTTCTCTTTACTCGCTAGAAATGGATCTTAGGGACTTTTTACTAGGACCTAGGAAACCACGTCAAAAACGTTTTTTTATATACGCAGGTATTTATGCTGCCTATAATGAAATCTGGAAGATTTCCCAACAAGAAGCCGCAGAGAGAATCTGGGAAATAGACCGTATTAACTTAGAAAAAGCTTTTGCTGTAGTGGCTAATGGGTTAATAACTTTGATCTCCAGGGTATATACATTGATCAACATTGTATCTTCTGCTATAGACATGCTGGAACGGGATTTGGCAATCATGGCCAATTTCAGTTACATTCTATTATGTTATTAAGCCGTTATTAATGCTACAATCCTTGCGTGCAGGCTTTGTGCCCTGGCGTTTCATAATCAGTACGTCTGTTTTCAGAATACAATCCAACTGATACACAGATAGAAATGGCACAAAGGGGAGCTAAATATAAAATGCTGCAAATTGAAAAACTGGACAGGCTAACATTGACAGTAGCTGAATTACCAGCCACTCTTCCGATCACTACATTTCAGTTTCACTATTGCCTTGAGCAAAGGCAGGCAGATATGAAAGGTTGGGTAAAGAATACATTAAGAAATCCTGGGATTTACCATAAAAATTTCGATGCCGGAGTGGGGAATCGAGAAGTGTTTCTTAGTTGCACCAACTGCAAGAACGCTTTAAGCGGTTCTCTCATATGCCAAGACATTGTTTTACATGGAGCATGTAATGGTTCTGTTTCGAATCTGTCCTGCCACATGAAAGGAACACCAGCTGCTGTGATTAACAGTTACTTTTACTTGATGCTGAACGATCAAGGTTGTTGTGGCATGATTCCAGGCATTGCATATCTTGTCACCGTGAACACCAGGGTTACTTGCTGTTGGCAAGTATTATTTCCTCTGACAAATACAGCCAGGGAGGTGCTAGTATGGCCTTCACTGAATGTTTTGCTGATACAGTTTGATGCTTTGAGCAGAATGAAAGCCATGCTTTTACAGTAAACCGTGCCGTTAACCTCAGTTCGAGATACCTTTGAACTGCAAGTTGCAAGGACCTCGACAGAAATACAGGCACTAATCTCCACCAACTAGCCCCTACATTTCGTAGAAATGGTGGGACATACCTTTAACATGCCCGATACGAGTGGCATTATACACCTATTTAAGATTCCCTAGCACTTTCCAAACAATCCTCGGAGTTTCTCCTAACTTCATACCCTCCACGTTTGGGCGCATTTTCGAGCGTCTACCTCCGATACTGCTTGATGTAGCTGGAATCCTGATTGTCGTTTACTTGCTTCGCAATGGACGGACCATCTGCCAGCGAGATTGCGAGAGCTCTCCTGGAAAGATATTACCGTGAGTGCATGGTACAGCATCTGGGTGCACCTTGCCTACAGAAACTAAGTGCTTCTTGGTTCCTATCCTTCAGACCAGTCTTTGAGGACTGCGTCGTATCGGTCTTCAGATGCCTGTTCTGCGGAAGCAAACAAGAGTTGGACATCTATCTGACACCTCTGACGGAGACACTAGCGGACGTAAACTCCAGGCTGGAACCACTGCAGTACCATGCTCGACTATCCCCAGAGTATTCCCATCTTGACGCATGCCTTCCTTGAGGAACCTCAGGTGCCTTTTGTCGACAATTAAATTTCAGCTCCAACATTGACACAGAGGTTTCATATTCAGCAGTGGAAGCCCACATGCAAGCTGTTGGCAATGAGGAGTTACATCTATGCGCACTTGCCGTGCTATTCGAGGAAGTACAATGTTTGTCCCCTACGACAGCTGGCAGCGAAAATGTTTCCCAGCCAGGACATTTAATCTAAATCTGGCTCACCATGTGCTGGGAACAAATATGTAACTTTACCTTTCCCTTCGTTTACTCTCAAAATAATTTTTTCTTGCAAATTGACACTTTCTGTCTCAGTGCAAGGCCTTCTAAGTACGCTTACAGTAGTTTAACTTGTATGATCAAACTCATTTAAAACTGTGATTTGCAGAACTTTACCACAATGTCAAACACTACCAAAGAAACTTGTTCCTCGTTTTTTAAACATTCTAAATGACTGCTTGATAAGATTAAGCACTGACACGGTTATCAATGAGTATTTCGAAAATGTGTATTAATATTGTTAAGTATTAGGTGGAGTGGACGTTCTATTTCATTTCGCTACCCTAATATAGGTCCAGGGAACATTGTACACTTTCCCTACATCAGCTTCCGTCACTTCTTATGAACAAGCCTTATAAGGACATAACTCCAAATAAGCAAAGACTGCCTTGTATGGACATAACGCCCTATATGGTCTGCAGCCTTTTATGGACTAAACCTTTCACCTAGTTCATGATGAGGGTGGGTTCTGCCCGATCAATACTGCTAAGACGTCATCCTTAGCACATATGAATAATTAATGAGTACACTCTCCAGGAGGTACACTTCACCTCTCCCATCGACGCACAAGGTTTAATCCCCAAACGTCATCCTCATACTGAACAATGGGTAACACACGTACATAGACTGTATAAATACAGCACCTCTTGCAATGAGTAAGCCAGAGGGAACCGGGACTTCAAGGCCGACACTGACCAGAGACTTTGCGGCTCCGGCATGCCATTGCTCCAGCTGACAGTGGTCTGACGATCCCTTGCGGGGTGTCCAGCTCAGGTCCAGGATGAAGTTCCATACTCTCACTAATCAGGTATGGGGTTTGACTAAAGCCTAGCGGAATTCTTGGCTCTCTAGCACCTACTCACATGCTAGGTACACTTAGGTACATCTAGTCAGGCATCTTAGGAGTACGCACTTTATTTTATAAATGCATTCTATATTCATGTATATGTTCATGACTGTTGCAAAATGGTATAACAATACTATTCCCTCTTAGTGTACTGCTGGTTCTATATCTCTGCTACTGTCGAAACAGCGCACTTATTCTACATGAGAAGAACAACTGTACAATAAATTCTTATTGTAAACACGTCCAACCGTTTCTTCTCTGTATCTCTCTGAGAGCAAGCACAAGCGATTGGGTGAAAAGTAATATATTGTTTCCACGAGTCTCAGGTTATTGTGTTCTAAAGTTGCAAAAACTAATCTCCCAGATAATAGGAGATTCCAGTGGCTCTGCGAGCTAGCTAATGTGAACCATAGGCTAATATATGCGGCTGGGTGTACAGAGACAGTCTGCCACCAGACCCACAGTTTATGTTATCTGTAATCGTGGAAGGTCCTGCATGACAGGGTACTTTTTGGGACTACACTACATTACTTTCCAACCTCCCCTTCAATAACTTTGTCTAAGAGTTTTAATAGTTAGTCTTTCTTCTTCTTAATCGTATTTTATTAATTCTATTGTTTTTTTTTCTTAATCTTCTTAATTCCTGCGTATAACAAGTATTTGCCAGGATACATTCAGAGTTGAGGTTGGTTGGCACTTGGAATGAT
The DNA here is from genome assembly GCF_964261635.1 of Lissotriton helveticus. Classification (NCBI taxonomy): domain Eukaryota; kingdom Metazoa; phylum Chordata; class Amphibia; order Caudata; family Salamandridae; genus Lissotriton; species Lissotriton helveticus. The sequence continues at coordinate 1,037,973,837 of NC_136068.1, read as the reverse complement.
AATGGTCCACCAATGAAGTAACTGAGGCCCAAAATGACTTAATTGCCAATTCCCCACCCTACTTCCTCTGTGCCTCTAGTTGAGTTTTTCCATTAGCGAGTTACCAGTCTTCATACCTTTCTTGTGAGTGCATATTCCATCTTATTTTGCGCAGTACTGCCTCCTCATCCTCCACTGAAGTGAATAATTATAATCTAGTTCCTAATTGATACTTATCACTTGCTGATAATTGTCACTTATATCGCAGGGTACTATCTGAAAGGCAGCAATTCATTCCAGGGCAAGCAAGACCATTGTGCAGTCTAGGACATTCGCAGATTTTACAACTGTGTGTTGCTGCGGCTGAGATCTGGCATAATTATGTCCGTTAAGGTTCATGTTAGCCTGTTGGAATAGTGTTGCCTAAAACATTTAGCGGTTTCTGCCAAATGATGTAGTATGGAGTATCATATTCGGGATTTTATAGACGTTAAGCTTGCTTAATGTCACATCATGTGGAGACACTCCGAATTGAGCACCTCGTTTAGGTAACCCATTATAATAATTTCAAGATCAGGATAAATCACCTGTTAGCTCTTTACTTAATATATCTTGAGTGGACTTTCTTAATAATTCAGGAGGAGAATTGAGAGTCTGAAAGGAGTAGTTTCTGTCCTGTAACTCCAGTTCTGTAGTAGGGGTATCGGTTATAGTCATAATCTAGTGAATAGTCCCGCTCACGAGCGTGGGCCCTGGAGCAATCAAAAATAAGCTCTTAAGTTGTCTAAAAATGCAGTCATGCACAGACACTTAAGAGAGAATTTAAAGACAAATAATGCAGCCTATATCCACAGGCTACACTGTCCAGTACTTCAACTAGACATTCCACCAAAACCACAAACAGCATAGCCTGCCATGTTATCATAGAGAAAAACTTCCCTTTTTACCAACAAAGCCTCAGGAATGATAGAGAGGAAGGGGAGGACAGACAAGCCCCATAGGCTGCCATTATGTGGCTCTAAAAGGGATACCGTGCCTTTAGGAAAATGTTCTAGAACTTTCTCAGTATCCCAGAAAGCCCTGCAGGTCCCATTTACTTTCAGTTCTTTTTGAAGGCGTACAATGCTAGACCTGTAGCATTCCGAACATGAACATCTTTCTCCACCGGGGAGGAGGGCGGACGCTTATGACTATAACAGAGATGCCCCTACTACAGAACTGGAGTTACTGGACAGAAACTACTCCTTCTGTAGTAGGGGATCTCTGTGTATAGTCATAATCTAGTGAATAGAATGGCAAGCCCATCCCCACACCAAGCGGCGGTGGAGAAACTGAAGTACAACACCACTACTGTGCGAACAGATTTCGCAGCGAAGCCTGCCCAACCTGTGCGTCTGCCCTGGAATCAGTGTCCAGACAGTAATGCTTAGCAAAGGTATGGACCGACTTCCCAAGTTGTCGCCCTGCAGATTTCTGCAATGGGAACATTACATAACAAAGCAGTCGTGGCAGCTTTGCCCCTGGTGGAATGAGCCTTAGGTTTACCCCCTAAGGTCTTATTAGCCTTTTGATAACACAATTGTATACAGGACACAATCCACCTCGAAATGGACTGTTTTGAGGTGGCAAGACCTGTCCTGACGGATCAATAATTGATAAACAATTGGTCTGACCTACGAATATCCTTGGTTTTATCCAAATAAAATTTCAACACCCTCCTGACATCCAGGGAATGTAGACCTTTCCGCTGGAGAGGAAGGATTCTGAAAAAACGTAGGTAAAGTTATGGTCTGGTTAACATGGAAATCAGAAATAACCTTAGTTAGAAATTTAGGGTGAGTACGCATAACAACCTTAGCAGCATGAAATACAGTATAAGGTTCTTGGCAACACAACGCCTGAATTTCACTCACCCTGTGGGCCGATGTAATGGCCACGAAGAACGCCGCCTTCCAGGACAGGTGCTGCAACGAAGCCTTATGAATAGGTTCAAAAGGTTCCTTCATCAATCTGGACAGCACCACATTCAATTCCCATGAATGCGAAGGAAGCCAAACAGGAGGAAACACTTTCTTCAAGCCTTCCAAAAAATCTTTGATCACAGGGATCTGGAAGGAGGTCTGTGAAGGGCATTTCCTGTAGGCAGTCAGCGCAGCGAGATGAACCTTAGTGGAATGAAAATTAAGACCAGACTGCGCCAAATGTAAAAGCTACAGAAGGATGACATCTTCCTTACATGTCGTTGGATCATAGTTCTTGGACTTGCACCAGATGCAAAATCTCTTCTACTTGTACGCATGAGAAGTCCTAGTGGAGGGTCTCTTGGCTTCCTTCAGTATGTCCATACAATCTGCAGGGAGATTCAAATGGCCATATTGCACTCTCACAGGAGCCATGCCGCCAAACTCAAAGACGAGAGATTGGGGTGCACCATCTGCCCCCCGAACTTCGTGAGAAGGTCCTGCCGGCACAGCAGCCGAATGTGAGGAAGGAGAGACCAGTGAAGCAGGTCCGTGAACCACCACTGCCTGGGCCATTCCGGGGCAATCAGGATCATCCGCGCCCTGGACTGGGCCAGCTTGATGAGCACCGCCGGATTCAGGGGAATGGGTGGAAAAGAGTACAGAAAGCTGTTCGACCAGTTGATCCATAACGCATTCCCCAGCGTTCCCTGCTGGTAGTACCTGGATGCGAAGTCTCGTCATTTGCTGTTTTCGGCGGTGGCGAACAGATCCACGTCTGGCGTGTCCCACCTGGCGAAGACGTCTCAGAGTACTTCGTCGTTTATGACCCATTCGTGGTTTTCCTGGATCACTCTGCTCAGTGCGTCCGCCTGAACATTCTGCACACCTGGTAGATGAGTAGCCGTTATCGTCAGTTCTCTTGCCAGAAGCCAGTGCCAGATCGCCTGCGCCTCCTGCGACAGGGTGCGCAATCTCGAGCCCCCTTGCTTGTTGAGGTAATACATCGTGGTCGTATTGTCCGTCTGTACAAGCAGAGAGTTGGTCTGGAAGGACGGATGAAAGGCCTTCAGCGCCAAGTGAACAGCTCTAAGTTCCAGAAAATTGATGTGATACGTGGACTCCGTCTGGGACCACGTTCCTTGGATCTGTAACTCCCTGGAATGCGCTCCCCAGCCGTGGAGAGAAGCATCCGTCACGATAGTCTGAATGGGAATGTCCTTGTGGAAGGGGACACCCTTGAGGAGATTCTACGCTGAACACCACCATTTCAGATCCTCCAGACACTCGTGCAGCGGTCGCATGTGTAGCCGTGCGTGTGGAAGATACAGGAGGCCATCGACCCCAGTAGAGAAGACACTGTCCTCACTGTCGTAGATGGAGCGGTCATAAGAGCCTGAGCCTTCCGAAGGAGTGATAAACGTCTTTCCTCCGAAGGAGACACGCTTGCTGACAGCGTATTGATGGAGGCTCCCAAGTACTGTAGGCATTGGACCGGAGTTGGGACAGACTTGGACATATTGATGTGCAACCCCAGCTTGTTTAAGAGAACGGACGTCTTCTGGAAGTGCGCTTGAGCTTCCGAGAAGGAGGATGCCTTGATCAACCAATTGTCCAGGTACGGGTAGACAAACACCTTGTTCTTTCTCAGGTGTGCCGCTACCACTGCCATGCATTTGGAAAAGGTCCGGGGCGCAGACTTCAGCCCGAACGGCAACACTCTGTATTGATAGTGATTGGCGCCGACTTGGAATCGCAGGAACTTCCGGTGTTTCTGTGCAATAGGCACGTGGAAGTATGCATCCTGTAGGTCTATCGCGCACAGCCAGTCTCCCCTTTGCAGTTGAGGGTAAATCTGGTGCAAAGACAGCATGCAAAATTGTTCTCTGCGAACCCACTTGTTTGCTTGTCGCAAATCCAGAATAGGCCTGAACTCGTTCTTGTCCTTTTTGCGGACCAGAAAGAACAGTGAGTACAGACCTCTTCCCCTTTGAGACAGAGGGACGTCTATCGCCGTTTTCCTTAACAGGGTATCGGCCTCCGCCTGGAGCTCACGCAGCTGAAACTGCGAGCAAACCGGTGGCATTGCTGGAGGCGGGCTGGTGAACCGAAGACTGTATCCATTGCAAACAATATTCAGCACCCACTTGTCCGGAGTAATTTTTCTCCACTCTGCCAGGAAATATTGAACGCTTCCCCCCACCGGAGTGGGTAACAGATGACGTGGAAATAATCGCTCAGGGCCTCGACCCGGCCGGGCCTTTGGTCACGGTGGCCAACTGCTGACCAAACCTGCCCCTCGGACGTTTCTGGAAGGGCTTCCTCTGGAACTGCTGCTGTTGCTGCTGTTGTTGTCCAGACTGTTGACCTCACCCTCTGCCCTGTGCCCCGTACCGTCTATGGAACGGGCGGTAGCTCTTCTTCTGGTCCTTGGGCTTCTCCAAGCCCACCTCCGTCAGAGTCTCAGCCTCCACCTTCATGCGGGCCATTTCATCGTCTGTATGTTTCCCGAATAGGGTCTCGCCCGAGAAGGGCAGGTTGGCCACCCTCTGCTAGGTTTCAGTGACGTCAGTCTGAGCCAACCGTGGCGCCTCTGATTAACTCCATGGCAGTACCCGTGGGCTGCCAGGAGTGATGAGTCTGCAGCTGCGCTGATCAGCTGGTTCGACACCAGCAATCCCTCATTCAGGATCTCCATAAAATCCTCCTTTTCCCCGAGGGAGGAGGTCGGCGAACTGTTGGAGGGACTCCCAAAGCGCCCGATCATAGCGCCCCAACAGCGCAGATGCACTGGCAGCCTTCATGGAGGTAGCGGCTGTCCCGCACACCTTCCTGCCTGCCGAGTCCAACCAGCGACTCTCCTTGTCCGGAGGCACATTTGAGGACGGGGTGGTGGCGTGTTGCTTCCTTGCTGCCGTCACAATTACAGAATCCGGAGTTGGATCCAATCGGAGGAAAGCCGGGTCCGCATCAGGAGCCTTGTACTTCTATTGCAGCCTAGAGGGGGCTGCTTTCGCCACCGCCGGAGTGAGGAAGAGCTCCATGGTGGGCTCCACTAATCCAGGCACTAAGGGCAACAGAGGCCTAGATAGGTGCTTCTTGTGGAGAGTCTCAAATATTACGGAGGTCGTAGGCGTGGGCACAGTCAGTTGGATGCCCAGCTTGCTCGCACCCCTCAACAAGACTTCCTGAAAGGAGACCACGTCGTCCACAGGGGATACCCTCGTCCACAGGGGATACCCTCGTCCGAGGGGATTCTGATAGAGTTGGCGAATAATCAGTTGCGCTGGACGAACCCGTGCTGTACCTAGACCGACCCTTCCTATGGCGTTGTCTGGATCTCGTCGATGAGCGACGGCGACTCCTTGATCTCCCTCTCCGTCCGGAGCGAGATCTAGGTCTCCTAGGCCTTGGGCGTTCCACGGGTGCTTGCGGCAGAGCCTGTGGTGGTGGCCTGACCGGGGACCTCGGCTGAGGTGCCCCCTTAGACGGCGTATGGAGGTTCGTCAATGAGACAGACTTCGGAGGCCGTGGCGGTGCATGTTGAGGAACAGGAGGAGGCGGAGGTGAAGGAGTGCGCGGCAGCGGCTCCTTCGGCAGTGGAGTAGGAGTAGGAGACTTCGGCTTGGGGGTCGTGTACACCCCAGAGAACACTGTTTCCGGTGACTCGCTCATCTTCCTTGGCATAGGCGATCGAGAGGCAGCGCCCCCCGTCGGTGACCGACGTCGCTGTCGTGCCCCGGAGGATCCGGAAGGACTCCCGACTCCAGAACGCCTCCTGGAGGATGATCTCTTCCTCTTAGGCGCCGAGCGCCTCTTCGGCGTCGAAGAACGCCTCCTCGACGCCGACTAACGTCGTCTCGGCGTCGATGACCTATGCCTCGACAACTGGCTTTGCCGCCTCGACGCTGAAGATCTGCGCCTCGATGCTGAAGATATGCGCCTCGACGTCAAACGTGTCCTTCGACGCCAATCGCAGAGTCGACGTCGAACGGCGGTGTCGCCTCGACGGCGAGCGCCGAGTCGACGCCGAGGGCCACCGGCAGTGTCGCCTCGACAGCGAGCACCGACGCAGTCTGGAATCCTTACGACGTTGAATTGTCGACAACGACGATGATGATGATGATGTCTTCGGCGGCGGTCTCGTCAAGTCTCCTCGACGCCAAACGTCGATGTCGCCTCAACCCAGAGCCCTGGGGAGACGAAGAGCAGATCGCCGTCATGCCTCTCGACACCGTCGTCGATGGTATCGACTTCGACGGAGAACGGCGACGCTTTCTGGCCTTGACGACGCTGGGGAGCCCCCCAGAGGCCTCAGCATGGGCAGAGGAAGTAGATCCAGCCTGCCCAGACCCACCGGGACTCTAAAGCCTTCTTTCTTCCAGTCCTTGGAGCCTGATCTTCTTTCTGTCTCTCAGGGTCCTGAAGGAGAAGGTCTGGCAAATCTCACACTTCTCAGGTAAATGAGTAGAAGGGAGGCACAGGATACAGACAGGGTGTGGGTCCAACTTGGCCTTCTTCCTGGAGCCCTCCGGGCATTTATCAAACAATGCTGGCATTTTTTGACAAAAAAGGGGTGCTCAGAATACTAGAAGAGGAAGAGGGCACTAAAACACGTCGAGTGTAAACACTCACACACTTTAAAAGTGTAAAAAATTCTTATAACAAACCCAAAAGAGGGAGAGCTCAATGCTCCAGGGTCCTGCTAGCAGGAGCCGGAAAAGAGAACTGAAAGTAAATGGAACCTGCAGGGCATTCTGGGATACTGAGAAAGTTCTAGAAAGTTTTCTTAAAGGCACGGTATCCCTTTTTGAGCCACATAATAGCAGCCTATGGGGCTTGTCTGTCCTCCCCTTCCTCTCTATCATTCCAGAGGCTTTGTTGGTAAAAGAGGAAGTTTTTCTCTATGATGAAAACTTGGCAGGCTGTGCGGTTTTGGTGGAATGTCTAGTAGAAGTACTGGACAGTGTAGCCTGTGGATATAGGCTGCATTATTTGTCTTTAAATTCTCTCTTAAGTGTCTGTGCAGGACTTCATTTTTAGACAACTTAAGAGATTATTTTTGATTGCTCTGGGGTCCACGCTCATGAGCGGGACTATTCACTAGATTATGACTATACACAGAGATCCACTACTACAGAATATTAGTTGCTAAAATATTATTTGAGGATACTTCCATCAATTACCATGTATAGTTCACTGTTGCTCTGATGCAGTTTGCCAAACCACTAGAAAGCCTGCAGTGCTCATGGAGCTTTACTGCTGGTTTTATTTTTACACTAAAGCCTTTTAGAGACACTTCGCTCTTAGTCCAAGTTTCCTGCATACAGATGACAGAAGTTAGTTAGGCAAGCTTTGAGTTTGTTGTCAGTTCTAAATTTTTCAGCTCCTGCCATTTTCCATGATACAAGTGTCTGCTGGTTACAACCAAGATTTTTAAGCCAGAACTCCTCAGCTAGTTGGAACTTTTCTCTGAAGGGGACTAATATTCCTGGAAGCCTTCCCCATTCTTCTAGGTTGAATGTATGTGGTTCCTCACAATACACACATCCTCGATAGGCAGATTTCCCCCCTCATCTTTTTATTGACTTACAAATTCTCAAACTTGTGTATTGTGCTCCACATGCTCACCTCAGGATGGTCAACCTGACATCCTCAGTTTTGTTCTCAGTAAAGCTCTGTTCGGCTTCAGGCCTGCTTTAATGTTCCGGGGTATTTGTGCTCTGGCTAATGAAGGATGTCTATTCCAGATTAGTGAAACATTTATGCATGAGATGTAATCAAATTAGCAAGATCTATTTCAACACAGCTTACTTATTTCTGACTGCGCTGTTAGCTTTAATGCTATTCTCAATAAATGCCACGCACTGAATGTCGCTAGACGTGAAATTGGATAATTCTGGTATTGCTGCAGAATTGGAGGAGTACCACTGTAAAGTACGTCATGCTGGTCCACTCTCTCTCCCCCCCCTGCTCCTTTTGTCTACTGGTGCTGAATTCATCGTCCATGCAGTTTATGTACTTTTAATTGATGGTTGGTTTGTTGAGAATCAATCCGCTAACAGCCATATTTCTGGCCACAGAAGTGGGATTCACCACTATTTAATTCTCCCTCCTTGTGGTTTCTTTTGCTTTGCTGTTAGGCATATAATTGCTTTTGGTTTCACCTGTCCTCACGGCTCCACTATTGATAGCTGCTTTAGCATTTGATTACTTGCTGCCACGGTTGACATGTACCGCCTGTACTCAGCAGCCTCTACTCTGTTACCGGGGTGCATTTGATCTTCTGTTAACTTAACATCTCTCATTGCCTTGTCTACTTTAACATGATTATTCCCTGTATGGTATGCCTCCATCTTAATCATTTCATGTTGCATCAGGAGATATCTATTGTTCATCAGTCCCCTAGTTCTAAACCGCAGCAGATGGAATTAGTATTGCTGAAAATTATGCAGTTGTCACATCAGCATTGCTTGTTTGAGTCCTAGGAATGTCACCATCTAGGTGTTGATGCGTACTTGCTTTATCTGAGAAAAACTGCAATAACTTTAGTATTACTCTTTTTCTTTTTATACAATGCAAGTCTTTCATTTTTCCTACAGATGGTTACATTTCATTATCCTTAACAAAACGAATCTCTTCTGATGTGCTGAGTCGTTCCTTTTTGCTTAGGAGGCAAGTCTTTTTTCCCCACTTTCCTTAAAACAACCCATCATGTTTTGAGTTTATTCTTGACATCCCAATCGTGATATTCTTACATGTTTCTTCTTCCCAGTTTATAAGACACAGGGTTTTGGTCGCTTGCAACCTGGTAAATAGTTGTTTAGATCCCTTATATCACATTGATACCGATTGACCTCTGACAGATTTTAGTCAATTACTTCTTCCTTTGCGTTTGATCCCTCTTTTTTTGATCCGTCACGGGTCTCCTAATATACCTTTTGATCTTCAGCCAAATCGAGGTAATGGCTTCACTTTCTCTATATCTCCCCAAAACCAGCAAGTGGTTTCCTGACCCATTTTTGCTCAATAATTCCTGCGCCCATGGGTATCTCCACCGGTAGCTTATTATCTAATTCCCATAACCTTAAAACTCCTCACCCACGTATACAAGGTCCTTCACAACATCGGACCCGCATACCTGAACAGCCACCTCTCCCTTCACACACCCAAAAAACACATCCAATCAGCCCAGCTCTCTCTGGCCACCATCCCTCGTATGAACAAGTCCTTCTCCTACCTCACAGCCAAAGCCTGGAACACCTCTGGCAACCTCCCACATTGCCAGATCAGGAGGGACCTGGATCTTCATATGACTCCTGTACTCAACTGAGACGCCCCCAAGCACCTTGAGACCCTCACGGGTGAGTAGTTGCGCTTTACCAACCCTGACTGATTGGTAATTGTGTTGCTATTGTCAACAGAATGTCAATTTAAGTGTCCATTTTGAGAGGCAGCCTGCTCAGAGCCTCCACAGCAGACAGTAATATTGTCATGGAATTTAGCATCAAGGCTAATGGGTCTGATTTTTCTTCTACCATCCTTTCAGGTCTTATGCACCCTTCAAAGCTATTGAGGCTCAATATATTCATAACTCATGGCGAACAAAACTGGGATTAATTTTGGGTTGCACGTTCTCTTACTAAGCCGCCATTGGCTATTTTGGGTAGCTTGATCTTTTTAGGTCTCGTGACCTACAATGCGCGCAAGCGCATTGAGGGATCGAGAATTCAAGTGCTCAAAATCCTCATGAAACCACTAGCTTTTTGCTGCGGTTTTCATGAAGTTCATGTGGCCACAGGCACGCGCTTTTGGGCCATAAACTAGCATTTCTCCTCCCCCCTCCCCAGCCAGCTTCCCCCAGGCCGTAGCAGCACTCCTCCCACACCAGCACCTCCCCTCTCTCTCCCCGCAAACACAGCCTTGCCCTAGCAGCACTCCTCCCACACCAGCACCTCCCCTCTCTCTCCCCGCAAACACAGCCTTTCTACGTACATGTATTCCACGTCCCAGCGCTCCTTTTCTCCCCCTTCCTTGACCCAGCTTGCTTTCTTAGCCTTCCCTTCCTCCTGTTCGGTGTACCCTCTCCCCCAGCTCCTGTCGCTTCCTCCCCCCACCCCTCCCTCGAGCACGTTTTCAGCTCCTGTTGCTTCCTCCCCCCACCTCAAAGGCAGCGGCGGATTTTGGACAGTACACGTAAATCCCAATCACGTGACTGTCTCTCATGCACGAGCCTTCCCATCTGTTCCTCACACAGCTCTGCTCCCCGCCCCCCACCATCACCTATTCACGGCCACAGGCCGTGACTCGTTTGGCAGTGGCTGCGCTGGCCTCCCATCTCCTCCCCTTTAATTGCTTTTTTTTCCACCCTTCCTTTGATCTCCGGCCGCTCTTTCACTAATTTAAATGCCTGGCGGGCTTCGGGTGGTTGGATCCGTGTAATCTTGTTTCACTGGCAGGTGAAGTCTTTCTCCTCGGCCCGAGAGGTGCACGCTCATTGTAACTTGTGTTATTTTTTACTTTTTTTTTTAACAAATGAACACAACCTTCAGACTTACAGGACATTAACTTATTTTTTTAGCAAGGCTGTTCTGTGTGACCGTTTTAAACATTTTCATTTGTGACTGGCACGTTTGTGCATGTTTTATCTCCTGATGATTGGATCTTTTGTTCGCGCCGTTTAATTAGTTGTGAAGAAACATTCCTAACACATCCTAACTTCTCCCTGCCCCCTGCAGTGTTTCATCCTTATTTGTCCCTATTTGCTCTTCATATTGTAGGAGTTGTGAGCAAGGTCTCGCGGACTTCACGATGAGGGAATGGAATCCGTTGTTCCTTTTTATCGGGTAATATGATGTATTTGGGAAGGGAAGTCAGAGAGCGGCTGCCATGCTGCAGAATCGTCTTTGGTGTTTGCAGCGTGCCCAGCTGTATTGATTCTCATCTCTCGCTGACCCCACGCTCAGCAGACGCACTATTAAATTTTAAATGACACTCAAGACTTTTACTGCGCAGTGTAGCTGCTGGGTGTGATGCGCCAGCTTCTTTTCCACCGATGTCTTTAGCTGGTCGTAGAGCCATGACCGTATTAAATAAACATTTTGTCATATCCGGCCAATGATGCTCTAGCTCTGTCTTGGAATTTTATATTCTTCATTTTTACTGAGGTTTGTAGTAAAACCCAGGTTTAAAATTACCATTTTGGCCCGCTTCATTTCATTGTGATTTATTTTTCTTTGATAGGACAAAAATGTAAGCTATTGACATTACAAATTAAATAAATTATTCAAGTATTAATTATTTTAAAAAAATAAAAGCATTGTTATTTGTAATATCAATATATCTAAGTCACGTAAATACAAAACATGTTCCACTCACTCATGCAAAGCCACCCACGCAGTGCCACTTTCAGACACACGCCGCTCACACCCACGCAAGCCCACTCTCACCCACGCAATGCCACTCACCCACACAATGCCACTCACCCACGCAACGCCACTCACCCATGCAACGCCACTCACCCATGCAACGCCACTCACCCATGCAACGCCACTCCCCCATGCAACACCACTCCCCCATGCAACGCCACTCCCCCATGCAACGCCACTCCCCCACGCAGTGCCACTTTCAGCCACACAGCACCTCTTGCAGACACGCAAGGCCAGTCACCCACGCAACGCCACGCAACGTAACTCACCCACACAACTCACACAATACAAAATCAACTCACCCACGCAACGCCACTCACCCACGCAACGCCACTCACACAAAACAAAATAACTTTGACCTTTTACATATCCAAAACTCAAACGTATCTATTGCGAGACCTATTGCATTTCCAATGCTTGTTATTCTCTCCTTCCTCCGAGTAAAACCTCACTTGCTCTGAATCGCTAACTATTCTGGGTCCATTATAAACCATTGTTTTCATATTTGTCTCCTAATTGTAGTCATGTGTTACATTGTAATTTTATTCTGTCCATTTGCTATCTGGCTGCAGGCATGCAGGGTTTAGTAGTCTAGCAGAGGCCGCAGTTATCGCTCGCTGTGGCTTGTGATTTAGACTATTTACATAACTCGAGCGGTCTGATTTCTTCATGATCCAGCTGGTGCTTGTTAAGCAGTCCCAGTCAGTTAGTATTGCGCAGAGAGTCCAATACCGGAGTACAGAATTCCTATTATGAACTTGAGCCCTGACAAAAGACGATAGTGCACGCTCTGGCCAGTTGAAAGGGGTTCATTGCTTCCTTTGGATTCCAAATTGACATTAGAACCCCATCTGCTGGATATCGTCAGGCCCCGATTTACAAATGTTTTGTCTCCTTCTGCTTTAGAATTCCAAGACAGATGGTCATGCAACCTTGCCTGTGGTGTTAATTCACACAGCACCCCCTTGCTATGATGTTGCCTTCTTACTTCTGATGTGTCCCTTATTTGCTTACAGCCTCCACCTAATAAGGTTGTTGGGCATTTCCAGTAGGTTTTACGGGATTCCTTCTTCCTCCCTCCCCCCTGCTCCCCTCCCCCGATGTTAAAGTTGCACGCTGCAGCCCCCCTTCCTCCCCCCTTTTGAAGGTAAGTTTCGTCTCATTCCTGTTGATCCTAGAACAAGAAAGCAGCCAGGGAATTTGAGTCTGCACTGCCTTATATAGTCATCACAATAGATATATGAGAAATTGTTGCCCACCTCAATGGTCAGCTGCCAGTTGACCATACATTTGACACTTTTAGTACAAAAAAAATAGAGCGGCAACACAAAAACTTAACAGAAAACACATTCAACAATAGATATTGGGCATTGAATCAATGATCTTAGATCTTCGTTGTAGAGATATTTCTTATACTTTATTGTGAGTTTTCAAAAGAGCACAGGTTCCATCAATTATTTTAATGATTGCCCCTGACCTTCAAAGCCTGTCCACTTTCCTGATCCCAGGAAATTGATGCCTTAAGCAATGTGTATTATGGGTGCTGTAGACTCCATTAGTTCATATGGCCTTTGGCATCCACAACAGCTGTTTTGTGGTAAGGATTCATGCAGTTACAAGGCTCGAGAGTGCATCCAAACTTACTTTACACCTCACAAGGGTAGCCCCCCCCCCTTCATATCGAACACCTCACAAAGGTAGCCCCCCCCCCCTTCATATCAGTGCACTTTATTAGCTCCATATACTTAATGTGGTTCACACAGACCTCTCCATATATGGAAGGTAGAGGCTTGTGCATCATGTCGATCATCAGAAGTCTATTACACAAAATGGTGTAAGTAATGTGAGGGGTGGGTGCAGCAAAGGGTGCTGTTTAACACCCATATGAATCCTTGCCCTCAGCTTTCACAGGGAGTCACATAGCCACACAGGCCCAACAACCAGAATTCACACTACTGATCTATCACGAAAGCATGATAGGCCTTTTACCTCACTGGGCATTTCCCTGGTGGGTCATAGGCTTATTTTGATGCCTGTCACTTCCCCCAAGCACCCCTAATTAACTGCAGCAGACATGAGGCTTCAAGAGAAAAGGGAATGTAGATCGGAAGGAGAATTAGAGACCGAATGGATGAAAAGAGCTTGCAAGAGGAGACGAAATGAGAGGGGCTAGATTAGAGCATTTTGGCAAGGGCTGCTTTTGGTTCCACAGTCCAGCTCTGTGTACCCTGCATTACCCCACTCTTCCTTCCTCACCTTTTTTCCTCTTTCCCTTACACACATTTTTCTTTTCCTCTAAGAGGTCTCTTTTTTATCATTCGATGTGTCTATTACCTCTCTCACGCAGGTCTCGCATTCCATACCGTTTAGCTATTTTCACCTCTCACATCTGCTTCTCAGTCTCAAATGTCTTTCATACTGATCTGTCTTTATCACTCCTCTTCCCATTCGCCCCCTACAGCTGTTACTCAACAGTATATCGGTCTCACAACTGTCTCCTCCCATCACCCATAGCTGTTTCCTATCACTCATACCTGTTCCTTCCTAATCCTTTCTATGGAAGAAAAAAAACGATCACCCCCCTGTATCTCACTCACATCTCCGTCTCACTATCACATGGCCAGACCCATCTCACTCCGCAATTTCTGTATTTCCTCTCCATGGCCTCTTACTCACCCGTCTCTCCTACTTCTCTCCGATAACTCGCCTGTTACTCACATGCACAGCTGTCCCACCTTTCTTTCACACTTCTTTACCTTTGTCTCAAATGTCCATATCAATACTGGTCACGCTCAACTTTCATGCACCTTTCCATCTCTCGAACTCCGAGCTGTCCCTTTAATACCTCATTCTCACACCAGTCTCCTGACCGGTCTCTTTATGTACTCTCTCATCTGCATTTTGTTCTGGTCAAAAGTAAACAGTGTTGTGGGTCCTCATCTGCTTGCAACATTTCAATATTTTTCAACATTTTAACTTGTGCTTCCTGACAAAGACATGGTGCTGCCGGGGATATACTGTGCTGCAGGAGGCAGAAATAGATAAGGGTCCTCGTCCATGGGGGCCTTGGGTTACACTACTGCCTAAACCGATTAGAAGATACAGCTACAAGCTTGCTTATGACTAAATTCCAAATCCACAGGAAAACACTTCAAACACAGGTCAGACTGCACTAACATACGTGTATACTTCAGTTAGAATGAAATGCTTAAGCAACATCTCATGCTCATTTTCTCTTCAAATTCACAAGCAGGTATAGCAACATTATTAAGTGCATACATCTGTTGACACAGGACTGCAAAAAAAACTCCCCATATGAGTGAATCAATGAACACACACTTCCATCTAAGGCACTCCATGGAGTGGGGTGTTAGCCTTCCACTAATGTGACCGGGTAGGAGTATGACGCATTGTATAAATACAACTGTAATACAACCTCCTTGAGAGCAATTGCACTACAAGGCCATGATATGGGCAATACAGATCAAGGCTACTGTATTGACATATCCGATCCCTCCCTTCCATAAAGATACGTGCACCTCAGTTCAAAGCTGTATTTTAAATTCAGATCCAAGCGCAAATGGATACTTGCAAACAGTAATTCTGTGCTGTACACCAATAATGAGACTCCGCAACAACCTCCTTATAGATTCCACCAGAAAAAGACATAGGAATTCTCAGGATAAAACGCCAAGACATTAAACGCAAAACATGCAGTAATCAGTGAGATAAACACAGGTGGAGATGTTAGGTTTCATTCTGAGGTTGGGTACACAGAAGTTACTGTTACCCACTAAATATCCCACACCAGGCTAGTTATAATTACGGTGTGCACTAATTATCGCTAGAATTCAGTTTTACTTGGAACAAGGCCCTGCATCTCTTGGAAGGTGGGGGGGAAAAAAAAAAAAAAAAAAAAGGAAATAGAATGAGCTCACTCACGTAACAGATTAAATTGGCGAAAAGGGCCATCGTCTTGAAACCGCTTCGTCTTGAAACCGCTTTTCAAAAATTGTTATCTTCAGAAGCTGCTTCTTAGTTGTCAGATTACTCATTCAGTAGCCTATAAACATTGTCGAATTCACCAACACCTTTTTGCTATAATTTTATTAGATTTGATCAATGGTTAAAACGCACAATTTATCACTATTTTCTTGTAATGGCTCCAAGGATAGCATTGTCCCATTGTTTGAAGTATTAGCCCTGCCTCCTTTGTGTGACTTGTTAACCGTCCCCAAAGATCAGGGCTAGTTGCGCCCCTGCCCATTCTTATATGCATTAAATATTACAAAGATGCATCCTAACTGTCCACGTAAGTCACCACACATCCGTTCCTCCACCATAGTCTTCGTCCACAGCAGATTCCTGCTTTCCACATTACTACTCATTTGGCTTCACAACCTCAAATTAGTTGCTGTGTTTCCCGCAGATTTAGTCAGTCCAGCTTCTACCTCCTCTGAAACTGCTCGCCTGCAATTATAGGCCTTCTGTTATCTTCAACTACTTAATAGTTCAGCATACACAAAGCACACAGTTTAATTACAGAACAGAGTCATCACAGTAGACAGCCAGTTGGAATATTTATTTCATGGACATAAAATTGAAGGAAAATGTAATTTCCATTATACGATCCCAGTTCTGGGAGACTTTACAGACAAACCAACCAAAATAAAAAAAAAGTATAGATCTATGCATGGACGAGGATGAGAGCTGGGGCGAGAAAACCGCTATAAACCCCCAAACATATGTTTGGTCCCAGTTTAAATAAGTGCAATCATTAAATTCCATCCTGAGCCACCATGAAATGCTGACTGCAGAGATGAAGGACTCTCAAATGAAGATGAACTCTGGGCTAAAGGCGGCATGGCATGCCCTTGCCACCAGCTGGCTGTGGAAGATTCCTCTGTCATTCTCCACTACCGAGTGACGACGATTCAATCTTATCAACAAGGCAATAAATATAGAGAGGCTAGGCACAATAAATCAAAGGCATAAAGAAGGTCATGCAAGACAGTTATATATAGCTACCTGTGGCAAGCCACGATCTGTGTGGCATGGGTAACCTTCACATGGGGGTTTCCTGCTTAGAACATCTCTGATTTTATTCCAGAGATCCCCAGAAACATACATTTTAAGGGTATTCTAGGTCTAGTCTTTTCTGATCACCTTTTACAATCATCTGCAATTCTGAAGTCTCACAAGAGAGTTCTCGAACTGCTAAGAAGCAGCAGTCTTCCTACCACAACCAATACCAGACGTGACAACGATAAAACAGGACTTATATCCAAGGCTGTAAGATCACAATCTGGCAGAAAGGCTTGAAGATCTTTGAGCATCATTGAAATCAGCATGTAGAATCCTTCCTGCAGTGCCGCAATCTCGGTCACTAACCAAGCTGACATACAAGGCATTCTTACACAAACTGAACCGGTCACAGGGAAGCTATAAAGCTTTTAGATTGGACGCTGATTTGGCATAACAAAGTGCTACTTTAGGGAAAGAATGGAAACAATGGCACTAGGATCCATACGAAATACAAGAGTTGAGCTGGGTCGTATACAGTCACCCGAGGATGAGTGTTGACGCCACAAGCTGCGGATCGTAGATACTGTTGGAATAACCACATGATTAAAAAACAGACCACCAAGCATTCCAGGTCACTGTTGAGGTCTTTATCCAGACATTTAGCGATAAATATCTTAAGATATTTAGCCCAACACCTACATGCCATCGGTATTCAAGAGACGTATACTAAAAAACACAGTCCTCAAGCTCAGCTGTAAAACCGACTAGGAGTTCACACCAAGGCAACACTGGTGTGAGGCACCAGGACAAGGTTATCCCATAATTTCTCAGAAAGGATTAAGCCAATGATCCCTACAAGCCGCCATGTCAGATATGGACTTAATAAGCATTGGTTTAAGTCTAAATACTGCCCCCCTCAAAAGAGAAGAGCCACCATGATTAATTTTCAGGGCAAAACAGTAAAGCCATCAAACAATTAACTATGCCCCCTCCTCGATATCCTACATGTTCCATCTTGTTATCTTACGATTCAACTAACATGGAGCACCCAGATTCCTCATCTCAACTATACAGCCTACAACGAAGAGGCCCTTTTTAATAAAAGTGAAGCTTTACAGGCCCTGTAGGAATTGCCATTTTGAGGTGCGACTTTCAGCCACCACCAAGACACTTTTGCAGATAGTACTGGCCAATTGTGAAAACTGGACATTTAGAAAAAGTAATGCAGACAATTTCAGTTTTTTTAGACAATTTCAGTTTTTTTAGACCATTCCCTTCCCAGGAGCACAGAATTAAGGCAACACGGTAACACAAACAGCAATGGATGAACAGACAGTATCACTAGAAACACTGCAGAGATTACGTAATGTGCAAGAGTAAAAAAAAATACGAATCAGATGAAGAGGCAGCTCCCCATAACACAATATTCTGATAAGTATTCAATTTTCAAGGAAAGGAGGCGATTTGAGAGAAAAAAAGGCTGCTGTGCACTCTTCTCAGTCCTTCCCATTAACAATCAGTGGGAAGGTAAGCAAAATACAAAAAGGCTTGGGACTAAAACACCTCAAAACCAGATGAATTCCTAGGGGATTCAGCATATCCCTCAAACAGCATATGGACAAATCCGCAGCAGAATCAGCAACAGGGGGGGGGGGGGCCTGCGACCACATAGTTTAAGGTTGGGGGAGGGAAGGTTCCACCAGTAGATAATTTTTTTTAACTATGAGGTATCTGGAAGAAGAAAAAAAATCTACTGCTTTCATCTGTGGAAAGGGGAAGCAAGGAAACTAATCTGAGCGCCAAGGGCTTGGGAAAGAGGCGCTAGCAAGGATGACAACGTAGAGCTTGGAATATAGATAGGAAAATCAGACCGTGGTAAGGGCAGAACTTGGAGGAAGGAATACATTTGTACTTTGCAGGAACTGGATTCAGAGTGAGGGACGTCGGCACTCGTAAGCAGTTTGGTTCAGAGGATAGGCATTACTTGTCAGTTGAGCTTGGTACAGCATTAGGAAGAGTGAAAACGGGGGGGGGGGGCTTAAAATAACATACGCCATTAACACTTGTGAGGAATGTCAACACTTGGGATGGTCTGGAATAGAGTCCGAGGATATCGGCACTAAATGGGATGGGGTCTAGATGGGGAACCTGTTAGGGAGGGGTTCCTGGAGGACTGCTAAATTTCTTGCACTCTCTCGCCCCTTGTTGGCAGCTGGAAAATTCAGTTTTTCCATTCCTTGCAGATGTTCAGGTTCCACTCCCAGGAAAGATGGTCTGTTTTGTCGTCATCTGTAAAATAGGATTTGATGTTGTAGCTGCCCCTGGCCAACATGCCCTTCGGTGCTTCTTCTATGGGGGTCAGGTACTCGTACTCTTCCAGGCGTGGCCCGTAACTGCCAACCATGTATGTTGTCTTGTCCACTAGAAACAAAGAAAGCAAAGAATCTGGTTACGTTCAACAAACAATTCTGTCAGACAGAGGACTACACCCTCAGCACTTCAAAAAACCCACACAAGGTAAACAGTATAAGAGGAGATTCAGTGCCTGCAATTTTCTTCCATCACTGAACATTCCCTTCTGCCTGCTAGTCCCCGCTCTAGTGTCCTCCATGGTTCCCGATCCAAACTATGCCCCTTTAGGCACTAAAATACTGATTACCTGCTTTAAGTGTCTAAATCCAGCCAACATTAATTATCTTTTGTAGCACTGGGCTAATTTGCGATCCCAACTTCAGTTCAAGCATGCTGGATAGTGTGTGTTGATGTATGAATACATTTTTGACAAGTATGTTAGACATTTTGTCAGCCTTCTCGAGTAAATAGTTTTGAAGTCTATTCTCATACTACCCAGTTGGAACGCTATTATACTGAAATCACAAGTGAGGTAGAGGGCACAAACCTTTTCCACTTCGGAGGGCATTCTAGTAGAATTTTAAAAGACATCGAATCAGTTATGGTGGACTTAAAATGGGCAGGTCTCTCACAAGTGCAGTAGCACTTCTGTAATTGGCTTTATAGAGATAATCTTAGTAGCACCTGAAACAGAAATCACTCGCAGACTAGCATGAAGGCACCGCTGATTTGCTAGGCTAAACTGAAGGTACAGTTTCTATCCTACTCTATCGCACAGTACTTGATAGTAAGTGGAAGGGGGATGCTCAACTACTGAAGGGAGACAATTCTAGATATTTAGGGGAAAGGAGGGCGGATATATTCTTCTGATAGGAGGAAGTGAAGATGCGCTACTACTGAAAGGAGAGAGCCAATTCTTAAACCTTTTACTGTTCAGCCTCAATATTACCATACCCAATTTGCACCCTCACAGTCCTTCTGAAGTAGCTATTTTCACCCTACAAATCACTCATCCATTCACAGCATTTAAAAATGAATGAGTACATAATTTGAGGACATCATTGCCTAATCACACATTGCAAATGCCCTAAAATACACATGACATTCATATTGCAAGACTAAAATAAACTGGAGAGGGGCTAACATTCAGACGTGTTTTCATGAAAAGAAACAAACATACTGTAGATACATATGTATCTATCTTTTGACTTCACTTACAAAAAAATGACATTAATAGTTCATAGCAGCATTTTAATTATATGTACATCACACCACGCCAATGCCTTCAAGGGGCATCTCAGGACAGAGATTATTCTTAAAAAGAACATTAAATCATGCGCCATACGGGAGCTGTGGCACGTGTGGTAGGGGTTGTGGAGAATAGGAGGGGGTGGGGGGTCGAGGTTTGGCCTTTAATTTCTCCCTCTAGAAGCACGACTCTTTGAGAAACTGTATAATTGGTATGTGTCACTGCTACATCCCTACAATCTCCATGCTGTATAATCGGGCATATGTCAGTCACTTACCTTTAATCCCTTTCCTATAGGTCTGCTGCAGAAACTTCAAACCAGATACAATCTCCTTTTGCACCTGAAGAAAAGAAAATCATAAGAGCGCTGCACCACCTTGATACCTAACCATCACGAGAGTAATATCAATTCACCCACCGACACCAAGACCCCTAGCCACAGTTTGTAGAAACTAGGCACCCCAAAAGTTTTTAGTACCCACATACATTCAATAGAAAGAAAAACAACTGTAAGAGCAATTGAGGTGAAACCTCACGTCTATGCAAATCTGTCAACGGCAACTGACTACTACACGGTAAAATGTCTGCCTTGAAATTGTTAGGGTCGAAAACAACCGTAGCACCAATACAGCCGTACCACCATATACAGTGATCCTGCAGCCAGTCAGAGGCTCAAGAATACATAGAATGGCCCACAAGCTTGTGACATGGCACGCTGACCATCACAAATCAGCAGTCTTATTAGTGTAATAATCATAACCATGGAGAGCAAATCAACTCACCTTAAAGCAGATTTTTATCTTGTATTCTACACCTTCCTTCAGCAGGAATGACTGTTTCTTAAAGCTCTCTAGGTCTCCTAAGGAGAGAAACACAAACATGGCAAATGTTCAGCCTCAAGCACAAATCACCAGGGGCAAGAAGATGTGGGTTAAGGAAGTAGGGAGAAGAAGCATAGTAAATTGCGACGGGTCGGTGTATATAACAAGCATTTACAATGCAATGGTTTTGCCTTTGTTAAAGTTAGAGCTATTGGCATTGCTCTTGACATTATTTTTATTTATGTTTTTTTAACATAAATAAATGGCATTGTCATTTACAATGCCACTAGCTTTATCTCTCGCAAATGACACCCACAAACACACACACAGAGCCCCCCCACACACACACCCACACAGAGCGCCCCACACACACAGCCACACAGAGCCCTCCCACACACACAGCCACACAGAGCCCCCCACACACACAGCCACACAGAGCCCCCCACACACACAGCCACACAAAGCCCCCCACACACACAGCCACACAAAGCACCCCACACACACCCACAGAGCACTCTACACACATTTACACAGCACAAGCAGGCAACAGGGGCACACGGAGGCACAAGCAGGCAACAGGGGCACACAGAGGCACAAGCAGGCAACAGGGGCACACAGAGGCACAAGCAGGCAACAGGGGCACACAGAGGCACAAGCAGGCAACAGGGGCACACAGAGGCACAAGCAGGCAACAGGGGCACACAGAGGCACAAGCAAGCAATAGGGGCACGAAAACGGAGGCACAAGCAGGCAACAGGGGCACACGGAGGCACAAGCAGGCAACAGGGGCACACGGAGGCACAAGCAAGCAACAGGGGCACACGGAGGCACAAGCAAGCAACAGGGGCACACGGAGGCACAAGCAGACAACAGGGGCACACGGAGGCACAAGCAGGCAACAGTGGCACACGGAGGCACAAGCAGGCAACAGTGGCACACGGAGGCACAAGCAGGCAACAGGGGCACACGGAGGCACAAGCAGGCGACAGGGGCACGAAAACGGAGGCACAAGCAGGCGACAGGGGCACGAAAACGGAGGCACAAGCAGGCGACAGGGGCACACGGAGGCACAAGCAGGCGACAGGGGCACACGGAGGCACAAGCAGGCGACAGGGGCACACGGAGGCACAAGCAGGCAACAGGAATCCTTGCAAAATTTGTTTGTGTGCTTTTCGATAGCATAATTTCTATGGGCATGTATTAAAAAGAGGAAGCAGGTTGGCACATAAGACGACTTAAAATTGACTTACATTTTTACTGTATTATGTATATAGATTAAATGATTTTTAACTTAATCTATATGGTAGCACTCTTAAGACTCAGGATTTAAGCTATCTTTTATAACGTCTTTTTTCTAAAATGTGACTGTAAATATTTTTAGGATACTTTTATGATCTGTGTAAGATCGAATAAAGGATTTGATTGATTGACTACTGCTAGTCCACTGAACAACATTAGGCCATGTGTTAGTTGACACCTACTTTGGTATTATAATCCCCAACAGAACTGAGCCAGAAGAGTGTCCGAAGCTTAACTGCAATAGTGGATAAACATTTCACATTAAAAAAATTAAAGTTGGCTCAAAATCAGTGTTTCCTGCAAAGTGTCTTTTGCATAGAGACCATTTGCAGTTTGAGTTGTGCAGACTAACGAAAAAGCATTGGAATAATGAGCTCCAGATCATGCTGGATTTCAGATCCTGTATTTGGAAGGTTATCTTCGATGAAGAAGCATCATAGCAGCATTAAAAAACTTAAATGTGCAAAGAGAAAGGACCCTTCAACTTGACAGCATATTTTTCTCTTTTGCTAAATATGGCGAGTATGAAATGTAACGAGTCTTAAAACTGACCTGAATGTTTACCTAGACAGAAATATGGTAAGGAATGTGTGCCCTCTCCTTGTATCGAGATGAATCTAGTAATATGATCGCACCACCGAAAGACGCGACCTCCGTCAGCAAGCACTACTCTCCAGCCATGTAGCACCTGCGTGACTGTCCCTAAAGCTGGAGCAGCAGCCTATGAGCAAAATATTTATCCGGAGAATAAACTTCTCAGAAGAAAGTTCTCACTCGAGAAAAGCAGCCCATGGGCAGAAATCGAAAAGCACCCTCCAAGTTAAAAGGCTGTTGCCAGAGATTCAGTTCCTGATCATAACTTCAGATCTCTCTGTACCGGAGAGAGAAAAAAACAGGCCAGTCAGCCTGAGGGATTTCACCACCATAGAAGAATCACTTGGCCAAGCTCCCTGCACTCCGTCCCACAGCGGGACTTAAACACCTGAATTATCGATAGCAGCGAGAGCCGAGAAACAGCTCATCGGTAATGAAGGAAAAAAAGCACACCATGGCCGTCATATAGGAGTCCTCTTAGTCACATACGAGGCGGCTCAGACAGAACTCAAAGAGACCACTCAACGGGAGGTCACAAAATATCACGGGAGGGATGCCTGTCCCTATGAACTTCACCTTTAGTTCCATATCACATAAGACACCGAAGATCACAGAAGAGAAGCCCTGAGAGAAAACATAGAGATGAGAACCTTAACGGTTCGGTGCTATGTGGCAACTGCACACACAATGAGGAAGTCGTCTCACCCTCGAAGAGGCGCACGAAGACGGCTGTTCGGCAGCGCCCCTTTGCTCAGCACCCCTCGTCTCCTCCAGCTGAATCCCCAACACCAAGGAGGGGTCCCAGTTCCAGCCCAGCTGCTTGCACATCCCACAGGCAGTGAGGGGAGCGCGAGGCGACACACCCGGACGGCTAAGCCTAGCTGCTAAGCACCTGTTCACGCTCCTGTGCTTCTCACGTGCTTGTTTGTCTCCCCCGTCCCCTCCTCCTTGGCGCTCACACTCCCCTAGGCATACCTCGGTGCACACAGTCCCCTAGGTCTGCCTCTTTCCGTTCCCTCCTGGGGGTCCCGGGAAGCTGCCTCCTCCTCCTCCTCCGTGGGCTCCTCTCCCAGCGCTGCGGCCGCACACCTTTTGCCCAGCAGCTTCTTGGCGGCCTCGTCCTGGCCCAGCTTACAACAAACCGCAAACCGAGGGGAAAAAGGCAGCCAATCACCGCGCAGGTCGCCCGGCGAGCCTCCCGCAGCCTGAAGCAATGGCAGCGCGGCTCCCGGGTGACGTCGGCGGTTGTTCCCTCGGCTTCTCCGCGGCCGCGAGGCCAGCATCAGGCAACAAGCGGGAGGGGGCGGGAAAGGGGGGTGGAGAGACGCAGAAGTGCCGGCAATGCCGGACCAGACTCGGGGGCGTTCCCGGCGTCGCGTGACGTCGGCAAAAGGGAAAGAATGTCAGGAACGCCCCCGTGTCTGGTCCGGCATTGACGGACAGGCCCCTCGTCCAATGGCAAGGCTCCGTTTACGGAGCCAGCCAATCAATGACGAGGGCCGACCCAAAGCACCCTACAGTTCTCAACAGGATTTCGCCTGCGCGAAAAAGCTGCGCAGAGCGCAGCTTTCGCTAGGCAAAACCTAAAAAGGTACATTAGCTTTCATTTTTAAACTAAAATGTGTCCGATGGGATTCAGTTGGAAAAGTGGCAACAATACAATTAAGAACAGGTTGTGGTATTCATTGCACGGAAATGTCACAGCACAGAATTTCAATTACCTCACATCAAGAATAGCCTTCAGATTGTGTGGTAAAAAGTATGACCGTGTTGCTTTACCTCACAAGAAACAAAACTAAAGAGAACACAATGATTTCTACAGTATGGCAGTACATACGAAGATCGTTACGTGAACTAAAAGGCTGTGTGAGGGCTTAAGATTGGTGGAAAGTTACCATGTAAGAAAGAGGTCAAACACAAACTGTATGAATATTTCTCAGTTGAAACCCGTGGAGCAACGCCCATACTTATCACAACCAAGTCATAGACTGCTTTCCAAACATCCACCCTAGGCTTCCAGTCCAAGTAACAAATGTGGAGTCAGAAGTCGCACCTTACCTGTAAGGTCAAGTTCCAATGGACCTGGAGCTTCACTGCATACAAGGACGAGTCTTGTCACCAACACATTAGGGGCGTTCGGATCTAGAGAGAAAAAAAAGGGGGGGGGGAAGGACTATTAGGACCACAATGCATATAAAGGTACGGAGAGTCGCATGCAGGGACACGGGCAGCAATGGAAGTTCAATCAACAAATTGGAAGCGTATCAGAGGAAAAAAAAGCACTAAACCAAAGAAGAAAGGCAAGCCCATGAGAGCAAAAGAGGACGTATGGTACAACACGGGAACTAAGTGGTTAGATTGGTAAACCCAACAAAAAACACTCACCTATTGTGTCTGGCACAGGACCCAGGAGAGCCTCTTTGTATTTGCGAAGGCTCTCATCGTCCTTGTCGAGCTCCTGAATCTCTTGAATGCTTTTCTGAGCAGGTGGTCGGTAGTTAACAGAATGTTCGTCATCCTCGTTCTCGGCTGCAATCTGTGCAAGCTGCTCTGCGGTGGGCTCGTGTTCTGCCATCTCTGAACTGGGAGAGAAAGGCATGTGTCACCTGCAAGTGCATTACAGGCACTAATGTTGTACGTTACTAAAAAAAAACTGCCTGAATCCATCACTTAGCCAGCAGTGGCTTTACAGAGAACCAGACACTTGCAGCAATATTCTCTCCATAATAGCCACAAGACCTTTGTAACACTCCTGTGCATACTTTTTACAATCTCGTTCATCCCCTGCTTGGTTAGGTTCTCCACTGTATTAAGTAGCTTTGCGGAAATGTTGGCAAATCTCTCCACATTCCCACTAAAGCCCGTTAAAATGTCTTCATAAGCAGTGTAGTCTTTCTTTTGTCCAAAATTTTTCATAAAATGAATTTTTCATAGATATTAAACAATACAAAGAATAATACAGAACAGTAAGGTATAGGAACATATTGCAGATACAAGGATTATAAACATCCATTAGCATCTAAATAGAATAGCTATTACAAAACTATTATATACATGAGATATAAATGATAATATAAACAAAAAAGGGCAACATTGAACATATATTGACTGGTAAAGACACAAATATGATAAGCACTGTAGTCTTGATACACTTCCAACTCCCCAGTAGTGAACCACCAAACCAGCTGCTTTCAATTCCAACATAGGACAAGACTTTACAAACCACCTCCTGTGAACCCCTTCTCAAAACCGCAACTAGCCACCCTAACATGCTAGCCTTACCTGGCACTCAATGCATGTCAATATTCTCAGCCTGTGAAGCTACACCAAGTCTATCTCAAGTAGCGGGCAACTTTAGTATGCCTTCGATTCCTTTGTAATCAAATGATGAACTGTGACTGCCTAACCACACAAGATGATTATTTTAAGCTTCTTATTAAAGGTGTCCCAAACACGCACAATAAGGCAAACACAACACTGTACCTTCTAAACTAGCATATGCTAAGTACTTGTTCCACATGCTAGGGTTCTGCCCAATGGATTGCTAGTTAGCTAAGCCATGTGTGCAAGTTCACTACAGAAAACCTGAAGTAGTCTTTGAAGAACAATTATCTTGAATCTGGCCAAAATAAGAGCAGGAAATAACGTGCCATATTGAAGTGTCGGTAATGAAATAATAACTGCTGTTTCTTAAGATAGATCGCGGACAAATAATTCAGCAAATCGAATCAAAAACAAAGACTGGAAGATAAGTTTTCCTGGATACCAAGTTAGAAGCGGGTCTGCAACCTTCAAAAATCCCTGTCTGCATAGCCCTCCTGGACACGTCGCTACAGTAGCAGTTTGCTTTTGGGCGTCTTCTAGTCTAAACAGTCATGGCATGTGCAAACACTACCTAAAATGGAAAAACATTTGCACCCATTGGTCACTGAAAACCTGCCAGTCAAGTTTCCTGCCCCAGGACAACATAGTGGGAGTAGTTCTTGCTCAATAGCTAACTGAAAATAGCATGTTAAGACCAAGTGCCTGCAGTGATTGGAATATTTACAAAAAAGAAAGCAAGGAGAAATCTGGAAGTAGTGTGACAATTGGCAGACATAGCAGAATAAATTAAAGGTCCCTGTGCCAGACAACGTGAAACCAGCAAAAAGACGTTAATTCTGTATAAACACATCAATGCAGCACCAACCTTGGGGGACGCTACTTCCAGGTTAGTTTCAACACGGTTATGTGGTCATTTACAAGAAAACTTTCTGCAATACCCGGCAAAATACTTCTTCCGTTTTGTATTAAATGTACTATTAGCATTTCAGCAAGAAATGTATGAAATGCTACATAAAGAAAACTATACAAAGTCGTGTTGGGATGCATGTTAGAGTGACCCTTGCATCAATCTGCTACCTGCAGGTAAAGCAACTGTTCTGACGTTAGAATGGGCCTGCATACGCAGCCTGGACAACCCTGACTGTTAAACATGGTCTGCCACCGACTCATGGCACCCATATAGCCTTAGATGTCAAATAGCAGTGCCTTGTGACTGGGCAACACGTTAAAGGTAAAGCAAACCAGCAGTCTTAATCCATAAAGAACGGGATAAAAAAAAAAAGCTACAAAAACACCTTGCTAAAATGTCCAGCTAGTCACAGACAGCTCAGAAAACGAGCTGTTTGCATGTTTCTAGAGCAGAAAGTGCCTCAGCATATGTAGGTACAAACAAAAGTGTCTAATTACGGGCAGAAAAGCACTGAACTGTGTTGGTCCATTACTCACGACTTTTCCGCATTACGATATTGGATGATCTTCAAGCATAGTACATCTATCCATTTTCCCCTTCACTGCTACAATGTGTCAAGTCAGACGAGCTACACTAATAAGGCTTTACTTCAAAGTAAAGTTCAGTATGCAAGTGCTTTTTCCTTCATTAATTGTTGGTACGGGGCTCAGTTTTGACGTGTTTTAATACACATTTAAAGGGAGGGTGGGTGGAATTTACGTGTTTTAGTTAAGTTTTTGAGTTCTACAAACTCAAAACAGAAAAACTGGCTTGGCATCCGGGTTCTCACATCTGAGTTTTTTGTTTCTTTACATTACATGGCATATTACGACTTTACTGTTTAAAGAGCGCGTTGTAGGCCACATTTAAGGGGCTTTGAATTTAGAGGACACCCAATATGAAATCCATAAAACAAATATAACGCAGAACTTGTTTATAACTTCTAATTTGCTCTGTAATACCAGTGCTTTGCCTTCACTGGCCTTCAAAGACTCATCACAGGAGCAATAATGGACGTGCAGGCTCTGAAAGCAAAGGCAGCTTTCTGAAATGGACGATTATTCAAGACAACTTAATTAAACAAGCATTTACAATTCAATGGTCTCGGCATCATTAAAGGTAGAGCTATTGGCATTGCTCATGACATTTCTTTTTTTTTTTTAAACATAAATAAATGGCATTGTCATTTACAATGCCAATAGCTACACCCCTACACAGAGCCACCCTCACAGACAGCCACCCACACATAGAGCCACCTACAAAAAAAGCTATCCACACAGAGCCACACACACAGAACACATTCCCTTATTGCACATGGGGATGCCTGATATGCCCAGATACAACAGTTGTTTTTGTCACAGGGAATGCATGATTGCCCCCACTACTACTACTAAATCGGTTCTATGGTTGCAAGAAGTGAAATGTAATATAGCCCGATCGGTTATGTTATAAAAGTAATCTCTTGAAAATGGCTCAGTGGGACATATTAGTTGTTGCTACCCACGAGATGCGGTAACCCACGAGATGCAGTCTCACCCATCCCTTGATTGTTGCGATACTAGACGTACGTGTGCCAGCACAACCAACAACTTGTAACACACGGTTGGCTACCTCTTACATTTTGTTTGCTTTCGATACTTGCACAAGTGCCACCATTGCCTACGTAACGTTTGTTCTTGTGTTTGAGTGTACTCCATTTATTGCAGTATTATACCTCTACGTGTACTTTGTTCGCTTTTGTAACCTGCACACGTGCCACTTTATCGTCCTGTAATGCACCGTTTACTCACGATTGTCACTTTTGCCTCATGTAATGTAACTTTTGCTTTTGTAATTTGTTCACCAGTAATGTTCTCATGTTTCAGTTCTGTCCTATTGTGAAGCGTTCTGACACTATGCTGGGCAGAAGTTACATGTTGTATCCTTTCAGATAGAGACTTGAGCGTATGGTAAGCAATGGGCAGCAGCTGTTCAACAGTGCCCATCTGGTACATCAAGTAAAAAAAATAAAACTGGGCGTGGAGAAGGCACAGAGTGTACTTACTTTGTCTCCGTCCCACACTTTGGCTGTTTTTCCTCGGCCACGTTTGAAGCCACCTCCTCCGAAGCGCCTATTCCCAGAGAAACCTCTCATTCCCTGGAACATGTTGATCTCAGGGTATGCTTTCTGGGAGAAGGGGGTCGGGGGGAACCGGAGATACCAGAACCGTGCAGGAGGGCCACAAGGAGACGATACAGTGGGATTTGCGTGGGTCAGTACAATTGGGGGTCAGTGCAGGGGAGCTCACACATGACGGCACGGTGGGGCGCAAAGGCGGGCAAAGCAGGACGCTTCACATGGGCAGTGTAGTGGGGGTCAGTGCAGATGGGTGCCCACGAGACGGTACAGGGAAGTAAGTCCACACGGAAATAGAGCAGGCAAGTTCGACGAGATGGCTCAGGGGGGCTCAAACGGGGCCAGTGGAGGTGGTTCACACTAGACAATGCAGGTGGCCCACAGTAAGACCCCGGAATGGGATTCAAACAGGGTAAGTGCGGGGAAGTTCACCGGAGACAGAGGCGTGGGGAGGGGGGTTGAAACGGGGTCAGTGCAGGGAGGTTCACCGGAGACGGGGGGGGGGGGGTTTCAAACGGGGTCAATGCAGGGAGATTCACCGGAGACAGTACGGAGGGCTCATCCGAGATCAGTGCTATCAGTGCGAGACAGTGCTGCTGTTTGGAAACAGAGACTGCTATGCTTTGTGTGTAACGCTTTCTTCTGTCTACAGAAATCTCATGTGAGATCACTGGGACGGAGATACTGTAGTAAACTATGTCCAGAGACAGGAGGTAGTTCCTACAGATTTCTTTATTCAGGTAGGAAACAGCGTAAGAGCAGACCATCCACAGCAGCATCAAACAGTCAACTGCCAGTGTATGGAACTTACAAGGGGAAACTAGAAGTAGAACATGGAATATAGAACATTACTATAATAATTCCTAATAAAGACTAGACTAACAACCTGTATGTACTACACATCTTCTTCCTTTCTGTTTGAAAAAAAACTTAACAAATAAAGTCTTGCAGTAAGTGGGAGGCCGCCGAGGCCTAAGAGGACGTACAGAAAGTGAAGCACTTTGAACAGAAACAGGATCCTGCAAAAGAACTGGTGCATCACCCCCACCAGAAACAATAACTTCGTCTTGTGCTTGAGAAATACTAGAGTCATCATTTGAAGGTGAGTAATCATCAGTGTCATTGGCTAATAAAAAACCACTAGTAACAGAATCATCATTATTAGGAGTGGACACAGAACCATCAAGGTGAAACGAAGAGGAGGAGCTCAATAGAGAAAGATCCTTTTGTCTCTTGTAAAGTGCAACCCTCCTGAAGTTCCAGCACTCCCCATTATTTAAAATAACACAGTGATTGAGTACTTTCTTAACTTTAAATGGACCTTTGAATTTGGACAATCCTTTTTGCAACCTACCCAATTTGATTTTGACCAAATCCCCCACAAGAAAAGGAGAAGAAGTGGATTGAACAACATCAGTTTTCAGATTATCTGGAAGATTACCCTGCACTTGTAGAGTAACCACATCTCTCATCCAGGACGGAAATAACTTCAGACCAGGATCACGTCCTCTCATTAACTGAAATGGAGATAAATCCCCACTAGCTAAAGGGGTTGTGCACCAGCTAAGAGAACTTGCGGTAAGAACCTGAAGACACGTTGTCCCTCTTTTCCAAGGGAACCCAATAGGAGTGCCTTTTTGCGTTTGGCAGAGAATTCCTGGGCGTCTAACGCATCAAGGTAGTTCTCAAACATGGGGTACCAGTCTTCCCATGATATGCTGGGCTGGCCAGGCGAGGAAAGAAAGCTAGGTGGTAAGACAATAGAGCCAGACTGTAAGGAAGAGTGCTCAGACATATTTTTGAGTTGTGGTAAGAGGCAAAAAAAAAACGTTTTAAATATTGTTATTTGCAAAAATACCACAAGAACAAAATAAACGGAATAGTTTCAGTACTATATAAATAGTGAATATGTTCCAGGCAATAGCGCTACAAACAACAATGTAATTAAAGGTTTACTTGTGAAAAATGCGCACAAGACGAGCGCATCGTCGTTGCTGTGGTGGAGTTGAATCGGTGACCATGGAAACACAAAATGGCTCCTAGCGTGATGACGTGTGCACGCAAATGCGCCTGAGGCTGAGAGGCGCGGCGTGTTAGAATGAGTCACGCACAGGAAGAGAAGCACCCACCTTCGTCACAGGGAGAATCGCTAACACTCTCGGAGGATTCTAATGCGTCATCAGAGTTGAGACGGCAGCGTAGGAGTAGGATGCGGTCTGAAGAAACGACATGAGAACAAAATGCGGGGAAACGGAGGTAGAAGCAGGTAAAAACTTGCCGGTTCCGTTCTGGTGCGATGTTCAATGTGAAGTCGTCGGATCTTCTTGGTCCAGATATGGAAGTGTAGAGTATATTCAATTCGAACCGGTCTGCTCTTAGGTCTGAAGTCTCTCTGCTGTAATGAGGTGATAATAACTGCAGGGGTTCAAGAAGCGTCGCCAAAATACTGTAGTAAACGATGTCCAGAGACAGGAGGTAGTTTCTACAGATTTCTTTATTCAGGTAGGAAACAGCGTAAGAGCAGACCATCCACAGCAGCATCAAACAGTCAACTGCCAGTGTATGGAACTTACAAGGGGAAACTAGAAGTAGAACATGGAATATAGAACATTACTATAATAATTCCTAATAAAGACTAGACTAACAACCTGTATGTACTACAGACAGCTCTGCGATCTACAGCTAAAGTCGGAATATTCCGACCCCCTTCATGTGCAGCTCCTCTGAGAGGCCTGAGCTTGCCGCCTAAAGACAAATTGTACCTGTTGGAAGACCGTTTAACAGGGATGCGCATTAGGCTGCGCTAGTGAACTCCAGATATGACAGGGCCCTGGTAGAATACATGTGGAGGGTTCGCGTTTAAGGTGTTTTTTACGCCACTTGGGAAGAATCGTAAATGATTTCTTTATTGTCATTCATTGCACAATGGTAGTAATTGATGGCGTACTGTTGGCACACGTGACATGATAGTGCCCTTCCATCCACCATCTTCCACGGGCCATTAAAGTGCCATTAATAGTGTAATTTACGAAAGTAAACTACCATTGATGAAGCAGTTGCCACCACTGTCCTAAACAACTGCAAGGCGATGACGGGTGGCTAATGGTCGTAGGATACATATTTTATTTTTGCCTCCAGATTGTTCACACTTCGCTCCTCTTGCAGCTATACCTACCCGCATGAAACAGCCAGGTGCGCTGCCGGTTAATTATCCAAGCAGCATGAAGATTAATTGCACAGTGTCTTTCTGATACTTTTGCCCCTAAAATAATTCATTGGCGATCTTCGACTATCTGCCTGTCCCAAAAAGAGCGCAAAGGAGGAAACGCTTCAACATCTAAAGTACACCATCGGCTCCAAACGTCACCCTTTAGCTCCCCTCTCTTTCAAAAATGCATATCTAGGAGCTCTAGCTGTCCCACGGGGCGGCGTGAGCACCAGGGCTCGAGTCGGGGTACCACGCGGGTGGACGGCACCCCCCACTTATTTTAAGGGGTCTTACCGGGTGGACGCCGTCCCCCCTGCGCAAAAGCTGGGCTTTAAATTATAGCGGTATTCGCCCTCACGGGCGGCCGCCCCGTCGATCTCCCAAGTCAGTCCTGCAGAGATTTACTGCTCTGATGGGAGGCTCTCGGCCGCCAGTTGTGCGTGTCTGTGGCAAGTGCTTTGTGACGTTCTGCTTGGGAAGGCGCCACGCCGGTCTGTCAACTCCTGTGTGCTGCAGCAAATGGCGCTGCGGATTCTCTGTGAGGTAGCCTTCGGGTGCACCGCTCCTACACTCTTACAGGGTGTTGAAAATACCGGGCCTCTCTGCATCAGGGACGGCCAAGCCCCCATAACAAGGTCGGTACAGACAGCCATGCTTGGCATCTGGTATGAGACGGAAAACTAGGCCACCGGATGCTCTGTCGCCGTCTTAACAGTCAAATAAAAGATGCAATGGCCAATAAGCGAATGAACACCCCTTTAATAACCTCTGAAAACACATACACCATAAAAGCAAAACAACAGCAGAGGACCACAAAGTGTAGATCAAGTGTTTTTTTTTACCTTTCGTGACGTCACTTCCGGTCGTGACGTCACTTCACGTATTTGAGCGCCCCCCCCCCCCACTTCTAGGTTTTTTACCTTCCGTGACGTCACTTCCTGTCGTGACGTCACTTCCTGTCTCTGAGCGTCCCCCCACTTCTTTATTTAGGACTTGTGCCCTGGGCGTGAGCGAACTGTGCATTGAGGTTTGCCGGAGACAGCCTTGCACTTCTAGCTGTTTACTTAGCTGCCGCTTAGTTATACTTTTATAGTGCACCAATAACGCATAACAGGCCTCAGTTTGACTGTTGTTGCTCTCTCCAGGGGTCCTGTCACCGGCATTTAATTTGTGACAGAAAGAGTGCCGGGGCCGAGGCACTTCCCAGGAGCCAGGGGCGTGCGCGCCGAAACCAAGGCTGTGCTTCTTCAATTCACTGCCAGACACTCCCCACACATTTTTGTCACTCATGCAGGTTTCTGTCTCCTTCCTTTGCGACGGGTTTCCCATATTTTCCTCCCTCGTCTTTCCAACCTGAGCGCTTTTCCTTCTCTTGCACGTTAATTATCTGATGCAGGGAAACAAGTGTCGGTCACAAAAAATGTGTGCCGCTAACACTAGCTCAAATTAAGCACTGCCTGCCGACAAGCACTCATTGTTTATGAAGTAAGCGTAGGTCCCCTGCCGTTTCTCTTTTATTGAAGCATCACAGATGTGACTCTAAGCCCCCACCTCCTTAGACATTCATTAAGATGTGTCAGTCGTGCCTTGCATGTAAAACTACATTTATTAGAAGATTTGTTTTCATTTTCAACATAAAATAAGGTATATTTAACTTTCAGACATTGAACCACCCGACGCATCCATTCAGACAGCCATGAAACTAACAAACATGTCTTTGCAGTGTATTTATTATTGTTTATATATGCTCACCTACAGAGAGTATGTCCTTGCTTTGCTTTCTGAGGTCCAGCTACTACCTACTCCCCCGCCCTCACCCCCCCCCTGTTTAAGTGGCTGTCACTGAGGTGTGTCTATGCCTTTACATCTGCCTTGAGCACACCCTTCCCGCTGGAATAAGTACAAACCGCTGTGTTCTGGGACCCGTTATTGTCTGTACCTAGGTCTGATCCCTGCACATTGAAGACTTTGTTTGCATGGCTCTCGCTCACACATCCCCTTTCTGTCTCAGCAGAGAGGCCTGCTCAGCAGAGGGGCGCCAAGTACGAGCTGCAGGCAGCTGCCGGGGACTCTGAGATCGACGTGGAGAGCCTGGAGCTGGACGAGGAGAGCGACGCGCCCCCCAGCCTCAGCCCCCCGCCGGCCGGGGACACCTGCGAGGAGGTGCCGTCGGGGTCTCGCCCCCCGGCACAGGGCACCCCGATGGGCACCGACAAGGGCTGCGGGGAGCAGAGGAAGCTGAGCCGCACCCCCAAGTGCGCGCGCTGACGCAACCATCAACCACGGGGTGGTGTCCTGCCTGAAGGGGATACAGGAGAGATTTTTATCACCTCAAAGTAGAACCTCCTTCCTGCACTCGGGGTCAGATTTTGTGAGCGAGGCTTGTTTTGGCAGTTAGGTGTATGCACAGTGCTTTAAAAAGAAATATAGAAATGCAAGTCAGGAGACAGGCGATCCTCTTGGCTGGCTCTGGCAAAATGGCAGCCGCCTGAAAATTTCGGATTCGGGGGCGTGTTTTGGCCGTTCTGAGTGACTGATGACGTCACAGTCGAAAGAACGCAAAAAAACACGCCCCCGAATCCGAAAGAGACAAAGCTTTATTGGAGTGACGCCCTTCTCCTCCAATGGCTGGCCTCCGTTTAGGAAGCCAGCCAATGGAGGAGAATGGAGGAGAGAGGCGGGTTCCAAGCCCCCTAACTCCAAAACATTAAATCTTCGGGGCTCCGCCCTCACTGCTTCGCAGTGAGTGCAACGGTCCCTCGACCTAAAAAGGTGTTTAAGTTACAGCTTTAATACTGTAGCCATGTTTAAACCTAAATAAATGCACAGCCTTTGTCCAGGGGATTTAAAGAACACTGCAGTGGGGGAGAGAGAAGCAGTAGGAATGTACTTATAACTTGTACTTGAGATTTATCCACAGTGCTGGAGCATGCACTCATCACCTCACTCTTCAAACTATAGGTGGCTACACCCTCACGGAATCACATTCCTATACCAAAGACACCAGACAACTTCGCATTCCCCCTCCGAGCAAGACTCTCCTCTGACCACAACTTCTCAACCACTTTTCAGGTATAAAACAAGTTGATGTGAGAAGCACCTAGTCAAACATCATTTTTTTACAGATATGTAATACTTCTTCCCTTTATATGCTTCATATAAAAAGGACATACATTCATAAAAATTGATACATAGGCCAAGTTTTTCAATGCCAATCCATAAATGGAGGTACAGTTCAATAGTGAAGGGCCAATATGTCCACTTTTGATACTAGGACCAACTGAGGTCATATGGCGGTCATTAATGGGAAGCACAAACCCTCATCCTCCAAAAGGTGACATTCTTCATCATTGAACATGCTCCTTACCCTTTATGACCTCAGTTGGCCCCATCACCAAAAGTGGACATATTGGAAAATCGCTACGGAACTGCACACCTATTTATGGATTTGTATTGTTAGGGAGGACGTGTGCTGGACCGAAACCCCTCTCTTTAAGCAGAACATGTTTTTCAATTGACAGTTCAATCATAAAAGCTTTCACAGTAAAATCATGTAGGTCTTCCACAAATTGAGTAGATCTGTCATAATCTTGGCTGTGTTGCAAATCGTTTGTCCTTTCAATGATTAACGGACTCTCACAAGGTACAACCAAAACGTGTTTCTCGTAACAGCACTGCTACTTCAGGGTTATCATAAATTAACGGAAAGTACAACTAGCGAAAGGGGTTGGTCCCAGTAGTGCAAGTCCTAATAAATGGCTATGTTCTGTTAAAACAAGATGCCCAATGGAAGACCCTTACCTAACCCATTATTATAATAAGCCTGAAGTGATGAAGGACAGAGGTGAAACTGTTGCCTTCTCCAGGCCTTTTCAGGACGTAGAGGTAATATCTATTGAAGGCTTGGATAACTTCCCGATTTTACATTTGCTGAGACTCAAGCTATCCAGGACCACAGAACTTGCCCTTTTCTCCCAAGGGAGATAATCCATTATTACCACCAGACATTTTTACTGTGATTCCACATTCGTACCACAGGTCAGAACCTTACATCTACGCCTTGAAATAGCCCCAGGCCTGCGTGCCACATGGGGGTGGGAGGACACGTGTTCGCTATTTTACTTTTGTTCTTCACTTTGGATTACCAAAGCATATTGGATTAATAATAAAAAAAATCTAGAAAAGGCAACACCATCTGTCCCTACTCTGGATCACCAGCCTAACTTGGATCAATATTAAAAGACTGACCCATTGTGGTAGAGGATTTTTCAAACATTTATATTGCCAGCTCTATCCTTCACCACTTCAGATCATAAATTAATCACTTCTCTCCTATCACGCTACACAACTGATTTTTGATATTACTCAAAATAGCGTTTTATGGGTGTGAGTTCATGTATAATTACTAGAACCTTGCGGATCATTAGTTCTTCTTTAATGTTTAGTTAGTGCACTTCAAAATCAAACATGTTGGTTTATTATATTCTAAGAGTCTAAAAATAAGTCCATACCGGAATTCCACAACAACTAACAAATCGCATTATAAGACATATCCGCGATGGGCTAGATCTTTATGGCCCGGTCAGTTCCATATCAGTTAATTGGTGTATACTTTTCAGATGCCTCAGCATAGCGAGACTACAACACCTGCCAACAGTTTCAGAGTTGAAACCCCATCTTAAGTATAGCTTAGAGGAGGAGCTTGGCGGGCATCCGAGATGGCCGCGTGAGCACAGCGCTCCCCGGACCCCCGCCGCTCCCGGCATAATATCCTGTATGAATCCTGATTTTTCGCGAGGATTTATATAGAGGACGTTGGGCTGATCTACCTGGACCTTTCAGAAATTGATTTGGACACCGGGTGCCTGAGTTATGATGAATTGAACTTTTGGGCTCCGCCCTTGAGGTGCGCCCGGGACTGGGTGAGGTTCGGTGGCCGTCTTGGAGTTGAACAACAACGGCAGGGGGATTTGACTGGTGGGTCCCCTTCTTAAGTTTCGGTTTCGATTCTGCCTCAGACTGGGACATTGGTGAGAGGGTCGGGCCAGAACTGGTGCCAGGACACACGTTGGCTGTCGGGCCTTTGGCTGGACTTTTTTCCTCGTTTGCTGCCTCTATCCTAGTGATACCCCTCTGGCGGTCCTTTGGTCCCGGGGTCTCCATTTCTGGTGCCCGGTCCGTTGACCCTGCTGAATCTTCTTGTGACGCATCTTCAAAATGGCGGGCAGAGGGGACCGGGAGACGCGCAAGACGAAGACACCTCTGCGCGGGGGTCCGGTCCAATCTAATGTTATGGACCGTTATACCCACTCTAAGGGGTCCCCCGGAGCTGTCCTGCCCGGTCCCAGTGCATCTGACCACGTAGTGGATGCGTCGACGGAGCCCTCCTTGCAGGACATCATGGGCGCCATTTCTGGCATGAGGGAGTCAATAGGCCAACAGTACGAAACCTTGGCCCACAAAATTGACACTGTGGCAATCGAGGTGAATCTGATTCGTGCCGATCTCTCCAAAACGAACGAAAAGGTGAAGTCATTGGATATCAAATCATCCAGCCTCACGACGGACGTCTCTGAGATACAGACGGAGATTGGCAATCTCCGTAGGGTGAACGATTTCATGACCCGGCGCTTGGAGGACTTTGAGAACAGGGCACGTCGCTGTAATGTTCACGTGGTTGGTGTGCCGGAGAACCCAGAACCCCACTCGGTTGATCTCCTGGTTGAAGACCTGATCCAGAACCACCTATCTCCATCTGGCCTTAGTAAATTTTTCACAGTGGAGCGTGCACATCGTGTTCCGGGGGGCCAGGGTAAGCCAGGCGCCCCGCCGAGACCTATTGTTGCGAAGCTTTTCCACTATAGAGATCGGGACGCTATCCTGCAGGCTTCACGGGTGAAGGGCCCGGTGGCCTTTGAGAATGCCACGGTGAATTTTTATCCGGACTTTTCCCAACAGGTCCAGAAGCAGCGGATGGGATTTCGTGGTGCCAAGAAGCGTCTTAGGAACATGGGGATGCGTTACTCTATGCTCTTTCCGACCAGGCTGCGGGTTGAGTATAATGACCGAACTTTCTTCTTTGATCGGCCGGATGCTGTGAATGACTGGCTGGACTCCCTGCCTAGCCGACCTCCAGAGACTGAGTCCGATGCCCACCCGGGCGGTGCTGAAGGTGGTGTAGAGAGCTGAACATTTCGTCTATACCTGGTGCCTTGTTTTGAATAACTTTTCCAGGGGTGTACGCCTATGTTCCTCTACTGCTTATGTGTTTGATGTATGTTCTTTTTCTCGTCATGGGTCTTGATCGGGGGCGGGTGGGACAGAGCCTTTCCTCCTCCGGGGTCTTTGTGTAGAATAGGGGTTCTTGGGCGACAGGCACACTGCAGGTTGGGGTGGCTTTTTAGCTTTTTGCAGGGGTGCAGGGTGGGGGGTGTTTTCTTGTTATTTGGGGGGAGGGTGGTAGGGAAGTTTGTTGTTTGTGTGTTCTGTTTTCAAGGCGACTTTATCCTGTATTTGAAAATGTTTTTGGTGTCATGCTCATTGGTGGGGGGTTTCCGCTTTGTCGGGTGGGATGGGGGGGTAGCGGGTTGAGATTTGTTTCGTGGAACGTTAACGGTCTGGGAGATCGTATCAAACGAAGTGTGGTGTTGAAATGTATACGACGTTTATCTCCTGATATTGTTTTCCTGCAGGAGACTCATTTGGTAGGCAATGTTTGTCATGCAATGAATAGGTGGGGCTATCGCCTCGTGGCACATTCGGGGTTTACCTCGGGTTCTAGGGGTGTGGGTATCCTTGTTCGGGCTTCCCTCCCCCTAGCTATTGATGATGTGATTCAGGATGACCGGGGGCGGTATGCTGTCCTTGTGGGTCGCTATGAGGGTCGTGCCCTCTCCTTATTCACTGTTTATGTGCCCCCCGGCTTACAGACTTCTACCTTTTCAGATTTGGGCCGTGTCTTGTTGGACCTCCCTGATAGTACTCTCTTTCTGGCTGGTGATTTTAATTCGGTGTTCTCTGGTCTCCACGATCGCCACCCCCCTAGAGATACTCCTGCGGCCCAACAGTGGTTGGGTGGATTTTTGGATACCTTTGGCTTGGTGGATTGCTGGAGGCTTTTGCACCCCACTCAGCTTCAGTACACCTTTCATTCTGGGGCCCATGGGAGTGTGTCTAGGCTGGATTATTTCCTGATGCCTGCGGCTCAGTCGCCAGCGGTGCGTGAGATTGTACACCTACCCAGGGGTATCTCTGACCACTCTCCGCTCTGGCTTCGTTTTGAGGTTGGAGTGGAGGCAGTGGGCCGGGTGGCTCCCATCAATCCGTGGTACCTTACCTCCCCCGAGACCCGCAGCCTTTTGCTTAAATCTTTGGACGCGTATTTTCTGGATAACGAGGGGTCTGTTTCCTCAGCTGTGTCCCTATGGGAGGCCTTTAAGACGGTGATTCGTGGGCAGGCTCTCTCCCTTATTGTTGAAGCTAAGAGGGCGAGGAATAGAGAGGTGGTGGATCTTGAGGGAGAGATTTCTGCATTGGAGGATGCTTTGGAATCTGGTGTCACGTCTGCGAAACTCCATGCCCTGGGTCTGAAACAATTTGCCTATAAGTCCATGGTCACAGATGCTGCTAAAGTGATGTTTCGGGAGCAACAGGGACGTTTGTATGATGTGGGTGACATAGCGGGTAAATTGCTGGCATGGCTGGATAAGAAGGAGAGGGCTAATTGTGTGGTACCCGTGATTCAGTCTTTGAGTGGTGAGAGTGTGACGGACCCGATTGGAATAGTTGACCGTTTTGCTGAGTATTTCCGTGTGGTGTATACCCCTGTGTCTGTGAGGGATGTGGCTGACTCTCGCCTTCTATTGCGTGATATAGCTCTGCCCAGTGTTTCCGATTTGGATCGTGTGGCGTTGGACTCCCCCTTTACTGTTGATGAGATAGCTACTGCCATCCGTTCACTCCGTTCGGGCAAAGCATTGGGCCTGAACGGGTTGCCAATTGAACTGTACAAATTGCGTCCCGACAGGGTGGCTCCGTATCTTCGCGCCATGTTT
Organism: Lissotriton helveticus; assembly: GCF_964261635.1. NCBI lineage: Eukaryota > Metazoa > Chordata > Amphibia > Caudata > Salamandridae > Lissotriton > Lissotriton helveticus. Next base: position 1,037,933,478 of record NC_136068.1, on the reverse strand, counting down.
CTAGAGTCCCGGGAACGGGGTATTCTCCCTTATGATCAGCGACTGGCCACGGTAGTTGTCATCCCCAAGGATGGTAAACCGCGAGATCTTTGTTCCTCCTACAGGCCCATATCCCTGCTAAATGTTGAACCCAAGGTATTGGCGAAACTCCTGGCGTCCCGCCTCCTGACGGTCATTAGTGGCTTGGTCCATCCAGATCAATCCGGATTTATCCCGCATCGCAACACGGCTCTGAACCTACGTCGTCTTCACGGCGCGATTGCGAGGGCGGGGCTTCTGACGGAGCCGGCCATTTTGGCATCGTTGGATGCCTCAATGGCTTTTGACACGGTGGAATGGCCTTATCTTTGGGCGGCTCTTGAGAAATTTGGTTTCAGGCCTGAGTTTATTGGTTGGATCAAGTTATTATATGCGGAACCTCTGGCACAAGTAGTGGTCAATGGTAGGGTTTCGGCTCCTTTCACCCTTGGTAGAGGTACCCGTCAGGGATGCCCCTTGTCTCCGTTGCTTTTTGCACTCGCCCTGGAACCATTGGCTGCTTGGCTTCGGTGGGAACCTTCGCTCAAGGGGATTCGCTGGTCTCCGGACTTTGAGGACCGCTTTTCACTTTACGCGGACGACATTCTTTTATATCTCACCTCCCCGCGCAAATCTCTGTCTGTTTTATTTGACGTTCTTGCTTCCTTTGGTGCCAACTCAGGCCTCGTTATTAACTGGGCCAAGTCCTGCGTGTATGTTCTTTCGGGTGTTTTTCCCCCGTTGCCGAGCAGACTTCCTATCCAGGTGATCCAGTCTGGCTTCAAATATTTAGGGATCTTTATTACGTTGGACTCCTCGCTCCGCTTTGAGCGTAATCTCCTCCCCCCGTTGCTTAGATTGCGACTGGATGTGGCCCGTTGGCGTAAGCTTCCTTTGTCTCCTCTGGGCAGGGCGGCCCTGCTTAAAATGATGTCCTTGCCGCGGTTCCTTTACGCGCTCCAGAACTCCTATGACGCAATCCCCAAGACCTATTTCCGAGAGATCGAGAGTCTTCAAAGGCAATTGATTTGGGACGGGCGTCCACGTATTGCCCTCGCGAAACTCACCATCCCTTGGTACGACGGGGGCATGGCGCTCCCCGATATCAAGCGATATTACTGGGCTTCCCAGTTGTCTGCTATTAATCACGTGATGTTTTCACCGGGTCGGAATCCTGCGTTCGAGATGGATAGACTTCAGCTGCCGGGTGGGGACTTTAATAGAGCGCTTTATTCTCGATCAGCCGGGCGCCATCTTGTGGGCCCATCCAGGATTGCAGTAACTGTATGGCGAGCCGCGAATGTGAGTTTGGGATGGGAGGATCGACTGACGCTGGCGACGCCGCTTTATGCCTCAGAACGTTTGGGCTGTCTCTGGTCTACCAAGGGTTTCGACCGCTGGGATATGATTGGGATTTGTAAGGTGGGTGATGTATGCTCGAAAGGTAGTGTGAAGTCGTTCCAGGCCCTCCAGGCGGAATATGGTTTGAATGATAGGGAATTTTTTCGTTATCTGCAGGTCCGGCACGCCCTCGCCTCAGTTTTGACTCCTGATGAGGCCCTGCCCGAGTCTTCCCCCCTCGAAGATCGTGTCCTTGATGGGCACCTGCCTGATAGCACTATTTCCCTGATCTATAAGAAGCTGATCAATAATCGGGCGGACTTATTGGCCCGACTTCGGGAGGCTTGGGTCAGCGATGGGTTGGAACTGGACGACGAAGATTGGCAATCGGCACTCTCTTCTCCCAAGGAGGTAGCCATTCCTGCCCGTCTCCGTTTGGTTCAACTTAAGATCCTCATATATCAAAACAAAAGGAGAGGTAGGGTAGTGGGATACTCTAACACCCCAGTATCAATCTAATAAACAAAACAAGAGTATTCCAAGGCAATAAAGGAGACCATCAATATGGAGCAAGGAACGACTTCACTTAAGGCGTTTTAGAAGAAAGCCCTCACTCACCACCTAGTGATGACATGCTTCATCATCGGGCCCCACAGAGGGGATCTAGCATCCCCTCTGTGTGCTGCAACGCCAGATCTACTGCGGAGCGGGTAGTGGGTAAGGACAGTGATGTGCAAAGAATATTAAGTGAGTGATGTGAGGTTTAAAAAAGTCTGTAGTGTATCAAAATTAATTTTATTAGGATCACTAAGGACTTATCAATAAAATGATGTGTAGGAAATACGTCCACAATTATTCAAGTGGTAGTTTCCTTAAGTCAGTCGACATGTTTCAGCCACGAAAACGGTGTGAATTTACCTGGCATTCTTCAGGACTTGGTGTGAGTAAACCCTGGCGGTATGGACTCGCTAAGGTCCACCCTTACCTAGGGACGTGAAAGTGAAAATAAATAATGAAAAAGTGCAAAAAATTTAGAAAGAAAAGCTGTCTTTCTAATAACTCCTGGTTTAGGAGGCTTCCGAATTTACGGTTTCTGCACCTGTTAGGGAAAGAAAGGACAAAGACAAACAAAAAGACAAAACATACAATCAGTTGTATTGATGATTGCCTATTTACAGTCCATTGTGCTCCAGTTGGTGGTATCAGAGACATCATGTGGTCGAATAACAGTATAGTTAACACCACCTTGGTCCCCAGAGTATAGAGCGTTATGGGTAGGTAGTGCTAAGTGCTATACGTGCTATGTACAACGCGTGATATTTACAGGGGTTGTGGGTTTAAAACGCTATCAACCTAAAAATATTGGCGCGATCAAGATCGTGCCGAAAGGTTAAAATCAGGGTAATTTCTCACTTTGATAGTGTGATGATTTCACACCATGGGTCACAGGAGGGGGGTGGAGGCGTAATCGGCACACCCTGCGCTCATCAGAGATAGAATAAAATAAGATAAGGCAATTGCGAGACTCAGATCGGTACTTAAGATCCTTCATCGAGTGTATGTCACTGGTCCGCGTCTGGTGACGATGGGCTTTTCCTTGGATGGGTTATGTAAGCGTGGTTGTGGGTCGAGTGCTACCTTTTTACACATTCTTTGGGAGTGCCCGGTTGTGGCGGCCTACTGGACTGCTGTGCTTGAGGTGATGACTGACGTGACTGGTGTGGCCCTGCGGCCGGAGCCTCGACGATGTCTGTTGAATGTGTGGGAGCCCACTGACTACTCTGTGGCCCAGACCAGATGGGCTACCTTGGGTTACATGATTGCGAAACGGGATGTTGCGCAACTCTGGGGCGCTTCCAGGCCCCCTGAGGTCTCGAAATGGGAGGATAACATGGACTGGTCCATGTTTCGTGAGAAGACTGTTTATGTGGCCAGGGGCAGACCCAGGGCGTGGACGAAGATTTGGGGCCAGTGGAATGAATATCGTGGGGATATCTGTACCCCTCCCCTTGTAGGCACTGCTGAGGTTATCTTATCTCCCTAGGCGAGCGTTCCCAGAACCCTTTCATGCTGTTTTTTTGCATTTTCGATTCTCCCCGCTGCTCCCCTTCCCCCCCCCGACCTTGTTGGAGCCTCAGGGCTCTGGGTATGTTCTCCTGTCCGTGGACCATCCCCTCCGTTCTTTGGGCTGACCTTAATTACCATGCATTCGCCTTTTTAGTGTTTGTTTTGCTTTTTGTATAAAATAAAAATGTTAAATGCTCTGTGACATGTGAGGAGTAATGCTTTGTGCTGGATTTGTACCTGTCCACGGGTGTCCATTTCTAATTCATGCCTTGTGCCTTATTAGCGGCCAGCCCGTGAGGTTGTAGGCCCATTCTTGTATTTTTCTATGCTTGCTCAAATAAAGGTTTTTGAAAAAAAAAAAAAAAAAAAAAAAGTATAGCTTAATCACACTGGACCTTATAACCTTTTCCACTTTCCCTTGACACAACCATTGTATTTACTCACAAGCTTACACCGTGCAGGGAACTAAATCACCCAAATCCTATCATTTCTGCCCTAGCTCACTTCAAAACATACCATGGTGTCAACTTGCCGCGATCAGTATCCAAAGACAGTCATCTCTTCCCAAACACTATACACCAAACGATACATGATCCTTTTCCTCACTCAAAATCGAATAGCCCACCAACACTTTTTTTAAATAAATAATTTGCTTATATATAAAATGTTACTATGCAATTCTAACATTGCCTACAAACTTACATTGTCTTATGGGGTGCATATTCCACACACTTCCAATATTTAAATATCGCCTCAAAAACACCTTCAAGAATAGCACGGTGGTGCTTTAGTTGTTCCACAGTTAATAGCAAACATTTAGTGTTACTTGTCAATTTTGTCCACTAAATATTTCTCACACCAACCACCTACATTCTCATGTGCCCACACATTCTCTTGGTCATCAACGTTTTCCCCAATTTTTAGGTCAAAGCTTGCCAGATAGCACAAATGTCTTGTTGCGAAGGACTTATTGGGGACGTGTCAATAGCGACCTGGAAATTAATTCTGCCGTTGCTTTTCTATTTAGCAGAAGACAAATTAAAACGGTAATCTAATACACAGAAATCAATTTAATGAATGGACACCATTACCGTAGATATTTGAAATGACTTTACACAAAAACATAACATTCTCAATGACTTCCATTTCTAAAGTGCAACATGCAAATTAGTCATCCAGAGCAGTACTTGTTTAAAAAATGTGAAATCTGGGGGTACCCCAAAAAAAAGCTTGCTCCGATCACCACACCTTGTTTGGACCTCCTGCCAAGTAATACATCTCCCGCCGACTATAAAATGACCCAGCTCTTTAAAACCGTTGGCTTCCCAAAACCTTAAATTACTCTTCTGGATTTGGAGGCACAGGCTTTTACAATCTGTAAGCTGCAAGTACTCACGCCCTGTGGAATGAGCCTTCATAGAGCAGAATGCATTGAGTCTGATGGAATACTCCTGCGATGTCTAGCTTTCCATTGGCTTTTGTTTTGTCACTGTTACTTGCTTTATGTTTACTGATATTGATTGAACTTCTGAAGCACTCGAATGCCAATGGCGTCTTGGCGCCAATGTCAAACCTCTGTTCACTAAATAGTTCTGGGCAAAGGCCTGCTGAATAAACTTATCATAATGGGACAGAAAATAACCATATTTTAGGCGCCTTCCTAAATCTAAGCAGATTAGGCTGGCTTCTCAGACGTTCAGGGAGATTGTTCAACAATTGAACTATAGTATGGAATAAACTCCTGCTGCCCCACGTCTCTTGATTTTATGTATGATTATTGTCCGGGAGTTAATTGATCGTACCGTCCTGTTCAGTCTATACCAGGAAGGATTCTTTTTCAGGTATGCTGGGACATTTCTATACAGGGTTTTATGAGCCAAGTATAGAGCCTTGAACTTGACTTCTTCACTGGAAGCCAGAGGAGTTCTCGAAGAGACATAGCCACTGACTCAGATTTGGTGCAAAAGTCTTGCCGCATCATTTTGTTAAACGTGAAGCTTTTTCAGAGAACGCTGATGAATGCCCAAGCAGAAGGCATTACAGTAATCCAGCCTCGATAGCGCTACGGCTGTGACCAGTAACTTTTTTTTTTAATTCAAAGGGAATAAAAGGAAGAGTCTTCTTAGTTTTGTGTAGAAGAAACAGGAAGAAGTGAGCTTGTTAATCTGAACCTTGAAGGACAGATCAACGTTACCAGGATTGGTCCCAAGAGACCGGATTCTTACTAAATAGAAGGACCTCAGTTTTGGCTGAATTAAGCACAAAGCTCTTGTCGTCCATCCATAGGTCGATGGTTGACATACAGCCCTTGAAGCGGTATGCACTCATCAAGATCATTTGTGATAGCGACCACAATTTGTTTATCATCTGCATAGGCGACTGTAGCAAAGCCAGAGGAACGGATTCATTTGGTGAGAGGGGCTACATATATGTTAAATAGCATGGGGATCAAAGCAGACCTCAGGGGAACCCCACATGGCAAAGAAAAAGGCTTGGAGGGCAGGTCCCACAAAGCAACTGATTGCACTCTGTGCGTAAGGAATGACCGAAGCAGCTCCAGGGTGGACCCTTCAATTCCTATTTCTGCCAGGCGATCTATCAGAACCTTGCGGTTGAGAATGTTGACGGATGCCGAAAGATCAAGCATTATCACTGTAGCCTTCCCTCCACTGTCTAAAACACTTCTCAGCTTCTCAAGCTCCGTACTATAATTCGGTCTAAAGCCGAATATAGTGCAAAGTCTAGGATACTCTTCACCTCTACCAATTTGGACAATGCCAGGTTCATGCGTTTTTCAAGGACCTTATCTGAGAATGGTAACCTGGAAATAGGACGATAATTCTTTGCACTTTAGGGTCCAGCGACAGTTTCTTCAGTAGTGGGAGAATGGAGGTTTCTGTCTACTGTGGGTGGGTGGGAGAAGTAATTTTAGAATGGAGTTGAGTAGCAGAGTGAGGAGAGGTGCGACTGCCCCAGATCTCAGAGTATTTTGGGGGGACAAGATCAGAAGGAGCCCCCAATTTAATTTGACTTCGGGCCTCAGCCACTCTGCCCTTCGTAAGCAAGGTAAACTTGTTCAGAGTCAATTTGTCTAAAACTGCCCTATTTGGTACCTTAGGCAGAGATCTAACATTGGTATTTAATTTCACATGAATTTCCGCCACCTTATTTTTAAAGGAATCCGCCAGTTGATCATAATAGTTGACATGCAGCAGGTAGAGGATAGACTAGAAAAAATCTGTTTCAAAGAGTTCTCTTGAAGAATTCTTAGCGGAGTATATTTTTGTAGAGAAGTATCTGGACTTTTCAATCGCAATCAAATTTTTGTATTCTTGAATACGTTTGTTGTATTTGATCTTTTCCCCCCTCCTATAGCGTTTCCTTCACAATTTTTCTTACAATCTGCATTTTTGTTTTAATTCTTTGATCTAGGGGGGAAAAACCAAGGGGCAGAAGGTCTACTTATGCAGTTTTAAACAATTTTGATAGGAGCTAGTCTGTGCAAGTACATTCACTGGGCCATAGTTTCGTTATGGGCAGCAGGTGCATTAGAACTGTGACCCAAAAAAAATTCCACCAGGATTTTAAATCACAACTGAAGCGGGAGCCCATTCCCTTAACCACTTGGGATGCTAAGGCCAACTCTGCTGCTTCAATGTAATTTCCATTGAAATGAATGGGCACTCCATGACGAGTTACCCTTGTCATTAGCATCCAAGTACACTACATTCTATGACACTGCCTAGACCACTGCGCATTTGAAAAAATATTTTGTGGCTTCTGTGTTCACCTGCAAACAATGCGGATCAGTCCTTCTGTACGAATAACTACCCTCTAAGACTGCTCCTCTATGGCCCCTCAACATACTCCAATGGGCATACTTTTAATCTGTGCAGCTGGTTTCCTTCCTTGCATTAGGGGATAAAACACTCTGCCTACTCTACTGCACACTTCATAAATTTTGTACTTGGCTCTGATGTTGACTACAAAGTATGCTGTTTGTTGTCCTTCTTTAAGCCCCCACCTTGCCTCTCCAACTTCCCTTTCCACTTCAAAGCTTCACAACCTCTCTTTACATTTTTATCAACACTCACGTAATGTATATGTTCCAGCACTTTACTTTCACCAATTGTTGAATTAGGTTTTATACCAATTGCACTCCATCTTTCATGGCATTCTAACGTATTCTAAAATATTAGGTATGCTCTTTCCCAGCTGTGTCCTTTACTTACAAACCCACCTAGCAAGCTGTGTTCTTGTTGGATCTCGTCAGAGACAGACATGATATATCTTGAGATATTTTGCTCACATACAGTGGCTTAGAGATCGCTTATTGGTTGGCTTAATGTAGCTCATGTGCTTGTCTCTCATTTTATAACATGTATAGTAGCATTAACTTCCACTTCTGGTGTTTGTCCCTCCCTTGGAGCTTGGCCCAAGTACTTGTATCCTTTCACTGCTCTCATTTCAAGCACTAATCTTTTCTTGTACTTTAAGCACTCAACTAATGCATGTCTTTTCAAGCAGTCTCCCTTGTGTACTCTTTCCCCTCCACTGCAATCCTGATGCAGGTGCCCCCCCCCCCAAAGTGGTTCTCCCCACTGTGTTCCACATTGCGATCCATTTTCTTGCACCCTTGGTGTTGCTTGCCCCCAACCCCAGTGTTTCTTTACCACCCCCAATGTCCTCCATGTTGCTTTGCCCCCCTCCTGCCCTCAGTGTTTCTTCGCACCTCCAAAATTCACTCCCTCAGTGTTGGTTCTCCCACCTGCCCTACTTTTTTCTTTTTTGTCTACCAACCCAAATCAGCAAACAAAATGAAAGAAAAAAAGTGTTTGCATCATTTTGTAGGTGCGTGCCTGCATTGTGCTTGCTCCTACAAACAATAAGGGGGGGGCCTGTAGTAGTATTTTAAGCCATTCTGCACAGCATCATGGGTACTCTGCACATGGCTATAACGATTGGCAAAACAGATCAGTCCCAAAGGCAAGTCATACATGGGAGAACAAGCATTTTCAATGTCAGTAACATTACCCCACTCGGTAACTTTCCAAATTGCCCCATAATATATTACCAATTTTACTCTATTACCCCATGCATTTCCTACTCCGCTGTGTTTACCAATTCCTACCACAGCACCCTAAAGGTACACTGACAACAAAAAGACACAAAAAAGGACATCCGGATACCAGTTCTCTAAAAATGTTTTTAAAAAGGAAAAGTTTCTTCTAGAGCGCTTCTTCGGTATAGTAGTTCAGACCCTATCTTACATACAGATGGTGGCAATACTACATCATAGCCTCCCAATCTACTAACTGGCAACCCCTAAGTGCATCTCACAGCCACCAAGCGACAAAAGACACCTAATCGCATCACCCCATCCGGACAGAACTCCATTGGCTTCCTTACTGGCGGTACTATCTTCAAAACCAACAGCATCGTGAACGTAGACAACGTCACCAGCACTTCCTCCTTATATTGCGGTTAGCTCGCCATGTCTGATAGCTCTCGGCCACACCCACTGCCAGGCCACAATCAGTCTGGAAATTTAAAAAATAAAATGAAGAATAAGGCCGCAGGCCTTTTCTAGGTAGGCATCCGATATCTGGACCAACGTTCCAAGGCTGCTTCCAACTTAATTTAAGAAACCTCTTTAAAAGAACAATACATCAAAATGCAGTAACATCTAATAATCAATCTTGCACCACTTGCCCTGCCCTTCTGCCTAGGTTCGCTTTATACAATATAGAGAATACATAAGTAAATTCGGTACAATGAAGCTAGTCATTATCCTCTCCTGGGCCATTAGGCTATTCTATTCAAATACCTCTTTTTTTCGAAAACAGTTTCCGCCCACGTCGCTTCACCACAGCTTCACTAACGTCCGCACTTTTCTGGAGTAACCTGTGGCCTTCTTTCTTCTGTACTATGTGCATTTCCGCATTCTTGCCCCTTATCCCTCTACGAACCGTTTCCTCTTGCAACGCACCCTTTGCCCCACTGGCCTTCTCTACCGATCTCTAGCCCTTGTTCACCCTCGACCTAAAGTGCATCGTCATATATCACATCCATACCCCAATCGCTCCCATTAAACAGCTCACCGTATTTCTCAGGTTCCCACTCGCGTACTCGCTGCCTCCCCCAGGAATGGCGAATGAAAGCCGCACCCGGTCCCGCCCGCAGCGCGCGCGCACCCAACACACTTCCGGTGTATGCGCCACTTCCAGTGGGTGGGGCTGCGTACCAGAAGGACCAATCATTCATGTGGTAAAAACCTCTGCTGCAGCCATCGTGGCGAGAAGCAAACGTAATTGGTGGTGATACAGCGGTTAGAGCGCTGCGTAGCACGACCAGACTTCTAGCGGTGGCCGCTAATGCCGAATGCTGTGGACGTGAAAAACACAATACGCTTATTCGTGCCTATAATGAAAACCACCCTCCAACATGGCCCTTGGAATGCTTTTACCGCACAAGGAGAGAAGCGCAATGGAAATAGAAAATGGACAAAGAGCAACACCAGAACCTCAGACCTGACAACTATATTATAATAATCATAGAATGTAACAATCAGTAGGAGATCTGAAGGCCAGGTACAACGCGATGTCAGGATCAGAGACGACTCCTTTCCCCCACTTTATTGAATAGCAGTAATTTAAAAGAGCATCAACTATTTCAATAAAAAACATGAAACTACACAACCCAGCAACCTCTGGGAACCATAACCATAGTAACAGTCCTCCAATCACAGTGCAGGTATATATATATATATATATATATATATATATACATACATATATATATATATATATATATATATATATATATATATATATATATATATATATATATATATATATATATATATATATATATATATATATATATATATATATTCGCTCCAGAAGCACCAAAATAGCGAGTCACTCCCCAGACGGGTGCTGTTACACGTTGGTGCAGCGCGTTTTGTATTATATATATATATATATATATTATCGCTTCGATTATTCTCCCATTCACCAGCGCGAGTGCAGTTTCTCTTTTTTCCTGGTGAATGGGAGAATAATCGAAGCGATAATATATATATATATTGACTGTGATCAAGGGCATCCGCCCGAAACGCGTCAGTTTTCGCTTCTGTTAAGCGCTGCTTAATAAATGATCTCTTGCCTCAGATTGGAATCGTGGAGTCTTCTGTTCTGCCTGGGGACCCGGGACGGCAGTTTGGCTTTTTCTTGTTTCTAAGATAGATATATATATGTATATATATATATATATATATAATATATATATATATATATATATATATATATATATATATATATATATATATATATATCTTGCTCTCCCACTCTCGCAGTTGACAGTAGGAAGTTATAGTTAGGACTGTGCTTCTATTCAAAAAGCGTTTTTTTCTTTTGCCAATATCTTTGGCGTCGTTTGACAAATCTTTGCAATTTTTTTTTAACTAATGGCCCTCTCCGGTCAGCTCCTGTATTGAAAGTTTTGGCGTGATTTGTCAACCGGGGGCAGAGAAAAAAGGGGGGCCCCAAAACGCGTTTTCTCCATGTTAATTTCCATAGGAAACATTTGTCGCAGCAACAGCCCGAACTGCTGAATGATTGGCTGCCAACATTTCAAACTAGGAAATGTTGGCAGCCATCTTGTGACTTAGTTGAATCGATTCACAAGCAAAAAGGTTAAAAAAGAAAAGGGGGCAGGGTAGAAACACCCTGACCACCTAGGCCTGCTCAAGAGCCAAAAAAGCATTAACAAAAATTCAGGGGGATTCGCGTAGGGTGCGCGAATACATACGAAATAAAAAAAAACTAAGTGCGGTCTCGCACGCTTTGTTTCTTCTAAGCCCACGGGTGCGCCAGGTCCCGGATGCAAACCTTAATTATGTTGTGGGGGCCCCTGCAGCCCCGGAAATCGCCACCTCCCTGGGGCTATGTTAATGATTTGTGGAGGGCAACGCGAGCCCCCGCAGCCCCGGGGACCGCCACCTCCCTTCAGCTTTAATATTTAAATGCAGGAGACCTTGCGCCCCCCACAGCCCCGGGGACAGCCACCTCCCCGGGGCTTCAATTATTAAAATGAAGTGTGGGCCCCCCCCCCACACTGCCCCAGGGACCCCCCCCATCGCTACACTGCAGCACAGCGGTGGAGTCGCGACTCCAGAAAATCACAGAACCAGTTTGGGCACTATTAGAAGACAGTTAGAAAGGGTTAATATGTCTAACCAATAAAAATGTGTTTCACAATTTGAAATAATGTAGGAAGCAATGTGCATTGTTACTTACATTTATTTCTGTGCAGAAAGAGAGGGAATGTTTTCCATTGCTGGTTTTACCTTGTTGAAAGTGGTGCATTACATTTATTGTGTGCAAAAGAAAATCTTTTATGAGTTTCTGATATTTCATATTCTGCAATACTATTGGAAAGGTGAGTTACAAATGTGTAAGGTGCGTTATGTATCATGTAGTAGTGCTTCACTATTTTGTAGTGATATTTTTAGATTTGAAAAGCATTGTTTTCAAATTTTTGAAAATATTAGAGCAGTGTGATGTTTGAAATAAGTTATGAAATGTACAGATGTGTATTGTAGTTTGCAGCGCCAAGACGCCCTCGGGCAATTGTTCGCGCTCTATAAATTGCATTAATAAATAATAAATAAATTTGTTTTATAGTACTGAAATGACGATTGAAATAGTTTGTGCATAGTAATATGTGTACATTGGTAGATGGATTAGTGAATATGGTAGTTTGTATGTGTCTGTGGAAAGGTACAGTTGAAGTACTCCGCATAATTTTAGGTGTCTCTTTGAAATGGGAAATGCAGTCTGTCAAGTTTTAAGGTCTGCATGGTCTTGTGACTGAGGTATGTCTCTCCTTGCACATGTATTTGTCATACGTGTTATGCATCTGAAGATGTTAGATGTATAAAACAGAGGTATACTTCTATTTGTATGTTTCTTTTATATATAATAACACTAGCAAAAGGTACAAACACATGCATACATGCTTTCAGTAATACGGTCAGACTTATAACAGAGACATGCAAAGGGATGCTTGCTTATATTTGCCTATGACCAAGACTCTGAGTAGTCGCAGAATAGTGAACCTACAAGAGGAAAGTGAGGTTTTAGACATGTTGGCAGAGGGATTACTGACTAGGGTATTTTTATATGAGTCTGTGGAAAAGTACAGTTGAAGTATGCCGCATAATTTTAGGTGTCTCCTTGAAATGGGAAGTGCAGTATGTCAAGTTTTAAGGTCTGCATGCTCTTCTGACTGAGGTATGTCTCTACTAGCACATGTATTCTCACAAGTGTTATGCATCTGAAGATGGTATACGTATGAAACACAGGTATAGCTCTATTTGTATGTTTCTTTTATATATGATGACACTAGCAAAAGGTACGGACACATGCATGCATCCTTTTAGGAATATGGGGAGACTTAGAACAGTGACATGCTGTGGGAGTCCTTTATTCTACCCACATATCGCAATATCCCCGTAGATTTCTGATATGTCTATCCGGGTACCCAAGTTGTCACAATGTCTCCGTGTAGCACCGTCCTTCTTCCACCGCCTTAATTGAGAGTTACAACAGGCACATGCAAAGGGTTGCTGGTTTATATTTGGCTAGGCCCACCACTCTCAGTAGTTGCTGAATAGTGAAGCTTCAGCACAAAAGTGAGGTTTAAGACATGTTGGCAGATGAAATAGTGATTAGGCTACTTCGTATGTGAAAAGGTATACTTAAGTATGCCACATAAATTTAGGTCAAACGAAAAGTGAGCAATCACATGAGGATAATTGATTTCTCCTCCCAAATGAAGTTCTATTAAATAATTGATCTTTAATTAAATCATATCCCTTGAAGGCAACTTTACCCCTCTACATAAATTTAGGTGTCTCTTTCAAATGGGAATTGGAGTCTGAAAAGTTTAAAGGACTTCATGGTCTTGTGACTGAGGTATGTATCTATTTGCACATGTATTCTCAGACGTATTATGCATCTGAAGATGTTAGATGTATAAAACACAGGTAAACGTCTATTTGTATGTTTCTTTTATATATGATTGCCCCTAGTAAAAGGTACAGACACATGCATGCATGCTTTTAGGAACATGGTGAGAGTAATAGACACATGGGAATGGTTGCTGCTTTATATTTGGCTAGGCCAACACTCTCAGTAGTTGCTGAATAGTGAAGCTGCAGTACAAAAGTGAGGTTTAAAAGATGCTGGCAGAGGGATTTGTGATTAGGCTACCTCTTATCAGTCTATGGAAAGGTACACTTGAAGTACGCCACATACATTTAGGTGTCTCCTTGAAATGGGAAGTGCAGTCTGCCAAGTTTAAGGGACTTCATGGTCTTGTGACTGAGGTATGTTTCTCCTTGCTCATATATTCTTACACGTGTTATGCCTCTGAAGATGCTAGATGTATAAAACACAGGTATACATCTATTAGTATGTTTCTTTTATATATTATGCCACTAGCACAAGGTACAGACACATCCATGCTTGCTTTCAGGAATATAGTGAGGGTTACAACAGACGCATGTAAAGGGTTGCTGGTTTATATTTGGCTAGTTTCAACACTCTCAGTAGTCGCTGAATAGTGAAGCTGCATCATAAAAGCGAGGTTTAAGACATGTTGGCAGATGGAATAGTGATTAGGCTACTTCGTATGAGTCTGTAAAAAGGTACAACTGAAGTATGCCACATAAAGTTAGGTGTCTCCTTGAAATGGGAAGTACAGTCTGACAAGTTTAAAGGACTTCATGGTCTTGTGACTTAGGTATGTCTCTACTTGCACATCTAGTCTCAAACCTGTTATGTATCCGAAGATGGTACATGAGTGTAACACAAATATGCAAGTGTTTGTATGTTTCTAATATGTGTGATGGCACCAGCAAAAGGTAGAGACACATGAATGCATGTTTTCTATAACTTGGTGAGACTTACAACAGTAACATTGCTGTTTTGCATTTCTGGAGTTCTCTTGTTTCTTTCTGGATGTCTCTTGACTGTTTCCGCACCTATTTTGCTTTTTTCTGCATTTATCTTGTCTCTTTCGTCACCTGTCTTATCTCTTTGTGCACCTCTGTTGAGTCTTCTGTGCTTCTCTTGTTTCTTTCTGCCCCTATTTTGCTTCTTTGTGCAACCCTCTAACTTCTATGTGCACCGGTCTTTCCTCATTCTGCCCCTCTCTTATCTCTTTGTGTACCTCTCTTGCCTCTTTTTGCATGTCTCTTGAGTATTTCTGCATCTTCTTTTACCTCTTTCGGTACCTCTCTTGTCAATTTGAACAGCTCTACTGCTTCTTTCTGTATGTGTCTTGTTTGTTTCTGCACTTCTGTTATTTTTTCTGTACCTCTTTGCCTCTATGTCCACCTGTCTTTTTTTGCACCTCTGTTGCTTCTTTTAGCATTCTTCTTTTCTCTTTCACTATTGTTTTTTCTTTTTTGTGCACCTCTGTTGCTTGTTTGTGCACCTCTCTTACCTCTGTGCATTCCTTTTGCCCCTTTTTTACACCTGTGTTTTGCACCGCTCCTGCCTTTTTCAACTCTTCTTTTCTGTCTTTCGGCACTTGTGTTGCATGATTTTGTACCTTTCTTGCTTCTTTCTGTACTTTTCATGCTTGTTTCTCTTCTTCATTTGACTATTTCTGCACCTCTTTTAGTTCTTTGTACACCCGAGTTACTTGTTTCTGCAGCTCACTAGCTTCTTTCTGCACATTTCTTCCTCTTTCTGCCGTTGTCTTACTTCTTTCTATACTTTTGTTGCTTTTGTGAACATCAGTTGTTTCTTTATACAGTTTTTCTTGTTTTTTTCTGTTCCTCTCAATCTTCTTTCTACACCTCTTTGGCTTTTTTGTGCCAATCTTTCCTGTATTGCACTTGTCTTGCCTCAATGCACATGTCTTTAGCCTGTTGTGTGCACCTGTCTTGCATGTTTGTGCACTTCTGTTGTATCTTTATGAATCATTATTGTCTCTTTTTACACCTCTGTTGCTTCTTTGTGCATTTCTCATATTTTTCAGTAGCTGTGTTGTTGTTTGTGTATTTCTTTTAGCTGTTTCTGAACCTTTCTTTTTTCTGTTCCTTTCTTTCTCTGTCAGCACCTTTTCTTCTCTTTCTGCAGTTGTGTTGCTTGTTTCTAAACTTTTCTTTTTTATTTGTTATGAATACAATAGCAATGTAATTGTAAATAATTGCTCTCTAGTTATTATCAATATTGAGATGTAATTAATTTAAAATTGTTAATTGATGCAACAAACTATTCAAACTATTCTTTGTTTTGTAGAAAATGATTTAGTTTGGATTATAAATTGAAGATGGCAAGAAAACATGAAAAGAGAAGACAACAAAGAAATCAGAAGTACTTAAACACAACTAAAAAGTGTGCACTAGAAAAAGACCAAAATGTTACTCAGGATAAGGTCTGTTCTGGTAAGAGTACTAAAAAATTTCCTAAAACAGCTGCAGAGAGATTCAAGAAAGACAATAGTTATAAAAGGAAAAATATTTTTTTTACAGCAAAGCACAAGCAAATGAAGAGTTGTAATGGAAAAAAACATTCATTTAAAAAAAAAAACACGTCACAAAAAGACAAAAACAGTTTAAAGAGATACATGTACGAATGTTTCGAAGTAGAGTAATTAAAAATTTATTAAAAGATTGTAAAAAGTATAAAAGATCAGCAGTGTATAAGAAGAAGCAACTCATTGAAAGTGTATTAGATACTGCTTTTGAATTAAAACTAACATTATTTATATTAGTATTGAAGAGAATGAAAACATTGAATAAAACAACGCTATTTATGAAGGAGAAAAGCAAAAGAACAAACTGGTTAATAGAAGTAACTTTTGCAAAACATTTACTGGTGAATGGAAGCTCACTTCTAGTACTGAGCCTTTCTTTAATGAAGAAAGCTATTTTCAACAGAACACATTAGTTCATGCAGTTGATACTAGTGGTCTATGCTATGAGATGAAAGATGGTTGTCCCATTCCAAAAGAAAAAGGGGTTGTTAGGAGTGTGGAAGAAGTAATAGCTGAAGAAGTTCAAGGGAAGCGTACATAAGCTCCTGTACATAAGAGGGATTGAAGCAGTATTTACAGTATTCGACAGGAATCTATTGACATATTACGATTTTTTTTACGAGGATATGCTATTTTATGAGGATATGCCAAAAAATGTCTTAAACAGAAGATTAAGATGGTACAAGGATTAGATCCATGTAAAGTAAGAAAATATACTAACTTGCACGGTCATTCTCTGGCTTGTCTTTCAAGAAAAGTGTGTCAAAGTACTTTTCATCATTTAAGAATGTTAGCAGTACACCACTTAGAAATGCAGATGTTAGTAAGGAGACTCTACTATGTAAAAAGTCCTGCATTATGTAAAAGTGAAATGAACACAGCACTTCTGCACGGTTCACTTTCAGATGTACAAATACTTTGTGATGATATGCAATTTCTTTTTTTTAGTTCACAAGAGGAGTGTAGAGAAAGTGAGAGCTTGATAAGTGTATGTGTTGAAGAACAGGTGGAAGATATTAGTATTGATGAGTTTGCAGAACAAATGACAACGTTTAACACAGTTTCATCTGAAAAACCAAACTGTGTTTATATTTGTTGTCAACATACTCACTGTAGAAGTCAAACTAGGAAAGTTGATTTATATTTCAAAAGTGAAAAGGAAAACAATGAAAAGTGGCAGCATTTTTGGTGCTTATTTGTTGGTAGAAGGTCGGTTTGAGTTGGCTACTGATCAACTTATTTGTAAATATTGTTACAACAACTTAGAAGAGAACAAAATGCCAGCTAGAGCAGTACATAACAACTTAGAGTTGGTAGCTATTCTGGCAGATGTGAATGCACATGAGTCCAACCCTTTTCAATCTGTGCACTCATTTTAGGCTATAGTTTGTATGGAGACTAAAACAGGTAAGCTGCCTCCAACAGCTTTACAAAGAGGACTGAAAGGAAGAGGTTTGGACTTATCTTTAGATTTTAAGAAAAATATTGAAACTGTTGGTGTAGACAGAGAGGAAAATGAGCCAGTAGTTATTCTAGTAAATGGTGTACCAACAAAGAGTCATAAAATATGGCAAGAGTTTGTAGATGTTAATAAACGTCAAAAGGCTACATTATATCTGGTACAGAATAATATGTATCATAAGAATGTAAATGTTGATGAGCAGGTAATATACTTAATTGATGAAACAGAAATTTCAAGTGGCCAAATAGAGAAAGTTGACCAGTCCAGGAGTGAAGAGATTTATGAATATTACACTACACATCCTCTACATTCAAAAGAAGCGATAGGAAACAGTAATGAATTATTTCAAATGAAGGAAGCAAAGGGAACTCCCATGTGTATATGGGAAAAAAGTTTAGAAGCTCGTTGTTTTCAACAGCTGTTCCCCACTGGAGAAGGTGGACGATTTGATGAGGGAGCTATACGGATTCCAGCTTCAGAATACCGCTCAACAAGATTATTGTCTGAGGATCCAAGATGTCGACAGTGTATTCCATATATATTTCGTCTTCTGTTTGAAAGTGATGCAGTGAACCACATATTAAAAACAGGAGTTTCTGCAAAATAATTCATCAACAAATTTCAACAAAGAGATGAAAATATAGAATCAGAGTTATTTAATTTGATGGCATGGTACCAATGCATATTGGTTTCATCGTCACGGTGAACTTAAATGTATGTTAAGAAACATAGGTACCCCTACATAGTTTGTAACACTTAGCTGTGCTGAATATGCGAGGGGCTATTTACTTGAATTTCTACTAGAAGCAAATTCAAATGTTAAAAATATTGAATTGAAGACACCTGGAAAACTCTGTTACTTGGATCCTGTAAATGTCTGTAGGTATTTTAACCATAGGTTTTAAAGTATGATGTCATTTATCCGTAATAAAAATATTCCTCCACTTGAGAAGTTACTGATTTAATTTGGTGAAAAGAGTACCAAGCCAGAGGTGCTCCTCATATACACATGCTAATATGGAAAAAGAATGCTCCAAAATTTGATACTGATGAAACTGTTTTGTCTTTCATCGAACAGTATTTTACATGCACAAGTTTTACCGTTTCAAAGTCATAGATGTGGGAAATATTGTCGCCAAAAATACAAGTGTAAAGGGAAAATTTTATACAAAATGTTGTTTTGGACTCCCACATCCAATAATTTCTAAAGGAAGAGTATATCGTTTTTTGTCAGCAGTAAGTCATACAATAACTCGGAAATCTCCGAAGAATACATGCAGCTTAAAAAGAACCTAAGATTCAAAGTACATTAATGAATACAATCCAGTTATTTTGTGGAATGTGGAATGCAAACATGGATATTCAATATGTTGCAGATAATTCAATTGCTGTTGCTCGCTATATTAAATCATGTATAACCAAATCTAAAAAGACAGAGATGATAGAAATGTGGGAAGAAATTTCACAAGAGAAGAGTCTTAGTAAGAAATTGTATAGCTTTTGCTTGAAAATGCTTCCCATCAAGAGATTGGATCCTATGAATGTTCGGATCGCTTGAGCTCTGCCAGTTTATATTCAAAGTCAAGAGGAATTATTTTGGTAAGTGTAGGTCTTGCCTCCACACGAAATCGAGTATTGACATCTTCACATAAAATCGAATACTTAGCACAGAATGAACCAGAAAGTACAGATATTGTTAAAACTAATATCGGATACATACTATCCCAAAGGGAGTCCACATCTCGAAAACCTATCTCTGTATGAAATACTTCAAAATTACAGCTTTAAAAGAAAAGTTACAGAAAATATAAAAGAAGAAAAATATGCAGTAATTGGATGTGACAGATATTTGGTAAAACATGCCAAAGGAAATCTTATTAACCACAGAAAACTGAGTTGCGAAAGTCCAGATAAGAGGGAATCTTTCTATTTAGCACTTCTGCAACTGTTCAAGCCTTGGTGTAGTGAAATGGAATTACTTGGAAATTTCAACTGCTATGAAGATTCTTTTAATGCAAGTAAAGATAGTATTCAGTGCACAATTTTCCCTACGTATCTACAAATGTTAAATGATGAGATTGAACAAGAAACTACTATTGCAGCTGACCTAGCTAAAGAAAGTTCTCAAGATAGTCAAAGTTGTAGTCCATTGAGTCAAGATCCACTGGGACAACCAACTATCGAATTGAAGCAGCAATACCCATGAATGAGGTAGAAACTGCAATGCAACAATCACAACAGGATATTAGAAGACCAACTAAATATTGAACACAAATAAATATATCTGCAAGTGACACAACAGATACAACATGGTTTGCTGCATGAAAAAAAGGAATGCCAATGTTCATCATTTGAACCTATTCTAATGTACATCAGTGGTCAAGCTGAAACTGGAAAAGGTTTCTTAATTAATGTTTCGACCAGTTATCTAACAAAACTACAGAATCACATTTATCTTGTGTTCTAACAGCTCCAACTGGATTAGCAGCACACAACATTAAAGGGATTACTTTACATAGATTACTTATGCTACCAGTTGAACATGATAACAAATTGGAATATCAGAAGCTATCTGAAGAAGCTTGTTATGATGTGTCGAGTACTGAAGACAATGAAAATTGTAATCACTGATGAGGTGAGCATGGTCTCAAACTTAATGCTTGCCTTTGTACACTTGAGAATGCAACAGATTTTAAAAACAGATTACGATGTTCTCTTTGGAGGAAAACATTTAATTGTATTCGGATACCTACTACAACTAACTCTAGTAAAAGGACAACCTGTTTTTAAAACACTTGTCCATGAAGACACTAGGAAATCTTTGGGAAGTATTGGAAATGTGAACATTTGGTTACATTTTGAATATAAAGAATTTGTTAAGAATATGCGACAAGCAAGTGATAAAGATTATGGAAATATTCTTCAAGACATAAGAATTGGTGTCTTAACAAAACATAGTAAACAAGCTTTAGAATGTCGGCTACTAAGGAACTTATTTACAACTGGCAACACAGCAGCTGAAGTGATGTACAACATGCTTGTACAAAAGCAGTCTATAGTTTGCCTAATGCCTACACTGCAAAAGTGTTCTATATTTAATCAACAACTTCTCAAATTGGAAAAACAACTAATAGTGGAAATTGAAGCTGTTGATAAAATTGAACACCAGGGAGTGACTATTCGTCTTACAGAGAAACTACATGCTAAATTGGATTCTTTGGAAAAGTCTGTATCTAAAACTGCAGGCTTAGAAAAGACTTTACATGTGCTTATAAACTGTTGGGTAATTCTACAGCGTAATTTGAATGTAGAAGAAGGTTTAGTAAATGGAGCAATGGGGAAAGTTGTTGATTTTGTAAAATTTCAGAATAGAGATGGAATAGAATTTTTGATTATAATATTTGACCAAATTAAAGAGGTAAGAGATTGGGCATTGTGTTGTACGTTTTTTGCTTGTAAAAGATTTGTATGTTCGCAGACATCAGTTTCCTCCATACTGCTTCTGGCATTCAACATCTTTTGGATATGTGTATTGGTTCTTTGACATTTACTCTCAATATACAACAAGATGCACAAGAATTTTTAATGCTTATGCTAGGAGTATTAGAACATGAAGGAAAACGGATTGAAAACTTTTTAGGACTATGGGGCATATGTAGGTAATTTCCATTTTGCGATTCCCAAATAGCGATTTTTAAGGAATCGCTATTTGAGAATAGCAAAATGGAATGTAGGTAAAAATAAAAAAAATTTTGCGAATCTCTAACATTCCTTATTTGCGATTAGCAAAATGCGAATCGCAATTAAGGAATGAGTGTCCCATTCATTCCCATGGGCCAAAAGGCCCATAGGAATGAATGGGGATACATTCTCAAATTGCGATTTTCTGTGTTAAAATCTCAATTTGAGAATCACAATTCCAAGGGTGCCAGGGTGTCCAAAGGACACCTGTTGCACCCCTGGAATGTGCCTGTAAGTACATGTGGCGCACATACATGCCCTAAGGGCATGTCTGTGCGCCACATGGCACTTTAAATAAATAAAAAAATGCATTTTTGAAGGAAATCGCAAAATACCATCTACTTGAAGTAGGTGGTATTTTGCGATTCCTTATGCAAAAATCGAAATTTTTAAAGCACCCTACATAGCATTTAAGGAATCGCAAAATTGAGATTCCTTAAATGCTATAAGCAAAATAAGGAATCGCAATTTTTGTGATTCCTTATTTTGCTAATGTGCACCTACATACCAAAGCACCATTTGCGATTCGCAAATGCCGAAATTCGCCGAATTTTACATATGCCCCTAAGTTACAGATGGGATCATACATGTAAAGAGTGTTCATTTACTTCTACCACTGAAATACAAACAGAACGATTCATATACTTGACAATACCAGACTGCAAATCAGTGCCTTTTAACAAATTGATAAAGACAGCCAATCAGGACATGAGATGTTCGCATTGTAGATCAGAGAGGTTGTCTACATTACATAAAGAAAGATTTGGAAAATATCTGACTTTAATGCTACAACGTAGTACAGCAAATGGAAGAAAATTGCTAATCAAAATGACAAATTTTAAAGGAAGTCATATATCTATTTCAGGAAGAACTTTTACAGCAATGGCTATTATTTTCAATGATGGAGCTACTACAACAACTGGACAATATAGCTACTACAACATCTGGATACTACACTGTGTATTTAAAGTGTAATAAAGGAAGGACACATTGCAATGATGCCCACTTGGAATTCAAACCTAGATTGCCTTATAAATTTACCAAATTCATATTTGTTATTTTTGAAGCCAAAGTTTTGAGTACATCATTCGGCCTATTGAGAAGATGTGAACAGAAAGTAGATAGGAGTGCAAACTATTAGTATTTATAATTAGTGTTTGGAATATTATTTCTACTAATTGATATTGCATTTGGAAAATTGTATTTGAAAGCAAATAGTTTATATATTTGTTCTCTATATTGTAGTAGATGTGAATGAGAATCTACATTTTGGCAAATATAGTTGAGATAAATCATAGAGTTAATGTAGATGAAGGAAGTAATTAACAAAGTGCAGATAGAAAAACACATAGCTATAGATATTGAAGATGATGCTGTATACTGGCTTGGGTTCTTTTTCTACAATCAACTTGAGTGTTTTTCCCCCACTGTTCAATGATGATACTACATTGAAATCCCTGTGTATGGTGAAGTTAAGTGGAATCTGAGAACAGCAAAAAAAGGGAATCTGAAAATGTTATGTAATACTAAATTTGAAACACTTGTAAATATTTTAGCAAAGTAAGGAACATGAGACGGTATTTACCATAATGCCAGAGGCAAACCTTGCTGAGAAGTGAAGCCGTGTGCTCCCACCCCTGTTCCTAATTCTAAATTTATGTTGTGTTCATAAAAATATAATATTATAATTTCTGTAATATATTATCATTGAGTAACAGTTTTCTTCTTCTTTATAGTAGCTACTATTGAAGTTTGAAAACGCTTTTAATTATGTTTAGGACAATACTACTGTAAAATACTTCTACCGAGTAATGTATCTGAATTACTTGAAAGGTAAGAATACACAATATAATATGCATGATAACATGAACACAATGTTTGAAGTTTAATTATATGTTATTTGTTTCTAATATAAATAATGTTGATCCTTTACACTACTTGAAAACTATAATTATGTTGCTAATGTAATCAGGCAGGCAGTCATCCTTTCATGTAGACACTACCCATCTACTCTGCCAATTTCTGAAGCACAAGTCTTGCACAAATAGGATAGCCCAGGCATTACCCTTGCATTCTTTTTTTGACACAAACACTACCCATGCACTCATCCAATCACCCAGGTACTATCCCTTCACTAATTCAATCACCCAGGCATTACCCATGCACTAATACTATCACCCAGTCACTCCTTTTACACTCATGCAATCACTTAGGCACTACCCATGCGCTCATGCATTCTCTCAGGCACTACCCTTGCACTCATCCAATGACCCAGGCATTACTCTTGCAGTCATTCTTCTACTCAGGCACTACCCATACACTGATCTAAGAACCTAGACATTAGTCTGCACTCATGAAGTAACTCAGACACTACCCATGAACTCATCCAATCACCCAGGCAGTAACCCTGCACGTATGAAATCATAGAGGCACTGCCTGTGCACCCATGTAATCTCTCAGGCAGTACTTTTGCACTCAACCATTTACTCAGGCACTACCCATGCACTCATTATTAACTCAGGCACTACCTATGCACTCATTCAATGACCCAGGTATTACCCTTGCACCCATCCTTCCACTGAAGCACTACCCACACACTCATCCAATCACCCAGGAACTTCCCCTGCACTCATGCAATCACACAGGCACTGCCCATGTAGTCATGCAATCACTTAGGTCTACTCTTGCACTATACCATTCACTCAGGCACTACCCATGCACTCATCCATTCCATCATGAACTAACCAGGCACTCATTCAATGACCCAAGCATTAGACTTGCACTCGTACTTTCCCTCAGGTACTTCCCATGCACTCATACAATCACCAAGGCACCACCCCTGCACTCATGCAATCACTCAGACACTACCCATGCACTCATACAACCACTCAGCTACTACTCTTGCACTCATGCAATCTCTTAGGTACTACTCATGCACTCATCCATTTACTCAGGCACTACCCGTGCACTCCTCCAATCACCCAGACAGTACCCCTGCTCTCATGAAGTAGCTCAGACACTGCCCATGCACTCATCCAATCACTCAAGCAGTAACCCTGCACTTATGCAATCATCCAGGCACTGCCCATGCACTCATGCAATCAATCAGACACTACCCATGCACTCATACAACTACTCAGGTACTACTTGTGCACTCATCTAATTACCAAAGCATTAGCCTTGCACTCATACTTTCACTCAGGTACTTCCCATGCACTCATACAATCACCAAGGCACCACCCCTGCACTCATGCAATCACTCAGACACTACCCATGCACTCATACAACCACTCAGCTACTACTCTTGCACTCATGCAATCTCTTAGGTACTACTCATGCACTCATCCATTTACTCAGGCACTACCCGTGCACTCCTCCAATCACCCAGACAGTACCCCTGCTCTCATGAAGTAGCCCAGACACTGCCCATGCACTCATCCAATCACTCAAGCAGTAACCCTGCACTTATGCAATCATCCAGGCACTGCCCATGCACTCATGCAATCAATCAGACACTACCTATACACTCAAACATTCACCCAGGCACTACCCATGCACCCATCCATTCCCTCAGACACTACCCATGCACTCATCAAATGACCCAGGCATTACTATTGCAGTCATTCTTTTAGTCAGACACTACCCATGCACTGATCTAAGCACCTAGACATTAGTCTGCACTCATGAAGTAACTCAGACACTACCTGTGCACTCATCCAATCACCTAAGCAGTAACCCTCCACTTATGTAATCATCCAGGCAATGCCCATGCACTCATGCAATCACTCAGGCAGTACTTTTGCACTCAACCATTCACTCAGGTACTACCCATGCTCACACCCATTTACTCAGGCACTGCCTATGCACTCATTCAATGACCCAGGCATTACCCTTGCACCCATCCTTTCACTCAAGCACTACCCATATACTCATCCAATCACTCAGGTACTACCCCTGCACTCATGCAATCACACAGGCACTACCCATGCAGTCATGGAATCACTTAGATCTACTCTTGCACTCAACCATTCACTCAGGCACTACCCATGCACTCATCCATGCCATCTTTATCTAACCGTGCACTCATCCAATGACCCAATCATTAGCCTTGCACTCATACTTTCACTCAGGTACTTCCCATGCACTCATTTTTTTGTAACACATTTTTATTGGTTTTTGGAAGCAGCCATATGGACAGCCCCATGGGCCGAAGGAGAAGCAGTTGAGAAGGCAATATGCATTACAATTATAGACATTAGCATTCCTGAGGTCCTCCCAGTACTGGCTGCAATCAAAGAGTCCCCGGAGCATTCTACTGCCCCCCCCACTACCCTCCTGTAGTCGATACAGCATACAGCTCAGCTCTCCTCCACACAAGTTACTGTCCAATAGACAGATTCAAGTAGAAAACTCCAATATCCATCCCACCCCCCGGTCTTTAAACACCCCAACAGAGGGCACCCACCCCATCCACCCTCCCAGGCATGCCGTTGGCCATTAGAATACTCAGGCACTCACCTAGAACACTTGCATCGCCCACCAGAATCCTTGCCTCGCAGATCTCAACCTAGGGTGGTCCGGGAACACTGGGGGAGAGTCCTTGCCAGGCCCTCTCGGGACCCATCATGCCCTTCCTCCATCAAGTGTCAGCTGCTTCAATCAGCCTGTGCACCCTCCATCGCATGGGGCACTTCCTCCCCAACTTCAATCGGGTGCCTAACCAGTTCCACGAGTGCCACCCACGCCTGAGCCATTTCCATTGATTTCTCACTCCCATTGCACCTGGACAGGCATAGTCTGCAGTTCCCTTCACTCTCTGCCCACTTCGTAAACTCCCTGCGCCAGCGCGTAAGAGTAGGCCCCTTTTTCGCCTTCCAAAGGGTAGTAAGTTCCCTTTTTGCCAGGACCAACCCCAGATCAATGAACTTGCTGGTGATTTTGGTCTGAGCAGTGTGTGGAAACCAGTGCAACAAACAAAACCCTGGTGTCATGGCTATCTCCCTTTCCATCACAGTCGCCAAGGTAGTCGTCACCCCTCGCCAGGCCTCCTCAAAGGGGGAGACGTGGCAGAGCACGCGGTCACTGCGACTCCACTGAGACCGGGGGCCGGCAGGATCCGCTCCACAGCGTCGGTTCAAGAGGCGGGTTAACGTGAGGCAGGCCCGGGCGGGAGCGGTTGCCGGGCAACGCGAGCGAGGCGCGGCGAAGACAACAACCACGCCTCGCTCAATACAGCTGGATTTTGTTTTGTCGGCATTAAGGGTCGCGCTAAGGAGCGTGGGCAGCTCCACTACACCTCCCCCCCCGCAGCCGAGCAAGATATCGGGAGGACACTGCAGCGCGAGTGAGGGTAACAACAAAGCGGCAGCGCCTCGCTCGACCCCCTCCCAACAGGCCACACTTTGGTGCGGACACAGCGGTGGCAGCACCCCACCAGGTACCAAGCAGGCAGGAGGGGAGCTAGCAGACAGGCGGATCGGTGGCAGTCCCCCATCTCGAGCTCCCCCCTCCCCCTCCAAAAGGGCGAACAAACAAGCACCGGCTGCACCAACAGAACGGGAGGAGAAAACTTGGTGCAAACCTTCAGTGGCTGCACCCCACACAGGGAAACAGATTTGTCGCAGACAGGTTGAGTGAGTGGCATTTAGTATAATTTGCGTATTGTGTTTATGTTCTGAGCGTTGCTGGGAAATCAAAACTTGTTTCCATAGTACCAACATGTAGATTGATTTTCCAACGGTCATGATTCCTTATGGATTTTTGTGATGAAAATCTCCCCTCTGTCTTCCAAGTTGGTAACTCTGCTGTTCGATGGAAAAGAAAACAAGGCCCTCTTCACATAAGGTTTCTTTATGAGTAGTGGTGTTTTCATTCTGCCTTAGGTGTGAATTACTCCTGAATGTCACTGTCTCTTTTAGAAAGCACTCTCTGTGAGTTGCTGTGCGTCACTTCACATCTGGACAATGTTCTGTCACTCCGGCACTTACCTGGTGATAAGGGTCAGAGCTTCTGACTTTGGAGCTGGGGAACCAGGTTCCAGTCTCGGAGTCGTCTCAACATCCTGTGATTCTGGGCAAATCACTTAGGGCCCGATGTAGGTAGGACTTATTTACCGATTCTTAATTACCGAATTTTACCGATTCGGTAATTAAGAATCGGTAAATAAGAAGGGGGGACATGTAGGAGCATCCAGATGTTTCTTTTACCGAATCGGTAAAAATCTGTATTTACCGATTCGGTAAATACCGACCGGTAATGCCCATTCATTCCTATGGGCTTTGAAGCCCATAGGAATGAATGGGCATTACCGATTCGGTATTTACCGAATCGGTAAATACCGAATTACACAAGGGTGCAGGGGGTGTCACTTTGACACCCTCTGGCACCCTCAAAAGAGGCTCGGGTGCCATGTGGCAGGCATACCTGCCCTAAGGGCAGGTCTGCCTGTCATATGGCATAGGTGTGCATGCACACATGTGCATGCACACCGGAATCGGTATTTTAACATCAAATTTAATTTGATGTTAAAATACCGATTCTGTAAGGCTTGTGGGACTCAGAAGAGTCCCACCTACATCTCATAATTACAGATTCGGTAGAAATACCGATCGGTAAATTTACCGATCGGTAATTTTACCGAATCAGTTACACATGCCCCTACATCCCATTTCTGTAATACCGGTCGGTAACGGCCGAAAATACCGATTTTCGGCCGTTACCGACCGACCTACATCGGGCCCTTAATCTCCCTGTGCCTAACAAAAATGAATGTGTCCTTGTGTAACATAACTGGTGCTCATGTAAAGCGCTGCAATACCTTCGGGTTCAGTTGGCGCTATATAAATCTGCAAGAAAAAAGCTAGAGGTCTGCTTTCTGGGCACAATGCACTTCCATGACCCAACCATGCCCCCGTGGCCTAATTCTGGTTAGGGGTTTTCACAACGTGAGGCCAGTTTGGAGATGTTCACAAAGGCTGCTGGTTTTGGTTTCCGCTCTTGCCCTGCTCCACATATGACTGAAGAACTTCCAGGGGTAAGACATGCCAGTCCTCCACAAAATAAGATTTGGGAGGAGGAACACTGGAGGAAAGCACAACTTCTCAAAGAACAAGCATTTGCAATGCAACAGGTCTCGCATTTACGCAAATTTGAGCTATTGACATTGCGAATAACTGTGCCTTTTATTTTTGTTTTTGTTTTTAAAACATAAATAAAAGGCATTGTCATTTACAATGGCAATAGCATAAACACGCGTAAATGCGAGACCTATTGCATTGCAAATGCTTGTTGTTGTGGTTTCTGCGCTCGTTCACAACATTTGTGACGGATCAGCCCTGCAGAAGGAGACATCAGGGAAGAACGGCTAAGTGATTGTGACAGCAGGATTCAACATTTTTTTTTCTACGTGACATATTCTTACTGAATATTTTCAAATAATGTACAAACCTGTGCCTTTGTGCAGAACCTTTATTTGGGGGGCATTGCCCTTTCATACAAAGAGTTTTTGGGGTGTAAAGTTGGTAGTGCATTTTTAGGTCTCGCCTGTCGATGCGCATGCGCATCGAGCTTGCGAGACTATGGGGGCTTATCCACTCTTTGTCCAACTTGCAAGGAATCGTGGCGATTCCTTGCAGTGCCCGTGACTTTTAAGCTCAATGCGCATGAGCATTGAGCTTAAAAGCGCGTGCACATGCCCCCAGCCGCCTGCCTTGCCTACTCTCCCGCCCCCTCACTTCTTGATTGCACGGCCGCTAGGCCGTGCCTCCCCTACTCTCCTCCCCCCTCCTCCTCCTACTCTTCTCCCCTGTCTGCCTGCCGTGTCGCACCTCTCCCCTCTCCGCCCCCTCCCCTGCCCGCCGTGCTCTCCCCTCCTCTCCTTTCCCACGCTCGCCTCCTGAAAGTCGTCTTCGTTTTGTCTCACCGCTCTCCGTTTACTTTCCTGCCTCCCCCTCTTTCACCCCTTTCTATTTTATATCCCCAATTTTCTCCTTTTTAGTTTTTATTTATTCCACTTCCCCAGCAGCACCGCACACACGCCCCTCCCCCGCTGTCCCCTGGAGCAGCGCGCAGACACCCGCTCCCTCCCCCGGTGACATGTCTCTCGCTGCCTCTGTTTGTGTTGGTGCAGCGAGAAATGTTCTGTCACAATCCCGTCCGTCAAATCCGGCTTCGTATCCTCACTCACAATGTCACGGGCACCGCGGCCTGTGCCCTCACACCTCCGACGACCACTCGGTGCAAATACGGACTCTCTCCCTCAGTACTGCGTCATCAGTGCCTCCCACGGCGACCCCCTCTTCCAACAGACCACCCTCCCAGACCAGCAGCCCTCCTCTCCCTTTCACCCCACAGAAACCGTGCCCGCACTCATGACATACACGCCGTCCTTTCCTACCCACACACCTGCACTCACACTGCCTCTCATCTTCTGCATCTCACAGCGACAGTCTCTCCTATCCCAGGCGTCCCACGCTGAGTCTATTTCAACTCCGGCTTCCCACAATGACCGTTTCTCCCGCCTCATTGACAGTCTCTCGTTTCCAGTGTCTCTATCTCCTGCATCCCACACTGACAGTCTCTCTCGTATCCTGCACGCCACACTGACAATCTCTCTCATTTGCTGCACCCACCCTACATGACAGTCTCCCACGCCTCGTACACCCAGCAATTACAATATCTTACGTCCCCTGCACGCCACACCGACGGTCTCTCTCGCCTCCTGCACTCCATACTGACAAGTCTCTCTCTCATCCTGCACGCCACACTGACGGTCTCTATCGCCTCCTGCACTCCACACTGACAAGTCTCTCTCGAATCCTGCACGCCACACTGACGCTCTCTCTCATTCCTATACTCCACACTGACAGTCTCTCTCGAATACTGCATGCCACACTGACGCTCTCTCATTCCTATACTCCACACTGACAGTCTCTCTCGAATACTGCACGCCACACTGACGCTCTCTCTCATTCCTATACTCCACACTGACAGTCTCTCTCGAATCCTGCACTCCACACTGACGGTCTTTCTCGCCTCCTGGATCTTAGGCTGGCAGTCCCTCTCATCTCCAGCATTCTACAGTGACACTCCTCTTTCATCCTGCATGTCTCAG
Organism: Lissotriton helveticus; assembly: GCF_964261635.1. NCBI lineage: Eukaryota > Metazoa > Chordata > Amphibia > Caudata > Salamandridae > Lissotriton > Lissotriton helveticus. The sequence goes on along the minus strand of NC_136068.1, from coordinate 1,037,903,182 downwards.
CTGCCTTTTAAATCATCTACGCTCCGCGCTCCACCAGACAAAGGCACCACGAAGCTTTGCTGAGCGGCTATAACTGTCAATGCCTAGAGCGTGGAAACAAATGTCTGGAGCTCGTGTTACAAACACCCTACAGTTGTAGCTAACATGGCATAGCCTCGGGCAACTAATGGTATAATATTGTGCTCTCCATAGCTACACAGTCCTGGACGGCTGCATTGCCCATTGTTGCTCCACCGGGGCAAGAGCTGTGCCACCCTTTGAAGATCCCCGCTGGCTTTGTAAATAAGCCCCGTCTGGGTTATATATATGCCATTTGGCTATCATTAACATCGAGCAGAAGACCTTTCTGTGCCTCCCCTACTCTCCTCCCCCCTCCTCCTCCTACTCTCCTCCCCTGCCTGCCGTGTCGCACCTCTCCCCTCTCCGCCCCCTCCCCTGCCCGCCGTGCTCTCCCCTCCTCTCCTTTCCCGCGCTCGCCTCCTGAAAGTCGTCTTCGTTTTGTCTCACCGCTCTCCGTTTACTTTCCTGCCTCCCCCTCTTTCACCCCTTTCTATTTAATATCCCCAATTTTCTACTTTTTAGTTTTATTTATTCCAGTTCGTGTGTCACCTCTTTCTTCCTTTGCCCATCCAACCTCCGTTTTTGTTCTGCCTTTGTCCCTGCTCAGCAGCCCCGCATGCCTTCCCCAGCAGCACCGCACACACGCCCCTCCCCCGCTGTCCCCGGAGCAGCGCGCAGACACCCGCCCCCTCCCCCGGTGACATGTCTCTCGCTGCCTCTGTTTGTGTTGGTGCAGCGAGAAATGTTCTGTCACAATCCCGGGAAATATCACCACCTCCGGGGATTATTTATTAACAAGCGGGCTCCTGCCCCGCCTCTCTCCTCATTCGATCTCTCTCATTCGGCTTCTTCTGCTGCTCTCCCCTCCTCTCCTTTCCCACGCTCGCCTGGGAGCCCTAATGAAATGTATTGACGCGGGGGCTTAAAAAGTTTGAAGACTAGGGCTCTAGGGCCTATTGGCTTAGCCTGTGGCCAATGTTAAGCTCCAAACTCCTACGAAAGGTGATGTCACCCATCAAATACAGGTAGCCCCGCCCACACTCCACAAACACCCTCTGCCTAACAGCTGAACAAAGCCACACTTGCGTCGAAGTGGAAAGTCCCCGACGATCTCTGTTCGATCTTTAGTCTGCTTTGCTTTCACTTTCTTTTAAGACAGTAAAGTTAGCATTTCCAGGAAAGGAAGGACACCCACGCGCAGTACATGTGAATGCCCTCACCCTCACTCACCCTCAACCCCTCACCCTCACTCACCCTCAACCCCTCACCCTCAAACCCTCACTCACCCTCACCCTCACTCACCCTCACCCTCACTCCCCCTCACTCACCCTCAACCCCTCACTCACCCTCACTCACCCTCACTCACCCTCACCCCTCACCCTCAACCCCTCACTCTCACTCATCCTCACTCACCCTCAACCCCTCACCCTCACCCTCACTCACCCTCACCCACCCTCAACCCCTCACCCTCACCCTCACTCACCCTCAACCCCTCACCCTCACTCACCCTCACCCTCACTCACCCTCACCCTCAACCCCTCACCCTCAATCACCCTCAACCCCTCACCCTCACCCTCACTCACCCTCACTCACACTCACCCTCACTCACCCTCACCCTCACTCACCCTCACCCTCACCCACCCTCAAAACCTCATCCTCACTCACCCTCACCCTCACTCACCCTCAACCCCTCACCCTCACTCACCCTCACCCTCACTCACCCTCACCCTCAACCCCTCACCCTCAATCCCTCACCCTCACTCACCCTCAACCCCTCACCCTCACTCACACTCAACCCCTCACCCTCACTCACCCTCACCCACCCTCACCCTCACTCACCCTCAACCCCTCACCCTCACTCACCCTCACTCACCCTCACTCACCCTTACTCACCTCAACCCCTCACCCACCCTCACTCACCCTCAACCCCTCACCCTCACTCACCCTCAACCCCTCACTCACCCTCACTCACACTCACCCTCACCCACCCTCACGCTCACCCTCACTCACCCTCAACACCTCACCCTCACACAGTGCAATAGCTCTCAGACCATTTCAGTTACAGCTTTTATAAATATTTATGGCTTTTTTTATTTGTAATTCTTTAGCATTGGCTACAGGAAACAAAAATGCTAAACATTTACAAAAAAACCCATAAACAATTCTAAAAGCACTAACTCTAATGGTGCGAGACCTATTGCATTTCCAATGCTTGTTCAAAAATATTACTGAACCATCTAGGGGTTTTGAATGTTGTTTATCATTTGGGGTTGAAGTTTACACAGGGAACTGAATATGAATAGTGTTGTATTGTGTCATACAGGGCTACTGAGTGATTAATTTATTTATTTGCAGTTCTGTATTAGTTCAGTATTTAGGCCTTAGCATTGTGTGCATTAAATGTAACGAATCTAACCAATCCTCAACCATTTCTTCCTTTCAAGGGTGAACCATCCATGCCCTGGAAGGAATGGAAAGAGTGCTTTTGTAATAATTTGGACACTTTTGAGGATGAGGCTTCCACTCCATAAAAGAAAAAAAAGGTAATACTATACTGTTTAGGACCGGGTGTTCTCAAGACATATAATCAAATCGGAAAAAGAAAATGTGAATAGGGTAATGTATTACACATGCTTTAGATAATATAAATGCACATTTTTCACCAATTGCATGCGTGGAAGTTGACATACATAAATTGTTTTAGCGTAAGCAAGGAAAAGCTGAGAGCGTAGCCAAATATGTGTCAGCATTACGGGCTTTGGCTTTAACTTGCTGGTTTGTAGTTTTACAAGAGGAACTTATCCGGGACCAAATAATTATGCATGCAAGCAATCCTAATATTCAGGATAAATTAAGGGTCAATGGTGAGTCACCTTTTTAAAAAAAAAAAATGTTTTTATTGAATAAAACTGGCATTTTTGACAATGATACACGTTAAAGTTACTTTCGGTTACTAAAATTAGTTAATCGAGTATTTCACAAGACAACATTTACCCTTGAGTTGTAGGACTTAGGCATTTCAACATTATTAAAGATAACAGCTACATTATATCTTTCCCTTCTAACTGAACATGTCCTCATAAGTACTGCACCATTAGGGGCCCGATGTAGGTAGCCCTTTACCGATCGGAATCGGCCGAAAATACTGATTTTCGGCCGTTTCCGATCGGTAAAGGGCTATCGAGATGTAGGGGCACATTTTCGGTAATTTTACCGATTCGTTATCATTACCGAATCGGTAAATTTACCGATTCGGTAATATGTACCGATTCGGTAATGATAACGATTCGGTAAAATTACCGAAAATGCAATGTAGGTAGCCTATGTTCCATCAGCACATGGCTTACAGAATCGGTATTTTACCATGGAATACAAATCCATGGTAAAAAACCGATTCCTGTGTACATGCACATCTGTGCATGTACACATGTGCCATGTGACAGACAGACGTGCCCTTAGGGCATGTCTGTGTGCCACATTGCACACATGCCCGTTTTGGGGGTGCTAGAGGGTGTCAAAGTGACACCCCCTGCACCCTTGTGAATTCTTTAATTACCGATTCGGTAAATACCGAATCGGTAATGCCTAATTATTCCTATGGGCTTCAAAGCCCATAGGAATGAATGGGCATTACCGATTCGGTATTTACCGAATCGGTAATTAAAGAATTGTTAAGGATCCGGTAACGAATCCAGATGTTGGGACCTACATCCCATTTACCGATTTTGAAATACCGAATCGGTAAAATTCGGTATTTCAAAATCGGTAAATGGGATTTACCTACATCGGGCCCCTAGATCTCCTCTTCTTCGTCTTCTGAACTATCAATGTCTTCTTCAGGCAGCAATTCACATATATCCCCTCTGAAGGTATTCCAGGGTGCCCAGATTTTGTTCCATTTGCACGGACTACCCCTGGTTGCGTACACTGTCCGCTCGGTTACCATAATCATGTCCATATTCCTGCACCACAACGCTAATGTGGGGGGGGGGGTCAGCCACGCCCCATTTCTGCGCTATGTCCCTCTTTGCAACCATGATGCCTAGTGTACTCCAGGTTTGACCATGCCGGGTGAGATCGGTGGGGTCCCATATGTTCAGAATACATTTTCGTGGTTCAGGCAGGAGGGAACCTCTAGGGTTTGGGAGATAGTGCGTAGGACCTGTCGCTAGTATTCTATTATAAGTGGACATTCCCACAGCGTATGGCAAAGTGTGCCTTCCTCTCCGCACCTCCTAAGGCAGAAGGGATGCTCCGCCCATTTTATCCTGCGCAGGGTGGTTCTAGTGTAGTACACATGATGTACTATCTTGAGCTGCACCAGTCGGAACTTGGCAGATATGCCCACCTCTCTAGGAGAAGCTAACGCCGCTAACCAGTCCGTATCATCCATTTCTCCTATGTCTTCCACCCATCTTTCCCGGAGTTTAAGTGTAGGGTCTGGCATGTTATTAAGTAGCTTTCGATATGTTAGGGACGTTGCGCGTTGTTGCATAAAATCAGTGAGTAGACGTTCCTCCAATGGTGAGGCCTCTGGGATGTCTGTGTCAGCTGGGAGTGCCGTTAGCAAAGCATGTCGGATTTGCGCGTATCTATATGTTTCTGTCTGTCCCAAGTCATATTGTTGTTGGAGCTGAGCAAAGGAAATCACTGTCCCCTTATCCCACATGTCACCCACCGAGGAAATTCCGATATTGTCCCACTGCGTAAAGCCCTTGCTGTTTCTCAACTGTCCCAATGCCTTTGTGTCCCAGAGTGGTGTGAGTTTGGTGATGATCCCTTTCCATCCCAGTTTTGCCTGTGCTGTGTACCACAATGCCACTGTTTGTTTTGTGGGCCCTATCAGTTTTGTCGCCAGACTTCTGTTATAAAGCACCACCAGCATGTTGTTTGTGCCCAATTGTAGCCTGTCGAGTCTGTATGCTGGATCGTCCTGGGGTGCGTGAATCCAGTGGTTGATGGCCTTAAGTTGCGTCGCCCAATAGTATAACTGTAGGTTGGGCAATGCAATCCCACCATCATACCAGCTCCTATTCATTTTAATTTGTGCTATACGCGCCGGTAGGTTGCCCCACATAAGGTTCGAGACCTGAGCTACACCTTGTTTAAAATATCGTGGTGGTATCGGGTATGGTGTGTTGTCGAAGGCATAGAGGAATCTTGGCAGCGCCATCGTCTTATATAGTGCAGCTCTCCCCAATAGTGTTAGGGGCAAAGATGACCAGTGTTTTACATCGCGCTTCAGCCACTCTAAAGGGGGCACCAGGTTTTTGCCAAAGAATTCTGTCGCATCTTTAGTGATATGTATACCTAAATATTTAAAGGAATCCCTTGTTATCACGATCGGGCAGTCTGTGTCGAGCAACGGGTCCGGACCTCTTAGAACGTAGATCACCGTTTTGGACCAGTTTATTGTGTATCCTGATGTGTTCCCGTGTGTATTGCAAATCTCGAGGAGCTTTGGTATACTTTGGTCGGGGTTTGTAAGGTATAATAAGATGTCATCGGCGTAGAGTGAGATGCGATCCTCCCACCCTTCTTTCCAGCTAATACCTTTTAGCAACGGGGTCGCTCTAATCAGGGCCGCTAATGGTTCCAGCGCCAATGCAAACAATAACGGCGACAGCGGACAGCCCTGGCGTGTCCCTCTTGCCAGTATGCGATATGTGGCCGTTGGCTGTGACCCTCCCCACCGGTTCAGTGTATAGGAGTCGTTTACAGGCCCGGAACTTAGGTCCAAAGCCCATATGGCATAGGACCGCGAAGAGGTACTGCCATTCTACCATGTCAAAAGCCATTTTCGCGTCTAATGAAATTATTACTGTCGGTTCAGAAAGCATCTGAGCCCGTGCCAGAATTCCGTGAACTCGCCTGAGGTTAAGGGCAGTGTTTCTGTGTGGCATTAAATCCGATTGGTCCGGAAGAATTAGCCAGGGTAGGTGAACTACTAGTCTGTTAGCCAGTATTTTTGCCAGAATTTTTGCTTCCGCGTTTAGCAATGATATCGGGCGATATGAGGCGCAATCCGTTGGGGGCTTATTTGGTTTGGGGATTGCCACGATTGTCGCTGTGCGTTGGTCCAGTGGGAGTATAGCTGTCCCTAGGCTGTCGTTATACATTGCCAGCAGCGGTGTGCTTAGCGTATCGGACATGAGCTTGTACCATTCTATGGGGATTCCGTTGGGGCCTAGTGCCTTCCCAGATTGTATCACTCCTATGGCCGTCCGTAGCTCATTGGTCGTAAGGTCTGCCTCTAGCTCCGTGGCCGCCTCGGGAGTGAGGGTGCGGGTTTCTATGTGGCTAAGCGAGGTGAGCGCTTCGGAATCTAGTACTTCGCGATCTGGAGTGTATATTTCCTGGAAATGTTCAGCCAGCGTGTGCACTATCTCTTCAGGATGTGTCTGTAGTGCGCCTGCCTTTGAACACAACTGGTGTATCCCCCTAGGTCCTCCCCCTTTTTTATCCAGCCATGCCACATTTTCCCTGCTTTATCACCCACGTCATAAACCTTGTGTGTCGTTGCCGTGATGTGGTCTATGCTTCGGTGTTTCAGGTGATCTCTGTAGCGCTGTTGCTGTAGTTGTAAGTCGTGTGCCGTGCTTAAGGAGGGATCTGCCATGTGTGCCATGTTTGCCGTGTGTAGGGTGAGCTCCAGTTCAGTCAGTTCTTTTTGTTGTGATCTTTTATACCCTGTGATGGAGGCTATAGCCTGCCCTCGGAGGACCGTCTTGTAGGCTTCCCAAAGTATGGATGGGGAGTCTACGGAAGTGGTATTTTCTTCAAAAAAATGTTTGGTCGCTTTTTTGTGTTCTTTCCTAATGCTGGGGATTTTTAGATAATTAGGGTAAATTGGGTATATTCTCTTGCGAGATTTCTCCCTGCAAAAGAGAGTCAATAGCATCGGGGAGTGATCTGAAATACCCCTAGGTTTGATTTCCACTTCTTCGACATTTTGGAGCCTCGATCCCACCATTAAGAAGTAATCAATTCTCGATAGGCTGTTATGTACCGTGGAGTGGTATGTGTATTGTTGTGCTGTTGGGTGTGTGTGACGCCAGACGTCTATCAGCCCCATTGCTTCTAGGAATCCCTGGATTCGGGAGGGTCCCGATGTTCGTGGCTGTGTCAGAAATCTGTCTAGCGCCGCTTCTAAGGTTGTGTTGAAGTCGCCTCCTATTATGAGATCTCCTTCTGGGAGGGTTAAGATAAATGCTCCTAATGTGGGCATTTCCACCAACTGTAGTGCCGGGGGTACATATACTGAGACTATGTTCAGAAGTTTGCCCTCCCATTGACCCTAAATCACTGCGAAGCGACCCTGGTCATCTGTTTTAGTCTGTAATAGCATAAATGATGAGGTTTTTTTGATCAGTATACCTGTCCCCCTCGAGCCCGAAGTAAACTCAGCGTGTGCAGCCATCTTATACCCTCTTCTGTCTAGTGCTTGGCATGCCTTCCCTGTGAGGTGTGTCTCTTGTAGGAGGACCACCATTGGGCTATGTCTCTTTAAGGCCTGCAGTATCAGGCCTCTTTTAATTTTATCGCCCAATCCCCTTACATTCCACGTTAGTATCCGTAGGGGTGATACTGTGGTCTCTTATGTCGTGCTACAACGGGTGCTGCCCTGTGAATTATGCGCCATGAAGGACCTATTGAACTCCTCGGAGTCGCTTCCGTGTGTTGTCATCAACGCGTCTATGGTGCAGTCGTGGACTCGCTATGTGTTCCCCTCCCGTCCCCATCTCGATGGAGCTGCCTTCTCTTCGGGTTCTCTGTGTGTGCCTGTTGTCAATTCCCGTCACAACATATAACTTTGAAAAAACAACAACTATCCCATGCCACCCCACCCCCCTCCCTGCCTCCCTGCTTAACGGACATAGAACCGCCCGCCCCCCCAACTTAGCATAGTGCTTCTTTCCCTCCCAAACCATAGTACTTGCTTGTCGGGGTTAAGGTCCGTAGGGGCAGCGCCCCCTTAGGCTCGCCTTAGTCCAGAAGCCAGAGGCAGCGTGAGTTCCATTTGTTAATACAGTAGTAGTGCCGGTGAGAGCCGAGGGGTCAATGTTCTGGTCCTTGTCCATGTTCTTCTGTTTCTGCTCTCTGCGAGCGATTTGGCTCCTCCCGCCTTTGCTTTTGAGAACTGACGTGGTCATCTTCTTGTGGGTGCCGGTGATTTCTGTTGGTACGCCGATGCGCTCTTATTTGCCGCCAACCTTCCAACCAATCGTATGCTGTTTCTGGCATGTCAAAGAACCATGCTTTACCATCAGCTACTACTAGAAGCCGGGCCGGGAACAGCATGGAGTAGGGTAGTTCCAGCGCCCTCATCTCTTTTTTAACTTCCATGAAACTCCGTCTGCGACGGGCCACCTCCGCCGTATAGTCTGGAAAGAAGGCTAGCATTGCGTTGTTTACCCGGATTGGTTGGGATGTTCTTGCCGTTTGTAAGATTGCGTCCCTGTCCCTGAAGTTGAATAATCTGGCCAGTACCGGTTCCGGGGGAGCCCCTGGCTTTGATTTGCCTCCTGGGACTCTATGATCTCTTTCAACTGAGAAGAAGTCGGATAGACCCCTGGGTTGCAGTTTGGTTTTGATTAAGTCCTCTATGTACAGGTCCATGGCTTGGACCCCTTCCGTTTCGGGAATTCCAAGAATTCGTACATTATTCCGTCTTGATCTTCCTTCCTGGTCGTCCAGCTTCTCCTTTAGGTGTTTATTTTCGGCCTCGATCCTCTTCATTGCTCTCTGTAGTTCTGATGTGTCCTCCACCAGTGACTTTGTGACTATTTCCACTTCCTTAATCCGTTCGGTCATTTTGTGGAAGTCTGCCCGCAGCAGAGAAACGTCCGTTGAGATCGTCCCCACTGTTGTTTGAACCGTTGATAATGCGTTCATGATATCTTCTAACGTGACTTTCTTTGCCCCGTCCCCTTCAGGTGTTTTCTCCATTGAGGGGCGTCCCTCCGTCACATGCGAGCCATTTTGTCATATGCATATTTGTCCAGTTTAACCTGTGCCGATTGGTTCCTCGGGCCTCTGCCCGCCATTTTGTCCCTTGCAGGAGTTTCGCTGTGGCAAAGCTGGATTGAGATGATATATCCGATAGGGCCGAATCTGTATATGCGACGGCGTGGCACAGTTGTCACAGTGGTGGCTTTTTTGTCTCACTTGATGGGTGATCGGTTCCAATTTAGGGTGTTGAACGTCTTTGCGCTTCGCCTCGAGGGGCTGATTTGTACACACCTCGCGGACGTGATGGTGATGCTGCGATCAGGGACGGAGCTCAATCTCACAGTGAGGTGATATCTGTAAGGCCTCCGAAGTTTGTAGGGCATACGGGGTTGAGGACGGGAAGGGGGGAGATTCCCGATCGTGTCTCCACTATCTCCAACGTCAGCCGGGCAGCCCGCCTTTGTGTATCCACTGGTTTGTGTAATGGGTTCTCACTGTTGGCCAATCACTCTCGCCCCTTATGTTGGCACCTACTTGTCTCCCCTCCGGTGGTGCATTGAGCCGGCTGCATGGAGTGTCCGTTACGCCTTATTCTCCCACCCTGGTTCTTATGCCTGTGAGTTGTGTTGACTGTGTTCTTTGAGCGGGGCGCAGGCAGTTACTGGAGTCTTCCCCGCGCTCCCCACCAGTGTTGGTTCGCTGTAAGGGGGGGGTCGCTATGTGAGGGAGACACCGGGAGTTACGATCGCGGTACCTGATGTTCACCGCTTGCTTGGGGCCCAATGTCCTTTCTTGGGGCTCCGCGAGTGGCTTGACTCGTTGCGGTATCCGGGAGCTCCGGGAACAGCGGCACTATGTGTGGTCTGTCACCGAGAGTTCTCTTAGGCTGCCGCCTCTCGTTTCATCCGAATCAGAGTGCCCTACCGGTTGCACGGAGTCCGGCTCTCTCTCACTTCCGCCCGGCTCTGGAATTACTGCAGGGCGCGGCTTGCTGCTGGTGTGTAGGCCATCAGAGCCCGTCGTCCGCCATCTCCGGATCGTAGCGTCGGAGCACCTCCCGACTTCACCGCTCTCTCCTGCTCGGTTCCAGACCTTGGCTGTAGCCCCAGGGGCCTTTACTGTAGTGGATTAAGGTTCGGATTGATGGTAAATGGTGCTTCTCCCACGGAGCTCTGCAGCTACGCCGCCATCACGATCGGCTGCTAGCCATGCCCCCTCCAGTGAGTCACCTTTGAAAGAGGTAGTGGCCTTAGTCAAGAAAGCTGAGTTGACTGGGCTGTGTACTAGAGCAATCCTTGAAGAGACACAAGAGGTCAAAGTTGTGACTAAAATTGGTTCCGTCAAAACAAGAGGGTTGAGATTAAAAGCAATGGCAACTCAGATGTCTCACAGGGAAAGTTAATCCTAGCAGAGGGGAAAAATAATTCTTGGAGGAATTCTGGTGAGAAGCAAAGTTCTAAGAAATGTTCTAAGAAATGTTATCACTGTGTATTTCAACAAATATCCATCAAGATATCAGAAATGCTCTTTATTTGGCATTATTGGACATTGTGCAAAAGTGTGTAAAAGGAAGGTGGGAAATTCAAAAAGTAAAGTACACTGTGCGCATGAGGATAATGAGGAAAACTCTGATGAATCGGATGATTCATACTCCTCTAACTTTAACCATATGTTCTGCATAGATTATGACATATTAGATGTTAATCTAGTCAAAATGAAGAAACCTATGTGTGAAGTGAACATAGGTGGTGTGATGTAGACTATGGTAGCCGACTCTGGTTCACCTTTTACAATTGTTGGTGAAGAGGTTTGAAAGCATCATTTTGCTAGCAAACTGGGGTCTCATCTGTTACACAGGGAACAGAATTGATTTTGTAGGTTGCAGGAATTTAGAATTCCAAATGTAATTGCTTGTGGCAAAGAAAGGGCCCTCTGTTTTAGGATGGAGCGACGGGGAATTTGGCATAATTTTGAATCCCAATTGTTCAGATCCTGGTTTATCGATCAATGATACGGGTAAGAATGGTTCAGATATTGTAAAATATTTTCCTGCATTTCTTTAGGTAAAGTGGGGTTGCTTAATGATTTTGAGCACAAAATTGAACTGAAATCCACCACTGTACCTAGCGTGCACAAAGTTAGACATTTACTAATTTCTGCCAAAGATGAGGTACACATAGAATTACAGAAATTAGTTTCTGTGGGCATAATTGAACAGGTGGAATCCCCAGAATGGGTTTCTCCATTGGTAGTCGTAAAACGCCTCAATGGTAAAGTTAGATTATGCATTGATCTCAGGGAAATAAACAAAAATATTTTGGTGGATTCGTTTCCACTACCTCGTATCAATGAGATGTTTGCAGTCACTAAAGGAATAAGTTGGTTCTCAACCATAGATTTAAAAACTGCATACTACCAAGTGCCTTTACATGTTGACAGTAAAAAACTCACAACTTTCATAACACCTTTTGGATGTTATCAGTTTACCAGGGTACCCTTTGGTCTAGCATCCGCAGCCGCCCTTTCTCAGAGAATAATGACGAATATTTTTAAAGGGGTGGCTAGAGTAATATTTTCCAGGATGATATCTTGATCATGGGCAGGAACAAAATGGAGCATGATGCCAGACTAAAACAGGTCCTGGAAATTTTGTGTTTGAGAGGTTAACCGTGGAATTTGGGAAACAACCGTAACAACGCAGTCATTACATCCTGTTACCTTTACAATGCGGTTGTTACAACGACCGCGTTGTTACATCGAAGTACATTACAACGCAAGTCGTTACAACGACTTGCTCTAGATGGTGCTCTAAACTAAGGAATAGTATAATTTACTATTCCAACACCTTCCCTACTGTTTCACACAGTAAAATATACTAATCCTAAATCCAGCGCGCCATCTAGAGCAAGTCGTTGTAACAACTTGCGTTGTAATGTACTGCGATGTACCAACGCGGTCGTTGTAATGACCATGTTGTAATCGCATGCATTGTAAACGCATGTGATGTAATAGTATATATTCATGGAATTTAGCAAGTGTAAGTTTGCACAGAAGGAGGTTGTTTATTTAGCTCACAGTATAAGTAAAAATGGTATCAAACCTAAACAGGGCCTTATTGATGCAATTAGGAATGCACCCAGTCCTACTGAGAAAGATGATGTCAGAGCTTTCCTCAGACTGTGTATTATTCAAAATTTATGAAAAATGTCTCAGGGAAAATGTACCATATATGACAACTTCTCAAATGTAAAGTGAAAATCACTTGGACTAAAGTGTGCCAAGAATGCGTTTGAAAAAAGAAATTTGCAATGCTCCCTTTCTAAAACGTTTTTATCCCTAATGTCAAATCTAGGTAACCACTGACGCAAGCAATAAAGTTCTAGGTACAGTTCTTTCGCAATGTGACAATGAACGCAACGAGTGAGTGGTTGCTTTTGGGTCACGCTCTCTTAGCACAGCTGAAGAAAAATATTCAGTGATAGAACGTGAGACATTAGCTCATATGTGGGCTCTGAATAATGTTCGCATGTATGTTTAGGGTTTCCATGTTTTGCTATGTTCTGTCCATTAGCCTCTTACAAATAGTTTGACTTCTTCTGGCTTACAAAATGTGTCACCAATACTAAGGGGCCGATTAGGATGGCGGACGGAAATGGGTACTGTCCGCCATGGTGGGGGAAATTTTACTCCCGGCTGCGCCGCGGAGAAACCGCGGTTGGGATTAGGATATTCATGTCACGAAACTCCGACCGCGGCGGACGGATCACAACCAACACCGTCCGCGGTGGACGGAACACAACCAAGTCCGTCCGCGGCGGACGGAGTCCAATGAACAACCACTGCCGCGGACGGAAATGACCGCGGAAAATAAAACATGTACCGCCATCCCTGAGAATACTCCGTGGCCGCAATTAGGATAAATCCGCCCGTACAACGGAACTCACAGCCATCCACGTCCGCGGCGGAAACAATGCAACGAGAACCACAGCATCAGGGCGGAAGGCCAACACGCACAACATCCCTAGCGCCTAACAAATGTATGAAAGTGCACCGCAAGTCCTAAGCAAACATACGAACATTGACAAGGCCCCCCCCCCCCAAGCCCAAGCCACCATGACACGTCCCAATTATCCAATAATGCACACAAGTCAACACGCCCACCTACCACCTGACTCGCAACAACCATTGAGACACGACTACAAAAAGACACCCCCACACAACCACAATCCCTTGCACCACAGCATTGCTGCCAGCAAGAGGGCCATTCGAGACACTGCTAACTCACATAAAATCACATAGAAGACACCCACCCACCACCCTACCACACAAACACCCACCACACAAATCCTACACATCACACACCACACACCTGCACCTCCCAACTCACTCAACTCACACACTGAGCACCACACACCATGGCACCCAAAAAAAACCCCAAATTCACGGAGACAGAGTTGCGGGTAATGGTAGATGAAATTATCCGTGTGGAGCCCAACATCTTCGGGGCCCAAGTCCAGCAGACGACCGTGGCGCAAAAGAACCACATGTGGGACAGGATCGTCACTCGGGTGAATGCGTCGGGGACTGTGCCGAGGACCAAGCACGACATTCAGAGGCGGTGGCATGACCTTAAGACCAGGGTCAAGGGCATCCGAGCGAAAAACCACGCCAGAGCCAATCTTACTGGCGGTGGCACACCCCCGGAGCCCATACCCTACACCGATTGGGAGGAGAAGGTGCTGGTGATACTACACCCAGAGAGCCTAGACGGCCTTGACGAAGGAGAAGAGACTGGTGAGTACAAACCAAGCACCACGATCAGCACGACATGGTCAGGCTCACACAACTGAGATTAAACATCCCCCACGCCCCAACCCATGCACGTCGGACACCAACACACTAACATGTCCATGGCTCCCAACAGGCCCCCATGTGCACGGGGAGGGTGGTGGTGGTGGTGGCGGTGGTGGAGGGTGGGGTGTGTGAGAGGCCCAAACTACAACTCCCAACAGGCCCCCATGTGCACGGGGAGGGTGGTGGTGGTGGAGGGTGGGGTGTGTGAGAGGCCCAAACTACAACTCCCAACAGTCCCCCATGTGCACGGGGAGGGTGGTGGTGGTGGAGGGTGGGGTGTGTGAGAGGCCCAAACTACAACTCCCAACAGTCCCCCATATGCACGGGGAGGGTGGTGGTGGTGGTGGCGGTGGTGGAGGGTGGGGTGTGTGAGAGGCCCAAACTACAACTCCCAACAGGCCCCCATGTGCACGGGGAGGGTGGTGGTGGTGGTGGTGGTGGCGGTGGTGGAGGGTGGGGTGTGTGAGAGGCCCAAACTACAACTCCCAACAGGCCCCCATGTGCACGGGGAGGGTGGTGGTGGTGGTGGCGGTGGTGGAGGGTGGGGTGTGTGAGAGGCCCAAACTACAACTCCCAACAGGCCCCCATGTGCACGGGGAGGGTGGTGGTGGTGGAGGGTGGGGTGTGTGAGAGGCCCAAACTACAACTCCCAACAGGCCCCCATGTGCACGGGGAGGGTGGTGGTGGTGGTGGAGGGTGGGGTGTGTGCGACAGGAAACAGAAATGTCTACAAATCAATGTAACCATGTACTGTCCACATTACTGACCAGCTCGATCTTGTCCCTCAGGTGATCGTCAACTGACTGGGGAAAGCAGTACCCGGCCGCCAGCCTCGCCTCCCACACCTACAGGACTCTCTGCCGACGACGACACAGGCAGCTCCGGGGCGGAGGATGGAGCGGGACCAAGCACGCAGCCAGGGCCATCTGGCTCACAGGGACTCCCGGGACCGACCAACGTCGCATGTGTGACTCCCGCGGCACCCGTCTCTGTGATCTGCACAGTCCCCACCACCACCAGTACCACCAGTACCACCACTACCACCACTACCACCAGCACCACGACTCCTGCCGGTGCCACCCAGCATGACCCAGCGCGCAACGCTGGTCCAACGGCCCCACACACAAGCAGGGTGAGTGGGCCACAAACACAGGCAACGGGACAACTGCCAATCAGGCGACCCACACACCGCCGGTCAGAGGAGGGACAGCTACCCGAGCCAGTGGCACAGTCCCTACAAGCTCTTGCCAGGTGCCAGGCCTCATACGACCGGTCCCAGGCAAACGCTGATCGTGTTCACCAGGACTCAGTGGACAACACCAACAGCCTGCGCGAGATCTCTGGCATCCTTGGCCAGATGTTGGTGATCATGGGCCAGCAGGCAACGATGTGGAGGGAATGGGTTGCCCGGAACAACCCCCCCCCCCCTCCACCATGTGTGTCAGCGCCACCGCCACCGTCACCTCCGCCTCCCCCGTCACCTCCGCCTCCGCCTCCACCGCCGCCACCAGCACCTGAGCCCCTGGCGACGGATGTGGCCCATCACCAACCTGCCCTCCCAGCTGCCTCTGTACCACCTCCGAGACGGAGGGGGCGGCCGAGGCAGGAAGTTGCTGAGAGCAGTGTTGGAGCGCCAGGCACACGCTCCAAGAGGGGACTACCTTGACAATGCCACTGCCTGTGCCAGACATTCACCCTGCAAACCATCCTGTCCCACATAGACAATCATTGCCACTGGTCTGCTGGACTAGCCTGACACCCCCCAATGTGGTGTCAGCACGGACATTTCATCTGCCATTACCTTCAACTCCAACTCCCTCCCCCCCACTTACTTGTAAATATTCACCAGCACAAAAGCACAACCTGTCAATAAATTGCATTTACTCACACAATGATGTTTTGCCTCCATGTTTATTCACATGATTGCCATCAGATACAGACGTAAACAGGTACAGGGATCATAGTCGCACATGATCATGGCGCTGCGGGAGTGACCTAGAGAAAACCAGAGACAGCAAACACACGTCAGTAAAGAGATTCACACACATCACAACACAATGCACAGCAACATTACACAAACGACAACCATCACACAAGCATGGGATGGGAGCACACACATCATGGACACTCCTATGTCCAAAGACATGAAGACACACATGTGCAACCATCACAAACCACACCCAGCTGATTAACCCCATATCCACACAACACCAGAAAACATACATGAGGCATTGTCATCCGCCACTAGAGGTAGATACTCACATTCAAGGGAAGTAGCGATCAATGAGCTGGCGCCTCTGGTCCACACCTTCCTCCTCACCACTATCCTCATCAGTCGACATGGGTGGGATAGGAGGCCGAGGAACTCCTTCGTCTTCAGGGTCCAACAGCAGTTCAATGTTATTGCGTACTGCCAGGTTGTGGAGCATGCAGCAGGCAATCACGATCTTGCATACTTTTCCTGGTGAGTAAGGCAGGGCCCCTCCGGTCTTATCGAGGCACCGAAACCTAGACTTGAGCAGTCCAAAGGTACGTTCGATGACTCTCCGTGTCCTTCCATGTGCCTCATTGTACCGCATTTCACCCGCCGTCCTCGGATTACGTAGGGGACTGAGGAGCCAGGGCCGGTTTGGGTAAGCCGAGTCGCCTATGTAGGGGGATGACAGAGACAAACATCAGAACAAGATATGGTGGGTACCCCATGCAACACAGAGATCACAAGAGTCCCCACTGCACACTCACCAACAAGCCACGCTTGACCGGGTGGCAGATTTGCCATGAGTCGTGGGACATTGCTGGTTCGCATGATGTGGGCGTCATGTGCGGATCCAGGAAATCTTGCACACACATGGGAGATGATGTTGCTCGCCAGGCACACCACCTGCACGTTCAGCGAATGAAAGTGTTTGCGATTCCTGAACACTTGTTCGCGTGCCCGTGGTGGAATGAGCGCGATGTGCGTGCCATCAATTGAGCCCACAACGTGAGGTATGTGGCCCAGTGCATAGAAACCAGCTTTGACAGCTGGCAACTCTTCCGGACGTGGGAAATGTATGTACTCATCCTTGTACAGCATCATAGCTGTTAACACATCCCGAAGAACCGTGCTGAACATTGCCTGTGACATACCCCCGGCACCTCCAACTGTATACTGAAATGTGCCAGTAGCGAAGAAATGTAGTACCGCCATGACCTTTGCAGTGGGTGTAAACGAGCCAGGATACGTTCTACGTGGCTGCAGATGAGGAGACAATTGAGCCACAAGCTCCAGCAACCGACGTCGATCCAGCCTGAATTTCCGAATCACCTCCTCGTCTACCATATCCTCCAGCTGAGTGTATGGGCGATGCACATTTGGAGCCCTCCTGTGTGGGAGAGAGATGTAACTTAGGTCAACGTACAAACGACGCATACGTGTACAACTCCATCACATGTGTACCTTACTGACAAAACTCCAGTCGTCACCCTAATGTATCGTAGACACATCACAGACACTCATGCAACTGCATGCACACAAACGATAAGTTTACACACGCCATGTCATCAAGCACAAATGCCACCACCAATGATGATGTGCATACGGTAATGACATGCATGGTGACAGAACGTATAAATCACATACACGGAATGCATGTGTACCACCACCACTGTAGTCACCTCGACACAACAAGAAACTGACAACAGATGCATTAATTGGCCACACAGCCGTGATGTACTGTGTAGTTGTGAAGATGTAACAACGTCTGTAGGGTCAAACCCGACGTCAACACGTACGAATGCACATCTGTTGGCCATTGTGTGCCGACCGATGTCCATTGTATGGACACACATGCTATATTGTATGACATATGACCTTTCACAATCACGCTCACATCCCTCATGACGCAACTGCACACAACACATCACGGTGCAGCGTCTGACAAGATCACATATTTGGCGCCGCCATGGCGGTGCTCAACTTCCGCTACTTCCCAAAGGCCGAATGCGGCCTGCGTCCCTCTTCCCATTGGCTGCATGTGCAGGGACCGTCACGGGCACACATCGGCAACCGCACGTGCAAGCTTCAGGCACGGATGCTTCAGTTGCAACAATGTACTATCACTGGCGCCTCCATGGCGGGGCACGTACACAGCGGGGGAGGTGCAGGCCTATACACCCTGCAGATGTACTCAATGGACATGCCAGTTCATGACCCCCCTTACAGTCACCTTGCATCATCCACCGTACACCGGCCGGAGCGGCCGGCCCATGAACAACCGCCGTGCCCGGCCATGAACAACCGCCGTGCCCGGCCATGAACAACCGCCGTGCCCGGCCATGAACAACCGCCGTGCCCGGCCATGAACAACCGCCGGTCCCGGCCATGAACAACCGCCGTGCCCGGCCATGAACAACCGCCGGTCCCGGCCATGAACAACCGCCGTGCCCGGCCATGAACAACCGCCGGTCCCGGCCATGAACAACCGCCGTGCCCGGCCATGAACAACCGCCGGTCCCGGCCATGAACAACCGCCGGTCCCGGCCATGAACAACCGCCGTGCCCGGCCATGAACAACCGCCGGTCCCGGCCATGGCGGTTGTGTTCATGGCCGGGCACGGCGGTTGTTCATGGGCCGGCCGCTCCGGCCGGTGTACGGTGGATGATGCAAGGTGACTGTAAGGGGGGTCATGAACTGGCATGTCCATTGAGTACATCTGCAGGGTGTATAGGCCTGCACCTCCCCCGCTGTGTACGTGCCCCGCCATGGAGGCGCCAGTGATAGTACATTGTTGCAACTGAAGCATCCGTGCCTGAAGCTTGCACGTGCGGTTGCCGATGTGTGCCCGTGACGGTCCCTGCACATGCAGCCAATGGGAAGAGGGACGCTGGCCGCATACGGCCAATCGCAAGTAGCGGAAGCTGTGCACCGCAACAACAGGGCCAGTCATTGGCCCATTTCACGATCACGCTTCCAGGGCTGACCAATTGCTGGCGACGTATGCCACTGACACGTGCTGAGGGCCCTATATATGTGTCTTGGCCAAAATGAAACTTCCTACCCTGGGGACCAGTGCTGCCTGTGACCATCACCTCGACCTGCTGCTGCTGCTGCTGAGCTGACCACCGACTGCTGCCTGTGACCATCACCTCGACCTGCTGCTGCTGCTGCTGAGCTGACCACCGACTGCTGCCCGTGACCATCACCTCGACCTGCTGCTGCTGCTGCTGAGCTGACCACCGACTGCTGCCTGTGACCATCACCTCGACCTGCTGCTGCTGCTGCTGAGCTGACCACCGACTGCTGCTCTAGTGCCATACTCCGTGATCTTGCCATGTCGAGTGGCAAAGAGATCCGGTCTCGACCCTTCACCGCCGCGGAGCTTGATGTCCTCGTGGACGGTGTACTCCGCAACTATGGACGCCTCTACGGCGCACCGGGACGGGTGGTAAGTGCAGTGTGGGACATGTTGGTGTGCATGAGGGGGCCAAATGATCAGGCCTATTTATATCTTAGCTGTGTAGTGTGGGCTAGACATATGTTCCTGATTGTGCATGGCTGCTGACAGTAACGTCTTGCCCCTATGTGTGTGTGACAGGCCACCTGTCCACTGACTTAAACCCTTTTGTCTCCCATCATGGTAGGTCAAGCTGCACCTTCGCAAGGACCTGTGGAGGACCATAGCACGGGAAGTACGGGCATTGGGGGTGTGCAACAGACGACATACACACTGCCACAAACGCTGGGACGACATTTCCAGGCTGAGCAAGAATGTAGCGGAAGTAACACTGGGCCTGATTCCAAGGACGCCCCGTCTGGCCCGACGCTCCATGACCCCTCTCATGCACCGTATCATTGCAGTGACGCATCCTGAACTGGCCGAACGTCTGAGTGCCGATCAACAGCAAACTAGCGGTGAGCATACTGTCTGTGTAGGAGACTTGTGAGTGCTATGCATGTATTGGTGCACAGACACACTATTGAGTTCCGTGTTGCGTATGTATGCCTGTGATGGCATTTTGGTCCCATTGGGTGGTACTCATTTGACATCCAGGTCCGCCATGTTGACACGCCACTTGCTTAGTAGTTGAGTGTTAAAGCACATCCCCTAGTGGTCCATGTCCCCATGGCAGAAAATGTGAGGATGACTGGTAGGGGTGGGCCATGTGCAGGATGAGGGCTCATGAACCTTTGTCTGCTATGTGATTTGGCTATCCTGTTCCTTCTGTACGTGAGTGTGCCCATGACTCACACATCTTTTCTGTGCATTTCAGCTTTGACAGAGGACACTCAGCCACAGACGGTGGAGAGTAGCCGAGGAAATGAGTCCGGCTCAGACTTCGCACACACGCAGACTGACACGGAGGAGGCCAGCGCCGGAGAGGGGTACAGGACCGTCCCTGAGGACTCGCATGTGGAGACACCATCGTCCTCCTCGTCGGACACTCTTGGTGAGCCTGCACTGTTGTCACAGACTGGGAGTGGGCACTCATCACCTTCTGTCGGAAGACAGCACACAGGGCCCACACTTCCGCCAACTGCACCATGTATTGTTCGTGGCCGAAGGAGTAGGGGGAGCAGAGTGGCGTTCGGTGCAGGCACCGCTGCCCCTGCCACGGTGAGCCAAAATGCACTGTGTGCTGAGGCCGTTGATCTGCTGCGACAGCTGTGTGTGGGTCAGACCAATATGACAAATGCTTTCCAGGATCATGATAGGAAGTTGGGGCAGGTGGTGGCATTCATGGAAGGGATGCATGGCGATCTTGCAGGTCTACACAGGACAGTGCAGTCATTGGCAAGCAGTGTGTCGTCTGCAATAGTACAGTCGAATGAACAGGGTGCTACTTCTGTTTCCCCATCTACACCGCTGGATGTCTCAGGGGGTAGTGATTATTCAGAGCAGGACTCAAATACAGGTTATTGCACTAGAAGCAGCGTCAGACAGCACGTCAGGGCACGCAGGGCACAGACCCCATCCCCTAGATCAGCTAAATCTGTTCACGTAGACGACGTCAGATGCACTGGAGTACACACACAGGATCCACAAGTGTTGTTGGGGGACATGCCTTCCGGAGCTACACAGGCATTCAACACGAAAGGTACTCCGAAGGCAAGGGATACTCACATGTCCATGGACTGTTCCTTGGACAAGGCCAGTCAGAAGACAAAGGCACCTACTGAGAGCAGGGAGACTCCCAAGAGCAGGCCCACAGCAGAGGTAAGGGACACTCCCAAGGACAGTGAGAAGACTAAGGCACCTACTGAGAGCAGGGAGACTCCCAAGAGCAGGCCCACAGCAGTGGATAGGAACACTCCCAAGGACAGTGAGAAGACTAAGGCACCTACTAAGAGCAGGGAGACTCCCAAGAGCAGGCCCACAGCAGTGGATAGGAACACTCCCAAGGACAGTGAGAAGACTAAGGCACCTACTAAGAGCAGGGAGACTCCCAAGAGCAGGCCCACAGCAGTGGATAGGAACACTCCCAAGGGCAGGGACACACACAGGGAGCAGGTGTCTGCTGGAGGCAGGTGCACCACAGACGACAAGTCTGCTGGCAGGAACAGGGCGGCGAGCAGGGCACAGGCTACATCCAGAGACAACACTCCACCTAAGGATAAGGCACATCCTACGGACAAGGCATCTAGCATGGACAATGGCGCAATCAAGGACAGGCATACTTCACCCCTGGCTGCACTGAGGCTGATGTTTTCTACTAAACGCCAAACTGATGTCTCCGCGGCGGAGTCCCCCCATACCTCCACTCCCATCCAGGCCAGTCAGAAGCAGAGGAGGGTGTCCCCTGTTGTTGCATCCCCCATTACACATCATTCCGAGTCCAGGCGGCAGGCACAGAGCAAACGACAAGCAGGCTCCAGCACGTCCCCCGAAACCAGATCCCCGGCAGCAGTTGCTCCACCTATGCTGGGTGGTGATTCTTTGGAGTCCCCACCACTTGGCAGTCCTGTCCTGTCCAGGGTGCACTCACACCTCCCTAAGAAACGCAGACACACACCATTGACACCTGCAAACCCCGATTTGGCTCTAGGTGAGCTATCCCCAGCTCCCAGGCCCACCCTGCCTCCTGGCCCATACAGCCCTGTGGCTCATCATTTCAGTTGTCCCAGTGGCGCCGGTGCAGTTGACTCTCATGTATCAGATGGTGGCACAGTGTCAGTTGTGCCCTCTCCTGTTGCAGGTCCTGGCAGTGTATCTGGGTCTATGGCTCACGTGTCAGTTAGAAGATCTGTGGCTGTGTTGCACACTCCTGTTTCTGGTGCTGGCAGTCTGTCTGGGTCAGTGGCTCACGTGTCAGTGACTACATCTGTGGCTGTGTCTCACACTCCTGTTGCTGGTGCTGCCAGTGTGTCTGGGTCCGTGGCCCATGTGTGTGTCACTCGGGCTGTGGCTGTGTCTCACACTCCTGTTGCTGGTGCTGCCAGTGTGTCTGGGTCCGTGGCCCATGTGTGTGTCACTCGGGCTGTGGCTGTGTCTCACACTCCTGTTGCTGGTGCTGCCAGTGTGTCTGGGTCCGTGGCCCATGTGTGTGTCACTCGGGCTGTGGCTGTGTCTCACACTCCTGTTGCTGGTGCTGCCAGTGTGTCTGGGTCCGTGGCCCATGTGTGTGTCACTCGGGCTGTGGCTGTGTCTCACACTCCTGTTGCTGGTGCTGCCAGTGTGTCCGAGGCAGGTAGTTCACGCAGTCCCCCTGAATCTGT
Organism: Lissotriton helveticus; assembly: GCF_964261635.1. Lineage (NCBI taxonomy): Eukaryota > Metazoa > Chordata > Amphibia > Caudata > Salamandridae > Lissotriton > Lissotriton helveticus. The sequence goes on along the minus strand of NC_136068.1, from coordinate 1,037,880,620 downwards.
GATGTGAGGTGCTGTACACTTCACTCAAATGTTAATTCACATGGTGTGTCCATTGAGAACTGCGTGGCACTCTTGTGGTCCCTGTGACGGGTTGGTAGGGACACGTAGTTGTGCTGCCTCTGATGTACCTGCTCTGTACTCTACAATGCCCTGTTGATGCTCTGATACTGCAACCTGCCCTCTCGTTACCTGCCTCTGATGTACCTGCTCTGTAATGCACAATGCCCTGTTGATGCTCTGATACTGCATACTGCCCCTCTCACGTGCTGCCTCTGATGGGCCTGTTCTGTGCAATGGACTGTTGATGCACTTTGGCCCTCTCACGTGCTGCCTCTGATGGGCCTGTTCTGTGCAATGGACTGTTGATGCACTTTGCCCCTCTCACGTGCTGCCTCTGATGGGCCTGTTCTGTGCAATGGACTGTTGATGCACTTTGCCCCTCTCACGTGCTGCCTCTGATGGGCCTGTTCTGTGCAATGGACTGTTGATGCACTTAGCCCCTCTCACGTGCTGCCTATGATGTACCTGCTCTGTACTCTACAATGCCCTGTTGATGCTCTGATACTGCATGCTGCCCTCTCGTTACCTGCCTCTGATGTACCTGCTCTGTAATGCACAATGCCCTGTTGATGCTCTGATACTGCATACTGCCCCTCTCACGTGCTGCCTCTGATGGGCCTGTTCTGTGCAATGGACTGTTGATGCACTTAGCCCCTCTCACGTGCTGCCTCTGATGGGCCTGTTCTGTGCAATGGACTGTTGATGCACTTTGGCCCTCTCACGTGCTGCCTCTGATGGGCCTGTTCTGTGCAATGGACTGTTGATGCACTTTGCCCCTCTCACGTGCTGCCTCTGATGGGCCTGTTCTGTGCAATGGACTGTTGATGCACTTAGCCCCTCTCACGTGCTGCCTCTGATGGGCCTGTTCTGTGCAATGGACTGTTGATGCACTTTGCCCCTCTCACGTGCTGCCTCTGATGGGCCTGTTCTGTGCAATGGACTGTTGATGCACTTAGCCCCTCTCACGTGCTGCCTATGATGTACCTGCTCTGTACTCTACAATGCCCTGTTGATGCTCTGATACTGCATGCTGCCCTCTCGTTACCTGCCTATGATGTACCTGCTCTGTAATGCACAATGCCCTGTTGATGCTCTGATACTGCATGCTGCCCTCTCGTTACCTGCCTCTGATGTACCTGCTCTGTAATGCACAATGCCCTGTTGATGCTCTGATACTGCATGCTGCCCTCTCGTTACCTGCCTATGATGTACCTGCTCTGTAATGCACAATGCCCTGTTGATGCTCTGATACTGCATGCTGCCCTCTCGTTACCTGCCTCTGATGTACCTGCTCTGTAATGCACAATGCCCTGTTGTTGCTCTGATACTGCATGCTGCCCTCTCGTTGCCTGCTATGTTGTACCTGCTCTGGTGCCCACTTTGCCCATGCTCACGCATACACTGTGATTTGACCCCTATTTTGGACAATAAAGGTAGTCTATCAAGTCTCGTGGTCTGTCGTTGTCATTCCTGCTTGCGTACTGCAAATGTGTATTCGTATATGCTTCTCATCAGTGGTTTCGGTAACATGACACTCCCCCTCCCTACGTCACGTCCCTTGCTGGTATTCCCCTCCAGACAGCCAATGGTTTGTACCTTACCTGCGTCGTCGTCCATAGTAGGCCATGACTAGGACGTGGTGGATCGCGAAGAGCATCGGGAAAGCGTGTAGCGCCGGGTCCATGGAGGTGGTCAGCTTGCGGTGGGTATCTCGGCTGTGTCACCTATGTTCGCTGTGGGGATTCCGCCGTGTTAAGACAGGTTGTTTTTCCGCTGCGGTTTTATGTGTGTTTTCCGCCATCTTGATTTGGGGGACGGTCTTCGACGTCAGTGCGTACGGCGGAGCGTCCAGATGTGTTCCGTCCGCCGCGTGGTCGTGTGTAGTTGGCCGGCGGAGCGTGTTTTTCCGTCGCGGACGGAAATTTGACACGTTTTCCTATCCTGATATGGCGGACGGAGTATCCGCGGCAGGCGGACACGGAAAAGGCTTTTTCCGCCTACTCCAGGGCCGCGGTGGCTCTTCCGTCCGCCATCCTGATCGACCCCTAAGTAGGATGTCAGTAAAATGACTGGATTATACTCATGATGTTAAGACCTGGCCAGGAGTCAAGAACAGAGAAGCTGATTTTTTAAATAGGTTACACTTATCCATAGTTATAGGAGATGAGATGTTATAAGATGATGACAAAGTTGCATTACTATGTGATAATGGTCTGGGGGGAATCTCACTTCCTGAGTGGAAGGACCACATGTCCAAATATGGCAGTTTGAAGAAGATTGCATGGTATGTAACTAAAGGTTGGCCCAATAAAAGTAAACTTAATATGGATGAAATAATGTTTTGGGAAGTAAGGAATGAGCTGTGTGTCGAGGATACCTTGTTAATCAGATCTGGTAAGGTGGTTCCGTCTGTCACTTTAAGGAAAAGATTATTACATTTAAGCCATGAGGGTCGCCGTAGCATATCTAAAACCAAACAAAGAGTAAAATACAATTACTGCTGGCCTGGTCTAGACCAACAAATTGAGTTATTAGTTTGGGAGTGTGTTGCATGTAATGATTCTGATAAGTGCCTTAAAACCTTTAAACCTCCCCTGAGTCCCATTGAGAGTTTAAATATGTCATGGGATAGAATAGGAGAGGATGTGGTAGGACCTGTAGAAGGTACTGATGGAGAGTTTGAGTACATTTTGGTACTCGTTGATCATTTTTCGAAAGGGCCTAAAATTAGAATTGTGCGCTATGCTGATTGTGCAAGCTTTGTTACATTCTTAGACAAAAAAATTAAGAGGAAAAGTCTACCTAAATGCATCATCACAGATAATGGCCCACAATTCATGTTTTCTTCTTTTAAGGATTTCCTGAAACGCAATTGTATTAAACCCCAAACTACATCAGCTTATCATCCCGTGGGTACTTGTTTAGTTGAGCGCTTCAACACGGTGCTCAAAGGTAGCATTTACTTGTCAAAGGGCAGTACATTAAACTGGGAAGGTGATATGTGCAAAATGATTTGTGCCTACAGGATCACACCAAGCTTAATTATGGGCAGCAGTCCATTTACAATGATGAGGGAAAGGCTGGCGTTGAGCAAACATATGAGTTGGATGTCTGCTTCTAAACAGGCTGAGCGGTCCCCAGAACTGGTGAGGAGGAAGATTGCATTGTCGCAGAAATATTACAAGGAATGGTATGACAAAAGGCATGGATCGAAACACATGTTATTCAAGTGTGGTGATTGGGTCAAAGTTCGTATGGAAAAAAAAGTCAGGAAAGGAGAGAGCAGATTCTCTCAACCTTTGCACATTCGTGAAATATTTTGCAACTCTGTAAAACTAAGCGATGGTAAGGTTTGGCACATGAGCAGAGTAGTTAAATGTGTGTCCAATGAAAGGTTATTTGACAACAAACTTAACAGTGATATTTGGTTGGATTTTGATGACGAAAGGGACGACCTCAGGAATTTGAATGATGAATTGGAGGATGTTTTGGGTGAAGGAAATGGTGATGCTGGTGAGGTACATGTTTCCATTGACACATCCACTAATGATGTTGATGATTAAAGAAATGGTCTTGGTGCCTCTATGGGGTTGGATAATCCTGTTAGCTGCCAAGGCAATACAAGTAGATTTGGTAGACCCATAATCAACCCAAAGAAATATGATGATTTCATTATGATGGAGTAGTATTTCAAGCTACTTGTTCTTTTCTTTATTTGTACTTCATTCAAATTGGCACGCCAAATGGATCTTCAAGACCTTGTGTAAGTAATTCCAGTTTATTGCCTTCACATAATTGCAGTAAACCCTAGGTACCAATTTATTTAGTACATTGTTGAACATTCATGGTTTTTGTTACAATTTTGTTTAACTTTGTTTTTTTCCAGTAGTGTGGTAGGGGTGATGTGTTGTAATGATGTTATGTAGCGTGATGTTAGGGCACTGTGATGTAATGCAGTTCAAGCGATGTGATTAGCACTACATGTCACACTACACATGAATTCCACAGTTTACAGAGGATGAACTGAACAGATGGTTTAGAGATACCCAAGGAACCAGACGTGTCTGGGGATATGAAGAATAAACTTACCTTGAACACATGAAGGAGAATCTGTCATTATTACAGATATATATATATATGTATGTCTGTGTGTATATGTATATCTATATATCTATTGTGAGGAGGAGACAGTGAGGGGAAGGACGCTTACCGAACCAACCTTAAAGGGGGGAGAGGGGGGGCAACATCGCGGGTGCTGCCTCCGAGACACCGTCCATACTCCTCTCATCTGTTTTCACAGGAGCGCGTCGACAGGCATGACCCGGAAGAACCGCCTACCCAAACCGGAACAGAAACCCAAGGACCAATAAGAGACAGGTGGATGAGGAAAGGAGGGGCGGAAAGTATTCGGGCAGAAGAACGAAGACACCGAGGTGGTGTAGCCGAGAGAGAAGACGCGGGACCCGAGAGGAGCAGAGAAGACGCGGGACCCGAGAGAGAAGACCCGGGACCTGAGAGGAGCAGAGAAGACGCGGGACCCGAGAGAGAAGACGCGGGACCCGAGAGCAGCAGAGAAGATGCGGGACCCGACCTACCAGAAACCAGAACACCAGGGAACCCAGAAGAAGGCGAGGAAAGCTGGTTCAAGGACTGGTGGTGTCCGGAGGATGCTGGGGAGCGGGCGTGACTCAGGAGAGTTACGGCGGGAGCCGGTGAGTACTTACGGCTCGGGGTTGCTAAGAAAGGGAGGGGAGGGTAGAAGCGGGAGGGAGTAGCAAGGGGAGGAATAGAGTGAACGGGAGGGTCACAAAGGCGACTGTAACTCTTCTTGTTAAGACATAGGCCACTCTAAGTTAAAAGAATACTGAGAGCAAGTACCTCTGAGTTGAGAATTGCGCACTTTTCCTTTCTTTTTCTCCTCCTATGAGCCTCCGGGGAAACCATCCTGGTCCAGAGGAACCAAAGAGCAAGACAACATCATTGCCCTTAACAACCCCCTCCAGCTCACAGGAGTCCTCAGAAGAAGACGACCACCAAGGACCCTCATTCCATCCACCTACCAACCCTCTTCTTATCAATAAACCTCTTTTTGTTAAACCCCTGATACAGCCTCCACGCCTGTTTATCAAACCCACACTCCCACATATATATATATATGTATATATATATATATATATATATATATATATATATATATATATATGTATGTCTGTGTGTATATGCATATCTATCTATCTATCTCTCTCTCTCTCTCTATATATATATATATATATATATATATATATATATATATGTACATGTGTGTGTGTGTGTATATATATATATATCTAACAGCTCCCCTGACAAAGTCAGAAAACCCAGCACTCGTAGTGAGTAAAACCGTTTGGTTTATTTTGCACACAAAAGGAAAAACGCGTATCGGCTCTTGCCTTCGTCAGTTTTAAACTGGCGTCGGTGAGGTAAACGTAAATAGTGGCGAAATTAAGAAACATAAAAATAGGACTACAAGTCCAAAATCATAGGCACCATCTTAAAGTAGTAAGAAACACATAATTTTAACACAAATCAATTTGTAACGTCGTGTAACGCTGTCTTGATTAATAGATCGTTTTCAAGTTCATTTGGCCCTGGATGGGCATACATCATATTTCAAATGATTGAATTCATTAAACAATAATCGTGACAGTTGTATACACATTTCTTAATGATCATAATCAGATTGTGGAAGAGCATATTCTCCTTATAGTTCACGAACTCAAGACACCTCATAATAGGTGATTCTTATGAAGCTAGTATTTGTTCAATCATCATTAATAGAATCGTTCCTGTTCGTGTACTTAAAGATTTTAAGACAGCATTCTTCCAACTTTGACCATATACATATATTTACATTGGAGCACAGACATAGTGGACTCAGGTTCTCGCGCAGCTAGATACTCAAATTCATTCAATACTATTGCTCACATTTACTACAGGTGTGACAGCAGTTCTTCTCCTGAGTTCATACCTCCTGGGGACTTTGTTTGGAGCTCGATAATGTATCTCGACTCCAAACGTCTCAACTGGCATTTGTAATTTCCTCCTCTCAAATCTTGTTTGATGCAGTCTAAACTAAAGAAGCTTAGAAGATTTCTGTCACTACCATGATGTAATGCGAAGTGACGGGCCATTGGGTAGTTGTCATCTTTATTCATGATGGCACGTTGATGTTCTAATATCCTCAGCTTGACTGCCTTAGTAGTGCTCCCTACATAGCGGTGTCCACAGGGACACTGTAAGCAATAAACAACAAAGGGTGTTGAACATGTCATAAATTTAGAAATTCTGATCTTTTCTTCTTTGTGGGGAACTTTGTAGGACAACACTCTCTTGCTTGAACTGCAGGCTTTGCATTTCCCACATGGGAAGGATCCATGCATAGACTGCAGTTCTTTTTTGGGTCTCATTTTAGGCAAGTGGCTTCGTACTAACTTGTCTTTCAAGGACTTAGTTTTCCTAAAAGTTATCATGGGATGGTCCGACAACTCTCTGCCAATGACTGTGTCTGATTTAAGGATGTTCCAGTTCCTAAGCATAATAGCTCTGATCTTATTCGCTGCCACCGAATAGTTGGTAATTAGTCGTATTATGCCATTGCCACTTTTACTATTCTTGTTCTGTTTCTCTTTCAGAAGAGATTCCCTTTCAATTTGTGCTACTCTTCCTTTTGCCTTTGTGAGGACTCTCTTGGAGTAGCCGCGGGATTCAAAGAGACTAATGCTACTCTCTGCTGCAATTGTGAAGTCTCTCTCAAGGGAGCTGTTACGTTTAATCCTTAACAGCTCTCCATAGGGAATACTACTAATGAGAGATCTTGGATGGTTGCTACGTCCATGAAGGACAGAGTTCCCTGCTGTCTCCTTCCTGTAGAGAGCTGTTTGGATCATACCTGACTCTACGAAGACCTTCAGATCAAGAAAACTGACCTCTTCTTTGCTCATCTTGTAAGTAAATCTAAGATTTAAGTCATTTGTGTTGAGGGCCCTGATATATTCCTCAGCCAAGGATTTTGGTCCCTTCCAAATGAGGAAGAGATCATCTATATACCTCCTCCAGCAAATTAAATGATCCACCCACACTGCCTTGTCATCGGCCCAGGCTACCTGCTTCTCCCACCAGCCCACGAATAAATTTGCGTAGCTGGGGGCGAAGCAGGTACCCATCGCCGTCCCTCTTGTCTGTCTATACCTCTGTTCCTGGAAGACAAAAATGTTGTTGTTCAAACAAAATGATATGAACTCTAAAATCATCTTGCTATGCTCCAAATATCTTGCAGAGCGTAAGTTTAATTTTTTTTTACTGCTTTTATCCCATCCAAGTGTCCAATGCTAGTGTACAGGCTGGAGATGTCCATGGTTATCATGATCATATCCTCCTCCCACTTGATGTCTTGTATCTGTCGCAAGAAGTCTTTGGTGTCCCTGGTATAGGAACTTAATTGCATGACACATGGTGCTAGGAATAAATCGATAAATTTGGACATTTTCTCAGTTAATCCTCCAATGGAGGAAACAATAGGTCTCCCAGGTGGTCTAGTGGGGTCTTTATGTACCTTAGACAGATGGTAAAAACAAGGGAGTCTAGGTTGTTGATTTTGTAAATAAAGATGTTCTTCCTTGGCTAGAATCCCCTTGTTGTACCAGTAATCAATTAATAGATGATATTCACGAATGCTGGTAAGGTACTCTTGTTCTGTGGTCGGTGAATAATTAATTTGGTCTTGAAGCTGGTTTAGGGCTTCTTTGCAGTAGTTTAGGCGGCTCTGGATGACAATATTGCCGCCTTTGTCTGAGGGCTTAATGACAATGGAGTCGTCTTTCTCTAAGTTTGAAATCGCAGCCCTTTCATTAGATGTTAGATTCCATCTTATGTTGTTCTTATTATTTGACTCCTCTTTGGACAATTTCTGCAATTCTCTATTTACAGTCTCTGAGAAGATGTCTATGGCATCTATAGGTGTCTGTGGTAGGAAACGTGAGGGGGGCTTCAAGTTGCTGTTTTCCCCAATCTGGACAATGCCGATACTTGTACCTCTGTCGGCTACTGTCGTTCGAGGTAGAGGATGGGGGTCACTTTCTTCCAATAGTTCTTCCAGAACTGCCATATTTTCTAGATCCCTGATGTTGATGTCAAAAGGATCACCTGGATCAGTTTGTCCCTCCAGAGTTGTTCTTTGCTCATTCTCTCTGAGGGCTTTCTGTTTGAAGAACTTCCACAATTTCATCTTGCGGATAAACAGAAATAAATCAATACGCGTCTGCGTATACTCATAACAGTTGGTGGGGCAGAATGTCAATCCTAACTTCAATACTTTCTCTTCATTCTGCGTGAGGACTCTTGACGATAGATTGATTATATTTAAATCTTCTGTCACTTCCTCTTGTTTCTGGGTTGTCGATTCCTCAACTGTCGAGTTGTATTTTCTGTGTTTACTCCCTCCTCTCCTCGTGATGCGCCTCTGCTTGTGATTTGTTGTTTTTCCGGAGGGCGCTTTTTCCCATCCCTCAGCCAATTCTGGCGAATAAGGTCAAACTCCTCGTGAAAAGAAGGCTGGCATCTTGCCTTTTCTTTTGGTCGTGTATCGGTCAAGTTCTCCTCTTCTGAGTGTTCTGCGCTTGTTGCTTCAGATTCGGAAGTTTCTCTTACTATGGGCTGTTTTTCTTGCTGTTTTAGATTTTTCGCCCTCAGGTCCCTGTATATATATATATATATCTATATATATCAACACCAAAGTTCCGGTCAAGGACTAGTCTCGTTCTCGAGTGGGTCGGCGTAGGGCTCCCGGTCACCCAATACATCCAAGAAAGTACTTCATTCGGGAGAATAAACGTCACCAACACTCTGGAAATTGCTGTGCATGAAGGTTTTAATACAGGCAGGAAAACAACGAGTTTTGCTTTGCAGCTTGATCACGTTTTGAAAAACGTGATCAAGCTGCAAAGCAAAATGCGTTGTTTTCCTGCCTGAATTAAAACCTTCGTGCACAGCAATTTCCAGAGTGTTGGTGGCGTTTATTTTCACGAATGAAGTACTTTCTTGGATATCTATATATATATAACCCCATATACATATATGTATTGCATTGACTGGTCGTCAGTTAAATTTCTTTTTCCTTAACTACTCTATTTCAATTCTGCTATAAAAGTATTGGTACATTTAGTGTTCAGGAATGCTGTTTATACATTTTCCAATTGCGTGTTATCATGCCCTCCAGGGGACCCTCAATGGCGCTCTTTAACGTCATTGACAGATCCCTGTCAGGCACGCTGTGATCTTTCTAATTTTATTTTCCACTAACTGACTCAGCCATGGAATCTAGGGCAGGACCAGGCCATGGCAGGGAGGAGAGTTGTGCACTGTAAGTGCATGTGTTGGTTTGGTCAGCCATCTTAAGATAGTCAAACCGACATGCACACTTACATTTCTCCAACCCAGCGAGAAGTGGCACAGGCTTCCTATGCCTGAGTGAGCATCAGACTAGCCCACTCAGGTCAATCCTGGTGCCACTCTCATCCTTGGTATAGCATGGGAGAAACGTCTGGATTAGGTGGAGAGTTTGTGCTTTGTGCCCCTGTGGTAAATAAATAATTAATTACCGGTTCTATTTTTCAGGATACTCATATAAACAGATAGCTCAATAAATAAGAGTCAAGATTCGAGGTAGCTGGAGTCTACAGGCTTTAATCAGACATAAAGGACAGGAACAGGACAGCCTGCATGGGAATGGGATGGCAGCTGCCGGGGGCAGGAATAAGGCTGGCTTTCAGTAACAAAACATTAGTATATATACCAAAAACAAATACATTACATTCAATACAGTAGGCGTAGCAGTAGGCGTGGTTTGTAGCAGTCGCGAAAGATAAGGCATAAAGTGGGTGTAACAAGAGGTGTGTACAGGGCGTATACATAGACATGTGATGCAAACGTAACAGAATATGTCATAAACGGGGCGGAAACATGGAGGGGGCTACCTGAGCAGCTGGGACCTCTAACCTAGTGGTGCGCGTAAACTGGCAATGACGTGTTACCAGGGAGAACTGGGGGCTATGACTTCTGCACTAGAAGAGGAGACGAAAGTCTGGAGGGTCAGAGCGACATGTACCTAGGCATATCTAGTATCTGGTGTTTATAGTACATGTTGATAGAATCCAAAAGTTATCAGGGTAAAGGCTAACAGACACTAAGACTGGTGCATGCATTATTCTAAATGTATTGCATGTGCGAGGAATATTCTATGAATATGAATACAGTATTTCTCTTACATGGAGACATAAAGGCTAGACCATGACGGAAACTATTGATGCGATTCAGTAGCTTAGGAATGCAGAGAAGGAGGGCTGGACTGATAACTAGAAACATAACATACTCTTGGCAGACTGGGAGGCAGAGCCAGGCCTAGCCGGGCACTGCGAGGCATGAAAGTAAGTGAAGGGTCAGGGATACAGGTGGGGGCTGTATCGCTCCTCGGAGAGTTCAGGAAACAGGAGCTGAATCTGAGTCCGGGCCCTTTTGAGGCCTAGAAACGGGGACAATTCAATGAATTAACGTGCACACTGTAAAACGTGGCAACGTAGCTTTACATAGGCCTGATATTCGTTATATTCACGAAAACTGGAAACTGGCATACTAGAGATGGACACAACTGTAATTGCGTCTTTAATCGATCAGAGGGGAATACATGCATATCGATCATGCACATATAACATAAGATGGGGAACACGTAGGCACATATGACATGGCAAAATTTACTTTTCCACATTCCCTCCTTGTGCCCTACGTTTCCATCAGGAAACATCAATATTCATGATACCATCTATCATTTCATATAGCATCATTTGCTCGTCTCGAATTGTCTTGGAACGGGACTTAGGACTAGGAATACAAGAGGTAGCACAAATGCCGCAAATCGCAGGGCCACATTGTATACAGAGGCAGCAACTGAATAGGATCATTACTGCAATACCTAGAAATGACAATACTTTCCATCCCCAGGCAGATATGATACTCCAGAGCCAACCGGACCATGTCCAGGTGCCTGGATTCTGGTGTAACTGATGGGCAATTCTATGAAGTCTGGTTATAGCTGAATAAACAGACGGCGCGTTATTAGGAATGAAAATGCAGCAACTAGATCCGATGACTCTACATGCTCCTCCTCTATCGGCCAGTATGACGTCAAGAACGAGACGATTTTGGAGCACGACAAATCTCATAGCAGATTGCTCTTCGGTTAAGTTACCTAGAGCAGAAGTAGTCTCATTCACTACTGCTTCAAGGGTTCTGGTTAGTCTACGTATTAACTTACTATTCTGGATAGGTCCTATAAAGAAGAAGAAACCTTTATTGAAATCTTGATATTGTTCTAGAGTAGTTTCAGTTTGATCGACAATCGGGGACTCAATCTCCCTTCTATGTCTGACCTGTACTAGATGTGTGTTTCTATGATAATCAGATGGGGCTAGAAAAACTGGTGGCAGTAGGAAGGCAATGTAACATGTTCCATCCCAATCGAGGGGCAGACGAACATATGCGGTCTGACCACAAACAAAATAAGAATGACGTGATGCTTTGAAAATAGATTTCCCACTGTCACTATACTTGACAGTAGTAGTACAATCACTATGTCCTACATGTGCGGAACCATTCTTTCTGACACATAATTCGCCTTTGACTGGTAGTACTGAAATAGCAGGTAAGTCTGGAGTAGTATCAGACTGAACATTCAATACCATAAAATTCGAAGAATAATTACCTAAATTATATACTTCATTTTCTAGATCTAACCCTGTTCTATGGGGGAGACCTTGCTTGTCTGGAAAACATGTTCTATTCAGAAGGGACATATCATTTGAAGATGACGTTAACATGGACCATGCTCCACACGAACCATTATGTGAAAACGGATAAGGAAAGAGTGGCAGAACTCCCTTCGGTGTCTGGAAAGGGGGGAGTCGACCACACACCCAACAATTAGTGGCATTGCTGGTCTGGTGTGAATAGTGTAACATTCGGATGAATGTATTATTACGCATAGCAAGACGATAGGATAGCTCGTGAGGAGGCAGATCACTAAATGTGTGCTCTACTGTAGCATTAGCAAACTTATTTATATGCGAAATTGGAAAACATAAATGTAATGCATAACTTGTGCAGGTAACCATCAAACTTAGAAACAATAGGAAACTTAGAATGACGATACATCGTATAGAGTTTTGACTAACTCTCTCACTATGGGGGTCTATCTCATACATGTCAGGGACCTGTCTAACCGTTTCACCCGAGAGGGACTTAGACAATTAAACTGGCTGACTTATTTTACTAGACCGGAGCTTTAACTTATACTCCTGTTGCGGAGTTTTCTCTAACAGAGGAACTTTCAGTTCAGGATTCAAATCAGTGTCTGGTTTCAGGCAGTCTTTAGAAATGTCCTTTGCAAATGTTTTTTTTCGGACTCCATGGAACTTCTTTAGATGAGACAGATGGACCCACCCCTTGCGGCCCTCCAACTTCACGGCCGTGCGGGTGGTCAGGAGAACAAGTCGCGGCTCCTTCCAACGGGGCTCCAGCAGACTTGAATGATCAAAGTTCCTTACAAGGATGAGGTCGCCTGGAATGACCTCATGCGGTTTCACTTCGGTGTTGTCTGGAAATGCGGCGGCAACCTGTGAACGACAAGAGTGTAGGGCAGACATCAAGGAAGCTAGGTAATCTGTCAGCATATTACTGGAAACATCTGTAATACTGCGGGGTCTAGGTGTACCCCACATATTTGGGGGGCGGCCGAATATGACCTCATAAGGGGACAGACCTGATCTGGAATGTGCGACCATTCTCATGTAGAATAAAGCAACTGGCAGGGCAACTAGCCAGTCTACACCTTTCTCTTTACATGTCTTAGCAATACGGATTTTCAGGGTCTGGTTATGTCTCTCTACGAGACCGGCTGCTTCAGGATGGCGCACACAATGGAACTTCCACTGGTACCCTAACAAGAGGGAAACATGTTTCATTAACTCAGATGAGAATGGCTGGCCGTTATCAGAATACACGACCCTAGGGAGTCCATAACGGGGAAAAAATTCACGAACCAACTGCTTGGCAGTGGTCGCTGCTGTGTAATCTGGAATTGGATATGCTTCTGTCCACCTGGACAAAGCGCATACAACTACGAGGACATACTTGAAACCTCGACATCGCTCCATCTGAATGTAATCCATCTGGAGGACTTCTAAAGGGTGGTCAGGAGGCTGGAATCCACCTTGTTCCACCGGGACACTTTTACCTGGATTGAACTGGCAACATATCATACAAGTACGGACTTTCTGCTTGGCTGCAGCTCGTAAGTGCTTGTTGAACCAAACGTTCTGTATACTGTCTAACATGGCTTTTTCTCCTAGATGTGCTGGACTATGTGCGGTATTGATAATGACTTGAACCATAGAGTCGGGGAGAAACCATGTGGCTTTTCCCTTCGTCAACCATCCCTGATCTGTCTGGACCCCTCCTTGTTCGGACCATTTCTTGATTTCTTCAGGAGTAGCATGTAACTGTATGTCTATGACATCTTGTGTAGGGTCCTTAACTGTCATACAGGTAGTCTGTTCTGGAGTGGATGTCTGTGTCTTGTTAACTGGAATGTCTGGTGTCTGAGCTGTAAGCTTGGCTGTTCGATCTGCTAGATCGTTACCTTGGGAAATGATGTCAGTAACTTTCGTATGTGCCTTGCACTTCATGATAGCGATAGCTGTCGGTAAATGTATTGCATCTAACAGAGCTTGAATGAGGAGACCATGCTGAATCTTGGTTCCATGAGAAGTCATGAAACCTCTCTCCTGCCAGAGTACTCCGAAGTCGTGTACAACTCCGAATGCGTAACGTGAATCTGTATATATGTTTACTTTCAGGTTCTTGGCACGTATGCAGGCTTGGGTCAGAGCAACTAGCTCTGCTGCTTGAGCAGACAGGATGTCAATACGGTGTGTTTCTATAACTTCGGTGTCAGTAGTCACTGCATACGCGGCTACTAGTTCTCCTGTACTAGTTCTCATACATGAACCATCCACATAAAGTGTAAGGTCGGGATTAGGTAATGCAATGTCTGTCAGATCTTGTCTTGGCTTAGTCATAGTATTAATGACTTCCACACAGTCGTGTGTGGCAGGATTTGAAGTAACTGATGGTAACAGGGTAGCAGGATTTAGAACGTTGCAGCGTCTGATTTCTATGTGTGGCTGGAACAGTGTCAGTTCATAACCTGTTAAACGTGCAATGGTCAAGTGCTGTGTCTGTGTTCGGTTTAAAAGAACTTCCACGGAGTGTGGAACTTGTACTGTCAAGGAGTGTCCTAATACTATGGAATCACTTTGTCTGATAGCTAGAGCTGTGGCTGCAACTGACTTGAGGCACGCAGGCAAAGCCTGGGCTACTGGATCTAATGTGCTCGAAAAATAAGCACAAGGCTTGTACTGTCCTGCTTGATCTTGTGTGAGAACAGATAATGCAGTACCATCACGTTCTGTGACAAAAAGTGTAAAAGGCTTACTGTAGTTCGGTGTTGCTAGAACAGGTGCTTGGCATAAGGCTTTCTTTAATTCATTAAAACTAAGTGTATGTTCAGATGTCCAAGGGAGGACAGTCGATACGGCTGCCTCCTGTGTCGTTAACTGTATCAGTGGCTTGGCTAGAAATGCATACTGAGGAATCCATTGTCTGCAGTAAGAAGTGAGGCCAATAAAAGCACGTACCTCCTTCTGTGTCTTGGGCTGTGGAAGACTCGCTATCAACTGGATACGGTCTGGTGTCAACTGCCTACCCCACTTGGACAGTAAGTGGCCTAAGTAGATCACTTGCTGGACACAGAACTGGAGCTTTGAAGGGGACACCTTGTGCCCCATCTCGGCCAGAAAATACAGAATTGTAAGTGACGCTCGTTCGCAGTCACGTTCAGAACGGGCTGTGATCAGTAGATCATCGACATACTGGAGCAGGGCAGTGTCAGTTGGCATGTGGATATTGTCTAGTTGTCTTTTAAGTGCTTGACTGTAAATACTAGGACTTTCTGTGAAACCTTGAGGAGCTCGTGTGAATTTATAGCTCCTTCCATTTAAACAAAAACCGAAAAGGTACTGGCTGTCTGGATGAATGGGGACACTGAAAAATGCATTCTTGAGGTCGATGACAGTGAAAAATGTAGCTTCAGAATCAATGGCTGTCAATAGGGATGAAATATCTGGGACTACTGGATACTGGGGTATGATACATTTATTAAGTTCTCGAAGGTCAATCACTAATCGATATACTGGAGGTGCATTTGGATCAGTACGTTTCATGACTGGAATGATAGGAGAATTACATACATTGGAGTCAGTTTCTACAACCACTCCTTGAGCAATGAGCTCATCAATAATTTTGGATAAGGCTGCTACAGCCTCAGGTGGCAATCTATATTGTCTGATTCGTGGCAAGACTATACCTTGCTTGAGAGTCACACGATGGGGTGTGATTTGCATAAAACCTACATCAGTTGGACCTTGCGCCCATAAATGCTGCGCTACATTGGATAATCTTGGATCAAAATCGCGTAATACATAGTGACCTTTAAAGTCACGCAAAAACAATCGTATTCCTTCTGGGGAGCAGCAAATTACTGCACCTAATTCTTTCAATGTTTTAATGCCTAACAAATTTTCTGGACATGACTTCGTAAGTAACAAATCAGTAGTTCGGGACAATGGACCAACTTCTAGAGTAACTGGCTTTGAAATCTCGTTAACAATAGGCTTTCCTGAAAATCCAAGGGAAACATTTCTAGAGCCTGAGAGCGGAGCCCCTGGAACCTCGTCATGACTGATAGTAGTCCTACTTGCCCCTGTATCAATCAAAAACTTTCTGTCTTTCCCTAATACTTGACTGTGCACATAGGGACCCTCTTGATCTACAGGTATCTCGATGAGAGGCAAGCCTACCTCCCTCTCTAGGCTGTTTCATGAATACTGTTGATACTCTGGATACTCTGTCTGGGCATACTGGTACATCTGCTGTGTAACATGCTGTGTTGCAGCGACAGGCTGCGGTGCTGGAACTGTCTGTGGTGCATTCTGTGGTGGCTGAGAAGTCTGTGAAACTTGTTCTTGTCTAGGCGGACGTGGTCTTTCTTTAGTCTTACCAGTAGCTATGTTGTGTTTCAGAACTGCACACTCGTTTATAAAATGACCTGGCTGTTTACAATAATTGCATGTCCCTTTAACGGGAGCTGCAGGATGACTGACTTGATTCGGACCCCTCTTCTGACTGTCTTGTGGAACAGATTGTGCAACTAGTACTTTCATTTTCGTGTCTTTCATACGTCTCCTTTCGTGTTCTTGCTCTTCCCTGATTCTATTCTGGTGATACTGGAGCATTTGGAGCATTTGTGACGGGGTATTAGCTTGCCAGGTACTTTCGACTTTTAATACTCGATTTTTAACTTGTGGACTTGAATTCTCGACTAGTTTAGTAACAAAAAGATGAGGGTATGACTCGCTACCTGTCTTCAAACCACTGTTAATAATAAAACATTTTTCAAATCTAGAATAGAAATCACTAGTGTCTTCATCCTGTTTCTGTTTACATGCTGAGATTGCATCCCAATCTTCCTTTTTCGTGGATAATAACCTTGGCAAAACTTGTATCAATAACTCGGGCAATTCTTTACATTTGTCCCCAAGACCGGTACCTGGTACTCGTATTTTATCTTCAGCTTCTAGAGCTGTCCAATCAATCTTTTTCTCTCCCACCTCCCATTCTTTTTCCTTGAGTTTTTCATATACCCCTGCGGGCAACAGGACCTTTAGCATTTTAATGACATCTGGATACGTGTATTCTCCCATACGGAGCATGTCTTTTAATTCTCGATGGAACCCTGCTGGATCTTTGTCGTGACAAGGAATTAATTTCTTCATCTCTAAGAGTTCCATCTTTGTGATAGGGGTGTAAACAAATACTCGTTGCATTTCACCACCCGCTGTCCTAACTGGGTGTACTTCTTGTAACGGATGCTGTCTATCTATGTAAAATGGTTTACTTTCTGGAGGTGAGACGTGAACAAAATGCGGATTCAGAAACGTTCTATATTTGTGGCGCTGTTCTAGAATGACACTAATTAAATCGGTACCTAAACCTTTCCATCTATACTGGAGTAACTCGTTCAGAACATCATGTAACGGACCTGGATCAGAATGTTGTCCCTCATACAGTGTAATGAGGTGCTGGATCATATACATACCCACCAGTCGCTGCTCGGCTGGGGGCAGTTTCAGAAACATTTGTGCCACTATTTCATCTGGAAAAGTGGTAGAATCAGTAGTCCATCGGACTGCTGATCGGGCTAGTTCTAGTTCATGCATGGTACTAAGTTCACTATAACCGATACGTGATTTCAGAATGTGATCGGTAGCTTGAAATACTTGTTCAAGATTCTCTTGTTCTAGTGCTGGAAGGTGAAAAACTTTCTTGTGTTCTAGGCGTGAATGTCGGTCTAGAAGTCTAGATTTACCTACATACGCTATTCTGGCGGTATTCTCGTCTTCTACCTCTTCAGTATCAGTGTTGTCTTCTTTCTCGCTTACTTGTGCTGCTTTGCGTTTCTCGTGTAACCTTATTATTTCCTTACGAATTTTCTTGTACATACTCTCTATACTACTGAGTGTCTTGTGTCTTCCCTCGGCTATATGATCACTCCACTTTGTCAGAACTCTCATTTCGATCGGATCTTTGTCTGGATAATCTTGTTCCCTTATTAAACAATTGATTAGAAACTTTAATAGCATGAGCTGGGTCTCAGCTTTCCTTAGAGACATGATTTCGCCAATACTTTCTGGATCGTCTCCTGTACGGATGAAACAATATATTCTGTCTAGATCTTCTTTCATATTCGGTAGGGTGTCCAAATACTCGGTCACCCATCTTACACGCAATGAATATATAACCATATTATCATCGCCTGGGACTGGATCATAACGGCATTCGGTGAGAGCTCGTCTGATATCTGCAACGGACTGATATTTGGGCGTACGCTGTAACGCACGTTCATGTAACTCGACTAACGTTACACGTTTGTGTGGCGGCGGGGTACCAGGAGGACCCCCCCCCCCGCGGCCCCTATACTAGAATCGTCGACTGATACTCTTCGTGCTGGCAGAGTGACCGATGTAGCGGGAACTTGTACTACGGGCTGGACCGGGGGTACCGTAACAGGTGCTGTAACAGGTGCCCCGGTGGCTGGAGGAACAGGAATTACATTATTTACAGGAGCTGGCGGAACAGGATTTGCATATTCTGGGACTGTGTCGTCCAAATAGGACGAGAGAAAAATATCAGCTGCGGTCGGTTTGTGACGTAGCTTAATCGGAACCAATGTCGGCGGAAAATTACATGGTGCTTCCGGGGTTGCTTTTGGCAAGCCCTCGGCAAGAAGAGGATACATACCCTTAATAAGGGCATTTCTCTGTCTGTCTGACTGTTCGGCTTTAACTCGTTCACCTACTTCGATTAATTCCCTTTCTTGGGCTCTTTCTGAGGATTCTCTACTTAATTCTGACTTTCTGATTTCTTTTTCGGTTCTTTTATGAGATTCTTTGCGCCATAACTCGATGGCATCTTTCTGGGACTGTCTGGATTTCTTTTTCCATAATGCTTCTTCTACTCGCATGATGCACTCGGCATCCCATGTACCTGATACAGGCCATCTATATTTCTCTTCTAGATTTTTAGTATACTCGACCCATAAGTCTAGATATAATATGGCACTTATGCCATGCTTATGATACATAAAATGACCTGGACTGTCCCTAGGCGGGACAGGAACTGCTTCTTCGAGCAGACCTTTTCTGGTTTTTAACTGACGTAACTTCGAGAACAGAGGCATAACTTAGACTGGAATCTGGACACAATACAATACACGATAAACACAATAATAACTTGAAAACAAATCACTCATACCACAACATTGAAAACACATGAAATAACATTTAAAATAACAGTTCGGACAGAATACTACCTGGAATACTGAAAACAGAAACACATGAATTTCTCGAGAACAGAACAGAACTTACTGGAATGACTAGATGCACTGCTAAAACAGTACGAAACTTACCGGTCTCATAAAGAGACACGTCAGGACCCGCATCCACCTAGGTGGACACTTCGTGTTGGATCTGTGTACCCAAACCCACGGACCTGAGACAAATTAATTGACCCTGTCTAGATACTACCCCAGCAATGGTACTCACCGGGCAGCAAGAACGGAAGGCCTCGGACTGGACTGGACTGTTACGACGACGGACGGACGAACTTCGGACTTCAGTTACAGGTGGGCCTCCGGATACCTCGGACCTTGGACTCTCGGCTTGGGCTCTGGTCGGGACTCGCCGCGTTCCTCCACCGCCTCGTCTGGACGCTGGACCGCAACCTCCGTCTCCTCCGTGGGCCTGAGGGATACTTGAAGCAGAAATATCTGCACGTGGCCGGTATGGTTCCGTCACGGCTGCAGAGGATCAGGGGGCCTGCGTGGCTTCTCCGGCGCGTGGGGAAAGGGCAAGTTCCTGTTCGGGCGCCATTATGTGGTAAATAAATAATTAATTACCGGTTCTATTTTTCAGGATACTCATATAAACAGATAGCTCAATAAATAAGAGTCAAGATTCGAGGTAGCTGGAGTCTACAGGCTTTAATCAGACATAAAGGACAGGAACAGGACAGCCTGCATGGGAATGGGATGGCAGCTGCCGGGGGCAGGAATAAGGCTGGCTTTCAGTAACAAAACATTAGTATATATACCAAAAACAAATACATTACATTCAATACAGTAGGCGTAGCAGTAGGCGTGGTTTGTAGCAGTCGCGAAAGATAAGGCATAAAGTGGGTGTAACAAGAGGTGTGTACAGGGCGTATACATAGACATGTGATGCAAACGTAACAGAATATGTCATAAACGGGGCGGAAACATGGAGGGGGCTACCTGAGCAGCTGGGACCTCTAACCTAGTGGTGCGCGTAAACTGGCAATGACGTGTTACCAGGGAGAACTGGGGGCTATGACTTCTGCACTAGAAGAGGAGACGAAAGTCTGGAGGGTCAGAGCGACATGTACCTAGGCATATCTAGTATCTGGTGTTTATAGTACATGTTGATAGAATCCAAAAGTTATCAGGGTAAAGGCTAACAGACACTAAGACTGGTGCATGCATTATTCTAAATGTATTGCATGTGCGAGGAATATTCTATGAATATGAATACAGTATTTCTCTTACATGGAGACATAAAGGCTAGACCATGACGGAAACTATTGATGCGATTCAGTAGCTTAGGAATGCAGAGAAGGAGGGCTGGACTGATAACTAGAAACACAACATACTCTTGGCAGACTGGGAGGCAGAGCCAGGCCTAGCCGGGCACTGCGAGGCATGAAAGTAAGTGAAGGGTCAGGGATACAGGTGGGGGCTGTATCGCTCCTCGGAGAGTTCAGGAAACAGGAGCTGAATCTGAGTCCGGGCCCTTTTGAGGCCTAGAAACGGGGACAATTCAATGAATTAACGTGCACACTGTAAAACGTGGCAACGTAGCTTTACATAGGCCTGATATTCGTTATATTCACGAAAACTGGAAACTGGCATACTAGAGATGGACACAACTGTAATTGCGTCTTTAATCGATCAGAGGGGAATACATGCATATCGATCATGCACATATAACATAAGATGGGGAACACGTAGGCACATATGACATGGCAAAATTTACTTTTCCACACCCCAGTGACTGCCGGGAGGAGAGGAGCACCAAGGCGGCCGACAGCATCAGCGTTGATGACAGGACAGGTACGTTAAAAAACTATTATTCCTCAACGCCCCCTCCTCCTCCTCCACTGCCTCACCACTTTGGATTTGGGCAGACGCCACAGCTCCTTTGTGGTTTCTCTGGTGAATTCCATGTGGAGATTCCTTCCACCCTTTGCCTGATGCCACTCTGCAGCAGCAACTCTGAGAAGCCGATCGGCTTCCGATGCTGCCTGGTGGCTGAATTAGGAAGTGATTCAATAAATGTCTTGTTTGCAAGCATCAGAGCAACGGCGAGGGGGCTCTCCAAAGATATTTAAATAAGGGTGTTTTTTTCCTGCTGGCCAAATGGTTGGCTTGTGGTGCTCTCACCCTTTTCTCCAGGGACCATGAATATTCCCACTATCACGAAGGAAGGAAGAATGGCCCACTGAGCTGTGAGGCATGCTTGCAGCAGTTAACAGAGTGCTTATTCAGGTTATTTCAAAGGCTCCTAACCACTTACAAGAACAAATATACAAATTAGCAATGCAGATATCCAAGGTCTTTGAGGAAAAGAACTCATTGGTAACAGAGACAGTTATGGTCTAATCTCTTACCCCATTTAAACAATTTGGCTGGCGTATAATATAAATTAAAGAGGGTCTTAAAATGCTGTGCCCTCAAATTTGAGGATCGCAGAAACCTTTTATCCATTGCCAATGCCCTGTCTAGATCGATGTCTGGATCCTGCAATTTGGAGGCCCAGCTCTCCTCCATCTTGATCAAGTCATCAGGGAGACTCTCCAAAAATAACCCGTAAAATTCCTTAATTCTATGGCCACCCCCTTTCATATAATCAAGTAGTGCACACCCTGTGGATATATTCAGACGCGGTCTTTTTGATTTGATTATATTGACCAACTGCATATACTTAAATTCTTGACCGCCTTGCAGTGAAAATCTTGTCCTCAACAATTCGAGAGGCCTACAAACATCTTTTATCATTACTTGGCCTAGTGTAGTAATCCCCTGTCTTTCCCAGTGTTTCCATGGACCATCATCACTTAGATTCGGGAATAGATCTGAGTTCCATAGTAGGGTATGCTGGTTATATCTTGGGATATTCTGATTTTTATATATAGAAGACCATATCCCCCAGATATCTTCAAGTATCTTGTAACCAAATGCTTTAAAGAAACGCTTATCATGCTTCCTCATCAGTATCCCATATACTTCCCTCCCCAAAGCCAGGTGATAGATAGAGGGGATGTCTCCCTGACTGTATCTAACATCCTCTGGGAAGAAGAGCACCGACATCTCTGTAAGGAGACAAGCCCAGTTATAAAACCTGAGATTTGGTATTCCCAGCCCACCCTTTTCTTGGGGAAGGGACATAAACTTATTAGATCTCCTGACCTTTCCATACTGCCATACAAAGTTCATAAAGATAGACTCCATTTCCTTAATCATTGCATCTTCTATTCTGAAAGGAATTGATCTAAATTTATATAAAATCTTAGGAAATCTTAGGAAAGATAGACATTTTTATGACATTAACCCTTCCTATAATTGATAGATGAAGCTTGTCTATTCTTCTCAGGTCCTCTTTAATCTTAACCAGTAATGGCTCGAAGTTATCTTTAATGATATCCCTTGGCTGGGCATTAATTGAGATACCTAAGTAGACTACTGAGTCCACATATCTATTATCCGTTTTAATTATATTGCTGGTGCACAATACCTGCGTCTTAGCTACATTCAGACGATATCCAGATAGTCTGCCAAATTCTGAGGTGATTCTAACTATTTCTATCAATGCACTATCAGGATCCATAGTTAATATAGCAACATCGTCCGCATAGGCGAGAACCTTGGTATGGAATCCATTGGTCACAACTGGCTTAATTTTACTGTTCATTAAAAGGGTTATTAAGGGATCTATATACAGTGCAAAGAGAATGGGTGAGCACGGGCACCCTTGTCGCGTCCCCCTTGATATATGGATCTTCCCCGAATGCTCACCCATGAGATGAATACTGGCCGTTGGATTAAGATACATAGCCCGAACTGCCTGCGAGAATCTAGGGCCGAAACCTCTGTCTTCCATCACCCTCCACAAAAAGCTCCACCTGACGCGGTCGAAAGCTTTTTCTGCGTCAAGGAGGGTCATTGCGACCCTCCCCCCCTCAGCAGCGTGTATGTCGAATAATGTAATGGCTCTCCTTATATGGTCGGTCGTGCCTCTACCTGGGACGAAGCCATGCTGCCAGGGGGAGACCAGGGACCCGATGATCCTTCCCAGCCGCGTCGCCATGATTTTTGCATACAGTTTATTGTCGCTATTTATTAGCGATATTGGTCTGTATGAACCAGGGCTTTCTTTCGGTTTCCCCTTCTTATGGAAGACCACAATATTTGTTTCGGTCCAAGATTCCGGGATAACCCCGGTGTTCATGACCCCGTTAAATAAGTCCAATAGCAGAGGTGTTATTACTTCACTTAAGCATTTATACACCTCCAAGGGTATGGCATCGGGACCTGCCGCTTTACCAGTTGCTAGATCCTGTAGAGCCTCAGATAATTCATCTATAGTTATGCTTCGTTCCAATATTTCTCTCTCACTAGAGGTAAGTTTAGTTCCCATTTCCGGCCAATTTACACCCAGATCATCCCTATCCGACTCTTCCTTATATAGGTCTTGGTAGAATCTTCTAAAAACCTCAAGAATTTCATCTGACTTCTTATAAGTTCGGTCTCCTTCCTTTATTTCAGTTATAATATTCCTTGATGAGGCCTGCCTTATCCGCAGAGCTAAAGCCTTACCAGCACTTTCCCCTGTTTCATACATTCCAGCCCTATGGGTTTGATATACTGCTGCAGCTTTTTTGGCCAATTGTATCTGAAGTTCAGCCTTAATACTATTCAACCGTTCTAAACTTATGTTGCCCTGAGTCCCCTGACATACATCTTTTCTATGTTGTTCCTCTGCCTCGGCCAATTTACCCAATAAACTTTCCCTCTCTATCTTGGTTCTATTCCACATTCGGCCCGTGTAGCTAATTGTCTCACCTCTCAGACCTGCTTTAAAACTATCCCAAACAACGATACGGGAAGCACTATATCTATTTGCGTCAAAGAATGATTGACACCACTCTTTCAAATACGATATATAATTATTGTCCACTAAGAGCTTCCTGTCGAAAGTCCAGGGTCTAACTTTTTTCCCTTGTTTGTTAATGGTAATTGTCAAAACAATGGGATTATGATCCGATATTAACTTAGGTAACCTTACTATTTCCACATTAGAGAGATAATTAGCTGTTATCATAAAATAGTCCAATTTAGTGTATTTATTCAAAGGATGTGAAAAATAGGTAAACCCTGGATTGTCCCTGTTTAAGCTTCCCCAGACATCTATCAAACCATGAGATTGTATAACAGAGGATATCGCTTTAAATACCCGTGGCTTCCGACCTGTGTATACATTCCCGTTTGTGAAATCTGCTGAGATATTTAAATCTCCACACATTACTATTGGTGCCGACCAGTTAGTTAATTCCTGCTCTAAATGGTCTATCACTGCTGGATCATCGAAGTTGGAGCCGTATATTGAACATATGGTGATGCCTATGTTCATCTCACATATTGCCCATCTTCCAAATATGTCGGCCTTACATCTTTTAGCCCCCCCCAGCCCAGTCCTTCCGATTATTGCTACCCCTTTTATCATAGATGTTTGTGAGGAGCATGATAAAATTTCGTACCCCCTTAAATTCAGCCAGTGTCTTTTTTTCCAAGGTAGATGGGTTTCTTGTAGGCATAAAATATCGGCCCCTATTATTTTAATGTACTCCTCCAACCTGCCCCTTTTTTTCCAATTGTTCAAACCACCTATGTTAAGGCTTATAACATTTAACTTAGACATAGCCCTGCAGGAAACATAACCATTGGTCTATCCGATCAATTATTCTCCTGGACACATCATGTGAATAGAACAACTTTATCATTATTTCACTTATACCAATATACACTTTAGCTATATGAACTTTCTTTTTTTTTGCTTTCAACCCCCCATGTTCCACCCCCCCGCCCCACAGCACACCCCCCCTGAACCCACCCCTACCCCTGACCCCCACCCTAAAGGAGCGCGCAGACTAAGTCTGTGCGTGTGATGGATGCAGCGTAGCAGTGGGCTCTTTATCCAAACATAGAAATTACATTGGAAACCCCCTTCCCCTGGAATTTACCGGAAGCAAAAAAAAAAAAAAAAAAAAACCAATTAATTACACTATTTAGTCCGTGAGAACAAGCCAAATCACGAACCTTTAGGAATCATACATTGCCTTCGTCAACCCCTACCGGTATTGTTCTACCCCCCCAGAACTGATTTCATTAAGTGTTACTCCTTAGACATTGAACAATACTATACTGAATTTAAATAATCCCGAGCTTTAATTTCTGAGGAGAAATATATAGTCTTTCCATGATGGATTACTTTGAGCTGAGCAGGATTGATGAGATTCACCTGTATCTTCTTATCCTGAAAAGGCTGAATTAACTGTCTTAATCTCCATCGCCGTTCCACGGTAGTGTGGCAGAAGTCTGAAGGAGAAGTGTGGCTCACTGGTTAGAGGAGGCAGACCCGGACGCTGAGATCAGACCCGGGACCAGGGTTCAATTCCCGACGCGGCAGGGTCTTGAGCCCAAAATGTCCACGGACTCGGTAATTCTCGCTTCGGTGCCTACTCGAATCACAGGTTCACACTCTGCAACTCTGGGCAATAGCTTGCTTAATCTCCACTACGGCCCCCCGCGGCGGGATGCCTGGCTTTCACCTTGGGGACACCCAGTAGGGGCTATCTCACAGGGAAAAACCAGGACGGGTTCCCAATGCAAAGCGCTTTGAGACCTGGCGGTGATATTGCGCTATATAAAAACCTATCCATCCATCCATCCAAGTCTGGCCTTACGAAAAAAAGTCCTCCCTCAAAAGTCCTCTTGGAATCTGGTCTTGCTTTTTCTGCGATGGATTGACGAAGCAAGAAGTTCCCTATATATATCAAAATTGCTCTAGGCTTATCGTCTGCTCTGGCGTTCTGCCTCAACCTGATTGGTATTCGATGTGCTCTCTGGATTTCGGTAGTCCAATTCCACCCTGCAACATCTGGGAAGGCTTTCTCAAAAATTTTAACAATAAAGGCCTTGACGTCTTGTCCCTCGCAACCTTCCGGAATCCCTAGGACTCTAAGGTTGTTCCTTCTTAATCTATTTTCTAAATCCTCCAGTTTCCACTGGACATCCTGTGCTTGTGTGTCTAAGGATTCCACTTTCCTTGTTGCTGTTGCCACCTCTGTTTCGGCGGTGACTATCCTCTCTTCCAAGTTTAGAACCCTATCTCCCACATTCTCACAGGCTTTCGACAGCTTCCTAACCACTCCTTTCATTTTTCTCATAGTGGCTTGGGCCTTAAGACTATCGGATCTAGTTTCCTCACGATGTGCTGTGATGCCCTGATGAATTGATTCCATCATTGTCATCATTGAGATCATTGAAAGTTGTGTAGTGTCCTGTGTTACCTGTGGGGTATCCTGATCCTGCACAAGGTACGCCGCCTGGTTGAGGTTGCCTTGTAGCGAAGTGGTAGGGGAGTGATCCCATGTTAGATCGTCTTGACCTTTTTGGCCTTTTTGACATTTTTGAGAAAACCCTGTTTCAACTATCGTCGATGGCTCCTCCTCTGGATCACTTTCTGATTCTATATTGCTGCCATCAATATCAGAGCTATGGAGCTCATCCTCCTCGTCATCAGCTGACCAGTCGGCCTCCTCATTCACTGAGAAAAAACACTCGCTAGGGGTTTTCTCTTTCTCCTTCTCCTTCTCCTTACCCCCATCAATTGAGCCGCTCTGCGTGTTATTTGCCCCCCTCTGAACTTGGCCTTGACTTTGGGTTTGACCCCCCGGGAAAATAGCTGCAACATTTTCCACCAATGCATCACCTGTGGCCAAAGGAGGAGGATCCTCTAATCCCACTTGTTGCACACTCATGCTGATGTCTGTCACTCGGGAAGGGACTTCTACTTCAGCTTCAGGTTCGAGTAACTGCCCCGTCACCCCTACTGAGGTCGTCACTGCCATCTCGGTAGCTGCCATAGGTGTATTAATCTCCTTACCTACAGCTTCAACAGGATCCCCTGTTATCGGTAAAGACCAAACCGAGGGACTCATTTCCCCTTGAGCACTATTATCAGCATCCACTGCAGCCACAACAGCAAGGTCCTGACGAGATTCTTGCCCAAATTCCAGATTCTCGTCAATAGGTAAAGGTGTTAACCCAGCCACGGGATCCATCACAGTATTTTTATGTTTCATTTTTTTTGCTTTCTCTTTCTCTTTCTCTTTTCGATTCAAAAGTTCAACTACGCTCATTGTAGCAGCAGCTTGTCTCGTTCTCACTGCTGGGGGCCTCATCCCCTTGGGGGTACCCGCCACAGATGCCAGTTGTTTTTCCTGGGACACCGGGGCTGAATCCGCTACGTTTTTTTCACAGTTTATGGTTCCTTCTACAACAACAGTTGAGATGCTGGTAGTGCTTGTAGCGCTTATGCCTGTATTAACATTAGCGTTTCTCCTCTTCGAGGGCAGCTTACCTCCGGCATTAGACTTTGAAGCCATCCGCGG
This sequence comes from Lissotriton helveticus, assembly GCF_964261635.1. NCBI lineage: Eukaryota > Metazoa > Chordata > Amphibia > Caudata > Salamandridae > Lissotriton > Lissotriton helveticus. Next base: position 1,037,853,050 of record NC_136068.1, on the reverse strand, counting down.
GGAGACCTGCTGTCCCGCTCCTCTCAGCTGATGACTCTGTCTGCTATCTCCGGACCTCTTGGTTCCCGCGTTTCTTCCACTGCAGCTGCCTCCAGCCCTGCTCGCCTGATCGGTGTTGACACGCCCCCTGAGTCCGTGAGCTCCGCGGGCTCTGCCGGCGTCTCTACCAGCCAGCCCGATCCTCAGAAGCAGTGCAGCGGCGGCTCTCAAAGTTCCGGGTGATAGCGCCTTACGGTAAATTGATATCAGGGGCATCTAGATCTCCCACTGTACTGGCACTTTTGGCGCTTTTGCGTAACGAAGCGGTGCGGAGCAGTAGGGAGCGGTATGGACTCTCACTTTCTTTCCCCTTCCTTAACTCCGTTTCAGCTGATAGGTATTCCGCTCAACCTGACGCTTGTACTCCTGACAAGAGCCTCCACTCGATCAGCGTCGCAAAGCAGACATGAACACCATAATTTCACGGGGTGTTTTCCTGGAACGATACTGACAGAGCCTCCACTGCTTAGCGCTGCAGCTCAGCCGTAAAACACGGCCGCCATCTTGCTCCCCCACCCACTCATCCTTGACTCATATACTGGATCACAGGATCATGGACTGGAATTCCAGGTACATCAAGGACAACAGCGCCTTGCAATTGAATCATAAAATATTCAAAGCCCTGGTGCACCGATGGGGACCTTTCAATTTTGATCTGTTTGCATCCAGACTGAACAATCAGCTTTCAGATTATGTCAGTTGGTGACCACATCTGGAAGCAAACGCAGTTGATGCTTTCCTTCAGGACTGGTCGAGCTGACAGTTATACGCCTTTCCCCTAATCACAATGATTCCCAGAGTCAAGCCAGACATCAGAATGCATAAATGGGTATGCGACACCGATTTGGAAATCGCAGGCTGGTTTCCCACTCTGATGCAGTTATCGTGGGACCTTCCAATAGCACTACCGTCATCACCCAACTTGCTGCAGGATTGCCAAGGCCATCCACATCTACTGGTCCGGCAAGGTCACCTCAGACTCATGCCTTGGAGGAATTCTGGTGACGTTTCGAAGGCAACCAACGTTCAATGTTTGCTACAAACATCATTCTGCAAGCCTGGGCTCCTGGTACAGGTCAGCATGGAGATGGTGGGCTTGTTGGTGTGTGAAATTATGTCTGGATCCACTGCGGCCAAGGTTAATTACATTCTGAATTTCCTGGCCCACGCAGGCTTGGCCTATTGCACAGTGAACTCTTTCAGATCAGCCATCTTTGCGGACCATGCTCCCATGAACGAAGGTCCAGTAGGTTAACATCTTTGGATATGTAGATTGATGAAAGGGATTCGGCTGGCAAAGCCCCAGGAACCCAGATATTCCCTCCTATGGTAAGTTAATCTTGTTCTGTGACTCCTTTTAGGATGGTAAAACAACCAGTACCTTAACAGGAAAGAGCTATCAGCTAAGCCGGCAATGCTCTTGTGTCTGATCTCTTGTGAAAGAGTTTCTGATGGGGGAGAAATGGACAAATCTGTTCTGGTGTTCACTATTTACGGTGTCTAGGAGGACGAAGACAAATACCAGGTTGGTATCTTATCCAGATTGTACTGGCACCCCTAAATTGTGTGTGGTTCAATGCATCAAGGCCTAGGAGGAAATTACTATGCAAACAAATAATGGACGGAATGCTGAATAAATCATACATTCACCCCCACTCAAGAGCTCTGGATTAAATCCATTGTTCATTTGCTCACCATGCCACCCCAGTTTAGACCCAGCCAAATGCAAATCAGTCTTGACCCTGTGCCTCAAAGGAACAGTCCAGACCAAACTGCCAAGCCAGGTCCACCCTGGACCAGAAACAAGCATCCTGTGACCGGTTTCTGGGGATTACCCCTCATCAGCCAGGCTAGCTTGAATCCAGTGGCACAGTGAGCAAGGGACCCACAACTGGGCATACCCATCCCACTTAGGGTGAAAAGTGCTATGCAAACAAATGATGGATGGAATGCTGAATAAATCATACATTCAAACCCAGTCAAGAGATCTGGGTTAAATCCATTGTTTATTTATTTATTTTATTTATTTATTTTTAACATTTCTTAAGCGCGAACAATTGCCCGCAGGCGTCTCGGCGCTGTAATGTCAACAACTCTCCTGAGATAAGTAGTGGGTACTACAGGTTAAACAGCCATGTTTTCAGTTTCTTTCTGAAAACAAGAAGGTTAGGACTGGATCTGATGGATTGAGGGAGTGTGTTCCATAGTCTTGGAGCCACAACCAGGAAACGTCTGTCTCCCCAGTTGACTAACTTGGTCCGTGGAACAATCAGATCATTCTGTTTAGCTGAACGGAGTGGGCGAGAAGGAATGTATGGAACCAGATGATTTCTCAGAAATTGAGGTGCTTGGTGATGTAGTGATTTATAGACAATACACAAGGTTTTGAATTTAATTCGATTTCTGATGGGCAGCCAATGATAGCTTCTCAAGACTTCAGTTATTGGTTCAAATTTGGGAATGTTAGCAAGAAGTCTTGCTGCAGCGTTCTGAACTGTCTGCATTTTCTTGATGACTCTAATTTGAGTATTGGCGAACAGGGCATTGCAATAGTCCAGTGCTGACAGGACAAGAGCGCTGACTAATGTCTTGCCTGCACTTTTAGGAAGGAAAGGCAGAACCTTCTTTACCAAGCGTAGTTTATAAAATGCTGTTGCAGCTATTTGGTTGGCATGTGCCATGAAGTTCAGATTATCATCAAATATGACGCCCAAATTTCTCACCTTCGTAGAGGGTTTCGGCAAAGTTCCAAAAGATGACGGCCACCATACCTGAGACCAGGTGGGGCTGAGGTGGCCGAAGGTTACCACCTCGGTTTTATCGGAGTTCAATTTTAAGCAGTTTGCCGACATCCACTGTCCGATAGCCAACATACCTGCCCTAAAATTCTCCGCTACTCTATCCCCATCGTCTCTGACGGCCAGGACCAACTGAGTGTCATCCGCATATGAGGTAAGGTTCATCCCATGTGCTTTGATAGTCTTAGCAAGGTCCGACACATAGATATTAAATAGTGTCGGACTCAGGGATGAACCTTGAGGTACCCCACATGGCAAGGACAACTCAGCTGATTCGAATTGTCCTAAGATGACCGCCTGGGATCTGTCCGCCAGAAAGGATGCCAGTAATTTTTTAGCCAAACCTTGCACACCCATCTGCTTGACATGGTTGACCAAGATCTTATGGTCAACCGTGTCGAAGGCAGCCGACAAGTCCAGTAGCACCAACAGTGCTGCACCTCCTTGATCCCGGATTAGTCGGATGTCATCTGCCGCTTTGATGAGCGCCGTCTCTGTACCGTGAAACTTGCGGAATCCAAACTGGGTTTCATCGAGCAGATGGTATTGCTCGATGAATTCCGCAAGTTGATTATTCATGGCCTTTTCAGCTATTTTAGCCAGGAGTGGAAGATTGGCTATAGGTCTGTAATTTTTCAACTCCGTTTTATCTAATCCCGTTTTTTTCAAAAGAGGCTTTAATAGGGGTTTTTTGAAAAGGCTGGGGAAAATTCCTGTGCGGAACATTGAGTTACAAATTTGTGTTATAACAGGAATCACAGTGTCCATTAGTGGACGGAGGGTTTGCAGGGGACACGGATCCAGTGCTGAACCGGATTTAATGGCTTTAAGAATGTCGTGGGTTTGAATATCTGTGATTTCTATGAATTGGGGAAAAATATTATCAGAACGAGGCATTGTCGTATCCTCAGTGTCTAGTTTATCTGCAGCGGTAAATGCAGAAAAAATATCATTCACTTTAGTGAAGAAAAAGGATGCTAGTGCATCACAGAAACTTTGCGAACATGGAGGGTTCAAGTCGGGAACGTCTCCTGCAAGCTGTCTAGTTATATCAAAAAGTTTTTTAGAGTTTTTTGCACTTTCAATTTGTTCGCAATAATATCTTTTTTTTGCCTCCATAATCATGAGTTTATATTGGTTCTGGAACTCCTTGTATTTATTTTTACTTTCATCATCGTAATTTTTCCTCCATTGCCTTTCTTTGTTCCTACATATCTGCTTATGTTTCCTAAGTTGTTCTGTGTACCAGGGTGCTGATGGAGAACTTCTATTCCTAGACATTCTTTTGACAGGTACCAGTTCATTAGTGGCTTGTTCCAGCCAAATTTGATATTGTTCTGCTGCTATTTCTGGATCGTTGGACAAGGTAGGCTTGGAAGTGTCTAATACAGCCTTGAGATTAGGGATATTGATGTCTTTCCACACCTTAAATGACTCCTGCTTAAGGGTAGGCGTTTTATCAGTGTGGGTCTTATTGATTTCTATCATACCTAGTACCAGGTAATGGTCCGTCCAAGTCATTGGCAAGACCTCCGTGACTAGCAGATTATTTAGATTAGAAAATATTCCGTCTAATGTGTGTCCTCCATTATGAGTGGGACCCGTCACTAGCTGTGATAAGCCGAATACTTCCATTTCTGATTGTAAGGACAAGGTATCTTTATCCTGGGTGCAGTCTAAATGGAAATTGAAGTCTCCTAAAATTGTCATGGCTTTCTCTGTTGCAAAATCTTCTAAAATGGTGGCGATTTCTAGAAGAAATCCCGACCGACTTTCAGGCCGTCTATACAATAGTATGCCTTTGAAATTATACGAAGGAGACAGATAGATGTCAAATTGGAGCGCTTCGCATGCAGTAGAAGGTATTGCCTTAATGCGAATTTTAAAAGTGTCTCGAGCAATAATGGCAATCCCACCTCCTCTTTTGCCTTTTGTTCTTTTGCTCACCATGCCACCTCTGTTTAGACACAGCCATATGCAAATCAGTCTTGACCCTGTGCCTCATGGGAACAGTCCAGACCGAACTGCCAAGCCAGGTCCTCCCTGGACCGGAAACAAGCATCCTGGAACCGGTTTCTAGGTATTACCCTTCATCAGTCAGGCTAGCTTGAATCCAGTAGCACAGTGAGCAAGGGACCCAGGTGTGGGCATACCTATAGTGTGCGCTCCAGCTTTCCGACGTCGGCGTGTGACGTAACACGCCATGACGGAAAGCCACGATGCTCTACGCATGCGCGAACCGCGGTTCGTGCCTCAGAGCAGCCGGAGCAGCGGCAGAGTTAGACGCTCGGCGCTCTCTCTATGGCGTTAACTAATAAACCAGTTCTGACAGCACAACTGCTTCCTAGCCTTCTTTGGGGGTGAAAGCAAGACTTCACAGTGGCGACGAGGGTGGGATCTCCCACATATCACCCTCCCCAATACACAGAGGAGGTAGAGGGTAGGAACAGAGCCCAAAGAACCACGTGGATGAGCACTGGGTACCTTGCCTAAGGGTGACCCATAACTGGAAGAACAGAAAGAGCGTGGCAGAAGCGTGAGGGAGAGAGAAATACCCCACCAGTGCTCTAGAGCCAGAAGGCAAGGAAAAAAATGGCAAATAAGCGAGGTAGGAGGGCAGCAGTGCCCCACCAAGGCCCTGGCGGAAGGTGGAAACAAAGGAGAAGGGGGTGGAGGAGAACCGCGTGCTCTCACAGAGCAGGAGGAAAATACCAGTGCCCCAGGAAGCCCCAGGAATAGGAGAGAAAACGCAAGCGCGCATAGCAGCCCCAGAAATCAAAGGGAAGAACCAGAGCGACAGGCGAAAATGAGCGCCCAAGCGACCTCGCTCACAGCACTAATCCCATTTTTGCCCAAACCCGGTGAACCCCAGATGAAGTGGGAAGACTGGAAGGAATACTTCAAAAACTACCTTGAAGCACTAGAAGACGAAAGTGGGGAAGAATTCACGAGTGCTAGGAGAAGACGCATACTACTGCATAACCTGGGCCCAGAGGGAATCAGAGTGTTCAAGAACATAGATCTGGCGCCCGACTAGCGACTGACGACGATGTCTACAAGCATGCCCTGGAGGACCTAGACATGCACTTTCGCCCAGCGGTATGTGTCTCAGTTGATCGCTTCAACTTTCAGCAGAGGAAACAAGGAGAAGGTGAACCCATTGAAGATTACGTTGCAGCGTTGAGGAGGCTAGCGGTCACGTGCAAGTATGGTACGCTCCAAGATGACTTTATCAAGGATCAAATCGTAATGCACACCACCAACAAAGCTGTCCAAGACAAGTTATGGGCTCATGGGGAAGCTACGTTGAAAGAGGTAATTGCAATGGTAAAGAAAGCAGAGCTTTCAAAACGCTGTGCAGAAGCGGTGAAACGAGAGAGTACACCGAGAGTGATGGTCAACAAGGTGGATGATGCGGAGGCGTCAGGAAGAAGCAAAATGGCGCCGGGAGAGAGCAGAGGAACCAGCAGATGCGCGGGAAAACCGGGACAAGCTGGAAAGCAGGTGGGAGACGGCAAAGCCGTATGTTACAGATGCGGAAGCACAAACCACGCGGCCCAAGACAAGCGATGCCCGGCCTTCCATGCTAAATGCATGTATTGCGGCCTGATAGGCCATTACGAAAAGGTGTGCCGACGGAAAGGGAAGAAGTCGGTGGTAAAATTCATAGCACAAACGCAACCAGAAGAGGAAACTGAGGAAGTATCAGACGAAGATGATCGGGTGCTGTGCATTGAAGAACAGGTGTTGGGCATTGACAACAAACGATCGGACAAACCGCGGGCGGACATGCTGATCGAGGGAGTGAAGATAAGAGTAGCAATAGACTCGGGGTCCCCGTACATCATAGTCCAAAGATCGGTATGGGAAGAGGAATTTGTGCCAAGCCTAGGCCCCAAAATGGAACCCCCGGACATACGCCCGATCTCGTACACGGAAGACACAATCCCCATAGTAGGGTATCGGAACCTGAAGTTCGAATTCAGAGGGAGGTCTGCGGTGTGCAAACTGTACGTGGCGGAGAAAGGCCCCTCTGTGCTAGGTTGGAGAGATCAGGGAGACCTAGGGATCAAACTGGACCCGGGAGGAAAGGAACAAGTTTTGCTGACGGAAAACGGCAACTGGCCCGACGTGGAGAAAGTGAGAAGGGACTTCCCCAGAGTGTTCAATGGGAAAGTGGGAAAATTGGATAAGTTCATGCACAAGATAGTGCTAAAAGAGAACTCCAAACCGGTCTCCCACAAAGTCCGCAACATACCAATAGCAGTAAAAGAGGCGGTGCGACTCGAACTGCAGAGACTGGAGTAACAAGGCATTATCGAACCCATCGACAGCTCGGAGTGGTTGGCACCCTTGGTAGTGGCCAGGAAACCAAACGGCAAGTTGAGATTGTGCGTGGATCTGCGCGAGCTGAACAAGTGCCTAGTTGTGAAAAAAGTTTCCTTTGCCGAGGATAGAAGAGATGCTGGCAAAAACGAGGGGGGTGAAGTGGTTTTCCACGGTGGACCTGACGTCCGCCTATCATCAAATAGATTTACACCCATCCAGCCGGAAATTCACATTGTTCATCACGCCCTATGGGTGCTACAGGTTCCGCAGGATGCCCTTCGGGTTGGCGTCCGCCGCAGCGTTATTCCAGAAACTAATGCACCGCCTGTTCAAAGAGGTCGATGGCATACAGTATTTCCAAGACGACATCCTGGTCATGGGGATGGACCGGGTGGACCACGACAGGAAACTCAACAAAGTACTGAGTGTCCTACAGGAGAATGGCCTAACGGCGGAATGGAACAAAATACAAAATAGGCATGACAACGGTCACGTATCTGGGACACGAAATAGGCGTAGAAGGAATCTCCCCAAAGAGAGGAAATGTGAAGGCCATTTGTGATGCCGGAGCACCAAGCAACAAAGAGGAAGTGAGGTCCTTCCTCGGCATGGCGGAGTACTATAGCAGGTTTGTCCAACACTTTGCCATGAAGACCCACAGGCTGAGGCAGTTGGTCAGGGAGAAGACAGCGTTCCAGTGGGATGATGAGGCGAAAAGGGAATTTGAAGAGTTGAAAATGGACATCAGCCTGCCGTTACACGGACACAATCCAGCAGGAGAAACTATTTTAACCACGGACGCCAGCGAAAAAGGGCTAGGCGCGGTACTAGCGCAAGAGAGGGAAGATCACACGGTGGAAACCCTGAGTTTTGCGTCCAGAGCGTTATCATCCACGGAACAAAAGTTCAGTATAATTGAGAAAGAAATGCTTGCTGCGACATGGGCCGTGGGAAAATTCCGACAGTTCCTATGGGGCACGAGATTCCGGTTACAGACCGACCACAAACCGCTGATCAAAGTGCTGGCCTCGAGTGGACATGATACGGCCACTCCACGCATATCCAAAATGACACTAAAGCTCTTGGACTACAGATACGACGTAGTATACATACCTGGCACACGTAATAAAGTCGCAGATTACCTCAGCAGGTCCGCGGCCATGGAGGAAGCACCCAGTCCCGATTTGGAAAATGAGGAGATGGTAGCAGTGATGGAGGACAATGAAAAGGCTATCAGCAGACAAGAGTGGGCACAGGCGTATGAAGAGGATGAATACCTGTCAGAAGTCAAGGTCTGCCTCATGAAAGGGTGGCCGGAAAAGAAGAGACTAAGTGAAATGCTCAGAAAATTCTATGAGGTACGTGAGGAATTATCTGTGAGCGATTCAGGCATTTTTTTGTTTCGAGGGGACAAAGTGGTGCCCCCGAAATCGTTAGTAGCAACCCTCCTGTGCCAGCTACATGAAGGTCACCTAGGTATTGTCAAAACCAAAGGGAGAGTGAAACAAATGTATTGGTGGCCGGGCATGGATATCCAAGTGGAACGGCATGTGAGAGACTGCGTCCAGTGCCGAGATGCGGACAAAACGTTGAGACCACTGAGACCAGCACTAGGCAAATTTGAACGTCCGTGCAATCCCTGGGAAGACATATCAGTCGACATCCTGGGACCGGTGTTGGACGACCAAGGGACAGCGAAGTACTTATGTGCCATGGTGGACAAATACTCCAAGTGGCCAGAAGTTCATGTACAGGAGGAAATGGAGTCCGATACTGTGATAAAGTTCCTGACGTCGGTGTTCCTCAGGGAAGGGATTCCAAGAACGATCCTGACAGACAATGGCCCGCAGTTCAAATCAGAGAAATGGATCAGGTACACCGAGAGAAATGGAATCAAATCCAAGCACACTTCGGTGTACCACCCCGCGAGCAATGGACAAGTAGAAAGGTTCAACCGGGTCCTCATGGGATCCATACAAGCCGCCATAATGAAAGACAAGGACTGGGAAGCTGAAATCCAGAGCATGATGTGGGCATACAGGATTACACCCACTTCGACTGGCTACAGCCCCTTCCAAATATTGAGGGGTAGGCACCCCTTCACAAAAGACAATGTCATTTGGAGAGAAAAAACAGTCACCAGCAAGTGGTCACCAGCTGTGGTTCAGCACAATCTAGAGAAGGCACAGAAGGTGTACACCGAACATTACAACCGTAGGAGGAATGTGAGAGACACAGATTTGGAAAAAGGGGAATGGGTGAGAGTGATGAAAAGGAAAGGAGAGAGCAAGTACAGCCCACCCCTGCAAGTGGAAGAGGTGTATGACAGAGCTTCATTACTCAGTGACGGAAAAGTGTGGTCACATGACCGCATGGCAAAGATAAACAAGATCATGAGATGGACTACAGGAGATAGAAGCAACCACTCAGACAGTACCCACGAGGGTGGTGCAGACGATATAGACGCAGGAGATTATGGCCCGGAAGGCGAAGGAGAGCATGTGATGAGAGATGAAAGGGAAACAACGAGTGGGGAGAGACAATGGTTGGGAGAGCTGTCATGCCCAAGAGAAGTGAACCAAGTATGCAGAAAGAAGCAGTGGTGAGTCAAGCACCTGAAGGAGCTCGAGAGATCATCTCCCCGGTAAGACACACACGGGCAGGAATTAGGGTGGTCAGACCCTCACACTTCAGAGACTTTGTAATGGAAGACAAGTGAATGTAGAACTCTTTATTGTGTGTATGAAAAAAGGGAGATATGTAGTGTGCGCTCCAGCTTTCCGACGTCGGCGTGTGACGTAACACGCCATGACGGAAAGCCACGATGCTCTACGCATGCGCGAACCGCGGTTCGTGCCTCAGAGCAGCCGGAGCAGCGGCAGAGTTAGACGCTCGGCGCTCTTTCTATAGCGTTAACTAATAAACCAGTTCTGACAGCACAACTGCGTCCTAGCCTTCTTTGGGGGTGAAAGCAAGACTTCACAATACCCATCCCACTTAGGGTGAAAAGTGTTATGCAAACAAATGATGGACGGAAGGCTGAATAAATCATACATTCACCCCCAGTCAAAAGATCTGGGTTAAATCGATCATTCTTTTGCTCACGATGCCACCTCAGTTTAGACCGAAACGATAGATTTAGGCCCAGATCTCTGTACTGGGGTGAATGTATGACATTGTTCTGCATTCTGTCCATCAACAGTTGTTTTTGCATTTGTCACCCCGAGTGGGACAGGAATGCCCAGACATGGGTCCAGTGCTCTTCATGCCACTGGAGTCAAGCTATCTTGGCTGAAGAGGGTTGAAACCCCGAAACCGGTCCTAGGATGCTTGTTTCCAGTCCAGGGAGGACCTGGCCTGGCAGTTCGGGCTGTACAGTTCCCATTGGGCACAGGGTCAAGACTGATTTGCATATGACTGGGTTCAAACTGGAATGGCATGGTGAGCAAAAAAACGATGGATTTATGCCCAGATCGCTGTACTGGGGTGAATGTATGACATTGTTCGGCATTCTGTCCATCAACTGTTGTTTTTGCATATGAGGAAATGACAGCAGAGGTAAGGCTTGGGATGGAAAGGCAACTCCTCCACAAAGAAGCATTTTAAGGTGGTTTCCTCCCCTTATATCGCAAGGTGGGTCAAATGGATCATAACGGAAGCTGGTATAGATGTCAAAAAGTTTGGCGCACATTCCATAGGAGGAGCTATGACTCCCAAAGTAATTCTGGTAGGTGGCAAATTGGAGGGCATTATGAATACTGCCGATTGGTCAACTGAATCCACCTTTTAAAGATTTTATTTCAGACCTATTTTGGAGGCAGCAGCTTTGGGGGTAAGTAATCTTTAAACATGCATAATCCTCGCTTTCGGTAGTGACATAGAATATAAAATTAGCTAGCTATGGTGAAGGAAAGTTTCAATTCCATTAAGGACACGAAGGCGAGGACCACTCAAAAATCTTATAATCAGAAGATCCTCTTCCCAACCCGGGAAGACCTGGATTGACACTAAGTAAAAAAAAAATATTGAAGCTGATGTTATGGTTCAATGGCACATGATGTTTATGAATGTCATTAATAAAGAGAATGTTTTCCGGTTGATGTTTTGGAAAATATAGTACAAAGTATGGTCCCTCGAGTAAGGTAGTGACACAGAAGAACTGAATAACATTGTGAATTTTTAAATAGGGCCAGCAAACAAGGATAAGTTCGTTGCATGAAGAAGATGAATAGGGAGGGACATTACTGCATTATATGACTGGAGGACATTTACAATGACTATGAGCTCTTAAAGGTTGCTGGGATGTGTAGTTTCATGTATAATTTGTTTTATTGAAATGGATGATGTTCTTTAAAATGACAGCTGTCAATAAAACTGAGAAAGGAATGCATAATCTTCTGTGCCCTAAATAGAAGTGAAACTTTCCTTCATGATAGCTAGGAAATGTAGTATTCTACGCCAGCACAGGAGGAGCGGATTATGCATCATCGTTCTTAAGTTTTGTTAATCAACAGCACTTCCCAAGTTCACTTTTCTAACAGTAATAAGCAGAGCTGTCAAGTTTTTAGATTGGTTATGTGTGACATTTCCATGTTTTCAGTGCTTATGAGTGACATTTTCCTGCCCTATAAGAATACATGGCAGGGTGAGTCAAGATGAAAAAGTTAAAAACTTTTGGTGTTAACGACGAATGCATTTAATAAAATTATTAGTTAGCAATACGAAAGTAGGTAGTTAAATGACTATTATCCCTAATGGTGATGAGAAATGGGCTAAACTGATGTACTTGAAATAAAAAAGAACAGAACTTCATGCCACTTTTTTAATTGAGTACTAAAAGAGTGGGGCAATATTGGTAGGCATTCAGGTTAGAAATGAACCTGGGTTGTTTATAGATAACCAAAAATGTAAACAAACATGGTCTCTAATTGCCAATAGATGATGCTCATGATTATTGAGACAGCCCAGGAGGTGATTTTAACTGAGAAGAAAGAAATTCAGGAATTAGAACAAAAGTCAAAGGAAAGTGTAATTTAGGATGAGGTCAAAAAGCAAACAGAGGAAATCAACCAGGGGATTGAGTGGTACAATGATTATCTCACGAATAGGAAGACTTTGAAATGCTGGGGCAGAGTTAGCTGGCATAGCCTGAAGACGTGGACGGATTTAGCATTAGCTCCCCGCAGTATCTAGGCGTTTACAGCCGCTGCCGTGCCACCCATTATAGCGTTGGGGAGCTGGGGTGAACCTATGCACCCAATCCAGACGTCGGCTGTTGCTCGAGGCGAGTTCCTGCAGCCCTGCATGACAGTCTTGCAGCTTGAGAGCCATAATGGCGAACCCACTCAGATAGCGGTGACAACACCATCATGGCTACTGACAAACTTGGAGACTCAGCTGGCCCCCGCCGACTTCGGGGCTCATTGCGAGATGGTTTAGCCCCGGGGAGGTCCCCTAGCGGTTTGCCCTTGCTTGGTGGAATACCCCGCCCGTGTGTATACATCCCCTCCTCCCCCCCACTCTTCGCTCCCTAGGAGCATGTTTGGCTGGGGATGAATGACTGCTGTGGCGGTGGGAATTAGTAGCTCCCAGAGGAGCCCGCGGATATCTGCCTGGCCACTAGCATTGTGGCCTGGCTTACACATAGAGTCTGTGCTGCACCTGAATCCCAAAAGTCACCAACATAGTAGCCCTATCTTAGTGGTTGTTTTGCAAGAAATTTGAGAGGTGCACTCAAAATAGTCAAGAAAGTTTATACATTTTATAAGTCTTCTGTTCTTTCTTTGTTGAATTCTTTTATTCTCTCTTTTTAGGATACAACGGCACAGCCAACGCGTTTCATTCCCTTTAGTGCCTTGGGAATTTCATCAGGGCTACAAGTGGGAACATCCCAATCCGATGATCCAAAGTAGAACTGCACATAGACCATAGGTGCAGGACCAAAGTATGATCAATAATCTAAGCCTGAGATTCCTGTATATTCTCGAATTCTTTGGAATTCTTTGGACAAAAAACCGCATGCGCTTCCTCCGTGGACGACAAGCAGCTGTAGTTGGAGGGAGATCGAAATTCTATCCTTATCCCCAGTAACAAGGCATCTGTACCGCCAGCAATTCTCAAAAGTTAAAAGAAGGCTTGTCTGTAGACAGGTTGCCATATGTATGACTCGTCCGATGCGGGACCTATGATAGGGTCTTCAGCGCCCTCTGCTCCTCCGAGTTCACGTTCGAAATAGTGGTTGTACCTACATCACTCCTGCTTCCTACCTATATTGACCTGTTATCCCCTCCATCTCCCCCCTTGACTATGGGAATGCGCACCTGGGGGCGGGCATTGGATTGGGGCGCAATAGCATTTAGGAGAATGTCGCCATATAGGGCCGTAGCGGCTCAATGAGGAACCTGCTGGCCTCAAGAGCGAAGTGTGGGCCTCTAACCTTGGCACCGGACTCCCGGACGCCTTCTTATGGTGGAGTCGGCAGCTACAGGTTGGGGATGTGGCTGACTACCTGCTGTGTGTGCCGGGTGCCAGGGGCAGGCCGCCCTGTATGTCTTCCTCACCACTGGGTTGCTGTTGAGGACACAACCCTGTGTTCAGCTTTGGGAGGCGCTTGGCTGTCTTCCTATTTCCTGACTGTTTGTTTGCTTCAACTTGGAGAACTGGTGAGGCCTTTCCCTGTCAATCTACTTTGGACTTCCTGCGCCTGGCCTCTGTTATCTTTGGTCAGCGTCCCTTTGTCCAGCTGTTGGGCCACTATGATAAGCTCTGCAGAGAGACTGCTGCTGGGTGAGGGTCAGTGGCAGACCCATCTGGGTATTCCTTTCTTGTGTTCGTCGAGCCTCATGGGGTGCACATAGCTGTCCTGGGATGATGGTCCTTCGGGCTCTACCAGGAAGGGATCAAGCAGAGTGCCAGTGGAGCTCACCTCTCAGATGACAAATTTGATAAACTCCTAGCCACCATAGATGTATCTGGGGAGTGTTTGGACAGTAAAATTGATGCCCTGTCAGTCTACATTGGTCTTATCTGAGAAGACTCCCGGAAGGCCACTGAGGGACTCATGGCGCTGTAGGGCACTGTACATTCCCTTACCACAGCGATCCAGGCTGTGGATCTCCACATCATGGCCCTGGAAGCACAGGTGCAGCATGTGACAGCCAGCCTGGATGACCATGAGGGGAGAGGTCAGCGGAATAATGTTCACATCGTGGGGTTGAAGAAGCGTGCCAAAGGTGCCTCAATGGCATCCTAACCGGAGGTTTGGTTAAAAGAAGTGGTTACAACTTGGTCATTTCAAAGTTCTTTGCCTTGGGTCCAGAGTCTGGACTCATCCACCCCACTTTGGTGCTCCACCTTGACGAATCGTAACCCGCCTCCTTCCTTTTAGAGTGAGGGACTATATCCTAAAAGAGGCCAGATCGGCGGACCCTTTTGTGTTGGACAGCACTAAGGTGTCTCTATATCCTGTCTTAACCATCCAGGTCCAGAATCAGCGAGCCTCTTTCATGGCTATGAAGAAACAAATTTGGGACCTGGATGTACTTTACTCTCTGCTGTAACCCGTCCAACTGCAAATCCAGAGTGAGGACAAGGTACATTTCTTCACCGACCTGGCGGCAGCATGGGACTGGATTGAGCTTTATGATAACGGTGTGGTATGGCCACGAACAATAATGGCATCTGCTCCCACAGAGACAGGTGTAATGGCGCAGAGGGACCTCCTGCCCTTCGCAATTGCAGGTGACATTAGAACGATCTAGGACAACAAATCCCACTGCATTGCTGGGGATTGGTAAGGGCCCCTTTCTTTCGGGCTCCCTGGAGAACCAGGGGGCATATTATCAGGACAGGCGATAAAATTACCGCAGTTTTAACGGCAGAAAACTGCTGCTAAAACGGCGATAATGGACTTGATAATATGCTCTATGGAATTCCAATTGAAGCCCATGTTAGATGTCGTTCACATCTAACACGGGCTTCAATTGGAATTCCATAGAGCATATTATCAAGCCCACTATCGCCGTTTTAGCGGCAGTTTTCTGCTGCTAAAACGGCGATAATTTTATCGCCTGTCTTGATAATATGCCCCCAGGTCACTTCCTCCTCGGACTTGGGAAACTCAACAAACCTGGGGCTGTAGGACACCCAACGGTGGTTACTCCAGGCTCAGTGAATGAACTCATTTAAGGGCCATTCTAAACAAACTGCGTGACGGTGTATTATTGATTTGTTTATATTGTGATGGCGTGGTGGTGCTGTGACCACCTTCTCCTGTATTACTGCTGCTTTTGAACATGTGGTGGGCCGGGGCGGCGGGCGTTGGGCGTACTTGTAGATGGAGTCCTTTGCAGTTTGCCTGTTTTGTTGGGTATATTCCCCCCACCCCTTCATTGGCTGGTTGCTCTCCCCTTTATATGTTTCCCCTTTGGAACTGGTTTGTCCATCAGGCCTTTGTTGGCCTGTATACGGTCCCTGTGTGCTGTATTGTCTGGACAGGATCGTTGTGTTTCGCAGTCCTTGGGGGGGGGTGTTGGAGATTTTCTTTTTTGGTCTGGGATTTGATTTTTTACTTTTACAGCTTTGGAGTGGTGGGCGTGTGTTGGGTTCTCTCTGTGGTCGATGGGGCAGGTCAGGTGCAGTCCGGTTGTAGGAGGATTGGGATGAGGTCCTCCTCTCTCCATTTTTTCCATACTTTGCTTATGGCAGCTCAAATTAAATTGATTACTTGGAATGTGCGGGCCTTTCCTCTCCCTCTAAGCGGTATAACGTGCTCTCTTATCTGAAGCGCAGGGGTGCCCATATTGCTTTCTTGCAGTAAACGCATCTGACTGAAGCTGAAGGTCAGGCACTTAGGGGTCACCGGCAGGGTCAACTTTATGCTACTTCGTACTCTGCATTCTCAAGGGGTGCTTTTATTTGGATACGACCTAGTGTCCTCTTCCAGTTGCACAGAGTGATTCCTGACCCAAAGGGCAGGTATGTTATAGTGCTGGGCCACTTGGACAGTAGGGATGTGGCACTACTGAACGTTTATGCCCCAAATGTGGATCAATCTTTGTTCCTGGCTAGTTTGACTCCTCTTTTCTCTCTAATGGCCCACTATGTTTAGGTAGTAAGGGGTGATTTTAACTGTGTAGTGGACATGGGGTTGGACAGATCTCATCCACCTCTGTGCATTGCATTGATGGATGCAGTGCATTCCTAGGCAACACAGTGGAACCTTCTTGACTGTTGGAGGGTGAGGAACCCTGGGACCAGAATGTACTCCTACCATGCTGGTCTTCATGACCTTGAGGTCCACCTCGATAGATTCCATACCTGCAGGGACCTGCACGACTGGGTAGCTAACATAGAATATTCGGCAAAAATGTATTCTGACCATTCATCTGTGTTATGCCCCGGTGGGTAGTCGTTTGGATCCCAGGATACTTGAGGATCAGGCTTTTTGCGGTCAATTGGGTGAACAAATTACGAATCACTGGCTTGATAATGCAGGGTCAGCCACATCATTGGGAGTGGAATGGGAGGCCATGAAGGTAGTCGGTCAGGGGTTGCTGCACTGCTAACAGTGTGGGTGTATAGTCCCAATTACACAGCAATATACTAAGGCAGTAGAGGGTACATATTGGTTTGCCGAGTGGGCTTGAGGAAGTCCCAGAAGGTCTGCAGAGGTTGGCAGAAGAGCAAGAGAAACTGTTTGCCCTTGTAGAACGTGTGCAACACTTTGATTACAAGCCATATCTTGTCAGGGCGCCTGCAGAGCGTGATAAATCGGGCAAAATGCTGGCATGGCTCCTATGGATTGCAAACAGAGGACACACCATTTTACACAGGAGGGAATATATGCAGCATTTCTCCATTATTATTGTGACCTGTACTTGGCTGTGGGCTCTGGCAGCAAGGAGGATATGTTCGATTACACATTGGCCTCCTCCCTGGTGGTCGTTTGCACCACAGTGGTGGAGCATTTAGGCGCAGACATCCTTAAACAGGAAATTTGCAGAGCAATTAAGGACATGGCGAAAGGGAAGGTGCAAAGCCTGGATGGGCTGCTGATTGAATTCTATGCAGCTTTGTCTCGGTTCTTGCCCCTAATCTGCCATGTCTCTACAAGGTTTCTCGGAGGAGCAGATTTCTCCCCCCCCCCTCATTGTGGGAGGCTGCCATTGTTTCCCTGCCTAAGAAAAACAAGGATGCACTCATCCTTGACTCATATCGCTCTCTGTTAATGCTTAATGTTGACTACAAAATATTGAGTAAGGTGCTAGCAGCCCGGCTCCCACATATGTGTTCCCTGGTTCACCCTGACCAGACTGGTTTCATTCTCTGATTGCACCATGCCTAACATATGTCAGTTCTTTTTGGCTCTGGGCCTGAGTGGATGGTTGCTGGCTTCGGCCAAAGCCATTGATATTCGAACTGCATTTGACTCACTCCAGTGGGACTTCTCGTACACAATCCTGTTTAACATGGGTTTTAGCGTTCCATTTATTAAGTGGACGAAACTGCTTTATTCTGATCCATAGGTCAGGACCCATGAGCCTGTTAGTTCTGGAGGTATTTTCGGTGGAACGAGGTACGAGATAAGGTTGCCCCTTGTCACTCCAATTATTTGCTTTGGCCATGGAAACCTTTGCACACACGGCCCGCTTGGGCCGTCATTATCGTAGGCTGCCTCTTACCTCTGCGGACACATATGTATCATTGCATGCAGATGATATGCTGTTGTATTTGAGAGGTGTTAAGGGACCGATTTCTGCGCTGAAGGACTTTGGTCATCATTCGGGTTTGATGGCCATTGGGATAAATCCTATATCTACCTCTCCAGAATGTTCCTGAGGGTGGTAGTTGTCCTCCTGCGACCTCGTTATTGCGGCTGGGAACCGCATGCTACTAAATATCTAGGGGTACCCATCTATCACTCAGCTGACCCCACGTATGAGGGAAGTTATGCCTATTCTATCTCTAGCCTGCAAGCCTCATGTCTTTTTGGACTGCGCTGCCTCTGTCAGTATCTGGCTGGGTGGTGCTCTCGAAAATGATTTTCCTGCTTCAGCTTCTGCTTTTTTTCAGCCATCCCATTGGAATTGCCCTGTAAGTTCTTTCAGGAACTTTATTGCTTATTGCTGACTTTATTTGGGGGTAGGTCACGCCGCCGAGGGTTGCTCGTTGGAGGTCGTGCCTATGGGATTGCATGGGCACTTGTGATTGTGGCTGTTGACTGGTATTCTGATGAAGCCGCTGCCTGCATCTTGGGTACAGAATCAAGGCTCGAGTCAGGGTATCACGCGGGTGGACGGCGTCCCCCCACTTATTTTACCGGGTGGACGCCGTCCCCCCTGCCAAACAGCTGGACTTCACTCTTTGGTCTCTCTGGTTGGATTCCCGCTCAGCACGCAGTTGCCATGTGGGTGGCTTGCACAATTACTTTTCTGGATATGTATAGTAATAAAATTGCAATTGTCTAGAGAAGAAACATACAAAGTGTGTCATACTAACGTGTGATATAGAATTAACCACGCGCTAGCTTCAAACGTACAGTTTGTTTTCATTGATCTTCCAGTGAGTAAAATCAACCGTGCCAACTCTGTTAGCCGAGTATGTGTGGAGGAGGCGGTTCGGGAGTGTAAGGTCCTGCTTCCTCGGTCTCCTTGTGCTAGATCTGTTAATCTACAGTTAAAAATCAAATGGAGGTTAAACGTCTGCTTTTCTAAAAGTGTCTGTGTGTAATGGGTTCACCGGGTGAGCGAGGGGAGGCAATGAGCCCGATGATGCAAGCCACCTTTCGTGACATCACTTCCTGTCGTGACATCACTTCCGGTGACAGCGTCCCCCCACTTCTTTTTTTAGGACTTGTGCCCTGTACAGAATATGAATGTATTAACCCATACACCTCACTTTGTCTGGGGCCATGCCTTACAGAGGACTCGCACTGCAGACCCCTACATGCGTGAACTGGCGTTACTGGCGGCTCAACGTTGGGAGCATGGGGGAGGGACAGAACCTCATAGGTGGGGGGCGGCCAGTGTCTTCATGCCGGGTGACGTTATTTGGGTGAAGAGGTTTGCCCATTCTTAGAACTGCAGGAATTATATGATCACCTGGCAGGGCATAAGATGCGTGGTTGGTGGCGCTGTGGGGTAGCCGAGCCACTGGAACGTGAATGTTTAGGTTACCTTTTTCATAATTCAGTGCACACTAAAACAGTCACTTTGCTTTACAGGGCCTTATTACAGTGGGCACAGGCAGACCTAGTGCCATTGAGGTCACATTGGGAGGAGGATGTGGGATTCCGTCTGTCAGATGCGAATTAGAGAGGAGTATTGGAATCCACCCCTTGTGTCCCGAAATGCCTGCTTCAGACTTATTCAGTTTTACTATGTGTCCTATCCCTTCTGAAAGCATACGCGGAATTTTCGCGCCGCTCGAGATATTACTGCTCTGGCGATTTTAAAACACTGAGCTTACTTACTGGAGTGAGCGCTGCATTTGCGCTCAGCTGCCTCCTCCCCTGGGTGAACAGCCGATTCAGGGCTGAGGCAGCAGGGCCACGCTCGAACAAACGGCGGCGGCCATCTTGGATAGGGAGAGTATAAATACAGACGGCCACTGCCTCGCGCAGCGGACGCGTACAGCGGGCGCGCCATAGTCGCGCCGGAGTCCAGCCAGAGTCCTGCCCGTCTGCGCTCGTCCGCGCTAGGCCGGGCTTTGGGCTCTGGCATACCCCTTATTTGGTGAGTAAAGCCACTACATCCACCATGACTCTTACATATTCCTCCGAAGAGTTACTTGCACTACGTGGTGTTCCCAATAATAATTGCTCCACCTACCCTTTCCCGCCTCATAAGTTCAGCTGTCCTTGCTGTAGCTTCTCACTAAAAACCCCTACCACATGTAGATCCCTCCAACATCAAGGTAGACGAAAGAGACAGGTATGCTCCACGACAGCTTCCACTCGCCCCCTTTTAAGATTTTGGAGCATAAATTGCAGATCCTTACCACAACACAGATACAATATCCACGATTTTCTCGTTCAAAATCAACCTGATGCCATATTCCTGACCGAAACGTGGCTCAGAGACTGCTCAGGTCCGGATATTGCAGACGCCATTCCCTCTAATTATGCCATTCTTCGTCAAGATAGAGTTTCTGGCAGGGGTGGAGGAATTGCAATTATTTACAAGAATGCATATACTTGTAAATTGGTAGACACCACTCAAAAAAATTGTGAATCAGCCCTTTTTAAATTGTCCATTACCCCCCAATTCACGCTGTCAGGGCTATTGGTATATCGTCCCCCTGGGACAGCGAGCCCTTGGATAACATCATTACCGGATTTCCTAGCTCCAGTAATGCTTAAAGCGCCGAATTTCACGATCTTAGGGGACCTAAATATACATTTAGATGACCATGATTGCCCTAACAGGAATCAGCTTCTCTCCATTTTGGAAGCTTTTAACCTTCAACTTCTAAACACAGGTCCCACTCACTGTGCTGGTCACTTACTGGACCCGATCTTATCCAACCTGTCTCTAGATTGTTCTCGTGAAGCCCTACAAATCACCTGGTCCAACCACTTAGCTGTCCCCTTCTCCTTTGACATGGCTGATATAGCAATTAGACCTGAGGTGGAAACTACGAGGCCAGTTCGGAATTGGGGGAAGATCAACATACCAGAACTCAATAAACTTCTGATTAAAACACTTCCGTGCGTTTAACTACCAATTGCTGCACTTAATTGCGCCATCGAACTCTGGCTAACCACTGCAGTCAATACAGCGCTTCCAATGACATCTAAGCCCGCATTCTCACACCATCCCCCTGCTCCATGGTACTCGGAACAACTTAAAAGTCTCCGCTCACATTGTAAGTCCTTGGAACGTAAATGGAGACAAGGCTATTCTCCTTCACGTAAAGCCATATATAAAGAAGCCTTGAAAAAGTACCATAACAGTTGTAAAACTGCTAAAGCAGACTACACAAGAAAAACTGTGACTGATGCACAAAACTGTCCAAAGGTGCTATTCTCTGTTGTCAAAAAATTGACTGGTGCTAACTCTACCCCTCCTCCTCCGGCACTTGATGCCACCCAGTGTCAGTCCTTAGCGGATTACTTTATAAATAAAGTTGATCTTATTTATGACAATTTCACTACACTTCCAGGTACTATGCACACTGCCCCTGATTTAGTCCAGGAATTGGAAAACGCCAACACTGATGCAGTAATCACTACTTGGCAGCCCTTAGATGCCATTTCCTTCCTCTCCTGTTTAAATAGTGTGCGATCGGGCTCCCCACAGGACGTTCTCCCGGCCAAAATACTAAAACAATTAGATCCCCTCACTCATCCCACCATCATTAAATTACTCAACGCTTCTCTGAGCGAGGCCCATGTCCCACAACCTTGGAAACATGCCATGGTTGTACCACTACTGAAAAAACTGGGCACAGATCCTTCAAATCCTGCTAACTTTCGCCCTATATCTTTATTGCCAATCTTCTCAAAGATACTGGAGAGACATATAAATTCTCAGCTCTCTAAACTGGTTGAAAACACTGGTTTCCTCCATCCTTCTCAGTTGGGCTTTCGGCCTAGGCACTCAACTGAGACAGCCCTCCTGGGGGTAACAGAGAGTCTTAGGCACGGTGTCGATCAGGGAAACACCATGGCGCTCATCCTGCTGGATTTGAGCGCAGCCTTCGACACCGTGTCACACTCCATCCTCATCGACTCTCTGAAATCTCTAGGGGTGGCAGGCCAGGCCTTGGCCTGGCTGGTGTCCTTCCTCAACGACCGAAGCTTCCAAGTGTTTTCGTCCAAAGCAGCCTCCGCCATCTGCCCATCTACCCGCGGCGTCCCCCAGGGCTCAATTCTTAGCCCTTTATTATTTAACATTTATGTTAAACCCTTGGCAACCATAGTCGAACAAGCTGGGTTAACCCTGTTTTCCTACTCAGACGACACCCAGATCGTCTTCTCCTTATCAGGGAGAGACGTAAACAACATCTCCGCACTCAAGTCGGGCCTCACTCTTGTGGCCGACTGGATGCGGAGAAACTGTCTCAAGCTGAATGGGGAGAAGACCGAGGTGGTCATTCTGGGACAGAACAAGCATCTATGGGGTCCCCGCCATTGGCCCTTCGAACTGGGAAATGCGCCTACACCATCGACCGCAGTTCGTAACCTGGGTGTCATTATTGACGACAGGCTAACTATGAGACAACAGGCTACTAAGGTTTCAGCCATTTGCTTTTCAACTCTGCGGTGGCTTCACAAGATTCTGTGGATGCTCCCTCTCTCCACTCGCAGAACCGTAGTCCAGGCACTTGTAACATCACGCCTGGACTATGGCAACATTCTCTATTTGGGAGCAGATAAAGCCACTATACATGTGCTGCAGGTGGTGCAAAATGCGGCTGCGCGCCTGCTAAAGAACGTCCCCAGACGCACCTCAGCCTCTACTGCCTTGCGTGACCTCCACTGGTTGAGCATCCCTGAACGCGTTAAATTCAAGGCACTCTGCTACATGTTCAAGGCTAAGCAGGGCAGCGCCCCAGCATATGTTCAGGGGCTGGTAAAACCCTACAGACCCCTGCGCTCACTAAGGTCATCGGACACTGGTAATTTCACAGTACCAAGATGGAAGCTGACAAAAATGGGAGGCCGCTCCTTTTCGACTCTGGGTCCTAAATACTGGAACTCCCTCCCACTGGCATTAAAATCTGAGACCAACTTACTCCGCTTCCGTAAGGCTCTGAAGTCCCTGCTTTTTACTAAGCGTGACCAATAGTTGGCTGAGGCCTCAAGTCAAGGTGACACTTCCTCTTTCTTCTACAGTCTTTCCCTGGCGCCGGGAAACCCATTGTGGGTAGCTGTGCGCGATACAAGCTTAAATAAATAAAATAAATAAATAAATAAAATAAATAAATAAACTAGCTGCATTAGTATATATCCATATATGTGCTTTGTTCCCAATGGCCACTTTGGCTTGCCCTAGATGTGCAGCTGATGATGCAGGTTTCTTTCATATGGTATGGAACTGCCCATAACTACTTCAATATAATAAAAAGGGACCCCCTGAGTCTAGTTAAAGTTCCTGAGACAGTGCAACAACAATTTTAGTAATAATAGTTCCTAGGTAACAACATACCTGTCTAAAGTCAGGTTGAACATGAGAGATTGATAAACAGAAGCTTCAATATACTAACAGACAAAGAGAATATAAAAATATATATATATTTATTAAGTTGTTATACATCAAAAAGGGTTTTGTTCAAAAAAACAATAGCAAAATTACATACATAACACGACCACCATACAATTATTATAAACTATTACAAGGGTTTTCAGAAATTGCAGTAGATAGGATGGCAATCTCTACGCGCGTTTCGGCGTACCAACGCCTTCTTCAGGAGAACCTCTTGAAATTCTATGCATTAATGGAGTGTGCACTCCAAAGGACAGGACCATGAGATCTGACTAGGACAGCCAGCTAGTAAGACAAGAAGAATGGAAAAAGGGTCTCAGAGTAATGTAATTTACCCAAGCATGGAATGAGGAAGCTAATAAATTAAACAAAAAAGGAAGAGGTACCTAAATGATACAATAAAAAGTGCGTAGTCGATGATAAACGATGTTGTAACAAGCTGTTCTCAGCTGGACCACATAACGAATCTGATATAAACTGGGGAATACTGCAAGTATTGAGGGCGTTGGATGAAAATTGGAAAGCTTGCAGGGCCGATAAAATGCAAAGACGAGTCTGTGTCACTACAGACTGTAGAAAATCTCAGATATTGAATAAATTATTTGCGATTTGTCGTGAGGGCACTAGCGTCAGGAACACCTACATGTGATGATTAGGCGCTCCACGTGAACGGCCCTCCTGAAATGAACGGCCTGGAATAAACGTGCCCATCACTACTGCCTTTCTGGACCGTGGTCCTTGAGGCGATTAATCTGGCTACTGATAGGGGTTTGTTCCCAGCCCCACCTGTGTTTGTTGGGCCTCTATGAAAGCGCAGCAGCTAGGAAGGTAACAGGCAGATTTACGGATCTGGCTTCGATTTTTACACGTTGGCAGATAATTATGTGCTAGAAGATGGCTTGTGGGCCAGACTTGTACAGGTGGGGGTCTGAGCTGCTTAATTGGGTGGGTAGTGCAAGGGAGACTATTCATAAGGGGGAGGCATGGGATGTTAAAAGAGCGCCTATATTACCGGCATGGGACACAGTCTTATTTGCGTGCCTTCAACTAGATCATATGAGCACCATTCTTGTGGACGATCCTCCTTCGGGTGATCCTACCCTGACACCTTAAGCCCATGGGTAGGGTGTGTACTTGGTTGGTACAGGGTGTGCCCTGAGTTTTGGAGGACTATGTCTCGGCCATCGCAGCTTTTGGGTTCCTCCCTGCCTCCATGGACTTTGGAATACTTTTTTCCCAAATGTCCCCTGACTGCATCATGTCTTTTCTCTGTTATTGTTGACATCTTATAATTTATGTTAATGGGTTTCATATGGTGTTCAAATAATGTCTATTTTGGGCTCCACTCCTCGTGCCCCCACTGCATTGCAATTGTTTATTTGTCTGGTTTGAAATGCTAATAAAGCATTTGCAAAAAAAAATAAGACTCTGAAACTAAAAAAGGATATCAAAACATTTAGTTTAGAGTTGATCTACCCGTATCAAAATAATATCATAATCAACCAAGAAGTGATCATTCAAAAAATTGGTATCAGAAAGAAAGGACATCACTGCAAAGGCCAAGAAAAGTGGTAACTTTTTCAGACACTTGGGCTCAAGTAGTGAGGAAGAAAGGGATCATAGAAGGGACATGAGGGTCACACTGGGGAATAAAAAGTATCCAGTTTTTTAGAATTATGTGAGAGAAGGATTCAGAAAAACAGCTATGGAAGAGGAAGAGGACAACATCAGAGGAATCAACCTCCTCAAAAACACATGAGAACCAGGAGCTAAAGGTAATGACAGTAATGAAAGCTCCCATCATCAATTTATCCATAAGGGTTATTACTCACAGCGAGAGAGAGAGGTATTGGTTTGACTTTTGTGCCCACCACTGGGATTAAAAAATTTGCAATAGGATGAGATATTACAAATTTGCAATTGAATGAGATCTGAGATTGTTTTTTAGAAAGATTAGGCTTCAGAAATATTTTTAAAGTAAGGAAAGGAACCCGATAGTGAATAGATCAGGGTTAAGACCCAAATCCACTTTTAACCCCACTTTATCTCGTGTGGGTAAAGAGGTTGAGGTTTTCAAAAATGCAGTGGAAATTAGAACACGTAAGGTGATAGACACCTCAATTTATGTACCGAATAATTTGTGCAGGGATCATATAACACCATTAAAGACTTAAAGTGAGGATTTGTCTATTACTATCGAACCCTCGGATAAGGGTGGAGGATTGTTATTTTTGACACCCTAGATGTGATTTGTAACAATTTTACTTGTGAGGGCCCCCACTTAGTCATTACTAGAACCCGGGAACCCCATTGAGTCATTATTGGAATCTGGGGACCCCACTGAGTCATTTCTGGAAGCCGAAGATCCTGGTCTAAGCATTTTGAATGAATTGAAAGGCAAACTAGTCCACAAACAATAAAGAAACACACATTCATCAAATAAATACACACATTTTTAAATACTTCAATTCACAAGTAAATATAAAACAAATACCCATTTTAATTGTAATAGGAAGGTTGTATTTTTTCTAAATTCAACTGATGCCACTCATAGTCCATATAATATTCTGTTTGATGTTCTTGCACTGCTCCCACAAACCAATCTGGGGATACAAATTTAATTTTTAGCCTCCAATTTCCAATGTCTTTACATTTACAGAATATTTTGAACATTTTCAATTGTACATTTTGCTTCTTTCGTTATATACACTTTATTAATTTGTTAATATTTCATTTTGTAAGCAGTTGCAGATCTCTGAGTAGGCTTTGTGGACCTCAGAAGTTTCTGGTAACATTAGATATCAAAGCCCTCTACACCAGTATCCCCCAGGACGACATAATTAAAGTGGTCCAGAAAAAGCTTAGAGGGTTCTTATATACTGGGGTTAAGTAGTGAATTTGTAATAAGAGGTGTATCAATGAGCCTCAAAAATAGTATATTTTCATCCAAAGAGGATTCAGTTTTACCTAAGAAATAGACCAGCATGGGGGCAACTTGTGCGCCAAGTCTGGCTTGCCTCTATGTGGGGAAATTTGAACATTAACGTGTACAATAAGTTACCCCTGTTTTTTAGGAACATAAAACATTGGTCTTGCTTCATAGATGATATTTTGTTTGTAATTGAAAACATCCCATTTTGCCAATTTCTTCACCTTCGTAGAAATTGTACCTCAATAAGGGATTATAATAAGCACTCAGAAGGTTTGAAGCAAAATATTGCTTCATAGCTGTTTCCGAAATAAACTAATTAAACAGTCATATAGAAAAGCTAATAATTATGACAGAGACAGTGTGTTCATTGGCGACTCTAGGAAGAGAGAGGGTGACAGAGTGGTCTTTGTAGGTAGTTTTTCTGGAACATGTAACAAAATCAAAAATATAAGAAATAGGCATTGGAATATGTTGAATATTGAGCAATTAGATTAACTACAGAAACATTGCTTATCGTAGGAACATGAACTTAAGGAATAAACTGGTGCACATGTACAGGGAAGGTATAATAAAGGTACAAATTGAAAATGTGAGGGTTGTAATGTCCAATGTTTAAAAGACTATGGCGTCAATTACGATGCCGTCTGGAAACTCTGCGGAATTGTTTCCAACCAACTTGGGTTCCGCGAGTCCGACTGACCGATTACGATGCTTCCGTACATCGTTCGGCCGTCTAGGATTGACTTCAATGAGAGCCTGTGTTCTGAACGAGAACACAGGCTTCCATTGGAACACAGGCTCCCATTGCAAAAAGGGGTAGTTTGGGAAATCCATGCACCCTGTGACGGGCACCACACCGTGCCTGCCATGCTGTGCACAGTTTGTAAGAGGGGTCCCGACGGTACCCCAGGGGCACCAACCAAAGGTCTTTGGGTGAAGGGGGGCCTGCTACGGGCCCCCAAAGTCAGGTTATGACAGCCATTTTGTGTCAGGCATACCAAATCGGAACGGTTGCTCGAATCAGTCATCATAATCGCTCGTTCGGAAAACGTGTCCATAGAGCTGTACGATTCGGCTCTGACCGACTCAGGCTGTCCGAATGCCGTTCGGAACAGATTCGGACAGCCCAACCAGTTTCCTTGCATTGTAATCGGTCGTCTGTAATGGGGTCCGATTTGGTTTCAAATCGGATTCACCAAATTCGAATTCCGTTTGGAGCCTTCCTGGACGGCATTGTAATTGACCTCTAAGTAGGAGAAACTAATTAAGAATTACGAATCAGGGGGAGGAGCCAAGATTGCGACCGAGATGGCTGCATAGACGCCCGGCTCCGTGAGCCTTCTCACCCCGTACATATATCCTGGCAATTATCCTGAGCTGTAACGACATATTTACGTTGGCGAAGAACAACTTTCACTGACCGTTTGTTCCTGAGGCTTTTACGTGCGGCAGACCCGTGGAAATGTCCCCGACTGATTTGCTGCCTTCACAGAGCCGGGACCGGGGTGTCGAGTGAGGAGAGTCGCCGGCCGCGAATGTGACAACAGCGGCCTCTGGTGGTGGTGAGGAGTCGGCCGGAGGGAACTGGTGATCTGTTGGGCTGCTGGCGACTGTGCCGACCCAGTTCATCTAGCGGAGTGCTGTGTGGGATGTGCGAGACAGCAGGCTCGAGGGGAATGCTCGATACTTGGCCCCCTTTCCGGTGTTGTGTCCGGGCATGATTATTGCCTTCTCCCGGCATCGACGGGCGACTCCCAGGGAGTGGCGGAGATTTTGTTTAGCCCTTTGGTGACCCTCCGCTGGGACGCCTGCCTTGACTTTCGGGATCCTCGTGGTTCCTCCTGTTGCCCCCTGGTGTGGGGCCCAGTCCCGAGGT
The DNA here is from genome assembly GCF_964261635.1 of Lissotriton helveticus. Classification (NCBI taxonomy): domain Eukaryota; kingdom Metazoa; phylum Chordata; class Amphibia; order Caudata; family Salamandridae; genus Lissotriton; species Lissotriton helveticus. Next base: position 1,037,824,868 of record NC_136068.1, on the reverse strand, counting down.
GAGGTGGAGAAGGACGGGGCCGGATCAACTAAGATGGCTGATGGCGCCCTCATGTGCACACCACACCCTGGCAGAGAAGCTACTGTGCGGGAGAGTCCTGGGGTATGGCGACACGAGAAATAACCCACGTCCAGAGATATCCTGGCTGCGTTAACAACCCTGCATTTGACCCTGATCCGGGACGCCCTGGATCTGGGAAGAAGGATGGCCGCCATTGTTGTCCCGCCGTTCCACGCGGGCATGGTTCGCTCTTTGGGGGGCGCCGCTGTGCCCGCCTCTGCGTCAGTGATGAGTGCTCCAGCTACACCTATGTTCGTGGAGACGCTGGAAGACCCGGTTCACGAGATCGCTTTGGACAGTTCTGTTGTACATGTGAGTGATTTGTCGGCGCACTTCTCTATTCGGCGGCTGGGGCAACGGCGTCGATCTATAGTTTGGACTGCCCCGGCTGCGCTTCGGCACCTACCGGAAGGTGTGACTCTCTCTCCCTGGTTGGTGAGACTGTGTTCGGGCTGGAGGATGCTTTCGAGGTCGATATTGACACGGACGGATTTTCGCCCTACATCTTTGGCTGGGTTTCGGTGGCTTAAGTCCCAAGGAGTAACAACACTATCCGGTCCGCCCGGATCACTCGGACCCTCCACGCTGCTCTGTATGCCGATTGATAAGTGGACGTATGTTGATACTACTGATAGGAAGGGCCAGGGGTGAGACCGTCTGGCTCACGGTGGACCTTATTGTTGGCTGACGGTGCTTTGGGGGACACTCTGCGGGGATGTTATAGACTGTGCTATTGGTGATTATTGTTTTCAGTGGCTATTCTGATCTTGCCTCTAGGATGTTTATCGTGCGCGGTGGTGGAGAGGGTGCCGGGTGGCTAGATCTATGGCCCTTCCCCACATTTTTTCCTCTTTTTCTTCTTTTTCTCTTCTTCTATGTTTCGGGTCTCTTATTTAGGGTGACAGGCACGCTGCCGGGGGGGGGGGATAGGCCGTAGCCTTCTGCAGGGGTGCAGGGTGGGGGGTAGGGGGATGGGGTTTGTTACGTTGTCCTTTCTTTGTTTCTATGGCCCTTTGTCTTTCTTCCTTTTTGGTGTCGTCTTTTTTCATGTTTCCTACAGAATGTTTCGGTTTGAGGGGTGGGGTACAGCTCGCTATGAAACGTGTTTGTTTTTACATTTATCCTGCCTTGTATGCCTTACCCCCACCACTTCAAACGTATTTGTATTGTTTGCTGATTTCCTGCTTCATGTTTGCTATCGTAGGACCATGTATGACCGTATGGCATTGACTCTTTTCCTTTATTGTAAAATGAACCTTCTTGAATCCTCATTCTTACATAGTATGCTTGTATACAAGTTATATCCTGGACATTTATCAGACCCCGATTCTCGGGCTGCTGTCTTTTTCTATATTGATTTGCTGTACTTACGACTTACACTAGCGGCCGGCCGGGGAGGTTGTAGGCCCATGCTTGTATTTACTTGAAGTGTCAATAAAGGTTCTCCAAAAAAAAAAAAAAGAATTACGAATCAGAATTAGTGAACATAAATCTGCAATTAGGGCTAAGAAGCTGAAAGTCACTTTAGTGGAGCATTCTTTCGAGAAAGGACACATGAACAAGATAGCCATTTGTTCATCTAGGAGAAAATGGAACTTGGATAGAGAGGTAGGGATGTGAATACAATGAGAAAATGAGAGAGCATTTTTTATGTCTAAATTTAACACCTACCGATGGGAATTGAACAGTAGAGATGAGACGTGAACACCTGTAATGTCCCTTTTTGACATGGATAGTATAAATAATAGAAACAATGGGATTTGGTTCACTGCATTGAGTTATGGGTGAATAATTTTACACCTAGTTTTAGTACTTTAGCATAATGTTATGAAAAAAAGCTATTATGTTTGAGTAATTTGACATAAAGATCATATCCTGATCTGCACTTATGTTGTTTCCCGAAGTGGAATAAATGGGAAAATAATGAGACGGCACGCAAATATTCAAAATAGTGACCTTTATGCACTATTGGCATTAATGTTTAAATATATTATGGTAGAGTTACAGACTGGGAACTGCTGTTGAAATCGTTTTAGTTTAGAAATAGCCAAATCTGTGCTGTTACCAATTGAACATGGCGGGCACATCAGCTATGAATGGTATTTCAGTTGGAAAACGAATGTAAGAGATATTGAGTAAAGTACCCTCTTAGATGGTGGTATAAAAAAATCTGTATAATAATTGTCAGGATGTTGGTTTAATGCCGTGATTAATAAGAGATTTTTAAATGTCTCTGTTAGGTTTAATATAGAAGTACACAAGGCTAAGATGGTGCCCATAGACATGATGTTGGATCGGTATACCTTGAATATTGAAGATTGGTTAGTAGTTCGCTGTCGACTATGACAGGATATAGGCGAGAGAAGGGGTTTAGTTGTGGTAACGTTTACAGTCCCTTTAAATGTGGTAAATATCTAGTTGAAAACTCTTTTGTTTTGTGTTGCGCGATGCAAAGATGTACGCGATTAGGAAGTTGAGGTCCTAGGTGTTAGCGATCACGTTTTGCGTTATTTTGCTCACAGTTATAGATTTTAATGGACCAAGCACCCTGGGCAATAGCTAATATGTTCCATGTTACTTCTTTAAGTGATGAAGATGGCTGTGATAGACCAACTTTTCAGTATTCATTGTATTATAGAGGATGGGGCATTTCAATGAGCTTTTTACCCTGGTTGTCGTGTTCTCGGTATCTAGTGTATCACACTAAGGGAGAGGTGAGAATCAAGTTTTTTTGGCCTGATCTACGTGATAAATAAAGGTAAGGTCCTGGGTGTAAGCAATCATGTTGGGTGTTATTTTGCTCACTGTTATAGATTTAATGAAGGAATAGCCCTGGGTGATAGCTATTATGTTCTATGTTTTGTTTAAGTGATGCAGTGATGAAGAAGTGTGTGATAGACCAACGTTTCAGTATTAATTGAATTAAGGAGGATGAGGCATTTTCAATGAGCTTTTTACCCTAGTTGCCGTGCTCTGGTTATCTAGTGTATCAAACTAAGGGAGAGGTGAGAATTGCGTTTCGTTGTCCATAAAATACACTGGTGGCACTAATCTGAAAGGAGGTTATGGTTGTGCCTAAATGTGATAGGTATGTTGCTGATGTGCTTCATACAAAAAGATTTTATTTTACATAGATACTCATTTAGGATTATGATCCCAGCATACAACATTTGGAGGCTATAGCAAACATAGTTAACTGGTTTCCCTCTAAGTAACTTTTACGTAATATCAATTTGTGATTAAATATTGGATATTTAAAATAGGCAAAAATTAAATGTGAATGTTTATTAAAATAATTTTTTTTTATTTTTCATTGTTTCTTAGGCCATCGCCCTTTGAGATTTTCCACATGTGATTATTTCTCTTAATAAGAGATGAGGAGTTTTTAAACTTTGAAGTGAGGATCCCATTTCATGAATAAATCCATTACTAAATGACTAATAAATATCCTGTATGAAGGTAAATATAGTTGAAGGCTCTGGCCGAAATGTGTAGGTCCTCTTGTTGCACTGTCGGTGGTTTAAAAATAAAATAAAAGGGACTACTTACAACCTGCTGTGCCTGGCCATGCTGCTTTTCTTCTACACCATTTTGGAAGAACCCTGGAGTACATATATATATGTATACCATTTGGGGAGTATTACAGAGCTAAAAGAGCATGCAGCAAACAGGGTGCGTACAGGAAAATTGAAAATGAAATGACACAGAAGTTCACTCAGAGAGGTTACCTGCCTGAGGTTTTAAAAAGTGCATCAACCAAGGCAAGAAATCTAGAAAGACACAAAATATTGTTCGAAACATCTAGAACAAAAAAGTCAACAAAAGAAAAATGATGCGAATGATCAGAATTCATCAAGATTTATAACCACTTTTAATGTGAAACACAAAGAGATCAGATCCATCCTGAATCGGCACTGGCATTTGGTAAAAAGAGATCCTGTGCTAGGTCCTAAGGTTAGGAGGAATCCTGGGATCACCTACAAGAGATCTAAATCCTTGAAGGATTTAATTGTGAAGAGTGCGTTTCAGGAGAAGAGGAAGGGGGGCCCCCCGAATTGGTTGGCACAGAAACCTGGTTTTAAAAAGTGCTCGAAATGTAAAGCATGTCAGCATGGCATGAATCGCACTGAGTTTAAAACCTTTTTTAACAGACTGTTACCATTAGAAGCTTCTTAACCTGTAGATCTAGCTTTGTTGTTTACCTATTGCAGTGCTCTTGCCCTAAAATTTATATAGGGAGTACAACTCTCCCTGTATTTCAAAGAATTCTCCAATATTGGCGAGCTATTGTGAATCTAGACAGGACATATCCCATTGCACGACATTTTGAGATCCGTCACCGGAGTAACCCTGTGAGCCTGCAGTGCACCTGTATAGCAGAGGTCCCGAGAAAAAAGAGAGGAGGGGACAGGGAAAGGGAGCTCCGAAAGGTTGCTCTGGTTGAAGAAAGAGCAGCACTTTTCTAGTTTACACAGGCATTTGCACTTTAAACCGAGATTCCCCTTTTAACTTTTATATGTAATTGTGTAATGAATACATGAAATGATGGGTTTTAAAATAATTCTTTAAATTGGCTATTTTATGGGAATGATGATATACTGTATTTATTTAGCATTTGCACTTTGTAGTGAAGTAACTAATGAAGGACAGTGATTATGGAATAGAGCGGAGGAGATATATACTTTTGCACTAATGCACTTGCACTTTATCTTTCTGGTATTCAAAAATCGATTCGAGGTCCGCGAGGGAGAAGGGTCACAGACCTTGGATTACACCAAGGCTTTCTAGACCAGTCTTGAGAGTCAAATTGGAGTGGATACCTTGGAAACAGTGCCCGAAGGGCCCTGCACACACACGATAACAGGTCTCGGGGTCGGGTGGAGGTTTTGGAGGGAGATTTTACTGGGGGGGCGCTTCCCTACTTAGCTGTGGTGCCTACTAACTAACAATGAATGACCATAATGTGCTTCCTCAAGTTTCTATTGTTTTGTTCTTGTTTTTGCAAAACCAGAAAACCAAAAACCGTACTGATTGACTGATTAATGATTAATGATTAAGTGGTGCCTTTTTTCTAAAACAGTGGTAATGTACTGTAAATGTCGTAACATCCGGATTTTAAGTAAATATTACTGCATGTTGATTATATCATTGTGATGGCGGCCAGCCCGGACAGGTTGTAGGCCTACAGCTGTGTAAATTCAAAGGTGCAATAAAGGTTTTGGAAAACATTTTTTTTTAAAAACTCGATTCGAAAAGGCACTAGCCAGAAAAATGTGTTGTTGCCTACATTTGAAATGTGATCATGCACTTGCACTTTAAATCTCTGAATGATTTTTGGTGGCATTTTAGATGTAAAATAGTGTTTTAAAAATGTGAGGACTAATTTTTCCCGCTGTAAATAACGCACTTTACCATCTATGGAACCACTTGATTTTGAAATGAAATGTGCTGTTATGATAGTGAAATACATGCAAAAAAACATGTTCAAATATGGCAGCCACAAACGTGAAGGCTTAGTCCTGTTTTCATGGCATGCAGTGTCCCTTCTCAATGTTGCCTGTTTGGTATTTTATTGAGAAAAAATGGTGCCACAAACATCGTGAACAAGGCAGCAGTGGCTGCTGAAACACGTAGATGTTATCCTCGTTGTAATAAAAAGCACAAAGGTGTCTTTAACCTTACCTGGAGTGCTGGATGATTATTTCAGAACCATGAGTAATCGTATATTGGATATATAGGATATAGGGATAGACGGAGCCGTGAAGGAGACATTCACCCAACATGCCGTGAGAGGTGCATGTTGGGATTTGGAGGTTGCCGACGCAACTGCAGAATAGTTAATGACTCTGATCCGGCCCACCTGGCTGGCCACCAATGGCGGAACGATTGGAAGTATTTATCCAGGTGAACTGGGGGTAATTGCTGTGGCAGCAGGCATTTGAAAAAGACATTATGTCGAAACGCGTCATGCCAATGCTTTTAATGGAATAAACGACTCACCTGGAATCCCTGCTGTGTCCCTCAGGTTCTTCTTATTGTGAGAATCTTTCCTGGCATATATATATATATATATATATCTATATATATATAGATATATATATATATATATATACACGCTCCAATTTTCCTCTCCTTGGAAGAAAAATACAGCACTCGTGGGTTTGTTAGGCAGTCAGCAACAGGTTTATTTCAAAACAAACGCGTTTCGAGACCACGTCCCTTCGTCAATACTGACGAAGGGACGTGGTCCCGAAACACGTTTGTTTTGAAATAAACCTGTTGCTGACTGCCTAACTGTGACCGGGTGTAGGGGTGAGGGGTTAACCTTAGGACCGAGAATAGGCTCTGGGACAGGTCTGATAGGCAACTCCGGTGTTGAAGCAGAAACTGACTGGACAACAGGTCTTGGGAGTAAGGACGGTTTTATTGGTATAGTACGTTTAGGGTTTGGTTGCAATGTTCTCCTGGTCCTAAACGTAAGTCTCTCCCTAGCAAAGTGACTGGGATCCGTCTTTGAATCGTGGTATTCTCCTTCTCCGGGGTCTTTGGTCTTCCGCTCTTGTCCTCAGGGTCTGGTCAAGGTAGCGTCTCGTTGTTCCGGAGCCCATAGAAAGGAAGACCAACAGAGAGGGAACCGTTAGTTCTACAGTCTTTGGGGGACTTGCACCTTGGGGCCGTGTGAAGTGGAGAAAGGTCACCAGTGTCGGATTTACTGTTATGTAGTCGGTGACGTGGGGAGGGTACAGAAAGTGAGGGTTAATCGCGGGGTAATGAACACAAGAGGAGAGGGGTACGAGGAAACACAAACGGGGTTTGCTATACACTATTTACACGCACGCCGTCTTCCCACCCACACCGCCATACGGTCCCGTACCTGGGATAGCCACGCTCCTCCCCCGGGAGAGTGGCACGGCGGCTCACAGGGTCGTTGGCCTCCTGGCTCTCCGTGGGGTTCGTCTCTTTCGGCCTGCTCTTCGGAATTCCTTCGGTGTCCTTCTTTTCCGACTTCTCCGCTTCTCTTCAACCGCTCTCCGACGCCGCTCCTCGCCTCCTCCTCCTCCGAGGTGATGTCACACGTTTCTGTCTGTACTTCCTGCTCTTTATCCAATCTGGCCTCGCAGACGAATACAGGAGGAGGGGTCACCACCTCCTCAGAGTACGCCCAATTAAAGGTGCCGCGCTCTTCTTCCACGTCGTCCAGTCCTGTATCCCAGGGGTCAGTCTGTAAGGAAGGAGGTATGACAGGATCAGTAATGGGAGACCACCAGTCCTCGGTAGCGCTCCGCCTCGCATCTTTACACTAACAAACCCACGAGTGCTGTATTTTTCTTCCAAGGAGAGGAAAATTGGAGCGTTTATTTAATACGCGGGACACCACCGCGTTACAGCACCCACTGCAAAGAGTGACCCGTTTCCATTGGTGTACAGGAGCTTGGATATATATATATATATATATTACCTACTGGCGGTCGCCAGTAGTTAGTTATAGTTAGGACCTAGTTTCCATAGGAAATCCTCAACATTCTATTTGGAATAACTTTGGCGCCGGTAGACGAATCCTCGCGAATTTCTCAAAGAAGATGGCCCGCTCCTTCCCTGAAAGTTTTGGGGGGATTTGTCAAGTGGGGGCTGAGAAAAAAGGGGGTCCCAAACGTGCTTTCCCCATGTTATTTTCCATAGGACGATTAGACACGGCTACAGCCCGAACTGCTGAACGGAATTACAAGAAATTTGGCAAAATGGTAGAGTCTGATTCGAAGATAACGCTTTTGCTTAAATGGTGTACATTCCTCCAGTAGTTCCTGAGAAAATCAAAAGAAAAATATATATATATCTAGCATTCCGAGCGAGAGCTGCATGCTGATTGGCTGTCAACTGTCTGTCAACACTCCAAACCAGAAATTGTTGGCAGCCATCTTGGGACCAATATACATGATAGCACCTCATTAAAAAGCATTGCAGTTAATCGAAGGTTTTAAGACTTTAGTTACATTATAAATCATTTGTTGATAGTACCATACTAATTTTAGCAATTGTGGTGTGTTCTAAGGTGATTTTACCATGTGAAAAAGCCTTCTGCTGGGATATCATGAATCATGTTTTAGAGAAAACTACTTTCTCATGCTTTTCCCACAGAGGTTTGGAAGGTGATCTAGAAGCTAAACTGAGAGCATATTTTCTGTAAATTCCCATTATCTTTCTCAGTCATGTGAGAATGAAGTCTGACATTCTCAGTAAAACATGTACATCCAACAAGGACAGAGACTGGCAGTTGATTCCTTTGTGTTCTACTGCAGCCTCCTAGAGTGTTCTAAAGAACAACTAGAGCGCTAACCGTCCTACTTATTACAAAGGTTTGGCACACCTGAAGCCATCTTGATTGGAATAAAGTGGTAACTCTTAAAACATTTAATTTAAAAAGGAACAACACGAGGGGGTTCATTTTGCCATAGAAAGTATGATTAGTGCTGCAGAAAGAAAAATTAGGGCACATTTTGAGTGACTTCTCAAATCCTCTTCTATTTCATTAAGAAATTCTGACATGAAGACTGAAACATGCACTTTCAATACCAGCAGCAGACTTCCCTGGTGAGCAGTAGCTTTACTACAGTGATCTAATAAGCAACTAGAGTGCTAACATTCTGAATTTATGGCAAATGTGTGACACATCTGAATGCCTCCTTGATGGAATCAAAGTAAAAAAATTGAAAGTATTTCCTACTGAGGAGACTGTAGTAAATGAGGAAATTAGGAAACTTCATAACAAATACTTCTCCCAAGATGGCCACCAGAGACAAAAGAGCCCAAATGTAGCACAAATATCACCCAGATGTAGCCCAAATATAGCCCAATGACAGGGTGTCCCAGAGTGTTCTAAAGAACAACTAGAATGCTAACAGTCTTACTTATGACAAAAGTATGGCACACCTGAAGACATCTTGATTGGAATAAAGTTGTAACACTTGAAACATTTAATTTGCAAAGGAACAAAATGAGGGGGTTCATTTTGCCACAAAAATTATGATTAGTGCTGCAGAAAAAAAAATTGGGGCACATTTTGACTTCTCAAATCCTCTTCTATTTCATTAAAACATTCTGACATGCAGACTGGAACATGCACTTTGAATACCAGCAGCTGACTTCCCTGGTGAGCAGTATCTTTACTACAGTGATCTAATGAGCAACTAGAGTGCTAACATTCTGAATTTATGGCAAATGTGTGGACACATCTGAATGCCTTCTTGATGGTACCAAAGTAAGCAAGCATTGAAAATGCAATAGGTTTCACCCTTGTTTAAGTTAAAGCAATTCTGTTTGTAATTAGGTGGCTTTTTAGCTTTGCTTGTATTAGTGTTTTTCAAACTTTCATTTACATAACATGCAGTTGTATGCGTATGTATATATGTATGCATGCATTTATATTTGTATTCATATAGATATGCATTTTATATATATGTTTATATATGTATGTATATATATATATACACACATACATATATATTTTTTGGATTTTTGGCGGCCTGCCTGAGCCGCGGAAGGAGCCCTGCTGTGATACAGACCTGCTGTTGTGGAAATTAACATGACGGCGCTAGGAGCAGGAGTGCTATTGAAAGTGCAGAGATGCCGGTTTCAGAAGTCAGCTGTATGCCACAATCCACTTGGAAATTACTGAACTGTGAATGGCTGCAGATAGCTCACGACCCACTGAGGTAACAAAATAGCACCACGAGTACCAGAATGCCATAGGAATGGCTACGCCCACGGAGGCGGTGACTCTAATTAAATGTATGTGCTTAAAAACGATGTGCTATCCAGTAGCTACAAGCCTTGAAGTTCCTGAAGAAATACAGGGAGCATGAAACGCGTCGAACTGTGAGGCAGATTTGAGTGACAGCAGCTTCACTGAAATACGACAATTTTCAATAAAGACATTTAGCTTTACTCACCTGCTGTGGACTCCTCCTTTACAGGCACCCTTTGGAGTTTGGATTTTTGGCGGCCTGCCTGTGCCGCGGAAGGAGCCCTGCTGTGATACAGACCTGCTGTTGTGGAAATTAACATGACGGCGCTAGGAGCAGGAGCGCTATTGAAAGTGCAGAGATGCCGGTTTCAGAAGTCAGCTGTATGCCACAATCCACTTGGAAATTACTGAACTGTGAATGGCTGCAGATAGCTCACGACCCACTGAGGTAATAAAATAGCACCACAGGTACCAGAATGCCATAGGAATGGCTACGCCCACGGAGGCGGTGACTCTAATTAAATGTATGTGCTTAAAAACGATGTGCTATCCAGTAGCTACAAGCCTTGAAGTTCCTGAAGAAATGCAGGGAGCATGAAACGCGTCAAACTGTGAGGCAGATTTGAGTGACAGCAGCTTCACTGAAATACTGCAATTTTCAATAAAGACATTTAGATTTACTCCCTGCTGTGGGCTCCTCCTTTATAGGCACCCTTTGGAGTTTGGATTTTTGGCGGCCTGCCTGAGCCGCGGAAGGAGCCCTGCTGTGATACAGACCTGCTGTTGTGGAAATTAACATGACGGCGCTAGGAGCAGGAGCGCTATTGAAAGTGCAGAGATGCCGGTTTCAGAAGTCAGCTGTATGCCACAATCCACTTGGAAATTACTGAACTGTGAATGGCTGCAGATAGCTCACGACCCACTGAGGTAACAAAATAGCACCACGAGTACCAGAATGCCATAGGAATGGCTACGCCCACGGAGGTGGTGACTCTAATTAAATGTATGTGCTTAAAAACGATGTGCTATCCAGTAGCTACAAGCCTTGAAGTTCCTGAAGAAATGCAGGGAGCATGAAACGCGTAGAACTGTGACGCAGATTTGAGTGACAGCAGCTTCACTGAAATACTGCAATTTTCAATAAAGACATTTAGCTTTACTCACCTGCTGTGGGCTCCTCCTTTACAGGCACCCTTTGGAGTTTGGCAGAATGGAAAAGGGGGAAACCCTGCCAGGGTCAATTTTAAGGTCCCAATAAGGAATCCTCATGTTCGAACGAATGGTGACAGAAGTTTACGTATCAGAGAAAACATAGAATAACACAGATCCATACAGTTCTCTAGGAAAAATAAATATATTTTATTTGTAGTTGATCAAAATAAATTTTAACTGTACAATATTTCATAAGGGTTTATACATCTCAAACATTTCTTTGTATTCCACTAACTCCCACAGGCATCCAAACACATATATTCTCATTCATAACCTCAAACATCACAATATTTACACATTCATACAGGGACCATAGGGTGGATGCATAACAGCCCGGAAAAGATATTTTTAATAGCATCTAGGACTGAAGCTATAACATGGAGGCAGGGTGCAATAAATAAGATGGAGAGGCTTGTACTGCAATGGTGCCATCCAAGTAAGTCGCGCCAACGCGCGTTTCGATGCTCTGCCTATTTAGGCTGCACCTTCGTCAGGGCGAGGAGGGCCGTGGGAGGGGGCAAGACAAAAAACGGGTACACTCTTTTAACACTGAAAGAGGGGCAGGAAGTAAGCTAGGAGTCCCAAGTTAATCTGGTTCTACTTCAGGACGGTCATGGTTTGAGTATAGAGAACGTCCTCCGTACAGGGTGTGATCCTTGGAGGGCGTGGAGCACACAGCCTCTTATCCCAAAGAATTGTATTCCGGTGATAATATACAGACTGACGATGTGTTTCCCCAAATGGTCCTGGTTGGAAGATGAGGGGGTACAAATCGCCAGGCGGCGTTCTCTGTGCAAGTGAATACAGGCAGGAGACAGACGGATATCCCAAAAACAATCCTTGTTAGTGGAGGCTGAACACAGATCGCACAGCAGCGTCCTCAGTTCTGGCAATAAATCACAGGGGAGGACAAGGGTTCAGGCCGGTCCTTATTTAAAAGCGAGGGGCGCTGACCACAAGGTTGCGTGCTCTATTATAATCAGTCAACATCAAAATTGGTACTTGTCCCTCGCTGACCTAATTCGAGGGTGGGGTACACCGACCGCTGTGCGGCGTCCTCCGTTCTGACGAATGCAGTCAGAGGCGGGCGAGTGTCAGGGGTATTCCTGGTTCCAGCAGATAGGGTGCGGACCGCGCCGCGGCGTCTTCTCAAGGTGCCGTGATGATTGTGGAAATTAACATGACGGCGCTAGGAGCAGGAGCGCTATTGAAAGTGCAGAGATGCCGGTTTCAGAAGTCAGCTGTATGCCACAATCCACTTGGAAATTACTGAACTGTGAATGGCTGCAGATAGCTCACGACCCACTGAGGTAACAAAATAGCACCACGAGTACCAGAATGCCATAGGAATGGCTACGCCCACGGAGGTGGTGACTCTAATGAAATGTATGTGCTTAAAAACGATGTGCTATCCAGTAGCTACAAGCCTTGAAGTTCCTGAAGAAATGCAGGGAGCATGAAACGCGTAGAACTGTGACGCAGATTTGAGTGACAGCAGCTTCACTGAAATACGGCAATTTTCAATAAAGACATTTAGCTTTACTCACCTGCTGTGGGCTCCTCCTTTACAGTCACCCTTTGGAGTTTGGATATATAAATGCATATGCATATATATATGTGCATATGTGTGCGTGTAGCGAGAGGTAGAGAGAGGTAGAGAGGTAGAGGTAGAGGGGTAGAGGTGTAGAGGTAGAGGTGTAGAGGTAGAGGTAGAGAGTAGTAGAGAGAGAGGTAGAGAGTAGAGAGTGAGTATTAGAGAGCAGAGAGTGAGTAGTAGAGAGTAGTAGATAGAGTAGTAGAGAGTGAGTAGTAGAGAGTAGTAGAGTGAGTAGTATAGTAGTAGAGAGTGAGTATTAGAGTGAGTAGTAGAAAGTAGTAGAAGAGAGTAGTAGAGAGTGAGTAGTAGAGAGTGAGTAGTAGAATGAGTAGTAGAGTGAGTAGTAGAGAGTGAGTAGTAGAGAGTAGTAGAGAGTGGTAGAGAGTAGTAGAGAGTGAGTAGTAGAGAGTAGTATAGAGTGAGTAGTAGAGAGAGTAGTAGAGAGTAGTAGAGTATTAGAGAATGAGTAGTAGAGAGTAGTGGAGTAGTAGAGAGTGAGTAGTAGAGAGTGAGTAGTAGAGTGAGTAGTAGGGAGTAGTAGAGAGTGAGTAGTAGAGAGTAGTACAGAGCAAGTAGTAGAGTGTGTAGTAGAGAGTGAGTAGTAGAGAGTAGTAGAGAGAGAGTAGTAGAGTGAGTAGTAGAGAGTGAGAAGTAGAGAGAGTAGTAGAGACTGAGTAGTAGAGAGCAAGTAGTAGAGAGTGAGTAGTGGAGAGTGAGTAGTAGAGAGTAGTAGAGAGCGAGTAGTAGAGAGTGAGTAGTAGAGAGTGAGTAGTAGAGAGTGAGTAGTAGAGAGAGAGTAGTAGAGAGTGAGTAGTAGAAAGTAGTAGAGTGAGTAGTAGAGAGAGAGTAGTAAAGAGTGAGTGGTAGAGAGTAGTAGAGAGTGAGTAGTAGAGAGCTAGTAGTAGAGAGCGAGTAGTAGAGAGAGTAGTAGAAAGCAGTAGAGTAATAGAGAGTGAGTACTAGAGAGTGAGTAGTAGAGATTGAGTAGTGGAGAGTGAGTAGTAGAGAGTAATAGAGAGTGAGTAGTAGAGAGTAAATAGTAGAGAGTGAGTAGTAGAGAGTGGTAAAGAGAGTAGTAGAGACTGAGTAGTAGAGAGAGAGTAGTAGAGAGTGAGTAGTAGAGTAGTAGAGGGGGTGTGGTAGAGAGTAGTAGAGAGTAGTAGTGAGTAGTAGAGAGTAGTAGAGAGTGAGTAGTAGAGAGTAGTAGTAGAGAGTAGTAGCGAGTGAGTAGTAGAGAGTAGTAAAGAGTGAGTAGTAGAGAGTGAATAGTAGAGAGTGAGTAGTAGAGAGTGAGTACTAGTGAGAGAGTAGGAGAGAGTAGTAGAGAGTGAGTAGTAGAGAGTAGTAGAGTAGTAGAGAGTAAGTAGTAGAGTAGTACAGAGTGAGTAGTAGAGAGAGAGTACTAGAGAGTAGTAGAGAGTGAGTAGTAGAGAGTGAATAGGAGAGAGTAATAGAGAGAGAGTAGTAGAGAGTGAGTAGTAGAGAGTGAGTAGTAGAACGTAGTAAAGAGTGAGTAGTAGAAAGTGAGTAGTAGAGATTAGTAGAGTAGTAGAGAGTGAGTAGTAGAGAGTGAGTAGTAGAGAGTGAGTGGTAGAGAGAGAGTAGTAGAGAGTGAGTAGTAGAAAGTAGTAGAGTGAGTAGTAGAGAGAGAGTAGTAGAGAGTGAGTGGTAGAGAGTAGTAGAGAGTAGTAGAGAGTGAGTAGTAGAGAGCTAGTAGTAGAGAGCGAGTAGTAGAGAGAGTAGTAGAGAGAGTAGTAGAGAGCAGTAGAGTAGTAGACGAGTGAGTACTAGAGAGTGAGTAGTAGAGATTGAGTAGTGGAGAGTGAGTAGTAGAGAGAGAGTAGTAGAGAGTAGTAGAGAGTGAGTAGTAGAGTAGTAGAGGGGGTGTGGTAGAGAGTAGTAGAGAGTAGTAGTGAGTAGTAGAGAGAAGTAGAGATAGTAGTAGAGAAAAGTAGAGAGTGAGTAGTAGAGAGTAGTAGTGAGTGAGTAGTAGAGAGTAGTAAAGAGTGAGTAGTAGAGAGTGAATAGTAGAGAGTGAGTAGTAGAGAGTGAGTACTAGTGAGAGAGTAGTAGAGAGTGAGTAGTAGAGTAGTAGAGTAGTAGAGAGTGAGTAGTAGAGCAGTAGAGAGTGAGTAGTAGAGAGAGAGTACTACAGAGTAGTAGAGAGTGAGTAGTAGAGAGTGAATAGGAGAGAGTAATAGAGAGAGAGTAGTAGAGAGAGAGTAGTAGAGAGTGAGTAGTAGAGAGTGAGTAGTAGAGAGTGAGTAGTAGAATGTAGTAAAGAGTGAGTAGTCGAGAGTGAGTAGTAGAGATTAGTAGAGTAGTAGAGAGTGAGTAGTAGAGAGTGAGTAGTAGAGAGTGAGTAGTAGAGAGAGTAGTAGAGAATGAGAAGTAGAGTGGTAGAGAGTAGTCAGTCAGTGTCATTCAGTGTCAGTCAGTCAGTGTCAGTGTCAGTCAGTTAGTAAGTGTCAGTCAGTGTCAGTCAATCAGTGTCAGTCAGTGTCATTCAATCAGTGTCAGTCAATCAGTGTCAGTAAGTCAGTGTCAGTCGGTCAGTGTCAGTCAATCAGTGTCAGTCAGTCAGTGTCAGTCAATCTGTGTCAGTCAGTGTCAGTCGGTGTCAGTGCCAGTCAATCAGTGTCAGTCAGTGTCAATCAGTCAGTCAGTGTCAGCTAGAGCAGCTCTGCTGACCTGGTTCTCTGGCTCTAAAGCAGCTCTGCTGACCTGGTTCTCTGGCTCTTAAGCAGCTCTGCTGACCTGGTTCTCTCCCTCTAAAGCAGCTCTGCTGACCTGGTTTCTCTGACTCTACAGCCGGTCTGCTGACCTGGTTCTCTGGCTCTAGAGCAGCTCAGCAGACCCAGTTCTTAGGCTACAGAGCAACTCTGCTGATCTGGTTCTCTGGCTCTAAAGCAGCTCTGCTGACCCGGTTCTATGTCTCTAAAGCAGTTCTGCTGACATGGTTCTCTGGCTCTAAAGCATCTCTGCTGACCTGGTTCTCTCCCTCTAAAGCAGCTCTGCTAACCTGGTTCTCTCCCTCTAAAGCAGCTCTACTGACCTGGTTTCTTTGGCTCTACAGCAGCTCTGCTGACCTGGTTCTCTGGCTCTGGAGCAGCTCTGCTGGCCTGGTTCTTAGGCTCTTGAGCAGCTCTGCTGACCTGGTTCTCTGGCTCTAAAGCAGCTCTGCTGACTTGGTTCTCTGGCTCTAGAGCAGCTCTGCTGAGCTGGTTCTCTGGCTCTAAAGCAGATCTGCTGACCTGGTTCTCTGGCTCTAAAGCAGCTTTGCTGGTCAGGTTCTCTGGCTCTAAAGCAGCTCTGCTGACCTGGTACTCTCCTTCTAAATCAGCTCTACTGACCTGGTTTCTCTGGCTCTACAGCAGCTCTCCTGACCTGGTTCTATGGCTCTAGAGCAGCTCTGCTGACCTAGTTCTTAGTCTCTAGAGCAGCTCTGCTGACCTCGTTCTCTGGCTCTAAAGCAGCTCTGCTGACCTGGTTCTCTGGCTCTAAAGCAGTTCTGCTGAACTTGTTCTCTGGCTCTAGAGCAGCTCTGCTGACTTGGTCCCTTGGCTCTAAAGCAGCTCTGCTGACCTGGTTCTCTCCCTCTAAAGCAGCACGGCTGACCTGGTTCTCTCGCTCTAAAGCAGCTCTACTGACTTGGTTTCTCCGGCTCTACAGCAGCTCTGCTGACCTGGTTCTCTGGCTCTAGAGCAGCTCTGCTGACCTGGTTCTTAGGCTCTAGAGCAGCTCTGCCGACCTGGTTCTCTGGCTCAAAAGCAGCTCTTCTGACCTGCTTCTATGAATCTAGAGCAGCTCTGCTGACCTTATTATCTGGCTATAGAGCAGCTCTGCTGACCTGGTTCTCTCCCTCTAAATCAGATCTGCTGACCTGGTTCTCTGCCTCGAGAGCAGCTCTGCTGACCTTGGTCTATGGCTCTAAAGCAACTCTGCTGACCTGGTTCTCTGGCTCTAGAGCAGCTCTGCTGACCTAGTTTTCTGGCTCTAAAGCAGCTCTGCTGACCTGGTTCTCTCTCTCTAAAGCAGCTCTGCTGATCTGGTTTCTCTGGCTCTAGAGCAGCTCTGCTGACCTGGTTCTCTGGCTCTAAAGCAGCTCTACTGATCTGGTTCTCTCCCCCTAAAGCAGCTCTGCTGACCTGGTTCTCTGGCTCTGGAGCAGCTCTGCTGGCCTGGTTCTTAGGCTCTTGAGCAGCTCTGCTGACCTGGTTCTCTGGCTCTAAAGCAGCTCTGCTGACTTGGTTCTCTGGCTCTAGAGCAGCTCTGCTGAGCTGGTTCTCTGGCTCTAAAGCAGCTCTGCTGACCTGGTTCTCTGGCTCTAAAGCAGCTTTGCTGGTCAGGTTCTCTGGCTCTAAAGCAGCTCTGCTGACCTGGTACTCTCCTTCTAAATCAGCTCTACTGACCTGGTTTCTCTGGCTCTACAGCAGCTCTCCTGACCTGGTTCTATGGCTCTAGAGCAGCTCTGCTGACCTAGTTCTTAGTCTCTAGAGCAGCTCTGCTGACCTCGTTCTCTGGCTCTAAAGCAGCTCTGCTGACCTGGTTCTCTGGCTCTAAAGCAGTTCTGCTGAACTTGTTCTCTGGCTCTAGAGCAGCTCTGCTGACTTGGTCCCTTGGCTCTAAAGCAGCTCTGCTGACCTGGTTCTCTCCCTCTAAAGCAGCACGGCTGACCTGGTTCTCTCGCTCTAAAGCAGCTCTACTGACTTGGTTTCTCCGGCTCTACAGCAGCTCTGCTGACCTGGTTCTCTGGCTCTAGAGCAGCTCTGCTGACCTGGTTCTTAGGCTCTAGAGCAGCTCTGCCGACCTGGTTCTCTGGCTCAAAAGCAGCTCTTCTGACCTGGTTCTATGAATCTAGAGCAGCTCTGCTGACCTTATTATCTGGCTATAGAGCAGCTCTGCTGACCTGGTTCTCTCCCTCTAAATCAGATCTGCTGACCTGGTTCTCTGCCTCGAGAGCAGCTCTGCTGACCTTGGTCTATGGCTCTAAAGCAACTCTGCTGACCTGGTTCTCTGGCTCTAGAGCAGCTCTGCTGACCTAGTTTTCTGGCTCTAAAGCAGCTCTGCTGACCTGGTTCTCTCTCTCTAAAGCAGCTCTGCTGATCTGGTTTCTCTGGCTCTAGAGCAGCTCTGCTGACCTGGTTCTCTGGCTCTAAAGCAGCTCTACTGATCTGGTTCTCTCCCCCTAAAGCAGCTCTGTTCACCTGGTTCTCTGGCTCTAAAGCAGCTCTGCTGACCTGGTTCTCTGGCTCTAAAGCAGCTTTGCTGGTCAGGTTCTCTGGCTCTAAAGCAGATCTGCTGACCTGGTACTCTCCTTCTAAATCAGCTCTACTGACCTGGATTCTCTGGCTCTACAGCAGCTCTGCTGACCTGGTTCTCTGGCTCTAAAGCAGCTCTGCTGACCTAGTTCTTAGTCTCTAGAGCAGCTCTGCTGACCTCGTTCTCTGGCTCTAAAGCAGCTCTGCTGGCCTGGTTCTCTGGCTCTAAAGCAGTTCTGCTGAACTTGTTCTCTGGCTCTAGAGCAGATCTGCTGACTTGGTCTCTTGGCTCTAAAGCAGCTCTGCTGACCTGGTTCTCTCCCTCTAAAGCAGCACGGCTGACCTGGTTCTCTCGCTCTAAAGCAGCTCTACTGACTTGGTTTCTCTGGCTCTACAGCAGCTCTGCTGACCTGGTTCTCTGGCTCTAGAGCAGCTCTGCTGACCTGGTTCTTAGGCTCTAGAGCAGGTCTGCCGACCTGGTTCTCTGGCTCAAAAGCAGCTCTTCTGACCTGGTTCTATGAATCTAGAGCAGCTCTGCTGACCTTATTATCTGGCTATAGAGCAGCTCTGCTGACCTGGTTCTCTCCCTCTAAATCAGCTCTGCAGACCTGGTTCTCTGCCTCTAGAGCAGCTCTGCTGACCTTGGTCTATGGCTCTAAAGCAACTCTGCCGACCTGGTTCTCTGGCTCTAGAGCAGCACTGCTGACCTAGTTTTCTGGCTCTAAAGCAGCTCTGCTGACCTGGTTCTCTCTCTCTCTAAAGCAGCTCTGCTGATCTGGTTTCTCTGGCTCTAGAGCAGCTCTGCTGACCTGGTTCTCTGGCTCTAAAGCAGCTCTACTGATCTGGTTCTCTCCCCCTAAAGCAGCTCTGTTGACCTGGTTCTCTGCCTCTAGAGCAGCTCTGCTGAACTGGTTCTCTGGCTCTAAAGCAGCTCTGCTGACCTGGTTCTATGGCTCTAAAGCAGCTTTGCTCACCTGGTTCTCTGGCTCCAGAGCAGCTCTGCTGACCTGGTTCTCCGGCTCTGAAGCAGCTCTGCTGACCTGGTTCTCTCCCTCTAAAGAGCTCTGCTGACCTGGTTCTCTGGCTCTAAAGCAGTTCTGCTGACCTGGTTCTCTGCCTCTAGAGCAGCTCTGCTGACCTGGTTCTATGGCTCTAAAGCAGCTCTGCTGACCTGGTTCTCTGGCTCTAGAGCAGCTCTGCTGACCTGGTTCTCTGGCTCTAAAGCAGTTCTGCTGACCTGGTTCTCTCCCTCTTAAGCAGCTCGGCTGACCTGGTTTCTTTGGCTCTACAGCAGCTCTGCTGACCTGGTTCTCGGCCTCTAGAGCAGCTCTGCTGACCTGGGTCTCTGGCTCTAGAGCAGCTCTGCTGACCTGGGTCTCTGGCTCTAAAGCAGCTCTACTGATCTGGTTCTCTCCCCCTAAAGCAGCTCTGCTGACCCGGTTCTATGTCTCTAAAGCAGTTCTGCTGACATGGTTCTCTGGCTCTAAAGCAGCTCTGCTGACCTGGTTCTCTCCCTCTAAAGCAGCTCTGCTGACCTGGTTCTCTCCCTCTAAAGCAGATCTACTGACCTGGTTTCTTTGGCTCTACAGCAGCTCTGCTGACCTGGTTCTCTGGCTCTGGAGCAGCTCTGCTGGCCTGGTTCTTAGGCTCTTGAGCAGCTCTGCTGACCTGGTTCTCTGGCTCTAAAGCAGCTCTGCTGACTTGGTTCTCTGGCTCTAGAGCAGCTCTGCTGATCTGGTTCTCTGGCTCTAAAGCAGCTCTACTGATCTGGTTCTCTGGCTCTAAAGCAGCTTTGCTGGTCAGGTTCTCTGGCTCTAAAGCAGCTCTGCTGACCTGGTACTCTCCTTCTAAATCAGCTCTACTGACCTGGTTTCTCTGGCTCTACAGCAGCTCTCCTGACCTGGTTCTATGGCTCTAGAGCAGCTCTGCTGACCTAGTTCTTAGTCTCTAGAGCAGCTCTGCTGACCTCGTTCTCTGGCTCTAAAGCAGCTCTGCTGACCTGGTTCTCTGGCTCTCAAGCAGTTCTGCTGAACTTGTTCTCTGGCTCTAGAGCAGCTCTGCTGACTTGGTCCCTTGGCTCTAAAGCAGCTCTGCTGACCTGGTTCTCTCCCTCTAAAGCAGCACGGCTGACCTGGTTCTCTCGCTCTAAAGCAGCTCTACTGGCTTGGTTTCTCTGGCTCTACAGCTGACCTGGTTCTCTGGCTCTAGAGCAGCTCTGCTGACCTGGTTCTTAGGCTCTAGAGCAGCTCTGCCGACCTGGTTCTCTGGCTCAAAAGCAGCTCTTCTGACCTGGTTCTATGAATCTAGAGCAGCTCTGCTGACCTTATTATCTGGCTATAGAGCAGCTCTGCTGACCTGGTTCTCTCCCTCTAAATCAGCTCTGCTGACCTGGTTCTCTGCCTCGAGAGCAGCTCTGCTGACCTTGGTCTATGGCTCTAAAGCAACTCTGCTGACCTAGTTTTCTGGCTCTAAAGCAGCTCTGCTGACCTGGTTCTCTCTCTCTAAAGCAGCTCTGCTGATCTGGTTTCTCTGGCTCTAGAGCAGCTCTGCTGACCTGGTTCTCTGGCTCTAAAGCAGCTCTACTGATCTGGTTCTCTCCCCCTAAAGCAGCTCTGTTGACCTGGTTCTCTGGCTCTAAAGCAGCTCTGCTGACCTGGTTCTCTGGCTCTAAAGCAGCTTTGCTGGTCAGGTTCTCTGGCTCTAAAGCAGCTCTGCTGACCTGGTACTCTCCTTCTAAATCAGCTCTACTGACCTGGATTCTCTGGCTCTACAGCAGCTCTGCTGACCTGGTTCTCTGGCTCTAAAGCAGCTCTGCTGACCTAGTTCTTAGTCTCTAGAGCAGCTCTGCTGACCTCGTTCTCTGGCTCTAAAGCAGCTCTGCTGGCCTGGTTCTCTGGCTCTAAAGCAGTTCTGCTGAACTTGTTCTCTGGCTCTAGAGCAGATCTGCTGACTTGGTCCCTTGGCTCTAAAGCAGCTCTGCTGACCTGGTTCTCTCCCTCTAAAGCAGCACGGCTGACCTGGTTCTCTCGCTCTAAAGCAGCTCTACTGACTTGGTTTCTCTGGCTCTACAGAAGCTCTGCTGACCTGGTTCTCTGGCTCTAGAGCAGCTCTGCTGACCTGGTTCTTAGGCTCTAGAGCAGGTCTGCCCGACCTGGTTCTCTGGCTCAAAAGCAGCTATTCTGACCTGGTTCTATGAATCTAGAGCAGCTCTGCTGACCTTATTATCTGGCTATAGAGCAGCTCTGCTGACCTGGTTCTCTCCCTCTAAATCAGCTCTGGTGACCTGGTTCTCTGCCTCTAGAGCAGCTCTGCTGACCTTGGTCTATGGCTCTAAAGCAACTCTCCCGACCTGGTTCTCTGGCTTTAGAGCAGCACTGCTGACCTAGTTTTCTGGCTCTAAAGCAGCTCTGCTGACCTGGTTCTCTCTCTCTAAAGCAGCTCTGCTGATCTGGTTTCTCTGGCTCTAGAGCAGCTCTGCTGACCTGGTTCTCTGGCTCTAAAGCAGCTCTACTGATCTTGTTCTCTCCCCCTAAAGCAGCTCTGTTGACCTGGTTCTCTGCCTCTAGAGCAGCTCTGCTGAACTGGTTCTCTGGCTCTAAAGCAGCTCTGCTGACCTGGTTCTATGGCTCTAAAGCAGCTTTGCTCACCTGGTTCTCTGGCTCCAGAGCAGCTCTGCTGACCTGGTTCTCTGGCTCTGAAGCAGCTCTGCTGACCTGGTTCTCTCCCTCTAAAGAGCTCTGCTGACCTGGTTCTCTGGCTCTAAAGCAGTTCTGCTGACCTGGTTCTCTGCCTCTAGAGCAGCTCTGCTGACCTGGTTCTATGGCTCTAAAGCAGCTCTACTGACCTGGTTCTCTGGCTCTAGAGCAGCTCTGCTGACCTGGTTCTCTGGCTCTAAAGCAGTTCTGCTGACCTGGTTCTCTCCCTCTTAAGCAGCTCGGCTGACCTGGTTTCTTTGGCTCTACAGCAGCTCTGCTGACCTGGTTCTCGGCCTCTAGAGCAGCTCTGCTGACCTGGGTCTCTGGCTCTAGAGCAGCTCTGCTGACCTGGGTCTCTGATTCTAGAGCAGCTCTGCTGACCTGCTTCTTAGGCTCTAGTGCAGCTCTGCTGACATGGTTCTCTGGCTCTACAGCAGCTCTGCTGACCTGGTTCTCTGCGCTCACGATGCACGCGCCCGACTTCTCGAAAATATATTTAAAAATAATATTTTATTTTAAGTACAAATATATTATTTTTATGAATATCTTAGATAATCTCTTGCCCTAATATCTATATTAAAGACACATACATATAATTTTGGAACATAATTTTATATATGACGTCACGCGGGACCCACCACCGAGCAAGCGTCTCGAACCGTAATGCGCATGTGTCGCGAATGTGCGGGAGCAGAAGTCGCAGCTGGTCGCATACCAATCGCGCACATCATGTAATATTAAATGCATATGATGTAACTGAAAAACACGCAGCCTTTGCACACGTACGCGGATCCTTCACGACTTTTCTAAAATGGCGTCTAGAATCCACGCACCCACCGTGATGTGTACGCTTTGAGTGCGCGACTCCGAAAAAAATTTGGGAACTTTTTTTTTTTTAAAGAAAATAATATAAATATATTAAAATAAAAAATGAAAACAAAAAATTAATCAATATTTAAGTTTGAACTTTTTAAAAATATTTTTTTGCAATTTTTATGAAAATATATAATGTTATTTAATGAATAAAATATTTATAAATAAACAGCTAAAAAACTAGAAAATCAGTACAAAAAAATAGGTATAACTACTACCACACTTAAAAATTTGTATTTAAAAAACCTTTGAAATTCACTGAAAAAACTATAGGTTTCAGAGACGTTATGGTTAGAAATTAGCATTTAAAAAACCTTAGAAAGTCACCGAAAAAAACAGGTTTCACGGGTGTTATAGTTAGTTGGCCATTTCACTCGTACAAAACCATAGAAATTCCTCCGTTATAGTTAGTTCTGCTAACTATAACTTGTGCGCCCGCAATGCACTGCTGATGATGTCACATATTGCATCATTCATGACATGGTCAGTGACATCACTGATGACATCTCAAATGACATCACTGATGACATCATCCACGTGACAATCTGATACAACTCATCATACACAAGTATAACCTTTCATCACTCACTGTAAAATACAGAGCACCATATTTGAAACCATTGACACACCAATACCAGTTTCTAAAAACCCACTAAGTGATTCCTACATCTACATACACATCTAAACACTTACCTATAGATTCACTCATACATGCTATCAATGATCAATAGAACACTATTAAATATACTTATACACCTACATCGACATTACACACCAGCATACATCCTATTCACTTATGCAGTCATTCTACTCACTTATGCAAACAATTGATCATACTTACATTTACTGAGCTACACACTTATACAAACACCACTTTACTATTCGTATAGATAGTAACTCATACTTAGTGTGTTATAAAATTACTATTACAAGTATACAGTTTTCGATAGTCACTCATACAATCACTGAGACTTATGTATACTTATTTATATACAGCTGTCACATACACTGCCTTTTATATTTGTAGTTTGTTTGACATGTATCATTGAGAAATATATTTACTCATCACCATACCCATAAAGAGATTCACTCACCCAAACAACTGTTTCCACATTCAGTCTTAACCTCACATACCTAGTAAATCAACTATTTACACATCTTTGGACAGTTACACACCTCCCACTCAAATACATACAAATACTCACTTAACTAATTAATAACTAATATAGACTTTCACATAGCTAGTAACCAACTTATGTAGAAGTTTACACAACAAGAGATAGAGTGATACAGGTATTCACAAAGTTTAATCACTATCCCATATATTTAGTGAGACACTTTAAACTAGTCACTTAAACAGTCAATCACATTGCTACTAAATCCTCCATTCAGGCACTTATACATCCACTCAGTCTTCAAGGCAGATTGATATATATATATATATTCACTGAAAAAACATAGGTTTCACACACGTTATAGTTGGGAATTAGCATTTAAAAAAACCTTGCAAATTCACTGAAAAAACCATAGTTTTCACACACGTTATAGTTAGGAATTAGTATTTAAAAAACCTTGCAAATTCATTGAAAAAACCATAGGTTTCACACATGTTATAGTTAGCTGGACATTTCACTCATACAAAACCATTGAAATTCCCCCGTTATAGTTAGTTCAGCTAACTATAACTCGCGTGACCGCAATGCACTGCTGATGATGTCACATATTACATCACTCATGACATGGTCAGTGACATCACTCATGACATCACTGATGACATCTCAAATGACATCACTGATGACATCATCCAGTGAATGTGTATCTTTCTGAAAAATAAATATTTTTTATATATGTATATCTAAAGGTTGATGGAAGAATAAATGGGTAAATAAGTGTCTAAATGGATGTTTTTTTTGTAAAATTGATTGGTTAACTGACTTATTAAGTGTATCTTAGTGAATACATATATTAGCGAGTCATGTTTAAATATTTAAATATCTGTATCTGTGTCTCACTTTGTGTATAAGTGGTTGCATGGGTTGGTGAGTAGCTACATGAGTGTGTATATGGGTTATTAGTTGTTTATTTGAGTATCAGTATGAGTGTCTGTTGGACCTGGCCCTTTTTGGCAGGTTTACCCCGAAACTTTTTGCTTTTTCCTAGCCTGTTGCTGGAACCTGGTGTTGGTGATTTTAGTTCTTTGCGCACTTTTTCACTGTGGTACAGTGTAAAGTGCGTGAGCTCTCTGTGTATGTGTGGTGAGTGACCTGCCCTCCCATAGGAATGAATGGGGAATATGTATGCCCATGGTAGTTCCTGATGTGTGGGGAGTGCAGGGTCTTGTTTGGTATGTGCGAACTCGTGAGATTGAATGCTGTGGAATGATATATGCGACATGATTCTGTCTAGTGTAGAAGTGCCACTTCTAGAAGTAGGCATATTTGTGTAATTTGTGCCTGGCGTGTGATTGGCTGGAGCCTGGCTCCAGGAGTGCCTGGGCCGGCTTGTGGATTGACTGTCTGGTTTTAGGATGACAGGGGCTGGGGATCCCCCAGGAGGTTGTCTGAGTCAGCCCTTGGTTGAATGACTGCATCTGCAACTAGGGAAGTGGGAGGAGATAGCACCTGGGAGTGAATAAGGCTGTGCCTGCCTGCCACAATGCTGGCTCCACCTCCCGCTGGGCGACTGTCACCTCTGCCCCTCACACTGAAAGGAGTTCCCTATAACCAGTTCTAGCTGGTTCTCACACTGCCTGCACCCTTTAGACAAAGGATTTTATAGTATAAAAAGGGGCTGTGTCCCCTTACAAAATGTTCTTGTTTCTGACTTGAATCCTGCCAGGGGCGTGCTGCTGCTTGGGCTCAGGGGAAGGCTTGCCTCCCTGAGCCCTACCCAGCCCCTGGACACCTGATGGACTTTCCTGTTCTGGGAGCTGCTGGGCTCCACCTTATGTCCTGGACTGCTGATGTCCTGGACTCCTGAAGGACTTTGCTGCTTCATTTTGGGCCTCCAGCGCTTTGGAGCGCTTTATTTCTCCCCCAGCGCTTGAGAGCGCTTTGTTTCCATTACTGGGCAGAGCGCCGTGGTTTTCCCCCTGAGGGAAGCGCTCCTGCCCTTTGTGTGGCCACCCTGCGTTAAGCCCTGCTTATATTTTAATTACGGGTGCCACCCAGTTTATTTAATTATTTTGCGATTGCCCACCTCACTTATTTTTTATGATGTTGTCCCCTGGCAGGCGCTCACCCCGCCAGGGGCCTGGCCGCTATTTTTATATTTTAATTTAACTCGAGGGAGCCCACCCGGTTAATTATCCCCCAGCCTACAAGTGCCTGAAACGGGCCGCCGCGCTGCCCGCGACGACCCAGAAGTGATTGGCCGGCCGGCCAATCCCAGCGCGGCCTGGCCGGAAGTCCCGCCCCCACCGGAGCCGCGAGACGAGGGAAGGAAGCTGCCTGTCGAGTCCCCCGGGGCTCCCAAGTGTAGGGAGATCCCCGGAGGTTTTGCTGGAAGGGGAACGGCTGAGAGTGCAGGCGGGGCTCCGGTGTTGAAGAGGAGCCCCGAGCTGCTTGACGGAAGAGACCGGCGCATCAAGACTCCCGGTGAGTGGGGCTCCGTTGATATGGCCGAGGGGGGGCGTCGGGGCACATTGCCGGTGCCCGCCCCCTCCTCCAGCAGTGTGAGCATCCATGTGGGGGCTCCGGGCAGGTGTTAGGGCCAGCGCGAGGTCCCGAATGCTGTCGGCCTGTAGGGCGGCCCCGGATGGCAGTGGGCCACCGCACCGTAGGGGGCATTGTTGTATTCGGTGGCCCCTAGGCTTCCAGGGGCATGGTTGTATCCTGAGCCCCTGGAGGCTCCGACAGGGGGCATATTTTGCCTAAGAGGCCACGAGAGGCTCTACCGGTGCGGGGGCATGTTTGTTTTAAGGAGCTGAGTTGGCTCCCCCGCCCCCCTTATTTTTGAGAGGAGCCAAGGTGCTCCAAGGTCACAGTGATTTTAGCGTCCCCACGAGGGACTTTGGGGACATCTTTATTTACAGAGCCCCGTGTGGCTACAGCCTGCACATATGTGTCTTTAGAGCCAGTTGGCTCCAACAGCTGGCGCAGTTCTGTTCTAGGGTCAGTGAGGGCCCTGTCGCAGTTTTGTCTCCAGCTGCCCAGCAAATAGTGGGCAGCTGCACCGTTTAGGCGCAATTGTAGAGAGAGTCCCTGTGTGGGACAGAGATGGCACAGAGGTGCCAGGCCTTCTACAGCTGCGCAGCACTTAGTGCCAGCTGCAACGTTTAGGCCTTGTGATTGTCCACAGGTGCCCAGCAAGTAGTGGGCACCTGCAACGTTTAGGTTTTGTGCCGGTGGCGCACCCCTGACTGGCGCTGCATTGGCAGCGCGCCCTGACATTCTGGACACAGGGCTCTTTAGTCCCTTTATTAGATGGGGGCTGGTATGTGTTTTATTTAGGCGCAATGTGATTATCTATGTGATGGTAATTGCCTAATGTGAGTTTTGCGCGATGTGATCTGGTGCTAGGAAATGTAATGCATTTAATATGATTACGCACCTTGATCTTACACCTCTGAATGTTTTTAGGCATCATGTGTTTTTGCGCTATTGAGTTATGTTCTGGCACCTCTGAATGTTTTTATGCATCATGTGTCTTCCTTGATTTTACACCTCTGAATGTTTTATGCAGCATGTGTTTTTCCTTGTTCTTACACCGCTGAATGTATTTTTATGCATCATGTGTTTTCCTTTTCCATACACCTCTGAATGGTT
The DNA here is from genome assembly GCF_964261635.1 of Lissotriton helveticus. Classification (NCBI taxonomy): domain Eukaryota; kingdom Metazoa; phylum Chordata; class Amphibia; order Caudata; family Salamandridae; genus Lissotriton; species Lissotriton helveticus. The sequence continues at coordinate 1,037,797,662 of NC_136068.1, read as the reverse complement.
TGATGCATCATGTGTAATGTGTTCTTGCTGATACCCCTAAATGTATTTTATTCTTAGGTGGTTGTTCTTTCCAGTACAGGTGGTCCTAGTGTAATGTAATGTAATGTAAAAGGACACTTCTATAGCGCTTCTTTCACTCCATGGAGTATCTTGGCGCTCACCCCACCCAGATGGAAGGGTAGGAAAGAAAAAGGATGACTTGCACACTACACCACATACTACACCAACGCCCTACCTGTCCCCTGCGTGACATTCTCCTAAGGTGGTTAGGGTTGCGTAGGTGGTACTTACCTGTTACCAGTAGTTACTGGTTGTGTGCTATACTTGCTAATTTGTGCTACAGTGATTTTATATTCCTTTATTCTAATTTCTGACAGTATTTCTATTTCTAAAAGTATTGATCCTGACAGTGGCCCATGTGGCCCTGTCTTGTGAATAATCCCTTGTGAATATTGCCCGTGCCAGTTGGCACAATGTACATGTGTGATTTCTATCTGATGTGGTTTTGACAATACAGAAGTTATTTTTATATAACATTGTGTGGAGTTCCTTTTGTGGTGTGCCTAGGATGTTGTTGCTGTTGTGTGCTGGCGCAAATGCTTTACACATTGCCTCCGAGTTTAGCCTTACTGCTCGTGCCAAGCTACCAAGGGGGTGAGCAGGGGTTATCTTGGCGTGTGACTCCCTTGCCCTGACTAGAATGGTGGTTTCTGCCTGGCTTTGGCGTCAGCCTTAGCCTACTAGAAATAGCCAGTTCTAACATTGTTGGTCAGCGGTGCGGATTAGGACTTGTGTTTGCGCAGTACCACAGCGACAGCTGGCTACATTACAAAACTCTGCATTTTTTAGATAGTCACATGTTTGGGATTATTGTTTGTGATTTTGTTTTTCCTCAAGAGTGTCATTTTCAAATGGTGTTCCTGCGCTTTATGTTTAGTGGCAGATGAGAGAAAAGGACAGGGCGGGACGCCAGTAGAGGGGGAGGTTCTAATAGGTCAGGAATCCCTTGCTGGGTCCAGCGCCCAATCCCTGTTCCTGTCCCTGTGTGGGTAGATGGAAGAGAGGGAGTGTGGAGGAGAAATGGCTTGCTCGGGAGGGTGGTTATCCCCTGAGTGTAGTGTGTGTGTCTGGATTCCCCAGTATGGTAGGATCCAGTGGTGGCAGCTAAAATGTGTCCAGTGCGCGAAGTCCCATTCCCAGTTCCCAGAGTATGGTGCCTGGTGCTCAGTAAGAGGGGTACAGGTTGAGAGTCAGGGGCAGTGAGGAACTGTCTCACCAGTCTGGAGGGGGAGTGTGTGGATGAGTGGTGTGTTGAACTGGAGGAGTTGGTGTGAGTTTTTTTAAAGGAGCTTGCACAGGAGGTGTACCTCTGGTGGTGTGCAGGAGGTCCTGCAGAGGCAATGGACAAAAAGGTGGATGTCTGGCGGTGTGCTAGATGTCTTGCAGAGACATTAGGGAGTGATTCTAAAAGTAGTGGCTTGTGTATCTGATGATCCTGTGTAGGTGAAGAGGTTCATGTGTAGCCCAACTAGGTCCCAGTAGGATGGTAGGGGTGTAGGGGCTCACGTCCTGTCTCAGTGGAGGCGGAGTGAGTGTGGGACGGTGTGTCCCACGTTGGCCCGATCCCTGTCTCAGGGTTTGGAGGGTTCCCTAAGGGAGCACCAGGTCAGGGGCCTAGGCTGTACTTACAGGTCATTTGAGGAGGATCTTCCTGTGTCTAGAGGACGGGGAGTGTCTGTAACCGGAACTCCAGCGGTCCTGGTGTTGGGTAGTACCGCTCCTAAGTGGAGGGTGCAGAACTCTGGAAGGGGGTGCAGAGGGACGGTGTACTTCTGACCCCGGTGCAACCTGAGGGTTTAGATCCTAGGTTGGGAGATTAGGAAGCTTCCAGGTCAAGAGGAATCTCTACCAAAGTGGATCAGCTGAAGAGACTGAGGGGGCTGCCCTTGCTGTGTGATCTGGGGCTCACCTGCAGTTTGTTGTTTCCGCTAAGGTGGAGGAAAGGGGGCTTTGCTGTGTGCTGTGTCCCCCCACCTGCTTGAAAGGGGACTTTGCTGTGTGCTGTGTCCCCCCACCTGCTTGAAGAGGAACTGTGCTGTGTGCTTTGTACCTCAGAAGTGGAATAGTTTCCAGGTGGTAGACGAGTGATGGAGTGAGGTCCTGATCTGGTAGGAGAATTGTGTTCTGGTGAGTGCTTCCCTGTGAGGGTGCGGAAACCCAGAAGTAGAGGTAGGGTGGGGCATTCTTGCCCATGACCTCTGGTCAGCCTGAGGGTATGGTCCCTGGGTTGAAGGATCAGTGGTAGTTGTAGCTACACTGAGAGAGAGAGTGGAGAATGGCTATTGTGTGCCAGGGGTTACTGCCCCCCACTCTGTGGAGTGGTTAGGACCTGTGACATTTGGATGGCCTAGGGCCTGGTCTTGGCCGTGGATGACTAGAGAGTACCAGTGGGGTATTCTAGTTGTGCTAGAGAGCTTTTGTTGAGAGAAATCTATGTGGGTTCAGAGTGGCGAAAAACCGGAGGGTGTCCCTGCCGTGCGGGCCCGTGTCCGTGCTTTGTCGCCCAAAGCAGGGAAGCCCATCAGTGGAGTGATTGGTCTACCCTGCGTTTTGGCTGGAAGGGGGTTGTGTTGGACCTGGCCCTTTTTGGCAGGTTCACCCCGAAAAGTTTTGCTTTTTCCTAGCCTGTTGCTGGAACCTGGTGTTGGTGATTTTAGTTCTTTGCGCACTTTTTCACTGTGGTACAGTGTAAAGTGCGTGAGCTCTCTGTGTATGTGTGGTGAGTGACCTGCCCTCCCATAGGAATGAATGGGGAATATGTATGCCCCTGGTAGTTCCTTATGTGTGGGGAGTGCAGGGTCGAGTTTGGTATGTGCGAACTCGTGAGATTGAATGCTGCGCAATGATATATGCGACATGATTCTGTCTAGTGTAGAAGTGCCACTTCTAGAAGTTGGCATATTTGTGTAATTTGTGCCTGGCGTGTGATTGGCTGGAGCCTGGCTCCAGAAGTGCCTGGGCCGGCTTGTGGATTGACTGTCTGGTTTGAGGATGACAGGGGCTGGGGAGCCCCCAAGAGGTTGTCTGAGTCAGCCCTTGGTTGAATGACTGCATCTGCAACTAGGGAAGTGGGAGGAGATAGCACCTGGGAGTGAATAAGGCTGTGCCTGCCTGCCACAATGCTGGCTCCACCTCCCGCTGGGCGACTGTCACCTCTGCCCCTCACACTGAAAGGAGTTCCCTATAACCAGTTCTAGCTGGTTCTCACACTGCCTGCACCCTTTAGACAAAGGATTTTATAGTATAAAAAGGGGCTGTGTCCCCTTACAAAATGTTCTTGTTTTTGACTTGAATCCTGCCAGGGGCGTGCTGCTGCTTGGGCTCAGGGGAAGGCTTGCCTCCCTGAGCCCTGCCCAGCCCCTGGACACCTGATGGACTTTCCTGTTCTGGGAGCTGCTGGGCTCCACCTTATGTCCTGGACTCCTGATGTCCTGGACTCCTGAAGGACTTTGTTGCTTCATTTTGGGCATCTAGCGCTTTGGAGTGCTTTATTTCTCCCCCAGCGCTTAAGAGCGCTTTGTTTCCATACTGGGCAGAGCGCCGTGGTTTTCCCCCTGAGGGAAGCGCTCCTGCCCTTTGTGTGGCCACCCTGCGTTAAGCCCTGCTTATATTTTAATTACGGGTGCCACCCCGTTTATTTAATTATTTTGCGAGTGCCCACCTCGCTTATTTTTTATGATGTTGTCCCCTGGCAGGTGCTCACCCCACCAGGGGCCTGGCCGCTATTTTTATATTTGAATTTAACTCGAGGGAGCCCACCCCTCGGTTAATTATCCCCCAGCCTACAAGTGCCTGAAACGGGCCGCTGCGCTGCCCGTGACGACCCGGAAGTGATTGGCCGGCCGGCCAATCCCAGCGTGGCCTGGCCGGAAGTCCCGCCCCCACCGGAGCCGCGAGACGAGGGAAGGAAGCTGCCTGTCGTGTCCCCCGGGGCTCCCGAGTGTAGGGAGAGCCCTGGAGGTTTTGCTGGAAGGGGAACGGCTGAGAGTGCAGGCGGGGCTCCGGTGTTGAAGAGGAGCCCTGCGCTGCTTGACGGAAGAGACCGGCGCATCAAGACTCCCGGTGAGTGGGGCTCCGTTGATATGGCCGAGGGGGGGCGTTGGGGCACATTGCCGGTGCCCGCCCCCTCCTTGTGGTAAATAAATAAATAATACCCTATTTTTGACTAGGCATATAGCATAACAGATAGCTCAATAAATAAGAGTCAAGATTCGAGGTAGTAGGAGTTTCTGCAGGTTTATTACAGCATAAGGACAGGATCAGGACAACCTGCATAGGATGACCCAGCAGGACAACTGGGGCCCAGCAGCTGCTGGGGCCGGGTCTGGGATGAGCGCGCTAACTTTTAATAACAATACATGAACTTATATACATAGCGCAAACACATAGCATTACATTGCAGTAGGCGTAGCAGTGGGTGGAGCAGAAGGCGTGACGCGTAGCAGTCGCGAAAGATAACAGTAAAAGTAGGTGTAACTGGGCGTATACATAGACATGTGGTGCAAACGTAACAGAATATGTCATGAATGGGGCGGAAACATAGGAGGGGGCTACCTAAGGAGCCGGGACCTCTAACCTGGTGGTGCGCGCAAACTGGCAATGACGTATTACTAGGAGAAGCTGGGGGCTATGAACTCTGTGCTAGGAGCAGAGACTAAAGTCTGGAGGGTCGGAGCGACTTGTACCTAAACCCTATCTAGTATCTGATGTTTAGGGAACATGTTGATATAAACTAGAAGTCATGAGGGGAAAGGCTAACTTGATTCTAAGACTGGACCATGCATTATTCTACATGTAGTGCGTGATGAAGAATACTAAATGACCATTAAATACAGTATTTCTCTAACGTGGAGCCGCATAGGCTAGACAATGACGGGAACTATTGATGCAGTTCAGTAGCTTAGGAATGCAGAGAAGGAGGACTGAACTGATAACTGGAACTATAACATACTTTTGGCAGACTCAGAGGCAGAGCCAGGCTGCACCGGGCACTGCAAGGCAGGAAGTAAGTGAAGGGTCGAGGATACAGGTGGGGGCTGTATCGCTCCTCAGCGAGACTTCAGGAGACAGGAGCTGAATCTGTGGTCCGGGCCCTTTTGAGGCCTGGAAACGGGGACTTTATAATGGAATAACGTGCACACTGAGAAACGTGGCAACGTAACTTTACATAGGCCTGATATTCGTAGTATTCACGAGGACTGGAAACTAGCATACTAAAGGTGGACACAACTGTAATTGCGTCATTAATCGGACATGGGGAATAACATATGCATATTGGTCATGCACACATAACATATGATGGATGAGGCGTAGGGACACAGAACATGGCAAAATTTACTTTTCCACATTCCCTCCTTGTCACTACGTTTCCATCAGGAAACATCAATTTTCATGATACCATCTATCATTTCATACAGTACCATTTGCTCGTCTCGAATTATCTTGGAACGGGACTTAGAACGGGGCTTAGGACTAGGAATACAAGAGGTAGCACACATGCTGCAAATCGCAGGGCCACATTGTATACAGAGGCAGCAGCTAAATATGATCGCTACTGCAATACTTAGAAAGGACAGGAATTTCCATCCCCATGCGGAAATTATATTCCAGAACCAACCGGACCATGTCCAGGTGCCTGGATCTTGATGTAACAGATGGGCAATTTTATGGAGTCTGGTTATAGCTGAATAAACAGACGGCGCGTTATTTGGAATGAAAATGCAACAACTAGATCCGAGGACTCTACAGGCCCCGCCCCTATCGGCCAGTATGACGTCAAGGACGAGACGATTCTGTAAAACGACAATTCTCATAAAGGATTGCTCTTCAGTTAAGTTACCTAGAGCGGAGGCAGTCTCATCTACTACTGCTTCAAGGGTTCTTGTTAACCTACGGATTAGCTTACTATTTACAACTGTGCCTAAATAAGGGAAAACACCTTTATCTATATCAATGAATTGCTCTGCGGCAGTTTCAGTATAATCGACAATCGGGAAATTTCTCTTGTGTCTAGTATGTACTAGGAAGGAATTCCTATGGTAGTCAGGTGGGGCTAGGAAAACAGGCGGCAGTAGGAAGGCAATGTAACAGGTTCCCTCCCAATCGAGGGGCAGACGAACATATGCAATTTGACCACAAACAAAATAAGAATGACGTGAGGCTTTAAAAATAGATTTCCCACTGTCACTATACTGAATAACAGTAGTACATTCACTATGGCCTACGTGTACAGAACCATAATTACGGACACATAATTCGCCTTTGACTGGTAGTACTGAAATAGCAGGTGAGTCTGGAGTAGTATCAGACTGAACATTCAGGACCATGAAATTCGACGAATAATTACCTAAATTATACACTTCATTTTCTAGATCTAACCCGGTTCTGTGGGGGAGACCTTGCTTGTCTGGGAAACATGTACTGTTAAGAAAAGACATATCTGTTGCGGATGACGTTAACGTGGACCATGCTCCACACGAACCATTATGTGAGAATGGATAAGGAAAGAGTGGCAGAACTCCCTTCGGTGTCTGGAAAGGGGGGAGTCGACCACACACCCAACAATTAGTGGTATTGCTGGTCTGGTGTGAATAATGTAACATACGGATAAATGTGTTGTTACGCATAGCGAGGCGGTAAGAATATTCGTGAGGAGGCAGATCACTAAACGTGTGCTCTACTGTAGCATTAGCAGACTTATTTACATGAGAAACTGGAAAATATAGGAAAAAAGCATAACTGGTGCAGGAAATCATTAGGCTGATGAATAATATGAAACTTAGAAAAACGATACATTGAATTGAGTTTTTACTGACTCTCTCACTATGGGGGTCTATTTTATACATGTCAGAAACAATCTAACCGTTTCACCTAGGGGAGGACTTATACAATCAAACTGACTGACTTACTAGACCGTAGTTTTTGCTTATACTCCTGTTGCAGAGTTTTCTCTAACAGGGAAGGGGTTGTAACAATGTCTTTTGCGGGACAGTCCTTTAAAACAATGTCTTGGCAGTCTTTAAAATCCTGGGACTCCTTGGAAATGTTTTTAGAAACGGGTTTCAATCCATTGAAAAGTTTTACATGAGAAAGGTGGACCCACCCCTTCCTGCCTTCCAGCTTGACGGCAGTACGGGTGGTCAAGAGGACCTGACGTGGCTCCTTCCAACGAGGTTCCAGCGGACTTGATCTGTCAAAATTCCGGACCATCACAAGGGAACCTGGAACGATTTCATGCGGTGCCACCTCGGTATTGTCTGGAAAGGCGGCGGCCACCTGTGAACGACATGAGTTGATGGCAGACATCAAGGAAGCTAGGTAATCTGTCAACATATTACATGAAACATCGGTAATACTTCGGGGTCTAGGAGTACCCCACATGTTAGGGGGGCGGCCGAATACGACCTCATACGGGGACAGACCTGATCTGGAATGTGCGACCATGCGCATATAAAATAGAGCAACTGGCAGAGCTACTAGCCAGTCCACACCTTTTTCTTTACAGACTTTTGCAATACGGATTTTCAGGGTCTGATTATGTCTCTCGACTAGACCGGCTGCTTCAGGATGGCGTACACAATGGAACTTCCACTGGTACCCTAACAACAGGGAAACATGCTTCATTAACTCTGAGGAGAATGGCTGACCGTTATCAGAATATACGACTCTAGGGAGTCCATATCTAGGGAAAAATTCACGAACCAACTGCTTGGCAGTGGTCGCGGCTGTGTAATCTGGGACTGGATATGCTTCTGTCCACCTGGACAAAGCGCATACAACTACAAGGACATATTTGAAACCTCGACATCGCTCCATTTGAATATAATCCATCTGGAGGACCTCAAAAGGGTGGTCAGGGGGCTGGAAACCACCTTGTTCCACCGGGACACTTTTACCTGGGTTAAACTGACAACATATCATACAGGTACAGACTTTCTGCTTGGCTGCAGCTCGTAAATGCTTGTTGAACCAAATGTTCTGGATACTATCTATCATAGCTTTTTCTCCTAAATGTGCTGGACTATGTGCGGTATTGATAATGACTTGAACCATAGAGTCGGGGAGAAACCATGTGGCTCTACCCTTTGTTAACCATCCTTGATCTGTCTGGACCCCTCCTTGTTCGGACCATTTCTTGATTTCCTCGGGAGTAGCATGTAACTGGATATCTATGACATCTTGTGTAGGGTCCTTAACTGTCATGCATGTAGTCGGATCTGGAGTATGTGTCATGTTAACTGGAATGTCTGGAGTCTGTGCTGTAAGCTTGGCTGTGCGATCTGCTAGATCATTACCCTGGGAAATAATGTCAGTAACTTTCGTATGTGCTTTGCATTTCATGATAGCAATGGATGTCGGTAAATGTATGGCATCTAACAGAGCTTGAATAAGGAGACCATGCTGAATCTTGGTTCCATGAGAAGTCATGAAACCTCTCTCCTGCCAGAGCACTCCGAAGTCGTGTACAACTCCAAATGCGTAACGTGAATCTGTATAAACATTAACTTTCAGGTTCTTGGCGTGTATACAGGCTTGTGTCAGAGCAACTAGCTCTGCTGCTTGAGCGGACAGGGTATCAATACGGTGTGTTTCAATAACTTCGGTGTCAGTAGTCACTGCATACGCGGCGACTAGTTCTCCTGTACTAGTTCTCATACATGAACCATCCACATAAAGTGTCAGGTCAGGATCTGGTAACGGAATGTCTGTCAGGTCTTGTCTTGGCTTTGTCGTAATGTTAACTACTTCCACACAGTCATGTGGGTCAGGGTTCAAACTGACTGATGGTAACAGTGTAGCAGGATTCAGGACGTTGCAGCGTCTAATTTCTATGTGTGGCTGGAACAGTGTCAATTCATAACCTGTTAAACGTGCAATTGTCAAGTGCTGAGTTTGTGTTCGGTTTAAAAGAACTTCTACTGAATGTGGAACTTGTACTGTCAGGGAATGTCCTAAAACTATGGAATCACTTTGTCTGATAGCTAGTGCGGTGGCTGCAACTGACTTAAGGCACGCAGGCAACGCCTGGGCGACTGGATCTAATGTGCTAGAAAAGTAAGCACAGGGCTTGGATTGTCCTGCTTGATCTTGCGTGAGAACAGATAATGCTGTACCTTCACGTTCAGTAACGAAAAGTGTAAAAGGCTTACTGTAGTTCGGTGTAGCTAGAACTGGAGCTTGACATAGGGCTTTCTTTAACTCGTTGAAACTAAGTGTATGTTCAGATGTCCAAGGGAGGACAGTCGATACGGCTGCCTCCTGTGTCGTTAACTGTGTCAGTGGCTTGGCTAGAAATGCATACTGAGGAATCCATTGTCTACAATAAGAAGTAAGGCCGATAAAAGCACGTACCTCCTTCTGGGTTCTGGGCTGGGGAAGACTCGCTATTAACTGGATACGGTCGGGTGTCAACTGCCTACCCCTCTTGGACAGTAAGTGTCCTAAGTAGACCACTTGCTGGACACAGAATTGAAGCTTCGAAGGGGACACCTTGTGCCCCATCTCGGCTAGAAAATACAAGACTGTAAGTGATGCTCGCTCGCAAGCACGTTCAGAACGGGCTGTGATCAGTAGATCATCGACATACTGGAGCAGGGCAGTGTCAGTTGGCATGTGAATATTGTCTAGTTGTCTCTTAAGTGCCTGACTGTAAATACTAGGACTTTCTGTGAAACCTTGAGGAGCGCGTGTGAACATATAGCTCCTTCCATTTAAACAAAATCCGAAAAGAAACTGGCTGTCTGGATGAATAGGAACACTAAAAAATGCATTCTTGAGGTCTATGACAGTGAAGAACGTGGCTTCAGAATCAATGGCTGTTAATAGGGAAGAGATATCTGGGACTACTGGGTACTGAGGAATAATACATTTATTAAGCTCTCGTAAATCAATCACTAATCGATATACTGGGGGTGCATTTGGATCAGTACGTTTCATGACTGGAATGATCGGAGAATTACATACATTGGAGTCAGTTTCTACAACTACTCCTTGAGCCATGAGCTCGTCAATAATTTTGGATAAGGCTGCTACAGCCTCGGGTGGCAATCTGTACTGTCTGATTCGTGGTAACACTACACCTGGTTTGAGAGTCACACGATAGGGTGTGATTTGCATGTAACCTACATCTGTTGGACCTTGTGCCCATAAATGCTGCGGAACATTAGACAGTCTGGAATCAAAATCTCGTAATACATAGTGACCCTTAAAGTCACGTAGGAACAGACGTATTCCCTCTGGGGAACAGCAAATGACTGCACCTAACTCTTTCAGTGTTTTAATGCCTAATAGATTTTCTGGACATGACTTAGTAAGTAACAGATCAGTAGTGCGGGACAATGGACCTACTTCTAGAGTAACTGGCTTTGAGATCTCATTTATAATGGGTTTTCCTGAAAATCCAAGGGAAACATTTCTTGAGCCTGAGAGCGGAGCCCCTGGAACTTCGGCATGACTAATTGTGGTCCTACTTGCCCCTGTATCGATCAAAAACTTTCTGTCTTTCCCTAATACTTGACTGTGAACATAGGGACCTTCTTGATCTACAGGTATCTCGATGAGAGGCAAGCCTACCTCCCTCTCTAGGCTGTTTCATGAATATGGCTGATACTCTGGATACTCGGACTGTGCATACTGGTACATCTGTGATGTGACATGCTGTGTTGCAGCAATAGGCTGCGGTACTGTAACTGTCTGTTGTGCATTCTGTGACTGAGGAGTCTGTGAAACTTGTTCTTGTCTAGGCGGACGTGGTCTTTCTTTAGTCTTACCAGTAGCTATGTTGTGTTTCAGAACTGCACACTCGTTTATAAAATGACCTGGCTGTTTACAATAATTGCAGTTCCCTTTAACGGGAGCTGCAGGATGACTGGCTTGATTCGGACCCCTCTTCTGACTGTCTTGAGGAACAGATTGTGCAAGTAGCACTTTCATTTTCGTGTCTTTCATACGTTTTCTTTCGTGTTCTTGCTCTTCTCTGATTCTATTCTGGTGGTATTGGAGCATCTGGAGCATCTGGGACGGAGTATTTGCTTGCCAGGTGCTTTCGACTTTCAAAACTCGATTTTTAATTTGTGGACTTGAATTCTCGACTAATTTAGTAACGAAAAGGTGAGGGTATGACTCACTACTTGTCTTGAGACCACTGTTAATACTAAAACATTTTTCAAATCTAGAATAAAAATCACTAATATCTTCGTCTTGTTTCTGTTTACAGGCTGAGATTGCATCCCAGTCTTCTTTTCTCGTTGTCAATAATCTGGGTAAAACTTGAATCAATAATTCTGGTAATTCTTTACATTTATCTCCAAGACCGGTACCTGGTACTCGAGCCTTGTCTTCAGCTTCTAGAGCTGTCCAATCGATCTTTTTCTCTCCCACCTCCCATTCTTTTTCCTTTAGCTTTTCATACACCCCTGCGGGTAACAGGACCTTTAACATTTTAATGATATCTGGGTAAGTATATTCTCCCATACGGAGCATGTCTTTTAATTCTCTATGGAACCCTGCTGGATCTTTGTCATGACAGGGAATTAATTTCTTCATTTCAAGAAGTTCCATCTTTGTTATTGGAGTGTATACAAACACTCGTTGCATTTCGCCACCCGTCCCTCTGACTGGGTGGACTTCTCGTAACGGATTCTGTCGGTCTATGTAGAATGATTTACTTTCTGGGGGTGAGACATGAACAAAATGTGGGTTTAAGAACGTTCTATATTTGTGGCGTTGTTCTAGAATGACACTAATTAAATCGGTACCTAGACCTCTCCATCTGTACTGGAGTAACTCGTTCAGGATATCATGTAACGGACCTGGATCAGAGTGTTGACCCTCATACAGAGTAATGAGGTGCTGAATCATATACATACCCACCAGTCGTTGCTCGGCTGGGGGCATTTTCAGAAACATTTGTGCCACTATTTCGTCTGGAAAAGTGGTAGAATCAGTAATCCATTGGACTGCTGATCGGGCTAGTTCTTGTTCATGCATGGTACTTAACTCACTATAACCGATTCGTGATTTCAGAATGTGATCGGTAGTTTGAAATACTTGTTCTAGAGAACCTTGTTCTGGTGCTGAATGATGAAAAATAGACTTGGGTTCTAGGCGTAAATGGCGATCTGGAAATCTAGATTTTCCTACATACGCTATTCTGGCGGGATTCTCGTCCTCTTCTTCTTCGGGATCAGAGATACTTTCTTTCTCGCTTTCTTGTGCTGCTTTACGCTGTTCGTGTATCTTTATTATCTCTTTACGGATTTTCTTGTACATACTCTCCATAGCACCGACGGTCTTGTGCTTACCCTCGGCTATATTATCACTCCACCTTGTCAGGATTCTCATTTCGGCGGAATCTTTAGACGGGTAATCTTGTTCTCTTATTAGACAATTGATCAGGAACTTTAATATCATGAGCTGGATCTCGGCTTTCCTTTGAGACATAGTCTCGCTAATACTTTCTGGATCATCCCCTGTACGGATGAAACGATATATTCTGTCTAGATCTTCTTTCATATTCGGTAAGGTGACTAGATACTCGGCCACCTTTCTTACGCGAAATGAATATAAAACCATATTATCCTCGCCTGGGACTGGATCATAGCAACATTCGGCAAGGGATTTTCTTATTTCTGCAACAGACTGATACCTAGGCGTACGCTGTGATGCTTGTGCATGTAATTCGGCTAACGTTAAACGCTTGTGTGGCGGCGGGGTTTGAGGAGGACCTCCTCCTGCAGCCCCTAAACTGGAGTCGTCTACTGAGGCTCTACGTTCTGGCAGAGTGGGAAATGGAAATGCAGGCTGGACTTGTATGGCAGGCTGGACCGGGGGTACCGTAACAGGTACTCCGGTGTCTGGAGGAGCGGGAAGTGCCTGATTTACAGGGACTGGCGGAGCGCGAACAGGATTTGCATATTCTGGGACTGTGTCGTCCAAATAGGACGAAATAAAAATATCAGCTGCAGTCTGTTTGTGACGTAACTTGGTCGGAACTAATGGTGGCGGGAAATTACTGGATGCCTCTGGGGTCGCTTTTGGCAAGCCCTCGGCAAGAAGAGGATACATACCCTTAATGAGGGCATGCCTCTGTCTGTCTGACTGTTCGGCTTTGACTCGTTCACCTATCTCGATTAATTCTCTTTCTTGGGCTCGTTCTTGGGATTCTCTACTTAACTCTGACTTTCTGACTTCCTTTTCGGTTCTTCTATGCGCTTCTTTACGCCATAACTCGATGGCATCTTTCTGTGACTGTCTGGCTTTCTTTTTCCATAATGCTTCTTCTACTCGCATGATACATTCGGCATCCCATGTACCCGATACGGGCCATCTATACTTTTCTTCTAACTGTTTGGTATACTCTACCCATAAATCTAGATACAATATGGCGCTTATGCCATGTTTCTGATACATAAAGTGACCTGGACTGTCCCTAGGCGGGACAGGAACTGCTGCTTCCAGCAGACCCTTTCTAGTTTTTAGCTGACGTAATCTTGAAAAGAGCGGCATTGTAAACTTGAATCGGAACACAATACAATACACGAAGAACAATAACAATTGGGAAAACAATTCAGGCATACCACGACATTGGAATTACATTAAACAATATCATAACATAACAGTTCGAACAGAATATTACCTGGAATACTTGAGAACAGAAACAGAACAGAATTTCTCGAGAACGGAACAGACTAGAATTACTGGATGCACTGCTGAAACAGTACGGAACATACCGGTCCCATAAAGGAACGCATCAAGACCCGTATCCACCTAGGTGAACACTTCGTTTGTGAGTCTGGGTACCACCAACCCACGGACCAGGAGTCAATTTAGATTGGTCCTGTCTAGATACTACCCCAGCAATGGTACTCACCGGGCAGCAAGAACGGAAGGCCTCGGACGGGACTGGGCTGACGACGACGGACTTCGGACTTCAGTTACGGGTGGGCCTCCGGATACCTCGGACCTTGGACTCTCGGCTTGGGCTCTGGTCGGGACTCGCCGCGTTCCTCCACCGTCTCGTTCGGATGCTGGACCGCCTCCTCCGTCTCCTCCGTGGGCCTGAGGGATACTTGAGCAGAAATATCTGCCACTGCGCAGAAGAGTTCCGTCACGACTGTAGAGGGTCAGGGGGTCGGCGTGGCTTCACCGACGCGTGGGGAAAGGGCAAGTCCCTATTCGGGCGCCATTATGTGGTAAATAAATAAATAATACCCTATTTTTGACTAGGCATATAGCATAACAGATAGCTCAATAAATAAGAGTCAAGATTCGAGGTAGTAGGAGTTTCTGCAGGTTTATTACAGCATAAGGACAGGATCAGGACAACCTGCATAGGATGACCCAGCAGGACAACTGGGGCCCAGCAGCTGCTGGGGCCGGGTCTGGGATGAGCGCGCTAACTTTTAATAACAATACATGAACTTATATACATAGCGCAAACACATAGCATTACATTGCAGTAGGCGTAGCAGTGGGTGGAGCAGAAGGCGTGACGCGTAGCAGTCGCGAAAGATAACAGTAAAAGTAGGTGTAACTGGGCGTATACATAGACATGTGGTGCAAACGTAACAGAATATGTCATGAATGGGGCGGAAACATAGGAGGGGGCTACCTAAGGAGCCGGGACCTCTAACCTGGTGGTGCGCGCAAACTGGCAATGACGTATTACTAGGAGAAGCTGGGGGCTATGAACTCTGTGCTAGGAGCAGAGACTAAAGTCTGGAGGGTCGGAGCGACTTGTACCTAAACCCTATCTAGTATCTGATGTTTAGGGAACATGTTGATATAAACTAGAAGTCATGAGGGGAAAGGCTAACTTGATTCTAAGACTGGACCATGCATTATTCTACATGTAGTGCGTGATGAAGAATACTAAATGACCATTAAATACAGTATTTCTCTAACGTGGAGCCGCATAGGCTAGACAATGACGGGAACTATTGATGCAGTTCAGTAGCTTAGGAATGCAGAGAAGGAGGACTGAACTGATAACTGGAACTATAACATACTTTTGGCAGACTCAGAGGCAGAGCCAGGCTGCACCGGGCACTGCGAGGCAGGAAGTAAGTGAAGGGTCGAGGATACAGGTGGGGGCTGTATCGCTCCTCAGCGAGACTTCAGGAGACAGGAGCTGAATCTGTGGTCCGGGCCCTTTTGAGGCCTGGAAACGGGGACTTTATAATGGAATAACGTGCACACTGAGAAACGTGGCAACGTAACTTTACATAGGCCTGATATTCGTAGTATTCACGAGGACTGGAAACTAGCATACTAAAGGTGGACACAACTGTAATTGCGTCATTAATCGGACATGGGGAATAACATATGCATATTGGTCATGCACACATAACATATGATGGATGAGGCGTAGGGACACAGAACATGGCAAAATTTACTTTTCCACATCCTCCAGCAGTGTGAGCATCCATGTGGGGGCTCCGGGCAGGTGTTAGGGCCAGCGCGAGGCCCCGAATGCTGTCGGCCTGTAGGGCGGCCCCGGATGGCAGTGGGCCGCCCCACCGTAGGGAGCATTGTTGTATTCGGCGGCCCCTAGGCTTCCAGGGGCATGGTTGTATCCTGAGCCCCCGGAGGCTCCGACAGGGGGCATATTTTGCCTAAGAGCCCACAAGAGGCTCTACCGGTGTGGGGGCATGTTTGTTTGAAGGAGCTGAGTTGGCTCCCCCCGCCCCCCTTATTTTTGAGAGGAGCCAAGGTGCTCCAAGGCCACAGTGATTTTAGCGCCCCCCCGAGGGACTTGGGGGACATCTTTATTTACAGAGCCCCGTGTGGCTATAGCCTGCGCATATGTGTCTTTAGAGCCAGTTGGCTCCAACAGTTGGCGCAGTTCTGTTCTAGGGTCAGTGAGGGCCCTGTCGCAGTTTTGTCTCCAGCTGCCCAGCAAATAGTGGGCAGCTGCACCGTTTAGGCGCAATTGGAGAGAGAGTCCCTGTGTGGGACAGAGATGGCACAGAGGTGCCAGGCCTTCTACAGCTGCGCAGCACTTAGTGCCAGCTGCAACGTTTAGGCCTTGTGATTGTCCACAGGTGCCCAGCAAGTAGGGGGCACCTGCAACGTTTAGGTTTTGTGCCGGTGGCGCACTCCTGACTGGCGCTGCATTGGCAGCGCGCCCTGACATTCTGGACACAGGGCTCTTTAGTCCCTTTATTAGATGGGGGCTGGTATGTGATTTTATTTAGGCGCAATGTGATTATCTATGTGATGGTAATTGCCTAATGTGAGTTTTGCACGATGTGATGTGGTGCTAGGAAAAGTAATGCATTTAATATGATTACGCACCTTGATCTTACACCTCTGAATGTTTTTAGGCATCATGTGTTTTTGCACTATTGAGTTATGTTCTGGCACCTCTGAATGTTTTTATGCATCATGTGTCTTCCTTGATTTTACACCTCTGAATGTTTTATGCATCATGTGTTTTTCCTTGTTCTTACACCGCTGAATGTATTTTTATGCATCATGTGTTTTCCTTTTCCCTACACCTCTGAATGGTTTGATGCATCATGTGTAATGTGTTCTTGCTGATACCCCTAAATGTATTTTATTCTTAGGTGGTTGTTCTTTCCAGTACAGGAGGTCCTAGTGAGGTCCTGGTCCCCTGTGTGACATTCTCCTAAGGTGGTTAGGGTTGCGTAGGTAGTACTTACCTGTTACCAGTAGTTACTGGTTGTGTGCTACACTTGCTAATTTGTGCTTCAGGGATTTTATATCCCTGTATTCTAATTTCTGACAGTATTTCTATTTCTAAAAGTATTGATCCTGACAGTGGCCCATTTGGCCCTGTCTTGTGAATAATCCCTTGTGAATATTGCCCGTGCCAGTTGGCACAATGTACATGTGTGATTTGTATCTGATGTGGTTTTGACAATACAGAAGTTATTTTTATATAACCTTGTGTGGAGTTCCTTTTGTGGTGTGCCTAGGATGTTGTTGCTGTTGTGTGCTGGCACAAATGCTTTACACGTTGCCTCCGAGTTTAGCCTTACTGCTCATGCCAAGCTACCAAGGGGGTGAGCAGGGGTTATCTTGGCGTGTGACTCCCTTGCCCTGACTAGAATGGTGGTTTCTGCCTGGCTTTGGCGTCAGCCTTAGCCTACTAGAAATAGCCAGTTCTAACAGTGTCTGTATGGTTCGGTGGGGGATATTACTTAGCACACAGATGCATGAATGAGTGACTCACTGTTTGTATGTGTTTTGAAGACAGCATGTGTGCAAGACTGTATGGGTGGATGATTGTGTGTATGGGTGGGTTAGTGAGTGACTGACTGTCTCAATAGTGTATTCATGAGTAACTACATATGTTTTAAACTAGTATATGTGAGTATTGATGTATATAATTGAGTATATGTGAGAGTGAGAGTTTGGAAGAGTACCTGTATAAATAAGTATGTGTTTTTATAATCGATTGTTTAAGAGAGTAAATATGTGTACGTTTCTGTAGAAGTAAGTGTAGTGGTGTGTATATAGCAGTATAATCAAGTAAATGGATTTTTGATAGTTTATTTGCATGTGTGAATATGTGTGTGAGTATTAGTGTGTAACAGGATGAATAGGTGTATGAGTACATATGATGAGTGCGTACATGTATGAGCGACTGTATAGAACTGTTGGTGAATGAGTGGATGTGTATGTAGATGTTGGAATTTCTGATTAGGTTGTTGTAATTGGTATTGGTATCTCCATTTTTAAGAAAATGTTAGTTTCTATTTTTGAATATGTGTGTCAAAGGTTATTTTATGCTGAGAGGAGGTCTGCCATTTTGTCACAACGATGATGTCATCAGTGATGTCATCAGTGATGTCATTTGAGATGTCATCAGTGATGTCATGAGTGATGTCACTGACCATGTCATGAGTGATGTAATATGTGACGTCATCAGCAGTGCATTGCGGTCGCGCGAGTTATAGTTAGTTGAATTTCAATAGTTTTGTATGAGTGAAATGTCCAGCTAACTATAGCATGTGTGAAACCTATGTTTTTTTCAATGAATATATATATAATCTGCTTCAAGAATAATGGCATTTGAAAAAAGTTTGTTTCTATAGAGGGCATATTGTTTTTTTAAAAACGTGGTATTACAATATTCCAATCATTATTTACCAAAGTGAGGTGTAATTGAAAGATATTTCGGAAGATGGGCCATCGTAGGACTAAAATCTGATAGTTGATGAGTTAATGATGGAAAAGGATGTTATATTTAAAGAGGGTTTGTCATTATAGATGAGTCCTGATCATGAGTTGCCTTTGGGTGTTTGACGATGTGGTCATAATGATGCTGGGCCTCCAAAGTTTGCGGATTGAATGGTTTCCTTTTATACACAAGTGGATATGCACTCTGGTAATGCCTGTATGGCAGACAGTGAGATTTTTGTGAAATGGTGTGTGCCACAAATATGATATTGCATTACGAGGTGAATGTTGTAGTCAGGAGAATGCTTGTTTGGATTGAATGCCATTTGGTGCCAGGAGACAGTTTATTTTTAACCGATAAATCTTTAGTTAGTAATTATGATACATGGATTCCTGTTTTTTTTTTCTTTTTAATTTCATCTGTCTTATTTGTTTACTATGTTTCATGTTTTTGTCATGTGATGTATGTATTGCCAATTTATATTTTTAATTCTTTAACATGTTTGTTTGTTTTGTAAATGTGTATTAATTATAAGGAAGGCACACATTAGTTTTTAGACATGAAGAAGGTATACTTTAGCTAAATCTACCACCGAAACGGGTTAATGAGATAATTTTTAACAATTACTACAAACACTGGTCATTATGTGTATAGGAATGAAGTTGTATGAATGTCCAGTGACATAAAAGTGGAGGTGTATATGACAGAGGCATTTCAATTAGCCTGTCTTCGTTTTTCCTTTTAAATGTGTCATGAATCTTATGTATTGGTATTTTATGTATTCATTCTAAATTCTGAATAAAATTAATGTATGATTTTATCAGATTTAAAAAACATATATACTTTTCTAGTACCCTGGCATTCAAACGTGTACATTTTGTCAATGAGAAGTGGTTGCTGAGAGAATGAAACATTAGAAACTTAAAAGTAGTGTACTGGGGGGAATTTGTTGTTTGGTTATGAGCATACATGCCAATAGACTTGTTGTAGACGGAAGACTCTTGATTTATGAAGCCAAAAATTATACGTTTTTAGCTGTCTTCTACCTGAAGTTGCACTGCCTCAATAGAAGTAAATGGGGGAAATACATTTGCCTGATTCTCTATTTTTTTTAATCTCCCACTTTCCTCTTCTAAAATATTGGCATGTATGTTTGAGGGTTTTTATTTTTGGATGGAAGAAAAATATTTTTAAAGCCAATTTTAGGAAAATACATGGTTTTTAGCAGTAACAAAACTGCAAAACTATTATTATACATGCAGTTTATTGATGTCCTTTGTGCAATCAGATGTTTTTTATTGACAGTGAAACATAAAATTTCAAATCAATATGGTGGATTAAGTATAAATGTCCAATTAGGAAGGTACGGGAGGTAAAGAATAGCAATTTTAACTGAGTTTTTAATTAAAACATTTTTTATTGTATTGCATGGTACTAATTCATGTATTTATGTTTAATGGACTATGGTCTAAATTAATGTGAAATTGAATTGAATTGTATGAATGAGTGGCACTTTCAGAGATACTTTATCACTTGTGCAAGAAAACAGTTATGTTCACATAATGAGATAAATGTAATAATTTAACCCCAGTTGCATTACAATATCTGTAATAAACATGAAATGCTCATGCTCCTGTTGGAAGACTTGCACCCCACTTTGGACTGCATTGCAAGGTGTTGGCTTCTGCCTTGTAACTACAAAATGGTGGTGTAGCACTTTTTCTCCAATGTCAAACTAAAGCTCTTCTGACGAAGAGGGCGGTGTTAATCCCTTTAGGATTTTTTTGTTCCTGGATCTTATCATTCAAATTAAGTCAATATCGGAGGAGCTTGGCGGGCATCCGAGATGGCCGCGTGAGCACAGCGCTCTCCGGACCCCCGCCGCTCCCGGCTTAATATCCTGCTTTAATCCTGATTTCTTGCGAGGATTCATATAGAGGACATTGGGCTGATCTACCTGGACCTTTCAGAAATTGATTTGGACATCGGGTGCCTGAATTATGTTCAATTGAACTTTTGGGCTCCGCCCTCGAAGTGCGCCCGGGACTGGGTGAGGTTCGGTGGCCGTCTTGGAGTTGAACAACAACGGCAGGGGGATTGGTCTTGTGGGTCCCCCTCTTAAGTTTCGGTTTCGTTTCTGCCTCAGACTGGGACACTGGTGAGAGGGTCGGACCGGAGCTGCGGCCGGGACACGAGTTGGTTGTCTGGCCTTGGCTGCACGGTTCCTGGAGTGGGCTGCCTCGATCCTGGTGATTCCCCCTCTTGTAGTCCTATGGTCCCGGGGCCTCCATTTCTGGGGCCCGGTCCGTCGACCCTGGTGACTTTACTCGTGACGCATCTTCAAAATGGCGGGCAGAGGGGACCGAGAGACGCGCAAGACGAAGACACCTCTGCGCGGGGGTCCGGTTCAATCTAATGTTATGGATCGTTATACCCACTCTAAAGGGTCCCCCGGAGCTGCCCTGCCCGGTCCCATTGCGTCCGACCAAGTGGTGGATGCGTCGACGGAGCCCTCCTTGCAGGACATTATGGGCGCCATTTCTGGCATGAGGGAATCCATAGGCCAACAGTACGAAACCTTGGCCCACAAACTTGACACTGTGGCAATTGAGGTGAATTTGATTCGAGCCGATCTCTCCAAGACGAACGAAAAGGTGAAGTCGTTGGATATCAAATCATCCAGCCTCACGACGGACGTCTCTGATATTCAGACGGAGATTGGCAATCTCCGTAGGGTGAACGATTTCATGACCCGGCGCTTGGAGGATTTTGAGAACAGGGCACGTCGCTGTAATGTTCGCGTGGTTGGTGTGCCGGAGAACCCAGAACCCCACTCGGTTGATCTCCTGGTTGAAGACCTTATCCAGAACCACCTTTCTCCGTCTGGCCTTAGTAAATTTTTCGCAGTGGAGCGCGCACATCGTGTTCCGGGGGGCCAGGGCAAGCCAGGCGCCCCGCCGAGACCTATTGTTGCTAAGCTTTTCCACTATAGAGATCGGGACGCTATCCTGCAGGCCTCGCGGGTGAAGGGCCCGGTGGCCTTTGAGAATGCCACGGTGAACTTTTATCCGGACTTTTCCCAACATGTCCAGAAGCAGCGTATGGGATTTCGTGGTGCCAAGAAGCGTCTTAGGGACATGGGGATGCGTTACGCAATGCTCTTTCCGACTAGGCTGCGGGTGGAGTATAATGATCGAACTTTCTTCTTTGATCGGCCAGATGCTGTGAATGACTGGCTAGACTCCCTGCCTCATCGACCTCCTGAGACTGAGTCCGAAGCCCACCCGGGCGGTGCTGAAGGTGGCGTAGAGAGCTGAACATTTCATCTTTGACTGATGCCTTGTTTTGTATAAATTCTCCAGGGATGTAAGCCTATGTTCCTCTACCTCACTTGTGTTTTGATGTATGATTCTATTCTCGTCATTGGTTTGATCGGGGGGCGGGTGGGACTGAGCCTTTCCTCCTCCGGGGTCTTTGTGTAGAATAGGGGTTCTTGGGCGACAGGCACACTGCAGGTTGGGGTGGCTTTTTAGCTTTTTGCAGGGGTGCAGGGTGGGGGGTGTTTTCTTGTTACCTGGGGGGTGGGTGGTTGGGAAGTTCGTTGTTTGTGTGTTCTGTGTTCAAGGCGACTTTATTCTGTATCTGTACTGCTTTTCATGGTCGTGCTCATTGGTGGGGGGTTTGGGCTTTTTCGGGTGGGATGGGGGGTAGCGGGTTGAGATTTGTTTCGTGGAACGTTAATGGTCTGGGAGATCGTATCAAACGAAGTGTGGTGTTGAAATGTATACGACGTTTATCTCCTGACATTGTTTTCCTGCAGGAGACTCATTTGATAGGCAATGTTTGTCATGCAATGAATAGGTGGGGCTATCGCCTCGTAGCGCATTCGGGGTTTACCTCGGGTTCCAGGGGTGTGGGTATCCTTGTCCG
Source organism: Lissotriton helveticus (assembly GCF_964261635.1). Lineage (NCBI taxonomy): Eukaryota > Metazoa > Chordata > Amphibia > Caudata > Salamandridae > Lissotriton > Lissotriton helveticus. The sequence goes on along the minus strand of NC_136068.1, from coordinate 1,037,775,524 downwards.
GGCTTCCCTCCCCCTGGCTATTGATGATGTTATTCAGGATGACCGGGGGCGGTATGCTGTTCTTGTGGGTCGATATGAAGGCCGTGCCCTCTCCTTATTAACTGTTTATGTGCCCCCTGGCTTGCAGACTTCTACCTTTTCAGATTTGGGCCGTGTCTTGTTGGACCTCCCTGATAGTACTCTCTTTCTGGCTGGTGATTTTAATTCGGTAGTCTCCGGCCTCCACGATCGCCACCCCCCTAGGGATACCCCTGCGGCTCAGCAGTGGTTGGGTGGATTTTTGGATACCTTTGGCCTGGTGGATTGCTGGAGGCTTTTGCATCCTACGCAGCTTCAGTACACCTTTCACTCTGGGGCCCATGGGAGTCTGTCTCGGCTGGATTATTTCCTGATGCCTGCGGCTCAGTCCCCAGCGGTGCGTGAGATTGTGCACCTGCCCAGGGGTATCTCTGACCACTCTCCGCTCTGGCTTCGTTTTGAGGTTGGGGTGGAGGCAGTGGGCCGGGTGGCCCCCATTAATCCGTGGTACCTCACCTCCCCCGAGACCCGCACCCTTTTGCTTAAGTCCTTGGACTCGTATTTTCTGGATAACGAGGGGTCGGTTTCCTCTGCTGTGTCCCTATGGGAGGCCTTTAAAACCGTGATTCGTGGGCAGGCCCTCTCCCTTATTGTTGAGGCTAAGAGAGCGAGAAATAGAGAGGTGGTTGATCTTGAGGGGGAGATTTCTGCATTGGAGGAAGGTTTGGAATCTGGTGTCACACCTGAGAAGCTCCATGCCCTGGGTCTGAAACAATTTGCTTCTAAGTCCATGGTCACAGATGCCGCCAAAGTGATGTTTCGGGAGCAACAGGGTCGTTTGTATGATGTGGGTGACAAAGCGGGTAAATTGCTGGCATGGCTGGATAAGAAGGAGAGAGCTAATCGTGTGGTACCCGTGATTCAGTCTGCGAGTGGTGTGAGTGTAACGGACCCGATTGGAATAGTTGACCGGTTTGCCGATTACTTCCGTGTGGTGTATACCCCTGTGTCTGTGAGGGATGTGGTTGACTCTCGCCTTCTGTTGCGTGATATAGCCCTGCCCATTGTTTCCGATTTAGACCGTGTGGCGTTGGACTCCCCCTTTACGGTTGATGAGATAGCTGCTGCCATCCGTTCCCTCCGTTCCGGGAAAGCATTGGGCCCGAACGGGTTGCCAATCGAATTGTACAAGTTGCGTCCCGATAGGGTGGCTCCGTATCTTCGCGCCATGTTTCTGGAGTCCCGGGAACGGGGGATTCTCCCTTATGATCAGAGACTGGCCACAATAGTTGTCATCCCCAAGGAGGGTAAACCACGTGATCTTTGTTCCTCCTATAGGCCCATATCCCTGTTAAATGTTGAACCCAAGGTATTGGCGAAACTCCTGGCATCCCGTCTCTTGACGGTCATTAGTCACTTGGTCCATCCGGATCAATCTGGATTTATCCCGCATCGCAACACGGCTCTGAACCTACGTCGTCTTCACGGCGCGATCGCGAGGGCGGGGCTTCTGACGGAGCCGGCCATTTTGGCATCGTTGGATGCTTCCATGGCCTTCGACACGGTGGAGTGGCCTTATCTTTGGGCGGCTCTTGAGAAATTTGGTTTTGGGCCTGAGTTTATTGGTTGGGTCCAGTTACTGTACGCGGAACCTCTGGCGCAAGTAGTGGTGAATGGTAGGGTCTCGGCTCCTTTCATCCTTGGTAGGGGTACCCGTCAGGGATGCCCCCTGTCTCCGTTACTGTTTGCGCTCGCCATGGAACCATTGGCTGCTTGGCTTCGGTGGGAACCCTCCCTCAAGGGGATCCGCTGGTCTCCGGACTTTGAGGACCGCGTTTCGCTTTACGCGGACGATATCCTCTTATATCTCACCTCCCCGCGTAAATCTCTGTCTGTTCTGTTTGACGTTCTTGCTTCCTTTGGAGCCAATTCGGGCCTTGTTATTAACTGGACCAAGTCCTGTGTATATGTTCTTTCGGGGGTTTTGCCCCCCTTGCCGAGCAGACTTCCTATTCAGGTGGTCCACTCGGGTTTCGAGTATTTAGGGATTTTTATTACGTTGGATCCGACGCTCCGCTTTGAGCGTAATCTCCTCCCACCGTTGCTTAGATTGCGCCTGGATGTGGCCCGTTGGCGTAAGCTTCCTTTGTCTCCTCTGGGCAGGGCGGCTCTGTTTAAAATTATGTCCTTGCCGCGATTCCTTTACGCGCTCCAAAACTCATATGACGCTATTCCTAAGACCTATTTCCAAGAGATTGAGAGTCTTCAACGGCAACTGATATGGGATGGGCGTCCGCGTATAGCGCTTGCAAAGCTCACCATCCCTTGGTATGACGGGGGCATGGCGCTCCCCGATATCAAGCGATATTACTGGGCTTCCCAGTTGTCTGCCATTAATCACGTGTTGTTTTCCCCGGGTCGTAATCCTGCATTCGAGATGGACAGACTCCAGCTTCCGGGTGGGGACTTTACTAGAGCGCTTTATTCCCGTTCGGCCGGGCGCCATCTTGTGGGCCCATCCAGGATTGCAGTAACGGTGTGGCGGGCTGCGAGTGTGAGTTTGGGGTGGGAGGATCGATTGACGTTGGCGACGCCGCTTTATGCATCCGAACGTTTGGGCGGGCTCTGGTCTACCAAGGGTTTCGACCGCTGGGATGTGATTGGGATCTGTAAGGTGGGTGACGTGTACTCGAACGGTTGTGTGAAGTCGTTCCAGGCCCTCCAGGCGGAATATGGTTTGAGTGGTAGGGAATTTTTTCGCTACCTGCAGGTCCGGCATGCCCTCGCCTCAGTCTTGGTCCCTGATGAGGCCCTGCCTGAATCTTCCCCCCTCGAGGACCGTGTCCTTGATGGGCATCTTCCCGATAGCACTATTTCTCTTATTTACAAGAAATTGATTAATAATCGGGCGGACTTACTGGTCCGACTTCGGGAGGCTTGGGTTTGTGATGGGTTGGAACTGGACGACGAAGATTGGCAATCGGCGCTCTCTTCTCCCAAGGAGGTGGCCATTCCTGCCCGTCTCCGCTTGGTTCAGCTTAAGATTCTTCATCGGGTCTATGTCACTGGTCCGCGTCTGGTTGCGATGGGCTTTTCTTCGGATGGGTTATGCAAGCGTGGATGTGGCTTGAGTGCGACCTTTTTGCATATCCTTTGGGAGTGCCCGGTTGTAGCTGCTTATTGGACTGCTGTGCTTGAGGTGATGACTGCTGTTACGGGTGTTGCCCTGCGGCCGGAGCCTCGCAGATGTCTGTTGAATGTGTGGGAGCCCACTGACTACTCGGTGGCCCAGACCAGATGGGCTACCCTTGGTTACATGATTGCGAAGCGGGATGTCGCGCAACTCTGGGGCGCTTCCAGGCCCCCTGAGGTCTCAAAGTGGGAAGACAATATGGACTGGTCCATGTTTCGTGAGAAGACGGTTTATGTGGCCAGAGGCAGGCCCAGGGCGTGGACGAAGGTTTGGGGCCAGTGGAATGATTATCGTGGGGATATTTGCACCCCTCCCCTTGACAACACAGCTGAGATTGTCCTTTCTCCCTAGACTAGAGTTCCCGGAACCCTTCCGTAAGGTTTTTTATACTTCCGGTTCTCCCCGCTGCTCCCCCCCCCCTCCCCGACTTGATTGGAGCCTCTGGGCTCTGGGTGTGTTCTCCTGATCGTGGTACCGTCCCCTCCGCTCTTTGGGCTGACCTTAAGTATCATTTATTCGCCTTTTAGTGTTTGTGTTTCTTTTTGTAAAAAGTAAAAATACAAATTGTTCTGTGATGTCTATAGAGTAATGCTTTGGACTTGAGCTGTACCCATCCACGGGTGTACATTTTCTTACATGCACTGTGCCTTGTTATTAGCGGCCAGCCCGTGAGGTTGTAGGCCCATTCTTGTACTTTTCTATGCTTACTCCAATAAAGGTTTTGAAAAAAAAAATAAAAAATAAATAAATTAAGTCAATATCAAGTAAAATTTCTGAATTAAATGTAAAGCACATTTGATTTCACAATAAAGACTGACAAGTAGTACAGTGCAAATCATGAAGGTTTATTGAAAGTTAAAGGCATTACAGAGATTAATATAAGTGGCAATGAGATAATCAGTTAGTCATTCATCATTTAAAAGCATGAAACTCAGAATAAAAGTGCAATAATGAAAAAAGCAGTACAAAGTATAATTCAGCCATAAATCAGAGATAAGACTGAAAGAGAGTCACCTTCAAAAGATCAGGGGAGAGTAAGCTCACAACCCTCAGGAAGTAGCCTCTTTTATAGGAAATTATACAAAAGAAACCACACATTTGGTGTGAATGTGCAGTGGTCTCATAATAACATCCAATCATTTTAAAGAAAGAATGATACTGTTTAAAATCACATTTGTTAGCACTGTGCCACAGATTCATTTAATGTGGTTCCCATCCCCAGTGCTACTTGGACACCTCAATAGTTAGTACAATTATCATTACAAATCAAGGTTAAGTTCTCATAAGAATAACATTGTGTTCCTAATAGGTGAGACCTCAGAAAAACATTCAGTATATTAATATAGCATGAAAACAAAGTTTGCGAACAAAGTGTCATGTTGTACATGAGAGAATGACATTGTGTTTCAAAACATTGTTTACAAAGTTGCCTAAATTTACTATGGGCATGGTGAGGAAAGGACAGAGAGATGACTGTGTCTAGGGAAAGATGGTTGCAGACAGTCAAGAGTGGAGCTGATTTAGAAAGCTCTGCAGCCAGGGTCAAGTGTCTGTCATGGATGTTTTTGACAGTTGAGTCAGTGTTTGAGAGGATGCTCCTTCTCTCTGCCTAGTTTGTTCCCATGCATTGACATCTCCCTCATTTCTGCTTTCGTGGGCAAATAATCAGCATTGTAAGCAGGTCGTATTGGGGAGCAGCAGAGTGCATGCAGATATGGATACAGCCCAGGAGCACAACTAGACTCATACTTCGGAGGGGGCTAACACTCCCAGCAATGGGACAGGACAAGCATTTCCAGAAATGGGGTTGGCGCAAACCTCAGAGGCATTATATGAGGAAAAAGACGTGGCAAATTGTGCAATTTCAACATATTGGACAAACCTGATATTATTTTTTTGTAGAATTTACTCTATTCTTAGGCTTCAACTCATTGCACGTCCAAAAAAATGCAACTCACCCATTGGTGACTGAAGGCACAGTTTTAATTTACCCAATGAGATGTTGTGAAACATTCATGGATACGCCTGCCCTTATGTACAGGTCTCAAACAGTTAGGCTTAGAGCAGTGCCTAATTTGAGCTGGTAGTTGCAGGTGCAGTCACTGGCACTCATTTTTTGGGTCCATCCATATTTTTCCCCATCAGACTTTATTATCGAACAAAAGAGAGAAAAACACAAAAGGAAGATAGGAGGGAGAGAAAATGTGCAATATAACCTGCAAGAGTGAGCTAAAAGGGCAGGGAGGGACTGGTGGTGGATGAAAGGGACACACAGTAGAATCACATCAAGATGCAGGTTCCGGAGCAGGACGTTGGGCCCGTCATTTATTATTTTGCATATTAAGGACCCCTTAGTGGGTTACTAGGTGATACATAGTGGTGTGTGACTGTTAAGTCAAAGATTCAATCCCACAATACCATCCCTTCTTTCTGACTTAATTGTATGCAATGAGTTGGTAATATTGGTTCCTGTAAATGCCCTGCCACACACCTGTGTTTTGCTAAATAAAAATCCAATAGTTATTGTTACTATGCTACATTGAGCAGTTCTTGTATTTGTAGGATATTGAGCCACATCTATGCAGGAATGCACCAAGCTGTTATTGACAAACTGGCAAAAAAATTAACCAAGTAGGGAGTATTATGGGCAGAGATGCCAGCCTCAACGGTAGAAGTCCTGTGTGATCCAGAAGCTAAAAGTGATTAACTGCGGTTGATTTCCTGGTTTGTTTTCTATTAAACTGCAAGGCACTGCTGGCATTGTGATTCAGCAATTGAGCAATGAGAGGGAAGCAGAAGGTCTAACATTTGAATAGTTGGAAGGAATGCAGGTGTGCCAGCCACACGGCAAGGGCAAGTGGTGAGGCCGCCGACTGTGCTGCCAAGGCATCAGGAAGTCCTAAAGTACTGCTACTTCAGGACTATGGTTGGAGGACCCTTTTTCCAATGATTTCTTGTAGCAGGTTTGTTTTTGTGATCTTGAGGCACATCATTAGCTCTCTTTGTTCAGATCTCCTGTCTCATGTTAACGTCTCTTGAAAAGCATCTACTCTTCAGGCCACAGGTCATAGGGACCTGCAGGACATAGGGCAGGTTACTCTGAAGTAAAGCAGGCGTTCTTGGTTCCAATCAGGTTTTCCTACTACCTACTCCTGGATTGTTCTTCAGAAGAAAAGAAAATTAAAGCTGCATGCTGCTCACCATTTACATTTTGAGCAGTGGCGATTCCTGTAGGTGTGTGCTGTACAGACAATGGCAATTATTGGAAAGAATATATATTTATTTTAATGATTACACACTGAGATACAAATATGCATCAGTTTAGTATCCATGCAATGACACCTTTGATGGAGTCCACATGTACAGAGTGAACAAACCATAAGAGTGCCCATCTAAAATTAGGAAAAATCTAATGTTATATGAATATGCTGTACTAGAAAGGATACATATTCCGGCAGGACAACTGTGCAATGTGCATTACCTAGCTCCTTGTAGTGACTGTCATCCACTTACTAAGTTCCCAGTCAGTCAGAGGCACAATGGGTGCAGATAGGAACGGTGCAAGATTATTGGCAATTTATGAAAAGAAAGTGATTTTGAATAAAACAGAGTGTTATAAAACCACTACACTGCTTCTGGATGATGACTGACACTCTGCAACCATTGACATACCTCCATGCATCAGTCTGGAAAGGTTACGACACGTGTATAGTGTTGTGATGCACTTTTTTTTAAAGCACTGTAGTTAACAGATGTGTTTTAGAACTTTTGAGATTGAGTTTTACTTTTTAGGCCTGGCTGCATATCGCAGAAGTTACCTGCCATATGTAAGCAAATGAAAAAGAGCTTTAGGATGCTCACCTAACAGAGGGACCTTGTCTCTGCCCACATGTTGGTTACCTTTAGTGCAATATCTGATTGGGAAGAAGGCGTGTGCTGCCACTGAGAAATAGTGCTTGTTGTACTCCTGTTGGTTTTTTAGGCGAATTCAGTCACCTAAAAAAACATAAAGATGGGTAATTTGCAATGGGATGACTCCTTTAACACATGGTAATAGAATTGGCTAATTATATTCCTAAAGTGTCATTACTGTGTGCATTAGCTACACTGTGGACCATGTTTTTATTGATAGGCTAAACCTATTGGTGAACAGTGGTTTTCAATAAGTATGTTCCCTCATTCGAAATGGTTGTGTAATCCACATAAATGCTGCAAAGACCTCTGTGCAGTTTTTCTTTCTTCCCCATTTACGTTTGTGCTGCGAAGAATAAGCAATTGGTTCTGCCCTTCCATTCCAGCACTTTGATGGACATTCCTGTTGCTGCAGCCCCAACATGCCACATGCTGACCCTTCCTGCCACATCAATGCACTATCTCAGGTTCCTCTTCCAACTGCAGCTGCCAGCAAACGTGCAGCCCCCCGAAGTCATGGGAACCGGATTCACAGTTATTGGGAATCTGGTTCCCATGGCTAGGGGAGATGCCCGGACCACATGGCTCAATTTCGACCATAAATTGGGAAAAATTACAGGTAAGTTAAGAGAGCAACAGGTTTAGCCACTTTTTAAATGTAAGCAATTATATTGAATTTATGATTAGACAATATTGTTATTTCATTGCAAAATCTCGGCTCCTATTCTTTCTGCAAAGACATTGCGCATTCAACTCTTAAGCTGTCCCCTCTACACCCTGTAAATTCTGCTCACTAATGCAAGCTAAAGATCTATGTCAGTGATGGAGTGTGATACTTCCCCAAATTCCAGCGACCAAAACTAGTAAACAAAATTCTTGTAGGTGGTTTCAGGGAGATAGGGCTTCTGCCCTGGGAATTATTTGAAAATTTCCTAAAATGCCACAGACCCTTAAAGGGCATTCATGAAATAATCCAGTACTTTCATGGTGCACCAGGGAAGCCTGACCTCTCCCAGGAGTGACTCACATTTTTCCAAATGTCATAAGACAGAAATGTCTTCTACTATACCAAGGTTGGATTTTTTCATGTGTGCGCCCCTTATGTCAAGGAGTGCATTCAATATGACAGTGCCAGCAGTTTGCCAAGAATACTTCAGCCATAATCATGGGTACCTCTAAAAATTCCCTTCAATATACAAGGGTCAGCATTGTGCCATTGACACTACTTATAAAACGAGTACAAGATCTCTTATGATGTCGTGTAGTTCCGATAAATCTACATAGGATCTGCACGTTTAGACAACATAAACTGTGGGACTGGTGTTCAGACTGAATCAAACACCCCCACTGGATATGTTCGCCTGCATACCAGCTAGCTCACAGTGCCACTATGAACCCCTCTTACCAAGGAGCTTATAGTTTCTGGCAACTATCAAACATGACAACCCGTCCTCTCACGAATCTTGGAAACAGTACAGTACTTTTCGCTCAGTCGCTCGTGCTCACTTTGTCTCAGAGAGATACACAGAATAAACGATGGAGATGATTCAATAAACATTTATTGAACCAGAGTCATTCTTGTGTAAAATATGTGTGCTGCAACAACCATAAGACCGAAACAGATATATACTGATATAAGCAGTGGTAGTGATAGATGGTATAATTCTACCATAGTGCTAGAACAATTAATAAATGCAGGCATACAGAAACATGACAATAATACTGCGCACTCCCACAAATGCTAACCTTAACTAGGTGGACCTAAATGTACCTATCATGTATGAAGGTGTAGAGCCAAGAATCCCCCTAGGATAACGCAAACCTCATTACCTGATGTGAGAGAATGAAGGACCCCGTCTTGGTCTTGAGATGGATACACCGCGAGGGATGTCAGACCACTGTGTGCTGAAGTGTCTGCGTGCTGGAACCTAAGCGTCTCGTGCCAGCGTGTCAGCATGCAAATCTTTATCCTCTGCCTATCCCAGCAAAGATATGGTTCCTATATAGCTAGAAAGGGACCCTCAGGGTTCTACTTTGTTGTGTCATTTTGGCAGAGGATGACAATAGGGATGACCCTTATAAATAGATATTATGCAGGAGATGCAGGAGATGGTAGTCCTGCTGTGATTCTGAGAAACCTCATGCATAATAAATAAGGCTAGTTTTCGGAGAAAACCACACAACAGTTATGCAACACCTAACTAGGTCAGCACATACCCGTTATGTAGTACAATGGTACGGTAAATGTAGGTGAAAGGTTAGGTGAGTACCTAGGCCTATATTGGGGTACCTTAGGAATCATAGCAATGGCTAGAATGAGCTTAAATGTCAGTTCCAGCATTTTGCTATGGATCCCACCCATATGCTAAGAATTATGTGCATCATGTCAGGGTCTTTGATCCGGCGTGGAAGTGTGTGTTCTCTGTCCCTGCCAAGGGGTATAACCAAAAAGAAGGGGGGACCCCACATCAATACTAGGCAGGTAGACGGGGAAAATACAGATTAAGGAGGAAGGAGAATACTCGCCTACAGTGTACAAAGTGGCCTCAGATGAGGTCCAAATATATTTACACTAGCCTCAAGCCACACAGAAAATTCAGGGAATACTACTTAGTAACATATAAAAAGATATTGTGTTTTTTATTGTTCTTTATTAAATTGTTTTTTCAAAGCAATATATTTTCAAATCATGCATTTCATAAAAACAGCTGAGTTACACAGAATTCATGATAAGGAAGATAACACAGCATAGCGAATAATTCTTCAAAAGGAAGGTATGCCTGTGTATGTTTGGTGAGATTAGATTGTGGTCTTGTGTGTGGGCCATGGTGAGGACATATTGGTTTTTTAATTGATGTTACATTATCTTCCTTTCGTACTATACATGGTTGTGTAGATCCTTCCTTCTTTATGTCTTATCGTCAAATCCAGGAAGTTGATTTCCTGTTTATTATAGGCAATGGAGAATCTGAGAGCTGGCATCCATACATTATTCCAACTATGGAAGTCCTTCAGGTTCTCAATACTATTGTTCCAAATGAGAAATACATCATCTAAGTATCTTTTCCATAATGAGATTGTGTCCTTCTAGCGGTTGTTGGTATAGACCCACTTTTCCTCAGACTGCGCCATACACAATACCGGTAGCTCTGGAGCAACGGGACATCCCACTGCAGTTTCTATCAGAAGTTTGCAAGTTATCCCGAAGAGGAATGGAAACTATGGCTGGGCTTCACACATCGAGTCATCAGAATCAATTCCATCTTCTGTCTCGTCACCTGTGCAATGGACTCTTTGAATCATTAGGAATGACGAAACACATAATGAAGGTCTCAATGCCAATCCTGCAGAAACGCATCCATGGCACTCATCACTCAGTTCAGCCTCCAACCGAAGTATTCTTTCAGCTGCCTGTTCAACCTGGACGCAAACAAGTCTACTTTGCACGGACCCCACATCCTATTCAGTGAGAAAAATGTCTGAGGAATGCTGTTTCCTGGAGTTCCAATCTGTGACGACATTCTGTTGTCCCAGAAGGTACTCTGACACCACAGAAATGTGATGTTGAAGGCAGAAGTGCTAAAATACCTTTGATATTTCCTCTAACATCTTCGACCTTGTTCTGCCGAGTTTATTGATGTAGTGGACTGTAGAGATGTTGTCTATCCTCAGGAGAATGCAACAACTCACCTTTTGAGATGATAATATCTTGATGATAAAGGAACCCACTATGAGTTCTAAACAGCTTCCTTCAACCTCCGTCTCAAAATCTGGTGAGAGATCGTATCAAATGCGACACTGGGGTCCAGTAGGGTCAGTGCCCTCATCCAGTGCTGCTCTCAGATGTTCAGTCACAGTTAGGAGGGCAGACTCCGTGCTAAGGCCCAAGTGGAAATCACACTGGGAGAAATCCAGTATATTATTTTCCTCCATATTGCCTGATAAGATGGAATTAAAATAGGCTTCAGAGATCATAGAGGCCCAGGGCAGCAGGGAGATAGGGCGAAGGTTCTATGGTTTAGCTGAATCAAGGGTGGGTTTCTTTAATAGAGGCATTACCCATGCCTGCTTCCATGACCTGGGAACCGTAGCCATAGACAAGGACATGTTAATGTCCGGGCCCAGAGGTGTAAGAAGAACAGGTAGTAGTCTCATAAGATGATCAGGCTTCATGGAGTCAGCCGGGGAGCCAGATTTAACCTTCCTGCAGAGTACATGTAGTGCATCCTCAGTGATTGGCTGGAAAGAGGCCAGTATATGGGCTGAGGGGGATGAGACCCTAAAATCAGAGCCCGTAGCCACCTGAGGGAAGGTCTTATAGGTGTTGTCCACCCTATTTATAAAAAAGGTGGCAAGGTCCTCACATTGTTCGTCTGACTTGATGGCGGACACCACAGGTGCCCCAGCTTTTTTGAGATTTTTAAGAATGGAAAAAAAATCCTCTTGGCTGTTTCTGATCTCATCAGCAAAATGAGCAGCCTGTGCTTTCTGAACAGCCCTATGATATTTCATGATGGCTGACTGATAGCATCACTTCAAGATAGGATCAAAGTCATGCCTCCACGCCCGCTCCATCAGCTTGCAGGCTTTACGCATATTGGTAAGATTGTTATTATACCATGGGTTGGATTTAGTGCTCCAACACTTAAATTGTTTGGCAGGAATCAAGTCGTCCAAAGGATGCTTTAGCCAATCGGATAGTGCTTCACTGGCGGCATCTGGATCATCTGGACAGCTAGGCACACTCAACGAGAGGATGGTACTAAGATGATCGAAGTTTAATTTGTGCCAGGGGTATAGGGGCAAAAGTTACTGAGGTGACTTTCGAGAGGGCGCAACCCCAGAAAACATCATAGGGATCAAATAATGGTCAGAACAACATAACGGAATGGCGTTTGAAACAGAGAGACGTGAAGGGTTGGAAAAAAACTGGATCAAGTATCTAACCAGCAGAGTGAGTGGAACCATGGACTAGTTGGGGAAGCTGGCAGGCCGCTAAATCCGCTGAAACGTTGGCCACTTCTAAATCATGGGGATTGTCAAGATGCAGATTTAAATCACCAATGACAGAGAAGTTGACATACCCCACAACCAGAGAGCCCACTATGTAAACCAGTGCAGCCCTGCATTCCTTCGAAGGGCCTGGGGGATGGTATACCAATATACCAGACATGGTATAGTTGGAATTAAAGGAGATCCCAAACTGTCCACACTCGCATCCCGCTACGTTTTCCTTGACAAGTGTGCAGGTATAGCATGATTTAAAGACAACTGCCACACCACCACCTCTAGCCTCTTGGTTAAGGGTGATGATACTATACCCCGGGGGAAGTACCAAGCCTGGTTCTGCCACCGTGTCAGCTGACAGCCATATCTCCATCAAAAAAAGAACATCAGGGGATTCGTCATGTAACAAGTCATACACATCCAGGTAGTGTTCAACTAGCGACCATCAGTTAAGACTAAACAGTTTAATGTCCTGACCAGAGCCAGATGGATGAATAGGGGGATAAAAGGGTCACCCATGAATTAAAGCCACAGTTCCTACAGCAAAATGGACAAACAGCAAGGGGGAAGGCCACAGGTGTTCCTTTCTAGCCTGATGGCTAGAAGTTTGTGAGAGTTTTTCTATTCAGTCTTAACATAACCCAGTTTCTTTAAATACTTCTCTTTGGAAGAACTTTTTACTTGGTGAACAACATTACCCTTAGCCTCGTGTTTAGTAATAACTTCCACACACTACTGTGAATGTTCAATTTGTTTTGCAGTTATGAGAACTTCATCCAAAGAGGGGTCATCTTTTTGCCATAAATCATCTCTGACTTTCTCTACGTTACAACCTAACATGAATTGATCCATTATTCTTTCCTCCGATAACGCCCTAACTTACATGATGATCCCAACTTTCTTAAAGCAGTGACACACTTCTCTACAGACTCGCCCTCATTCTGAGTCCTGCAACCAAATGATAGCTCTCCAAGATTGTGCTTACTATAGGTGGGTAATGTTTATCAAGTTTCAACATGCAAATTTCAAATTCATTTAAATTGACATCATCTATTTCTGGTAAGTGATCAAACACTTCTTGTCCTTCTGATCCAAGACAATGCAAAAGAAGAGCAGTTCTTCTCTCTGCACTGAGATTAGTTCCACATACTTTTGCATATCTTTCAAATACTTTCTTCCATATCTGCCATTTAATAGGAGGATCACCAGGAGATGTTAAACGGTGGAGTTGTAACATTTTACATGGTTAAATTCTTGTTAGTGAAACTAAGAAGTTAAAACCAAACATCAGCAAAATGCTCCCAATGAGTATACAATACCACGTACACTGCAAAACAATAAAATGCAGGCCGTAATCACTTATGTCAAAAAATGTAAGTTAAACATCACACTAATCATAAACTTTCATTAAAGTTTAATGTAGAAAGGAAATGAAAATGTGTATACGAAAAACTAGGCTTCATAGTATAAATTGTATTGAAGGATTTCTAACAACTTTGGTATAGATTTTGGATTAAAACCCCAAAGAAGAGACAGTTATGTATGTTTAAATAAAGAGTTGACATTCAAAATGCTGACACACCTAAAATGGAATATATCATGTTGAATGCACCAAAAGTGTTTAGTAGAGATGCACATAAAATTTAAAACATCCCTAATGTAGCAAGCAATTATTGAGATAATTCGAAAGTTACCAAGCGAAAATAGCTTTGGTAATGACAATAACAGCGAATGAAAGAAATCTGAAGTGTTTATACTGACTTCCGACTTTACTAAAATGGCCGCCACATTGTAAACCTTACGTGAGAAACATGGGGCTGTGATGTCCGAAAGATCCGTGCTCATAGAGTTCCATATCTACAGAGAGATACGTGCCGAAACACGCACTGCCAACACGTAAGGGATCCTCGCGTCTGAAGAATGACGGTAAGATGTTGTTTTTTAAATGGCAGCAATCACAAATGATGGCAAGAGGCCACGCTGAGGCACGGGCTGTCACTCAATGAGGAATGCTCGCGCCTGAAAACTGATAGTGAGGCGTTGCTTATTTAAACAAAATAAATTTCAAATGATGACACGCTGAAGCGTCTCAACCCCAATCAATCCAGCGATATAGAACAGTTCACAAACACGAAAATAAAAATTATGACGCGTCAAAGTCTCCATGTAAGAAAGTGAGACTTCATGGCGAAATCCTGACACCGATTAAGGCAAGAACAAAAGTCTGCGCTGCGCCAGGACAATGCCTCCAAAGCAGCAAGATGCCCAAATAATTGTAGACACACTGTCCAAAATGCAGATGAGCCCACGCCAAAACCTCCCAACACAACTAAGCAGTAGCAAGGGTGAGATGCGCGGCAAACGCTCCCAATCTACAGCAAGACAAGAATTGCCCAAATAGAAACACAGTTCAAAATGCGGATGAGCCCGCGCCGAAATCTCCCAACCCGAAGAAGTACTTATAAGGGTGAGATGTGCGACAAGCGCTCAAAATCCAGAGTAAAGCAATAATTACCCAAATAAATCAGTTAAATAAAGGAAGAAGTCAAAAGAGAAACTCATATGGCACTTTGAATTCAATAAAGTGGTGAATGGATTGAAGCTTCTCCAGAGTAGACTTCTCCTTAGAAATGTATTGAACATGTTGAGACCACACTCCTTATTTCAAATATTAAATCCTTAAATCCATGTAAATACGCTGGGGTTAGTCTCCTTCACTCATTGCCAGTGTAAAATTAAGTAATTCATAAATAAAGGAGGATCCAGAGTTGATGAAGAAGTAAGTTTATTCCAAATGCAAAGGTCTTATCCATCCAGTAGGCTGTGTCGGATCAACTGACCCTTTTACATTCAACGTTCACATTACCAGGTTCCATCACCATGGTGCTACTCAAAAGAATACACTGAATGTCATGCCTATGAAGATACAGGGAAATAAAATCAATACTACAACTCTTACTCTTATTCTTACTTATTTGGCAAATTACATGCAAGACCAAAAAGGGGATAGGTCCAGGCCCCTAACAAAATCACCGAAGAAAGCAGAAGAGGGCAATGCATTGTGAACCACCTTGTCCCCAGAGATAGTTTCCATATGGCCACAGAGGGCTGTGCGCATGTTGGGAAACGCCAACTGTGCCTTCTTGATGGAGCAATACTGGTCACTTTTAATAAAAGTGGACTTGAAATTGGGGTTGCTGTCCACATAGGAGACTAAAGCCATAGTGCAGGGGTGCTTCTTTGGAGACCTGTTCATGAAGGAGCTCAGGGGACATTTGTGGTAACCTTCACTGCCCTAGACAAAGGAAAGACTTCAATGAAGCAGATATATGGAGGGAACATTTTCCCTGGGGCAGGGAAAGCCTATTCAGCCATTTCATAAATCAAGGTCCCTGGCACGGGAAAAGTAGAATAATGGCCAGAAAAATGGAAGTCAATTTAGTGTTTTCTCCCCTTCTAACCGGAAGGCCAGAAGCATAGGAAACAGGAGGCTTCAGGGAAGGAGCAAACATCCACGGAGGTTATTCAGGTGAAGGTTATTCTTTTCTTCTAGTGGGAAGGTGGAGGAATTTTGGAGAAAAATGGAGGTAAATGACATGAGATCCATAGATCTTACATACTATTGAAAGTTTTTCACATAAAGTTCTATTGTTCCCCCATGCAAACAGTAAGACCCAAACCCTAGAGGCTTTCAGAGTCGGAAACGACTCTGGTAGATATGGAAGTGGCAGAGAAGAAAGGGAGCCATTCACAGGTTGTCATGCAATCCCAAGGGTTTCTTAAACAACATTCTTGTTGCAGGAAAAAGGAGAAAGGACATAGACCTGTAATAAATCTGAGGGAGTTCAACGAGTGGCTTGTGCATCACCACTTCAAGATAGTCGGAATCCATATCTTAAGAGATGTTCTTCTTCCAGCAGACTGAATAGTCAGGGTAGACCTTAAAGATGCCTACCTGGTCGTCCCCCATGTTTGCTCCTCACAGTAGATTTTTTCAGTTTCCTTGGAGGAGAAAGGAGTACAGGTTGGTAGCTCTGCCTTTCAGACTATAGTTGGCTCTGTGGAGTTTCACCAAACGATTGCCTCTGGTGGTGGAACACGAGAGGCAAGGCGCACCAGGTGGATTATTTACTTAGACCACGTTCCACTGATGGACCAATGCCCTCAACCACTGAAGTGCAATTTTAACATAACTATTACATTTCTTCAGAATCTGGGATTCACGATCTACCAGGGAAGTCACAATTGGTTCCAAGTCATTCAAAGACCTTTCTGTGTTTTATCATTTACTCAGTGGCAGCCACTCTGAGTCTCCTGGCGAAGAAGACAGCCATGGTCAGGAAATAGCTGAAGAAATGCCTTAGGGCCTTATTACGAATTTGGGGGTCCAAAAGACCGCCAAACTCGCACTGGAGGTGCATTGACAGTCGGGGACTGCCACACCAATGGTCTGACTACCGTATTACTAGAACGGCGGTTGAACCATGAGCTCACCGTACGTCGGATACACCAAGCAGGTTCACCTCGGTCAAGGATGTTCCTTCTGGCCTATTCTTTTTTTATGGAACTCAAAATCCTCCAGCAGGGAAAGTCTGAAGCTGTGTCTGAAGAAGGTGCAACAAAATCGCACAAATTTACTGTGAGGTCCACAGATGGCTTTAGGGGTCTTAGAAGTCCAAATTTCGTCAAAATGTCCAATTTTTCAGGTTTGCTGGAGCACTTTATCTAGGTCATTTCTAAAGCTCCTGGAATCTCGGGGACAGCACTTAGGAGTTAGGATTCACTCCAGCTGAGGCCAACAGTAAGGTCCAGTCCAGGTCCAGTTGCTAATGGTTAACTGGTCACTTCAGTATAAAGGCCTCCTGCAGCTTGCTTTGTCCTTGTAGCCACACAGGAGGTTAGCCAAGTGACCCTGGCAGTCCAATTCTTTTGTCCTGAGCACAAGAGGGATCAGGCCCAGTCCTTCAGGGCTCCTGTCAGCTTACAACAAGCAGTGGCAAGTCCTCTTTTGATTTTCCACAGGAACAGGAACAGAAAGTGTTGAGGAGGATGTCTTAGGGTGCCACATTTAGGGTTGATACTAGTTATGGGGGTAGGGGTGACTCCTGGTTCCTCAACCAATACAGTAAAAGTTCCCTGGGGCAACCTAACCCACATTTTTCAGCAGTTCCTGTTTGCCCTACTCCAACTCCACAGTGCACCTTACTCTTAAAACCTAAGCTGTGGAAATCCTTTCTCTCTTGTCCAGAGCTCTCTTGTCCACTCAGAGATGTGGCCGGAGAAATGAGTAGTCCCCACCCTCGTATCCACTCCAAACCAGTTATGAAGGTAGCTTACCCCCCACTGTGGTGTTCAGAGCCTGGCTAATGTGGGCCTTGGGGACAAAGGCTTTCCATTCTTTAGGTATCTCCTTACACTAAACTATGAATGGGCCGACTTTGCCTCTGTTTCATTTCAAGCTAATGACATTCCTGGGCCCACACCAACTGTCATTTCTGAGCTGATTGCGATCAAATGCTATTCTATCCTGTCACCAGGCCAACGTCATTGTTCTGGTCTGTGAAATGTTTTCACACGTCATTAAGAGCATGCACTTGGCTGGCAACTACTGGAGAACTAATGAAATTAACCTCGATAATCAGGCATGGAGAAGGTAACTTTGCAAACATTACTTTTTTGTAAAAAATTATTAAAAATTCAACTTCAACAATGAATTGGACTTTGAATAAATTTGAAAAAGTGGCCTTATTATTTTTTATGTTTCCTGCCAAACGTTACAGGTTAAAGTTTATAATCGGTACTTTGCCTTCTTGTAGGATTCAGCTACAGCCCTACCTATGAAATTAGCTTTTGGTTCTAGCCACTGGAAGGAATATGCCAACTTTAATTTGACACATGTTCTGCTTTTCAATAACAGGGGCCCTACCATGAGGGCAACAAGGTGTACTTAGGGGTGACTTACTGATATTTAAAAGCAAAGTTTCACATCTGTCAAAAAGAGTTATTTTGACCGGTTTGATAGCAGGTAGGCTTCTGCAGTGAGGCTATACATTGTAGGCCGAAAGCCATTTTTCCAGGCCCGCTCTGTGGATGGTATGTGTTGTCCACGGGTGGCATTAAACTTCCTTGTCTTAGGTACATTTTCTATACCATAATCAAAGGACTTATACACAAATTAAATTAGTCAATTAGGGATAAGCCAATGTAACCATGTTTAAAGTGGAAGCAGAGGCTCTTTATTCATGTTTAGCAGGGATACGGTGCACAGTGTTAAAAATACAACAAAAACAAGGTCCAGAAAAAGGCAATACATTTGAGGTGACAATGCAGAAAAGTTGGATTTGCTACAGATATCACATAGATGAAGGCAAAATATGAGTTAAAAACTCCACATGCATTTTGTAAAGTCCACAATATTTAAATGTACCTGCAAAAATGAATCATAGTGCTAGAGATATAATTGAAATTTGTCAGAAGCAAAATGTTGTTAATATTTCCTGACCATGAGATGTTAAAAGAATCAACTATGAACCTTTAAAGGGTAATGCTGAAGTAATGACTATATACATCTGAAGTAATTTGTACCTTTGTTAGTAAATGAATATCATTAACAACAACTAAGAGTCTAAGTAATGTTATTTAAATGTTTTTTTAAGTTGACCGTTGGTCAGAACAGTACAACTGATTAACAAATTAATGGAAGTGAAGTATCTTTGATTTCAGACTAAATCTAACTCGCAGCTGTTTGGAAAGTGCACTTTTTAATTTAGACCAGTAAAGTACGTCTGATTTAACAACAACTAAATCAAGAGCCGTCCTACAGTCCTACCTAACTGCACCCTCAACAACGTTTCCGGAGTTCCTATCCATAGATGATGCACCCCTCTCTGAGCATTCCATTCTACACGATTTAGTGTCATGCCAGCAGGGCCCACATACACAGCTGCACCATAGAGAGTGGTTCTGTTAACGGGTTGTACGACGATACAACGCTGGTAAATTCATCGTATGCCTTTGACTCCAATTTTTTAGCACGCATGTTTTTACAGTGATTATGCATTTTCTTTGCATGCCAATACCACGCATTGTTTTTATATTTAAAAACAATGCATTTGTGGAGGCAGACCCCCCACCGCCCCAACTTACCTTACATGCGTGATATTGGTATGCGATGTAAATGCATAATCGCAGTAAAAAAATGCATGCATAAAAATGCGAGGCAATTGCATAAGATGTTTTTACCTCGTTGTAAAGGCTGTTACCCCTATTAACATTGGCACCACCAGCCTGTAAGATAGGCAGTAACCAGCACCCTCCAGACCCATCCTGCCACAACTGCAAGCCTGGTGTGACCAATTGTACTTTCTGGGCCATGGACACGAGGTTCGTGAGGATGGCACTGTCCTTCCAAGGTAAGTATGTGCTTTCACCTGTCCAATTTGTGTCGCTAAATAATACCAACTAAACGTACACTTTTCCCTACCAAATGTCAATAGTTTTGTTTTGCACGGGTAGTCTCATTCCAGGTCACCAAGCTATTAATCAACCTCTGAAGTCCCAGTGGGGTTTGGTTAATTAGACCCAAATAATCAGTGCATATCAATAATGAAAACTGACAGTCGCCTACATTAGCGAGCGAAGTTGTAGTCTTATGCGGATAAGAAGGTAGATCTGCCAAGTAAAAATTGTGCAGGCTTAGAGCTTGTACAGAAGCTTATTTAAGGACATTTGCCACAGTTATACCGTGAGTGAATGCTAGAGATTGGCCCAAATCAACTGTAACCCTGGCAACATTATGACATCTCTGGGTCAGAGGGACAAACCCCTGTCTAGTCCTTGGTTTACTAATCTCGCACAAAGACGATTTCTTCTTACTTTGTTAAAGGCTCGAGTAATTCACTGAGCAGCTGCATCGGTTTTGCACGGTGGATACAGGAAGGCCCTAGTTACGCGCTACTGGCAGGGTGCAAACTCTGCACCCGTAATTACCGATTGGCGCTCCTCTGGTGAAGGGACAGTGTGCCCGACACGCATTGTGATCAATAGGGAACCATTGACGTGGCAGAATTACCATGGATGATGTACTATCTAAATACAGTCAAAAGAATGCAAATTGTTTACAATAAATGATGAATAACTATTGTAAAAGGACTTTGGTAAGTGTCCGGATTTTCAGGTGATAGAAATGGTTGGTGTTATATATGACCGGGTTTGGTCCTCCGAGCAATTCAGGGGGTATAACGGTATAAGGTATTCGAGTATGTGAATTGATATCAGTTGTGAAAATCTGTAGTCCTTTAGGGCCCATTTACAGATGCCTCTGTGCAGTACAAGCCTTCTGTCAGATTTCACCAACCTTGCAATACCATTGTGTGCTCCTAGTCAGTGCCTGATTCACGGTGTTCATTCTCTCCCCTTTGCCTCCTCCCCAGTGCTGGCAGGGCAGTGCCCCCTTCGCCCCTTAATGCCAGCTGGGGGTGGGCTGCGACCGCATTTCTCCATCCCGCCATCCTGCCAACCATACACTGATCATATGTTGGTTCGAAGCAGACTCGGGGAAAGGGGAATCGAATAGGAGAGATTCGATGGCATCACTCTGCCAATGGTGCAGCTAGGCACGGGTTGCTCTGCAGGGGTGTTAATATGTACATATATGAGGACAGCTTTAGTCATATTTATCTTTCTGATGTCCATATCTAGTTCGGAGTATAAGACACACTTTTGACAATCTTTTCATTTCCAACTTTCTTTGGTGAAACTCTATGCCTCTCTCCAGCTAAAATGCCGTTTAAACCAATGTAACATATGCCAGAAGTATTCTGAACTATTGTGCAAGTTATATTATAGACATCTACCTTTAGTATTTAATGAATATGTTGAGTTTGGAATTACTTTCAATATGTCATGTTCAAAACCTGTAACATTAGAAATGCACATTGGTGTTTTAGAGCTCACCTGACTGCCCCACCTAAGTTGATACCGTAATACCATACGTTTCTCTTTAAGAAAGTTTATCACTATGCAAAGATGAGGATTTTTTTGCAGCTTTTTGGGGAACAAGTGCAACAATGCTTAATTTTTTTTCAACTGTTTTTATTGAGATTTTTACAACACATAAGCCCAGGTTCTTAAAGGTTTAGCACCGGGTTAGCATTATTTTTGTAACGCTTAACCTTTTTTGAGATTCACAAACCAACGCAAATTGGCTTGCGTTGGTTTGTATGGAACATAACAGGAAAGCAATGCGAAACGCTTCTTGGCATTACTTTGCACCAAGGGGGCGTTACATGGGTGGGACATGGGCATACCCAAGCTACCACCCGTGCTAACACCAGTGCTTTTTGACACTAAACCCAATTCTCAAACATCAGTAGAAGGATTTTAGCGGCAAAAATTAAAGCAGGAGTTAAACGGAGAAATATTTTCATTTTTCTGTGCTTTGCCAACTTTGCATGTGTGCTGCACTGTACAGCACACATACACAGAAGAAAAAGCTTTAAAACTTGTCTAGGCATAGTATTTTGCACAGGAAGGGTACCTTTCCTGCACTAAACCTATGCTAGAGTCACGCACACACCCTAGCTCTATGACGTTAAAGCTGAAATCAGTGCCAGCGCGAGTGGAGGGGAGTGCCATGTCTCTGTGGTGATGGCCTCTCCTGCTCTCTCCCTGTCACACAATGCAGTGCAGAATCTTTGGGTGCTGCGCTGCGTCACTTTCCACCAGCGAGAATCTGGGCCATAGGGTCACATTAATTTAGGTACATCACAGTAACTTCGAAAAGAGTGTAAAAATATAGCAGTAGTACACTATCATGAACAGTAGCCTGTAAGCGATGGCCCGGTGACTACCCCATGGGGCAGGCCCATGATGCCTAGGTTGGGATAGTTCTGCAATTATGTACGAGCCTGATGTACCCATGGTGAGGGGTGAGTCTGGGAAGAGTGCCCCATGATAATGTAACTAAAGAAGAACAGGGGAAGGTATGTGGGAGGGTGTTGTGTCTTATCCTTTTTCTGTTTCCATGACCTGTGACTGCGCGAGCTGCCCTCAGCGCGTAATTGGTTACCCAGCTGGAATGTTGACAGCTGAGGTTGTTTGACAGTTGAGTTGGTGCCTGGCTGCGAACCCCTCGCATGCTGCGGTGTGTTGTCTACAGAATAAATTACTTCAACTTCTACCTGTTCCTGTGAGCCTTTACTTAACAATTTGGCGACGAGGTTTAGACTTCACACCACAAACCCATTTGAGGCTACTCCGGTAAGAAAGGAAAATTTAAATTACGTGTTTGGAGGAAAATACATAAGTGACAGCATGCAGCCAGTAATGAAAAATATAAGGAAGAAATTTACTGAAGCAATACGTGAAGAGTGAATCGTATTAACCTTTTGAGGAATGAAATTATTTATGAAAGACAGTTCACGCGTAAAATAATGAGGAGAATTTACCTTATTTGAAGCGTTTATAAAGGAAATGAGGAAAAAAGCGCAGTTTAAGCTCCGGTTCTATACTCGAAGTTCGGAGCTCTCGTCAGCGTGGGCACAGGCGTAGCATAACTCACTGAAGGAGGGACGCCGAGGCAAAATTGACACGCTGAATGTGTGAGAGAAACAAACAGGGCAGGACTGTTTCTTCGGCCCCGGTTCGTTAATGAGCGTGAAAATCTCCTCAGCGCTGTGGCGCGAAAGGCTTTGGAACGTCCATGGAGCAGTAGCGCCATCTTGTGATAGAACGAACTAAAGGCAACTGCAAGCTAGACTGGAGCGCTCTAGTGTAGGAAGTATTATTCTTAAGAAGCCAAAAATAAAAAATAAAAGCCTTTTACTGGATAAAAATAAGGGTACGAACGTAAGTGCCCACAGGTGAATTCACTTCAAGTAAAAAACAAAGAGTAATAAGAGTGTGAAACCCTTCCTTGAAGTATAACCAGCTAAATCTTAGTACCACAAGGCTTGAATTAAGGGATTTGTATAATTTAAGTAACAAGCAATAAGGCAAACAGTAACAACTACAATTTACAACCACCAGAACCTTTTTTTAAAGGGACAGGTACGCCTCCTGTAAAATGGGAAACTTGGAAAGAATATTTTTGCAATTACATTTCCACTTTTGAGAAAGAAGATGAACCTATGAAACCTGAAGAAAAGAAAAAAATACTGTTGCATTGCCTAGGTGCAGGGGGATTGGATGTTTACAAAAATATAAATAAGAAAGCACGAAATGGTGGTGATAGGAATGTGTATGTTGAAGCATTAGAAGATTTAGATGGATACTACAAACCAATAATTTGTGTGGCAGTTCACAGGTACAAATTCTACAGAAGAAAACAAGGGAAAGAAGAAAGTATTGATGACTATGTGGCTGCATTAAAGAACTTGGCGTTGAATTGTAAATTTGAGAATATGCATGATGATCTTATTAGGGATCAAATAGTCATGTGTGCAGCAAATTCTAACATACAAGATGCGCTATGGGCTAAAGGAGAGAAACCTCTGCAACAAGTCATTGAGATAGTAAAGAAAGCAGAATTGACAGGTAGATGCGCAAAGGAGGTAATTAATGACAACAAAGGCAAAGATGATATCTCAAATGTTGTAGCTAAAGTTATTGGAACAAAGAAAGAAATAACAGATTACAGAAGTCAAGGCAAAGAGAAACATAAACAAAGTAATTATGGAAAGAAATATGAAGAATTAAGATGCTTTCGTTGCGGGAGCAGTAAACACCTGGCAAACGATTGGAATTGTCCAGCAAAAAATAGCAAGTGTGGAAAGTGTGGTCTAATTGGCCATTTTCAAAAAGCATGCATAAGGAAAGAGAGAACAAGAGTCAAGTTTGTTCACGAAGAAGAAAGTGAAAGTACCAGTGAATCATCTGAAGACTCAGAATACAATCTATGTGTACTTAATATCACAAACACAACTGGGGAAAATGAAGATGATGAAATCATAATTAAAAAAAAACCCAAGTGCAAAATGACGATTGGTGGTGTAGAGGTAGAGATAATAGCAGACTCAGGGGCACCGTGTACCATTGTAAACAAAGAGGTGTGGAAAAACAAATTTCAAGAAGTTCTGGGGAACAGTATGGAGAAACCAGATATAAAATTGAAAACATTCACAAACCAACCTATAGAACTCGTGGGTTATAGGAAGTTAAATTTTGTGTTCAAAGACAGAACTATGGACAGCAAACTGTACGTGGCAGTGACTGGACCCTCTGTTTTAGGGTGGAGGGACCAGGGAAAACTTGGCATTACTCTCAACCCTAACAGAGCAGAACCGGTGTTGGTCATGCACCTAGACACAGCTATGAGTGAGGAACTTGTAGAAAGGTTTCCTAAAGTATTCAATGGGAAAATAGGAAAATTGAAGGGTTTCCAGCACAAAGTAAAGTTAAAAGATAACGCCAACCCTTGTGTACATAAAGTAAGGCATGTACCTTTAACACTAAAAGAGGAAGTCAGAAAAGAAATTAATAAACTACTGGAAGCAGACATTATTGAACCCACTGAGTCAGCTGAGTGGGTCGCGCCCTTGGTGGTCGCGAGGAAATCAAACGGAAAATTGAGGCTATGCATGGACCTGAGGGACCTCAATAAAAATATTCTCATTGACCAATACCCTTTGCCAAGGATTGGAGAAATGCTGTCCCTCACTAAAGGCATGAAAGTATTCTCTACAATTGATCTGGCAGCAGCATACCACCAGATACCCTTACACCCTGACAGCAAACATCTCACCACTTTCATCGCACCATTCGGGTGTTTCAGGTTCAAAAGGGTACCATTCGGTATAGCGTCCGCTGCGCTGTTATTCCAGAGACTAATGCAAGAAATCTTTAAGGGTGTGAAAAGCATACTCATCTTTCAAGATGACATACTGGTCATGGGAAAGGATCAAGGTGAACACGACAGTAAATTAACACAAGTACTCAAGAAGTTGGAGAAATATGGATTGACAGCAGAATTTAAGAAGTGCAAATTCAGCAAAGATCGTGTCAATTATCTTGGACATGAAATCTCAAGCGAAGGAATAAGACCTAAGAAGGAACTCATCAGAGCAATAAAAGAGGCACCAGTACCAACCAATAAAGATGAACTGAGAGCCTTCTTAGGATTAGTGGAGTACTACTCCAAATTTGTAAAGGACTTTTCTGAAAAAACGTACAACATCAGGGCACTTCTTAAGAACAAGAACAAATTTGAGTGGACCAGTGCATGTGAAGAGAGCTTTAAGCAACTTAAAAAATACATTTGTGAAGCACCGGCTCTGCAAGGATTTGATGGAAAACTGGAATGTGTAATAACTACAGATGCAAGCGGAAAAGGGCTCGGTGCTGTACTCACTCAGATCGAGAGCTATGGTAGTGAAGTAACCATCGCATTTGCCTCACGCTCACTAACAGCAACAGAGGAAAGATACTCTGTGATCGAAAGAGAAGCGTTGGCGTGCGTTTGGGGAATGGATCATTTCCGTCAGTACATCTGGGGAAAGAAGATAATTTTGAGGTGTGATCACAAACCTCTAACAAAGGTGTTGACTGTGAAAGGGCTGTACAATGCTTCACCACGTTTGGCACGAATGTCAATCAGACTGTTAGATTATAACTATGATGTACAGTACCTACCCGGAGCAAAAAATGTAGTAGCAGATTTTTTGAGCAGGCTTCCGTTGAAACACACATGTACAGCAGCACAAGAAGAGGATCTTTGTGTCGCATGCATCAGTGAAGAATTCCCTACCATAAAAAAAAGCGAATGGATGGAGGAATGTTCAAATGATAAACAAATTCAAGTTATCAAGGATCACATTGTAAAAGGTTGGCCACAGAAAAAATATTTGGAAAATGAGTTACGAATATTTTGGGAACTAAGAAATGAGCTGTCGGTGGAAGACAATCTCATCCTAAGACAAGGAAAAGTAATACCTCCAAAAGGCCTCAGGGAAAGAATAATCAACATATGCCACGAAGGACATTTAGGTATGAACAAAACCAAACAAAGAATAAAGTGTTGGTATTGGTGGCCAGGTTGTGACATGCAGGTGGAGAGAGCCATAAGAAAATGCATAGAATGTGAAAATTCAGACAAAACTCAGACGACCCTGCGACCCACATTACAACCATTGAGATGCCCAGATGCACCATGGGAGAGTGTTGGCATTGACATCATGGGACCAGTTAAATGGCAAGATGAAGGAGTGTATGTCCTAGTGCTAGTGGACCACCTTTCAAAGTGGCCGGAGGGGAAGGTTTGTGAAAAAGTGGAAACTAGTGACGTGCTTAAATTCATGGAGAAAGTGTTCACCAGGGAAGGAATCCCAAAGACAATTGTGAGCGATAATGGAAGATAATTCACAGCAGAAGCTTTCAAGAAATTTGTAGAAAGGAATGGCATCAATCACAAAACCACATCTGTATATCACCCGGCGGGAAATGGAGCGGTGGAAAGATTCAATAGAGTGATAAAAGGGACCATCCAACTAGCGAATAACAATGGAAAATGCTGGAAGAAAGAAGTGAAAAAGATGGTTTGGGGATACAGAATCACACCAGGGGTGAAAACAAGGGTGAGTCCTTTTGAAGTTATGAGGGGTAGGCCCCCATCTCAAAAGACAATATCGCATGGTTCAAACCTACGATGAGAAAGGAATGGTCAGTTGATGCCATCAGAGAAAAGATCAAAGAAGCACAAGAAGCTTATAAGGATAAATATGACAAGAGCAAGAATTGCAAAGACTTCAACATCAGAGTAGGAGACAGTGTCAGAGTAAAGAAAAGCGGACACATTGCCAAAGGTGATAGCAAATTCTCTGTGCCTCTGGAAGTTGTTAAGGTTTTCTGTAACTCAGCCTTGCTCAGCGATGGAAGGGTTTGGCACGCATCAGCAATGTCTGTCTGTCAGAGATCAGAAATTAACCAGCAGGACGGCGGTGAACAACGCCCCATGCAAGAGGATAAATGCTGCGGACGATCACAATTTGAGGAAGAAGAGTCCGAAGAAGAGGAGGATGGTGATAGAGAAACGCCTGAAACACGTAGTAACCAGGCTAGGCAAGACTTTGGAAACATCGAGTCTATTGGAGAACGCGAAGACTCCAGCACAGAAGCCTCTGTGGTATCCCAGGACTCATTTGAGACTTACGCTTCCAGAAAAAGACAAGAAGAGGAAGAGTCTGAGGAAGTAGAGAGTAATCTTATGCACAAAGAGGCTGGAGAATCCTTGCTCAGCGGGGAGGGAACTGTTACAGCGCCTGCAGGCGCACCTATGTGTGATGCTGATGGAACTAAAGCAAGCACCAGTAGTTTTGGCAGAGTTCTGAACAAACCCAGTAGATTTGATGACTTTGTTTGTGAATAGCACTACTTGGCGAATTACTCTAAGTCTGCAGCGCGTTACAAAATGCCCTCTCATAGGGAAGGAGAAGTGTTGTGTCTTATCCTTTTTCTGTTTCCATGACCTGTGACTGCGCGAGCTGCCCTCAGCGCGTAATTGGTTACCCAGCTGGAATGTTGACAGCTGAGGTTGTTTGACAGTTGAGTTGGTGCCTGGCTGCGAACCCCTCGCATGCTGCGGTGTGTTGTCTACAGAATAAATTACTTCAACTTCTACCTGTTCCTGTGAGCCTTTACTTAACAGAGGGCCAGGTTTATAAGAAGGAAAGTCAGTGCGAAAGAAGTAAGCGTGGGCGGGCTGTGTTGTGGGATGTAGACGGAGTCCCAACCTGTTCTGAATATCATAGTCAGTGGGGGACGTGACCTACTTGGACCTGAGGGCAGGGGGCATGTGCCCAGTAAGTGTTGTGCTGGGGAGAGGGGTCCTTGGAGTGCCGTAGGCAGGATCAGGGTGCCTGGAATACAGGTCCCCCGGGAGTGGGTAGGGAGTCTGCCGGGTCCCAGAGCTAAGTGGGGGAGGAAGTTGCGGGGTGTGGATGAGCTGGCAAAATTGGACTAGTAGTGTGTCCCAGGCATCGGAGAGGTGAATGTTGTGTAGTCGACAGGCCTCCTCAAATCGTAGGGCTTCACTTTCAGCCTTTCCTCATTAACACACCGCCACGCTGCAACTGGCGGCGCTGACGGTGCCCTCCAGTGCATAGTCACAGTCATTTTTGCCAATAAGAGAATCAAGCTGGCGAAACGGACACATATCTTATACCATTTCCGGCGTTTTCAGATACCCAAGGCACCGACTTCCCATGAGGCAACATTGAAGAGCTCCATGACATCGCAAAGGGTCACTTGTACATAGGACCGATAGTGGTAAAGGGATGGACAGGACCAGAGTATATGGCACAGGTCAGTAGATGCAGAGAGGCACAGGGGGGAGAATTGGTGTGCATGGGGGAAGTAGCGATTGAGTTGGACAGGTGCATGGTCGACCCGATGTAGGATGGAATACTGTATGTTTTTGAATGGTGCATTCTGGGAGATGGGAGGAATTCCAAGGCCTGTTCCCACTCCTTATCGTGTAGCACCCTCCTAACTCAATGTTATTCTCCCACTTGCAGTGCATTTCCACAAGTGAGGGCCGTGTGTGTTCCCTAAACACCTTGTAGATCCAAGTGATAAAGCGCCTCCAGGCTCCCATCTGGAGCAGTGTCTGTAGGACCACATGAAGTGAGGGCTCATCGTCCAGTGTGGACTAAAGAGATCGCCAGGTGTTGTGGAGTTATCCATACATAAGGAATTGGCCCTGGGGTAACCCATGTTCTGCTCGGAGTTAGTTGCAGGTGAGCAGTCTCCCATCTGTGAAGAGATACCCTTTCGTATCTAGGGAATGTTCATGCTAGCGTCATAGCTCTAGCACAGTGTATATCCCAGGCGGGGGCCTTGTAGTGGGAGCGCAGGAGTGTCACATGACGCAAAATGAAGTGTACCCTGATCATGCAGCATCTGGATATTGTTGTTTGTAGGGAACCCGGGGATGTGGGTATATGTGCAAATAAAACACTTCATAATCCTCAACAGTAACTCCTGAAAGTAGGGTTTAAGTATAAGTTAAAATGCATAATTGCAAAGCTGTTCCCATAATATTTCTCTGTATGTAGTTCAGTCTTTTGTCAACCATCAAAGTCAATGATGATCTACAAAGTTTTGAAAACTCTGAAGAAAAACTCCCAGCTGCAGCAATTTTGTATCTCGATTGCGTAGCAAGAACGTTTTGGACCAGGGGGAACTTATAGTTTATGGGGTCTATTCACAAACTGCCCTTTGTAGTACTTGTGATAGTACTACAATAGTACTAGTTTTGTACTACAAAATGCTATTCCCTAACCTATGTGTGGAAGTCTATGCCTCCGCTACTCCTATCTGTTCTATTTGGGGATCTTCCCCCTTTTGCAGAGATCTCCATACACATAGGCATACATTTTTGTAGCCTATGTGGGAGGAACAGGGGGAAGTGGCTGTAAAATTGGAAGTATTGACTACAAAATTGGAGGGATTTAGGTAGGGGTACTGTCCCTACTAATGAAGTAAGACTGTGCGTTTGAACAACATATGCATCAAAATCTGAGGAATT
The DNA here is from genome assembly GCF_964261635.1 of Lissotriton helveticus. Taxonomy (NCBI): domain Eukaryota; kingdom Metazoa; phylum Chordata; class Amphibia; order Caudata; family Salamandridae; genus Lissotriton; species Lissotriton helveticus. Next base: position 1,037,745,873 of record NC_136068.1, on the reverse strand, counting down.
AATCCACACATATAATCGGAATATGTTGACCCAATTAAAGGCTAGCTCACAGTGTGCTCATCTGGACCCCTAAACCTGACAGGGTACAGGATGGTATCTGCAACCTCAAAACATGACCACTCTAATTTTCACAAGGAAATTGTGGAAACTGATCTACCTTGTTGTTATTATCTCAGGCATGCCCAAAGGAAGACACAAGAAATATAAAATTGGCATTTCAAACATTAATTCAAGCAATTAGATTCTTGTGTAAAATACATGAGCTGCAATTATTAGCAGAAGGAAACAAAGAATTGCTACCAGCATTGCAAGAATGGTGAAATAGATGAATAATCCAACCATTATAATTATTGTAGTGATTATATGAATATAGAAATATATATCATAACTAGCTGTACCCGGCCACGCGTTGCTGTGGCTCAGTCTGGTAAAATGGAAGAGAAAGAAAAGAGTAAGCGCACATTTCTAATATGTTTAATTTCACAATACTTGTGGGTATACAATATGTTTTTGTGACTATTGTCTCTATGCGTCCCTTGTAGTTGTTGCGCAGCAAGCAAATCGATAGGGTCTGTTCGGCCTTTCGATTAAAAACACGTGTGTATTGTACACGGGCGTATTAGAATCCAACTTTGTGTGTATATAAACACGCGCTAATGTTGCAAAGTGAACCAACTCCTCCCCCTCCGTCCACCCACTTCCCGGTCTGCCATCCTGACACCAACTGTCCATCCTAATATATGTAGACTATTGTCTCTATGCATCCCTTGCGCAGCAACCAACTCAATAGGGTCTGTTCAGCCTTTCGGTTAAAAACACGTGCATATTGGACACGCGTGTATTCTAATCAAATGCTGTGTATATTTAAACATGTGTTTAGTCTCATCCAACGTTGTGTCAAAATTTCAAAGCAATCGGTGAAGAACTTTCGGAGATTTAAGATTTTGAACAAACGAACATTGACATTTTTATGTGTCTGTTCGGGCTTTCTATTAAAAACACGCGCGTATTTGACACACACGTATTGGAATCCAACGTTGTGTATATATAAACACGCGCTAATGTTACAAAGTGAACCAACTTCTCCCCGCTCCCTCCACCTACTTCCCAGTCTGCCATCCTGACACCAACTGTCCATCCTAATATATGTAGACTATTGTCTCTATGCGTCCTTTCTTAATGTACAAAGTGAACCAACTCCTCCCCCCTCCCTCCACTCACTTCCCAGTCTGCCATCCTGACACCAACTGTCCATCCTAATATATGTATACTATTGTCTCTATGTGTCCCTTGTAGTTGTTGCGCAGCAACCAAATCCATAGGGTCTGTTCGGCCTTTCGTTTAAAAACACACACGTATTGGACAGGCGCGTATTCAAATCCAACATTGTGTATATATAAACACGCCCTAATGTTGCAAAGTGAACCAACTCCTCCCCCCTCCCTCCACCCACTTCCTGGTCTGCCATCCTGACACCAGATGTCCATCCTAATATATGTAGACTATTGTCTCTATGAGTCCTTTCTTAATGTTGCAAAGTAAACCAACTCCTCCCCCCTCCCTCCACCCACTTCCCGGTCTGCCATCCTGACACCAACTGTCCATCCGAATATATGTAGACTATTGTTTCTATGTGTCCTTTGTAGTTTAACTAAATCGATAGGGTCTGTTCGGCCTTTCGATTAAAAACACATGCGTATTGGACACACGCGTATTCTAATCCCACCTTGTGTATATATAAACACGCGCTTAATGGTATCCAACGTTGTGTCAAAATTTCAAATCAATTGGAGAAGAACTTTCCCTTGTAGTTTTTGCGCAGCAACCAAATTGATAGGGTCTGTTCAGCCTTTCGATTAAAAACATGCGCATATTGGACACACACGTATTCTAATCCCATGTTGTGTATATATAAACATGCGCTTAATCGAATCCAACGTTGTGTTAAAATTTCAAATCAATCGGTGCAGAACTTTCGGAGATTTAAGATTTTGAACAAAGGAACATTGACATTTGTATGTGTCTGTTCGGGCTTTTGATTAAAAATACGCGCGTATTCGACACGCGCGTATTGGAATCCAACGTTGTGTATATAAAAACACCCCCTATTCGACTCCAAAATTGTGTCAAAATTTCAAAGCAATCGGTGAAGAACTTTTGGAGATTTGCGATTTTGAACAAACAAACATTTACATTTTTATTTATATATATAGATGAAAGATGATACTCTTACCTTAAACTACCTATAACATAGAGTGCATAGTGTAAATGCACTCTGCCAGATTGCTTGAAGCAGCCTAACCCCCCATTTACCTGTGTGTGATGCATCAGGAAGCCAGTGTGGTGTTGAACAGGCTGCCATCCTTTGAAAGATAATGATGGAAGTCTGCAGGGCTGGCAATCAGTCACGGGAGAACGTCCAAGATAATGCATGGAATGCTCCTCGAGCGAGTTAATCTCAGAAACAGTTTATATAATAAAAACTGATTCCGTTCACACTGTGTCTGAGGTCCATTGTTAGTGTCACTGTTTGTCTTTCTGATTCAGAGCTGTCTCCTAAGGGACAACAAAATGCAAGGGAAGCATGCCCAGTGTACTTTATTCTTGAACAGAATGTACAGTGTTGTGATAAAATGCTTAAGAAGAAATATGCCTCCAAGCAGAACACTTACTGAGTACATTATCATATACATTCAAACCATATGAAAAGTCACAGTTTAAAAAAAGATGTCAAGTTTAAACGTGAACTTGTGAAATGGAAGTTTTTGGAACCTCCAAACACCCACTCATTGGTGTGAAGGGTCACTAATACTTCAAACTAAAATTAAAGGCATACCCTAATATTACACCTAATATATGTATACGCCTAAAATCACAAAAATGTACAATACATTTGGGAAGGTGGAGTATTATGTGGTGATGCTGGTTGGACTTCACCAAGCAATACTGTCACAAACCCCAAAGATAGTCCTTGGATTCACACTAATAAATCCTCAGACAAAGAGCAGTCAGGCTATACTAGAGGCACTTGTGTTAAGCATTTCGGAGTACCAACATGGACGATAAGTAATTGACCGCACTCAAGAGAAATCCGACACCATTTTATAAAAATAGAGTGTATTTCTATCTTAATTCAGACACTAAAATGAATTGGTTAGCCTACATATATCGGAATTATAGATTTTAGAAGCAACGTAAAATCAGTACAAAATAACACAGTTAAAATGTAACATTGCGGACAATGGAAAAAAATATAAGTGACAATCGGTCACTTGCAGGTCTAGTTGTGTGGTACCCTTGCAGGGTAAAAGTGATGCGGGTCCCAGGACACGTCCACAACAATCAGTTACATTTTACCTGGCCCGTGGACCCAGAGTGCAGAGTTGTCCTGGTTGTCCTTGGTGCTGAACAAGAACCGCCTGAGAGCTGCTTCTACCGCTTACACAGTGCTGCGAGGGAACACGATGCAAAAAAACAACAACTTTGGGGTTTCTGATGTAAATCGAAGGTTGGATGGAGTTCACTCTAGGTGCAGCATTGAGTAACAGTGTTAGTTGCTGGACTGGCGACCAACAAGCCTTTGCAGCAGTAATCCTTGTAAAAAGGTGTTTCGATGTCTATTGATCCCGGGGAACACTGTAGCTGCCTGTAACTTTGTAGAAAGCAAGATTACAGTTCCCACAATGCACTAGAGCATCTTGATTTGGGTGCTCCAACAGAGGGTTCAATGGCCAGCGATTCTTTGGATCCAGAACATTGCTTTACATGCAGTTTGCAAGGGACCAGTGCCGCTAATCCAGGGGAGTCTGAGGGTGTTACAACCCTCAACAGGGATCCCTCTGTCTTGAGAAACTGAGAGCTAGCCTATGGGCAGTCTCAATCAAGCAGGGGTCAGGAGCGTTGCCACAGGTGCAGAATATTCATTTTGTTCTTTGTGCATATTCTGTTGTTGCAGACACAGGCCTATGTCTTCTTCAATGCAGGTTTTTCGGAACTGAGGTTCTGGTCTCAGGGGTGGCCCTTTAATCCTAGATTTAGGGGCATTAGAGGTGTGACTGCAAGTGGTCAATGGGCTTATGGCCCCAGAGCTAATCCGCCCCTGAGGTAACCACAACCGGGGGTGCAGGTGGTGCAGGTCACCTATCTATCCAGAACCCACCATTTCTATCACTTTTAAATGGTGGAACAAGCAAAAGAGCAACACCTAAGGAAGTCTTCCATAGGTGTACAGACCATGGAGCTCACTCTAGAGGTGTGGCCAGCCTTCTGGGAGAGTATCCCTCCTGCATATGTAATTTCCTGCCTGTCTGGGTGCAAGTGTGTCTGGAGAAAGGGGAGGGGGTGGGCGAGGGCTATTGACTCCTTTGGGAGATAGAATGGATGCATATTAGAGGCGGTGTAGCCTTTCAATCTCACTACCTTGATGTGACACTTCACTAACCATCCTGAGAGGGAGGAGGTGAGATCTCCTTCCTGCTCAGATCTTTGTTCCTGATTCCTGGGAGTGTTCACACTGTCTGGCAGGAGGTCAGAATCCTGCCTTGGTGGCAGCAAGCATGAGCTCCCCGCCACAGCACAGAGAAGCTGGAGCAACCAGGTGGGAAAGCTCTAAGGAATCCTCCTGGGTGCATGCCACATCACCCTGGACATGAAATTCATGTCAGGGGTGAGAAGGCACATTGTTTGATACTAAACTCAACATATCTAGGTGGTACCATAATGGAGCTAGCGACTCCAAGTTTGCCCGGGTGCCAGCCCATGTTACCCTAAGGCAGAGGTCTTCAATCTGTGGGGCTCGCCCCCCACGGGGTTGTGGAGTCATGGGAAGGGCATCGCGCATTCCTGGGTCTCACTTCTGCCTGAACTCTTGGAAAAAAAGTCCCCAGACAGTTCATTGTGAAATTAAAATAATAAAAGCTGCAATGCCATTCAGGGAGTGTTTTCTTGTGATGTGAAACCGGAGCTGATCAGGCAGCTAAACAAGGTTTCCTTTCAGTATGCCTACTTGCCTGAAATTAATGGAAATATGTGCTGAGTTTATCTGAAAACCAAAAGGGCAATTTGCAGCTGTAAAGAATGCTTGGGAGCCGGTACTGGCTTTCATTGATCCACTCACTGAAAGCTTTGGGATGAGATGTGAAGTGCACACTTCTGATTGTAAATATATTTACATAGTGAATACTATCCCAGAGGAGGTGTTGAAGGCCAGTAAGGAGCAAGAAAAATAAGCATTTGCAATGCAATAGGTCTCGCAATTACGCAAGTTTGAGCTATTGGCATTATAAATAACAATGCCTTTTATTTATTGTTTTGATTTTTAAAACTTAAATAAAAGGCATAGTCAATTGAAATCCAATAGCTTAAACTCGCTTAAATGCAAGACCTATTGCATTGCAAATCTATTGTAAATCATTGTGGCCCATTTATTCTCAAGAACATTTCTGTCAAGGAATTTTCCTCGAGTATATTACTTACCAACTGTAGCAGTTCTTCGAGTTTGAAATACCACATAATTAAAATAAATAAAAGTACTCCCAGTATTTCTGAAATCTGGGTGGGTGGCCAGAGCTTTGGGTAATTTGAAGACTGCTGTCTAGGCTTAGGGAAGAGATGCGTGGTGTCTTGCATGCCCTCCAGTGCGTCACCCATCTACTCTGCTCAACGTGGAGCTTAGCGTCATGTCAGACTTCACACATTGGGGGAGCACTACCATATGTGTCAGTAGCAGGGATGCCTGGCAGTGAAGTTGTGCTCAGAGCTAGTGCAGCACTTAGGCCAGGGCCCTGGAATTATGTGATTATACATCTGCAGCGATTTTCATATAATACTACTTTTGCCACATAATCCATCATCATCTGCATATTATGCAGATTTTAACATAAAATAGTTTCAAGCTCAAAGTTAAAAAGTTATTAAAAACAAAGCAACTGGTGTTGCTGTGCTGTGGAAGATCCTTTGTAAAGGTTGACTGGTCATAATTCTGTAACTTTTGGCTGTGGTTGGGTGTTAAAGTGGTACTAATGAGTTGGAACTAATGCCCAGACAGTGTTAACAAGTTTAGAAATGTTGAATAATGAAGTGATACTTTCCCAAAATGTGCTACATATTTTGCCTTTGCTTGCCACATAATTTATCCAACCCTGCTGCATAATTTGGGCCTCTCCTGCTGCATAATACCAGTGACCCTGACTAAGGCCACTGAAAAATAGCTGCCTTACGGCCTGCATAAACAAATGACCCTAAAAGGGGGCCATAGAACAATAGTATTCTCAAAAGCCCTTGTTAGGGAAAAATGAGCACTCAAATGGGAAAATGTAATTTTGGGTATGGATCCGCAGATCTGTGCAGTGAGGCTGTTTGTGCGGCTCTCGGTAAGGCAGCATTTATAGTCTGAATGACATAAATACGAGGCCTGCTGCCTAAAATATGAGGCAGATTTTGGGACCATGCGCTACCGCTACAACACTGAATCAGTGAACACATTTTTACGAAACAAGCAAACCTTCAAAAGTCACATAGTCAATCATCTGCCACATAAGCTGCTGATTTTAACAAAATAAATGTGTTTATAGCTCAACCGGTTCACTAGTTTCTAAAAATCAGCTACACGTATTGCTGCGCACTAAGAGCCCTTGGCAGAGCGGGACTGGTTACTGTTCTGTTGCTTATTGGTATATTTGGATTTATAAGGTGAAATTAATCAATCAATCAATCAGGACATTTATAGAGCGCGCTACTCACCCGCAAGGGTCTCAAGGCGCTGGTGGGGGTGGGGGGGGGGGGGATTGCTGCTACTGCTCGAAGAGCCAGGTCTTGAGTTGCTTCCTGAAGGAGAAGTGGTCTTGGGTCAGCCGTAGGTGGGTGGGGAGGGAGTTCCACGTCTTGACAGCCAGGTAGGAGAAGGATCTTCCTCCGGTGGTGGTTCTGGGAATTCGTGGGACGGTGGCGAGGTTGGCGGAGCGGAGTTGTCTGGTGGTTGTGTAGAACGTGAGGCAGTTGTTGAGGTATTCGGGGCCGGTGTAGTGGAGAGCTTTGTGAGTGTGGGTGAGGAGCCTGAACGTGATCCTTTTGCTGACGGGGAGCCAGTGCAGGTCTCTCAGGTGGGCAGAGATGTGGCTGTGTCGGGGTATGTCCGTGCGGAAGCGTTCTGTATGTGTTGGAGCCCTTTCTGTAGTTTGGCTGTGGTTCCGGCGTAGAGGGTGTGCCCGTAGTCCAGACGGCTGGTGACGAGGGCCTGGGTGACCGTCTTTCTGGTGTTGGTGGGGATCCACCGGAAGATCTTTCGGAGCATGCGCAGGGTGTTGAAACATGAAGATGAGACGGCGTTGACTTGTTTGGTCATCGTGAGAGAGGAGTCCAGGATGAAGCCTAGGTTGTGTGCATGGTCCGTGGGCTTGGGGGCGGTGCCCAGTGCAGGGGGCCACCAGGAGTCGTCCCAGGCAGAGGGGTATGGTCCCAGGATGAGGACTTCCGTCTTGTCTGAGTTCAGTTTCAGCCGGCTGAGCTTCATCCATTCTGCGAAGTCGTTCATTCCTTCCTGGAGGTTGGCTCTGGCGGCGGCGGGGTTGTTGGTGAGGGAGAGGATCAGCTGGGTGTCGGCGTAGGAGATGATGTTTAGGTTGTATTGGCGTGCGATGGCTGCGAGGGGGGTCATGTAGATGTTGAAGAGGGTGGGGCTGAGCGAGGAGCCGTGAGGTATGCCGCAGATGATCTTGGTGGCCGCTGAGTGGAAGGGAGGGAGGCGAACTCGCTGAGTTCTGTCGGAGAGGAAGGAGGTGATCTATTCCAGGGCCCTTCCTTGGATCCCGGCGTGGTGGAGGCGGCTTGTTAGGGTCTGGTGGCAGACTGTGTCAAATGCGGCCGATAGGTCGAGGAGGATGAGGGCAGCAGTTTCCCCATTGTCGAGCAGGGACCTGATGTCGTCGGTGGCTGCGATGAGGGCGGTCTCGGTGCTGTGGTTTGCTCGGAATCCGGACTGTGAAGGGTCGAGGGATCCGTTAGTCTCAAGGAAGGAGGTTAGCTTTTTGTTGACAGTCTTCTCGATGACTTTAGTGGGGAACGGGAGGAGCAAGATGGGGGCGGAAGTTCTTGAGGTCCGTGGGGTCCGCAGTGGGTTTCTTCAGGAGGGCGCTGATCTCCGCATGTTTCCAGCTCTCCGGAAAGGTGGCGGATGCGAAGGAGTTGTTAAAGATGTTCCGGAGTTGGGGTGCGATGATGGAGTCGGCTTTGTTAAAGATGTGGTGTGGACAGGGGTTGGTAGGGGAGCCGGAGTGGATGGTGTTCATCACGAGGGTGGTGTCTTCAGTGCTGACAGGGGTCCAGGTGTGGAGGTTGGTGGTGGGGGGCGTTGGTTTGGTGGTTGGGTGCGTGGTCTGGGCACTGAAGCTGTTGTGTATGTTGGTGATCTTGAGGTGGAAGAACGAGGTGAGTGTGTCGCAGAGGTCTTGCGAGGGCGTGATGTCGTTGTTGCTGGCGCTCAGGTTGGAGAGCTCTTTAACGATGTTGAAGAGTTCCTTTCTGTTGTGGGTGTTGTTGTCCAGTCGTTCTCTGAATGCTGTCCTTTTGGTGGTGCGGATCAGCTGGTGGTGTTTGCGGATGGCGCTCTTGAGGGCTGACATGTTTTCTGTTGACTGGTCGTGGCGCCAGGCTTTCTCGAGGGTACGGCAGGATTTTTTGGAGACTTTGAGGTCGTTGGTGAACCACGAGGTTTTCTTGCTGCCGGGTCTGCTGGGAGGATTCTTCAGCGGTGCAAGGGCATCGGCGCAGTTGGTGAGCCACTGTGTGAGGTTACGGGCAGCTTCGTTGGGGTTCGTATTGTTGGTGGGGTGGTTTTGGCTCAGGGCGGTGGTGAGCTGGTCGGCGGTGATCTTGCTCCAGCTTCTTCGGGGAGCCTGCTGCGGGTGGTGGTGGCTCGTAGTTTTCCTGAAGTTGAAGTGGACGCAGCTGTGGTCCGTCCAGTGTAGTCCGGTGGAGTGGCTGAAGGCGATGTGGTTGCTGGAGGAGAAGACTGGGTCAAGAGTGTGTCTGGTGTAGTGGGTGGCGGTGTTCACCAGTGGTATTGTTGTCGTTGTTGTTTTCCAGGTGGAAGTTGAGGTCTCCCAGGAGGATGTAGTCTGAGGAGGTGAGGGCGTGCGGGCTGATGAAGTCAGCGATGGCTTCGCTGAACTGTGTGCGTGGACCTGGGGGTCTGTAGATGAGAGTACCTCTGAGGGTGGTCTTGGGGTCGGTGTGTATCTGGAAGTGAAGGTGCTCGGCGGTGGTGAGGGTGTCTTCGGAGTTAGTCGTGATGCGGATGGTGTTTCTGTGGACGATGGCGATGCCCCCTCCGGTTCGGTTGATGCGGTCCCTCCGGGTGATCTTGTAGCCATCCGGGATGGCTATGGCAATGTCGGGGGCTGAGGAGGCGTTCATCCAGGTTTCTGTGAGGAAGGCCACGTCTGGTGATGTTGTGTCGAGGAGGTTCCAGAGTTCGACGGCGTGCCTGTGGACGGTGCGGGTGTTGAGCAGGATGCACTTGAGGTGATTGTTGCTGGTGCCTGGCTTGGCTGGTGCGGTGCAGGTTCGGAGGCAGCTGAATTTGCAGTCTTGGCAGGTGAATGGTCCGTGGGTACGTTTCGGGATGGCTCGGTAGCAGGCGAGGTTCGGGCCGGTGTTGAGTGCGTGGAGGGTGGCGGCGTCATAGTTCAGATGGGTGGGCTGGTGTCGCTGAGGGCCAGGGGTCCTGGCGCTGGGCGCGGTCCAGGTGCAGAAAGCTTGCCTTTGGCGTGCCTTCGGCGCGCACTCGGGCGCCCGCTGCGGCCGCTGCACGTATGCGTGGACTCCGCCATAAATGGCGAAGTGGGAGGGAGGAGCAGCTGGGAGGCGGGAGCGGGAGGCGAATGGGAGGGGGTACAGAGGAGAAATGGGCAAGAGCGGGAAAAACGGAGGCGAGGGGGCAAAGAAACAATTACAACAATACAATTAAGGGCAGCAATAAGGCACAGAGTAACACACAATACTCAGCTGCAGGAGCAGCGACGAGACACCGGCAGAAAAAACTGGCACAGGAGCAAAGACCAGAAGCTCAGCTGCAGGGCAGCGGCGAACTCGTGGCAGCAGCGGTGAAGCCTGGCACACTCACGGGGAGTCGCGCAGTGCGTGGAGCGACCGGCCCTGAAGCAGGGTCAGAGGTCACAGCTCACCACTGCGTGGACTCCGCCATAAATGGCCAAGTGGGAGGGAGGAGCAGCTGGGAGGTGGGAGCGGGGAGGCGAACGGGAGGGGGTACAGAGGAGAAATGGGCGGGGCCGCAGGGGAGCAGCGGCGGGGAGCAGGGAGCGGGGGGGAAGAGCGGGAAAACAGAGGCGAGGGGGCAAAGAAACAATTACAACAATACAATTACGGGAAGCAATAAGGCACAGAGTAACACACAATACTCAGCTGCAGGAGCAGCGACGAGACACCGGCAGAAAAAACAAGCACAGGAGAAAAGACCAGAAGCTCAGCTGCAGCTGCAGGGCAGCGGCGAACTCGTGGCAGCAGCAGTGAAGCCTGGGACACTAAAGGGGAGTCACGGAGTGCGTGGAGCAACCGGCCCTGAAGCAGGGTCAGAGGTCACAGTCATAGATTGACCGTCTCTCTGGAGAGAAACAGGCACACTCATCACTTTAGTTCAGAAAGGTGTTATCATCCAAATAAGGTTTGCCAAAATAGGTTTTATTTGTGAAAAAGTACCATTGTGAATTTTTGGGTTATTCTTTTTGAACTGTGTAATAAGCCTCCGATACCAATCCACAGTCACCCACAAACTTTTGGTTTGCTCAACACTGTTTAATATTGTTTCCCCATCACAATATTGATTTGCTGTGGTAATTGGGAACGTTTATAGTTGTCGAGGATGAGGACTACCGGGTTCCAAAAATATTTGTTAGGAGCGGGTCCTTACACCTACAAAGGTTTGACAGGGGGGTCTCGGCATCAAAAAGTTTGAAAACCTCTGCCCTAAGGGCTGCCTATCACTTATAGTGTACTTTAATGGTAAAGGACACTTTATGGACCTTTAAGCTTTCACATTACATGTCCACACCTTTAATATAATGCACCCTGCCTCCTGAGCTTTAGGAAGCCTCCATTAAGGGGGTCTTAAATATATTAAATGCAGTGCATTGGCTTTGCTACACATGGTGAGGGCAAAGTTGAAATGGAGCAGTTTATACTGTTCCTGCAGTCTGCAATGGCAGGCCTGCAGTCAGTAGTTTACTTGAGTCACTCAAGGTGGCACAAATAGTGTTGCATGCCCTAGGGACCCCTTTACCACCCATGTCCTGAGTACCACTGGTACCATCTAATAGGGCCTTATAAGGGGGGTATATTCCTTGTCAATTGGGAATAGCAATTTACAAATTAAAGTTTTATGGAGAGAGCAATGGCACTAGGGCCTGGTTAGCAGGCTTCAGTGCACTGTCAGAGTCGAAAACGAGCATTTAGTAGTCCAAATGGGGCCTCTCCCATAGATGTTTGCTCCCCATATATAAAAAAACTCATTTTTACTTAATTTCCAGAGAGTACTCTCTCCCTATTGAACTTATCCCTAACACAAGGAATTGTACCCAGGAGTTAGACAAATACAGGCCTATATCTCTCCTCCCTTTTCCGGCTAAAATCCTAGAGGCACATGTAGCCAAACACCTAAGTTCCTTCATAGAAGAAACCAATTTCTTGGACCCCTATAAGGCAGGTTTTTGACCCTCTCACTCCACTGAATCTCTCATCCTCTCCATCACTGACGACCTAAAATGAAAGGCTGATGAGGGATGTACTCAGGCCTTGATCCTATTGGATCTATCTGCAGTGTTCGATGCTGTTGATCATGACATCCTTATGGATCGTATTGCTGCAGCGGGTCTTTGAGGTGTTGCCCTAAACTGGATGAAATCCTTCCTAAAGCATCGTAAGCAATCAGTCCGGCTATTGCCCCACAGCTCTGCCACTGTTTGCATGAACTGTGGAGTACCTCAGGGTTCCTCTTTGTCTACCTACCTCTCAACATCTACATTCGAACCCTAATACATACTCTACAACAAAAGAAGGTAAAAATCTATAACTATGCAGATAGCATGCAGCTGATCTTTACAATCGATGAGTCAGCTAACTCCAAGGAGTCTCTAAGGAATACCATGTTGCTCATTAGAAACTGGTTGAACTGCAACCCATTAAAACTTAACTCTGAAAAAATTTAGATTGTCATCCCCAATAATAAACTCAACCACTGGACTCCCACTCCCTGGCCTATGAAGCTTGGTCTTGCACCTATTCTTAAGAGTACGATAAAAAGTCTTGGCATACAAACTGATGCAGACCTATCCATGAGATCTCAGAAAAGTTTGGTCACTTTCTCCTGCTTCCTTCAACTATGTAAATTTAGGAAAATTAGAAGATTCTTCAGCAGAGAGGCCAGTATTCAAATCATCATCTCTCTGATCCTGTCAAAAATTGACTACACTTATGCAATTTATCTAGGCCTCCTGAGTAACCAAAACTATTAACTACAGTTAATACAAAACCAAGCTGTCAGAGTCATCTATCAACAACCTAGGCGATGCCATACCAGGCCTCTGATGAAGGAGCTTAACTGGCTTCCAGTGGAGCAGCGATCCATGTTCAAAATAGGCTGTATTGTTTTTAAAGCTATCCACAGCTTAGGCACTAAATACCTATCCTCAAGGATTCACAGATACTCCCCGAAGCGCAATTCTTAGATCCGTGCAAATAAATCTATTGGTGGTCCCTAGATTCAGAGTTAATTAAAAAAGGAATGGACACTAGTATCTACTGAACCATTAGTTCGAGATTGACAACCCTCATAGGCAGCCTGATTCAATCCATGCGGTGTATCTTTTTTCCGCCCCGTCAGGTGTCATGGCATATTCATAGGGAAGTCAAAAAGCGTGTAGTATGCCCGCCTCACCCGAGGCTACCTCTGGTCCAGGTAGAAGTGTCCAGAAATAATAGGGAGGGTGAATTATTATAAAAGGCAGTGTATCTCCAAAAGTTATTTAATGAAAAAGGGGGGATGACACTGTCAATTAAAAAATTGTCGATATATGTATGTAATCGAGTAACTAGATTACCATATACCTATGTATATATGGGTGCGTCAACATGTTTCAGCTCTCTGGGCCCAGCCGGGTCTATAGAGCTTTCGTCAGGACAAAAAACAAACAAAACATAAATGAGGTACTCACACTAGTAGTGTAGGTTCCTTTCGCTATTTTTAGCGTTTCTTATTTAGTCACCTTAATAGGTTCTTTAGAGAACTTCAGCAAGGGTGTGAGAGTCGCTAGGCGTGGTCTTTGCCACGTGGACCGCGTTCTGGTCCCTGTGCTGACTCTGCCCCTGGTTACCAGGGTTAAAGAACCTATTAAGGTGACTAAATAAGAAACGCTAAAAATAGCGAAAGGAACCTACACTACTAGTGTGAGTACCTCATTTATGTTTTGTTTGTTTTTTGTCCTGACGAAAGCTCTATAGACCCGGCTGGGCCCAGAGAGCTGAAACATGTTGACGCACCCATATATACATAGGTATATGGTAATCTAGTTACTCGATTACATACATATATCGAAAAAAAATTAATTGACAGTGTCATCCCCCCTTTTTCATTAAATAACTTTTGGAGATACACTGCCTTTTATAATAATTCACCCTCCCTATTATTTCTGGACACTTCTACCTGGACCAGAGGTAGCCTCGGGTGAGGCGGGCATACTACACGCTTTTTGACTTCCCTATGAATATGCCATGACACCTGACGGGGCGGAAAAAAGATACACCGCATCGATTGAATCAGGCTGCCTATGAGGGTTGTCAATCTCGAACTAATGGTTCAGTAGATACTAGTGTCCATTCCTTTTTTGATTAACTCCGGGTCTAATCAGGGGAACTGAATGGACCGAAAATCCTCTTCCCTCACTTTTGACAGAGGTCCCTAGATTCAGACATAAAAAGACAGGGGGCACATGTTTTTCCATTCAAGACCCCAATTTTGGAATTCTTTACTCATCACAATCAGACAAGTAACAGACTACATGTGTTTCAGAAAAAAGCTGAAAACATGGCTCTTCACCCCAGCATATAGTTAGACACGTACCCTTATCAATGGTGGCTTCCTAACCCAGCGCCAAGAGACCTGTTGGTTTACGTGAGCTTTATAAATACCCTTTAACATAACATAACAACACAAAATGGAAGGACATCGCAAAAAGCACTGTTTTCTTCAAATACACTTTAATAATGAAGCAAAACAAACGCAAAATTGCAATTAAAAAACACACAAATGAAAAAGGTGTATATGAGCAATAAAGATTTTTTTTTTTAAATACCGAATAACAATTCAGAAAACTCCAGGAATGTTTTACATGTTCCGAGAATCATTAGGAACCATGATGGAACCAGCTTCACAGACAATGTTTTTATTGAGGCCCGGACCGCAAGTTCCAAAGAACAAATGTGGTTGTCTCCAACCCAGTAAGCAGCTGCTGATGGTGTGCCAGCAACTAGTGTAGCAGTAGCCAAACTCTGTGAATCCAGGAGCTGAAGTATCCAGTAAAGGCTCGTAGTATGCATTCTGCAGCAACAGCAATCACATAGGACAACACTGAAAATGAATCCAATGAAGACACATCAGCAGATCCATATCCGTACATTAAGCCAATTGCATCCCAAGGCATTTATACAGAGAACACTCAAATGTGCACAGTAGATAGTGGAACACAGGCTGTATCCAATGTAACCATACAGATTGAAAGAACAAAGACCAGTTGTCATTTAGTTCTTTAATCAGGGATGCATCAAAATACTGCTTCATACATTCACAAAACAGCAGCACGTGCAGTAGCTCCATCACCATTTGGCAGCAAGGTGGAATATCCATTGCGTAGCAGCAGAAATAGGACCAACAAGCAGGAAAATTACCAGTGGTATTTCTCCAAAAGCGCCGGAAACGAGGAACTGGATGAAAGATGGAGTCACTCAAAAGGCAGTCTGGAGCATTCTAACACAGCCAGACCCAAACACTTGGTGTACTTCTCCCTCAGAATTAGATACATTAAATATCAGGGGCACAAGTTCTCCAAAATGTTAAGGGAGGTTAGAGCATAGTAGCAATTGTATTTCAGGGGAAGATTTTGCAACTTGGAGATCAAAAGTCTCTCTAGCAGATGTAAAAGAAACCTCTTTCTGAAACAATAAGGCTTTCAGTCTGCTCAACTTATCAAAGTTCATGTTATAAATTGCTATTAAATGCCAAACTGGCTCATCCCTGACTGCACATGCAGGTGGAAATAACACATTATTACAGCAGGTCACAACCCTGGAATCCATCACCACATAGCGTGCTCCTGGTTTCATCACACAACAACCTTGGTCATTCAGCATCAAATAACTTTGAAAGCAATCTGAATTCAGGGCATGCTAAGTTGGCCATAGATGCATTACAAATGCTGGGAAGAGTGAACTCTTTGCAAATGAGAGAATGGTCATTTCCGATGAGAAACACTTCAGTTTCTCCATTCCTACATCAGAAATCTAAATGCAGGATCGATGTTTCAAGTACAAATCTCTCCCCTAATGCATCATATCTGCCTGCTTGAAAATGTTTCAAACAAGACGTGAAATGAAATGCAGGTAGTGAAATAATTCAATATATTAACCACTCTGCATACAGTGTTTTGTAAATGGCAATTTCTCTAAATGCTCTATGTTAAACATTGTGTAAGTCACATTCTTCTTCACCATTATTTTTTGTGAGTGTGTTAATTATCAGGCAAAAATAAATCAGTCACTTTTTATGATGTGAATTGCTGAGGACACAATGTTATTCAGAGAATAAATCCTAGTTGATAATTTAGGAATGCTGTTATCAAAAACAGCCAATACCTTTTCCAAATTAGCCTTGTCAATTTCTCATATGAGCTCAGCAGTTTCCTACTAGCAAGCATTCCAAAGTTCAAGATATATGGCATGTAAAAATTGTTTATTGCGTGGTGCTTTAGGACCTAACAAAAAATCCTATAAATCCATGTTATTATAAAGGAGAAGCATGTGTTCTTTCACCTCAATTGAATTGGAACTTTCTACCCATTGCTAGCACAACACTTCCACACTGTATGCAGTGCCAACTCATGAGTGTTGTGTCTGCACATATCGTGGGTCTGGTCTTTTTGTTTTAAAACCCTTCATTTTAAAAACATGCATAACAATGATTAGTATCCAATGGCCACACTAGCCACCCATCTAAAATCGAATGTATTGAATTGTATGTGTCATTCTGTATCATCTTGTTAAGCTGTTCCTCTGTTTAATTTGTAAACTGTTGCCAATTATCAAAACGTGCAAGCGCCGGAATGCTTGGTGAATTTATGTCTTCTATTTTTGCCAAGCATAGGTATGATGTTTGCTGTACTGTTTTGTTCTGAAAAATCATTTATCTTGGTATCAGACAGTCTCTAACCAAAACATCATTGCCAATCTTTTTTTCCTCAAACTGATTTTAAATCAATATTGTCTTTCAAAAATTCATAACCCTGTACAGACAACTGGGAAATAAAGGAAGTTGAATAAATCAATTTAGCTTCGGTCAGCATATTTTTGTTTGCCAGGGAAGTGGAACGTTTAAAATAATAAGACTCTGGGTCTATGGGGTTGTTGCCATAAAAATAGGCAAACTTTTGCAGGTATGGATGCAATGTGATATATATGTCTTTATTGTCACCTATGTACGTACAATGATACCCACCGCCCAGTTCTGTTGGTATTGTATTTTTCTTGGAACTCCCCATAAAGAAATACATTAAAAAATGTTTGCAGGTATGTTGTTGAGCTACCCACTAATGGTGTTGGGTAATGTTCCATTTGTGTGTAATTAAAACCTGCATGTGGAGTACTAGCTCTGTGTATATAATGGTGTGCATAGTGATGATAACAGAACATTTCACCATAATTAGTCGTTCCACTATATATATCTTCACTTTCACACACAGTACAATATTCTAGATCGGAAAGCATAGAAATTACAGTATTTACATACCAATCATCAGATAAGATGCCAACAGTTACTAAATCACTTAATGAAATGCTGAAAACATAAGGGATCTGTCAAATCTCTGCGGGACCATAAATATCAAAAGGGACTTTATCCAAAACAATGCCATCCTGGACGGGAAATGTAGAAATGTTCACAAGGGACAGGTCTATCGCACTTTATGTGATGAAGAATGAAGAATGAGGCTTTAATACCTTGGTTAAAAGTTTGACAGCAGAGCGTTCTATGAGCAAACACAAACTGTCACGAATCCAATCCAAACAAAAAGGAAAAGTAATAAAATGGCAATCCAAATATTAATCCAAGGTGGAACAAGGGAAGCCTGCTTTAGCCCAAATATAAATCCATGTAAAGGTGTGTCTGACGATTCTGAGGGAAAAGTCCTTAGCGTCAGCAAAATAACCATAGGCAGTCTTTGCAAAAACAGGACCTTAAAAGGCAGTGTACAACTGATGGATACCTCCAAAGGTGGATCATAATAAACAATGCTGTTGTTAGGCATAGCAGTCGAAGACTGTGAATTCACATGCGTTGTTTGTATGGTGCTACTAGTTGTAACTGGAAGTAGCAACATTTTGGTGCCTTATACCCCCCACAAGAGAGTAGAAGTTTCTGTACTGATTAATGCCTGTAAAGGGATTTCCTGTATGATAGAGAGAGGAGACAGGTAAATACCCAGGAGCCCTCATGGCCTACACTGTGAGACTGGCCTCATGGTGTAGTTTTATGAGATCTATTGGGACAAATCTCTTGTGTTTACAACCAGCAAGCGGTGGCAAAAGTACTGTTCTGGTACCTTTCAATGCCAGGACTAGCACTGGTGCTCTGTAGGACAGTCCTAATTCATTTCTTTCAACAATACACTCTCTAACTAGATCCTTCACTTCTTCAATGGCAGAACGTTTTATGTGTTTGTCATTGAGTTTCTGTAAGACAGCCAAATGTTCATTGATGTCAGAAAGCATATTCACCACCAGTGTACCTGGATTATTAAGGTCTTGAACCAACATCTGAATACCTCACAGGGAGCCCTGCCATTCAAGGATCATCTAGGCAGATTATTTAAAGCTTTCTGGACTCCATACAGATGATGGACCCAACCATGACCTGAAGCTAATACTTTAGCTGTTAAAGACTGCTTTAGGCCACGTACATATGATCAATTGTTTAAATGTATTAAGACATGAAGTTAATGTCTAGAATTGCTTGTGCGCAGGCATATAAATCCCAAATGTCCTGAAGATGATCGCATGATTTCCCCTAGGGATCGAAACGTCGTCAACACTTTTATACCATATGCATCTAACTGTTGTGAATTATATTGTGCAATGGTATTTTCATACACTTGAAGTCTGTTAATTCTATGATTTGCAGACACGTTCCCCTTGCCTGAAACCCTCCCTCTATTTATGTTGTTTGTATATGGTTGTGAGTTGGACGCAGGTTGTGTCCCACTTGTATTTGTACATGAATCTCCTTCTATGCACTTATTCTTATATTAAATATCTGTCCGGCTGGACAAAGAACGTATAATCTATTCAGTATATGTTTATTATTTTTTCTAAATTTGTAACTGTCTTGGGACCACTGTCTTTAGAAACTGCTTACACACCCAAGGTACCTTGCGTATTGCCTTTGGGTTCCCTTGTTGTTAAAAATAGTACAACTTTATTTCACTGCATTGGAAGAAATCCATACCATATTTCATGGGATGCTGACAGCTTGCATTTACAGCTGCGTGTAACTGGGGGTAGCTGAATATCATTCATCAAAATTAAAACATCTATACATTTTTTAGGTCTTTCACCATCCGGTAGCTACCTATAAAGTAACGGGCAGCTTCACTGAATAATAAATACATTTTAAAAAGTTTTTACTGAGTGGGAAATTCACGATAATACATTATGAAACCTCTATTAGTTAATGCACTGCAAAGGTCTGTGTGAAACCTGAGAGCCACAGAATTAAATTGTGGTTGGTGCAGGGATAATAGTGACGTGTGTATTTTTAGTGCTAAGAGTTCACAGCCTTAGACAGAAAGCAATGTGAATATGTAAGTCTTTATTTTATACTTGCATTACACACAGTATACGATAGACTGCTACAAAATGTGCAAAATGTTATACGATAAAATGGCGATTCTAAAATATACTGGCTCCTTTCAAATATAAGGGCTTATTTATAAGCCCCTTGTGATGCTGGTGCATCATTTTTAATGATGCTCTGGTTGCGCAGAGTGCAAACCCATATCTACGAGGTCACGCAAAGTGACTTTGCGTGGCTTTCCATGGCATCCTAAATATGATGCAAAGCAATGGTGGCCAAGTTGATGCGCTGCCTTACACTGTGTCTGGGGCGATACAGTGGATTTTTCAATGGGTTTTGACACTTTCCCAGATTTACAAGCCTCTGTAAACCTGAGGATGTGTCAAAACTGTACACTGCTCCAGGAGATTCATAACAAGGAGAAATATATTTATTTCACCTGAATTGTTTCCTCTTTCTATGTGTGGGACACATAGAAATAGAAAAACACCTCCATTGGTTGTTTTTGCACAGAAAGGCGTGCCTTCTTGCACAAAAACAATCCTGCCAACAATGCAGACACCCTTGCACCTGTTTTAATTTGTGCCTATCAAATAATACAGAATCTTCCACACGATAGCTCAACACCCGGCGCAGTCAAAACACTATAACACAGCACCTTTAGAAAAGGGTATTATTTTACAAAATGCAAGGACTCTTTCTCTCTTAGAATAAGGCTTGGGGTTTTATATTACACAATGCTCTCAAAAGCTTTCCCAGAAGCCAAATGCAAAAGATTCAAATATACAAAGATATATATATATATATATATATGTATATATTACCTACTGGCGGTCGCCAGTAGGTATATATAGTTAGGATTTTTTCTCTATGGGATTTTTGAAAATTCTATGTCTAATAACTTTGCCGTTTGTGGACGGAATTGGCTGAAATTTTCAGGAAAATGGCACATTTTGTTTCTGAGCAGCCTTTGAAAATTTGGGGGGGGTTCGTCAAGGGGGGGCCGAGAAAAAAGGGGGGTCCCAAAACGCGTTTTTCCCATGTTAATTTCCATAGGGCGGTTGGCCTCACTTTTAGCCCGAACGGCTGAATGGATTTGCACGAAACTTGGCAAAATTGTAGGGACTGGTAGCCCGATGTGCCTTTTGTAGGTCTCAATATATGTGCTCCAGTGGATTTTGAGAAATTAACGTTTAAAAAAAGATATATATCTGTAAGCGCGGACCGGGCAGCGGCCTAGGACGCGTACTTTTCGCGCAACGGAGCTTTGTGAAGCGAAGCTGATTGGTTCTCCGGCGTCTGTCAACATTCCAAACAGTCCGTAGTGGCCGCAAACAGTCCGTAGTGGCCGCCATCTTGTCTCTCGGTAGGATCGAGAGACAAGAGGAGGCCAAAGCGAAGGGGCAAATGACCATAAGGGGGAATAGTAGATCCTCGCTGACCCCCTAGGTTTGATGTGGAGGTTTTAAAAGGGCCCCGCGGGGCAAAAAAAAAAAATTATAATAATAATCTTACGGCTGAATGGATTTGCACGAAACTTGGCAAAATTGTAGGGACTGGTAGCCCGATGTGCCTTTGCTAGGTCTCAATATATGTGCTTCAGTGGATTTTGAGAAATTAACGTTCAAAAAAAGATATATATCTGTAACAGCGCACCGCTTCGCGTACTTTTCGCGTTACGGAGCTTTGCGAAGCGAAGCTGATTGGCTCTCCGGTGTCTGTAAACATTCCAAACAGTCCGTAGCGGCCGCCATCTTGTCTCTCGGTAGGATCGAGAGACAAGAGGAGGCCAAAGCGAAGGGGCAAATGACCATAAGGGGGCATAGTAGATCCTCGCTGATCCCCTAGGTTTGATGTGGAGGTTTTAAAAGGGCCCCGCGGGGCAAAAAAAATAAATAATAATAATAATCGAACGGCTGAATGGATTTGCACGAAACTTGGTAAAATATTAGGGACTGGTAGCCCGATGTGCCTTTGCTAGGTCTCAATATATGTGCTTCAGTGCATTTTGAGAAATTAACGTTCAAAAACAAGATATATATCTGTAACAGCGCTCCGCTTCGCGGAGATAAAATTATATCTGTATTACCTAGCTGTTGCTAACACCAGTTAGCGACGGCTAGTAGGAGATAGCGACCATCTTGGGCCCCACTTTGCATGTGAGTGATATTTATCACTAATGACATGCAAAGTGGGCATGCCAAGATGTTAGCGACTGGAAACAGTCGCTAACATCGCTATCTCCTATTATCAACTTTTGGAAATATTCGAGATAAGCGCGAATATCTCCAAAAAGTAACAGCTGCCCTGAGCAGTTCTTAGCCATGTTATCCTATGGGAGGTGGATAACATGGCTAAGAGGATTAGCTCGGTAATGCATGAATATCGCTGAGTTTTCAGCGATATTAATGCATTGCGGTCGGTTTTTATCGTATTTGCGATAAACTTTGATAATAGCAAGGTTTATCTGCGATAATTTCTGACGGTAAAAAAATCTTTGCAATGCATCGTTAGGGATAAATATCGCTTAACTTTGGTAATATGCCCCAACGTCTGTTAACGTTCGATTCGAAGGAAATCAGGAAGTGTTGAAAAACATTGTCTGCGCCATCTTGTCTTTTTTCAAATGCCACACTTTTGTCGTGCACGGCAGCCATTTTAGATGCCTTGACCAGACCCACTCTGTGCACGCTGTCGATCCTTAGCATGGCTCCCCACCCTCGCAAGCATCTCCCCCAGGCAGTGGTCACCCCCGCTCTCTGTCTTATGCATGGGTAATAAACCTCCCCCCATCTGCGCTGCTCTTTCCTGAGAATCACACCCTGTGCCCGCCCGACACCTCCCTTTCGCTCTATTCACTACTGCACCCTCTGACACTCCTTTTCCTCTGTGTCTGATTGTCCAGGCTGGTCCTAGGGTATCAGCTAGCCCTGCAGATGTAGTTTATGGCCACAGCTGTAAAGATTCACCCCTCTTCAAAGGAGTTATAGTAGATCAAGGCCCACACTCGATGAGATCCGTCACAGCAGAAGCGTTGCTATTATCTGAAAACCATCCTGTATTGTGATTGGGGAGGGGACCGAGCGTGAAGCGGAAGATTCCAGGGATGACTCTTTGTACATCAAAGTTTTTACAATTATGTGTCACATTAAAAATATATAGCACTCCGACAAAGTAGTAAGATTATAAAACTTTAATAATTTATAAATATATACAAGAAAACAAAAATAGTAATAACATATAAACATTTTTAGGGAAAAACAACGAAGTAGCGGTCGGCTGTGCGAATAGTCCCAACGCAGCACAACGTCCAGATTTCCGGCGTGGGGCGGGTCATCAGTAGCAAACTGTTGTGCGAATAGTTCCAAGGCAGCAGAACGCGCTGAAATCTAGATGACACGAAAGTGATGTCTAGTAAGTTGCCGCCCAGCAAAAAACGGCGTGGGGCGTCGCGGGGGGTGGGTCTTCAGTAGCAAACTGTTGTGCGAATAGTTCCAAGGCAGCAGAACGATGGCACCAAGGTGATGTCCAGTAAGTTGCCGCACTGGTTTTGGTATCCTACAATGCTGCTCCGAATAACGGCGTGGGGCGCCCCGGGGGAGGCGGCGTGAACGGGCCTCTCCAGGTGGAGTGTCATCTGTTGTAGTGGGGCGCCCCTTTACCGTTTCAGTTGCCATTCCGTCCGTTTTTGGTCCACTGTGTCAAAAGCCGCCATTCAGCTGAGTTGCGCCCACTCTTGCGGTGCAGCGATAGGCGGCTGTCACAGGACTCTCAAAATGGCGGCAGGCTCTTTCCTTTTTGGGCCTGGTCCACTGAAATGGCCCTGGGACACCTTGGAAATCGGATGCTTGTCTGCTAGGTCTTGGACCCCATTCTCGAAAGCGTCCCCTCCGCCTTGAGAATTCATCAAAAGTTTTGGGGGCCCCGACTCCTGCAGGCTTCTGGTGGGGAGCGGCTGCCATGATTGCTCGCGGAATGACTACGACGGAGCTACGAGATGGTGGTGCTCTCATGCTGACGCCAGCTTCAGTCTGAAACATCCAGAAACAAGGTGGGGCTTTCATCGTTTGGAAAAAAAAAAAGTTTTCATCCAATGAAAAGTGTTGTTTTTAGGTCATATGATCAAGCCTTCCATCATTAGGAAACCAAAAGTAAAATGAACCAATGAAAAGTTTTATAAACAAGTCACATGACCTGTTATGCGGCATAGGGTATAAAATGCGGAGAAAATACGTTGGCACGTGAGGCGGCGTCAGTAGCGGACCGATGTGCGAATAGGCCGAAGGCAACACAGCGCGCCAAGATCCGGATGGCACCGAGGTGGTGTCCAGCAAGTTGCAGCACTGGTGTGGCCATCCTACAATGTTGAAAGTCGGCGTGGGGCGCCTCGTTGGCCTGTGAGTTTGCGTCAGTAGCGGACCGATGTGCGAATAGGCCGAAGGCAGCACAACGCGCCAAGATCCGGATGGCACCGAGGTGGTGTCTAGTAAGTTGCCGCACTGGTGTGGCCATCCTACAATGCTGAAAGTCGGCGTGGGGCGCCCTGTTGGCCTGTGAGATGGTGTCAGTAGCGGACTGATGTGCGAATGGGGCCAAAGGCAGCGCAACAATATTTTCTGACTGACACCACAAGGCGCTGAGATGCCAAGATCCGGATGGCACCGAGGTGATGTCTAAGTTGCGGACTGATGTGCGAATGGGGCCAAAGGTAGCGTAACAATATTTTCTGTATGGAAGATACCACTAGGCGTTGAGATGCCAAGATTCGGATGGCACCGAGGTGATGTCTAGCAAGTTGCTGCACTGGTGTGGTCATCCTACAATGCTGAAACTCGGCGTGGGTCGCCCCATTAGCCTGTGAGATGGCGTCAGTAGCGGACCGATGTGCGAATAGGCCGAAGGCAGCACAACGCGCCAAGATCCGGATGTCACAGTGGTGGTTTCATAGTTGAGAGGCACTTCATCTGCAGTGGGGCGCCGAGATCCGGATGGCACCGAGGTGATGTCTAGCAAGTTGCTGTACTGGTGTGGTCATCCTACAATGCTGAAAGTCGGCGTGGGGCGCCCCATTAGCCTGTGAGATGGCGTCAGTAGCGGACTGATGTGCGAATGGGGCCAAAGGCAGCACAACGCGCCAAGATCCGGATGGCACCGAGGTGGTGTCCAGCAACTTGCCGCACTGGTGTGGCCATCCTACAATGCTGCGCCGAAAGTCGGCGTGGGGCGCCCCGTTGGCCTGTGAGTTCGCGTCAGTCAGTGGGGGCTGTTTGAGGATCTGACTGCATTGGAAAGCAATGTGATGCTGTGCGTCGCCCCCAAGATGGAGGTTCCTCGGCTGCAGTGGGGCGCCCCTTGGTGTTTCACTCGCTATGCAGCTGAGTTGCGTGCGCACTTGTGGCGAATAGGCCGAAGGCAGCACAACGCGCCGAGATCTGGATGGCACCGAGGTGGTGTCCAGCAATTTGCCGCACTGGTGTGGCCATCCTACAATGCTGCGCCGAAAGTCGGCGTGGGGTGCCCCGTTGGCCTGTGAGGTGGCGTCAGTAGCGGACCGATGTGTGAATAGGCCGGAACCAGCACAAGGCGCCAAGATCCGGATGGCACCGAGGTGGTGTCATAGTTGAGAGTTCTGAGCAGCGCTTGTAACACTGTCTGAAGCTTATTTGCACCTGCTGCAGCTTCACTATTGCCCTGGTGTGGCCTAAGATCGCCCATGACATAGGCGGCCACCTCCCGGGGTCCGGCGGAACTTTTTTCCTTTTCCTTTCTGCATCTTGTCCCAAATTCGTTTGACCTGAAGACACGACCAGGTCCCTGAATGTGTGCAGGGGGACGCTATTGATTGAATCAAAATGGCGGCTTCACACAAAGCTGACTCAAGCGTTTTCTGGTGGTTTCATAGTTGAGAGGCACTTCATCTGCAGTGGGGCGCCGAGATCCGGATGGCACCGAGGTGATGTCTAGCAAGTTGCTGCACTGGTGTGGTCATCCTACAATGCTGAAACTCGGCGTGGGTCGCCCCATTAGCCTGTGAGATGGCGTCAGTAGCGGACCGATGTGCGAATAGGCCGAAGGCAGCACAACGCGCCAAGATCCGGATGTCACAGTGGTGGTTTCATAGTTGAGAGGCACTTCATCTGCAGTGGGGCGCCGAGATCCGGATGGCACCGAGGTGATGTCTAGCAAGTTGCTGTACTGGTGTGGTCATCCTACAATGCTGAAAGTCGGCGTGGGGCGCCCCATTAGCCTGTGAGATGGCGTCAGTAGCGGACTGATGTGCGAATGGGGCCAAAGGCAGCACAACGCGCCGAGATCTGGATGGCACCGAGGTGGTGTCCAGCAATTTGCCGCACTGGTGTGGCCATCCTAAAATGCTGCGCCGAAAGTCGGCGTGGGGTGCCCCGTTGGCCTGTGAGGTGGCGTCAGTAGCGGACCGATGTGTGAATAGGCCGGAACCAGCACAAGGCGCCAAGATCCGGATGGCATCGAGGTGGTGTCATAGTTGAGAGTTCTGAGCAGCGCTTGTAACACTGTCTGAAGCTTATTTGCACCTGCTGCAGCTTCACTATTGCCCTGGTGTGGCCTAAGATCGCCCATGACATAGGCGGCCACCTCCCGGGGTCCGGCGGAACTTTTTTCCTTTTCCTTTGTGCATCTTGTCCCACAATCCGTTTGACCTGAAGACACGACCAGGTCCCTGAATGTGTGCAGGGGGACGCTATTGATTGAATCAAAATGGCGGCTTCACACAAAGCTGACTCAAGCGTTGCTGCTGATGCTATACAGAGAAAAACTGGTTTTCAGTTTGTACATTCTTCAGGATTTTTCCATCCAAGGCTGGTTGAGAGTTTGTATAACAATGGCTTCAGATTTTCAACATACTACTCTTCAACATTCTTCCTAAATGTAACAATGTGAGACTCACTAGGAGAACGGTGTAGTGAGGGCCACAAACGGCTGTTTGTCTTTCCTTTCAAAATGCTGCCAACAATATTTTCGGAATGGAAGACAACACAAGGCGCTGAGATTCGGTTGGCACCGAGGTGGTGTCCAGCAAGTTGCCGCACTGGTGTGGCCATCCTACAATGCTGCGCCGAAAGTCGGCGTGGGGTGCCCGAAGGGGGGGGGGGAGGCAGCGCAAACGAGCCTCTCCCGCTTCTCCATGTGGAGGCAGTTCATCTGCAGTGGGGCGCCGAGATCCGGATGGCACCGAGGTGGTGTCTAGCAAGTTGCCGCACTGGTGTGGCCATCCTACAATGCTGCGCCGAAAGACGGCGTGGGGTGCCCGAAGGAAGTGTCCTTATCCAGGGCATTATCGCTGTATCATGTCCTCCACTAAAATGGCCCTGGGACACCTTAGAACTCGGACGCTCGATTTTTTTTTCCTTTCCTGTACATGCAAAAAAAGGTAAATGCCCGGTACGTTACACGCTTCATCTGCCACGATGAACTCTCCAGAGGAACCGAAAAAAAATATAGTTGTGGTAACTATACCATGCATCGTCATATGGAGAGGTGGCACCAATTAATTATAGTGCTGCATAAAAGAGAGATTTGGAGGAGAACCCCTGACCTGCTAGTACATTCATCAAAGAAGTGGCACTGAGAGCTTCAGAGGCAAGGGAAACGGTCCCAAATTTTTAGAAGAACTTTGGAAAGATTAAAATGACATGTTTAGATTGTGGCAAATTAATTTCATGTGGACAGATGAGTGTTACTCTAATAAATACAGCATATGAACATCATCATAGTCGATGGTTGGTAGAGACATTTTGACTATATCCTGGACCTGCCCGTCCTCGCCCAAAATGGCGCCGGAATAAATGGGACTCGTAACTCCTTGTTGTGTACTGGTTGCAGAACCTTGAAATCACGAGATACGTATGCAGTTTTGAAGCACATGGCGGGCGGGGACGAGAATTGATTGAATATTTCGACATCCCTATTGATATTAAGTTCTGATGTGTTATTGATTACTGTACTGTTGAAAGTTCGAATTAACGTCACCCATGGTACTTGCCCGCAAATGTATATCTAGATAATTTTATTGTAACTGGCCCTGTCGTATTTTAATTATAAAATGTACGTCCACCGATTCCGTAACTGTTAGACACCTTAGTTCTTGCAACCTAATGGCCCGCCCGTTACGTTCCTCTACAGTGTAAATGTCTACTCATCACATACGATTACAGTTTGCTCCGTGGCCGGCCCACGTGGTTATAGGCTCGTATTTGTATAATGAAATTTTCACAATAAAGGTTTTTAAAAGAAAACATGGTAGTAGTA
Organism: Lissotriton helveticus; assembly: GCF_964261635.1. Taxonomy (NCBI): domain Eukaryota; kingdom Metazoa; phylum Chordata; class Amphibia; order Caudata; family Salamandridae; genus Lissotriton; species Lissotriton helveticus. The sequence goes on along the minus strand of NC_136068.1, from coordinate 1,037,718,461 downwards.
TATACATTGGTAAAGTTTGTAATAATAGTCACTGTTTTAGAATCATTAAAAGGCAAGTGAAATAAAGAAGACCAATTACATGAAGGGTAAAAGGTATAATACGAAGGAACGCAGTAAAGATAAATGGTCAAGGGCTGTTGTGTTTTCTATTCCTGCAACATAAAGTGATCGATAAGAATCTCATATTCAGGCGTATCGGCGACTAAGACAGCAGGTCGACCCTCTTTTGCTCAACGGCTCCATCATGGGACGAAGAAACGCTCTTTTTCTCGAAAAAAGAATATATTTTACTTGCAGGACAGTTGTAAAATTTCCGGGAAAGTACATTAGTCTGGAACATTATAACATATATTTAAGAAAAAATAATGTTCGGAAGTAATGAAAAGCGTAATTTTTAGGTCATATGACCAAGCCTTTCATCATTACAATAAGAAAAGTAAAATGAACCAATGAAAAGTTTTATTAACAAGTCACATGACTTGTTATGCTTACGTTACGCGCTGCGCGCCCCGGATGACTTCCGGATGCGCTAACGCGGCGCGTCATATGACGCATTACGCGACAACGCAGGTCCAGAATATAGTCAAAATGTCTCCACCAACCAGCGGTCGGAACACAACCCCTTTCAGCAGGCTAAATAGTTCTGTTAAATGAGAACAGAAGGGACAGGCAACAAGAACCATCAGTCAAAGAGGGGAGGGCTAGTTCTTCTCTACCGGGTTACATTGGGGCGCTACCGGAACTGATCGAATTGGTAGTCTACAGTGTTTCTGGATGTTTCAGACTGAAGCTGGGGTTAGCATGAGAGCAGCATCATTTCGTAGCTCCGTCGTGGCCATTTTGCAACCAATCATGGCAGCCGCTCTTTATCGTTATTTTGGGCGGGGTGGGTGGCGGAGCCGAGCTGTTTTGCAGCCATCATTGTGTGGAGTTCAGTTCATCTCACTAGTTTTGTATTTGTCATGAGGGGTTGTTCCTAATGTTTCTATTTTAGCGAGGTCAAAAAGAGATCCCATTAGTGGCCTACTGATTTTGCTCGATTCCTTTTCTTTTTTTTACACGATTTTTCGTTATCTGCAAAGACTAAACAGAGTATTGCGACTCTGTGTTTGTTTGTAAATAGAGAATGAACCAAAGAGAACTAATTCTAAAACAGTAAATACTTGGATAACAATCAATCAAATGGAGAGAGAAGCAGGCACGACGGATTACAACGGGGGCAAAGGCCTGCGTTAACTACCTTTCACTATCTGCAAAGAGAGAGTACTCCTAATAGAAATGAGGGGGGGGGGGTACCATTCAAAGCAGATCAGTGTGCATAAACACGAAAATGTTTTCACTTACCACGTACTTGACATTCGACAGCTTATGATATTTGCTATTAAAAAACCATTGAAATTCACTGAAAAAACCATAGGTTATAGACCATATATAGTTAGGAATTAGCATTTACAAAACCTTGAAAATTCACTGAAAAAACCATAGGTTATAGACCATATATAGTTAGGAATTAGCATTTAAAAAACCTTATTTTACTCACACAAAACCATTGAAATTCCATATATAGTTAGTTGCACTAACTATATATTGCGCACCCGCAATCCACTGCTGATCATGTCACATATTACATCATTCATGACATGGTCAGTGACATCACTGATGACATCACTGATGACATCTCAAATGACATCACTGATGACATCACTGATGACATCTCATTTGACATCAATGACCACATCACTGATGATATTATTCATGTGACAATACAATGCATCTCTTCACATTTTAATATAACCTCTGTTTCACCCAGTGTTAAAAACAGAGTATAATTTTTGAAACCATTGACACACCAATACTAGTTACTACATACGTACTCACTGATTCCTACGTCTACACACACATTCACTCATTCACCCATACAATCATTCATACATACAATCACTCATGTTTACAACACAATCATATGCACTCATACACCTATACAGACACTCACACTCTGCCACTCATCCATGGAGTTACTCACACACCTAGTCAGTCCTGTAAAGAATCAATCACACTTCCATTTTCTACTCTATACAGTTAAACATAGAGCACCTTACGTTTTCAACCATATACTAACACATACTTACTCTCTTATACAATCATTGATACAAGTACACATTGATCTGTACAGAGTCACACACCTCCCATCCAGCCACACACACACTCAGTCTCCCATGCAAATACTTGGGCAATCAATCAATAACCCATATAGTTACTCATATAGCTACTGATCAACACATGCAGCAGTTTACAGAACAACAGACATAATGATGCACAAATTAAGACAGTTTAGTCACTAACCCATGCACTCAGTGAGACACATTTAATCACTCACTCATACATTCAGTCATGCACCTACTAAATCCTTCGTCCAGACACTTATACATCCACTCATTCTTCAATATGTAAGACATATTTTAACTTTATAGAAACATACAGTCACTGGATGTTGTCATCAGTGATGTCATCAGTGATGTCATTTGAGATGTCATCAATGATGTCATCAGTGATGTCACTGACCATGTCATGAATGATGTAATATGTGACATGATCAGCAGTGGATTGCGGGTGCGCAATATATAGTTAGTGCAACTAACTATATATGGAATTTCAATGGTTTTGTGTGAGTAAAATAAGGTTTTTTAAATGCTAATTCCTAACTATATATGGTCTATAACCTATGGTTTTTTCAGTGAATTTTCAAGGTTTTGTAAATGCTAATTCCTAACTATATATGGTCTATAACCTATGGTTTTTTCAGTGAATATATATATATATAGGACAAAGTATATATAGACAGAACAATAAGTGAAATGAAAGAACGCCTAAGGAAGCAGGAGGGGGTAATAAAAACGCGTAAAGCATTTAAGTTTGCCCGTGACCAACAAGATTATCTACAGGGGCGAATATATACATTTGCTCGTAAGTACGATCATCTAATGAGTCAACGTACTGCAACTACAGCAACACCAGTAACCAAGGTTCAGCAGACTGAGGCGGGAGCCACTGATCCTGAAACATCTATTTCGGATGCGAGCCTAGTTCCCAGTGAGGAGGATTCCGACGAAGGCACCTCAGGTGCAAAACGAGGGGATATGGGTCAACTAACCCTGGGAGAAGAAATGGAATTTGTGAGAATGCAACGCAAGTCAACTCTCCGTCCGAGAGTTCCAAATGCCAAACAAGGCATAGGAGGAACCAGCGACGGAAGCAGCGGCGCCAACGTGCAACCTCCAAAAGGAAAACAACAGAAGAGGTTCTGGCGCAAAAAGAACAAACAGACATAGACGAAAACACAATCATTAACCTCACCGATGTGGAGCTTAGCAAAGCGGAAACACAACTACTTGCACTGGGCCTGTCATACTGTCCGGAAAGTAATTTTAACTATGTGAAAACCCGGATTTATATCTTTAGGTTTATTCGCAAAATCAAGTTGCAAAAGTACTATACAGTCAAAACAGGGTTGGAGACTAAGAAAAAATCGAGTGACATATCAATGCCAAAACTAACTGGATTACAATCAAGAGATGTAGGTCTTTTACGAGACTTACAAAATCTAAAAAATGACGACATCAGTGAATACAGTACCCAGGAAGTAGTTGGGGAGGAGGAGATCAATATCAACCAACCAGCTGGAAGTCCATTCAAACCTACATCCACCTTCAATCCTAGCATGCCTAGAGACGCAATCGACGTATTCTCAGATCGTGTGATAGAGGAAATTAAAACTCTTCAAAGTAAGACCATGAAATCACGCCTCAAACCCAACGCAAAAGCACGCTCTTACAATTTGCTTATGAAAAAACTAAAAAACTACAAAAATATTGTGATTAACAAATCGGACAAAGGGGGTAATGTGGTGCTATGGGGGAAGCAGGAATATATTGAAGAGGCTCTAAGACAATTGGGGGACACTACGTGTTACTCCAAAATTGATATGACCACCGCCAGAAAAATCAATGACTCCTATCGCTCAGATCTATACAAATGGAAACGTGAAGGCTTATTGAGTAAAGATGAACTCAAATTTTTGCAAAAAGACTCCCCTGTGATGCCTAATATGTACCTAATTCCTAAAGTGCATAAACAACAAACACCAGTACCTGGCAGACCCATTGTGTCCGCTATCAACAGCATGTTCGAAAACACATCGAAATATATCGATTTCTTTTTACAGGAGTTTGTGGTCGCATTGCCGGCCTACATAAAAGATACCACAGAATTTTTGTACAAATTGAGCCAATGTACATGGTCAGATGAATTATTGCTTATCACTATGGACATAGCAACATTGTACACAAGCATATCTCATAACGATGGTCTCCGAGCAATGAAATTCTATCTAGATAAACGCCCAATTGAACTACATGCACACAGCAAAATGCTATTGGAGATGACAGAGAAGTGTTTGCGCAATAATACTTTCCTGTTTAACAGCGAGGTGTACAGACAAGAGAGAGGTGTCGCCATGGGGTCGTGTTTCTCCCCCAGCTACGCGGGGCTCCACGTAGGCTGGTGGGAGGAACACGTCCTCATGGTTGAACATAAGGAATTTTGGCAAAATAATGTACTGAAGTTTTGGCGTTATATAGATGACGTGTGCATTATCTGGAAAGGGACAGAGGAGACTGCCACTAAGTTTGTTCAGGCGATCAATGTTAATAACCTGAATCTTCATTTTACAGCTAATATCAGTAAGTCTAAAATTCGTTTTTTGGATGTTATGATAGAGATCACGGACAATAACATATCCACGAGCCTATTTAGAAAGGAAACGTCAGGCAACTCTATTTTGCACGCGACAAGCTTCCATCCTCAGCACACAATTAGAAGCATCCCCTATGGGGAGTTTTTAAGAATTCATAGATCATGCAGTAGTCCTGAGAGTAGAGATAGATGTCAACTGGAAGCTAAGAATAGATTGATTAGTCGCGGATTTAAATCCGCACTGCTAGATTCAGCGAGGAGAAAAGCAAACTCATTGAGTAGGGAAGATCTGCTTGACCCAGAAAGACATGCGAACAAACATCCAGATAAAGATAACACCATTAGGCTCATCACTAGCTATAGTCGCCAAGCTAAACACATTACTAAAATTGTTAAACAACAGTGGCCCATCATTCTAACAGATCAGGTCCTTAGAGACATTATGCCCAGAGTTCCGACTGTCACCTTTAGGAGAGCTTATACAATGAGAAATGACCTTGTGAGCAGTAATCCTGAAACCAGTAAGAACAAAGACTGGCTCTGCCCCCGTAAGGGATTCTTTCGCTGCAGCTCATGTAGAGCTTGTAAATTTGGTGTGAATACCAGAAGTTACACAACCCCGTTTGAGGTTAACCCAATATCCCTAAGAGACCACTACACGTGCCGCACGGAACTGGCTGTTTATGTACTTACATGTAGCTGCAATTTACAATATGTTGGCAGCACGAAGTTGCCAGTACATCAGCGCATCTTGCAGCATTTGCGCGCCATTGTTCATGCCGACCAGAGCTACCCAGTAGCTCGGCATTTCCAAGCTGTACATGACAAAAATCTGGCACATTTAACATACTTTGTCATAGACGCAGTAGTCCCTAATAAAAGAGGAGGGGACTATGAGAAAAAATTGCGGCAGCTAGAGTCACGCTATATAGTGTTGCTCAACAGTAAGACCCCAGGAGGTCTTAATATGGGAGAAGACCTGAATAATTTCTTATAAGTATATCCTAAAGAGGGGCTATGAGTTGGCTTCTGGCAAATTACATCAACACCCAATGTATATATATGAGTCGCGGATTTTTATTACACTAAAGAAGTAGATATTTGTATCTTCTTAAGCCCATAAAATGATTAATGAGTTGGCCTAGGAATGAAACCCTACTATCGTTTTTAGAAAGTTGTAGAGATTACATATGCACTTTAGCACATTTGCACTACATTTAATTTCTTTCTGTTTTCTTTATTAGCACTAGTTTTCATTTCCAAAGCACCCGATTAGGCGATGCACATCATTTATGGCTAGACCATGTCAAAAGAAGAGGACTGACTGGAGGAAATGGGTGATATATTGTTATTTTGTATAAGTTATAAGGGGAGAATCGTAAAGAATGTAGAGGTGGCTACACTCATTCATTCAAATGAATTTACAACGGATTATGGGGAGACAGGAATGATTGAAACTTAACCTACCAAGATATATTTGCGGTGCGTAATGTGAAAGTTACAAGCATGAATAATCTCATGACACAGTGGTTTATCCCATTGAAGTATAACAATATACATATGTATTTGTACAGTTACATGTCCGCTGTAGGTAGTTAGATGATGGTATCAATTTTGCCCCGTGTATTTAAATTCAAATTACACTTACATCCTTCCTCTCGAATACATGTGGCGCAGACGCCTTTTGTTTGAAGTAAAATAATGAAGGCCAGATGAAATGTTGATCTATCGATTACATAATGCATATATACAATCCAGGCATTTGTGCCTTTAATATGATTGTTGATAAAATGTATATACCATTTAGTGGAATGTATATAATGCGAATAATTTAAACCCTGTCTGGCTTTGCTCATATGAGATATTGTTTGATTTATCTGTGTATAATTACCATTACAAAATGGCGCCCACATTATTGGGTGTATAGGAGCCCATGTATTTTTGTTAGTCTTTCCTCTTTGTTTACGAAATGTGAGCATTGGTGCCAAACTGCTAAATTTAAATGAATGTGTTTCGCTTTGTTAAGTATCAGTGAGCAAGGGCACGGACGTGCCCAAAACGCGTCTGATGGCATTTTTCACCCACTTTATGAATTAAAAAAACAGCAACCTTACATCTTCTGCCTCGGAGTGCTGATTTGGCTGTCTGCGTGCTTTTCTGTGCAGCAAGCACATTTTGGAAAGCTGGATTCTTATATATATATATATATATATATATATATATATATATATATATATATATATATATATATATATATATTCACTGAAAAAAACACAGGTTTCACAAACGTTATAGTTAGGTATTAGCTTTTAAAAAGCCTTTGAAATTCACTAAAAAAAACATAGGTTTCACAATCGTTATAGTTAGGAATTAGCATTTAAAAAACCTTTAAAATTCACTGAAAAAACCAAAGGTTTCACACCAGTTATAGTTAGCTGAACATTTTACTCATATAAAACCATTGAAATTCCCACATTATAGTTAGTTGGACTCACTATAACTCGCGCGCCCACAATCCACTGCTGATGATGTCACATATTACATCATTCATGACATGGTCAGTGACATCACTGATGACATCACTGGTGACATCTCAAATGACATCACTGATGACATCATCCAGTGAATGTGTGTTCCTGTAAAGTTAAAATGTGTTTAACATATTGAATAATGAGTGTATGTATGAGTGTCTGGATGAAGGATTTAGTAGGTGCGTGACTGACTGTATGAGTGAGTGATTACATGTGTCTTACTGAATGCATTGGTTAGTGACTAAACTGTCTGAATGTGTGCATCAGTATGTCTGTTGTTGTGTAAGCTGCTGCATGTATTGATCAGTAGCTATATGAGTGGCTACATGGGTTATTGATTGGTTGCCCAAGTATTTGTATGTGAGGGTGTGTGTGTGTGTGGGAGGCTGGGAGGTGTGTGACTCTGTGCATATATGTGTGAGCAGTTGATTCACTTGATATATGGGTTCAAGAGTGCATGTGGAAAGAGCTGTATGGGTGGTTGACTGTCTGCATGGGTGTGTTGGTGAGTGAATGGCTATCTCAGTGCTCCATGTCCAAGTAAATACATATGTAAAACACAGTGCATGTGAGAGTTGGCATATATAAATGACTAAACATCAGAGCCTGTGTTTGCGTAAGTGACTGTATGGATCAATGTGTACTTGTATCAGTGAATGTAAAAGAGAGTAAGTATGTGTTAGTATATGTTTGAATAAGTAAGGTTTAGTGTGTATAACTTTGTAGTTGAGGAAATGGCAGTGTGATTGATTCTTTGCATAACTGACTAGGTGTTCGAGAAACTTTGTGGATGAGTGTCAGCATGTAAGTGTCTGTATAGGTGTATGAGTGGATATGATAGTGTTCTATTGATGAGTGACTGTATGTATGAGTGATTGTATGGGTGAATGAGTGGATGTGTGTGTAGTTCTAGGAATCAGTGAGTGCATATGTAGTTACGGGTATTGGTGTGTCAATAATTTCAAAAATGGTAGTTTGTATTTAACACTGGGTGTATCAAAGGTTAGATTAGAGTGTGAGGAGGTGCATCGTATTATCACATGGATGATGTCATCAGTGATGTCATTTGAGATGTCATCAGTGATGTCATCAGTGATGTCCCTGACCATGTCATGAATGATGTAATATGTGACATCATCAGCAGTGGATTGCGGGCGCACGAGTTATAGTGAGTCCAACTAACTATAACGTGGGAATTTCAATGGTTTTGTATGAGTAAAATGTTCAGCTAACTATAACTGGTGTGAAACCTATGGTTTTTTTCAGTGAATTTGAAAGGTTTTTTTAAAACTAATTCCTAACTATAACGAGTGTGAAACCTATGGTTTTTTCAGTGAATTTCAAAGGTTTTTTAAATGCTAATTCCTAACTATAACGATTGTGAAACCTATGGTTTTTTTAATGAATTGCAAAGGTTTTTTAAAAGCTAAACCCTAACTATAACGTTTGTGAAACCTATGGTTTTTTCAGTGAATTTCATAGTTTTTTAAAAAGCTAATTCATTTGTATATCGACTTTGTAACCTACGATTATTTTTTTTGTAGCTGTTTTTTACAACAATTAATTATATATATATATATTTTTTTAATCATTTGTTAAATGTATATATATTTTTTTACATTTTTTCCTGGTGCGCTCAGGGTGCGCGCACCGGTAAGCTCTCTCGAGAGCGCACCGAGAGCGTTATTTCTGCGTTCGTAAAAAAAAATATGTATGAAAAGTAAATAATAATGGAAGACATTTAGTACCATACTTATAAAAGCAGTATTTTTGATTTACGAAATGAAAATGATTTTGCATTTCCGTAAAGCTATCAAAACGTCACTCAGGCGCGCCGCGTAAGCACCCCCGGAAGTGCCTACATTCGCGCCACGTAAGCGCCCCCCGAAGCACTAGGGTGCGCGTAGCGTAAGCGCGTCAAGTCATGTGACCTTAAAATAACTCTTTTCATTGGTTGCTAACATTTTTATTTACAAAGAATAAAATCCCCATCCATTTCCTTCACTTCTTCTTTCACTTTTGTGACTGCAAGACCTGTCTCTTTGCTCTTGGATCTTTGTTGGATTACTATCTTGGATTACCATGGCTGCCAGAGCATCCAGCAGTGAAGATGACACAGAGGGATTTCTTGATGAAGAGGTTCCTCAGCCGAAGATAAAAGAACACTTCATATGGAAGTTTTTTTCCATTCCAAATGATCAGAAAAAAGTAAATGCTCCAAAGTGCAGGATTTGTCACACTGTCCTGTCACGGGGTGACCTCACGAAGAAATATTCATTTGGAAACTCCACTATGATTCGCCATGTCGAGAGGAGGCACCCCCAGAACTTTGCCCGGGAGAGTGTCAGGGCTCTGGCACGAGCGGCTCCCAGTGATGGGGCTTCTACTTCAACCGGAGGAGCAACTACATCAGGGAGGGGGCGATCACAAGAGCTGATTCCTAACATTCAGCCTGCTTTTAATAAAGGCGTTATTAAATGCAGAGATTGTGATCAGCTACTTTGCTATGGGGAACAAAGTGTTCTGCTCATGGTTCGAGCATTGGAGAACGATCGCTGCCGTTCCCAGCCCTAATTTTGTTTTGTTTTTTTGCTCCTGTTGAGCAGTTTCCCATTCCCTGTTTTTGTTTTTGTTAAAAAAAAAAGGAAAAAAGAAGAAAAAAAAAAGTTCTTTTCAGAACTACCTCCAATTCTCATCAAAGAGCTGTATTCTTAAAAAAAATGAAAAAGAGTAAGTGAAGTGGAGTGCATTGAGAGAGGAGAGGAAAATGAGTGAGAAAGCAAAGAAAGGGACGAGAGGAGAAGGGAAGTGAAGTGGGGGAACCGAAAGAAGGTGAGTGTGGGGAAGGAGAGTGAGGAGAAGGAGAGTGAACATGGGGAATGTGGATACGCGAAAAAAATGTAGTAAAGGAACGGGGGTGCGGAAGGGTAAGAAAAGAGCAGTGATGTTTTGGAAAGAGTGGAGATACAGACTGGATAAAGACAAGTGAGTGTGAGACCAGGTAAGTAAGGCAGTGAAGAAACAGAGAAAGTGAAAGAAAAAATAAGAGTAGAAGACTGAAGGCCTCATTTTTGCACCTGCCTCACAGCAGGCGTAACACTGACGCAGGCCCTTTAACATGGGCCTGGCCCCATGTGAAAGGATGCATTGCTGGGGTTGCGTCACTTTTGTAACACACTCAAGCAATGCATCACTTTTGTGCTTACAGATTCATCAGAAATACTGACGTATCGGTACCTCCTCGTGACATAATGTGTCATACATTAAATATGACGCATGAGTAGAAGACTGAAGGCCTCATTTATGAGGCCATGCGTCACTTTTACGCCACCGGTGCGTCACTTTTTGTGACACACCAGTGGTGTAAAAATTGCACCTTGTTGAGTCATATTTACAAAGTGATACATCTACATAGATGAGTCACTTTGTAAACCCTTGCACCACATTTTACCTGCGTCAGGTGTAATATATGCAAAGGGGGCGTATTGACGCAAGAAAGGGTCGTAGAGGTGACGCAGTGTATTCTATGAGATTTCACTGCGTCACTTTCAGGACGCCGTTGCGTCAAAATTTTGCACCTGCCTTACAGCAGGCGTAAGGCTGACGCAGGCCCTTTCACATGGGACTGGCCCCATGTGAAAAGATGCATTGCAGGAGTTGCGTTTCTTTTGTAACACACTCCAGCAATGCATCACTTTTGCGCTTACAGATACGTCAGAAATACTGACGTATTTGTAACTCCTTGCGACATAATGCGTCATAAATTAAATATGACGCATGAGTAGAAGACTAAAGGCCTCATTTATGAGGCCATGCGTCACTTTTACGCCACCGATGCGTCACTTTTTGTGATGCACCAGTGCTGTAAAAAATACACCTTGTTGGGTCATATTTACAAAGTGACGCATCTAGGTAGATGCGTCACTTTGTAAACCCCTGCGCCACTTTATACCTGCGCCAGCTGTAATGTATGCAAAAGGGGCGTATTGACATATGAAAGGGTCGTAGAAGTGACGCAGTGACATCTAAGAGATATCACTGCGTCACTTTTATGATGCTGTTGCGTCCAAATCTTGCGCCTGCCTCACAGCAGGCGTAACACTGCCGCAGGCGCTTTCACATGGGACTGGCCCCATGTGAAAGGATGCATTGCTGGAGTTGCATCATTTTTGTGACACATTCCAGCAATGCATCACTTTCCTCTAAACACTCTACATTCTTTTTTTTGCTCTAATTTTTTACACTGTTTTTTCCCGTGATGCGCTCAGGGTGCGCGTACCGGAGAGCGCACCCGGGAGCGCACCCAGCGCTTACCCCGCGAAAAAAAAAAAAAAAAAAAGTTTTTTTGCCCTTCAGGGTCCTTCTAGGCCCCCTCAGAAAACCTAGGGGGTCAGGGGGTGTCTACTCAGCCCCCTTTTAATTATATCCCCCTTTCTTTTTTCACCTCTTGTGTCTCGATTCTACCGAGACACAAGATGGCGGACTCTCCGGACTGTTTAGAATGTTGACAGACACCCAATCAGCTTTCCGCTGGCGCACTCCCGTAGCGTGCCGGGTGCGCTCCCCGGAACGCGTACCCGTGAGCGCTCGGATCGCGCCTATAGATATATATGTGTTTTTGAAGTTAATTTTCAAAAAAAACACTGGAGCAATTTTCAGCAAATATAGCAAAGGCACATCTGCGTACCAGTCCCTACAATTTTGCCAAGTTTAGCGTAATTCCGTTCAGCGGTTCAGGCTGTAGACTTGTCAGACCGTCCTATGGAAATTAACATGGGGAAAACACGTTTTGGGACCCCCCTTTTTTCTCAGCCCCCACTTCATGAATCCCCCGAAACTTCCAGGGAAGGAGCGGGGCGGAGCTGGCCAAAATTTTAGAAAATTTCACACAAATTCCTCAACCGGCGCCAGAGTTATTCCCAATAGAATGTTGCGGATTTCCTATGGTAGCCAATCCTAACTATAACTACCTACTGGCGACCGCCAGTAGGTAATATATATATAGAGCCGTTTGCCGTTTTGCCGTTGCCAGTCCGGATCCTATGAAGGAGAATTAATTGATTTCTACTACGATTACACGCATTGATACCTACTTAAGGAAAACAATTTTGCTCTTAGGGACTACGCATCCCAGCATGCTTCATGCTTGAATTTGCACTAAGCCAGGCCCACAGGGGGCCGTGAATCAATTATGCATGCAAATAAAAGAGCGCGATTCGATGTGGGAGTCGAAATGAGCCTCTGAAGAAGTGGCATCCCAGCCACGAAACGCGTCAGGCAGTGATTAAAGTACCGGATGGTAAAGGCAAACTGAACCGATATACTCGATAGCAGGTAAACTGTGGAGTGCACCCTGAAAGTTTTGGGCATTTGTTTAACAACATTTTTACACGGGGGCCTCGTCGTGCGGGATAGCACCATCTCGAACCTTTGAGAGGCTGTGGAAAGGAACTGTGTCCTATTCTGCTAAACAGCACAATTTGCCAAATGAAGAGCATTTTGCCGTTGCCAGTTCGGATCCTATGAAGGAGAATTAATTGATTTCTACTACGATTCCACGCATTGATACCTACGTAAGGAAAACAATTTTGCTCTTAGGGACTACGCATCCCAGCATGCTTCATGTTTGAGTTTGCACTAAGCCAGGCCCACTGGGGGCCGTGAATCAATTATGCATGCAAATAAAAGAGCGCGATTCGATGTGGGAGTCGAAATGAGCCTCTGAAGAAGTGGCATCCCAGCCACGAAACGCCTCAGGCAGTGATTAAAGTACCGGATGGTAAAGGGAAACTGAACCGATATACCCGATAGCAGGTAAACTGTGGAGTGCACCCTGAAAGTTTTGGGCATTTGTTTAACAACATTTTTACACGGGGGCCTCGTCGTGCAGGATAGCACCATCTCGAACCTTTGAGAGGCTGTGGAAAGGAACTGTCTCCTATTCTGCTAAACAGCACAATTTGCCAAATGAAGAGCATTTTGCCGTTGCCAGTTCGGATCCTATGAAGGAGAATTAATGGATTTCTACTACGATTCCACGCATTGATACCTACTTAAGGAAAACAATTTTGCTCTTAGGGACTACGCATCCCAGCATGCTTCATGTTTGAGTTTGCACTAAGCCAGGCCCACTGGGGGCCGTGAATCAATTATGCATGCAAATAAAAGAGCGCGATTCGATGTGGGAGTCGAAATGAGCCTCTGAAGAAGTGGCGTCCCAGCCACGAAACGCGTCAGGCAGTGATTAAAGTACCGGATGGTAAAGGCAAACTGAACCGATATGCCCGATGGCAGGCAAACTGTTGAGTGCACCCTGAAAGCTTTGGGCATTTGTTTAACAACATTTTTACACGGGGGCCTCGCCGTGCAGGATAGCACCATCTCGAACCTTTGAGAGGCTGTGGAAAGGAACTGTCTCCTATTCTGCTAAACAGCACAATTTGCTAAATGAAGAGCGTTTTGCCGTTGCCAGTCCGGATCCTACGAAGGAGAATTAATTGATTTCTACTACGATTCCACGCATTGATACCTACTTAAGGAAAACAATTTTGCTCTTAGGGACTACGCATCCCAGCATGCTTCATGTTTGAACTTGCACTAAGCCAGGCCCACTGGGGGCCGTGAATCAATTATGCATGCAAATAAAGGAGCGCGATTCGATGTGGGAGTCGAAACGAGCCTCTGAAGAAGTGGTGTCCCAGCCACGAAACATGTCAGGCAGTGATTAAAGTACCGGATGGTAAAGGCAAACTGAACCGATATGCCCGATGGCAGGCAAACTAAACTGTTGAGTGCACCCTGAAAGCTTTGGGCATTTGTTTAACAACATTTTTACGCGGGGGCCTCGCCGTGCTGGATAGCACCATCTCAAACCTTTGAGAGGCTGTGGAAAGAAACTGTCTCCTATTCTGCTAAACAGCATAATTTGCCAAATGAAGAGCGTTTTGCCGTTGCCAGTCCGGATCCTACGAAGGAGAATTAATTGATTTCTACTACGATTCCACGCATTGATACCTACTTAAGGAAAACAATTTTGCTTTTAGGGACTACGCATCCCAGCATGCTTCATGTTTGAACTTGCACTAAGCCAGGCCCACTGGGGGCCGTGAATCAATTATGCATGCAAATAAAAGAGCGCGATTCGATGTGGGAGTCGAAATGAGCCTCTGAAGAAGTGGTGTCCCAGCCACGAAACGCATAAGGCAGTGATTAAAGTACCGGATGGTAAAGGCAAACTGAACCGATATGCCCGATGGCAGGCAAACTGTTGAGTGTACCCTGAAAGCTTTGGGCATTTGTTTAACAACATTTTTACACGGGGGCCTCGCCGTGCAGGATAGCACCATCTCAAATCTTTGAGAGGCTGTGGAAAGGAACTGTCTCCTATTCTGCCAAACAGCACAATTTGCCAAATGAAGAGCGTTTTGCCGTTGCCAGTCCAGATCCTACGAAGGAGAATTAATTGATTTATACTACGATTCCACGCATTTATACCTACTTAAGGAAAGCAATTTTGCTCTTAGGGACTACGCATCCCAGCATGCTTCATGTTTGAACTTGCACTAAGCCAGGCCCACTGCGGTCCGTGAATCAATTATGCATGCAAATAAAAGAGCGTGATTCGATGTGGGAGTCGAAATGAGCCTCTGAAGAAGTGGCGTTCCAGCCACGAAACGCGCCAGGCAGTGATTAAAGTACCGGATGGTAAAGGCAAACTGAACCAATATGCCCGATAGCAGGCAAACTGTTGAGTGCATCCTGAAAGCTTTGGGCATTTGTTTAACAACATTTTTACACGGGGGCCTCGCCGTGCAGGATAGCACCATCTCGAGCCTTTGAGAGGCTGTGGAAGGGAACTGTCTCCTATTCTGCTAAGCAGCACAATTTGCCAAATGAAGAGCATTTTGCCGTTGCCAGTCCGGATCCTACGAAGGAGAATTAATTGATTTCTACTACGATTCCACGCATTGATACCTACTTAAGGAAAACAATTTTGCTTTTAGGGACTACGCATCCCAGCATGCTTCATGTTTGAACTTGCACTAAGCCAGGCCCACTGGGGGCCGTGAATCAATTATGCATGCAAATAAAAGAGCGCGATTCGATGTGGGAGTCGAAATGAGCCTCTGAAGAAGTGGCGTCCCAGCCACGAAACGCATAAGGCAGTGATTAAAGTACCGGATGGTAAAGGCAAACTGAACCGATATGCCTGATGGCAGGCAAACTAAACTGTTGAGTGCACCCTGAAAGCTTTGGGCATTTGTTTAACAACATTTTTACACGGGGGCCTCGCCGTGCTGGATAGCACCATCTCAAATCTTTGAGAGGCTGTGGAAAGGAACTGTCTCCTATTCTGCCAAACAGCACAATTTGCCAAATGAAGAGCGTTTTGCCGTTGCCAGTCCAGATCCTACGAAGGAGAATTAATTGATTTATACTACGATTCCACGCATTTATACCTACTTAAGGAAAGCAATTTTGCTCTTAGGGACTACGCATCCCAGCATGCTTCATGTTTGAACTTGCACTAAGCCAGGCCCACTGGGGTCCGTGAATCAATTATGCATGCAAATAAAAGAGCGTGATTCGATGTGGGAGTCGAAATGAGCCTCTGAAGAAGTGGCGTCCCAGCCACGAAACGCGCCAGGCAGTGATTAAAGTACCGGATGGTAAAGGCAAACTGAACCAATATGCCCGATAGCAGGCAAACTGTTGAGTGCACCCTGAAAGCTTTGGGCATTTGTTTAACAACATTTTTACACGGGGGCCTCGCCGTGCAGGATAGCACCATCTCGAGCCTTTGAGAGGCTGTGGAAGGGAACTGTCTCCTATTCTGCTAAGCAGCACAATTTGCCAAATGAAGAGCATTTTGCCGTTGCCAGTCCGGATCCTACGAAGGAGAATTAATTGATTTCTACTACGATTCCACGCATTGATACCTACTTAAGGAAATTAATTTTTCTCTTAGGGACTACGCATCCCAGCATGCTTCATGTTTGAACTTGCACTGAGCCAGGCCCACTGGGGGCCGTGAATCAATTATGCACTGCAAATAAAAGAGCGCGATTCGATGTGGGAGTCGAAACGAGCTTCTGAAGAAGTGGCGTCCCAGCCATGAAACGTGTCAGGCAGTGATTAAAGTACCGGATGGTAAAGGCAAACTGAACCGATATGCCCGATGGCAGGCAAACTAAACTGTTGAGTGCACCCTGAAAGCTTTGGGCATTTGTTTAACAAAATTTTTACACGGGGGCCTCGCCGTGCAGGATAGCACCATCTCAAATCTTTGAGAGGCTGTGGAAAGGAACTGTCTCCTATTCTGCCAAACAGCACAATTTGCCAAATAAAGAGCGTTTTGCCGTTGCCAGTCCAGATCCTACGAAGGAGAATTCATTGATTTATACTACGATTCCACGCATTTATACCTACTTAAGGAAAGCAATTTTGCTCTTAGGGACTACGAATCCCAGCATTCTTCATGTTTGAACTTGCACTAAGCCAGGCCCAATGGGGGCCGTGAATCAATTATGCATGCAAATAAAAGAGCGCGATTCGATGTGGGAGTCGAAATGAGCCTCTGAAGAAGTGGCGTCCCAGCCACGAAACGCGCCAGGCAGTGATTAAAGTACCGGATGGTAAAGGCAAACTGAACCAATATGCCCGATGGCAGGCAAACTGTTGAGTGCACCCTGAAAGCTTTGGGCATTTGTTTAACAACATTTTTACATGGGGGCCTCGCCGTGCAGGATAGCACCATCTCGAACCTTTGAGAGGCTGTGGAAGGGAACTGTCTCCTATTCTGCTAGCAGCACAATTTGCCAAATGAAGAGCATTTTGCCGTTGCCAGTCCGGATCCTACGAAGGAGAATTAATTGATTTCTACTACGATTCCACGCATTGATACCTACTTAAGGAAAACAATTTTGCTCTTAGGGACTACACATCCCAGCATGCTTCATGTTTGAACTTGCACTAAGCCAGGCCCACTGGGGGCCGTGAATCAATTATGCATGCAAATAAAAGAGCGCGATTCGATGTGGGAGTCGAAATGAGCCTCTGAAGAAGTGGCGTCCCAGCCACGAAACGCATAAGGCAGTGATTAAAGTACCGGATGGTAAAGGCAAACTGAACCGATATGCCCGATGGCAGGCAAACTAAACTGTTGAGTGCACCCTGAAAGCTTTGGGCATTTGTTTAACAACATTTTTACACGGGGGCCTCGCCGTGCTGGATAGCACCATCTCAAACCTTTGAGAGGCTGTGGAAAGAAACTGTCTCCTATTCTGCTAAACAGCATAATTTGCCAAATGAAGAGCGTTTTGCCGTTGCCAGTCCGGATCCTACGAAGGAGAATTAATTGATTTCTACTACGATTCCACGCATTGATACCTACTTAAGGAAAACAATTTTGCTTTTAGGGACTACGCATCCCAGCATGCTTCATGTTTGAACTTGCACTAAGCCAGGCCCACTGGGGGCCGTGAATCAATTATGCATGCAAATAAAAGAGCGCGATTCGATGTGGGAGTCGAAATGAGCCTCTGAAGAAGTGGCGTCCCAGCCACGAAACGCATAAGGCAGTGATTAAAGTACCGGATGGTAAAGGCAAACTGAACCGATATGCCCGATGGCAGGCAAACTGTTGAGTGTACCCTGAAAGCTTTGGGCATTTGTTTAACAACATTTTTACACGGGGGCCTTGCCGTGCAGGATAGCACCATCTCAAATCTTTGAGAGGCTGTGGAAAGGAACTGTCTCCTATTCTGCCAAACAGCACAATTTGCCAAATGAAGAGCGTTTTGCCGTTGCCAGTCCAGATCCTACGAAGGAGAATTAATTGATTTATACTACGATTCCACGCATTTATACCTACTTAAGGAAAGCAATTTTGCTCTTAGGGACTACGCATCCCAGCATGCTTCATGTTTGAACTTGCACTAAGCCAGGCCCACTGGGGTCCGTGAATCAATTATGCATGCAAATAAAAGAGCGTGATTCGATGTGGGAGTCGAAATGAGCCTCTGAAGAAGTGGCGTCCCAGCCACGAAACGCGCCAGGCAGTGATTAAAGTACCGGATGGTAAAGGCAAACTGAACCAATATGCCCGATAGCAGGCAAACTGTTGAGTGCACCCTGAAAGCTTTGGGCATTTGTTTAACAACATTTTTACACGGGGGCCTCGCCGTGCAGGATAGCACCATCTCGAGCCTTTGAGAGGCTGTGGAAGGGAACTGTCTCCTATTCTGCTAAGCAGCACAATTTGCCAAATGAAGAGCATTTTGCCGTTGCCAGTCCAGATCCTACGAAGGAGAATTAATTGATTTATACTACGATTCCACGCATTGATACCTACTTAAGGAAATTAATTTTTCTCTTAGGGACTACGCATCCCAGCATGCTTCATGTTTGAACTTGCACTGAGCCAGGCCCACTGGGGGCCGTGAATCAATTATGCACTGCAAATAAAAGAGCGCAATTCGATGTGGGAGTCGAAACGAGCTTCTGAAGAAGTGGAGTCCCAGCCATGAAACGTGTCAGGCAGTGATTAAAGTACCGGATGGTAAAGGCAAACTGAACCGATATGCCCGATGGCAGGCAAACTAAACTGTTGAGTGCACCCTGAAAGCTTTGGGCATTTGTTTAACAACATTTTTACACGGGGGCCTCGCCGTGCAGGATAGCACCATCTCAAATCTTTGAGAGGCTGTGGAAAGGAACTGTCTCCTATTCTGCCAAACAGCACAATTTGCCAAATAAAGAGCGTTTTGCCGTTGCCAGTCCAGATCCTACGAAGGAGAATTAATTGATTTATACTACGATTCCACGCATTTATACCTACTTAAGGAAAGCAATTTTGCTCTTAGGGACTACGAATCCCAGCATGCTTCATGTTTGAACTTGCACTAAGCCAGGCCCAATGGGGGCCGTGAATCAATTATGCATGCAAATAAAAGAGCGCGATTCGATGTGGGAGTCGAAATGAGCCTCTGAAGAAGTGGCGTCCCAGCCAGGAAACGCATAAGGCAGTGATTAAAGTACCGGATGGTAAAGGCAAACTGAACCAATATGCCCGATGGCAGGCAAACTGTTGAGTGCACCCTGAAAGCTTTGGGCATTTGTTTAACAACATTTTTACATGGGGGCCTCGCCGTGCAGGATAGCACCATCTCGAACCTTTGAGAGGCTGTGGAAGGGAACTGTTTCCTATTCTGCTAGCAGCACAATTTGCCAAATGAAGAGCATTTTGCCGTTGCCAGTCCGGATCCTACGAAGGAGAATTAATTGATTTCTACTACGATTCCACACATTGATACCTACTTAAGGAAAACAATTTTGCTCTTAGGGACTACGCATCCCAGCATGCTTCATGTTTGAACTTGCACTAAACCAGGCCCACTGGGGGCCGTGAATCAATTATGCATGCAAATAAAAGAGCGTGATTCGATGTGGGGGTCGAAATGAGCCTCTGAAGAAGTGGCGTCCCAGCCACGAAACGCGTCAGGAGGTGATTAAAGGACCGGATGGTAAAGGCAATCTGAACCGATATGCCCGATGGCAGGCAAACTGTTGAGTGCACCCTGAAAGTTTTGAGCATTTGTTTAACAATATATATATATATATATATATGCAAGCAGTCAGTCAGTCTGTCAGTCAAAAATACTTTTATTCGATAAATTAATATCATAAAAAGACGTGATACAATTATACAAAAGAATATTTACACAACATACAGCACGGACAATACATTTCATTTAAGAATATTTTTGCATAAATGTTTATGTAAAAACATAATAAAAAGTATGATAAAAAAACTGTGTCAGCCTCATGTTTAACATATCTTAGTTATTCTCATAATGTAAGCAAATAAGGTTAAAAAACATCCTAATCCAGATTAGCTAAAATAGGTAGTACACTGGCTCTCCTATTCCTAATTCCTACAGCGGCTACTCGAAAGTTTGCAACAGAGAATATTATGCGATGGGTATTTAAAAGTTGCAGATACAACAGGGCTGGCCTAACCTGTATGAACCCATCCTCCCTCAGGATAGGCAGCAAAAACTTCTTCCTGATTTCACCATAGAAATCGCAAAACATAAAAAAATGCAAGGTGTCTTGCATTGAGAAATCATCACAATTGCAGGGACTTGCCCTATCCGGGGTACTCCAACTAGGAAAGAAGCCAAGTGAAAAATGGATCAAGTTAAAACGAAATCTAGTTAAAAGATGCCGATGATAGGGGCGGTTCACTATGGTGAGATAGAGTTCAGGTCCGGGGGAGCTAACTAAAGCGTAGTTTAGCCTTACAGTTGGTTTCCTGATTTCTATCTCCTCTCTCTCTAGAGATAACAAGTTCATCATAGTTTTTTTCGTCTGTGAGACATCCGTTCTTGTTATAATCTTTGGGGAAATGAAGAGCTCAGGACGTCCTATTTTCTCCAAGCTAGATTTAACATAAGCGAGCCAGGGGATCTTTCTAACATTTTCTAGCATGAGGCCAAGCAAGCAATAATAACACACTTGGTAAATATAATGCATGAATAATACTGATGAATCAACAAGCAGCAAATAATATGAGTTAAGACTCAAGCAAATATACTGGATGTCCTGCAAGAGATCAGAAAGCTATATATACATCAAATGAGTACTTTGGAGGTGCACCTTGACTCACTCACACATCACAAAGAAAACACAATCAAATGATCACAGCCACTGGCTCACATCACAAAGGCAATAACCAAAACTCAATACATCACCTGGTGCAAAACACCACATCTCAGACTGGGGAAGTAAACAGCCGTTATTGAGGGCCTCAGCAACTAGGGTTCACACTCCGAGATAGGCTCGTCCGTCCTCGCTCGGATTCCAAAATCCTGGTTTCCAAGTCCACAACCCTCAGCTTTAAATCAATCAATCAATCATGCCATTTGTATAGCGCACTACTCACCCGGGAGGGTCTCAAGGTGCTTGGGGGGAGGGGTATGCTACTGCTCGAACAGCCAGGTCTTGAGTTGTTTCCTGAAGGCGAGATGGTCCTGGGTCAGCCGAAGGTGGATGGAAAGGGAGTTCCAAGTCTTGGCAGCCAGGTAAGAGAAGGATCTTCCTCCGGCGGTGGCTCTTCGGATGCGTGGTACGGCTGCGAGGGCGAGGCTGGTGGACCGTAGCTGGCGGGTGGGCGTGTAGAAGGTCAGGCGGTCGTTGAGGTACTTGGGGCCCAGGTCGTGGAGAGACTTGTGTGCGTGGGTGAGGAGCCGGAACGTGATCCTCTTGTCGACGGGGAGCCAGTGCAGGTTCCTCAGGTGACTGGAGATGTGGCTGCGTCGGGGGACATCCAGGATGAGTCGGGCGGAGGCGTTCTGGATGTGCTGGAGTCTTTTCTGTAGCTTGGCTATGGTTCCGGCGTAGAGGGCGTTTCCGTAGTCCAGTCGGCTGGTGACGAGTGAGGAGAAGGACCCAGTGCCTGGGTGACAGTCTTCCTGGTCTCGGTCGGGATCCAGCGGAAGATCTTGCGAAGCATACGCAGGGTGTTGAAGCACGATGAGGAGACGGCGTTGACTTGTCTGGTCATCGAGAGGGAGGGGTCCAGGATGAAGCCCAGGTTGCGTGCGTGGTCGGTTGGCTTGGGTGCGGTGCCCAGGGCTGGGGGCCACCAGGAGTCGTCCCAGGCGGAGGGCAAAGATCCCAGGATGAGGACTTCCGTCTTGTCCGAGTTCAGTTTCAGGCGGCTGTCCTTCATCCACTCGGCGACGTCTTTCATCCCTTCATGTAGGCAGGTTCTGGCGGTGTCGGGGTCTCTGGTGAGGGAGAGGATCAGCTGGGTGTCGTCGGCGTAAGAGATGATGTTGAGGTTGTGCTGGCGTGCGATGGCTGCGAGAGGTTTCATGTAGATGTTGAAGAGGGTGGGGCTGAGTGAAGATCCTTGCGGGACGCCGCAGATGACTTCGGTGGCCTCGGAGCGAAACGGGGGGAGGCGGACTCTTTGTGTTCTTCCGGCGAGGAACGAGATGATCCACTCCAGTGCCTTCTCTTGGATACCGATGTTGCTGAGGCGCTGGACTAGGGTGCGGTGGCAGACCGTGTCGAACGCAGCGGAGAGGTCCAGGAGGATGAGGGCCACTGTTTCCCCCTTGTCGAGCAGGGTCCGGATGTCGTCGGTGGCTGCGATGAGGGCGGTCTCGGTGCTGTGGTTGGCTCTGAAGCCGGACTGCGAGGGGTCGAGAGATCCGTTCGTCTCGAGGAAGGCGGTCAGCTGTCTGTTGACGATCTTCTCGATGACTTTAGCAGGAAAAGGGAGGAGCGAGATGGGGCGGAAGTTTTTGAGATCGGTGGGGTCCGCTGTAGGTTTCTTCAGGAGGGCGCTGATCTCGGCGTGCTTCCAGCTCTCCGGGAAGGTGGCGGTGTTGAAGGAGGCGTTGATGATGTTCCGGAGTTGGGGTGCGATGGTGGAGTCGGCCTTGTTGAAGACGTGGTGTGGGCAGGGGTCGGTCGGTGATCCGGAGTGGATGGTGTTCATCGTGCGGGCTGTGTCTTCGGTGGTCACTGTGGTCCAGGTGCGAAGGGTGGCGGTGGGGGGCGTTGGTTCGACGGTTGGGTGCGTGGGTGGGGCACCGAAGCTGTGTGGATGTCGGCGATCTTGCGGTGGAAGAACGAGGCGAGGGAGTCGCAGAGGTCTTGTGACGGAGTGATGTCGTTGGTGCCGGTGCTGGGGTTGGAGAACTCCTTGACGATAGTGAAGAGCTCTTTGCTGTCGTGGGCATTGTTGTCCAGTCGTTCCTTCAGGGATTTCTTCTTGGTGGTGCGGATGAGCTGGTGGTGCTTGCGGGTAAGCATGGGCGTAAAATCCGCTCCGCTCGCGGATTTTTCGGATTTTCGGCAAATCCGCAATCCGCGAACGCTCGCGAATTTGTCGAAAATCCGTGAATCCGCTCGCGGCGGATTTTTTGCTTGGTTGCGGCGCGCGGCGTGGTGCACGGCGTTCACTTTCCGTCATTTTAGCGTTTGCCGAGTTGTTTTTCTTTGCGAGTGACGCGCCATTTTAGATCTTGCTGCGTGTTCCCGCGGGAGTTTGTCGCCCGCGAATACGTACTCGCGGCTTGCCACCTTGCACAGCACACCTCGCGAGAGTTCGCAATTGCGAACATGTAGTTGCGGCGGAAAGGAACAATCTCGCACTTGCGAAATAGAGATTTTGCAATTTCGCACAAGAAAATCACCAGCAAACAGGATAAACCTTCAGAAAATTATGATTTTTATCAGAATCACTCCTCAGGTTGACATTTGCATGGCCTTTTTTTTTGCAAGGAGTCCATTTTGGGGGGGGGGGGGGGGAAGGAAGTGCCCCACAGTCTCCAACTTCCTGTTCCTGTCCAGCAGGCTCCTCCCAGTGCTTTGTCCATCTCCTGGTCACTTTCATTTGGATCTGGAGCTGGAAGGATTACTTTTTGTGGGTGCTGCTGGATATTTGGATTTGAGGCCTTTTTGACTGTCTTTGGATCACTTTTGGATTAGAAATCAACTTTCACAAGTAAGTTTGTTTGGGGCATTACAGTTGCTGCAAGTACAATTTTGGAACTTTTTCAGAAAATTAAATAAATTATATTGTGGGTAGCCACAGTATCCAGTAGGACCAGGGTTGGTTATGGGTGCATGATACAACTGTTTTGTTGAATTTAAACACCATTGAGGCCATGGATGGGCTGGGATTGTGCAGATTTTATTGTTTTTTGTCGTTTTTTTGGGCCTGCTGGTGTGGCCCTTTGCCCAGGGGTGGTGAGTGTTGCATGGGCCTAGTCTTTCTGTGGGGTGTCTTCTTGAATTTAAACATAATTGAGGCCATGGATGGGCTGGGATTGTGCTTATTTTATTGTTTTTTGTCGTTTTTGGGGGGCTGCTGGTGTGGCCTTTTGCTTGCCCAGGGGTGGTGGTGGTGCATGGACTGAGTGTGCCTGTGGTGTTGTCTCACTCTCTTTGATGTAAACATCATGGATGGCATTGGATTGTGGTGATTTCTGGCTGTTTTTCTGTTTTTTGGGGGTGTACTGTTGATGTGGTCTGGCCATGTGGGTGGTGGTGGTGGCCATCTTGAGTGCTGGCTGGTACAGGCAACATGTGCTTGGGGTGTAAGGGGGCCATTTTGAGGAGAGGCAGTGTCTGAGGCCTGCACTTATTTTGCCTACTTTTCATCCCTTATGCCCAGGGGTAGTGAGTGTTGCATGGGCCTAGTGTTTCTGTGGGGTGTCTTCTTGAATTTAAACATAATTGAGGCCATGGATGGGCTGGGATTGTGCTTATTTTATTGTTTTTTGTCGTTTTTGGGGGGCTGCTGGTGTGGCCTTTTGCTTGCCCAGGGGTGGTGGTGGTGCATGGACTGAGTGTGCCTGTGGTGTTGTCTCACTCTCTTTGATGTAAACATCATGGATGGCATTGGATTGTGGTGATTTCTGGCTGTTTTTCTGTTTTTTGGGGGTGTACTGTTGATGTGGTCTGGCCATGTGGGTGGTGGTGGTGGCCATCTTGAGTGCTGGCTGGTACAGGCAACATGTGCTTGGGGTGTAAGGGGGCCATTTTGAGGAGAGGCAGTGTCTGAGGCCTGCACTTATTTTGCCTACTTTTCATCCCTTATGCCCAGGGGTAGTGAGTGTTGCATGGGCCTAGTGTTTCTGAGGGGTGTCTTCTTGAATTTAAACACCATTGAGGCCATGGATGGGCTGGGATTGTGCAGATTTTATTGTTTTTTGTCGTTTTTTTGGGCCTGCTGGTGTGGCCCTTTGCCCAGGGGTGGTGAGTGTTGCATGGGCCTAGTCTTTCTGTGGGGTGTCTTCTTGAATTTAAACACCATTGAGGCCATGGATGGGCTGGGATTGTGCAGATTTTATTGTTTTTTGTCGTTTTTTTGGGCCTGCTGGTGTGGCCCTTTGCCCAGGGGTGGTGAGTGTTGCATGGACTGAGTGTGCCTGTGGT
Source organism: Lissotriton helveticus (assembly GCF_964261635.1). Taxonomy (NCBI): domain Eukaryota; kingdom Metazoa; phylum Chordata; class Amphibia; order Caudata; family Salamandridae; genus Lissotriton; species Lissotriton helveticus. The sequence goes on along the minus strand of NC_136068.1, from coordinate 1,037,693,220 downwards.
GTTGTCTCACTCTTTTTGATGTAAACATCATGGATGGCATTGGATTGTGGTGATTTCTGGCTGTTTTTCTGTTTTTTGGGGGTGTACTGTTGATGTGGACTGGCCATGTGGGTGGTGGTGGTGGCCATCTTGAGTGCTGGCTGGTACAGGCAACATGTGCTTGGGGTGTAAGGGGGCCATTTTGAGGAGAGGCAGTGTCTGAGGCCTGCACTTATTTTGCCTACTTTTCATCCCTTATGCCCAGGGGTAGTGAGTGTTGCATGGGCCTAGTGTTTCTGAGGGGTGTCTTCTTGAATTTAAACACCATTGAGGTCATGGATGGACTGGGAATGTGCAGATTTTATTGGTTTTTGTCGTTTTTTTGGGCCTGCTGGTGTGGCCCTTTGCCCAGGGGTGGTGAGTGTTGCATGGGCCTAGTCTTTCTGTGGGGTGTCTTCTTGAATTTAAACACCATTGAGGCCATGGATGGGCTGGGATTGTGCAGATTTTATTGTTTTTTGTCGTTTTTTTGGGCCTGCTGGTGTGGCCCTTTGCCCAGGGGTGGTGAGTGTTGCATGGGCCTAGTCTTTCTGTGGGGTGTCTTCTTGAATTTAAACATAATTGAGGCCATGGATGGGCTGGGATTGTGCTTATTTTATTGTTTTTTGTCGTTTTTGGGGGGCTGCTGGTGTGGCCTTTTGCTTGCCCAGGGGTGGTGGTGGTGCATGGACTGAGTGTGCCTGTGGTGTTGTCTCACTCTCTTTGATGTAAACATCATGGATGGCATTGGATTGTGGTGATTTCTGGCTGTTTTTCTGTTTTTTGGGGGTGTACTGTTGATGTGGACGGGCCATGTGGGTGGTGGTGGTGGCCATCTTGAGTGCTGGCTGGTACAGGCAGCAACATGTGCTTGGGGTGTAAGGGGGCCATTTTGAGGAGAGGCAGTGTCTGAGGCCTGCACTTATTTTGCCTACTTTTCATCCCTTATGCCCAGGGGTAGTGAGTGTTGCATGGGCCTAGTGTTTCTGAGGGGTGTCTTCTTGAATTTAAACACCATTGAGGTCATGGATGGACTGGGAATGTGCAGATTTTATTGGTTTTTGTCGTTTTTTTGGGCCTGCTGGTGTGGCCCTTTGCCCAGGGGTGGTGAGTGTTGCATGGGCCTAGTCTTTCTGTGGGGTGTCTTCTTGAATTTAAACACCATTGAGGCCATGGATGGGCTGGGATTGTGCAGATTTTATTGTTTTTTGTCGTTTTTTTGGGCCTGCTGGTGTGGCCCTTTGCCCAGGGGTGGTGAGTGTTGCATGGGCCTAGTCTTTCTGTGGGGTGTCTTCTTGAATTTAAACATAATTGAGGCCATGGATGGGCTGGGATTGTGCTTATTTTATTTTTTTTTTGTCGTTTTTGGGGGGCTGCTGGTGTGGCCTTTTGCTTGCCCAGGGGTGGTGGTGGTGCATGGACTGAGTGTGCCTGTGGTGTTGTCTCACTCTCTTTGATGTAAACATCATGGATGGCATTGGATTGTGGTGATTTCTGGCTGTTTTTCTGTTTTTTGGGGGTGTACTGTTGATGTGGACTGGCCATGTGGGTGGTGGTGGTGGCCATCTTGAGTGCTGGCTGGTACAGGCAGCAACATGTGCTTGGGGTGTAAGGGGGCCATTTTGAGGAGAGGCAGTGTCTGAGGCCTGCACTTATTTTGCCTACTTTTCATCCCTTATGCCCAGGGGTAGTGAGTGTTGCATACTTGCATGTCCCTAGTCTTTCTGTGGGGTGTCTTCAATGTAAACATCATGGATGGCATGGGATTGTGCTCATTTTTCTGTGTTTTGTCGATTTTTTGGGGTGTATAACTGAACTGATGTTCCTCTGTCTTCCATTGCTTTTAGGTGCACAAGAAGACTCAATAGAACCACCAGTGCCAGGAAGAAGTCCTGCAGCGGTGTGTGCAGCATAACGTCACGCGACGTCACGTCTGGACACAGAACCCTCTGCAACTCGTGCAACTGCTGCCTGCTGACCTGCTCTGAAGAAGATGGCCCCAAAAAAAGTAACCCGTAGCTCCTCTAGCAAGAAAGGTGCCAGTAAGGAGCAGAAGAAGCAAGTTACCAAGGACACTGGTGTGCCGCCCGCCCCTTTTTTTGTGAGTAAAAAAAAAAGTATGCCTGCAGCAGCTGCAGCGGGATCTGCTGGGGACCAAGCTGGCAGCAGCACCCCCGCTCCATTGGGCTCAGTGCCACCACCACCACCACGCCAACTTAAGTCCAAGCCCTTGAGTGCTGCAGAGGCAGCCAGTATACTTCTTCAATCACCATCGACCAGTGATGTTGGCTCATCGCAAGAAAGCAGCAGCAATGTCCCTCAATCAACACAGGTTGTTGTAGCTCATCTGACGAGTGTTGAACAACCACAGCGGCAACAACAATCACATGTGCAAGTACAAGCCCAAGTACATGTGGAAGGAGAGGCAGCGCAAGGAGATGCGCATGCAGAGGTGCATGGAGGGTCACAACAAGTGCCCACAATAGTTGTTCCTCCCGAAGTAGGGGCACATCAGGAAATCGACAATCAAGGCGAGGTATCATTTGAGGAAGCCACTCCTCCTGATGATCCTTCATTGTCTTCCACAACCCTAGCAAGGAAGAGATCAAGGGTGGTGTCTACATCCTCTTCAAGCACACCTCCTTCTGATGATACGGATCAAACTTGGGAACCAGCACCACAGCCGTCTGAGAGTGAGGCACACCATGATCCAACAAAGGTACTTAAGCGTAAAAGGAAGCTCGTCCAAAGTCTCAGACTTATGGAGTGTGATGAGGCTCAACAAGAAGTGGCGGATACTGCTGCTGATGAAGACTCTGCCAACGACGACCCAGTCATCATAAAGGTCACTGCAGCCCCAGCGGGCATGCAGCAAACAGACATTTTGACCCTAGCCCGAAGAGCTGCTGCGCGTGATGATGATGATGATGATGTTGTCGATGAGGAGGCAGTGGAAACACCACAATCATTGGAGTTAAGTAGTACACCAACTCGTCCCGCTTCCATATTTCTTTCTGGCAAGAAGAGACCTGCGTCAACCTCGACCTTAATTAGTGGCGGTGAAAGTGGAAAACGTACAAAAGTTGGCCAATCCAGATCCTCCACTTCATCTGGCATTAGCTTCATGACCACCACCACCACCAGTATCGCCGCCTCCTCCAGGTCCCACAGACACTTCAAGTCCCCAGTTTGGGACTTCTTTACTGTTTGTCCCAAAAATCCAAGGTTTGCCATTTGTACCCTTTGTAAGCTTGCAGTTAGTCGTGGTAAGCCAGGTAGCAACTATGGTACCGGCGGCCAGAGTGGTCATCTTGACAGAAAGCACGGTGTCCAATGGTTTGCGCACCTAGCTGCGATCAAGAAAGGCCAAAATCAAGGAAACGTTGATGTTTCATCTGATGTTGACGAGCAGGAAGAAGACGTGTCAAACACTTCCCTTACACCCAGTACCCCTCTCAGCAGCACACCCAATGTGAGGCACACTAAGAGTGTTGGAGCGAGTGAGACACCAACGCACAAAAGTTCACCAGCGAGCAAAATTGGGTCAACGAAGTCATTATCAGCCCGTAAATGCTTGGTCCAGGCCAACATTAGAACAATGCTTACTTCAGACGTGCCATATGAACGCAACCACCCACTGACGCGTCTGTATAACACTAAGCTGGCTAAAATGCTAGCTGTGGACCTTCTACCTTTTTCTTTTGTAGAAGCGGTAGGTTTTCTTGAATTAGTTGCAACGCTCTGCCCTAAATGGAAGGTTCCGAGCCGGTTCTATTTTGCCAGAGTTGCGGTTCCAGCACTACATGAAGATGTGCTGCAGGCGATTGGGGCAGCTTTGCAGAAGAGTGCTGTTCACACAATACATCTGACAACAGACATGTGGACCAGTGGCCCAGGCGATGATTACATGTGCATCACTGCACACTGGGTCTCTTTTTCAGGTGTTATAGCAAAGCTAAACGCAGGTGTTGACCCGGACCAAGTTTTCAAAGCTGCTCGGAAACATGCAACACTAGCCATGTTTGCCTTGGAGAAAAGTCACACAGCAGAAAACCTTTTGGAAGAGTTTGACAAAAAGGTGTTGTCAATGCTATCCCCCCTAAAACGCAAGATTGGTTATGTTTCCACGGATAATGGCGCCAATGTAGTTAAGGCCATGTCACAGGGTCACCATGTTAGAGTGCCGTGTTTGGCGCACTGTATCAACCTGGTAGTTCAAAAATTCTTGAGTGATAAAGAGAGTCCAGCGTTCGAGGTAATGGCCACCTGCCGCAAAATGTGCAACCATTTCAGCCATTCTTTTAAGGCCCGGAAGCATCTGCGGAGACTGCTACTTCAACGTGGAATGCCAGTGAAAGCACTCATCCAGGAGGTGGCAACACGTTGGAACTCAACCTTCTACATGCTTGAGCGTCTGCATGAGCAGTATACGGTACTCGATCACTATTTCTTGACAGAGGCTACATCTCAGAAGGAGGACCTGCGGATGAGTAAGGCGCAATGGGCCATAGTTAAAAGCCTGACAGACATGCTTCGTCCTTTTGAGTTCTTCACGCGTGCAGTCAGCCAGGAGGACTGTAATTTGGGAAAAGCTATCCCATTGTTGTGCATACTGGAGCACCAACTGATGGCGGTTTCTTCTGAGTTTGAAAAAGATGAAAAAAAAAAAAAACATTTCATTTTGTCTGAGAAATTATTACATCGCCTACGTGGTGATGAACGTCTTAAAAACATCAACTCAGATCAGCATTACATTTGTGCTACTATTCTGGATCCACGCTACAAAAAGGCGCTGGCAGACAACGCATTCTTTCCTTTCGCTGATGCAGATGTTCAAAAGTACAAACATTGGTTAGCCTGGTCAGCCAAGAGGTTTGAAAAAGAACGGCAGGTTATTGAAGGAGAAGCCAGTACATCAGCATCAGCATCAGCAGGCCATCCGCAGTCACAAGAATCCACTTCTGCACCTGTGGCTGGGGCACAAGTGACCTCTCAGCCGTTAAAGACACCGGCAACTGGATCATCTGCACCACACACAATGACAACACTAACAGTGGCTGGGGAGGAGGATTGGCTAAGTTTGATGGGGTATGGTTCTCTAAAAAATGTCACAGGCACAGCAAAAAGTAAGCAAAGTGGAGGAACAGTTGATGACCTTGAGTCGATGGTGCAGGACTATCTGAATGACTCAACAGTGGTCTTTCTTAATGAGGAGCCATTGCAGTATTGGCATGGCAAAAAACAATTGTGGCCACAGCTCTACAACCTGGCTATAAACTATTTGTCTTGCCCACTCGCAAGTGTGTCTTCTGAACGTGTTTTCAGTGCTGCTGGTGGCATTGTAACTGCCAAACGGAGCCGCCTATCGCCCAAAAATGTGGAGCGGCTGACAATGATCAAGATGAATCAGCACCTCATACCACCAGATTACAAAGTGCGAGAAAGCACGCCACATGAAGACGATGAGGACAGCAACGTAGATGAGGGGATTTTTTCTCTGTTCGGTGCCACTGACCTCATCCAGCCTGAATTCGCAGAGTATGATGACGAAATCTTGTTCTTATTCCCTGACACCGAGCCCTGAAAATGAGACAATCAATCAAGAACTTTCTTTTTCGTCCTTATTCACTTTTATTCCTGTGTGCTTTGTGTCTCTCTTTCTTTGTTTTGCACAGTTAATTTAATTCAAACTTTAATCACCTAATCCCAAAAAGAAGACCATCATCAGAACTGTCTTCACTTGTTTGCTTATTGATTTGAAGGTGCCGCAGTCTACATTCCTCAGGTTCACAAGTTCTGAAGAACATGCTCCTCTATCCTCCTCCTCCAGACTGCGATTTCCCTCCAAGCAGAGTGCTGGATTACGCACAATGAAGAAAGACTCAGCACTTGTGGGGGTGTTGTACTTCTTTGCGGGTGAGTTGACGGTTTTGGGCCCATTGCTGTGAAGCTCTAATAATGGACAAAAGTGTTTTGGACCAAATATGAGGTGAAAATTTCTTGCCGTTTTTGCTGACTTGCTTGCCTTTGAGGTGCTCTTTGGCGGGGTTCCGGGGGTTTGTGTGTAATTTTTGGTGTCTGTCGAAGCACTGCTGCGACAGTCTAATCTTGATTGCATTTGCTTTTCAGGAAATCCGTGGTGGAAAACAGGAGTTATGATGATTGATGATGACCTAGCTGCACAGCGCGTTACTTTGGACCGAAGGCCGAGAGATATTGTAAGTATGAGATTTAGCTTTTTCGCTGTTTGGGGGTGTTGTCGGGTGTTTTTTTGCGGGTGGGTTGGCGCCGGCGGGTCTTGCCTGGGGCATTCCTGGGAAGGTCTAATACCGGATACAAGTATTTTGGACAAAATCCATAAGGAACAGCCTTTTTTTTGCCATTTCTTCAGACATCTTGCTCAATGTAGCTTTTGGGGGGCTTCCTGCTGTTCGTGGGTGGGTTGCGGCCGGGGTCTCTGTCGAAGCACTGCTGCGACAGTCCAATCTTGATTGCATTTGCTTTTCAGGAAATCCGTGGTGGAAAACAGGAGTTATGATGATTGATGATGATGACGACCTAGCTGCACAGCGCCGCGTTTGGACCGAAGGCCGAGAGACATTGTAAGTATGAGATTTAGCTTTTTCGCTGTTTGGTGGTGTTGTGTCGCGTGTTTTTTTGCGGGTGGGTTGGCGCCGGCGGGTCTTGCCTGGGGCTTTCCTGGGAAGGTCTAATACCGGATACAAGTGTTTTGGACAAAATCCATAAGGAACAGCCTTTTTTTTGCCATTTCTTCAGACATCTTGCTCAATGTAGCGTTTTGGGGGGCTTCCTGCTGTTCGTGGGTGGGTTGCGGCCGGGGTCTCTGTCGAAGCACTGCTGCGACAGTCTAATCTTGATTGCATTTGCTTTTCAGGAAATCCGTGGTGGAAAACAGGAGTTATGATGATTGATGATGATGATGACGACCTAGCTGCACAGCGCCGCGTTTGGACCGAAGGCCGAGAGACATTGTAAGTATGAGATTTAGCTTTTTCGCTGTTTGGTGGTGTTGTGTCGGGTGTTTTTTTGCGGGTGGGTTGGCGGGTCTTGCCTGGGGCATTCCTGGGAAGGTCTAATACCGGCTAGAAGTTAGTTGGACAAAATCCATAAGGAAACACCAGTTTTGGCACTTTGTAAGTTAGGGTTCGTTAGGGTTAGCCCTAGCAGCAGGATTGCATGTGTTTAGGGGGGTTCTATTGCAACGCGGTTCTGTTGTTGTAGAGCACTGTTGGAGCGATGCTGGCTATGGATACTTTTGCTTGCAGGCAAGTGGTTTGAATACAATCCACGGTCTGTATTTGGGTCTACTGTTACTTTCAAAGTACGTTTTGTAACCATTTTTCTGCTAGGCATCATCAAAGTGTGACTTTTTGAACCACACAGCGTACATACCTTTTATTTATTTATCAGTGGTATTGTAATAGCACTTCCTGTTTTCCGTTCAATAATTACAGGCCGGGTTTCAGTCAACATCCGCCAGGCAGGCAGTGGACAGGGTGTCTCTTCTGTCAGTGGTCACCACCACATTGATGGACGAAGCGTCAGCTGGAATGGAGGAGTGCCGCCAATAAGAGGAATTGTTTGCTGCATGCAACTTACTTACCAATTTCAACAGGACAACTCCAACAACATACGCAATACAGATACAGTATCCATTGTTGTCTTTTATTCTATGAGTGTGACTGCATGTGCTTACCTTTACTTTGTAACCAAAGATTGTCTGTAAACTCTGTATCTTCAATTATTGTTTGTCCATGCTCTGCTTTTTTTTTCTTCTCTCAACAAAACCTACCCAAAAAGAAACCCCCATTCCCATCCATTTTACAAACCCTAACCCTCTTCCCCCGGGCTGTGTTGTTTTGCTTGATGTCTGACTAAAATGACATCAATAATTCCACACACTTGCTGGGGAGGATAAGGTGATAGCAGCAACAGGCTGGTGAAGGAATACGAGGATATCTTCTAGACTTACTCAGCTTCAGTACTATATCTTCTAGTAGTAGTAGCCAATGTCAAATAAATTCAACGCAAGTACTAGTTATACTTGCAATACTTTACCATTTGTTAGGCTACATTATGGCACTGTTCTAGTGTACTGTCACCTGCTATTTTCTCGATCGTACCGTAACCGTTGTAATGCTACAGTAAGGAGTACAAACAAGGTTTCGTTTTCTTTTTTTCCATAGGCATGCAACTGCCACTGTGTCACACCACTAGTAACACCGCAATGAGGAAATGTCACCCGCCCAGGAATGACAACGTTAATCCCCATTTCACCTGGAGCCAGCCCTGGGCCTAGCCCTAATTTCTAACACAAATTACAGGTAAGATAAGCGTTTGGTGGGAGGTAGTATAATGGAGTATTATTTCGGAGTAGACAAGAGTTTGACGGTTGTACTACTAAAGTCCTACGACTGTTCAGGAAAACAAAGTTACTGTTACACCCCCGCCCCCCACCCACCAGACTGAAAAGCAGTAAAAAACAGGTATGGTCAGATAAAGTAGTTGAAAAATATATTTATTTATCCCTAACAAAATAATCTCCCTCACCCACCCTAACCCCAACGATTGTCTCTGAAACGTCCCAAAACGATCCCAACTCCCAAATCCCACCCCCCAAAAGTCTATAAAAAAAGGGCAAGGGACACTCCACTACTGGAGGGTGCTGGTGCTGGTGCATGATGCGGCATGGGCATCATACTCCTTGCGGAGGGTGGCAAGCTCGGAGCGGAGGCCCTTAACCAAGGTCTTATACCTCAGGACCTCCTGCTCCAGGTTGGACATGCGGACTCGTAGGCGGTGTTGGCGTTCCTTGCAGCTCCTGTGGGGGGCAGCTGGTGTTTCCGGTGCTTGGCGGTGGCGGTCGGCTTTCTTAGCCCGGCTCGGTCCCGCTGGTTTAGTCACGGAGGAGGATGCAGTCGAAGATGTTGCCCCGCTCGACTGCGTGTCCTCCTCCTCCTCCAGGGCCACCAGCCGCCGATACTCGGCGACTGTGGCCTCCAGCCTCCGTTGCCGGGCCAATCTAGCCTGCTCCCTCCTTGTTGTTGATTTGGAAGAAGGAGCAACTATATGAAGAAAGAAAGACATAGTCTGTAACCAATGCTCCTTATTAATAACACAAAGTGATTGAGCCGAAAGTTGGGTCACAGAGTACAAGTAGCAAATTGAAAGCACAGTACATAACTATTGAGGACAGTATCTATGTAACCCTCCCACTTCTGCATCCTTGCTCTAACAGTAGTGGTAGTTTAATGAACTAATTCTACGACCACTATGGACTTCCATTACAGTCGACTATGACAGTACACCAGTCTTATTCTTCTTCTTCTCTCTTGTTTAGGGAAATGGGTACGTTATCTTATGCAAGCCGGCAGAATGACATGGACACAGCACAGTGAAGTTGCACCCGAGAAAAAAAGTTGCACACCATGATGATGGAGACAGACTTGCGTTACTGTACCGGTCCAGTACATGCAGGTGGTGAAGCTATTACTTTTCTATTACGGGTGGCACTGAGAATACTCTGTTACAAGGGCTACTGCTTAATTAATTTACCTTTCACCCTACAGTGCAAATGAGTACTAGAAAAGGAAACTGAAGAAGCTAACTAATTTGATTATCTATCACTTCACATGGGACGTATTTAATGACAGATGAGATGACTTTAGGTGCTTTGCTTAATATTGAGTGAACACAGTGATACACCCACACATGAATGACGTACTACAAGTAAACTAAAGTTATTAAGAGAGGTACGGAGTGTCCACCGTAATAACCAGATATATGCTGTGAATGCAAACGCAATACAAAGTACTGCTACTATTCATGGAAGTATTGGACACATTTACAATTTCTTTTCCTTGCCTTCCCTGCACTGGGACGGACGTGCGGGTGCGGTGGTACATGCTCTTCAAGGTAACACTTACTTCACCTGGCGACCATCTACTCTCTCTAGATACACATTTGCTATGTAAGAGTCAGAGAATACCATGCTCCAGGCATCCATTCATTCAAAGTATACGCACACATACAGTTTCTGTTTCACCCACCCAGGCTGCTGTCCTTCCACCCATCCTTGCTTCATCATTGACCCAGCCATGCACCATACCATATTCTTTCCTTCCCAGCCACCTCTGGGTCCAAGCAAACACATATCGTTCTTCTTTGCCAGCCATCATACAAGTTCGCGTCCCACTTACTTACACCCTTCTTTCGCTTTTCGTTCATCCCATCCATCACGTTCGTCTAAGAACTTATTGGGATTCTTCTCACCAAAAACTTCACAGCTAAGTCGAAGTACATTTCGAGGAGGCTACTACCTGGTTGATTTGTAATTGTAATACACCCGTGCAGAAAGCACACTATGCAGTCTTCAATCTCAATAAGTAAGGAATATATAGCTTACCTGTTTCCGCCACCACCGTTTGATCCCCCACAGGAACGGCCACCAGCTCTTCTACCGCCGCATCCTCCCCAGAGGCCTCCGAGTCCAAGTCCAACACATCAGCCACCTCCGCGCTGGCCCCGTCACCAGATGTTACACCTACAAAGTACATTTAAGAAAGTTAGAATACACCACTCACTACTATATAATATTTGGTCTAGGAGAAATGTTAAAAAAACAGAATACAATGTAATAATTTGTGACTGTCTACTCCATAGTAAAAATGTCCCATTTTCCAGGGAAGGCTGTTGTCTTGCTGCACTTTTATGCACAACTGATGAATGCTTGCTTTTGATTTTTAACACGCACCACTTTTTCTCCTAACAGACAGAAGCTTGACTCCTGAGTCCTAAGAACACGACCAGGATCAAGTTCAAAGTAGGTGAGAGTTCGGCTCGACCACAAGAAATGTGTCCAATTAATCGTCAACACTAACCACTTTTCCGTTTACAGTTAAATAGTTTTATGACAAAGTAGATTTCAATAAATGTGTTTACTTTTAATAAAGCTTTTACACTTAAATAGACTCTGTGGTTTTTGTTCCTCTAGACTAGAGTGGATGAGCTAAAGGTTTTGGAATTTTTGCAAGCATGAGTGCCTCTGACACTTCTTGACTGTGCTGTGACTCCGTACTACTCTCTTGTCCTGCGTACGATAATCTAGAGATCATTGGGGATCTATAATCGGTGACTTCGGGAGCTGAATGACTCTGCCACACTATCTAGTCAGTAAGGAGACAGTGCATAGAGGTATTGCTGAATATAATGGGAGTCCAATGGAATTGCCAAATGTCCAATCTTAGTTAGCTACACAGACAGACTAATAAGAATAGTCTAGTAATACCACAGGGAGTCATCATATTCGAGGCAGGATAAGAATTTATATCCAGTCTACAAGAAGATCAAAGACGATTTAGAAAAAATCGAATGAGGAACGCTAGGAAAAAATAGGTACTGTTTAGTAAAATGTAAACTTACTGGGGCCAGCAAAGGAGCCCTCGCCTGCCCGATCCTGGCCTGCATCCTCAGCACCCTCCTCCTGTGTCCTCTTGCCCTTGGGGGGAGCTGATGTACAACATGAAAGAAAGAAAAACCATAAAACATGGATGAGATTTTTCAACCAAATCAAACATTTCAAAAGAACAATAACAACATATTTTGGAAAAATAGCAAATAGATAGACAACTATTCCACGGGATCTATCTCATGTGGTATACTACGTTATTCGTATTGCCTGATTTGCGGAACGTTGACTTAGAAAGTTCCTATGTAACTCAATAAACAGACTACTAAAGAGGTTTGCCTAGGCCTGGCACTGCAGGCAGTAGTGCACAACACGTGACAGACAAAGTCCATCCTGCTTGCAGATCAGTGAATACTCAAACTATCAATCCACCCGCCACCACCGCCACTATTTCTTCTGATAGCCATGTGACTGTCTAAAGGAAGGACACTGGACTTCAGTCTGTTGGGGCTGATTTATAAGTCCCTTGCGGAAGTTGCGGCTGATTTTCCTCCATTGTTGCGTGCCTTTTCTGACGCAGCGGCAGAACAAAAGACTCGCCATGGTGTTGGTGCGGCGTATATATTAAAAAAAAAAACACATATGGGCATATGGGCGATGCATCACGTTGTAAAGCCCTGCGCCATCAGGGGGCGTTCCGGCGCAAGGGAGGGCGTACCTGCGCAGGAACGAATCCTAAAAGTGGCTGAGGGAAATCTACAAGATGTCAATCAGTCATTTTTATGACAATGATGCATGACTCAAACCCTGCGCGCTTGAAGCCGACGTACGGCTTGATGCAGCATTGGGGAGATAGGGTACCCCAGAGCATTGCTGGAGCTGCGCCATCGTTGGCACGCAACTCCAGCAATGCGCTGCCTTTACGGCACAGATGCGTAAGGCTTCTGCGACGTTTTGGGCCAATGGGTGGTGGTGGCATGGCACACAATTACTGCCGCATCCCTGCTACTTTGCAGGGATGCGCCGGTAATTGAAAATATGACCCTTACTGTCTAGCATTACGCAGTTCTTTTCTTTACAGTACACTGATACATAATTTCTCAGGCCAATGAAATGCTTCTGAACACAACATACAAAACAAAGAAGCATAGTAGCAAGCAAGGCTACTGAGAAGGAGAGCAGTGCACCTGAAAATGAAATGCATAGAAGATTTTGAAATATAATTTACCTCAATGTAATCGGCAGCATTATTGCTCTTGGTAAAGAACAAAGATTTGCAAATAACAGAGCAGGATAAAACAGAGTAGTAAATGTACTACTACTACTACTCACCAAGCCCGGGGACCTCTACGCCGAGCGCGTCCAGCAAGTCCCGCTCCCGGTCCATGACATCGGTCCAGCGGTGGGTGGCCTGGTTATATGTGCGCCGGACCCCAGAGATCTTGTACATGGCCCGGCACACCTTCTCCCACCGCTGGCGGCGCTCCCGGATGCCATAGCCGGTCGCGATCTTGCCGCCTCCCAGGATCGTCTTGGGGAGGCGGCGCTGGACATGGAAGATCAGTGCCGCCACTTCCTCCGCGCTAAAGATCTCCCTCGGGACCACTTGCTCCCCCCTTAAACGCCCGCACGGGAGCCGGGCACGGGGTGCGGGACCCTTCCCCTTCTCAGGGTGCTTCCCGGCTCCCTTTACCATGGTCTGGGCAGAAATAAACTTAAATGATAAAGAAGAAATAGAATAGTGAAGAAGAAAATAAAAGAGTTTAAAAAAGTAGTTTAAAAGTAACTAAAAGCTGCAGAAAACACAAAAATATAGAGCTAGAAAAATAGAGGGTTAGATAATAAGTAAAATTAGATCAAAAAAACTTCAAACAAGCAAAGGATGGCAGAGATTGAGAGAGGATAGAGAAAGCATGCCCAGAACCATAGCAATGAATGAGAAACAAGATGGCCGCGCCCGTTCACGACCGCGTGGGTAAGTTCGCGCGAGATTTTCCTTGCGAGTACGCGCGAACTTGTACTCGCGAGCAGCACACTTTGCGAGATTACACATAGCGGGCGGAAACGGAATTACGTCACGCCAACAAGATGGCCGCGCCCGTGTACGACCGATAGGGTAACTTGGCAAACGAATAGCTAGAAGCGCCTCGCGAACACGCGCAAGATCACGCGAACATACACGTCGCAACAAAAACAATTTTGTATTCGCACGTATTCGCGGCTTCCGAAATCGATCTCGCACGGATTCGCGCCCCAAATAACGCGCGAAATTGCAAAAAAAACGATTTTAGCTAAAATGAAAGCAATGAGCAGGTGCAAAAGTTCAAACTTAACATTAGTAACATTCAAGGTAGTGCTTCCTGATGGGCCCCTCCAGAGTTTGCAACAATTCTATGACCCTGCTATGACCCAAACAGCAGGCTCATAGAATAGCACCATAAAGGTCCTGTAAAAAAAAAATTTCACTGCAACAAAAAGCAAATTACAGATAAGGAAGGAAGCAGGTGCCAGCCAGACTGGAACTTTCAAAATTACTGACACATTAATGAAACACAAATTAATTGATGGCAGTTGAAGAAGGGCAGGTGTGCTAGCTTTTTTCAACCACCATAATCTACAGTAATAAATAAACCTAATAGGTGCCTGTGAGGATGTACTAGAGGGTGGCATGGGTGTCCCAGAGGGTGGCAGTGGTGAAACAGAGGGTGCTGTGAACCTGTGATGATAAACCAGACGTAGAAACAACATAGTCGCGGCCGTTGCAAGCCGAAAAGTAAGTTCGCAATTGCGAACTTGTCCCAAAATCGGCGCGAACACGCGCCAACACAAAAAACGGAAAAATCCGCAAGTCCGCTAGAGTTCGCGGATCTTCGCGGATTGCGAATCCGTAAATACGCAAGTTCGCGGATTGCCAATCCGCAAAATCCGCCCATGCTTACTTGCGGGTAGCATGTTAGAGGGCGGTCATGTTGTCGGTGGTCTGGTCGAGGAGCCAGGCTTTCTCGAGGGTGCGGCAGGTCTTCTTGGAGTCCTTGAGGTCGTCGGTGAACCAGGATGCCTTCTTGCTTCTGGGTCTGCTGGGAGGGTTCTTTAGTGGCGCGAGGTCATCGGCGCAGGCGGTCAGCCACTGTGTGAAGTTGCGGGCTGCTTCGTTGGGGTCCGTTGTGTTGGCGGGTGGGCTCTGACTGAGGGAGGTGGTGAGCTGGTCTGCGGTGATCTTGCTCCAATTCCTGTGAGGTACCTGTTGCGGGTGGTGGTGGGTCATGGATCTTTTGAAGCTGAAGTGGACGCAGCTGTGGTCGGTCCAGTGGAGTCCGGTGGCGTGGCTGAAGGTGATGTACTTGCTGGAAGAGAAGACGGGATCAAGCGTGTGGCCGGCGTAGTGGGTGGGGGTGTTGACCAGTTGCTTGAGTCCGAGGTTGGCGAGGTTTTCCAGCAGGGCGGTGGTGTTGCGGTCCTTGTTGTTCTCCAGGTGGAAGTTGAGGTCCCCGAGGAGGATGTAGTCGGTGGAGGGGAGGGCGTGCGGGCTGATGAAGTCTGTGATGTCTTCGCTGAATTGTGTGTGTGGTCCCGGGGGTCTGTAGACGAGGGTGCCTCTGAGGGTCGTCTTAGGGTCGGTGTGAATCTGGAAGTGGAGATGTTCGGCTGCGGCGAAGGAGTCGTTGGCGTCGGTCATGATGCGGATGGTGTTCCTGTGGACGATGGCGATGCCACCTCCGGTCTGGTTGATGCGGTCCCTCCTGATGATCTTGTACCCATCCGGGATGGCGATGGCGATGTCGGGTGCAGAGGAGGCGTTCATCCAGGTTTCCGTGAGGAAGGCGACGTCCAGTGATGTAGCGACGAGGAGGTTCCAGAGTTCCACGGCGTGTCTGTGGACGGAGCGGGTGTTGATCAGGATGCACTTGAGGTGGTTGCTGCTGGTGTTTGTCTTGGCGGGTGCGGGGCAGGTTCGGAGGCAGGTGAACTTGCAGGTGAAGCAGGTGAAGGGTCAGTGGGTGCATCTCAGGGTGGCTCGGCAGCAGGCGTGGGTCCGGCCGGCATGGAGTGCATTGAGAGTGGCGGCGTCGTAGGTCAGTCGGGTCGTCTTGCCTCGGCGGGGAGGGCCAGGGGTCCTGGCGCTGGGCGCGGGCCAGGCGCGGACGGGCGCAGACGGGCTTACCTTTGGCGCACCTTCGGCGCTCAATCGGTGCTCCCGCTGTGCGCGTCCGCTGCGCGGTCGCTCTGGGGGCGTCATAAGTAAGGAGCCGGGAGGGAGGAGCAGCTGGGTGGCGGGAGCGGGGCGGCGAATGGAATCACAGGGGGGCGGGGCCGCAGGGAGGCAGCGGCGGGAAATTCCAAGAAGCAGCGGGCAGCGGGAAATTCCCAGGAGCAGCGGGAAATTCCCAGGAGCAGCGGGCAGCGAGCGAAGGAATCTGTAGGCAGGAGGCGGCAAAGGCAGGCAGGAGCGGCAGCAGTGAGTGGGGCGACCAAGCCCTGTGGAGGGCTGAGCGGTCACACTCTGTGGTCCCCTACGGTCCCCTTAAGTAAGGAGCCGGGAGGGAGGAGCAGCTGGGTGGCGGGAGCGGGGCGGCGAATGGAATCACAGGGGGGCGGGGCCGCAGGGAGGCAGCGGCGGGAAATTCCAAGAAGCAGCGGGCAGCGGGAAATTCCCAGGAGCAGCGGGAAATTCCCAGGAGCAGCGGGAAATTCCCAGGAGCAGCGGGCAGCGAGCGAAGGAATCTGTAGGCAGGAGGCGGTAAAGGCAGGCAGGAGCGGCAGCAGTGAGTGGGTCGACCAAGGTCCCAGGTTTGAGAAAGACCTCCCCCTGGGCCAGAGAAATCTTACCAGGACTGGCCAGGTTCCAAGCAAGCATTCTCACAGAAGGAAGGAGCTCTCACATTTCCTTCTCCAAATCTCACATGTTCCAGCCTTTATCTTGACGAAGCTCACAGCTCACAAAGCCTTTCAGAACACATAACCAATCCCTCACCAAAAGAGAAAGACCTTGAAAGTGAATAACCCAAGCAACTTGCAAGCGTTGCAGTGCACGCAGAAAAGATGAAGCAAGGCAAAGGCCATGTCAAAGCCAATAGTAAGCACTTCATAATTCTCATTCAACACCGAGCACGTGTACATCACTGCACACAACACTGCACTCCAAAACCAAAGAGTACATTCCACAACTCTCTCTCCCTTTCACGCTTTCAAATCCAGACGTTCTATTCTTGGCAAGACTGTCTTACTCCATGACAGCTCCCACTGAAAGACAGCAAGATTACAAGAAAGAAGAGTAGCAAGGCATATGCAGGACCGTCGTACATTCAGGTTAGGATGAAATAACACACTAAAGTCAGTTAAAATAATGGTAGTCAAAGGTCATCACTGGGTGTCAAACCACAAGAGTGCCTCTAGCACTACAACACCATGATGCAAGGGTGCCTGCATTGGCGCTAGGCACCAAATTGTGTGACTGCAGAAAGGACAGGAATGCACAGTATCTTATAAATACAGTCCAATCCTGCCCTTTTGGCATAGGGCAACGTAGCAAAAATACTTGCGGAGCTGCCCTACACAATTTCATTGTAAATGAGGCCCATAGATTTTAGTAATATCTAGAATCTATGTAATGCATTTTGTATCACAGAACTGTCCCTTCAATACATTCTCAGGGATAGTACGCACTATGTAAATACAATGACAATTAAAAGCAAGCACTTCACAGCTCAGTTAACTCTGTGCACTACCACTCAAAAAGCTTCAAGTGATTTAATCAATTAACTGCAAAACCATTCTCCTTTCCTTAGAAATCAAAGCCAGGTAAACAGCTAAACACATCTTTCTGCCAGTGTGCTGCTGGTCTGAAAGAAATGCAAATGGGCACTGGTTAATCTGCAAATCCTTTACATTTGCAGATTAACCTGTTGTGCACATTTGCATTTCTTTCAGGCCAACGGCTGGAGTTTAAGATAATCTTCCAAATTAGTAAAGCCCAATTATTCATGGTAGAATGAGGCTGGGACAGATTGTGGGATAGCCAGCAGCATTCTTAAGAATATATTCTTCATTATTTGAAGGGGTTTACTATTGGTATGTCCCCAAACTCCAGCACCAAACGAAGTAATAGAACGTAATTTGCTTTTAAATACACACAGTGGTTCTTCTATTGGCCTAGGTCCGATTATTTTAGAAAACCTAAAAACGGCATCAATTGACCTTTCGAAATTGAAGAGCTCTTATGTTCAACAAAACTTTTCAGATAAAATCAGCATCCACAGCAACTCCTAAGTATGTCAAATGTGGGGAGGTTTTTACATTTCAGAGCCCCCTAATAAGAATTTCTTTGTTTTGGCTCACTTTGGGCCACATTTCATTATGAACGATTTTGTGTGCTTTATCTCAAGTCACAGGTTTTCCATAAAACTATTAAAAGCATCAAGTAAAATTTGAAGTCCATTAGCAGTTCTGGCTATGAGCACTGCATCATCTCGTAGAGCAAGAGAGGGCCATATCGAGAAGCAAACTTTGGCATGTCCCTCCTCAACCCACACAGATAAGCCTCAAGACCATTCGTATAAAAAAGAGAATGAGGGCCAGGACACAGCCTCACCTTACCCTGGCCTGAGAGGGAAATTCATCTGTAAGTAGCACATCCCTATTGAATCGTACCTTGGCTGTGGTGTTCTCATGAAGTCTAGAGAGGTTAATAATGGCACTGTCAGAATTATTCCCGAAATCCGAGACGCTGCTGGTACCCATCACTGTACTTCGTTAGCTATCGCCCAGGCCTTCGCGGGTTACTATTCTCAGCTCTATTCAGCCCTTCCCCCTGGGGCCTCTCTAGCCGACCTACTGGATAGATCCGGTACCCATCTCTCTTGCTTACCCAAGACCGACTCGGCGGACCTTGATCTTCCGGAGGAAGTCCAAGGTGCTATCTCCCTACTTAACCCTGGAAAGACGCCAGGTCCTGATGGTTTCCCACAGGAATATTATGCGACATACTGCAACGTATTGGTTCCTCACCTGGTCGACCTCTTTTAACATGTGGTAGAGACAGGCTCTTTCCCCCCAGAGACTGATGTTGCCACAATTGTGGTCATTCCGAAAACTCAACCGCTCTCCCTTTCTTACACGGACTATCGCCTGATCTCGCTCGTCAACACTGAAATAAAAAAAATTGCTACAGCGTTGGCGCAGCGTCTTCGCCTTTTGTTGCATGAATTGATCCACCCGGATCAGTGTGGCTTTATGCCCGCTCATGGCACCCAGCCCTCACTTTCGATGTCTTATCCGAGTCGTGTACTCGAGTCCTATGGCAAGAGTCCTGACTAATGGCGCCTTCTCAGACACATTCCCCATTCGCAGAGGCACCCGCCAGGGATGCCGCCTTTCACCGCTCTTATTTGCGCTAGCGATGGAGCCGTTGGCATGCCTCATACGCAATGATCCCCAAATCCGAGGATGGTCCTGGGACCCCGGTCAGATTGACAAAGTTGCCTTCTATGCGGACGATGTTCTGCTTTTCCTGGCCACCCCGGAGACCTACGGCCCACGCTGTTTGGAGGTGCTTTGGACCTTTGAGAATGTCTCGGGTCTACGCCTCAACCAGGTGAAGTCCACCTTGGTTCCCCTCCACCCCTCGAAAGCCTGCTTTGACTGGCAGTCTACTATCCCCCTGCAGAGGCAATTGTTTAAATATCTGGGGATCTGGATAACCTTGCTTCCAGAACTGGAGTGGGCTCTCAAACTCACACCCCTGATCACGAAAGCCAAATCTGACCTTAAGCGGTGGCAGTCCCTCCTGCTTAACCCCCAGGGTAGAGGAGCGCTTTTTAAAATGATGATCCTCCCCCGTTTTTTATACATCCTTCAAAACACCACTTTTCATCTCCCGGGTATCTGGTTCTGTGAGTTTGACGGAGTACTTACAAAGTTTCAGTGGGTGAATGTGAGACCACGTATGGCCTTGGCCCACAGTCGAAAACCTCCTTTGATGGCGATATGGGGGTGACCAACCTTCACCTCTACTATCTGGCTACCCGAATCATTGTCGTACACGACTGGTTCGCTGGAGGCTGGTCCAATCCGGACTACCGGACCAAACTCAGAACTATTTCCCACGGATTCTAGCTTACCTGTATGGGACCCCTATTCCACAGAACATCCCACCTGTCACCAGAGTGGTACTAACGGCCTGACGCTCTGCTCTGTGCTCCACGCAATGGGACAAGAAAATCACTCAACACATGCCTCTGTGGCATGGTACGTGGCTGCACGAAGTATCAGTTCTCCGAGGGTTCCAACAGTGGGATCGGATCGGGATTACACTCCTTGGGGACGTCTGGGTGGGGGACCACATTAGGGCCTTCTCTGACCTGCAGCAACGCTACTCCCTTCTCCCTACTCAATTTTATAAACATCTGCAACTTCGTTGCGCCCTTAATACACATGTTTCACCAGGCGCCTTGCTCCCTGAATTCAGTCCGTTGGAAGCCCAAGTCATGATGGGCAACCTGGGTAAAGGGGGAGTGTCGCGGATATACCACTCCCTTGTGAACAATGGCCGTACCACCTTAGATGCGCTGCAATCCCGCGAGAAGGGATGGGTAGGCCCCCTGGAGGAGGCAGATTGGCGAGACGCACTGATGGCACCCAAAACCCTGACGTCCTCCTCAAAACTACGCCTTATTCAGCTTTACTACCTCCACACGGCATATCTTACCCTTGCACGCCTACATAGGGCGGGCCTGCGCCCCTCATCAGATTGCACACGTTGTGGTCATGCTCAGGTCGATTTCTACCACATGGTCTGGCAATATCCCTGGTCTCACCTCCTTCTGGGCTGGTATAGAATCTGACCTCACGTACACTCTGGGGAGGCAGGTCCCACACGATCCCTTACGTCTCCTCCTAGGGGTATTTGATGGCTTGGATTGTTCTCGCGCCGACAAATGTTTCTTGGGTACGGCTGTTGAAGTGGCCAAACGAGATATCGCGGTACAAAAGGGGGTGGTGATGGACGGAGCATCTGAACCAATCAAACACTCACACCCAGTCAAAAGATCTGGGTTTAATCCATCACCGTTCTTTAGCCCACTCTGCCACCCCAGTTCAGACATGGCCATATGCAAATCAGTCTGAACCTGTGCCCCATGGGAACAGTCCAGCCCGAACTGCCAAGCCGTGCCTTCCCTTGACCGGTCTGACCCTGTGCCCCATGGGAACAGTCCAGCCCGAACTGCCAAGCCGTGCCTTCCTAGGACCGGTTTCTGGTTACAGGCCTAGCCTCCCACAGTACGTAAATGGCGCCAAGGTGTGGACTGGTGCGCGGCCCAAGAGGAACCCCTCTTTGAAGCCCTAGGCTGCCCTGAAAAGTTTGATAAGGTTTGGGGAAAATGGTTGAACTTGCTGGGTTGATCTTTATACTGGTTTCTAGCTCTTATTGTTGCTCTTTTTCTTCGTACGAGATTCAATGGTTATATACTCAGATCGGGCCTCCTGCTGTCTGTTGATGATGGACATTGATGTATTGTGCACCCTTTCTGCTGTCTTCCTATGTTTCGTTTCTACAAATGCTAATAAATTGATTTTCAAAAAAAATGATGGCACTGTCAATCCCTAGGCCACAATGGGCTACAATCCATCTTGGTCAAAAGCACATGTTAGGTTCATAAAAGCAAGAAGAACACAACCTTTTTTTGCCTTAGTATATTTTTGCACAATAAGGGACAGATTCAGGGATCATTCTACAGTTCCCAGGCTGGGTCGAAACTTGAACTGGACGTCGGAAAACACTCAGGACTCCGATGAGCATTCCTCCAGTTTGGCCAAGATCACCCTACCCAGGATCTTTACATTGCTATCCAGCAGGGAAATCAGGTGATAACAGTGAGAGTGACTTGTGTCCCTTTGTGAAAGGGAGAACAATGATAGCCTCTTGCAAGGTTTTCACTGGGGATCCTACAATGGCCCTTCTTATTACATTTGTGATTAATGGAGTCCAGAATTCCGGTAATTATTGATAGACATCTATGGGAATTCTTTCAGGTGCTGGAACTCTGTCCAAGGAACCACATTCAATGGCAAGGGTAATGTCCTATACTTCAATAGATCGGCCTAAAACAATGGTAGCATTCGGATCATCTACCTGAGCATCTGTGGGCTGAGTCCATGAATCAACAATTTTTGAGAAATGTGTCACCCAATCATTGGGTTATATCAGTGACACCAGCCTAGGTAATTAGTCTCCCAATAAGCTTGGCGAGTTAACAACCTGCTAAAAAGCTCAGGAGTCTTTCAACATACTTGTTGCCTTAAGGTCTTCCCAGGCCTTCTTTCTTATTTCAGCCTTTCTTGAGGAAATGGCTTCTTTATATAATTTCCTCGCCAGAGTTACACCTGGTTTACCTTGTGGGTGTTTGAAAAGATCTGACATTAGTGATCCATGGGCTTTTGAGCAGGCATTATTAAAACGAAGTGGGGCTGACACTAGCCTTTGTTACACTCTTGGTTAGCCCAGCTGCCATGTAGTTATTTAATGCTGTTATTTAATGCTAAGTGGGCTTGTATAACCTCGGCGGGGTTTGTGTAGGCCTGTAAAACCATGGCAATTTTGGGTTCATTGTTAGTGACGAGGTCTACAAAAGAGGCATCCTTGTCTATTCTCTCCCATTTGATGTTGACTCCCTTCTTATTGAGTTCTAATGTAGGTTGAAGAGCATCTTCAGAGTTCTTACAAGAATTAATTCGGAGTTCCTGAATAAGAGGGTTATGGTCGCTTATACAACTAAGCAAAACTTTACACACAATTTAAGCGGCCTCAAATTCTTTGGAAATTAGAATATGATCTATGATGGAACTTATACCCCGACCCATAAACGTTGAAATCTGTCAGGACTTGGTATAATGTACATTTTGGGCAAATATCAGATTATTTGTGGATAGTACTCTATTCAATGAATCCCCACATGCCATGTACCTGAAATGAGAGAGGGGATGTTCACTAATACCACCTGATGGCATAACTTCTGGATCACACATTTGCATGTTAAAATTAGCCACCTAGATGGTTAATAATTCCAATTTATGCTCATTGTGGGCTTTATGTACTGTCTCCATCAGCCCATCCACCACCTTTGTTACTGCAGAAGGAAATATATTATGATAGAAATTTACTAGTGGTAAGTCATACACTTTATGCAGAACCATGAAAAGTACATAAAAATAGGGCCTGGAGATACCTTCATGTGCTTTAGAATGTGTTAGTGTTACTGATATGAAAGAGACAAAGCTGCCTTTAGCCCGGCCCAATTTCGAGGCAATCACTGGCACAGGAAAGGTAACATCACCATCTAGGTGAGGAGAGTCCAACAACCAAATCGCTTGACAACAGATTATTGAGTGCTGATTCCCAAGACTTAGCCAATCTGGATTACTTAGCTTTGGTCAAAGTCCGGCTATGTTCCACAATACTATATACCAGTACTTTTCCTGGGTTGTTATAGCGAGAGATGGCGATTGAATGGGTCCTGGTGGAATTACAGAGTTACTTGGCTCCAGTACGTTTTGAATGTCTTGTAAAAGTCAATCTTCTTGATCCAAGGATGAGAAAATCTCATATATATTAAAGAGAGGGAGACTATTTTGTGGGCTCTGTGGGCAATGAATCCTAGGCCCCTTCATCCCTGTGACGTTTGTTCATATTGCTGTCCTTTACCAACTCTTTCCTGAGAATGGGAGAATAACGGCCCATGAAAGAAGAGCCTGAGGTCTGATACCATCTAAGACAGTAACTATTTTAGAGAGGCTGTGGAATAGTGCCTGTACCAGCTCAGAACTCCTAAGTTGATCATTACACAGTCACCGTTTGAGGTTTTCTCCCGTGGACCGACCAATGAGACTCATCTGACAGTAATGATGTCTTTAGGTAGGACTCTATGTCAACCGGAGTGTTTCTTCAACCAATGTTGTGCCTTATGTAATAGGGAAGTGTGAGATTCAGACATTGAGGGATCTATATGTGGATCATTTTCCAAGACAATTATAAAGGGAGTGTGCTGTGGAGGTATGTGAGATTGTACATCGGGGGCTTCATTCTGGGTCATAGTGCTTGAATCATTAAGGGCACCTGACATTAGACCTTGGCCTCTGCAGCGTCAATGTTTCTCCTTGTAGACGGAAATTGAAAGGAGCAGCACTGGGGAGCTGCGGTCCATACAAATTCACACTTCCTTCATTCCGCTGTGAGGCACGCAGCAAAGTTGCAGCGGTGGATGCCTGCGCCTGGCCTAGGTGAACACTTGAGTGTGACAGGGTTTTTTTAATTTGAGAGAGAGAGAGAGATAGAGAGAGAGAGAGAGAGAGAGAGAGAGACCAGTTTAACTATAATTTCACCATGTGTTGTTTAATTGGAACCTACTTTCCCTTCCAAAAGGTGGTGTTTTTAAGTTGTAAAAGAACAAAATTGGGAAATTGTCAAAAGGTGGCTCACCATCTGGGCAATTCTGGCAAGACAGTAGGGAAAAGTCACTTTAGTCTTGGTTGTGGCGCGGGGGCCTTTGTTAATGGAATCTTTCCTCAACTATGCTTCCCACTTAAAATTTGCTTACCCTAGGACACAAGACTGACTTTAGAGAATGTGCCTTTCCTAGGTGCTATTTTGGCTGTATCTTGTCAGCTTCTCTTGGAGGGAGGGCTGTCAGAATTGGATATTACTTCCAGCCTATCCAAAGCTAGACGGTTTAGTACAATACACGGATTTAAAGTGGAACATGGATTTTATTGCTGATAATAGGTAAATCGTGTTTTAAGACGGCTTGGGGGGTCAAACTGGGAAGACAATCCCAGGAAATTCAGTTATATCAACAGTGCTAGAATTTACCTCTGGTTGACTGTGAGCTGGGGCACCAGTTCTCTTTAGCGTGGAACCTAAACAAGCTTCCAGACGACACGCACAATTTCAGTTTCTACGGTGCCGATAACTGATGACAGATAACTTGTTATGGAGTTGGTGCCCCTGGTCCCTACTATTGCAGTAGTTGAATTATGACATCCCTTCCGCTCCCTATAATTCTCCAGGTACCTGTTCTGCAGCGTTGATAAGCCTCAAAGGATTACCTCTAAGTCCAGAGATGTCCAAATGAAGATTTATTTGCAGTAACAGGGAGTAACAGGGACAAGAGACAAGTCACAGCCCTGTGCAGCCGTGGCCAGGCGCAGACGGACCCGGTCTTGACCCGTGCGCATCATGCGTGCGCCCCTCACTGAGAAATATCTCCAGTGCTTTTGTGATGCTCCTGCTTCCGATTAGCCACCACATGATGGAATGGACAGATTGGAAAGCTGGGGGATGAAGTCCCACCCCAACGAGTTTTATACTTCAAATGTGCATGCGTGACTATTTAAATGTCTGTAGTCTAAGACTAAGTGGTATGAATGATCTGGTTTTGCAACTGTTGCAATTATGTCTTGATATTCAAGTTGTTTTAGACTTTCTCTATCTGTGTGTTTAGCTTCATGCTTAATGGGATATTGTGGTAGCACTTTCAGGCTCGACCTTATTGGTTTAACATGATAAGGGGAATCTTAATCCCACCCTACATGGTTGCGATATGATGCCAGGGCTTGTGCAAGGGCCCACTCTGTGCCATACGCATGTTTAACTTCTTCGGGAATGAGGACGGAGAAGGACGGTATTATTATGTCTTCCCCTGTGGGACTTTTCTAACAAACCAAGGTGGCCAGTCTCTCTCAGCCAAAAGAATGTCATATGTTAGTGTCAAATTTTCTCAAAAAAGGTCTTTAATGATGCAGGTTACATCACCCTCAATTTGGATGTCCAAATCATATAATCTACCTGGAAGTCGAACTCTCTTAACTGGTGTTTCCCCCTGGACAAAATCATTAGTTGCTCTCGCACCAGAAACTCTTTAAGATTCTGGTGCACTATCATGACCTCTGCTGTGCTGTTTATCAGGGTCAATGCCCACTCTTTGTTCCAAAGCACCTTTCTCGATATGTTTGGCATACTTAAGAGAAATACCTGCCACTTTCTTCTTCTTGAATTGAGGCTTCTGTTGTGGAAGTTTCTCTTCCTTTTTTATGCTGATGTCAGATGAGTGTTGTGAGTCCTTTTTCTGTTTCGTGTAACCTTCTGATATGCACTCTGATCGTCCTCATCTCTCTGAACATTTTGGGGATTTTTCCTGAAGGCAACGAGAAGGAAGTGTATCAGTATACTGCTACCTATCAGGCTGTTTAATTGTTTCACGGCAAAAAAAATTATAGCGTTTTTCAGAGAACTCGGGTTGGGGAGATCGACCCTTTGACTTTGTTTCTTCTTTATTTTTCTATTTATCCAAGCGTATTTTTTTAGAAAGTGCTGGTGCCTGTTTTGAGTTATCCTTATCAGAAATACCCTTTATTTGAGGGTTATTAAGCCTGGCCCAGAAATTATCTAGACCTATAGAAGTATAGGTTTCAGCAGTCATTTTTGATAGTTCGCACTCCTGCTCTGCTAATGGAACCTGCGCGAGACATTGGCATACTGCCAAGGCTGCTGCTTCCCCTTTTATGTTTCTTAAAATTATTGAGGCATAGTTGCCACCTCAGTTCAGACCAAGCTATATGCAAATCAATCTTGACCCTGTGCCTCATGGTAACAGTCCAGCCCGATACTGCCAAGCCAGTTCTTCTCTAATCCGGAAACAACCATCCTGGGACCGGTTTCTGGGTAACACCCTGCATCAGCTAGGCTAGCTTGAATCCGGTGGCAAAGTGAGCAAGGGACCCACATCGGTGCATACCCTGCCAACTTAGAGCAAACAAAGCAAACGCAAGGAGAAGATTGGCAGAGCGCTGAAACTTTTCAGACACTCACCCCCAGTCACAGATCTGGGTTGAATCCATCATCGTCCTTTAGCTCACTTCGCCACCTTAGTTCAGACCCAGTGTGGAGTGCTTGCATCATTGCAGTTTATGCAATGCAGTGATGTTGCCTCTATGGAGAATTGATACCATGAGTCACATTTTGTTCAGTGGCGGCTGATGATCTTTGAACGTGGTGAGTCATCGTGCCTACCCCAAACTAAGTGAGTTAGTGAAACAATTGAGTTACACTTTCTCAAGGGTGGGCCGAAGAGTTTTCTGACATAAAAAAAACATAAAAGGTGGTTTAAAAAGTGCATTTTGGGGCACAACTATCTCTTCACATTTTTAAAAAGCTTAGCCAATGAGATGACACAAAATATTCTAGCCCCTCCAGACATCTTGACCTGCC
The DNA here is from genome assembly GCF_964261635.1 of Lissotriton helveticus. NCBI lineage: Eukaryota > Metazoa > Chordata > Amphibia > Caudata > Salamandridae > Lissotriton > Lissotriton helveticus. The sequence continues at coordinate 1,037,666,515 of NC_136068.1, read as the reverse complement.
TACAGACACTATTATCACCTGAAAAAGGTGATTATGGAAGCGGCCCGCCAAATGAACACTATAAAGTTTGAAAGCGTCACAATCTACCTCTATCAGGACCTTGGCCAGGGCGCCCTACAGCACTGCAGGCAACTAAAACCAGTCACCCCCTTTCTACAAAGTAGTTTGGCACACCCCTTTAAAGTACTATTCACCTGGTACAGTGAAGCCTGTGTGGTTCGATCCCTCACAGAAGCAGCTGCAATTTTGCAGATGCCGAAGCTGGTATAAACGCAATACTGACAATGCACCTCTCCCACGTGGAGCGATCAACATGGAGAGCCAGGAGATGGACAAAGGTGAAGGGGGGAATTGACTGCAAAACCCTCATCAGATGAAATACAGCAAGAACATGAGGCGATCCTGAATAAGCTCCAAGCTGATGACCTGGCATGCTAAGAATGAGAACTTGGTTGGCTACCTGCTTGATGTTACATAGAAGGAGGGTCGATCGACATATATCAGCACAATAAATGGGAGCCCGGGCCAGAGGGAACTCGGGTGGCATACAACAGGTATGGTGGACCATGGACCTGAGGGCACCTTCTAGCCCTAATGTTTGTATGGTTTACTCCAACTAGGAAAAGTGGAAGTTTCTTAAGTCTTATGGCACGTTTTGGGGGAAATTGGGGGACCACACCACTGTAAAATACTGCGGCGTCCATGGCACACACTGTTACACGTTATGCACACCAGTTTCAGCACCTACACTCCAACATGGTAATCTTCTGAGTAGCTTAGCAGGACTCCCCACGTTTACAACTGAGGGTCTGTCATGGTGATGACTTTTGCCTTTACACTGTGTTAAGTTAGCCTGAGCTTATTAGAAGTTTAAACGCCATTTTTCCTCTCTGCTGCTTTTGCACACGGCACATGATATTATAAATGGTTAGAGTCTAGCAGAATATTTAGCTTCCCACGAGAATAATATGTTTTTCCTACAGTATCAGTCTTGCTTGGTAAACTATGTCTGAACAGTGAGTGCCGAGGCCTTCAAGGTTATTTCAACACAGTAGTTGTTGTTCGGTCTGATCAGCGCACGTTCTAGACATAACACATATGCAGCTGTGGGCACCTCTAGCTTTTGGCGCGTTCAATAATTCACTGCGCAGAGCATGCAGACACAGTTTGGAGAACATTTGCATGCAGAGAGCTGGTGTAGAGCATGATGTGATCCCTTTCTACTAGAATCAGAGGTATGGGGCCGCCTTGTAATCCCCAAGAGACCTTCTGTAGATATAATATAATATACTATCAAGAGAGGGTAAGAATTAGGTGTTATTTAGCCTTCTTCCCTTTAGCATTTTAACATGCTTTCTCCCTTTGTATTTTATGGAATTGTAACTATGCTGATAACCTTATTGCTTATGATATGTTTGCTTGTATTAGCTAAGATACTGCGCTTGAGAACACTGCATTAGAAATAAATATTTCAAACTTGCACGCGTCCTCATTTACTCCTCATTTTGGACTGATCTGATAGTATAACGAAAGAGTGTTTACGTGTTCCACGTTACCTGAGGTGTTCTAAGTCCATGTTCTGGGTTGTCTAATCATTGGGGGTATGGAAGAACCAATGAGACACTGATTGCTAGTCTGGTAGGGGATTTTGGATACTGAGGTGAGTTTTGGCACACCCTAATTCACTGAGGTTCCAAGTCTCTATGCACAGTTCTGTGTAGGAGCAGAAATCCCTGCGACATGGCGCCCTAACGATGGTGGTCTTATTGCATGACGCTTGAGTAGTACTTCTATCAGTCCTTAACCCCGCCACTATTGTTTCCGGATAATAGTAGTGTCGGACAAACCTACCTATAGTTACATAGATCTTTCAAGCTTGAATCTTTTCAAATGGTTTCCTTTTGAATTACAACCCAGTTGTGCTACGTAGTTTTTGTTGTACCTCTTTCTTACTGTGTCACTATGGCTGACGTTGACATACCGCAACATAGTCGAATTGCGGTTCGCAATCATTTGCAGGCTTATAACGTCGGGTTAGAGGGCATGGCAGTTATTATGGTAGTGAGTGCGGAAGTAGCTTACCCATACGAACTTTTCTATTTGTGAGTGACCTTACCTGCAGTGAACGCAAATACTGGTGTGTTTAACACATACTCCTACTGCCGTGCCACAGGAATATGTTCCTTATATGACACAGGAAGTTCCGAATAAAGCTTGGCAGTACCGAGTTTGGTTTAATGGCGCCCTACCCCACACTTTGTTAGTCTCAAGGTTAGATCCTTTGTCCATTCCAGGCGCTACTTGGCCTGTTTTGGCTGGATTTACGCCGCATCCTCGACCTGGAGCGGTTCCTGTTGCAGATTTACGGCTGCTACATACAGTCGCAATTAGTGTAATTAGGTCGTTGGTGCAATACATTACCCGCAATCTCCCGGGCGGGGCCCCAGGTGTTGCGGCGCTACCAGCCGGACCGAGCGGTATGAAGCTTAGTCCTGTCATGGTTAATGCAGTGATGGGCAAGCACCCCCAGGATAAGGATGATATGCCTTTTTGGCTTGCTGAGAAATTCGACCAGCTGGAAGCAGTATTTCCTAACACGACTCCTGTTGAAAAACATAGGATTCTGACAATTAGTTTGCCGAAAGACTTGATACCAGACTGTGAGTTGTGAGGTGACTGTGAGTCTTGGGGTAAGATTTTTGCGGCGGTGTATACGAGGTGCTTTGGCACTCCGTCAATGACCGTCCTACCCTCGGTCATTAAACGTGTTCAAGATGAGCCCGGACCTGAGGCAGCAGTTGAATTGGGTATGCGGCTATGCGGCAGTTTTGACGTAGTTTCCAATCTCATACTTGTGAATGTCAAGGGAGATGCGGTAAGCTTTCAGGTGTCTAATGCTTTGAAGGCTGTTGCCGATGCCGATAAACCCCGCCAGTTACCGAGAATTATTATGGCGGCTTATAAGACAGTGGGCCGTAATAGTTTGGGTGTCAATACTTTCTCTACAAAGGAGAAAAAGCAACCCCAAGGGCAGAAGTCGGAAACAGACAACCAGCCCAAGGCTAAGAAGCAAAATTGGCCAAAAAAACTAAAACAGCAACAGAAACAGGGGTCACGTCCTGCATCTCCGGTGCCTGCACCTACAGAACATGTTTATGACTTGAGCGATCGCGCGACGATAAAATCTCCTGATAGTTTTCAGGTTTCTGAACAACGCTCTCCTCGTTCTTTTCAGGACTCATCGGCCTCATCGACCGGTGGTGGAGGATGCGGCAGAGGTCGGGGTGGCCAGCAGGGACGCGACCAGCCCCGCCCAAAAGACAGTAAAGGAAAGCAGGACGATTCGACACCGAAAAGACCCCAGTTTCAGAAGAAAAAAGTTGCCGCTTTAACAGCGATATATGCCACAGATAGTGAGAACGCAGCTTCTGAATTTGACATGGGCGCTGACATTGTTGGACAGCGCGGCGGAGATTACCATAGACTGACCGATATGTTGTTGCGGAGACAGCTGATACCAGAGTAGCTCCCCCTGATAGACTTTATGAAATAGTCCTTTTAATTGAAGGTGACATACAACATACCACAAAAGGGGTATTTTGGGAAAATCTTACAACTACCTATGACATTTTGTTAGTGGAGGCTGACTGGCCCCCTCCTTTTGACCTCGCAGCTCCGAGAGGGGAGGAGGTGATCCTCCCTAGTTTCGTGCACACTGTCTCAAAGGAGAATGCGCTGAATTTTGCAGAAGAGTGGGCTAAAGTCCTTGCGCTGGCTCTATACCGTACACACTGTGGTTGGGATAAATTTTCCCCGCACCACGAGATTCCCTTACGGTCTATGCCACAGCCTCAACCTCAATATCCCATCCGACATGAAGCTAAGGTTTCCGTGTGGAAATCCTTGAACAATTGGAATATCAAGGTGTAATTGAAACTTGTGTGTCACCGATGAATAACCCTCTTTTTACTGTGACCAAGCCAGACAGCGCGTACCGTTTGGTATTGGATTACTGGCATTTGAACTCGCATTGTCGTACCTGTGCAGTACAGAATACCCACGGCTCTGCTTTAGTGGATGGTCTTGTGCGAAAACGGTTTAAAACCACACTTGACATTTCCAACGTTTTCTTTGCCCACAATTTGAATGGTCTTGGTTCCCAATGGACCAGTTTTACCTGTGGCGGCAAACAGCGCCAATTTAAACGCCTAGCGATGGGCTATAAGAATAGTCCGGGCGTGTTTGCTGCCCGTATAGTCTCTCTTGGAGAGAGTGGACACTGATGCGTGTTCGTATGTGGATGACATATATCTCACAGACGACGAGCTTTGGGTGCATCTGTGTCGCGTTGACCGCATAATTTGTAACTTTGCGGACTTTGGTTACAAATTCAACTTTGCAAAGTCTCACATTGCAGAGTACACAGTGTTGTTTCTGGGCTACGAGCTCAACAATGAAGGACGAGGGTTGACCCCTCACTTTTTGGAGAAATGCGCACAACTGCGAGCTCCTTCAACACTGAAAAAACTACAGTCCTTGCTGGATTTTTTTAATTTCGGGCGTACATACATTCCCGAATATGCCCAGTGTATCAAATCTTTGTATGCATTGATACAACCTGCTTTCACCAAATCGTGTTGGCTGCCTGAACATTCGTCCATTTTGCAATCTTTGCAGGCTGATCTTCTTGAATCTAAATTCTTACTGACTCGTGATAACCATACCAACCTGGTGATAAGAATCATCCCTGGGGCGGTGGGTTTCACTTACCTTAGTTTTAACGAAGGAGACCCAGTACCTATTGCTTACAAGTCACACTTGTACACTTCGGCTAAAATGCAGTTTTCCACTGTGGAAAAAGTTTTGACAGCAGTGCAAATGGCAATTCTAAAGGAACAGGCACTGTCGCAGGGAAAGCGCATGTTGGTTGTGACCCCGTATCCTGCACTAGAGGCAGTGACGAAAGCCAGTGTACCAAATGCTAAAGCTTTGCACTCTCGGTGGATACAATGGGCATCATCTTTGACGTCTCCGGATGTCACGTTTATTTTTGATGCCTCCTTGCAGTCACAGGAGTTTTTGCAGTATGAATTTGTTCATCCTGCTCCATTGACTATGCGGCCTTTGGAGGATTTCCATTGTATCATTTACACTGATGGTTCGGCGCAAGTTGCGCATGGGTCTAAGCACGCATACGTTTCCGCTTGCGCTATTGTGGTAGGTACCATGGTGAATGATGAATTCAAGTCCAAAGTCGCACACACGCAGACCTTAGGGGACTGTACCACACAATTGGCAGAGCTCCGTGCTCTGATGCTTGCATTAGAGTACGCTGATCCCAGTGTGAGGACTCTTATTGTGAGTGAATCTTACTACTGTGTCCAGTCTAACAATGAGAACCTGCATTTTTGGATTCAGAATGATTTTCAGGATTCCAAGGGTAGCACAATAAAACATAAAATTATCTGGGTCCGAGTGGCTGAGCTTGAAGAGCGGTTGCCTCTCGTGTATGTAATTCACAGCGCACGTTCTAGACATAACACATACACAGCTGTGGGCACCTCTAGTTTTTGGCGCGTTTAATAATGCACTGCGCAGAGCATGCAGACACAGTTTGGAGAGCATTCGCATGAAGAGAGCTGGTGTAGAACATGATGTGATCCCTTTCTACTAGAACCAGAGGTAGGGGGCCATCCTTGTAATTCCAAGAGACCTTCTGTAGATATAATATAATATACTATCAAGAGAGGGTAAGAGTTAGGTGTTATTTAGCTTTCTTCCCTTTAGCATTTTACCATGCTTTCTCCCTTTGTATTTTATGGAATTGTAAATATGCTGATAACCTTATTGCTTATGATATGTTTGCTTGTATTAGCTAAGATACTGCGCTTGAGAACACTGCATTAGAAATAAATATTTCAATTTTGCACGCATCCTCATTTACTCCTCGTTTTGGACTGATCTGATAGTATAACGAAAGAGTGTTTATGTGTTCCACGTTACCTGAGATGTTCTAAGTCCATGTTCTGGGTTGTCTAATCATTGGGGGTATGGAAGAACCAATGAGACACTGATTGCTTGTCTGGTAGGGGATTTTGGATTCTGAGGTGAGTTTTGGCACACCCTAATTCACTGAGGTTCCAAGTCTCTATGCACAGTTCTGTGTAGGAGCAGAAATCCCTGCAACTGGTCCTTAGTATACACAATTGGAGCATTAATGCCCCAGTGAAACACACCTCAGAGCTCCATGTGCTCAGAGACTTGGACTGTGACATCCATCTCCTACAAGAAACCCATCTCCTCAAAAAAGAATGGGTCCGACTTCGAACCCACTGATTCACATGACAGATCTTGTCCTCCGACCCAGACAAGAAGAGGGAACGGCAATAGTGCTGGCCAATAAGTTTAAAGGCAAAAGCGTAACTACTTTTGCAGAGGTCCAGGGTAGGATGCTGGTGGTGCAAAGAGCACAACAAGCACACACACTCATACTCTGTAAGGTCTACACTCCTGACAACAATCAAGAACACTCCCTATGGGAAGAGGTCGCCCTCATCATGACAACCCCAGATGCTGAAATACTCATATGGGGGACTTTATTATGGCAATGGACACAAAGCTTGATTGTTCAGCACACAGAGGGGTAGAGGGAGAGAAGCCCCATCAACCCTGGGGCAAGCATGGCCTAGGGTTGACAAATAATCTGGCACTGTATGACGTATATAACCAAAGAGGGAAAGACACCACCAAATGCACCTCTTATCATCCAATCTCACTTCTCAGCGTATGCATGAAGATCTTCACAGGCATCCAGGTAGGCCCCCTATATGCATGACATGGTGCGTCCAGATCCGTTTATCCCTGAAAGAGAATGCCACAACAAAAAAACAAAATGCTACACGTCATAGACAAAGATTCACACACCAGAACTACAAAAATTTTAGGTATTTGGAGCTCCGCCCATATTTTTCATTGGCTTGTGTCATTGTCCACTGTAAAGTGTGGCTTTTCATTGGCCAATAGGCTTAGCAGTTCACCCATTGGCCCATATTGTAACCTCCCATTGCAACACCCCCTGGTATGTGTGCTTTTGCGTTGATAGGTTTCAATGCAGCTTCTCAGCACTACTGTCCTAAATGTTTTTTAAAGACGGTCTTCCCCGAAGGTTTTTTTTAATCTTCCCAGCCGAGCAGGCTAGGCAATGCCTTTCCATTGTTATGTGCGCCACCAGAGGCACTTTAAACATCTTAAGATAAAAGCGCAGGCGCCGCTATTGAGACAAAATGAAAGTACACCTTGCCTGTTGCTATATTGCAGCAAGGCGTCTGCTCCACTGTGATCACGCTGGTGTCTGATTGCAGGACCCCAGGCAATCACTGAGGCGGCAGCTTTCGTTTTTTAGATCTCGCCTACGCAGTGCGCAAGCGCGGCTTAGGAGGGTACCTTTTATAATCGCTCAGGACTTTTGCTTAAACGTGTTAATGTTTTGCATTGGTTTCTATTAGCACTTGTGCCCAATTGGCGTTCCCTTGCGGGAGCAAGCAGCTGCGACATCTGTTAGCAATTATTGCGCCTGCCCCTGCTCGCTCCTGTAAGGTAAACGCAGTACATGCGCTTGTCTTTCAGCGCTTGTTTGGAATTGACTGCAGAAAACTTGTTTGAAAGTGAAAATAAAATCACGGTCGCCTGCCTAGTTGTGGGACGGCCTCGCTTCTTGTTCGTACAGCACGCACGTCTGTGCCTCACGCTGGCCATTCCTTCGCTGCTGTGGTGTCAGGCCCACTTACTAACATGGTAATGAGGCCAGGCGCGGCGCCTAGTGTGTAAACAGCCTGAAGCTGAGCGTCATGGAGCTCGCGCTACACTTGAAAACGAGCACGAGCTTAGCGCTAGACAGCGCATTCCTAAGATTCCGGACTGAACCAATCAATCAATCAATCAATCAATCAGGACATTTATATAGCGCACTACTCACCCGTAGGGTCTCAAGGCGCTAGGAGGGGGGGTGCCGTTACTGCTCGAACAGCCAGGTCTTGAGCTTCTTCCTGAAGGCGAGGTGGTCTTGGGTCAGGCGCAGGTCGGCCGGGAGGGAGTTCCAGGTCTTGGCGGCTAGGTAGGAGAAGGACCTTCCTCCTGTTGTCGCTCTTCGGATGCGCGGGACATCGGCGAGGGCGTGGCTGGTTGATCTGAGGTGGCGCTTGGGAACGTAGAAGTTGATTCGGTTGTTGAGGTAGCTCGGGCCTTGGTCGTGTAGGGCTTTGTGTGCGTGGGTGAGGAGACGGAAGGTGATTCTTTTCTTGATGGGGAGCCAGTGCAGGTCTCTCAGATGTCCGGAGATGTGGCTGTTTCGTGGGAGATCGAGGATGAGTCTGGCTGAGGCGTTCTGTATCCGCTGGAGTCTCTTCTGGAGCTTGGCGGTGGTTCCGGCGTAGAGGGAGTTGCCGTAGTCCAGTCGGCTGGTGACGAGGGCCTGGGTGACGGTCTTCCTGGTCTCGGTGGGGATCCACCAGAAGATCTTCCGTAGCATGCGTAGGATGTTGAAGCATGATGAGGAGACGGCGTTGACTTGTCTGGTCATGGAGAGGGAGGAGTCCAGGATGAAGCCCAGGTTGCGTGCGTGGTCCGTTGGTTTGGGTGCGGTGCCCAGGGCGGGGGGCCACCAGGAGTCGTCCCAGGCGGAGGGCGAGGAGCCCAGGATGAGGACCTCCGTCTTGTCTGAGTTCAGTTTCAGGCGGCTGGTCGTCATCCACTCGGCTACATTTCTCATCCCTTCGTGCAGGTTGGTTCTGGCGGCGGCGGGGTCGTTGGTCAGGGAGAGGATCAGCTGGGTGTCGTCGGCGTAGGAGATTATGTTGAGGTTGTGTTTGCGTGCGATGGCCGCGAGGGGGCTCATGTAGACGTTGAAGAGGGTGGGGCTCAGCGAGGATCCTTGGGGGACGCCGCAGATGACTTCGGTGGCCTCTGACTTGTACGGTGGTAGGCGGACTCTCTGTGTTCTTCCTTCTAGGAAGGAGGTGATCCATTCCAGTGCCTTCTCCTGGATTCCGATGTTGCCGAGGCACTGTACTAGGGTGCGGTGGCAGACAGTGTCGAACGCCGCGGAGAGGTCTAGGAGGATGAGGGCCGCTGTTTCTCCGTTGTCCATCAGGGTTCGGATGTCGTCGGTGGCAGCGATGAGGGCGGTCTCGGTGCTGTGGTTGGCTCGGAAGCCAGACTGTGATGGGTCGAGGGATCCATTCGTCTCGAGGAAGGCGGCCAGCTGTTTGTTGACGGTCTTTTCGATGACTTTGGCCGGGAACGGGAGGAGCGAGATGGGGCAGACTCCTGCGTACACAGGTCTGGCCTGCGTCATAGGTGTTTTTTTTACACATGCTACTTTTATCGTGAACTACAAATCTCAATAGTAAATGAATCCCTTGCACTGCCTTAGAGTACGTACCATGAACTAAATGTCGCCATGTGCATCACATCTTTAGCGTGTGTTCAGTTTTTCCAGCTCATTTTCAGTGCTTTTGGTGGCATGGTTAGTTCAACTAATTGAATGCCCATTGCTGCACATTTGTTGATCTTCGAGTTCCAGCATGGTGACCTTGAGAACTATTAATATGAAAAGTAGTACCACCCACGTTGTTCGCAGCGTTTAATAAAGCACAGGTACGTTGGCAAAGCCAATCGGTCAGGTGTTGGCTGCCATCCCTTTAACCTTATTGTTGAGGGAACAACAGGGTGCTCGTCAATGGGGAAAAAATTAAAACTATTGACTAAAAGCAAAAACAATTTTTGTCTTCAAACATGCTCATTGCTCGGTGACTTGGAGGACTTATTTTGTGTGTGTGTGTGTGTGTACGCTCCTTGTGAAAGCGCTCCAAAACCTTCGGGTTGAGTTTGCGCTATATACTGTTTTCATAAACCCCTACCATTTTTATTCCCTTACTAAACCCTTCTCTCTCTCTCTGTAAAAATTTATTTTTAAAAATTACGTGTTTAACACAGTCACTAAATGCTTGCTCTTTATCTATTAGGATAGAAAAAGCTGCAAATGGTTTTATTTACTAATTATTGGTATTTTTAAAGAAACATTGCAAATAGCTCTGGTTAAACACTTATAAGGTCCCAAAGGCTAGACCTATTGGCTATGCCAATTCTTGTTTTTCTTGCTGCCCCCTGGTGCACTACCGCACACTCTCACGTACAGTGGCACCACGAGTATGTTTCTCATCTGTTAATCCTCCCTTCAGCAGCCCCATCCCCCAAGTAGAACAATTTGCTGCCGCCCCATGCCAGGCGGGGGCTGCAGTGTCAGTTGATAGTCCCAGACATACAGAGCAGCCTTTTAAATGGTTGTACTTTATTCTTACCATTCGTGAGACTGCACGAAGATGCAAGAGCGTATTCTAAAGCGGTGTCTGTCATCTGATTCTGCTGCACCTCGGTGTTTGGTTTACTTTAGTACCTGCAGCAGGCTCCGAGTCTCTCTCTTATGGTTCGCCGAGCCGATGCCTTTTTGTGTTTTTTAGAACAATGCAGCTGCTAAAAAGAGTTCACATGCTCTAGTGAAGGCTCTGGGAACTCAGGGGGTACTCAGGGGGTAAAAAGTGCAGCAGGCTTGCCAGAGCTGTTAGATTCAGTGCCCCTCCAAGTTACCAATTTCCATTTACTGTCCCAGTGTCTTAATTAGGCTGTTGTCACGCCATATGAAAAGGCTGTAGTTGCTCCTTTTAATTGCATTGTGCTTAGTTTCCAAATGTAAACTGGTAACTTATCTGCCTGTACAATTTACATATTAGTAAAAGGTAACACAACATTACAAAGAAATGCAGAGTCAACAGTACAATACTTGAAGCACTAGGCTGTTGTGAGAATGAGTGTTAGGTCGCCACCATCACATCATTGCACATTTCAGCTACAGTCTTTGTGAAAATGTGTGTACTAGTGACAACATGTAGAAAGTAAAGCTCTGAGCCACTTCAGTGATTTATAAATTCCATAATATATACAAGAGTTTCAGTGCATGTTAACTGTTACAAACACATGCGAGCACTGATCCATTAGCATTTTAATGCAAATTATTCAAGTCTTATGGCCTGCGGCCATATTCACGTGATTTAAACCATTTTTAAAACAGCATCTGCCATTTTTGAACACTACTTATTTTGTATTTGCACTTTCAAACTACCCTACCAGTGTGACTTTAAAAATATGCTCCTTACTGTACGAAAATATATAAGCATTTTATAAAAGACCATGCAATCACATTTGCTCTATTGCCTGCTACTTTCAGCATCCATTTTTCACATCAGCATCCCTCCTAACGAATTTCCTTTTTTTTTCAGAGGAAAATTAAACATCTTTGAAAGCCACAATTTAAACTTTTTAACAGTTCCCTTAACCACAGGCAAGTGTTAAATAGACCACGGTTCAAAAAGTAGTCGTTTTCCCCTTTCAGCTTCTCTTTATTAAAGGAATAACCATGTGATGCAACACGCAAGTTTTGCTTCTGGCGTTACTAATAGCAGATTGGGAGAAAGTGCCATCTTTCTTGCATGGTCTGCCCCCACTTTTTGCTGAATTGCTGATGTGCTTTGACTGAGTGTGCCCTGGGCTCCTGTCAATCAGGTGCCCAGGGCCTGTGTTCCTTCCCTAAAACTGTGTTGAAAGTAAAACCCAATTGGCATCTCTGGCCACATGTCAGCCCGTGGTAAATGGTACCCTAGGTACCCAGGGCATTGTGACCAGAGAAGACCCCTAAAGGCTGCAGCACTTATTGCGCCACCCTAACACAAAAACTGCCTTTGCAGGCTGAGTGTCCTGGTGCAGAACTATACAAAGAGTCGACATGGCACACTTCCCTGTGTGCCATGCCCACAAACACACAACCCTGGCATACATCAGTTACCCCTCTAGCTGGGTGCCCTATGCCAGTGGTGTGGGCACAGGTGCATGAGCCCTGTGCCCCTACAGTACCCAGAGCCATTCCTGGGCAGTGTAAGTGCAGTGATGCCATTGAGAGTATATGGTGCTGGGAGGTTGTCATTACGAACTCCACAGCACCATAATGGCTACACTGAAGACTGAGAAGTTTGATATCAAACTTCTCAGCACATTAATCCCACACTGATGCCAGTGTGGGATTTAATGTAAAATGCACTACTGAAGGCATCTTAGAGATGCCCCCTGAAATCTAACCTACAATCCACATCTTGTCTGAGAGGCTGCCTAGGCTGTTACACAGCAGACATGTTGCTGGACCCCTGGGTAGAGAGCCCTACGCTCTCCTGGGCCTGCAGCAATGCACTTCCTCGACGAGGTGCTAGGTCTCTCCCCAGGATTGGCAGGGGAAGCTTTAAAGGCATGCCGCCTTTGTGAGCTTCTCCAGGCCACTTGCTGTACTCAGCAACTGGCCCCAACCAGTTCTGACCCCTACTCTGGTGGGAAGACAGGCTGGAAACCCTAAGTGAGGAAAGGGGGTGTGCCAGCCTCTGCCAACCCCACTCCTCAGGTGGAAGAGGCGAGGTGAAGCACAACTCCGGGCTCCGGCCATCTTGAGGATGGGTAGCCCTGCCCAATCAGAGATAGGCTCCTGCCCCCTCCCACAGGAGAGGAGAAGGATAGGGGGTGTACTCACCCCAGAACAGGGACCCATTGGTACCCGCCATTACCCTACCTGTAATGCCCTTAAATGTAGTATTTAGGTGCACCTTGAACCTTCATTCCTCAGATCCCGATTCAAAACAAGCAAGAAGATCAAGAAACCAGAAGGCCTACCGTGCAGCTGCTAACAAGAGGACGACACCAACTGACTTGGCCCCAGCCCTACCGGCCTGTTGATCCTTGAATCCACTCCTGCGAAACTCCAGCGCCTTCCGTGGTCAGCAACCTCAAAAACCCCGGAGGACCTGACTGCCTTGAGACTCTACCAAGACTGGGACTCCCAAGAGCAGTGGTTCTGCTAAAAAGGCAACACCCCTGGTGCCAGCCAGGAACCGCGAATCCAGCACACTCTGCACCCGCCGAGCCCGGCCTGTGTCTGAGTGGACGAAGACCCTGAGGACGTCCCCCCGGCGATTGTGACCTGAAATCCATTGGCCAAGGACCCTCCTCGATGACCCAAACGACGCCTGCAGCCTCACAACAAGGGACCCCTCCAACCGCAACCAGCAGAGGGTAAGATTTCCCGACTTCAAAAGACACCCCTGCACCCGGCGCCCCACGGCCCCTTCTGCCCAACTCCTGGGTGCCTACCTATCCTCCAAGATCCCAACTTACCCCTCAAAGTGTTGGTCGCTCCTGAAGAATCTCTGTCCCCGAGCCTGCAGCCTTTGTTCATCTTCCAAGTTTTCCATTGAATAACATTGAGCGCCAGACGGCTCAAAAGCACCCTGCACCCAGCCGCCCGAGTGCCCCTGGGAGTGCAACCTTTGTCCTAATCTACTTCCCCATTTGCCCTGAGCAAGTGACCAGGAGCCCAGCTCCCACAGCCGCGTGGCCTGCTTGCCAGCAGCCACCAACCAAAGGCCCCCTGCCGCCCATAGGCTAACATTGGGCCTAACTAGCTCTGCACCCGGCTGCCCCTGTGCCGCTGAGGGTGTACCAACTGTACCTACCTGACCCTGGGAGACCCCTGTCTAGGCCCAGAACCTTAACTCTGCCAGTCGAGTACTTACCCAAAAGCCGCTAACTCACTTTTCTTTCATAGGGTAACATTGACTGGTTTCACTTGGAAATTCTTCTAATTGTGGAGTTTTGTAACTTTAAAATATTCATCTCAAATCAGCCGAACAACGAATTCCGATATACTCACCTGTTATTAGGAGAGACCCCAGTGCTGTACCTTTCAGCCCAGCACTGAAACTGAAAAGTAACTATAACCGTGATGTACTGTTAACTCAATTTCCTCCATAGGAATCCATTGTCTGGTTTTCACCAGAAAAGTTTTTAAGTGTCGATTTTGAAAACTGACAAATATTCCTTAAAAATCGCCTGTATGACCTAAACGCATTCTTTCAATTGTTTACAGGAGATACACCAGTGCTGGATCCAGAATCCTACACTGAGTAAGAAAAAGTAACGTTAAGACTACTTACCTGCTAAGTGAATTTCCTCCCGTAGGATAACATTGGTGATTCTATGTGAAAACGTTTCTAAGTGTCAACTTTTAAAATTCAATAATATCCCTTAAAAATCACTACTGTAACCAAAACGCTTTTACTCAATTGTTTACAGGAGATGTCCCAGGACTGAATCTAGGATCCAGTTCTGTGGCTAGAAAAGTAATCTATAAAGTAACTAATTGCATTTAACAAGAAATCCCCATTGAGCTCAATGCAACATAGTGTTTGAAATTGTGTTGCCTATTGCAACCACTGTAACTACTGTACTCAAAGTCTATATCCTATTTGAAAAGTATTAACTAAAGTAACTCATCCTGAGAAAGTATATTTTGATACCTTGTTGGTTCTAAAAATAAAACAACTGTATACTTTTTATACAAACAATTGGCCTAGTGTTCAGTTCTTGAGTGTGTGAGACCATTTGCTGACTGTGTACAACAAATGCTTTACACTGTCCTCTAAAACTGCCTTACTGCTCGACCAAGCTACCACTTTAGAGAGTAAGGTTATATCTAACTTTAGCCTCTGCCAAACCTCTGGGGACTGTGGACTCTGTACCCACTATACCTTACTTTGGTCTAGTATATAAAGAGCCTCTTTCTTACACTGATTGTTTCCTAATGAGGGATAGAATATTCCTTAACATTGTGCACTTGTGATTCTTGTCAGGAGAAAAAACTCACAGACAGCTAATTTAAGTTAGCCTTTTGTAAATGGGTGGGACTCTAAGGAAAGGATTTCATGTGCAGCTCTGCACAGTGAGAGAAAATGTCAGCCACAGCAGTAGAATAAACATACAGAGCTTAAGAAAAGTTTTATGACTTTACATACTGTTAGCACACAGGATAGGAGTATAAAGTGAAAAACAATGTATGTGTTAATGTTTGAAAAATACATATTGTTTGACTATATTTCATTTAGTTGTATCAGGAGCAAACCATAAGTAAACTTGTAAAAGAGGAAGTAAGGAGGAGAAATAGGGTTTTCTCGTTGTTAAGACTTCACTGAGAAGGCATATCATTTTGGCGTATTCCCAGCCTACCACTTTTGGTAAATCTGTGAATGGGTCAAAATACATGGGAGTTGAGTGGGAACACTGGCACATAACCCATAGAAGTATGCTCAGTGCAGGGATTTGCACTGTGTTGCGTTACTTCAGATTTATGAAGCCATTCAGGGCCACGCAAGATGGCTTTGCATGGCTTAATAAATCACATTTTGTGCTTGTGTCGCGCTTGCATCATACTGCGTGGTGCAAGTGCAATGCAAATCCTCTCATAAATATGCCCCTAAATGGGTTTCTGTGCCTGTTCTAAGTACACCTCCCTACTACAAAGTACTCATAATCTATTAACCCCTTCCATGCTGATGACGAGCTCAGCTCGTCATCAGCGTAACCTGCCGTACGCGGATGACGAGCTGAGCTCGTCATGTAACGCGGTAATTAAAAAATTGCCGCACACAGCGGGAAAAGCCGCCGCAGCGATGCGGTTAAAATTACAAGCAATAGGTCTTTTTTTCATTTAAAATTGTAATAACAAGTATATTTCTACATTTAGGCAGCATATTTTCTTTTTTCTTAGCGTTTTTGGAGCACATCTTTGCAATAAATATTTTAATACACTAAAAAATGCACTAGCTGGCCATGGCCAGACCTATTGTTTGCCAATGCTTTTTATTGTGGCTTTCAGGAAAGCTGATTTCTCCTGGATATTTTTAGGTCCCGGCTGGCGATAGCAGCGCACATGCGCTGCTCTCGGCATTCAAAAGCTTCTTCAAATCAATACGGTTGAGAAAGGGGACTTGAAGCCCGCCCCCCTCTTCCCATTGGCTTGCGTCATAGCTTAGGCTAAACGCTGGCATTCTATTGTTAAAGAGGCTTTTTAGTCCCTTCTTGTTGCCATCCACCGAGACTGCATCTTTTACTGGCGGCAGTACACAGGCTGTTTTTTATTGCTTTTAAAAAGTGCGCTCCTGCCGTCTCTCTGTGTCAGTACTACACCACTATCACACGCAGCTGGCAGAGATCAAGCTTCATACCCATGACAGTGGCACCCGCAGCTAGCTACATCACTGACACAAATAAATCCGAATTGTGTTTTTTTCTTCTTTTTTTTCAAGGCGTGTGGGTATGTTGGCTAAAGTGAGGCTACGTTTTACATTAGCTGATCATGGCGAAATCAAATTAGCAGGTTCCCACCGATCCCCCAGCCTGTGAATCGTGCTAAAAGTATGCAGTGGCTGAGCTAGCGGAATTGCATACTAAATTTCACTCGCACAAAGAAAAGATCACTTGACGATCCTTGTCTTGTGCTGAGAGGCAGGCAGTCAGAATGTAAAGGGTACTTTGTCTTTGTGGGGGTTCCTGATGTATGTTACAGCATTTACCCTCATTTCATTTACTCGGTTTGTGTTTGGGTTATTTCATTTTATCGCATTACAAGCGTGTTTTTGTAAAAATTATTCTAACTGCCAGAAAAGTGTTTCCCATTGTTTGATTTGGGTTAGAGCGCCGCGAAGAATGTTTGCTTTATGTGTAAGTAATGTAAGCCATTGTTGAACATACATTTTTTGCTTATAAAACAAAGATCATGGCTGTTAAGATCGATTAAAAAAAAACTAACTAGTCTAAATGCAAAAAAATGTTACTGAATGTTGAAATCATGTGACACGCGACACTTTTAATACATTTAGTAAATTACGTTGTTGATTCATGGCAGAATTACAGTTGTAGTAGAATGACAGAAATGCACATTTCCATTTTTCCCACATCTGACCCATTTACTACCAATCTTCTAAAGCCATTAGGGGATGTTTGGTGAGGCCCAGTTATAAAGTTATAAAGTCTACGTCCAGTGTCCAGCCACTCATGGGAACACCTATTTTACCACCCCAAATTTACAACTAAACCGCTGGTATGGTATCTAGTTTTCTAGGATGGATATGGGTTAGAATTCCTCACTAATAGATATTGTGCAATTTGTGCGTCGCTTATTAAAATGCAGTTTTCAGTTATCTACAGGATTGCCTTTCGATCAGTCATGATCCTATGGTGCATATTTTTAAAGCATGTTTGTGAATTTGTGGTGCTGTCGATAATTATTACTTAGCTTATTTTCTTGACTATTTGCATGACGGACACCATCCCAGATATGTAAGCTATGTAGTTTGGAGTCTGTGTTCTTTATCTAGATGTAAAGTTGTGAACGCTGATGTGACTACTACATTATATATTGCAAAATTGTAACACAGCACTCGGGCGGATGAGGGTGTTTTCATGCTTTGTAGTAGAGTACTTCCTGCCATCAACAGTCTCATATTTATTTATTTAGTCTGTGTGTTTACTTTTGCACCGGTCTGTGCCAAGGACCATAATACAATAACGTTCAATTCAATCAAGAGGTACTGATTTGGGGTGGCAGTTGGCACACACAGGTCACTAGAGAAACTAAGATTTCCCAATACCACTTTAAATTCCTCAATCACTTATCACTACATGACAGCTCCCTCTGCTTGGCGAATTAGAACAGTTCTTCTCCCCCTGCACTGCGATCAATTTAAACATCTTCTTCAGTGGGACTCGCGATATAAAGCGATGGGCTCATTCGAGCTGAGCAGAAAGCACCCCGGCAAAGATCAAGCCAAGAGCAGTCCTGTCATTCACCCATCAGCGTCCGAAAGAGGCTGGGCCACCTCTCAGAGAATCAAGACCTGTGATCGGTACGCAGTGAGTACTATGGCAGACCACCTGTTTCGGTCTCTGCGATTTTGCTTAACTAGTGCATGGGCTGTGCTGACATGGGAAAGAGAAAGTCTACCTCTACAAGGGAGAATCCATGGGTGGGCACCAAAGTATCCTATCTTGACAAGCATTAAAAAGCAATAGGTCTCTCTTTTCATTAAGTTAAAGCCATTTGCTTTGCTATACAATACCATTAGCTAAGCAAATGGCTTTAACTTAATTAAAGGTGAGTGTAGGAGAGTAGGGTCTGCTTCCTATGGTTACACCTACTTTTTGCTGTGATTCCCTGGTTTTTCGACTTTAGTGTGGCTGTGGACCTGCTAATCAGGCCCACAGCCCAGCTGTTCTCTCTATAAATAGATACTATGTACTTTAGGTACATACCAGATCGGTTACTGGGTCCCCCTTGTGAGCCCCTGTATAGTGTACCATAGGTACCAAGGGCATAGGTGCACCCTAGGCGTACCAGGGGCTGCAGCATGTATGGTGCCACCCCTGGTTTGCCTTCCAAATTGACACCACTGGTCTGTTCTTACAGCCTGGATAAGGTGGTGTAATATAGTATACCTATATCTATATACCTATATAGACACATATGCACCTATAAGCGAATCCTATGGCAGACCTCGACAATCCTGAAGGTAGAGGGCTTGGTTTTATGTTAGAGGAATGCCCTAGCATGAGCTGAGCCCCTCTGCAGCTTTTGGAACCATCTCCTTATAGCTGTTCTATGATATAGCCATAACATATACTCTTAAGTGCATTATAATCCTCGCGGTTAATGCTAACTTTGGTTTGGCTTCATCAAAACATGTTGTGTAAAGTGTCAAACACTTTTGAATACTACCCCCCGCCAGTTCTGTCGGGGGGTAGCATTCCACCCTTCTGGAGGGAGAAGACATGTAGTTACTGGTTTACCCAGTTAAAGTTAAACAGAGCCTCAGCATCACAAAATAGATGCTGCTGCCACAGACACGAGTCTGCCCTCCTGCTGCTGGACGAAACTCCGGCAGGGGAGGCCTGGACAATAGGTTTCCTGTCCAGGGAGGTGCAGGCACCTCCTCAGACAGGCTCTTAGTGTATTGGGGCAGGGAGGGCTGCATTCAGTGAATACTTTCCAGATACTGCCTGGCGCACACAAGGTGCTCCATGCATTTCCCAGTTCAAACCGGTTGCTGGGGGCACTCAGCCCCAGCTCTGGTGTGAAACTGGACAAAGGGGAAGGGGTGTAACCACCCCCTCCCCAGGTCCACCCATAGGAGGGACCTTAGAGTTAGTCCAACCCCTAAACTTACTTTAAGTATAGAACCTCAGTCCCTAGGACTTTAGATTACCCTGGACGAAACTCTGCAACATATATCCTAGACCTTCGACATTCCATTTCGACTGGAAGATGGAAGAAATCTCCCTTGTGGTCAAGGAGTGACCACCCTGTCCAAACAGGCACCAATAGCATCTTTGCCAATCTGCATTTTCGAGACTCTTGCCAGATCCCCAAGAATCTGCGACACAGGGCAAACGACTTCCAGACATCTCTGACACTGACCTGCGATGCCAGCAAAGCTGAGACCTGTGGCAGACACGAGAGATGTGGAACTGGAACTCCTGGACATCCTGCATTTTGCTACCTGCACCGACTTCCTGAGGTATCCCGAAGTTGTGCACTGGGGTGCTTGAAGCCCCAGCCCCGAGCACCTTTTGCTTGAAGCTCAGAGGCCCACACTCCACGAGTGTCCCGTGGGCCCGCTTTGTGCATTTCCGCTCGACGCGTCTTTGCGGTTCCTAGTCCATTGGCTAGTGAGCCCACAAGAAGACCAACCCTTGATTTAACCTGCTTTCCTGGTTTCTCCAGGCTTGCTCCAACTTCCCTGCAAAGGAGAAGTTCCTCAGACCTCGCTGGTCTGCATCAAAGCCAATCTCGACATCGCGCGTGGGTTGCGTTTGCCAATGATTGTTGGGTCCAATCTGGATACCAACACCACAGTCAACTTGATCCTTCGTGGGACAGCTCGAATACAGCTCCTGGTCACCGTCGACGCCTCCTGGAACTCGTGGCTGAAGAGACAAACTTCACCTTTTCACCTGAAATCACCCGACATTGGTGGCATCTTCCTATCGCCGCCCTGGTCACTGGCTAGTGGCCCAGACTCTGTCTCCTCTGCTTTTAAGTTCTTCACATCTCCAATCCACCCTTGGATCCCCCCGGACACTTTTCCTCTGGTCACCTGCAGCACTTCTTCGCAGCTCTCCATTGGAATCGACGACGAAACCCGACAAGAAAAGACATCTATGCACACAAGTACTCCGGTGCTCCCGTGGGTATTGACTCTCCAAGTGTCCTAGTCTAAAAGGGTTCCATCGCAGTTCACCTCCTTGTACCCTTAATCTTTAAAATTGTAACTTGTTTGTTTCCCACAGAAAGTCAATGGTAACCCGCGGCGGTGTTTAGACACTGCACGCGTCTCCCGTGGGCCTCCTACATCCTAATCTTTGATTGTTCAGAGTAGCCCCAGAGATTCCACAGGCCCCAGGCCTGCTTTCTAACTCTCACGTGGTTCTTATACCACTATTTTAGTATATTGTTTGTGAGGCCCCTAGGGCAAAACGTATACTGTGCAACGTATTGTCTGCTAATTAAGTTCCTTGTATTGTACTTTTACCTCTGATCTCATAAAGAGTGCAGAGGGGTTGTGTTTAGAATATATACATATATATTTGATATATACCTTGTGTGGTGTGCTTTCACATAAGGTGTATAGCAAATATATATAAGTCTTAGCCTGAAGGCGGCTCTCCACACCTACCACTAGGATAGCTTTCTATAAGGTTCACTTTATAACCTACCATCAATACGGGTCGATTAGACTGGTGCAAGGTGCCCACTAGAATAGTGGACATCATATACCAGGCTAACTTATCACATTGGTGTGCAGCGGATGGGATAAGAGCTTGCACTTGTTTTACCAAATATTCTTGAGAATATCATTTGAAAATTCACATTAAGGTACCTGTAGGTACATATAAATCAAGACTTATAATACATAAGTTCTACTTACCTTAGCAGTTGTAGGTGGTAAGGGCTTAGCACACCCTGACTACAACTTCTAGAGAGGTTCTAGTAGGTAGCAAGTAGTGTAGGTAGGTGCACACACCACACCTCACTAGTCATGACTTTAAGGGCAGGAGCTAGTGCCTCTCTGCCAGATGTCAGCAAAGAGCAGACATCTAAATATGACACATTCACTTTCCAAGAATTGGGAGGATTGTGTGCCATAAGAAAATTAAAGCAAGGACAGAGTACAACCACCTAACTCCTCATGGATATCCTGGTGGAAAGCATCAGATCCAGATACCCTAGGTAGTGGGAAGGGGGGCTACCCCTCATCTGAGGAGGATCCAAGTGGGGCACCCCGCCAGGACTCTGAGGATGAAGAGGGTGCAGACCAGGAAGTGGATGATGAACCAGACCTGGGAGACACAGGACTACCTGGAGATAGAGATGGCCATAATGGGCCTTCCTACATTCCCCCAAGTAGGCCTACAGACAGAGATCTCACTGAGGTGAATCTCACCATTCTAGTTCATCAATTGGGTCCTCTGCCTCATCTCACAGGAGAAGAACATCCCCTGAGAGGAGAGAGCATGAAGCTACAATGAGAGAAGTCAAGCTTAGGATCAAGAGGCAAGAAGTTGCCCTTGAGAAAGAGACCCTAGCTCTTGAAAGAGAGAGAAAATTAGCATGGCTAGAGCCCTCTGGTGGCAGCAGAATCCCTAGTGGTAGGGATACGTCTTATGACCATAAAAACCTAAGCAAGATTTTCCCTCCCTATCAAAGTGGGGATGACATCCACATATGGATAACTGCTTTGGAGAGGGCCTGCAAAGTACAGCAGGTACCCCAGAGTCAGGGGGCAGCAATCTTGTGGCTCTCCTTTGCAGACAAAGGTAGAGACAAACTCCTCACTGTTAGAGAAGAGGATGCTGACAATTACAATGTCCTGAAGAGTGCTCTAATAGATGGGTTTGGCTTAACGACTGAACAGTATAGGTTGCTGTTCAGAGACACCCAGAAGACACAGACTCAGGACTGGACAGACTTTGTAGATTGTGCTACTAAGGCTCTGGAAGGCTGGTTACTGGGCAGTAAAGTAAGTGACTATACAGGATTGTATAACCTTATAATGAGAGAACAGATTCTTTTTAAAAAAAATCTTTTTATTATTTTAAAGCAAAAATAAAAAAATAAACAGACATATCCGGTGCCATAAATACATACGATGTTACCAGGGTGAAGTGGTACAAAAAACAGGATAGACTTAAAACAGCAAAATTCTTCGAGAGGTCCGCGCTAACAAGCACAAAAATAAAATTGACAGCAGTATAATCGCTAAACAGTTCCGAAGCGGATCCTCAACACCCACCCCCCCACAAATCAAACAGCAGGAGAATCATGGCAACCTAACACTAGAAGTTAAGGATCAGAGTCCGGATATTACGACAACAGTACATGTATAGGAAAGACTAGGAAAAAAATGAAAAATTAGAAAAATAATATGGACGACAACAAAAAGAAAACAATAAACCCATCCCCCCCACCCTGCGCCCCTGCAAACGGTTACCGCCTAACCCCCAGTAGCAGCGTGCCTGTCGTCCCAACTAACTAGGTTCTAAAAGAAGAAATCTACCAGAGTAGAGAAGAGAAGTGGAGGAGGGCATAATTGTACGGGCCCCCGGTCGCCCCTCCCCCCCGCCAGAATCATGAATCCCCAAATTGAAGTCAAGAAAACTATCGGATAACAAACATATGTCTCTACAAGGGGAACTTCAATCACCGCCCAGCCATTCCAAGGCATAAGTTTAACAGATCCCGTGTCCATCGTTCTTAAGTAAAAACCCAGTCTTTCAAACTCATCCTTGCCCCTTACGATCAGACGCAGGAGTCCCCTCTGGACAAACCGCCTCTGCCACCGGACAGTCCGAGGACGAAGAAAATGTAAGAGAATTCAACGCGAGACAAAGTAGTAGAACGAGAGTGCTGTGTACACCGACAGGTCCAGAGACTCCCCTCCTCGTTATGAAGTCCCAACGTTGATCCTTCTGCCATCTTAGCGGCCCCGATGTATGGAGGAGTGACGCAGTTCCATTCCGATAACAGTTCTCATCAAAAGTCTCTAAAATGGGAACAACAATTAGTTCTTCCATAGGCGGCAGCGATCGTAGGCTTGGCGATCCATTGGTGGCATCGAGTTTGTTCTCATCTTCTGTGACACTGGGTAAAGGCTCCGACAAATCACACAGTACGGGGTCTACTTCCTCCAGCAGAGTGGCCATCTTGGGTGTCTCGGTCGTCACCGTTTCTTGCAGTGGAGTAGGGTCCGGTCCAATTTGTACCAACTCAGACAAGCGAACCATCATCGTCCGAATACGCTCTTCGACGTATACATGAATAGACTCAATGGCTGCCAACACAGTTCGTAGCGACGGGTCACTCTCGGTCCGCTCCTCTACTCTGCAATCGGTGACAGTCATGATCGCTTCCCCTTTCGAACTCGATCTCTCAGAGAGGGAACGGGTGAGTCGGGAATAGTCGACTGTGAGGGAGACTTATCAATGGCTCAGATGAAATCCCAGGTCCACAACCGCAGGCGGAGGCCCCAACCCAGCGAACACCAGCGGGCCCTTTACCGGGTCACCGAGCAGGAACCCCGTCCACAGCCGCGACCGTTGAGCTGTCACCCCTCCTCCTACTTTCGCCAAGGCAGCCAAATGTCATCCATAGCAATCAAAAAAGCTAAAGAAATGTTTCCACTCCGGTTGACCGGACCCAAGCACACCACCGCAGCTGATGTTGTTTAACTGAAACCCGGATGGGCCAGTACTCGAGACCGCGGCTTCTGGACAGATGTAGGCCGCAAACTTCCACTTGACTTAACTTCGTCAGCCGAACAGGTGAAAAGTCCGGAATAGCTCCATTAAGCTCACGGAAGGTTCATGAACACGGTGGCTGGGCGCAAGAACAGGATAAGTGACAGGATATTCAGGCGGGAGTCGGAGGTCGGCAGAGCCGGGAGCCTACGCGGCCATCTTGGTTGCTAGCGTGGCTCCTCCTCCGAGAACAGATTCTTAATAATTGTCAGAACCAGTTATTGCATCAACACCTGGTTGACTCTGATTTGACCTCTCCACAAGAATTGGTAAGAGGGCAGACAAATGGGTCAGAACCAGGGTGAAGCAGAAGGTACATTACCAAGGTGGTGACCAGACAAATCAAGACCAAAAGTGTGGGGAGAAAGCAAAAGACCAGAAGTCTTCTCACGGTCCCCAAAAAGCTTCAAATGGTGGGGGTTCCCAACAATTCAAAAAGAAAGAAGGTCCAAAGAAACCCTGGTGCAAGATTTGTAAAGTTAATTCTCACTGGACCAGTGATTGCACCAAAAAGGAGACAGCTCCAGCCACCATTGCCCCTAAGGCAACTGTTCCCCCAGAACAGCTCCAAGTGGTGGTTCTCAACAGAAGGGTGTAGTAGGGTTAACCCTGGGAACTGAGATGGGTTCTGGCCTAGTCAGAACACCAACTCAAGCTGTTTTGATCTGTGAAGGAGGCATGGATATGTCCTCCTCTGAGAGTCCCGGTTATCTGGGCAAGTAGACAAACTCCTTTAGTCAATGAGAAAGAGGCTCAGGCCTACAGAGACACATGTGCTAGTGTCACAATGGTGATACCTGACTTTGTGGCCCCTGGTCAGATCATACTTGGTGAAACCTACCAAGTGACCAATGCTAGCATTGTCACTACCACACATAGTATGGCAGTTGTTAATTTCTCATGGGGAGGGGTAACTGCCCTTAAGAAAGTTGTTGTTAGTTCAGACCTCTCTATAGAATGTTTGCTTGGCAATGACCTAGAGACTTCAGCCTGGTCTGAAGTGGAGTTTAGGACACATGCAGAAATGTTATGCATCTCAGCACATGTTCTTGCTGTGACTAGGTCACAGGTCAAAAATTGCAACACTGAACAGGCACTGGATTCTGGAATAATGGACTAGTTGCCTACCAGGAAAAGGAGCAGTAGGGTTAAGGCTGTGCCTTCCCCCCTTCCTCATAGTGAGGATCAGCCTTCTGAGGAAGCTGATTGTGAACCTGAAGAAGGAACTGTCCTAGAGGAGCTTGAGCCTGATCAGGTTGAATTTCTTGGGACGGGGAACCTTCCAGGGCAGATCTGAGGCAGGCGCAGTGGACTGCCCTTCTGTTCAACCCCTCAGACAGCAAGCTTCTGCTGAGGCTGCAGGGAATGCTAGTGGAACCCATAAAGTTTACTGGGATGAAGTGCTCCTGTATTCAGAGGGTAGAGACCCCAAGCCTGGTGCTTCCAGGAGGTTGGTCATACATTTGGCATTCAGGGGCGTCCATTTGACACTAGCCCATGACATTCCCCTTGCAGGACATCTTGGCTAGAACAAGACTTGGGACAGGCTTGTCCCTCACTTTCACTGGGCCCACATGTCAGAAGACACAACGGAGTTTTGTCGCTCCTGTGTAACCTGCCAAGCAAGTGGCAAAGCAGGTGGCACTACAAAGGCCCCCCTTATACCACTACCTGTGGTGGGGTTTCCCTTTGAAAGAGTTGGGATTGACATTGTTGGACCAATGGATCCCCAAACAGTCTCTGGGCACAGGTTTATTCTGGTGGTAGTGGATCATGCCACCAGATACCCAGAAGCTATACCACTTAGGACCACTACAGCACCTGTTGTGGCAAGAGCCCTCTTGGGAGTTTTATCAAGAGTAGGTTTCCCTAAGGAGGTTGTATCAGACAGAGGTGCAAACTGTATGTCTAGTTACTTGACTGCAATGTGGAAGGAGTGAACTATAAGTTCACCACACCCTATTACCCACAGTGCAATGGTCTAGTTGAAAGGTTCAACAAGATCTTAAAGGGTATGATTAAGGGTCTCCCAGAAAAGCTCAGGTGGAGATGGGATATCCTGCTATCCTGCCTTTTGTTTGCTTACAGAGAGGTTCCTCAGAAGGGAGTTGGCTACAGCCCTTTTGAACTTCTGTTTGGGCATCCTGTTTAAGAGGACCCCTTTGTCTAGTGAAGGAGGGATGGGAGTTACCTCTCAAGTCCCCTAAACATGACATTGTGGACTATGTACTTGGTCTCCGCTCCCAGATGGCTGAGTACCTGAAAAAGGCATCCAAAAACCTTGAGGCTAGTCAGGAATTGCAAAAGGCCTGGCATGACCAAAAGGCTGTACTGGCTGTTTACCAGCCAGGACAGAAAGTGTGGGTGTTGGAGCCTGTGGCCCCAGCAGCTCTCCAAGACAAGCAGAATGGACCCCACACTATTGTTGGACAGAAGGGAGAGGTAACCTATCTGGTTGATCCTGGAACTCCCAGGAGCCCCCACAGGGTGCTTCATGTCAACAGACTGAAACCATATGTTGACAGGGCAGACATGGGCTTGCTCATGACTACTGATGAAGGACAGGAGGAAGAGAGTGACCCTCTCCCAGACCTGCTCTCTCAGAACCCTGATGATGGTTCAGTTGATGGTGTAGCCTTGGCAGGCAGCCTCACTGACCAGCAGCAGAGTGACTGCAGACAAGTTCTGCAGGCATACAGACATATGTTTTCACTGACTCCAAGTCAGACTACCTGCTGCACTCATGAAGTGGACACTGGGGACAGTCTGCCTGTTAAAAGTAAGATTTACAGGCAACATGATCATGTCAGGGACTGTATCAGGACAGAAGTCCAGAAAATGTTGGAATTGGGAGTTATTGAACCTTCAGATAGCCCTTGGACTAGTCCAGTAGTCCTGGTGCCAAAACCTCACACCCAAGATGGTAAGAGAGAGATGAGGTTGTGTGTAGACTACAGAGGTCTCAATGCTGTCACTAAGACAGAGGCCCATCCAATACCTAGAGCAGATGAACTCATAGATAAGTTGGCCTCTGCCAAATATCTGAGCACATTTGATCTGACAGCTGGCTACTGGCAAATCAGGTTAGCTGAGGATGCCAAGCCAAAGACAGCATTTTCAACCCCAAGTGGGCATTATCAGTTTGTGGTGATGCCCTTTGGTTTGAAAAATGCACCCGTCACATTTTAAAGGTTGGTGAACAAAGTACTCTCAGGCCTGAATGACTACTGTGCAGCTTATCTTGATGATATTGCTGTGTTTTGTTCCACCTGGGAAGATCACCTGATCCACCTGAAAAATGTTTTGGAGACCCTGCAAAAAGCAGGCCTAACTATCAAGGCTGCTAAGTGCCAGATAGGGCAGAGTCAGGTTGTGTACCTGGGCCCCCTTGTAGGTGGAGGCCAGGTTCAACCATTGCAGAGCAAAATCCAGACCTTAATGGACTGGGTTGCTCCAACCACCCAGACTCAGGTCAGAGCGTTCTTGGGCCTGACTGGGTACTATAGGAGATTTGTCAAGAGGTATGGTTCCATTGTGACACCCCTGAATGACTTAACTTCTAAGAAAATGCCTAAGAAAGTTCAGTGGACAGTCAGCTGTCAAAAGGCATTTGATGACCTGAAGCAGGCCATGTGGACTGCACCCATTCTGCAAAGTCCTAACTACTCCAAAGAATTAATTGATCAAACAGATGCTTCTGAGTTGGGGTAGGGGTTGTGCTATCACAAATGAATGAAGAAGGTCAGGACCAGCCAGTAGCTTTTATTAGCAGAAGGCTGACCGCTAGAGAGAAACGGCAGCCAGCTATTGAGAGGGAGGCCTATGCTGTGGTTTAGGCCCTGAAGAAGCTGAGGCCATACTTGTTTGGTATTCACTTCACAGTTCAGACAGACCATAAGCCCCTCTTGTGGCTAAAACAGATGAAGGGTGAAAATCCCAAACTGCTCAGGTGGTCCATTTCCCTACAGTGGATGGACTATACAGTGGAACATTGACCTGGGAGTAACTATGCCAATGCAGATGGACTCTCCATATATTACCACTTAGAACATGAAGACTCAACTGGTCACGGTTAATTTAATGTCCCTGCGTTTGGGCGGGGAGGGGAGGGGGTTGTGTAGGAGAGTAGGGTCTGTTTCCTATGGTTACTCCAACTTTTTGCTGTGATTCCCTGTTTTTTCGACTTTAGTGTGGCTGTAGACCTGCTAATCAGGCCCACAGCCACACTGTCTCTCTAAATTGATACCAGGTACTTTAGATACATACCAGATTGGTTACTGGGTCACCCTTGTGAGCCCCTGTATAGTGTACCATAGGTATCCAGGGCTTAGGTAACCTAGGCCTACCAGGGGCTGCAGCATGTATTGTGCCACCCCTGGTTTGCCTTCTAAACTGACAGCACAGGTATGTTCTTACAGCCTGGGTATGGTGGTGTAATCACCCCTTACTTAGATACAGTATACCTATATCTATATAGACACATATACACTTATAAGCCAATCCTATGGCAGACCTCGACAATCCTGGAGGTAGAGTGCTTGGTTTTATGTGTGAGGGTGCCCTAGCATGAGCTGAGCCACTCTGCAGCTTTCGGAACCATCTCCTTATAGCTGTTCTATGATATAGTCATACCATATATTCTTAAGTGTATTATAATCCTCGCGTGTAATGGTACATTTGGTTTGGCTTTAACAAAACATGTTGGATACGGTGTCAAACACTTTGGAATACTACCCCCCCCTGCCAGTTCTGGCGGCGGGGGTAGAATTCCACCCTTCTAGAGGGAGAAGACATGTAGTTAGTGGTTTACCCGGTTAAAGTTAAACAGAGCCTCAGCATCACAAAATGGATGCTGCTGCCACAGACACGAGTCTGCCCTCCTGCTGCTGGACGAAACTCCGGCAGGGGAGGCCTGGACAATAGGTTTCCTGTCCATGGAGGTGCTGGCACCTACCCAGAAAGGCTCTTAGTGTATTGGGGCAGGGAGGGCTGAATTCAGTGAATGCTTTCCAGACACTGCCTGGGGCACACAAGGTGCTTCATGCATTTCCCAGTTCAAACCGGTTGCTGGGGCACTCAGCCCCAGCTCTGGCGCGAAACTGGACGAAGGGGTGTAACCACCCCCTCCTCAGGTCCAGGTCCACCCTTAGGAGGGACCTTAGAGTTAGTCCAACCCCTAAACTTACTATAAGTATAGAACCACAGTCCCTAGGACTTTAGATTACCCTGGACGAAACTCTGCGACATTCCATTTCGATTGGAAGACGGAAGAAATCTCCCTTGTGGTCAAGGAGTGACCACCCTGTCCAAACAGGCACCAACAGCATCTTTGCCGGTCTGCATTTTCGAGGCTCCCGCCAGATGCCGAAAAATCTGCGACACAGGACACGGACTTCCAGACATCTCTGACGCTGACCTGCAATCCCAGCAAAGCTGAGACCTGTGGCGGACACAAGAGACGTGGGACTGGAACTCCTGGACATCCTGCATTTTGCAACCTGCACCGACTTCCCGAGGTATCCGAAGTTGTGCATTAGGGTGCTTGAAGCCCCAGCCCAGAGCGCCTTTTGCACCGAAGCTCAGAGGCCCACACTCCACGAGTGTCCCGTGGGCCCTCTTTGTGCATTTTCGCTCAACGTGTCTTCGCGGTTCCTAGTCAGTTGGCTAGTGAGCCCACAAGAAGACCAACCCTTGATTTAACTTGCTTTCCTGGTTGCTCCAACTTCCCTGCAAAGGAGAAGTTCCTCAGACCTCGCTGGTCTGCAACTGAACCAATCTCGATATCCAGCGTGGGTTGCGTTTGCCAAGGCTTGTGGGTCCAATCCGGATACCAACACCGCAGTCAACTAGATCCTTCGTGGGACAGCTCGAATCCAGCTCCTGGTCGTCATTGACGCCTCCTGGACCTCGTGGCTGGAGACAAACTTCACCTTTTCACCTGAAATCACCAGACATTCCTATCACCGCCCTGGTCACTGGCTAGTGGTCCAGACTGTCTCCTCAGCTTTCAGGTTCTTCACATCTCCGATCCACCCTTGGATCCCCCCCGGACATTTTTCCTCTGGTCGCCTGCAGCACTTCTTCGCAGCTCTCCATTGGAATCGACAACAAAATCCGACACGAAAAGACACCTATGCACCCAGCTTCCCTGGGTGAGGTAACACGAGTACTCCGGTGGGTATTGACTCTCAAAGTGTCCTAGTCTAAAAGGGTTCCTTCGCATTTCACCTCCTTGTACCCTTAATCTTTAAAATTGTAACTTGTTTGTTTCTCATAGAAAGTCAATGGTAACCCTCGGCGGTGTTTAAACACTGCACGCGTCTCCCGTGGGCCTCCTACATCCTAACCTTTGATTGTTCAGAGTAGCCCCAGCGATTCCACAGGCCCCAGGCCTGCTTTCTAACTCTCACGTGGTTCTTATACCTCTATTTTAGTATATGGTTTTTGAGGCCACTAGGCAAACGTATTCTGTGCAACGTATTGTATGCTAATTAAGTTCCTTGCCTGGAAACAGCATGCTGCTGTTACATGTCGATTGTGTGGTAGCCATAAATCTGTCACTGTAAGATTTTGTCCAAGGAACGTTCATACTTTTTAAAGGAAAGTTTTCGGATCAGGAGACTACGAACATGCAGATCTGCCATTATTGGAAGCCTGGACATAACCGCTCCTCGAATACATTGCAAGCTGGTGAAGTTCCTGCAGGCATTTGAGAAAAGCATAAAGCAACAAGAAGATTTAAATTGTTAATGATTCGAGTTTTTTCTGACTCAATGATCCTCATAGTGATGTAAATAAAAAGTAGGAAAATTATTGAGTTTTACCCTCCATTTTTATCATAAGCCTTTTTATCACTCATTTTAATGATAATTTTATATATTTGTATACCTGTTGTGCGATATACATCAAATTGTTATGGTTTTAATTAACTAAACAATAAAGTTTAAATTTCAACATTTCAAATTTCAAAAGTTCCTTGTATTGTACTTTTACCTCTGACCTCATAAAGAGTGCAGACGGGGTGGGTTTAGAATAAATACATATATATTTGATATATACCTCGTGTGGTGTGCTTTCATTTGGTACTCCAGAGATTATAAATGGTACAACAACTTGCTTAACTCGTCTCCAAGTCTTAGCCTGAAGGCTGCTCTCCACAGCTACCACTAGGATAGCTTTCTACAAGGTAGACTTTATAACCTACCATCAATACGGGTCGATTAGACTGGTGCAAGGTGCCCACTAGAATAGTGGACATTATATACCAGGCTAGCTTCTCACAGCGAGACCTACTGCATTTTCAATGCCTGTTTGAACATGCAAGCAACCATCCCTCCATGGTGAGGGTCATAGCTTCTATGCTTAATAATCTCTCATAATGTGGGCATTGGATATTGAAGTTATGGTGCAATGAATGACTGGCATGGACTACTCTAACCATCTGTTGAACTACATACCCATGTTCTATATAGACAATATGTTTTTCTGTATTCTATTTAAATATGTGCTCAATGCATGCGTAAACTCTGGCACGCACTTGCACAATGTTGTTTTACATTGCTGTAGAGGTTTTTTAATGTCCCGGTGGTCAACTCTGGGATATCAAGTCAGACACGTGATTTTAGGGTTCACCTGCACAAACAGCTTATTAACAATCACATGGGCGATACCAAATGCATTTACCAATGCTTGTTTTATCAGTAGACACTGAGAAAGCATTTAATTGGGCCCAACGGCCTTTCATCCAGGAGGTTCTCTATAGAAGAGGATGGAACGTACATTCTGGAAACGGGTGTTTAGTGGCGACACACACCTGGAAGGGTCAGGGTGAAGGCACGACTTTGGTCCCCATCAGAAAACAGAGGGAGAAGAGTCAGGGCTTTCCATCCCCACCCTTATTTGCCCTTTATATGGAGCCCCTTGCCGAGGCAGTCCACAGGAACCCACAGATTACAGGCATGACATTTGGCAAAATAGAACACAAGATAACACTATACACGGGCATGCTATCTATGCTTACAAACCTGCAGACCAAAGTTGCTCCATGAGCTCGACACCATCCGCTTAGCATGAGGGTTTAAAGTAAATGTGCAAAAGTCCCAAATCTTAGGGCTTAACATAGTCTCCAGGAGTGGCACCCTTTTGCCTGGGCACAGAGACATATCAAATATCTTGGCGTTAAAATAGTCTCTACAGTGGAGCGCACAGGCAAACAATATTGTGGACATACTCAACACAACTTGCATAGCTGGCAGTTGGGGACCTCTCCTATTTAGGCCACATAGCAGCCACTAAGATGACCCTACGACCCAAAACAGTGTACACCAGTGTTTCCCAAACTGGGGTCCGCAGACCCCCAGGGGTCCGTGGGCAACAGTTTTAAAAGCACAGACAAGTTTCTTGTATAATTAGCAGCTTTCCAGCAACAATAAAAGTGTCAAGATAATGCCAGTGATTAATGTACCTACTGGAGTGAGGAGTTTTGTTCAGTGGCAGCTTTGACTTAACTAATGTAGCACAGAGGGTTAATGTGCCTACTGCAAAGAACATGTAACATGCATTTTAAAAAGCAGTATTTTATGTGCATAGGTTCGTGGTTACTGCTTTTGTCAGAGAGATTCCTTTGTTACTGTGCACTTCATTATAAGTGACAATCGTAATGTAGCAGAGGGTCCTATAAACGGTCATCAAAGAGCTGCTTGCAAACTGCATGGTACCAGTTAGTAAATTATGTTTTTCCCCGTTATTCATTATCCTGATCCTGCTAAAAAGATTTATTTGGGTAGAAATACATTTGTAATGTTAAAATCCGTGCTAGCCACTGTGTTATGTTCTGAATCCAAAGTTTGTGCTTTTCCAGACCAAGCACTCTTTAAACATTTTATATACACACTGATTTACATGTATGATTCAATGTCTCTATATGTGTGTGGTGTAAAGTGCTCTGACATCCTACAATGGTATGAGAGATGGTATAAAACAAATGAAATACATGTGAAAGAGGGGCTATTACTTCAAAATAAAATACTACGGGCCAGATGTATGATCCGTTTTTATATGTGCCAACGGGTTCGCGAACCCATTTGCGCATGCAAAAACCTATTGGGCCATGTACATTGCCTATTTCACGAGTCGCATTTGTTTGCAACTCGCTAAATACGTTTCGCAACTTGCTATTTGGAAGTGGCATTCCCTTCCAAATAGCAAGTCTCAAAACCATGTACAAATGTTTGGCAGTCGCAAAACATTCGCAATTACCACCTACTTCAAGTAGATGGTAATGCATTTGCAAATGGGAAGGGGTCCCCCTTTGCAAAGGCAAGCACAATTATTTTTTAAGGGCAGGCAGTCGTCCCAGGGACCTCTGCCTGCTCTTAGAAAATGAAACAAAAACTTTCATTTTTTTTTTTTTAAATGCATGGTAAACGGACTGCATTTTCGTTTTAAAACTGCTTTATTTAAAAGCAGTCCCAGACATGGTGGCCAGCAGAGCCCAGCAGGCCACCATACCTGGGAGGGCTGGCAAATTGCGAGAGGCTCATTAATATTAATGAACCTCGCAATTTGCGACCCCATTGGGAATCCCAAACAGTGTTAAACACACTGTTGTACAATTTGCCACTCGCCATGTGTCACCAATTGCGAGGCACTAAATGAAATGGTCGTACATCTGGCCCCAAAATCCTTAGTACTTTGAGTATTTGTTTTGTGTGCACACGTGTGTATTTTTTTCAAATTACTGTTTTAATATTTGAAATTTAACTCATACAAATTGCTTGGGGGTCCCCGGCTTCCAGTGGTGACTCAATGGGGGTCCTCAGGAGTCAAAAGTTTGGGAACCACTGGTGTACACTATGCAGGTGCTTCCCTCTTCAACCACCCAGTGGTACACTTTCCAGTATGCGGACACTGATAGACTCATCTGGAAGGGGGGGAAAGCCAGAGTACCCAAACATCAATATGATCCAAGTCAGGACTGGGAATGCCCTGGCTCAAGTACTTCTACGTGGCCACAAAGCTAAACAATCTAGTAGAATGACATAGCAAGGCTTCTGAGGAACACTGATGCTTTATGGATCAATCAGTTGCCAGCAGTCTTGTGTGGAAGACCCTACAGCTACCTAAAAGACTTAGATCATAGGGAGTGTACAGCTCCCCAGTCCTACAGGCCACCATGACTGCCTGGGATATGTCGCACTCCTTTAGCAACTTCACCCTCTCCGATGACCCCTATAATAGGCAACCTGAGTTTCCACCAGCTAGTGCCAGCACAGACTTTTTAGCATAGCAATTAGCGAATTGTAAGTGTGGGGGGGACCTTTTAAAAGTGAACGGGATGCAGTCTTTCGAACAGTTTAAGAGGGACTATGGCCTACCTGAAAAGGAGGGTATGAGGCATATACAACTCAGCCACTGGGTGACCCAATCTGCGGTCCGGAGGCATGCAGCTCACCCACATCTGATGTAAGAAATAGCTCATTACAAGACCCGATGATAAGCATTTAGTCTCCGACCTATACAAAATGCTTCTGAAGGCACTCCCCTACCACACACACCAACACAAAATCAATGGGAAGAAGAATTAGAACACTCTCTCAGATAAGGAATTGGGGAGCGATTCCACCTCCCAAGTGAACTTGTCCTACTGAAGTTTCTCATCGCCCCCCTCCCCCAAAACTGGAGGGGCCCTGGCGCAACAGGCACCCTTATTATACCCCAAGCTGCAACAGCATTGGAAAACGGTAAACAAAATGATTGCCACTGATATCTCCCATTCCCTGCTTACACTATTTTGAGTCTACCCAAAGCACTCACTTCCTCATTACGCTCACAACGGGAGAGGGTATGGCATTAGGTGCGGCTAAACAGGCAAGCATGGCCCTGTGAAGCAAAGAGGCAGTCTCAGATTAAGGGCGTTTTTGCATTGTCTGGGCCCTAATGGGGACGGAAAGGATCTCAACAAGAAGGCAACCTTTGAGCAAACCTGGGAACTATCCCCAGCAGGTTTCTCATTGAGAATATGAGGCGCTCACATGTCCTAAACACTTGTGTATACTCTGTCTTACAACAGCTGCCAATGTCAAACTATATGACGACTACTACACGCACCTTCAAGACTGAGAGGACCAAAACGTACCCTGGCGGACTTATGTGGCAGGGAAGGTTTTAATGAGCAAGACTACCGATGGGTGGTGTGTGAGAGATTCCTCGGAGGGAGTTTTAAAACTTAGTTGAGACACGGAGTCTTGTTCACTTGTTTTCAGTTTTATCTTGTTACATGACCACAACATGCCCTTTGGATGTAGGTGGCACTACTGTGTAAATCAATAAACAGATTTTTTGTAACATAAGTAATCGGTCAAATAAATAACTAATCAGTGTTGTACACTAGATAGCCACATGTAGAGGCGAGTTGGGCCGTACAAGCAGTCTTCCAGATTTAGAAACTACTAGATATCAGACACAGCTTAACAGACTGGACTAGCAAATAGTTAAAATGACTAGGGAGGCTCCCATTTCTATAGATGCTATGCTAGACTTAAATAAACCTTCGCAACACCGCCTTACTAGACAACTATAATTTGCACAGATATAGATAAATGTTAGGCCTATAGGAAACTTCTACAGAATCGATACTCTGAGGATAATAAACAGGTGTGTCCCCTAGATACAGCCAGCAGATACGAGTTCTCTTCCGATCCAACCGTTACAGGTGCAGTTCAAAAAGCCATATCAATTGCGGTTTGAAAAACAGTGCGGCTTTCAATGCACCAATTGCCTCCCTTGGTGATCAAACGATACAAAGCTTTAAGAGGCCCTTTGGCTTTTCCCACATTTATCTTCCTTCCTACAGGTGGCGCAAAGCAAAAATGCTTGCACTGCACAGCTTATGCTCAATAGTAGGTACGAGTAGGGCCTGCAGATAAGGTGAATTGTAAAATGTTGTCAGGTGACACAGGCCTAGTATTGACTCAGCAATGTTACACTGGTAGTAAGTAAAACTTGGGGCTGGACCAGTCTCTAACAGATACATTAATTACCAGTGATCTCAACACTTGTGTTGCCTGAAAACTACTGGATATACAAGGAACTATGTAGTAGGGGCTTTCACTGCCGCGGTTTTAAACAGGCCCCACCTTGGTCTCCCGGGGAAAGACCTGATTAAAGGTACAGTCCGTGCAGCCATGGCCATAACAAATTCACGTAATGGAAAGGAGATTATTGCACAATCGCTCAAGTCAGTAGACGTGCATTTTGTTGCCGGGACATACATTACTGTCGTGGGCAAGAATTTGTGTTTCGTTTATTACTCCCTAGAGAACATGGAGAAATAAAAATAGCAGCTAGTCTAAAATAAATTCCCTTTGTGATTCCTCAAAATCATACCAAAGTAATACAATGTTCACACACCACATTCAAGCAATCACTAACAGTGTAGCAGTAGCCAAAAACCCAATATGGGAATGTTTATTTTATATATCTATACAATAATGTTACATTTTAAAAATGTGCAGCACCACCAGAGTATAAAATCATAAGTTCAAAGATTTCATCTTGCTAACCACACAATATATGGGAAGAGGTGCAAATCACTCAATACAAATGCCAAAACAATTATGAATAGTTGACCATTGTGGTTCAGTAACTTTTAATGGCCTTTAAGAGTTACTGAACCACAAGAGTTCTTTTGGATATAATAGAATATTTCTATTATTGTTGGTTTGGTGTTTGCATTGAGCGATTTGAACTATTATATCTCCTCATATATTGTTTTATATTGCGTTTAGCAAGATGAACTATTTGATGAACGTATGATTTTATATTCAATGTGTTGTTGCACATTTTAAAATTGCGTTTAACTTTTTTGTACAGATCTATCAAATAATCATTTCCATATTGGGCTTTTGGCTACTGCTACACCGTTGGTGATGGACTGTTTCAATTGAATGTGGAGTGTGAACATTATTCTATGCTTCTGAGGAATCCTAAAGGAAATTTATTTTAGACTGTCATTTTGGTGTCCTGTCCCTTTGGCGACTAGGACCCCTCTTCTTGAGCAATAGCACCATGCTATTCCTTGGGCGTTATATATTGTTCGTACGCTGCAATTTTTTAAAAGGGTTACTTTTAGGAAAATTGGCAAAAAAAGGAAAATATAAGCTAAAGACCATGGACCAGAGGTAGTGAGGGTTGGATTTGCACCGCGTCTAAATGTGGGCAAAAAGATTGGGTGATGAACACATGGGTCTATGACGCATGTATTTAAAAGGTTTTATCTAGCGCTGGCTGGACCCTAGGGTATCAGAGCGCTTTAAAAGGAACCATCAAGATAAACAGAGTTACTAGAATGAATTCAGGAGAGTTAATGAACAATATCAAGTGCACGTTATGCTATAATGACGATCCTTATTTATTTAAAGGCGGACTTACTGGCTGCTCAAACTTACGGACTGAAAGGCATTTTGAGTTACAAGCCACAGCTAGCTAGATTGCCTGTGTCTGCACAGAGCGTTAATCACCTAACTTATACAAGACCAGACATTGAAAACTTGATGCCCCATAGCAGATTAAAAACTTCCTGCCGTGTTACTCATTACCTTTGCTGTCACCATTGAGTTGTCAAATAGTGTTTCCTTTACTTCCGCTAAATGTTGGTCTTTTAGATTATTTTCTTTGCCAATTTCAAAAAACTATGCATGTTGTGTAGGCAAAAGCAAAATTAGTGGTTGAATTTGCTTATTTAGTCAAGACCCAAACTACCTGGGACCAGGTTGATAAAACTCGATAGGTTTGTTACTGAAGTAAAGTGCCCCTTTTTGACATGGTCACTGAGTTTTTGCTCACTGGTAATGATTTTTTATTGGTAACGCACTCAAATGTGTGCAGTACATCTTCACTCCCCATGGACATTACCTAGTTCGATGAAAATATAATTTGAGCATTTCATTGTTTTTTGTAAAATTCATTACTTTGAAAGTACTTACCTAATTCGGATGTGTCCATTATATTGAACAAATCTTATTTTTCTAAATTAGTCTAAAATTTCTTCTTGGGTGCGTCTTCGTTGACTGCAATAACTGCTTAACCCTCCACCCTGAAAAGCAGAAGCTGCTTGACTACTACCACAAATAGAACAAATGGGATTATTAAAGTACGCCTCTGTAAACCAATATGGGTTGTCTGAACTTTTTGCACGTGTCCCTACATTGGCCCACTACATAGAAAGGCAGCTTCCTACGGCTACAATGTGAACCTAAATTGGGTATATACACAGCAAAAACACTTCATTCAATATAAAACTAAATCATTCCTACTTTCGCATGTAGCACTTCATGTTCAAGACAAGTGGGACTACATTTGCAGACCGACATGCTAGATAGGGAGCAATCAGCCAATGGTCCACATTTCACATGATTCCTGGTGATACATTACAGGCTACTGGATTAATGCATGTACAATTACAATTGGTGACTGTAGGCACGGGCAAGCATACATCATCATAGCATTATCGCGGTCACAACTGCTCATTATGCAAAGCCTTAAGGAATAAAAAAATCTGAATGGCCAGCCTCCGCATTTTACATAGGCTTTATTTAGAAGTATAAAACAATGATCAGTAAAGAGCTGTTGGCAATGCATACGTCCATCCATGGAGGCTAAAGTTCACAGCTTTTATTGACGCCTCTTACTAAGATTTAGAGTCGAGGTTGCTTCCGATCCATCACAAAAAAAGGCCATCAACACTGAAGAGAAGTAAGTTCATGGAGCAATGTCAGCAAGTCCACATGCAGATAGGTTCAAGTGCACAAAATTGAGACAACTGATTTCTGATAGTTTGGAATATGTGCAGCATTACACCGAACAAAGTAACAGATGTAACAGCTGAGGAATGACTATTTTCTTTACCACGCCAGAAAAGTCCAATTAAAGAATAGCTGGATACCAAGTAAACTGAATTCTCCTTAGACAATTTTAATCTGGTGTAGGTGAAGTAGGCCTTCCCACAATATAATACAAGGAAAACGTGTTTCAAAATAACTTCGTAGAAAATAATCCGCTCGAGATTTAAAAAAAGAAATATATGACTGAGGTTAAAACCCTTTTTGAAAGTAAAACGTAATTGTTCATAGTTGTATCAATCCTACATCAGAACACTGAATCCGCCATAATGCTGAGTCTTCATTTCTGTAGATTTGCTTGCTGGTTAGCTGGTATCCATCTGAAATGAAATAGAATTTGTATTATGTAGACTGAACAAAGTGAAAAGTAAGCGATTGCTTTTTGCAACTAAATAGCTTTTACTCTCGTTACTGTATATAGTTGCCATAATATACTGCTGCGCCATTTGTTTTCATACGCAATATTCCAGCTCTAGTGCGATTTTGCAGCAAAGGATGAACAGTAAACTGCCCAGAAACTAAGTACAATAAGCTCTGAAATCAGGTGAAGATGTGACTCCTATAGCAAGGAAGGTCTTGGTCAAATAGACTAGCCAGTCCGATCCATTTTCTTTCTCTGCTGGCACACAGGTGTACATAATAACCTAACCCTCTCCCTAAAGCTTACTAACTCGAAAACCATAGTGTAACGGGTTTAATTATTTCTGTATCGTTCCAGATGCCCGTTTGCTCATAAAAAATTATGGATGAATTATAACAGTATGGGTAACCCAAAAATGGTGAGGTAATGACGTACTCTAGCATTGTAGGCATCCAGCTGTGCATCAAGTTCTTCTGCTGACAACGGTTTAGGGTTCCGTGCGGGCCCCCCTCTGCCTCTACTTCTGTTTCCACGACCCCTTCGGTTTCCACCACCTCCGCCAAATCCACCAAGGCCACCACGAGGCCTGCTCATTCCACCTCGATTTAAACTGGAATAAAAAAAAGTTATTAACACAAGAACAATTTGTTTCTTAGCACGATCTAACAGTTGACACCAAACTCTACATTTGGCATTTATGAGATAGGCAGTATAGTCATCACTCTTACCTTTGAGGCGGCCTTCTCTGCAGGTCTATTTGTGAAGTCACTAGCTGGATGCTCATTGGACGCCCTGGAGGTTAAGAAACAGAGCTTAGACCAAATAAACGTTGTTAAAGGCTAAGACTTCAAAGTTGGAACCTCACACAGGGTATCCGATTCATGCAGTGCATTTCACACAAGCCAATAGCACTCAAAAATACGCGTCGGGTGGGAGTATTGTACATCAAACTTGTTAACAAACGTGGTTTGCCAATAGCCGAACAGAATAAACAAAATCTCTCGACACTTGTGCAAGAAATGATTGTATAGCATCCAGCACAAGTCTTTAACCACACTGTACTGGTCACTAGAACCACAAACGAATGCATTCATGTCTGCTGGTGCAACAAAGCATGTCACCATACGACTTAACACACCCAAAAGGAACTATCCTGAAAGCTACACTGCAAAGCATGACCTCGTATATCCTCCATCTGGATCACCGACCACTCCAACGACACATTCTCGTACATGTTTCAAAGCCGACTCCTTGATCCTTTGACAAGTCTCAAAACCATAATGGCTACACAGTGCCTAATACCACTTAAACTTCATCCATATGTTAGGCTTGGCGATCTATGCCGAGCCCCACAATAACGACATCCGCTCAGAGTATGTTGTCTGGTAGTCTGACTAGATGAAGCCTGGACAACTTGTGGCTTCTGTAATAGAGAGTAAGTAGATCAACATGGCACAACTTCCCTAAACAGATTAGTCAGTTGAGTAAACGAAATGTAACAGTGAGATGAGAAAATGGCATGTCCAACCAGATCTCATAAATATATGAGCTAAAATGAAACCTGGAGGCAAAGTTTTAACAAACTCCTGTAAACAAACATTTGATGCGCCTATGTATTGAAGATTGGAAAGCTGTGCCCAAAAGTCAAATATCTGTTACAGAAAGTTACCTATACAACATACACATTATATGAGTCTAAATTAATTTGTTCTCACCTAGGCAGCACCTGCGGTGTTGAAACATTGACACTGAACCATAGTCACAGATCTGGGTTGAATCAATCTTTCTTTAGCTCACTTTGCCACCCCAGTTCAGCCCCAGCCATATGCAAATCTGTCTGGACCCCATGCCACATGGGAACAGTCACGACCGGTTTTCCCTAGACGCGAAACAAGCGGATTGGCCAGGCTAGCTTGAATCCAGTGGCTAAGTTATGTTATAGAGAACTTGTAACGCGCGCACGAATACTATGGAGTGTCCTGGCTAAGTGAACAAGGGACCCACAACTGGGCATACTGTGCCAACTTAAGGCAGACAAAGCAACACAAGACCTGGCTTGGCAGTTCAGGCTTGACTGTTCCGAGGCACAGGGCCAAGACTGATTTGTATTTAGTTGGATCTGAACTGAGGTGGCAAAGTGAGCTAAAGAACGGAGATGGATTCAACCAAGATGTGTGACTCTGGGAGAGTCTGAAAAGTTTCAGCGCTCCATATCACCCCGTTGCATTTGTATTGAGGATATGGCATAAAGCTCTGCCAACCCTTTTAATTGACTCTTTGTAAATGGTGGCTTTTTATCGGTCAATAGGCTCAGTTGTCCCTCATCTCTTGTAACCTCCCATGAGGACACCCCCTGCCACATGTGTTGCGACTCCCTAGGTTTTAATTACAGCCTTGAAGCACTATTTTCTTAAATGGCTTCAGGCAGGACAGTTCGTACTAAGCTAGGCTGGCAGTGGTTACTTCACTCACTAGAGCATCTCACATTTATAGACCGCCAATAAATGCCCCTTAAACAGCTACACAGTACAACCTAATCCTAAATTAATGTAAACATTTGACATTTCAAAGCTACTAACTGTATACATGGACATAGCCATTTGAATGTACTCTTAGTACTGGCTTGCATGCAACGCAAGATGGGTAGGGTGGGTTTACAGGTAGGGTGGAATTACCATATCGTCTGCTGGGTGCAGTACCAACGGGACCAAGAGGGGCCGGGGCCCCCCTTTTGGGTCACATGGGAATAAACCCTGTAATGTGGCTAGGTCAAAAACATTGGCATTGCCAATAACTCCAACTTTGTAGACATGCAGTGCTGGTGCCTTGCTCACTAGGGACCTCTAGGAGCAGCTTGCGGAAATGCTCAGACATACAATGCTGGTTCCTGGGCTCACTATGCAAGCATTTGCAATGCACTGTCTCGCATTACTGAAATTATAAGTTATTGGTGTTGCCTTATTTGTAAGGTGGGACCTATTGCATTGCAAATGCTGGTTTTTAAAGAGGACAGTTGTAAAATAAATCTACTCCTAGAGAGCATCCACATCTCCCTGGTAAGTCGTTAGAAAACCTCGCTCCTCGCAAATAATGGGCTACAAGATTAAACGCATGGCATACTTTTATATCAACAAATTGCCTCACATACACAAATGTAAGGAAACCATTGACTGCAGTGTGCCAATCAGATGATGTGTGACA
Organism: Lissotriton helveticus; assembly: GCF_964261635.1. NCBI lineage: Eukaryota > Metazoa > Chordata > Amphibia > Caudata > Salamandridae > Lissotriton > Lissotriton helveticus. The sequence continues at coordinate 1,037,624,275 of NC_136068.1, read as the reverse complement.
CCAAGACTTACCGTCGAGGGGGACGCCATTATACTGCTTCATCGCTTTCAGGGCATCTGCTTTCCTCTCAAAGTGAACGTCAGCAGTACCCAAACTGCGGCCTGACCGATCATAGTGCACAGCAGCTTTCTTCAAAGTCCCAAACTCCGCAAAGAGCTCCTAAGGGAAAGAATCGGGACGAACAACTTTAAAGAACTGCACACCTAAAGGCCAACACCTTAAATAGGAATTACACCCATCCCGATTAAAGGCATTTCAATACATGCAGGGTATTTATGAGATTCCAAGTAACAAAATCCCCTATTGCCGTATTTGTGTAGTGTAATCGGGGATGTGTCGTCATCCCCTTTAGACCAAACCACACACCTCACTAGTGTTTAACCGTTTATTTATACGGGGTAATCGTACACAAATATATTCATTTAGCACAGCCAAGTCTTTTTATTCAGTCACAATAAACATTCTTTCCATAGAGAAAAGAATAAATTGCATTATACCCCACGCAGATCTGGATTTTTCGTACTGGACGAATGTCTAATCTCGATCCTGAAGGTTTGATTGTCATGTTACAAGCTTATGATTCCAAATACTTCAGTGTACGATTACCACCTCATCAAGAACCCATCCCAATACAGGCAACGACGGATAACTGGAAAACGTTTTCCGGTGTACAGAAAAAATAAATTAAAATGTCAACTCAGAGGGAGTATCGGCATTGCATTAAAATGGTAACCATGTAAAAGTATTTCCTTTACATAGACAGATCTACAACTTAGTTACCCAATTTCATTCTGCGGTGCAGGCAAATGTAAATATTACTGTTTATACACAAGTACATTCGATATTCCTAAAAGATAGCATTGGGGGCTTTGGTTTGGGGAGCGAATTAAGTGTTTAGTATACAATAGGAACCACTATTGTACACGAGTAGACCAGGTCTGTAATGATAATGCTGCAATGTATGCACACATCAGTGTATAAACCAACTATTAAACGTTCGTCACAATAACTGATAATGAAGTATATGTTTAGTATCCAAATAAACAATGCGTAGTACCTTAATGCTTACCTGAATGTCCGCATCGGATACACCAAAATCCAGATTGGACACTAGGAGTTTGCCACCAGTCTCAACGCCGCCGCCACCACCACCGCCGCCGCCACCACCTCCTCCTCCTCCATAACCACTGTCGAACATGTCATGTTGCCACTTGTCGGGAAGCTGCTTTGGCTGGAAGAGGAAGAAAATGACACGCAATGCTGACTGCACACATTACATCAGCCCTCTCCGCACACAAGGGCGGATTGAGACGTTTAAAAAACATTAAAATATCAGAGTACCCATATCAAGTAGTGGTCCCACTGGCAGTGCCTCGAAGTGTTGGTAAGCTGTGATGCCACCATAGGAACGGTTCACCCCGGTCTGCCCTCCTGTTCACTGTCAAAGTTGGTATGTGTTGGAATCTAGTAGACATACCGTTGTGGTCACCCCGACCCAAATGTATCTAATAACTCTGGACCATCCCCAACTGAGCCATCGAAAAATTCCCCAAAAACATAGTATATTCAGTTCAAATCCAGTGGCGATTCAAACTTCACGCAGGTGTTCTTTGCCCCTTCCAAACACGGGGGCCCGCTTCCAAATGTGCAGTAAGCGGGAAAGTAGGAGCAACGAAGGTAGCTGCACAATGGTTCTGCATGGAATAGGAAACAGAATCCACCAGTCAGACCAGGGAAGGATGTGCAAAAAATTCCACCCCCAATAAACTAATCAATTGGTCAGGACTACTCAAAGTAACGCTCCTGGCACAAAAGATCTTTAACTTCCTACATGACCTGGAAATCCAAAGTTACAAACTCCGTTCCAAGGGCCCAGCAAAAAAAAAAAAAAATAAGCGAGTGTAGTGCCATGTTCCCGCTTCGCTCCCTTATACAAGAATAGAGGGACAACTAGAGAAGAATAAGATGGGATTCACTGACCAAAAGCCCGACTACTAGGCCCCGCCCCAAGCATTTGATCCATCGCCAAAACCAACAGGTTTAAATACCCACCTAATTAGCTTTGCCGTCTGTCCTAAATCAGGCTTGCAAAAAAACACAAACCTATGTTTTTAAGTAACAGAAAAGAACCCTCTTCCATGGCAAAGAGATACCCTCTCGTAAACTATGCGTAGCATCCAGTTTCTTGTAAAAGTGAAAGGACTTCAAATCTGGGACTCAGAATTACTCGGCAAGTATGGACTTTTTAGACCAATACCCACTATAAAAACTAAAATCTCAACAGTGTACTATAAAACGTAGCCCTACTCATCAAAAATAAAAAAAATCGAGTGAAACCAGCTTCCAATGCGATAATCAAGCCCGACAAGAAATTGCCCTAAAACAGAGGTTCCCTGCCCTCCTCCCGCTAGACGTAGCCCCGGTCTTCAAGTCGAGAAGAGTTCGAAGACGGTTCCAACACTTCCAGGTGAGGACCCACTCCTCCGGTTGTCGCTGGCTCGTTGCTGTCAGCCGGATGTCGCTGCTCCCCTTCGGGCTCTCTTCTTCCAGCTGCTCTCCATAGTGGCCGCTCCCACTGCAACAGGAGTGCTCTCACTGGGTGGCTTAAGGTCGCCATTTTGCGCTCTGTGCGCGGGCCGGGACTAGGTCCCTTCCCGGGCGGGCGCCATTTTAGGTATGGCCGGCCCTTAAAGCAGGACTCGACCACTGAGCCATGGGCTTGGCCATCAGTGCAGGCCAGGGCGTCTAGGCCTGTGGCACCGCGGGCCTGAGACCCGCCACCTCTCCTCCTCTCAGGCCCGATCTCCCCAGGGCTCTTACGCCCCAGCTCACAGGCCCGGCTGCCTCTGCTCACAGGATCTCTCGGATGTAACGCTCACCCTGCTGTATGGCGCGGGCCGGACCCTCCCCCGGCTCATAGCCGGTCGGTTCCGCAGGGCTCCACCTCCTCCACCGCCTCCTCTGGGTCCAAGGCCGCTCCGGCCGCCGCCGCCGCCCCCTCCAGGTCCTCCACGGGACCCTCCGCTCCGTCCTCGACCCCCACCACCGCCTCCTCGGGGTCCACCGCCACCTCGGCTCCGATTCATCTTTATGATATCATCTAGGGACATGTCCATCTTGTCGCCCATTGCAGCTGCACGTGAAAAGGGCGCGGCAGAGTGGTTCGTACTCGTGGTTCGTACTCGGTGACGTGGACGGTGGCTCCTCTTGCACAAGTTTCACGATCTCTTCTTCGCGGTGACCGAACGCGTCGCAAACAATGCGTCGTACGTACGACGACACCAGGGTTTTATATGGCACGCACACTTCTCGTGGCGTCACTTCCGGCGTATCAAACGCGTTTCCTTATTGAAGTTTTCCCTTCCGCACGGTTTAACTTGCACAACAAAATGGCGGAAATGACGTTGCACTTTTTTTTAACATGTATTTATTTAATGCGATTTTTATTTAGCGCGAAGTTTACCCGAAGGTGCCAGAGCGCTTTACATAAGAGCCAGTTGCAAAACATAAGGACTAAGGATTACATGCGTTACATAGAGGATACAAACAGAAAACATTGCAAATGTACAAGATGTAAGCTCACACAAGGAAGAGATACAAAGAAAAATTGCAAATGTACAAATAGTAATGTCACGCAAGGAAAAGAAATGAATGGAAATACTCTAAGAGTCACATAGGAATGGTAGAAAGTACAAAGGTCTACTGCATATACTAGTGATTAGAGTTATCTCTATATACATAGGGAAGGGATACGAATGAATATACTCCTAAGTATACTCTGTTTTCATACACACGGTCATGTCATCATCATGCCGAGTGAATTGATTAAATGAAAACGGGCAATTTGAACGTTAGCTACACCATGGGACATTTATTCTTTATTTATTTTTTATTTAATGCGATTTTATATAGCGCAAACTTTACCCGAAGGTGTCAGAGCGCTTTATATAAGAACCAGTTGCAAAACGTAAGGGCTAAGGATTACATGCGTTACATAAAAGATACAAACTGAAATTGCAAATGTACAAGATGTAAAGCCACAAAAAGAAGAGACTAGTGATTAGAGTTATCTCTACATACATAGTGAAGGGATACGAATGGATATACTCTAAGAGTCACATAGGAATGTTAGAGAGTACAAAGGTCTACTGCATATACAAGTGATTAGAGTTATCTCCATATACATAGGGAAGGAGCAACACATGGATATACTCTAAGAGTCACATAGGAATGGTAGAGAGTACAAAGGTCTACTGAATATACTAGTGATTAGAGTTATCTCTATATACATAGGGAAGGGAAACAAATGGATATACTCTAAGAGTCACATAGGAATGGTAGAGAGTACAAAGGTCTACTGCACATACTAGTGATTAGAGTTATCTCTATATACATAGGGAAGGGATACAAATGGATATACTCTGGATTCAAGCAAGCCGGGCTGAAGACGGCTGAAATGCCAGAAACCGGTCCTCGGTAGCTTGTTTCCGGTCCAGGGAAGGCATGGCTTGGCAGTTCGGGCTGGACTGTTCCCATGAGGCACAGGGTCAGACTGATTTGCATATGGCCATGTCTGAACTGGGGTGGCAGAGTGGGCTAAAGAACGGTGATGGATTAAACCCAGATCAGTTGACTGGGGGTGAGTGCTTGTATTGTCAATGCTCCGTCCATCATTTCCTTTGGTTTTTCTTTGTTCGGCATAAGTTGGCAGGGTATGCTCAGACGTGAGTCCCTTGCTCACTTTGCCACTGGATTCAAGCAAGCCGGGCTGAAGACGGCTGAAATGCCAGAAACCGGTCCTCAGTAGCTTGTTTCCGGTCCAGGGAAGGCATGGCTTGGCAATTCGGGCTGGACTGTTCCCATGAGGCAAAGGGTCAGACTGATTTGCATATGGCCATGTCTGAACTGGGGTGGCAGAGTGGGCTAAAGAACGGTGATGGATTAAACCCAGATCAGTTGACTGGGGGTGAGTGCTTGTATTGTCAACGCTCCGTCCATCATTTCCTTTGGTTTTTCTTTGTTCGCCATAAGTTGGCAGGGTATGCTCAGACGTGAGTCCCTTGCTCACTTTGCCACTGGATTCAAGCAAACCGGACTGAAGGTGGCTGAAATGCCAGAAACCGGTCCTCGGTAGCTTGTTTCCGGTCCAGGGAAGGCATGGCTTGGCAGTTCGGGCTGGATTGTTCCCATGAGGCACAGGGTCAGACTGATTTGCATATGGCCATGTCTGAACTGGGGTGGCAGAGTGGGCTAAAGAACGGTGATGGATTAAACCCAGATCAGTTGACTGGGGGTGAGTGCTTGTATTGTCAATGCTCCGTCCATCATTTCCTTTGGTTTTTCTTTGTTCGCCATAAGTTGTCAGGGTATGCTCAGACGTGAGTCCCTTGCTCACTTTGCCACTGGATTCAAGCAAGCCGGGCTGAAGACGGCTGAAATGCCAGAAACCGGTCCTCGGTAGCTTGTTTCTGGTCCAGAAAAGGCATGGCTTGGCAGTTCGTGCTGGACTGTTACCATGAGGCACAGGGTCAGACTGATTTGCATATGGCCATGTCTGAACTGGGGTGGCAGAGTGGGCTAAAGAACCGTGATGGATTAAACCCAGATCAGTTGACTGGGGGTGAGTGCTTGTATTGTCAACGCTCCGTCCATCATTTCCTTTTTTTTTTTACCAGGAAAAAGCAAGAGTCATTTTACAAAGATTACAGAAAATAACACAATATAAATAGATCGCAGAGGAGGTGATACAAATTGATACAAGCTGAGCGATTAATAAAGCATCAAATTAAAAAGAATAAAATCCAAATACAACACTAAGTGCATAAAACATAAAATGTAAGTACATAAGTTTCAGATCAACCAATACCACTGGGAATAATGCCCGCTTTCCAATTGGCAATTGGACGCCAGAGAGCTTCTCCGCGCGCCCTAGCCTTTAGTCCTCTTGTTTCAAATATAGCGGTTTCAAATCTATAAACCGCTAGGAAACGCTCTAGCCACGTCTGGAAACTAGGTGGGTCAGCTTCTTTCCAGCGGGCAGATAGATTTAGTCTTAATACTGCTGTACCTATAAAGATTAATCTTTCTTCAGATTTAGTTAAATTTAAAGAATGATCATGCCCTAGTAAAAACAAAGTTTCTGATTCTAATATTTTATGACTAAATATTTCTTCCCAAAAGGATAATAACATATTTTTAATCAACATCAATTCAGGACAATTATAAAACATATGAGTGAGGGTTGCTGGTCCTTGAGTACATCTAGGGCATAAATCATTCTCTCGCTTACCCCACGAAAATAGTTTAGCGGGAGTAAAATAAAGATCGAATACAGTTTTATACAGTTGCGCTTTAAGATTACTAGCCATAAGTAGTATCAAACCCATTTACTAGAAACTCACCAATTGTTCTGATTCCTAACTTGTCCCATTTCTTCGCAACCGAAGCAAAATCCTGACCTTGAATAAAATTAGAACGCCAGAGCGGTGTATATTGGCTGATCTTCCCGATATGAATATATTTGGCCACTTTATTCCAGATTCTTCGTGCACTAGCCATTACTTCTCCCTTAAAATCCTTATAATTTCTTGCCTCGGTCTTCCGGAGGAGTAAGCCCTTAGCCTCCTGTCCTACAAGAAGCTCATATATTGAGGGTATTTCTTCAAAGCCTTCTGAGCTCTCTAAGCTATAGTCGCTAATCATGGGAGTAAGCTGTTTTAAAAATGCTGCCCAATGATATAAAATTATATTGGGTACAGTGAGGCCGCCTCTGTCAAACGGGAGTGATAAAAGTACTAGTGATCTCCGAGTCTTCCCATTTTGCCAAATGAATTTCGATATAAGTGAATTAATCAATACTAGCATTTCCTGATCAATGGCTAGTGGGATGGCTCGGAATAAGTAGAGGCATCTGGGTAACGCGTTCATTTTTACATAATTGGCTCTTCCTATGATAGAAAGATGAAGGCTGGTAACCCTTTCGAAATCATTCTTAATTTTAGCCACTAACGGATCAAAATTGGCTTTTGGTAATAATTTAATATTTGTGCACAGAACAACACCCAGATACGTGGCTTTTTCAGCTCTTCGTTGATCCAGACAGATGGTATTATCAGTACACAGAATAATCGTTTTTCCTTTGTTGAGAGAGTAGCCCGAGCAGCGTCCGAATTCAGTAGTCACTATCTCTATTTCACGAATAGCCTCAATCGGGTTAGATGTAGTGACCGCGATATCATCGGCATAGGCCAATACTTTAGTTTCAAAGTGATGACTAATAACAGGTTTAATAATGTTACTTTCTAATAATTTCAAAATAAGGGGGTTAATATATAGAGCAAAAAGCAGGGGTGAGCAAGGACACCCCTGCCTAGTGCCTCTAGCGATGTTAATATGCCCTGATAATAACCCTGCTGCTAAGATTTTTGCTTTGGGACGGAAATACATTGATTTAATGGATTGGATAAATTTGGAGCCGAAATTATTGCGTTTCATAACTTCCCATGAAACGCGGTCAAAGGCTTTCTCAGCGTCAAGCAGGATCATCGGCATTTGTCCCCCCGTGGCAACTTTGGCATCAAATAAGGCGATTGCCCTACGGGTATGTTCCGTGGTTCCTTTGCCAGGTATAAAGCCATGTTGCCACGGGGAGACAAGATGCTCAACGACCCTGCTGAGTCTGAGCGCTAAGACCTTTGCATATAATTTGGAGTCCGAATTAATCAGGGATATAGGACGATACGAGGTTAGCTGCTTGGGGGATTTTCCCTTCTTTGGAAAAACGATTATGGTAGCCTCATCCCAAGAGGTTGGTGGGATACCATTATATTGGATCCCAAGGAATAAATCATATAAAATAGGACACAGTTGGTAGGCAAGAACCTTAAACAAATCAATCGGTAATTTATCAGGGCCTGCTGCTTTACCAGATGATAATAATGATAAAGCAGCACCGACCTCTGCAAGTGTAATTTCTTTTTCAAGTTCTTCCTTGGTGGCATCGTCTAATAGCTTCATAGCCTCAGAGTTAGTAAGAAAATTATCCAAATAATCTATTATATCCTTTTCCATAGCTGGGGTTTCCTCCAAGTAGAGATTTTGATAGTACCTTTGAAATTGATAATTAATATCTATCGCATAGGAAAAAGTCTGACCATTATCTACTATTGAGGAGATATTGTTCCTGACATTTTTCTGACGTGTAGAAAGTGCCAATTGTCTACCCACTTTCTCCCCGCTTACATAAACATGTTTCCTATGCGTTTGATATGTTTGGGCAGCTTTCTGGCTAAGTTTAGCATTTAATTCGGATTTCAACACTGCTACCTGTATCATCGAGTACGTGGCTTCTTGTTTATGTATAATCTTGGCAGTGTGTTCTTCCTCGGCTTTAGCTAGAGTTGCGATTTTCAGTTCATATTCTTTTTTAAGGATTTTTTCATTTTTGTTTTGGAAGCCTATAGTCTCGCCCCTTAGTATAGCTTTGTAGGTATCCCACACAATATTTCTTGGCGCACTAAAGCGATTCATATTAAAAAATTCATCAGTCCAGGTTTTAATGTGATTAATGTATTCATTGTTAGAAAGTAACTTCCTATCGAAAGTCCAAGAGCTCTTTTGAGTAGGATTAATATCATAAGTAGTTAGCAATACTAGAGGATTATGATCCGAGATTATTTTAGGTGGTTTGTTTATATGTGAATAAGGTGCTAAATCCTGGGAAGTAAAGATGTAATCTATCCGGACATGCTTTTGATGAGGGTGGGAAAAGTATGTATAGCCATGATCAGCGGGATTGTTCTGTGACCAAATATCAGTTAAGCCCAAACTATAGACCAGACTTTTGACAGCGCGGTATACCCTTGGTTTCCTACCCATATATTTCTGTTTTGGCATTTGCGCCGAGACTAAAGGTATAAGTGAGATGTTGAAATCGCCACAAAAAATTAACGGGCCTTGCCACGTAGCTAACTCTATTTCCAAGGTTTGGAATATTGCGGGATCATCGTGATTTGATCCATAAATGGAGCATATAGTAATTCCGTTAGCCAATTTGACAATTGCCCACTTTTCATGTGCGTCAGATAAGTCACGTATTCCCTGTCCAAGACTGGATTTTGCAAAAATAGCAACACCCCTTATAGTTGAAGATTGGGATGTTGTTATCAACAGGTTGTATCCCTTGAGGTTTAATAGGGCTCTTTTTCTCCAAGGAATGTGCGTCTCCTGGATGCACAGAATATCTACAGGATTTAGTTTCATTAATTTCCCCAGTCTAAGACGCTTATCTCTGGATAAGAGCCCTCCTACATTCCAGGATTGAATAGTAAGTTTACCCATTGTTAATATAGTAAGATTTCCTAATAATTTTGTTCCAATAATAATTTTTGTCCTGTTGTACCTCCTCTCCTGATGTTTCAAAAATGATACATACTCTTGCTAATAAACCTGGTTTATTTTTTATTTTTACCCCCCCTTCCCCACACTCCCCCCTTCCCACTACCCCAAGAATCCCTCCCCAAAGCCCCCCCCCAAAAACTTCCCCCTTTACCCCTCTCCCCCTTATGTAGGCATTCAGACTCCACCAGAGTCTGTGTGATGAAGTTGCTGCACCTCTGCTGAGCTACCACTTCGACAACAACAACAAATCAATATCAAGGAATATTAAGCGTGATAGTAATAATAAAAAAATAAAAACATTTAAATCATGTCCATGTCGTTGGCTAATTAATTTCTATAAACTTCTGTAACCTGTCAGACATCAATGTAGTGCTCAGCAAGCCAGCCAACCAATTATTACAAAAATATCATCAGATACATAATACAGACCAATCATAATAAGCTGTTATTGTATCTTAAACATATACCTGATGTGTCTATTGATTTATCTAAACTTTATCTAAGATATCTCATCAAGATAAGATTTTGCTTTTATTTCGGACTGAAAAAACTTTGTCTGACCACCATGAATAATTTTTAGTCTGGCAGGATTATTCAAGAATGCCAAAGCTCCTTTTTCTTGAAATGGTTTGATCAATAGGCGTAGTCGCCACCGTCTTTCCACGGTAGCGTGGCAAAAATCGGGCCTTGAAAAGAATGAGAAATCACTGAAAGATAATTTATGATCAGGTCTCGCTCTCTCTGCTATCACCTGCCGTAACAAGAAGTTTCCAAAATATACTAAGATAGCACGGGGGTACACCCCTGGCTTAGGTGGTAAGTTGAACGGGACTCAATGGGCCCGTTGAACTTCCATGTCCCAGTTCCAATTTTGAATTTCAGGCATAGACTCGCTAAGCAGTTTGATAATGAAGGCTCGCACGTTCTCCCCTTCCAATTTCTCCGGCATGCCTAAAATGCGCAAATTATTGCGCCACTGCCTGTTTTGATAGTCCTCAAGCTTCCACTTGATATCCATCAACTCTGCTTCTTGAAGCTTGATTTTCTGAGAGTTCTCGGAGGAGTCTTTTTCAGCCGACATCACCCTTACCTCCATTTCTGTGACTCTTTCGCCTATATGGTTACAGGTTTTGGTGAGCTTCTTGACAACCCCTTGCATTTTACGCAGAGCTGCCTGGGACCTTTTGCTGTCAAGTGCAGTCTCTTCTCTGTGAGCTGCTATCGCTTGCAAAATCGTTTCAACCGTAGTGGGAGGTATCTCCGTGGTAGCAGGGGTAGCAGCATGACAGTTATCAAGATGACCTGGATTACCTTGCGTGACTCTAAGCCTTACTTTAGACTTAGACTTAGCCTTAGCTTTGACGGTGTTAGCATTCTGCCTCCCTTCCCCATAGCTATCTTCTGAAGACTGGGGGTGAGTGATTGTATTGTCAACGCTCCGCCCATCATTTCCTTTGGTTTTTCTAAACTCTAAGAGTCACATAGGTATGGTAGATAGTACATAGGTCTACTGCATATACTAGTGATTAGAGTTATCTCTATGTACATAGGGAAGGGATACAAATGGATATACTCTAAGAGTCACATAGGAATGGTAAAGAGTACAAAGGTCTACTGCATATACTAGTGATTAGAGTTATCTCTATATACATAAGGAAGGGATACAAATGGATATATGTAGTATTGAAGAAAGGACGCTCCAAGCCAGGTAGTTTACCACATAGATTTATTTAAGTGGTAAATTAGATACATAGACTGGTACGGTCAGAGTCTTAATAGGAGCCCCACCAGGAGCAGCTTCACTGCTGCTCAGCCCTTCATCCAACTGGCCACTCCATTTTATGGCCAACTCTATTGGACCTCGGTGACCCAGAACCGATAATCTTCTTCCTGGCAAGGCTTTACGAAAGGCTTTTTACATCTGTCCGGTATGGCCAGGGAGGAGAATGTACTCCCAAGTTCAGGGTAAGATGTGGCATCCGCCAGGGTTGTGTTCTGGCCCCATTATTATTTACACTCTTTATTAATGGGGTAGACTCAACCCTTAAACGGGTTTTATCGGATGCGCCCAAGGCAAATGGAATAGATGTCCCAGTGCTGCTATACGCGGATGACGCGGTACTCTTATCAAGAACCCCACTAGGGCTCCAGCGTCTACTTGATTCATTTGTTGATTTTATGTCGGGGAGGCAAATGGTGATCAATAAAAGTAAAACGTATGCTATGGTTTGTGGCCAAAAAAGGAAATTATGTAAATCCTTTTACATAGAAGGATAAAAAATTGAGACAGTCAATAAGTTTTGCTACTTAAGGATAACTTTCGCCGGGAATGGCACTTGGTCAAATGAAAAATTAAATGTACAAACAAAAATGGCCAAAAGTTGCCATGGTATTTTTAAATTTGCAGCCAATCTGGGGGACCGTCGAATTAATGACATGCTACATATATATCTTGCTAGAAGCGCATCCATCGCACTATATGGTGCGGGAGTCTGGGGGCACGGTTGTAACAAGCAACTAAAAATATCTGAAAATACGTTTTTTTAAATTTGCTTAGCCTTCCTAGTTCGGCATTGATGCAGCGCCCCTATAGAAAATATGTCATAGCAACACTACCCAACTCCACAATACTCACCATTAACCATGAAACACTCACAAGGCCCATAAACTAACGTGACATATTTTTGAGCAACTGAATCATGTGACCTAATTAATTAAACCTATTCACAAAATATATATACATTTATATACAACTGCAGTATAATGAATTCACCATGGTTTATGAAAATCTTAGCAATTAATTAAGTCACTTAGGCAAATGGATCTGCTGATGGTAACAAGACCATGAATTACAAGTCCAGCTTGTCTTTTCAAAAATCTTATTTATTAACTATTTATTCAAGGAAAGTGCATTTTATTAGAGGAATAGCAAAATAGACTGACAGTTTCAAGCAAAATCAATTAGCATGTTTAGTGAAGAATAAACAGTTTTCCATCACCTAAGCCCTATTTTCCCTGTCTAAAACTCACTTTGCCAAAAGGAATATAAGGTAAAAAGTCATTTAACCCTATTGATCCTTACGTGCTCCAAAGTGCCCGTCAGCACGTCACGCCAAACTGGATTCGGAAAGCGAGAAGCGCCCTCCCTCCAAGGGGGACAGTTTTTATACCTTTTTCCCTAACTAATCTCACTAAATGTATTCTTTCTTTCCTGCCATCCAAAGTTCTCATTGGTTGACAGACGTCAACCCATATGGTGTCATCATCTTTTCGAAGCCTAGCTCAGGCTTTTCTCTTAGAGTCTATTGTCTCTTATTCACAAGTCACGCAGCTTCCTCCAAAATGAAACATTTGTAAATGACAGTCCATGACTTCCTTAGCTTGGCAATCTCTACCGGCTTCCGTCCTTGGTTTTAGTCCATCCAAGAGCACGAATAATACATTTTTCAAAGGAACTTGCATTTTTAAAACGTGATAAAACTTTCCACGCAGGCTCTTGCTCTTTTCAGGACAGGACTCGACAACACCATGTTTGAATTGTGCTAGGCCTCAAGCCTCTTTCTTGTTAACTATTATTCAAACAAACACAAAAGAATAATTAATGAAAGAATTAGAATTCGTTCTGTTACCCACCCACCTTTGCTAATTATTAACCCATTAATAAATGTTACCTAGCCAAAGCATTTTAGCAACAAACAGAGTTGTGCCACACAAAGACGAAAAGACAAAACATGAGCACACAGAAATAAGCACATGCCATTAATAAAACAGCCGCATTTTAATTCTGACATAACAATATTAAAATTGGTTTATTATTTTTCACGACAAGCATTTGCATAAAAAAGCACATATATGAGCACACATATTAATCCCTTATGTCATGTTTTGCAATTTAATCTAGGTTGGTTAATAATATTCACTCCACGCATATTAATACAATTATTTTTATTATGGAAGTTTAACTTTGCGAGTTAAAACAAATTTATTTTAAAATCTCGCTCCATCAACTCCCTCATCTGGTGATTTCAAAATCACTAAACTACACCCAAAAATTTTGCAAAATGTTTATCCCAAAGAAGAACATGTTTTGATTTTCACTGTGTTAGTATTTCTAAAGTCTTGTCTCAGCTGTTGGTCTGCAACTCTCATATTGAGTTCTACGAAACTCTTCCAGTTCTATTTCTCTCTCCTGTTCCTTTCTAAGCTTGTATATTCTCTTCTTTTCCCTCAAGTATTTCTTTCTGTTGTGTAGCATGCAACTGATTTTCAACAACAGTATCACAAAGACTATAACTAATAAAGGTGTCAGTATTTTGCCAAGAATTGAACCACCAATCTCTTGAAACAAGGTTTTGATTGCTGCAAATATTTTGCTCAAACGTTCTGAGAAATCTTCCTCTTCTAGCGGTACAATTTCAGATTGCAATTCAGTGATGTTTTTAATATACATCTTGATACTCTGACTCTTGTCAAGGATATAGGTGCAGCAGTGTTGGACATGCAAAATGCCACAAACTCCTCCCTCTTTTGCTAACAGAATTTCTTAAGCAAGACGATTCTGCATTACCATGGACCGTATAGCAATGAGCTCAGTATCCACAAATTGAAAGCCACTTGCTGTATCAGTTGACAACCTGTCAACAATTGTGGACAATTTTCTGATTCTTCCTGCATTCAGGGTTATACCCACTAAAGGTATTACTGCTTGAAAGATGTCTCCCAAAATTTCTGAGAAACTTTCTCTTTTAAATCTATTCAGATGATTGCTGATCTCAAATGAACCTTCTGCATTTCTGTCAACATGGAATATTTTTGGAAAAACTAATCCAACAAAGCACGTCCCATACCAGTGGTCTGGGAGGTTGTAGTAAGCTTTGTCTCCACATACAAAATAAATTCCAGGGAAGATTGGATCCTTGCCACCTTTGAATCCCCAACCCCCCATGATTTGATATGTGTCCTCACAACGACTTGCACCCACAAAATAATTATCAAACAATGTATTCTCTCTCCTAATACAACATTTACCACTAATTGGTTTGTCAATGTGAATGGCAACATTTTCAAACGATTTACCATTAAATGTTTCGTCCTCTAACTGCCAGAATTTAGATTTGGTCTGTTTGAGCATCTCATTTCTTTTATAAATTGCTCTTCTCTCCTCAACTAAATTCAGGAAATATTTTTCCTCAGTTCTCAATTTACATGTCAAATTGTTCTTAAAAGCATACTAATAGGTGAGTTCATATGTCACAATGAAAAATTCCCTCATCTGTTTAGCTTGTTTGTGCTTATTTAAGCTTTTCTCAATTTTCAGGTTTGCAAAAATCTCATCATGATTCGAATAGTAATATTCTAAACAACCAGTTTGATAAAATAAGCTAGCTATCACACTGCAAGTTATGCCATAAGTAAGAGGAAGCATTTTGTAGGTAACTCCCTCCGAAACAGAAGCAGGCAATTTCACACATATGTAACAGTCCTTGACTTCCATAACCTTTACATACTCAGCCAGAAGCCTTGAAAAAGTATTGCTAGAAAAATCACCAACAGATCTATCTTGGTGGATCTCTGGTTTGTGATCAATAACTCTGTTAGTTTTGCCTGTTGCACCATGTTTATCTTGTTTAACTGAAGCTTTACTCGTCATGTTAGCCGTATAAATTTCCTTGTCAATTCCAAAAGGGAAAATGACAGCTAAAACTAACCAAAGCAAGATTATTAGGACCACACAAATCAAAGACATTTTACAGCATCTCCTAAAAATGGAACATCTTGAATTGCTGTTAGTAAAAGTGTAAGGCATTTTCACTCTGATAACAAAGCCTTGCAAAGAAAACAAAAATCAAAAATGTAAAATTTCTTAAAGTTTCTAATTTCTAACACCCCCCTTGTTAAAATTTTTTTTTTTTTTAGAAAACCCCACTTTCTAACAGCTTTTCTTCGACCTTGCGTCTTACATCAATGTCTTTTTCCAACAAACACAATTTCTTCGACCTTGTGTCACCTAACACAATTTCTTCAGCCTTATGCCAAAAACGAAAACCTCAATTTTACAGAAGACACTTCAATCGTTGTCACTATCGTCATCTATCTCTTCCTGACTACTGCTGTTAACTTCCACTACAGGTGGAATGATAATGTATGTCCATTCAGGGGACTTGTATTTTTGATTAGGTTTCACAATTCTATTTGCCCTACTACTAATGACTGCTATCTTCTTTCCTGATTCGCTTTTCTTTTCAGAATCACCTTTTTGACTTGATATTTCATTTACTTGTTCCTTTGATCTGTTTACCAATTTGAATTTCAGACCTTCATTTTCTTTTGGCCAGTTATCACCTTTTCTCGGTAATTTTTTCTTTGGCTCAGTCACATTACACTCTGCTCTCCAAGCTCTTTTTCTGAATTTTCTTATATCAGATTCTTCATCACTTTCTTCAGATTCTGTATCTGAGACTTGAAATGTGTACTTAGGACTTTCTTTACTCGGCAGCTTCACTCCGTTAGGAACATCATCTTTATAGCTGGTACTTGGTACTTCGTCTTCCTTTTCTTCTTCAATTACCTCCAACTTCCCAGTTTCAGATTTCTTTTTCCTGCTTTCAGAGCTCCTATTCTGCTTTTCAATACTCTCCTGGTCTTGAGTCACAACTTGATCAGACTCTTTTTCTGCTTCTTTTTCTAGCACCTCTTCATCATTTTCAGAGTCTAGTATCACAATTTCCAAATCTTTTTCATTCAATGCTTGATTTGCATTTGAACTCTCCAGATGTCGACTTTCTTGTCGATCTTCAGGATCTGGATTTTTCTCAGGCTCTTCTTCTGAATCTGAATCAGTAGTGGTGTCACTTTCTTCGTCAGGATTTTCAGGTGGAGGTACACGAATGGTGTGGCTTGCATGAATCCACCACTTTAAACCCTTGCACTTCACTGCATTTGTTGTGACAAGAATGACTTGCCTTGCTTTCTGCCACCTGGGTACCAGACAGTTTCTTCTTCGGTGAACTTTTGTCCTCACCCAGTCACCTGGTAACAGATCATGTGCTTGCTCTTTTTCTCTTGTTAGCACTTCGGTTCCCACCTGATGGAACACAGAAGTCACGACGTCAGAAAGGTTCCTGCAGTATTCCAAAATGTCGCTATCATTTATACTCATCAGCTTTCCTACTGGTATAAATGACTCTCATGACTCTGCCCATAACAATGTCATGTGGGCTTAGAACTGTCTTTTTATCAGGGGTACTTCTCAAAGACATCAAAACAAGTGGATGTCCGTCAGTCCACTTCATACCTGTAGCTAGACACATTTTGCCAATCCTATTTTTAATAGTTCCGTTCACTTGCTCAACAACACCTGATGCTTCTGGTCTGTAAGCACAATGTAGTTTCTGTTTTATGTTTAAAGCTTCACAAATCATTTGTAATAATCTGTTTTCAAAATGTGTTCCACAATCAGTTTCCACAGTCACCGGAAAACCGTACCTAGGTATGATCTCCCTTAAAAGTAATTTTGCCACAGTAACTGAATCATTGTGACGTGTAGGAAATGCTTCAACCCACCATGGAAACAAACAGATTATTACAAGTACATAACGTAGCTTATTGAGTGGTGGCATGTCAATGAAATTCATTTGTAACCTTGTGAAAGGACCACCCTCCCGTCCTATGGTTCCCATGCTCACAACTGTTTTTCTGTTGGGGTTCATTTGTTGGCAAACTAAGCACCTTTGGCAAAAAGATTCTGCAATTATTCTGAACTTTGGGTTATACCAAGTCTGTCTGAAAAGCCTAATCATGGAATCTGTTCCAATATGTCCTTGACCATGGTACATCCTAGCCATGTCAGCAATCATGCTATTTGGTAAAACTGGTCTGTCATCTTTGTATACCCAAATCTCGTCCTCCTCTCGCTGTCTGCAACCTGCTTTTAACCATGTGTCTTTTTCATCATCACTTGCCTCATCTTGTAAGTCTTTTACTCCCTGCCATGTTTCAACTACAGATGTTAGCATAAGTGAACTCAAGACATGTTCATCATCTTTTTCCCGATTAATTGAACAATTGTTTTTCGCACAGTACCTGGCAATCTCGTCTGCATAGGCATTTCCTTTAGTGATAAAATCTTCGCCTTTTTTGTGAGCTGCACATTTCACGACAGCAATCTTTTCTGGTAACTGAATGCCATCGATCAATCTCTTGATCAATTTTGCATTTCTGATGGGTGTTCCTGCAGAGGTTAAATAACCCCTTTGAGACCAGAGCTGACCATAATCATGAACAACTCCGTACCCATATTGGCTATCAGTCACTATGGTGATTTTTAACTCTTTTGCTCTTTCACAAGCACGAATCAAAGCAATCAATTCTGCTACTTGAGCTGAACGAATTCCTTCGAGACATGATGCTTCGATCACAGTGGCAACTGTGCACACAGAATATGCTGCTCTCAGAAAACCCTCCTCTGTTCTCAGACAAGAACCATCAACAAAATAGACTAAAACTGATACAGGCAAAGGAACATCTTTAATGTCCTGCCTAGGCTTAGTGCAATATTCCAAAACATCCAAGCACTCATGATCAATGTCGTTTTCATTTCTGATTTCTGTTACAGTACCATAAGGCAATAATGTGGAAGGATTTAAATTCACACAACTTGCTATCGAGACATTATCTGATCCCAGAATAATTTTCTCGTATTTTGTAAGCCTGTTACTTGTCAAATGCTGTGTTTTGCTTCTGGTAAGGAGAACTTCAACGGAGTGTGGTACATAGACTTTTACAGGAAATCCCATTATAATTCCCTCACTTTGCTCAAGGCTAACACTAGTTGCAGCTACTGCTTTTAAGCAGCCTGGTAATGCTTTTGCAACAGGATCAAGCACTGCTGAGAAATATGCTATTGGCTTTGTCAGTTTTCCATGTCTCTGAATTAGAACTGACAATGAACATCCTTCTCTTTCACTGCAGTACAGCTCAAAATCTTTTTCGTAATCTGGCATCCCTAGAGCTGGAGCTTCACCCAAGCTTCTTTTTAGCTTTTCGAAAGCTTCCATCTCAATTTCTGTGAGAACAATTGGGTCTTTTATATCTGCTTTTGTTAGTCTCTGCAGTGGTTTTGCAATTACTGAAAATCCACTAATCCATTGGCGACAATAGCCAACCATTCCTAAAAACATTCTGACCTGTCTCTGTGTTTTTGGAGGTTGCATTCCCTGAATCATTTTTATTCTCTCAATTGTCACTTGTCTGATTCCTTTTGCAATTCTGTGACCAAGGTATTTTACTTCTTGTTTGCAAAACTGTAATTTTGCAGGTGACACTTTATGTCCCTCATCTGCCAGATGATTCAAAAGAGTAATTGTATCTGTGACACAGTTATCTCGGGTTTTTGCTTTAACTAGGAGATCATCTATGTACTGGACCAATGTCGATTTTCCAGGTAACTCTAGATTCTCCAAAGATTTCTTTAGCAACTGATTAAAGATAGATGGACTCTCTGTATACCCTTGAGGAATACGACACCATGCTAATATGCGGTCTTGGAACTAGAACGCAAAAATTTGCTGGCTGTCTGGATGCAATGGAACAGTAAAGAACGCATTGCAAAGATCAATGACTGTATACCATTCTGCATCATGCGGAATTTGGTAAAGAATCACTGCTGGGTTTGGAACAACTATGCAACATGGAACAACTATTTGATTAACCTTTCTCAGGTCCTGAACTATCCTGTACGTTCCGTTTGGCTTTTTGATCCCCATAATCGGTGAATTACAAGGACTGCTTTCAATTTCTTTTAGAACACCTTGATATATGAATTTGTCAATTACAGGAATGACACCTTCAATTGTTTCTGCTTTCATTTTGTACTGAGGAATGTTTGGAAAATATATTCCCTGTCTCACTGTGATTTTAACTGGGTCTACATTTTTCATTAAACCCATCTCACTTCCTGTTAAATCCCAAATTTCAGCTTTGACTGTCTTTTTCAGTCCTTCAGGTAAATTATTTTTATCAAATGCAGGAAATAATTTGCTTTCCTCTGCTTCAACCATTAACATTGTCAATTTGTACAGCCCATCTTCTTCTAGAGTTTGAAGCTCAATACCCTCCGGAGAGCAGTATATTTTGCAGTTCATCTTGCATAGGATGTCTCTTCCTAGCAAGTTTACAGGACTGCTGTTGCAAACTACAAATCTGTGTTTGTCTTTAGATTTGCCAATTTCGACCTTCACCGGCTCTGTCAAATCTGTTTTAATTTGTTGATTAGCTACACCAACTATTTGGATTGATTCTCCAGAGAGAGGCAGGTTTTCTATTTCTACTGATCTAACAGTAGAACGGGTAGCACCAGTGTCCACAAGAAAAGTGATTTCTACATCATTCACTTTACCCTTTACAAATGGACCAGACTGGTCAACCTCAACAGTGGCTCCAAGCACACACTCTTCCCCCTCTCTCAGGCACCGTCATAAGTAATCCTCAGAATCACTTCCACCATTCTCTGTCATCAAAAATTGTTGAGAAACATTTGGCACATTCACTCTTTGCGGTCTGATTACCTGATCACCTCCGCAGAATCCTGTTTCCGAATTGTACCTCTGACCATTCACACAGTTTGGAAGTGGCGGTTGTGGAATCTGACTCTGCTGATTCACTAACTGTCGCTGTAGCTGTTGCTGCAGATTCAGCTCATTTAACTGTCGCTGTAGCTGTTGCTGTAAATGTACATCATTCTGCATCTGTGGATTTAATGATGCATTTTTTAAATTTCTGTGCGGATTTTTACATTCACGCTTCCAGTGTCCAATTTTGCCACAATTAAAACAAGGCAGCTTTTGTTTCAGCTCTTCAATATTAACATTGAATTTTGGCTTATTGAAATTGCCCTTAAATTTTCCTTGACTCTGATTCTGATTAACATTGACATTTTTGTTTTCCAAATTTGCAATTTGTTGTTCAGCTACTTTCACCAGTGCCCACATTGCCTTTTCTTAAGCTTTTTTTGTTTGGCATCTATCTCATCACTGCAGTATTTTGCTTTTCTCAGAATATCGTCAACTGAGAGTGATTGCCAACCTACAATCCCATTTCTAATCATCTCACCAATTTCGGGTCTCAGGCCATAAACAAATCTGTAAATAAAGTGGCTCATGTCCTTTTCACTTAATTTTTCATAGCCACTGTACTGTTTAAAAATCAACAGTAATCTTTCATAGAATGAATGTACTGATTCTTTTGGCTCCTGATTTGTTCTGTCTATTTTAACCCAATCAACTTCTTTCGGGGGAATCTTATTTTTCAACCAATAAATCACTTTGTCATACAGTCCCATGACTTCTGATGATGGAGCACCCGTTGAAGCATCTCGAGCAGGTTCTACTTTTGGCCAACTTACAGCAATTTTACATTCTGTCCAAAGATCTGATGGGACAACAATGTCAAAGAATCCACCAAGATCAATCCACAGAACTTTTGAAACTTTTATGAACCTATCCACCTGTCGATACCATTCTACGGGCTTTTCTCTCAGCCGAGGAAAATCATTTATGAACAACAAGATGTCCTGTCTAGACCAGGGAACATGCACATAACCACCTCCTGCTATTTCTCTCATTGGGTACTGGTTAGCCACCATGCCTCTTTCTCTCCTTTCTTCCTCTCTTTTCTTTGTCCATTTCACCCTCCATTTGCTCAAATCACCCAATCTTTTTATGTAAACAATCAAATCTTTTATATGCAAAATTCTTCCCATTGTATTAAAATTTTCAATGTCTTTTTCAGAAAATTCTAATCTGTAATGTTTTCCCAAATTTTTCTGTTTGCTCAAATCAATCTCTAATTCTGCAGCCAATTCTTCTAACTGTTCATATTTATTTTTCGTTTTCCACTGTACACTTTTGCAAATGAATAACAATTCATCATCTTGATAATGCTTCAAATTGTCAGGACCAATCGTGCCAATGATTAATTCCTCTAAATCTGCTTTTAGTCTCGCAACATCAAGCTTTGGGGTCAAATCTGTTTTCTCAACACTCTTTTCTGGGGATTCAGTATCTGACTCTGCACCTGCTGGAGTTCTGCATGATGAATTTTGATTAAAAGTTAAATCAGGCATCATTGTTTTCTCTTGGTGTATTTCAGTTAAATCTGAATAAAAATTTTCAGCCACTTTCTGAATTTCTGCATTTAATGGAATAGTTAAAGCTGAATGTCCAATTTCTCTTTGACCAAAAACTGGGTGAACTGGACCAATCGTTATTGGAACCGTTACTGCTTCCATACTTTTAGTTAATTGCTCTACTAATACTTCTTTCGATCGGAAGTATTCTGAAGTATCTGGTATTTCTTTACTTCTTTCTAATCTCAATACATTTCTTTGAATCTCATTTCTCACAACTGGAGTTTCCGGAAAATTTCTATTTTCTCCATATGCACTAGAATTAGTTCTGTTTCTAGTCTTTCGGGAGATTCTGAATTATTCGGGTATAATCTGGGTGATTCCTCATTAAGTGGTGGTGCACTTGGAGTGGTTCCTGTAGAAACCATCGGGGTAGACCATGAACAAGCTGGTTTAAAAGGAGTCTGTTTCTGATTTGTAATATAAATCTCTTCTAAAACTGGATCTTCTAATTCACTTTCTTCAATATTATTTTTCTTTTGAGTATTCTTTTGACCTGGTATTTCAGTAACCATCACTCTTACTGGGTATAAACCATCACACATGTCTGCCTGTCTCCATCGACGCATTCTGTCCTCATGGGTTTCCCTATGAGTGTTTGATTTTGGACCTCTTGTTATACCTCTCGTTGCTTCTCGTTGAAGTTCAAACATCTCATCCTCCCATTCAACTAAAGCCTCAAATTGTGTAGGTCTAGGCTTCGGCACAAGAGCCATCATTTTTTCTCTCAAATTTTTCAAAACCCTCATATTAAATGAACCATCTTCTGGCCATGCTAACACACCATCATTTTTGGTATAATCCATCCAATTATCAAACCAAAGGCAAGTATGATAACCATATTCACCTTCCATATAGGCTGCAGGTGTTTTGTACTTATGAAGTACTTTTCCACCTCGCGTTTCAATTTAATTATCAGGTGAAAATATATTTCACAATTTCTGAAGCCATGTAAGCTTCTTTTCCTCTTTTTTGTAATAATAACTCATGTTTTAATCAAATCCGCTTAATTCTAAATGATCGTAAATGTTTCCTGGATGTTCCGCAAAATCAGCCAATCCGTGCGCGAAACTCACCAACAAGCCAATCAGGTTAAGCTACGTCACCACCTTGCTCAACCAATAGAAATACTGCTTTCTGGAAGAGCCAATCAGCTTACAGCTTGACTCAGTCACGTGAACCAATCAGTGCGCTAGCTGTGACGTATATTAGCCAATCACAGCGCAGACCCTGTGACGTATACTGCCGCTGCAGCTTCTCGTCTCTCGCTCCTAGAGCTCACCCCTCCTTTATAAAATCTTTTCACAGCGCCATTTTAAGAACACTTTTTCAATGAATTTCAGTTAATAACGCCAGAAAAAACAAACCATTTGTCTGTTTCGCTAAAATAAAGTAATAGCTTTTGCAGTCATTCAAATATTCTTTTGCGTGGAATAGACGACGCTACTCTCACAGAATATTCGATCGTTGATAAAGTAAACTTTACTCTACCCGTCTAACAGGTAATAACGAACTCGTTTCTCTCTGAATGTACATTAAGTAACAATTCAAAGTTTGACTCGAACTGAATTACAAAATCATTTACGCACTTTCAAACGGAAAGTTTCCCTAACCATACATACATGAAATCCTGGTAGGACTTTAACCAACCATAGAAATCCACATTCGTCAGTAAAATAAACGACGTTACTTTACCCTTCACTCAAGTTTGGATAAATTCTACTACTCTTTTCACAGTAAGTTTTAAAGCAGGCTCTAAGTCCTTATACTCGAAAGCTACGATTTCATAGACAATCCTCACTATACATTCTACCTAGCACACCTAAAATCCCTAAACTTGTACTGCACGTCCACAACACTAGTGATATATGACAATACCACTATTTTGAAACAGAACAAATGCACTGTGCAACTTCACTTGTCACACCACTCATATGCCGGCATAACTAGGAATTTTCACACTGCTGGAAAAACCTTTCGACAACATATAACAACTTTGACAAACTTAACATGTTTTAGTCAGGGATCCTATGTAATTACCATGTAACATGTCAGTTACCATAGCAACCGGACTCTGCTACCAGAGATTTGATCCTGCGCCCCTATAGAAAATATGTCATAACAACACTACCCAACTCCACAATACTCACCATTAATCATGAAACACTCACAAGGCCCATAAACTAACGTGACATATTTTTGAGCAACTGAATCATGTGACCTAATTAATTAAACCTATTCACAAAATATATATACATTTATATACAACTGCAGTATAATGAATTCACCATGGTTTATGAAAATCTTAGCAATTAATTAAGTCACTTAGGCAAATGGATCTGCTGATGGTAACAAGACCATGAATAACAAGTCCAGCTTGTCTTTTCAAAAATCTTATTTATTAACTATTTATTCAAGGAAAGTGCATTTTATTAGAGGAATAGCAAAATAGACTGACAGTTTCCAGCAAAATCAATTAGCATGTTTAGTGAAGAATAAACAGTTTTCCATCACCTAAGCCCTATTTTCCCTGTCTAAAACTCACTTTGCCAAAGGAATATAAGGTAAAAAGTCATTTAACCCTATTGATCCTTACGTGCTCCAAAGTGTCCGTCAGCACGTCATGCCATACTGGATTCGGAAAGCGAGAAGCTCCCTCCCTCCAAGAGGGACAGTTTTTATACCTTTTTCCCTAACTAATCTCACTAAATGTATTCTTTCTTTCCTGCCATCCAAAGTTCTCATTGGTTGACAGACGGTGTCATCATCTTTTCGAAGCCTAGCTCAGGCTTTTTTCTTAGAGTCTATTGTCTCTTATTCACAAGTCACGCAGCTTCCTCCAAAATGAAACATTTGTAAATGACAGTCCGTGACTTCCTTACCTTGGCAATCTCTACCGGCTTCCGTCCTTGGTTTTAGTCCATCCAAGAGCACGAATAATACATTTTTCAAAGGAACTTGCATTTTTAAAACGTGATAAAACTTTCCACGCAGGCTCTTGCTCTTTTCTGGACAGGACTCGACAACACCATGTTTGAATTGTGCTAGGCCTCAAGCCTCTTTCTTGTTAACTATTATTCAAACAAACACAAAAGAATAATTAATGAAAGAATTAGAATTTGTTCTGTTACCCACCCACCTTTGCTAATTATTAACCCATTAATAAATGTTACCTAGCCAAAGCATTTTAGCAACAAACAGAATTGTGCCACACAAAGACGAAAAGACAAAACATGAGCACACAGAAATAAGCACATGCCATTAATAAAACAGCCGCATTTTAATTCTGACATAACAATAGACAAAATTAGTTTATTATTTTTCACGAACAAGCATTTGCAACAAAAAGCACATATATGAGCACACATATTAATCCCTTATGTCATGTTTTGCAATTTAATCTAGGTTGGTTAATAATATTCACTCCACGCATATTAATACAATTATTTTTATTATGGAAGTTTAACTTTGCGAGTTAAAACAAATTTATTTTAAAATCTCGCTCTATCAGCATCAACATTTTCCAATTGACTTTTACATTTTCCTTTTATGAGGGCTAGAATATCAATCATATGTTGGACCAGGCGGACCACACAGGGTCATAGGAATTAGAACGAAGAGCTGTAAAGGGCTGGTCCTCCTCAAAAATGGGACGACTAAAGGGGTACATTATTGACAAGAACCAACCAGAGGGGAGTCTTTCCTCTCTCGGATAGAGCGTGACATAGCAACACTAGATGCGGAACAACTTCGACAACACACAGAGGAGAGGGAACTTAGGCGCTTACAATTAATGGTGGAGTTTAGGGAGGAGGCCGAGAGGGAGCTCAGATTTCTGGCTAGATCGCACACCGCTAGGCAGTATGGTAAGGGCGACCGGCCGGGCAAGTTGTTGGCATACTTACTTCGCCCCCCCGTACACCTCTTCCTACATCACAAACCTCAAAGGCCCGACAGGGGACTCATTACGGACAACACCTGAGATCTGTGATGCCTTTTTGTCTTACTACACTTCTTTGTATACATCTACATTAACTGACAACGCCACTGACAGAGGTAATTACCTCAATGAGATCGCAATGGTATACTTAGATAAATGGATGAGAGACTTTCTGGCTGATCCCATAACACCGGACAATATAGTGGAGGCCATAGACTCTATGAAAGGATCTTCGGCCCCTGGGCTGGATGGGTTTTCTGCCGATTTTTATAAGGCCTATGTGATGGAGGGGCCGGGGAAGGAAGGACTCAACCAAAAAGTGCAGTCCAAACAAGGTCTTTATTGAAAATAGAAGGGGCTTGCCCGGGGGCAAAGACTCGGTCTACTCAAAGGGTTCCTCCTGTCTCTTGAGGCGTCTTGACGTGGGAAGATGTACAGCAGGGTCCCGTCTTCCCTTTCCTCGGGGCTTCACGGCTCCGGATACAATCAGGGAGAAAAGAGACACAGGAGAGCCTCGTTAGTGGTGTGGCCAGGGGACAAGTATGAGAGGGGGGAAGGGGGAAGTGAGGGATCACCAGGTTCCACCACCTTGTGTTCAGCGTCGCTAGGAGCATGTGCGTGCGGGGCTCCGTGGCCACCCTCGTCCTACCCTGTCCCACCCCGTGCAGTGAACAACCCCTGTAGACGCCCTCGTACCTTGGCTAGCCACACTTCTCCCCTGGAAGTGTGGCAGGGCGGCTCGTGGGTCCATGGGCCTCCTGGCTTGTCGCGTCTCTCCTTCTGTGAAACCAGCGTTGGTTCTTCTCTCCGTCCGTTTCCCTCGGCGTCGGCGTTCTCCTCGCGGGTCGGCGTCTTCCCGTCAGGTACCGCGTCTGTGGACATCTCCAGCACTTCCTTATTCTCCTCCGGCTCTGCTGATAGGGCCGTCGGCGATGACGAGGACGCACCGGATAGGCTGACCGGTGGAAGCGTCAGGGGACTCCCCCCTGACATCAGAGAAGGGAGGGTCAACAGCGGAGGCAGCGAAGGCAGCTCGGACCCGCTCCACGCCACATCAAGGGGATCCTGCGGACGGGGCGGAAACGGACAGAAGTTAGAAGGTAAGCCCCGTCCGTCCAGGACAGGGATCACGTCCTCGTGACACATCCCACCCCCAGGAGTGACCCGATCGGGGGAAACAGGAAAGCGGGACAGAAAGTCAACGTTCCCCTGCAGAGAACCTTTCCGATGCCGGACATCAATCTGAAACGGTTGCAGAGCCAGGAACCAACGAAGAATCCGATCATTGGTTCCCCTGTTACGCTGGAGCCAGGTCAAGGGGGCATGATCGGTGTACAAAACAAAGGGCCTCCCCTCGAGATAGTACTTCAGTTTCTCGACCCCCCACCTGACAGCCAGGCATTCCTTTTCGATGGTAGAATAGGCCTGTTCACGAGGAAAAAGTTTTCGGCTGATAAAGAGGACAGGCCTTTCCACACCCTGCTCGTCCTCCTGGGAGAGGACGGCCCCGATGCCAACCCCAGAAGCATCTGTCTGAAGAATAAAAGGTTTGCTGAAGTCAGGGGACACAAGGACAGAGGAGGAAGTCAGAGCGTCCTTCAAGGCTTGGAAGACGGATGTGTGGGCGGGAGAAGGAGGCGGTAGAGAGGAGGATCTGATGGTTTTTCCGAGGAGGTCAGTGAGGGGACGCGCCAAGTGGGCAAATTGAGAAATGAAACGGCGGTAATACCCCACCAATCCTAGGAAAGCCCTGAGTTCTTTTTTTGTGGACGGGTACGGCAACGCCCTGATGGCTTCGAGTTTTTCGGTTTGAGGCATGATACGGCCATCCCCTAGAAGATAACCCAGGTACTTGACTTGCTGGAAAGCAACTCTGGATTTCTTCGCATTGATGTGGAGATTGGCCGCCTTTAGGCTAGACAAAATGTTTCTTAGATGGTTTATGTGTTCGTCCCATGTCTTACTGAACACAACAATGTCGTCAAGGTAGGCTGACGCATAAGACAAGTGCGGAGCCAGTAGGGTGTCCATAGCCCTTTGAAACGTGGCTGGCGCCCCATGCAACCCGAAAGGCAGAACCGTGAAGTGGTAGTGTCCCGAAGGGGTAGAGAAGGCTGTTTTTTCCCTGTCTTTTTCTGCTAGTGGTATCTGCCAATAGCCCTTGGTGAGGTCTATGGTGGTGATGTAACGGGCCTCACCAAGGCGCTCCAGCAGTTCGTCAACCCGGGGTAATGGGTACGCGTCCTGTTTGGACACCCTATTCACGGCCCTAAAATCAATGCAGAAACCGATGCTCCCGTCCGGTTTTGGGACTAATACTACCGGTGAGCACCAGTTGCTATGGGAGGGCACAATAATCCCGGCGTCCAGCATGTCCTGCACTTCTTTCTGGAAGGCAAGACGTCTTGCTTCGGGGATTCGGTAGGGTTTTTGTTTTACCACGGTGTTAGGGAGAGTTGGAATGTGGTGTTCTGCCAGATGCGTATGCCCCGGTCGATCAGAGAAGATACCCGAAAAGGACAACAGAAGAGACCTGACTTCTTCCCGTTGTTCAGGGGACAGTTCCGGGTTTATAGGGGTATCTCCAACCGTATGGGTGACGTTTGGGACCGGAGATACGACATTAACGCTCTGGGGAGGTTTGCCCAACCACTTCTTGAGAATGTTTATGTGGTACATTTGAGTTTTGCCCCTTCCCAACTGGACAAGATACGTGGTCCTCCCTATTTTTCGGACGATTTTAAAGGGACCTTGCCATTCCTTTCTCATTTTGTGTGACGAGGAGGGTAATAATATAAGAACCCAATCACCATCGTCAAGTATTCTCCACTTCTTGCCCCTATCATAAAAGGCCTTCTGTTTGGTTTGTGCTATGGCCAAATGTTCGTGTGCCAGCGTTCTGAGCTTGTGTAACCTGGTCTGTAACTGGCGGGTATAGTCTAATAGAGCCTCAGCTTCCTGGGCTCTCTCAGCTTCCCAACTATCTTTTGTTATTTCCAGAAGAGTCCTTGGGGCTCTTCCGAACAACATCTCGAATGGGGAAGTCCCTAAGCTGGACTGTTTCTGACTACGTAGGACAAAGAGGGCAAGGGGCAGCAACTGATCCCAGTTCTTCCCGTCCCCAGACAGAAGTTGTTTTAGGGTGAGTTTTAGGGAGCCGTTGTATCGCTCAACCAATCCGTCTGTCTGGGGGTGGTACACAGATGTTTTAATGTGGGTGATGTTTAGCTGCCCACACACTTGTTGCATCAGACGGGAAACAAAAGGGGTGCCCTGGTCCGTAACGATTTCCCGGGGAAAACCCATGCGGGAGAACACTTCCACGAGCCTCTGGGCTATGGCGGCTGAAGTGGCTGCTTTCAAAGGAAAGGCCTCTGGATAACGAGTTGCATAGTCAACAAGTACAAGGGCATACTGATGACCTCGAGAGGATTTAGGTAAGGGGCCAATAAGGTCCATTCCTATGCGATCGAACGGAACCCCTATGATGGGCATGGGGACCAGAGGTACAGGAGGTGGGGTGTAGGGATTTCGTTTTTGGCATATCCGGCACTCCTGACAGTATTTTTGGACCTGGGCGTAAACACCGGGCCAAAAGAAATGACGTAAGATGGCCTGACTCGTTTTTTCTGCCCCTGAGTGACCTGCCAACAGATGGGCATGGCCGAAGAACAGTATTTGGTCGCTAAAGTCGTTCGGAACCAACAGTTGGAGTTCCGCACCAGCTTTGGCGATTCTATACAGCAACCCATTTTTCTCCACAAACGTAGGAAAACTTTTGGTGGACGGATCTTTCCCATCACGTGCTACCTGCCACGCGTTGGTGAGACTTGCATCATTCAACTGGGCCGTCCAAAAATGCGTATCCCTAGCCCATGGTTCTGAGGCTAGTAGGGTGTCCTGAGGAGGAGACAAGTGTTGGAGGGCCTCAAGTAACAGAACAGAAAAGGAGGGATTGTCTGTTCCTATAATGATGGATTCGGGTAATCTGGACATAACCCCCAAGGTAACTTGTTGTCCCTTTCCTGAAGGAGTGTATAAAATGACTGATGCTACTGGGTATGCCTTCACGTCACCGTGTACGCAACGGATATGAACCTGCTTCCCCGGAATGAGGGCTGATGGATCTACCAACTCCTCTCTTATTACTGAATGTTTACATCCCGAGTCCAATAGTGCCCTTATAACCGTGCCATTAAGGGAAACCCTTACGTAGAACGTAGTTCCGGTTCCTTGTGCATAAAGGATGGATCTGGGGGCGGAGCTCACGTCCATTGGTTCATCTTCTTTGTCTTTCTTTCTCCTACAATACCGGGCTATATGTCCCCACTCCCCGCAGTCATAACATTGAGGTCCTGTGTTTGGCAGTTCTGGCCTTTGTACACGCAACCTAGGTGGCTCTTGTAGGGGTTTTAGTGGTTTCTTTTCCGGTTTACCGGGAGGTAGGGATTTAGGAGGTTTCTCGGGCTCCCTCACATACGGTCTCCCTTGAGCCCGAGCGTAACAGGTGGCCATCTCTATGGCATGGTCTAATGTTAGTCCCGCATGTTGTTTGAGCCACCGCTGGGTGCTGTAAGGGAGTGCTTCAATGAACTGTTCAAGGTATATCTTGTTCATAATCGCATCTATGTTACCGTCCTGGGGTTTGAGCCACAGATCGGCGGCCTCCTTTAACTTGAAGAACAGTGTCTTGGGCAAATCCCCTGGTGCCCCTTTCTCTTGCCGGAACCGAGTGCGATGGGTTTCCTCGTCCACCCCCAACCTATCAAGGATGTACTGTTTGACTACAGCGTAGGCAGTGGTGCCATCTCGGTTCACCGTTTGATAGGCCGCCTGTGCTTCCCCTATCAACAGGGGCGCCAAGTAGAACGGCCACCTATCCCCCGGCCATGCACTGGCTCTTGCTGCTCTTTCGAAGTTCAAGAAGAACGCCAGGGGGTCTTCACCCGGGGTGAATTTCTGCAATGGAACCACCGTGCCTGGGGGCGGGGCGGTGGCCCTTCCTTGTCCGATGACAGTCATTAACTGGGTTTGACCCTCGGCCAGTTTCAGAATGTTCTCGGACTGGCTTTGGATGGCCATTGTGAACGCGTTCCGGTCTGCTTCCATTTGGGTCAGTATGTTCTCCATCCTGTGTCGAATGGGGGGCTCCTTTGAAGCTCCTATCTGGCTCGCCAATTGTGATGGAGGGGCCGAGGAAGGAAGGACTCAACCAAAAAGTGCAGTCCAAACAAGGTCTTTATTGAAAATAGAAGGGGCTTGCCCGGGGGCAAAGACTCGGTCTACTCAAAGGGTTCCTCCTGTCTCTTGAGGCGTCTTGATGTGGGAAGATGTACAGCAGGGTCCCGTCTTCCCTTTCCTCGGGGCTTCACGGCTCCGGATACAATCAGGGAGAAAAGAGACACAGGAGAGCCTCGTTAGTGGTGTGGCCAGGGGACAAGTATGAGAGGGGGGAAGGGGGAAGTGAGGGATCACCAGGTTCCACCACCTTGTGTTCAGCGTCGCTAGGAGCATGTGCGTGCGGGGCTCCGTGGCCACCCTCGTCCTACCCTGTCCCACCCCGTGCAGTGAACAACCCCTGTAGACGCCCTCGTACCTTGGCTAGCCACACTTCTCCCCTGGAAGTG
Source organism: Lissotriton helveticus (assembly GCF_964261635.1). Classification (NCBI taxonomy): domain Eukaryota; kingdom Metazoa; phylum Chordata; class Amphibia; order Caudata; family Salamandridae; genus Lissotriton; species Lissotriton helveticus. Next base: position 1,037,593,125 of record NC_136068.1, on the reverse strand, counting down.
TGGCAGGGCGGCTCGTGGGTCCGTGGGCCTCCTGGCTTGTCGCGTCTCTCCTTCTGTGAAACCGGCGTTGGTTCTTCTCTCCGTCCGTTTCCCTCGGCGTCGGCGTTCTCCTCGCGGGTCGGCGTCTTCCCGTCAGGTACCGCGTCTGTGGACATCTCCAGCACTTCCTTATTCTCCTCCGGCTCTGCTGATAGGGCCGTCGGCGATGACGAGGACGCACCGGATAGGCTGACCGGTGGAAGCGTCAGGGGACTCCCCCCTGACGTCAGAGAAGGGAGGGTCAACAGCGGAGGCAGCGAAGGCAGCTCGGACCCGCTCCACGCCACATCAAGGGGATCCTGCGGACGGGGCGGAAACGGACAGAAGTTAGAAGGTAAGCCCCGTCCGTCCAGGACAGGGATCACGTCCTCGTGACAGCCTATAAAGATCTGTTGGTTCCCCGCTTGGTGTAAGTGTAAGCCGAGGCCCTAGAAACGGGTTGTCTGCCCCCTACTCTTAGGGAGGCAGTCATTGTGCTATTGCTCAAGCCGGGTAAAGAAGCTACTCTCTGCGAATCTTATCGTCCTCTGTCTTTGCTGAACCTAGATTACAAGATCCTAGCGAAAGTCATTGCCATCCACCTTTCGCTCCTAATGGAATCCATAATTTCTCCTGCCCAGTCTGGCTTTGTCCCACACCGCCCCACCTCCCTCAACCTCCGCACCCTTTTCTCCATTCTGCACCGTGTTGACCCTGCTACCCCTGCGGCGGCGATACTGCTAGATGCCGAAAAGGAGTATGACTCTTTAGAGTGGCCTTTTCTCATGTCTGTGATGCGCCGTATGTGTCACGGCTGCTATTCCTCAGGGTCGGAACGATGCTCAAATGGGGTCCACCTCCAGACGTCCCTGCACTCTGACTATATGAAACCTCCAGAGTGCAAAGGCAGTCAGGCGAGGGAAAAGGTAGGGGTAGGAACAGCAGGGATAGGGACCTGTAACGAAAGAAGGGGACACGTTAGTCCACACTCACTAACTTCCTGGTTCTATCTCATAAGGCTTTTTAAAGACCCTCATCTGATAATGCTCAGGAGGCGACCCTTCCCTCTGCTGAATTCCTTCTCTTGCTGAGAAAAAATGAAATAACCATTAGGGCCCTCCTACATACTCTATATGTCATTCACCTTTTCTCATAACCCACATTCACTCACCAGGTGCCAAGAGAAGGGAACTGAAAAGGTAATCTTGATCGTACTAATGGTAGATCGATCTCCAAGTTCCTGATCAGTCGATAAGACAGCGAACCACTGTTCCTCATAAATGATAGCAAAATCAAACTTAAATGTAGCCAGCCGGCTCTTCCTGCGTGAAGGGTATTTCAGAGCAAGATCAAGTACAGAAAAACAGGAGGGTGCAATCCGGGCGTCTCCTGTGTGCTGCTCTCAACCGAGAGTCCAGTAATAGTCTCAGTGTAAAGTGGAGGGGGCAATCCAGGCGTCTCCACAATAACACCCAAAAGAAGAACTGCAAAAGGACAAAAGAGCGCGGAGGGTGAAAATCAGCGTCTCACGCGCCTACTGTTAAACACAGCACCAGCCGGTGTCTGCAGCGCGGTTTTTTGGCCGCGTCCCGTGAAAGAAGCGAAGGGGGCAATCCGGGCGTCTCCACTGTCTCTCACCATTCAAGATAAGACATTACCGCAAGGACGCGGAGGGGGCAATCCAAACGTCTCACACGCCTCGTGGGAAACTACCAGACAGCACCAGCCGGTTGCTGTCATCAAACGCCGAATACTCTCACTCAGCACAAACTTGCTCCGCAGCCACAGAGCAAACGAACCACTCCTCCCCAGCAGCTCCGCGGGGATAGGGCGTCCGCAAACTACAGAGTTCATTGGACAAATCACGAGCACCAGTTGCAGGCACCCGTAGGACTTTATGCCTTCTGAAGCCGTCCCACATCATGCAAGGCATTCTGGGAGATGTAGTCTATCCTCTAGGCAGGCACCATAGTCAGATCCTGACAGTACGCCCCCCTTCCGTGTTCCTCCTAGCGCCCGGTTTACGCGGGTTGCGGGCATAGAACGAGCGGATCAACCGCGGGGCGTGGACATCCCGGCTAGGCTCCCACGAGTCGTCCTCAGAGCCATAGCCCTTCCAGGAGACAAGAAACCACAGCTTCCCCTGACGAAACTTCGAGTCCAAGATGCGTCGGACCTCGAATTCCAGTTGTCCATCCTTCAGCACCGGCGGAGCGGCCTTGCGTCGCATCGTACCAGCTGGTTTCAACAAACTGCTATGAAACACCAGGTCTATCCTCATAGACACAGGCAGCTTCAACTTGTATGCCACCGGATTGATCTTCTTGATGACTGCATAGGGGCCGATGAACCGGGGATGAAAAATACTCCGGTATCGGAATCGAATGTTCTTTGTGGACAACCAGACCTTGTCCCCTATCTCATACTGAGGACTCTCCTGCCGGTGTTTGTCCGCCCACTTTTTGTACGAGGATTTTGCTTGGACAAGGGTCTTTTGAATCCGTTGATGTGTTTCCAACAGAGCCTTCACATGCGCTGCCACAGTGGGATGATTCTGGATGTCTCCCGGGATGGTCAAAGGCAGAGTGTTAGCATGAAAGCCTGTATTGGCCTTGAAAGGAGTTTCTCCTATTGCACTATGCCATGCGTTATTATATGACAGCTCCGCCAACCAGAGAAGAGAGACCCATGAGCGACTTGCTTCTTCCGAATAACACCTCAGATATTATTTGAGCGTTTGATTTAGTCGCTCGGTCTGTCCGTCCGTCTGAGGATGAAAACTGGTGGAAAGAGCGTCTTCCACCCTCAATGCCTTGCACCACATGTGCCAAAACCTGGCCACGAACTGTGGTCCCCTGTCCGAAACAATCACCCTTGGGATGCCATGAATCCGTACCACTTGTGTTAAAAGCAACTGAGCAGTCTGACTTGCAGTAGGAAGGTTTTTGCATGGGATGAAGTGCCCCATTTTTGTCAGGCTGTCCACCACTACCATGATTGCATTATACCCTTGGTCCATGTGCAACCCCACGATGAAATCCAGACTAACTGTATGCCAAGGACGGGATGGTGTGGGCAACGGTCTGAGCTTCCCACGACTCAGGGAATGGTCCCCTTTCGCCCTCGCACAGGTGTCACAATGTCCTATCCACTTTTCCACGTCTTTTGTCAGTGTTTCCCACCAAAAATGACGCTTTACAAGATGGACGGTTTTCTTGATTCCGGGATGTCCCGCCAACGCTTCCCCATGACACCAGTTGAATGCCGTAAGCCGCAGATCATGGGAGGGTAGAAACAATTTCCCACCATGCAAGGGTACTCCATGTTGAATGGTTCGGAGACAGTTCTGACTTGCCCATTTCTGCCATTGGACCTGGTTTCTGTCTTTCTGGACTTGTTCAATGAAACGATCAGCTGTTATCAGGCACACCACCTTTTCAGGTGCGATGATCGCTCTTGTTTGTTCCTTTGCTGGCACCAGGTCTCCCCCTTGTCTGGAGAGAGAATCTGCTTTCTTATTTTCTGATCCAGGACGGAAAGTGACGACAAAATTGTACTCCGCGAAAAACAACATCCACCTCATTTGTCGTTGGGATAGGTGGCGAGCTGTTTTCATGTACTGCAGGTTTCTATGGTCAGAGTACCCTGTTATAGGATGTTGTGACCCCCACAGGTAATGTCTCCATTCCTGGAATGCCTTTTTTATGGCCAGCAGTTCCTTTTCGGATATTGTGTAATTGGCCTCAGCAGAGTTTAATTTCCTGGACAGAAAGGCAACCGGGTGCAACTGACCTGTCTCCCTTTCTCTTTGGGATAATACAGCCCCCACTGCTGAATCAGAGGCATCCGCCTCTACTATGAAGGGCAGGTCCAATTGAGGATGTTTCAAGATTGGGGCAGTAACAAATGCCTTCTTTAGTAACTCAAAGGCCTCCATGGCTTCGGTATTCCACTGGAAAGGAACCCCTTTCCTCAGCAGTTTAGTGATGGGAGAGGCCAACATGGAGAACTGGGAGATAAATCGCCTATAATAATTGGCGAAGCTAAGGAAGGAAACACTGCACCTCTTTCACACTGGTTGGCACCGGCCAGGCATACACCGCATCAATCTTCCTCTCTGCCATGTGAAAACCTCTCGGTGTCAGTATAACCCCCAAAAATTCCACCTCCTCCACACTGAACTCACATTTACTGAGTTTACAGTAGAGCCGGTATTCCAGCAATTTCTGTAAAACCAGGAGGACATGGCTGACGTGTTGTTTTTGTGAGTCGGAATAGACCAGAATGTCATCGATATATACGATGACAAACTGATCCAGATATTCCTTCAGTACGTCATTAAGAAAGTACTGGAATGCCGCCGGGGCATTACAAAGCCCGAACGGCATTACCAGATACTCAAAAAGGCCATATCTGGTCTTGAAGGCCGTCTTCCACTCATCACCGCTGCGGATTCTGACCAGGTGATAGGCACCACGGAGATCCAACCGCGTATAGACCACAGCCTCTCTTACCTGATCCAGAAGCACAGGGATGAGTGGACGAGGGTACCGGTTCCGAATAGTCTGTTTGTTTAGCTGGCGATAGTCAATAAGGGTGCGCAGCTCCCCATTGGCCTTCGATGTAAAAAACAGAGGGAACGCTGCTGGAGATCTAGAGGGTCTAATGAAGCCTATAGCACTAAAGTGTGCCAAATATTCTTGCAGGTGTTTAGATTCGGGTTCGGACAAGGCATACACCCTGCAAGACGGAACAACGGCACCTTCAACCAGATCTATTTGACAGTCGTACTCTCGATGTGGAGGGAGTACTTCGGCCTGGGTTTCACTGAATACCTCACTGTACTTGTGGTAAGCTGTAGGCAAGATGGTTACCTTTTCCACTGCAGTGGCTATATGCATTATCTGTGTTAATGCTACAGTGTGTGATGTAGACGTATTCATACAAACGCTCTGACACTCTTCTGAATGAAAACTTACGGTTTTCTCCCTCCAATCAATGGAAGGATTATGCTTTTCCAGCCATGGGATTCCCAATATTAACTCATATTGTGGAGCCTCTATAATATTCAGTACTATGCTCTCAACATGTTTAATGGTACTGTTTTCCAATACCAGCATTACTTCTTCAGTACGCTCAATTATAGGGCCGGATTTTAAGGGAGTACCATCAACGGCCAGCACGGTTTCTGGGTTGGCAGTAGATACCCTTCCCAAACCCAAACGATGCACCAAGCCCTCGTCCACGAAATTCCCAGTCGCCCCCGATTCTACCATACTCCACACTGCGTGCTCTTTACCCTGGGTTTGTAACGAAGTGGACAAGGCAATGTGCGTAACGGGGGTTTTGCTCTCAGTAGAAGCCAACGAAGTCAACCTCCATTCTTTTGTTTCCAACTCTTTACTAGAAGAACCGCTTTCGGCGTTTCTCTCGGGATCAACAGTGGTAAGAGCCACTTTCTTTCCAGAGAAAAAGGTTTTGGATCTTTTTGGTTTGAAGGGACATTCCTTGACATAATGTCCCTTCTTCCCACAATACATACAAAGCCCCTGTGTGCGGCGACTCTCTCTTTCTGCTCTGGTAAGAGGTGACCGGATGGCTCCAACATCCATTGGCTCTGGATTGCTGTCACTGGTCCGTGGGCTGGGTGGCGTTACTTGTCCCACGGTTCCAGAAGGCCTATCATGTTTCCTACGATCTCCTCCCCGCTCTCCTAAACGATGGTCTAAGCGCAGCGTGAGGTTGATCAGATCAACACATGTTGTGGGTTGTGGGTCGATCTGAGCTATCACATCTTTTAACTCATCCGACAGACCCTGGTATTACAACGCCATTCTTTTGTCTTCGGGCCATGCTGTTTCAGCCACAAGACGATTAAAAGTGGTCATGTAGGATACTAGATCTTTCCTCCCTTGTCGGAGCTCCAGTAACTCCCTGTCTGCGCTTAGTGTAGTTGCTCTCCGGTCGAACACCCATTCGAACTCTCTGCGGAAAGCCGTCCAGTCGTTCAATATAGGATCGTCATTTCTGACGAAGGGAACTGCCCAGTTCGCTGCATCCCCCGACAAATAGGAGATGGCGAATGCTACCCGGGACATGTTGTTTGGGAACGATGCTGGCCTACATGAAAAATGAAGGGTGATTTGGGTCAAGAAGGCTTTAATCTTCTGTGGGTCACCTGAATATCTCTCTGGGCTTGCTAACGGTATCGGTGGAGGAACGGTTACCTGAATAGACCGACCTCCTGGCGCAGCATCAAAAGGATTAGCCTGTTGACGATCTAGCCTTTCCTTTAAGGCGGTGGTCTCTGCTTTAGACGCTGCTAGTTCCTGCTGTACTAACAGCAAGGCCTGAAGCACGTCGTCCATAGACGCCATGTTTGAACTTCCTTCCGACCAGGAGGTATATTAAACGTGGGCTCGTGATTCTGTCACGGCTGCTATTCCTCAGGGTCGGAACGATGCTCAAATGGGGTCCACCTCCAGACGTCCCTGCACTCTGACTATATGAAACCTCCAGAGTGCAAAGGCAGTCAGGCGAGGGAAAAGGTAGGGGTAGGAACAGCAGGGATAGGGACCTGTAACGAAAGAAGGGGACACGTTAGTCCACACTCACTAACTTCCTGGTTCTATCTCATAAGGCTTTCTAAAGACCCTCACCTGATAATGCTCAGGAGGCGACCCTTCCCTCTGCTGAATTCCTTCTCTTGCTGAGAAAAAATGAAATAACCATTAGGGCCCTCCTACATACTCTATATGTCATTCACCTTTTCTCATAACCCACATTCACTCACCAGGTGCCAAGAGAAGGGAACTGAAAAGGTAATCTTGATCGTACTAATGGTAGATCGATCTCTCTCCAAGTTCCTGATCAGTCGATAAGACAGCGAACCACTGTTCCTCATAAATGATAGCAAAATCAAACTTAAATGTAGCCAGCCGGCTCTTCCTGCGTGAAGGGTATTTCAGAGCAAGATCAAGTACAGAAAAACAGGAGGGTGCAATCCGGGCGTCTCCAGTGTGCTGCTCTCAACCGAGAGTCCAGTAATAGTCTCAGTGTAAAGTGGAGGGGGCAATCCAGGCGTCTCCACAATAACACCCAAAAGAAGAACTGCAAAAGGACAAAAGAGCGCGGAGGGTGAAAACCAGCGTCTCACGCGCCTACTGTTAAACACAGCACCAGCCGGTGTCTGCAGCGCGGTTTTTTGGCCGCGTCCCGTGAGAGAAGCGAAGGGGGCAATCCGGGCGTCTCCACTGTCTCTCACCATTCAAGATAAGACATTACCGCAAGGACGCGGAGGGGGCAATCCAAGCGTCTCACACGCCTCGCGGGAAACTACCAGACAGCACCAGCCGGTTGCTGTCATCAAACGCCGAATCCTCTCACTCAGCACAAACCTGCTCCGCAGCCACAGAGCAAACGAACCACTCCTCCCCAGCAGCTCCGCGGGGACAGGGAGTCCGCAAACTACAGAGTTCATTGGACAAATCACGAGCACCAATTGCAGGCACCCGTAGGACTTTATGCCTTCTAAAGCCATCCCACATCATGCAAGGCATTCTGGGAGATGTAGTCTATCCTCTAGGCAGGCACCATAGTCAGATCCTGACAGTATGGGGATACCTGAATGCTTAGTAAATACAGTGGAGTTATTGTATACTCTTCCTGTGGCCCGACTGCGCCTGAATGTTACGATCACTGCACAGTTCCGCCTGGCGCGAGGTATGCGACAGGGTTGCCCCCTGTCGCCGCTACTGTATATTTTGGCGATGGACCCATTGGTCCCACACTTTCAAGACAGGCATTTACACCGAGGCCTCCAATTTTGCACGGGCCCACTCTTGATTTCGCTTTATGCGGATGACACCATCCTCTATGTCCGGCAGCCCCAGATCAACCTTGAACCGTTACTCTTGGAAATAACCCGGTTTGGCAAGTAATCAGGCCTCTGTATAAATTGGCATAAGTCTGTTTTTTTCCCACTCACGCCCAGTACAGTCGAATGGCCCAGCCCCTTCCCCCTCACGTGGAACCGAGAATCTGTGAAATATTTGGGCATCCATGTACATTTAGAAACGGAATCCATCATTATATTAAATTACGGCAACGCGCTGACTGCCCTGGAGGGACAGGTTGAGCGATAGATTCGACTCCCATTATCCATGGCAGGGCGTGTCGCAATCATCAAAATGATAGTATTACCTCGGTTTCTATACTTGTTCAATAATATACCTGTGCCCCTCACAAAAGTTTTTTTCACACAGCTATGCTCGCTATTATTGAAGCTGGTATGGGGTAACAAGACTCCACGGGTATCTTGGCGCGTGTTGACGCTCCCCTTATGAGCGGGGTGGACTTGGTGTCCCTGATTTTTACCTTTACTTTCTGGTGGCACAGTGCTCCTATGCGTACCCATGGTTCCATCCTGACGCCCGGATCCCTTACTTGAAGCGGAGGCCAACTTGGTTTTGCCGGGATCGCTGTCCACCACACTGCCATCGGGCTTTCCTAGGGATCCACGAGACATTCAAACTGTTTCATCGACCTGCTGGGCGTGGGGAAGGCTGGGCCGCCTTGTCGGCCTTCCACAGCTGTATTTCCCGACCCTTCCGTTGCCCAATCCCACTTGGCTCCCAATAACTGGGGAATCAGTGGTACGGCAAACGTTGACCAAGTTTCACATTGCCACCATCGGAGATTTGTTCCCTGACGGACATGCATTCTCGCTTACAGAGGACCACCGCTTTACGGAGCGAGCGTTCATGGACTCATTTGTACTAACCAGACTGCGCTCTCTATTGCGCGCATCGTTCTCTTCGTTCCCCCTCCCTCCTGAGGAGATGACTCCCCTCACCTTCATTATTCAACACACGTCAGGCACTCATTTAGTATCTAAGCTATATCGAATGTGCTGCGACCTCCTCCCTTATGGAGATCAGGTAGTGCGTGCCGCATGGGAGGCGGATTTGGGAAACACCATTTCAGATGACCAGTGGCAATGGTGCTCAAAGCGACAAAAGACATCTCTCTCAATAGTAAACATAAACTTCTACACTTCAAATTCTTACGTAGACTGTACTTCACTCCAGCGCGACTGCATAGAAAAGACCCATCCCGTTCCCACACATGCCCCAAGTGCGGCGGTTCATTTGCAGACTTTGCACACCTTTCGTGGTCCTCTCTCGAGCTACATGGTTATTGGTCCCGAGTCCACAACACACTCAGTGACATGCTACACTTAAATCTAGTTCCCATCCCTGAGATTGCCCTTCTGGGATATGTAGCTGAATTTCCGAAGGCAGTGCGTAGACTAGCAGCGCTGAGTTTTTTATTGGCTAAACGCGAGGTGGCACTACGGTGGTATGACCGGCGTCCCCCGTTACACAGCTCCTGGCTCCGGAGCATGGCACACTGCAATACTAATAGCACTGAATACTCCACCATGGTCCCCTCTACATCCAGACCTGTCGACATTTGGGGCCCGTACCGCACATATATCGCTGGTGCCATAGATGGAGACCAACCCACTCCTGCACCTGTGGTGGTCCCCGAGGAAATTGGTTGAGGGGTGGTGAGGAGTACCACTCTTAGACACTTGATTTCTATAACACAATGTGTGGTGCCTCTGTTTCTTCCATCCCGGTTGTATGGTGGCTCGGGGAGCCTAGTGCTGTACTAATTCTGCTGCAAACACAACAATGATGGACAGAATGTGGATCAATGTCACACATTCACCCCAGTCCAAAGATCTGGGCCCAAATCCATCGTTTTTCCACTCCACACCACCCTGGGTTAGACAATGGCGATATGCAAATCAGCGCTGACCCTGTGCCCCATGGGAACAGTCCAGTCCGAACTACAAAAGCCATGTCCTTCCCAGAACGGAAACAAGCATCCGAGGACCGGCCTGGTTTCGAGGTAACACCTCTCACCAGCCCGGCTAGCTTGATTCCAGTGGTGTGGAGTGCCTGGGACTCACGTCTGAGCATCCCCAGTACACTTAGAGCGGTACCTGCAAACACAACAATGATGGACAGAATGTGGATCAATGTCACACATTCACCCCAGTCCAAAGATCTGGGCCCAAACCCATCGTTTTTCCACTCCACACCACCCTGGGTTAGACAATGGCGATATGCAAATCAGCGCTGACCCTGTGCCCCATGGGAACAGTCCAGTCCGAACTACAAAAGCCATGTCCTTCCCAGAACGGAAACAAGCATCCGAGGACCGGCCCGGTTTCGAGGTAACACCTCTCATCAGCCCGGCTAGCTTGATTCCAGTGGTGTGGAGTGCCTGGGACTCACGTCTGAGCATCCCCAGTACACTTAGAGCGGTACCTGCAAACACAACAATGATGGACAGAATGTGGATCAATGTCACACATTCACCCCAGTCCAAAGATCTGGGCCCAAATCCATCGTTTTTCCACTCCACACCACCCTGGGTTAGACAATGGCGATATGCAAATCAGCGCTGACCCTGTGCCCCATGGGAACAGTCCAGTCCGAACTACAAAAGCCATGTCCTTCCCAGAACGGAAACAAGCATCCGAGGACCGTCCCGGTTTCGAGGTAACACCTCTCATCAGCCCGGCTAGCTTGATTCCAGTGGTGTGGAGTGCCTGGGACTCACGTCTGAGCATCCCCAGTACACTTAGAGCGGTACCTGCAAACACAACAATGATGGACAGAATGTGGATCAATGTCACACATTCACCCCAGTCCAAAGATCTGGGCCCAAATCCATCGTTTTTCCACTCCACACCACCCTGGGTTAGACAATGGCGATATGCAAATCAGCGCTGACCCTGTGCCCCATGGGAACAGTCCAGTCCGAACTACAAAAGCCATGTCCTTCCCAGAATGGAAACAAGCATCCGAGGACCGGCCCGGTTTCGAGGTAACACCTCTCATCAGCCCGGCTAGCTTGATTCCAGTGGTGTGGAGTGCCTGGGACTCACGTCTGAGCATCCCCAGTACACTTAGAGCGGTACCTGCAAACACAACAATGATGGACAGAATGTGGATCAATGTCACACATTCACCCCAGTCCAAAGATCTGGGCCCAAATCCATCGTTTTTCCACTCCACACCACCCTGGGTTAGACAATGGCGATATGCAAATCAGCGCTGACCCTGTGCCCCATGGGAACAGTCCAGTCCGAACTACAAAAGCCATGTCCTTCCCAGAACGGAAACAAGCATCCGAGGACCGGCCCGGTTTCGAGGTAACACCTCTCATCAGCCCGGCTAGCTTGATTCCAGTGGTGTGGAGTGCCTGGGACTCACGTCTGAGCATCCCCAGTACACTTAGAGCGGTACCTGCAAACACAACAATGATGGACAGAATGTGGATCAATGTCACACATTCACCCCAGTCCAAAGATCTGGGCCCAAATCCATCGTTTTTCCACTCCACACCACCCTGGGTTAGACAATGGCGATATGCAAATCAGCGCTGACCCTGTGCTCCATGGGAACAGTCCAGTCCGAACTACAAAAGCCATGTCCTTCCCAGAACGGAAACAAGCATCCGAGGACCGGCCCGGTTTCGAGGTAACACCTCTCATCAGCCCGGCTAGCTTGATTCCAGTGGTGTGGAGTGCCTGGGACTCACGTCTGAGCATCCCCAGTACACTTAGAGCGGTACCTGCAAACACAACAATGATGGACAGAATGTGGATCAATGCCACACATTCACCCCAGTCCAAAGATCTGGGCCCAAATCCATTGTTTTTCCACTCCACACCACCCTGGGTTAGACAATGGCGATATGCAAATCAGCGCTGACCCTGTGCCCCATGGGAACAGTCCAGTCCGAACTACAAAAGCCATGTCCTTCCCAGAACGGAAACAAGCATCCGAGGACCGGCCCGGTTTCGAGGTAACACCTCTCATCAGCCCGGCTAGCTTGATTCCAGTGGTGTGGAGTGCCTGGGACTCACGTCTGAGCATCCCCAGTACACTTAGAGCGGTACCTGCAAACACAACAATGATGGACAGAATGTGGATCAATGTCACACATTCACCCCAGTCCAAAGATCTGGGCCCAAATCCATCGTTTTTCCACTCCACACCACCCTGGGTTAGACAATGGCGATATGCAAATCAGCGCTGACCCTGTGCCCCATGGGAACAGTCCAGTCCGAACTACAAAAGCCATGTCCTTCCCAGAACGGAAACAAGCATCCGAGGACCGGCCCGGTTTCGAGGTAACAGCTCTCATCAGCCCGGCTAGCTTGATTCCAGTGGTGTGGAGTGCCTGGGACTCACGTCTGATTATCCCCAGTACACTTAGAGCGGTACCTGCAAACACAACAATGATGGACAGAATGTGGATCAATGTCACACATTCACCCCAGTCCAAAGATCTGGGCCCAAATCCATTGTTTTTCCACTCCACACCACCCTGGGCTAGACAATGGCGATATGCAAATCAGCGCTGACCCTGTGCCCCATGGGAACAGTCCAGTCCGAACTACAAAAGCCATGTCCTTCCCAGAACGGAAACAAGCATCCGAGGACCGGCCCGGTTTCGAGGTAACACCTCTCATCAGCCCGGCTAGCTTGATTCCAGTGGTGTGGAGTCAAGCTAGCCGGGCTGATGAGAGGTGTTACCTCGAAACCGGGCCGGTCCTCGGATGCTTTTTTCCGTTCTGGGAAGGACATGGCTTTTGTAGTTCGGACTGGACTGTTCCCATGGGGCACAGGGTCAGCGCTGATTTGCATATCGCCATTGTCTAACCCAGGGTGGTGTGGAGTGGAAAAACGATGGATTTGGTCCCAGATCTTTGGACTGGGGTGAATGTGTGACATTGATCCACATTCTGTCCATCATTGTTGTGTTTGCAGGTACCGCTCTAAGTGTACTGGGGATGCTCAGACGTGAGTCCCAGGCACTCCACACCACTGGAATCAAGCTAGCCGGGCTGATGAGAGGTGTTACCTCGAAACCGGGCCGGTCCTCGGATGCTTGTTTCCGTTCTGGGAAGGACATGGCTTTTGTAGTTCGGACTGGACTGTTCCCATGGGGCACAGGGTCAGCGCTGATTTGCATATCGCCATTGTCTAACCCAGGGTGGTGTGGAGTGGAAAAACAATGGATTTGGGCCCAGATCTTTGGACTGGGGTGAATGTGTGACATTGATCCACATTCTGTCCATCATTGTTGTGTTTGCAGGTACCGCTCTAAGTGTACTGGGGATGCTCAGACGTGAGTCCCAGGCACTCCACACCACTGGAATCAAGCTAGCCGGGCTGATGAGAGGTGTTACCTCGAAACCGGGCCGGTCCTCGGATGCTTGTTTCCGTTCTGGGAAGGACATGGCTTTTGTAGTTCGGACTGGACTGTTCCCATGGGGCACAGGGTCAGCGCTGATTTGCATATCGCCATTGTCTAACCCAGGGTGGTGTGGAGTGGAAAAACGATGGATTTGGGCCCAGATCTTTGGACTGGGGTGAATGTGTGACATTGATCCACATTCTGTCCATCATTGTTGTGTTTGTAGGTACTAATTCTGCTGGCACCAATGCGGGGTTATGCTGCCTTGGGGGGGTTGCTATTGGTGCCCTGTCCCACTGCGGGCCTTTGCCTCTGTCTCCAGAATGGCATTTGAGTATGCTCGGACTGTTATGTATTATGTATATGTGACTAGAGTGACACCATACGACTCATCTGTATATTTCAGCATGTATGCTTCCTTTTTGCTTTTGTATTTCTTTTGGAAAATAATAAATAAAGCTTAAAAAAAAACCCAGAGGGAGTCTTCTCCCTGTGTCCGTTTGAGCCTCACAGGCAGGCTCTTGTTTCCACGGTGGAGCTGCACAACTCGCAACTCAAGAATCACAGCCCAGTTTCAAGGGGAAAAAAGTCTCTTCTTTCAGGATAGGGCAGTCACCCACCAGGCAAATGCTCTTAGCTATCCTGTACAGTCAGGCAGTGCACCAGTTTTCTTCACTTCAATCTAACAGGCACCAGAGACCAGTGGCGGCTAGTGACATTTGAAAGTGGTGAGGCATAAACTGATAATCATACTGCACCGTAGCGAGCGAGCCCGAACCCCCTAAGGAGGGTTCGTGGGGATTTCCCCCCGAGAAAATTTTGAAAAAATAGTGGAAAAATGGTGCATATTCAAGCAAATTTGAGAAAGCAGGAAGGTTAATAAAGCAATTGTGAAAGTGCAGGTATTACATTATTAAAGAGCTGTCATACAACATAGGTAGCATTCAGTATAACCACAGAGCTTCATAACAGACTTAAAGATACAATGCTGAGAACCTCACAGATTGTTTTTATTTAAAGTGCAAACAACAAAACAAACAACTTTTTTTATTTAAACTGCAAACAACAAAAGAACCCACTAAACAAAGGTGCGACCTGTAGGCTTGAGAGGCTGGAAGACTCACCCCTCTAATCTAAATGGTGCATGCTAGCAGCAGAACGTAAAAGGAAGAATTCACAAATGCACCTCAGTTTACGAAAGACACAAATGGTGCAACTCAGAGGCTCGCCTGGCACTGATGAGGGATTGCTACCGCCTGCAGCATCACGTGACAGTGTTGCTATCCCCCCAAGAACCGAGCTCCTCCGCCATTTGAATGAGCTCGTCCATTTTGTAGTGTTATGGAACTAAATTGTGTTGGTGTGCCGACATTCCACAACAATCACGAGTAACCCAATCTGACGAATAATAACATTGGAACTATTTTTCAAGACGCTGCCAAGCTCGCCTTTTGGAACAGCGAATCCAGAGGCGGATAGTTTGAAACAAAAACAACTGCAGTGCGCCACAGCCACACAGATAATTTGCTGTGTCTCTGCTTCTGCCTTGGAGGAACAGCGATAAGCGCCAGATAAAAGATGAATCTCAGCCCTTCCTTTCCAACCAGCCACAAACCGAGTGGACCTCGGCCTATCAGGCCGTAGATTTTTTATTAAAAAAAGAACAAAATGCGACAACCCAGACCATATACCTGAAAATTAGCTCTCTCTTGCGCGAGGTGGCCTGAAAAGAAGAACCTAGATAGAAATGTGCTTTATTTCTATTACAAAGACATTTCTCAGAAATTTGGCAGTGAAGAAAATTATCAGGGGGCTGTGTCTTTTTCTGAAAACCCAAATTAAAATTGATGCAAATTATTATTTTTTCATCTCTCCACGAGCACTGTATTGACTTAATTGGTAATTGTCACCCAGGCCATACTAAATTCAAATTAATTCTTTGAAAAGATGCTCACGCGTGCATCATGTATCATTTTTTGTACCGAACCAAGAAGCCCAATGTGTTAGTTATAAATGTGGCAGCTATGTTGTAACTTTAAACCAACAATATCCTCCTTAAAATGCCATTAGAAGACATTTGTCTGTTGCATTGTTCAATTTCGTTTTTGTATTGCAAGCATGTGTCCACGAGTTTACGAGGTGGCAGATTTTCGTATACATAACTAAACTCGTGCCCTGTCCGTTATACTTGGGCGGGAGGCACCTACTGCAATGGTTGGATTATGGCAGATGATGTACTCGGCAGGCAGAGCCCACTCAAGGTGCACCGTGCGTGACGTCCATCTTGCAGCTCGGCAGGAAGTTAGCATCTAACAAAACTATAAGGGAACAAAGTAGCCCAGTAATATTAAAAAATCAATGCAGCTGGGCTGGTCATGTACTCGGCACTATGTCTGCATAATGTGTGAAAGGGGTGACAACAACTAGTACTGGTGACAACATTATCTAAACGTTAAGCAACTTTGTCATACGGTTACCTCAGTTGGCAGTTTGTTCTTTTAGGCTGCTGAATTGCTCCAGAGCAAACGTGAGCTGGTTGTGATGTTGGAAAGCTCCCACACATGACTAGTCTGACCTATAGCAGTGCGCTGTGATATGACGCTGGTTCGCTGCATACACATGATCCCCACAAATGGTGCTAGGAGGACAATTTTTAGAGGTGGGTGCTGCTGCCAAAAACTACTGCACTGAAAAAACTTAAGAAACATTAAATAAATACGCACAAAAAAAATGATGTCCCTCTTTATTGTTCATTCTACAGCAAAACTTTCAAGTATTACGGAGGTGTTTCGAATGCAGTTGCTGTTGCAAGCTTCTTGGGTATAAGCAGTTAATGTCACATGTAAAGCGTTCTGACACCAGCCGGAAAAGTGACATCACAGAAAAACAACGTAAAACAAATAAATATTATAATTGCCTTTATATAGCGCTGCCGCTTACTACCTCTAACGAGGTGATGAAACGCTTTCGGCAAGTATAGTATCACTCTACTATCCAAACCCATGTATGCCAGAAAAACCAGGACAGCATTCCATATCCCACTAAATAGGAACATACAGAGCATGAATTTATTATTCTCCAGTCATCAAGAGTGGGAGGGACCCCTTCCCCCCCCGGACCCCCCTCCGCGCCGTGCAGCGTTTTGTTTCCCAGTTCCACTCGGTGATAACATGATGACCCCTTCTGCTAGTGTATATGTCCGCGCTTCTGATTTTTAGGTAAATGTGAGAAGCTCGGTGTCACCTTCTACTGTTTCACTGAGTTTCACACATTACCCACATGTTCTTCCTCTGTGCCCACCAGGCGCGCAACGGCCATTGTGCTCAAACCCCCCCCCCTCCCTGTGTGTGTCAGCCCGGGCTGCGACATCTTCCCGGGCAGACATTTTTTGAGCTGCCAGCCGCACCCTAACACTTCACACTCTTTAAAAGACCATTTATGTCATGTGTTAACGAGGCCTCTGCCTATGGCCGAAGAATTAGCTCCCCCCCTCCCGAAATTTTGATCAGCCATGAGTCTCAGTCAGCACCCACTGAACTACCCTACCAATGAATGATCCAAGAAGGCACTGCAGCAGCAAGCGAATGGCGATTGAAAGGTTTGAGGCAAAGCTTCTTAACCAGAGCAAAAACGTGGCCTCCCTCGGACCTTCCTTTCCTGCTTCATATTGACATGAAGCGGTGTCCATGTCCAGGATGTTTCCTCCTACTACTACTAGCACTTTTTTCCATAACTTTCAGCGTTGCTGAACAGCAGCCCGGCAAGGTTACAAGGCGATGGGGGCAGGGTCAAAGGACAAAGCATAATTTTTATAGGTAGCGCATTCGCGCGCTACACAAGAATCTGGGGAGAAAGGGTGTGAATTTAAGGAAGCCAATGTGTGCGGACTCAGCAGCTGCGAGCCCTGTACTGGGAGCGAGGATAACCGTACCAGATTAAAGTCCGGTAGCCGGGAATATGGAAGCTATGAAAACGGTGCTCAATGTTTTGAAATGCTACTTAGCCCACTCAAAGGAGCAAATATTAAAGCGCTTTGAAAACCCATCAAGTTTCCTGCTTTTTTAAAGTTCAAGCAGCAACATTGACGGTACGGTAGTAGAGGAGGAAGCAAGCCTGGCACTGGTTAGGGCAGCGTCGGGATAGCAGAGAGGTCAGAGGAGGCCGCTGCCTCGCACTTCTAAATATAGAACTGACTTTTAACTCTTCCCAGCTGTCCTATTCTGTGTGCGAATGCAGCCCCATTCCCCTGCTTGTCAGTTTAATAACTTCTGCTGGTTTTTATTACATATTTTCAATTATAAGCAGTGTGCAATATACTTGTCTAACAATATAGAAGTCAGCTATTTGTATTATACCTAAATGTATGCATTTACTGAAGCCTAAGGCACTTTAAAAGCTGCTCTGAATGAAAAAGAAAGCTGTTTAAATAGTGAATTTTGCCCAATTTCGACTTTGACATTTGGGGCACTTAAAAATGAATATCCTATAATTTTTTTGCATAATAGTCATCCTCAAAATGTTCTCTAGATAGCCCATGAGTGAGAAATCAGAAATAATCATATATACCGTTATAAAAATGAGTTTTTTACGCCTGTGCAGAGTGAAATTCCATATGCAAATATCCGCATTATGCGGTACAACACAACTTACATTAAATTTTAATGCTAGGAGGTCACAGTATGAGTATTAAGCTTTATAAATATTAAAACACGAATTTAAAAGCACTCATTTTTTAAAATAATTTTTCAGAATTAATTAAAAAAATTAAGAAAACCAATCATTTTTGATAATTCCATATGAAAAGCAAGCTGCATCCCTTGCCTATCATATTTAGACGCATTCATTCACAAGCCTAAGCACAGAAGCCTACCTTGAAACATGACAAATGTTTGCGGCACTTTTTAAAAGGACAATTATTTAACATCAGAACCACGAATATGCTTTAAAAAAGGCTTTAAGAAAGGAAATCCTTACGTTAAATGTTTTCCTGTTATTCAAAATAATGAACCTGGTTTTTGTAACTTTTTAAAACAGCAGTCTGAAATGCAGGATTTTACCCCGTGTTTAACTGACACAATCCTGGCTGAGTCAACATTCCTGTCTCTCCGTGGCCTACAATCATAACAACAGCTGCTGCTCAGCAGTTAAAACAAAGTTGTTGTAAAGCTTTTTTTTTTGTGTTGAAATGGAAGCACGGTGACTGTCTATTTAAAACTGAGGCATTTAAATGCATGTTCTATAATATGTGTTTTAGTTCAACAACATCCAATTTACTCAGATGATGTGTTTGCCTGTTAATATCTAATACAATGTATATAAGGAAAATGCTTTATAATTGTTTTTATTATTACAAAACACATCATTTCGTTTTTTAGGCCTATTTTATTCCTATTGAATGTGAATTCTAATTTGATCTTTTAAGCATTAGCAGTTTGTACATGTGCATAGTTGCTTACTCTATAAATTAAATAGTAACATATAATTATTTAGCATATCATATGGTTAATTTCTGGATTTTTATTTAATTTGTATTTAATTTTAATTAAATGACATTTTGCATAACAGACTGATGACAGCAAGAAAACACAAACACACATTGAGCTCATTCCAGACAAACACAGAAGGGGTCACACACTCAGAATCACACAACACAGCGTGCTCTAGAGCCATTATTTCACAAATAGCGCAATTGCTATTTACTCACAGAAGTTGCAATGTAAAACCACAAACCACACAGACATCCAAACACATGATTAACCCACAGATCAACACTTAGGACAGAAACAAAGGACAGCCCACAGACTGTACTTAAACCAAACATTTGTAAATACTAGTTGTAAGTCATATTTACAAGAAGCGCTTCTCAATAGTATTCCAAAAGACTGCAAAAAAAACAGCTCAACAAACTGTTTTATTTCCAAGCAGCCAAAATACACTCAATTCACCAGCTTTGTCTGGCAGAACACCAAAAAATCACTCTGCATATCTCCTTTTATAAACGTGTGCAGAATTATGTCCATATTTGAATTCCATGAGATACAGAATCACCAAGGAAGAAATATGTTTTTATACCTAAACCTATCTAGCTATTCCCTCAAGGGAGCCGGCTAATTTAATTCACATCTCACTATGGTAACTCCAAAAAGCAACACATTCTTCGATGTGTGCTTGAAACAGGCCTGCCAAAAATATTGCAGAATATGCAAATATTATACCCAAAGTAGCGCTTAAGGTACTCTTCGTAAGTTGCGCCATTCAAACAAAGTCAAACAGAGAAAAATCTCCTCATTACCTGCCTACACAAATTGCAATTCGTATATCTATCCCATACAAATCCAAAGTTGGCCAACACAAATTCCAAAATTCCAAAGCCACAGTAAGCCTTACTAAACTACCTTACCAATCCAAGGCATCAAACCAACAGCAAGCGCCACAGAAGGACGCTTACCAAACAAATGGTTGTCCAAATTCTAACTGCCAAGTTCTGAATGACCTAACGGTCTTTTTAGAATACTCACGCCAAAAAGGTTCAGTCAGGAGTGACATCATATGGAGGATCAAAATCAGGAAGACCAGAAATATACTGGGCTGCAGAGACAGAGAATCCCCAGAATCTCCGTGCACAGAGTATCTCCTTAGTTGAGTCCTGTCCTCCTCAGTAGATTTCTGTCTCCTGACAAGATCACTCCTTAGATAGCCAATTCTCTGATGAGGTCCACGTTGGAGCGCCATTTGTAGAAAATAGAAACCTTCTCAGGGGTCCCACTGATACTTGGTCCTTTTAAACCAACAAAGAAGAAATTGGCACAAAAGCTGAAATATAAAAGTAACATCTTTATTAACCTCAAATGAGTGAGACTACGTCACACAGAAGCCTTAACAAATGAATGAGGCAGTCTGAGGAGTATAGAAAACAGAGGCCTTATATATGCTTAGGGTTACATAGTCAGCATAAGACCAAGGGGCAGTCCTGGCTCATGTAAGCATGCAAACATGAATAAGATGGGCATACAAGATCTGCTTGCTCAACAAAGTGGGAGCAGAGTTACTTCTCCATAAGGCAGCAAAAATAGCCTGAGAGTTATACTAGAGAAGCAGGTGCATTCTACTAGCTAGGTCCTTCTTGACATGTGCGAAGGTGGAAGATGCTAAATATAGTTCGTTTCTAGGCAGATTACAAGAGCAGTCAACACTGAGGGAGGACAGAGCACATGGCGAGCACGTGGCAGCACATGGCAGACAAAATGGCTGCCAGAAATACAAAATGGCTTTCAGCTCATGCTAACAAATCCTTCCAATATTTAACAGTAGTAGGAGGTGAATGGACTCATTAAGGAGTTTGGAGTTGAGGAGAGCAATGAAATGATTTGTGTATGTCAAGAAGGTCAACAGCTTTAGGATGCCAATCTCATTGAGGGTTATGAAGCTAGACCAGGTGGCGTCATTTTTGGGTGAGATGGAGGGATTATACAGGTATGTTACTTGATCCATAGTGGAGGGGTGCATGGAGAGATTATGCAGTAGTAGTTTGAGAGCGATCTGGATGTATGTGATTTGTGACGTTTTCTCAGTGAAAATGGAGGCAGAGGTTTCACAGTTAGGGAGTGCTTTGTTATTTGCAGAAACAGGATAGCTTTTGCGAGAAGATTGGTTTCTGATAATTATGAACAGTTTCTTAGATCTATTAATAGCAGTGTCTAGTTGAGTTTGAAAGAAAGCATCTTTGAAGTTTGTAATGTGCCTAATGTAGGCGCTGCGCCTTTGACGTAGGAGTTTGAGGTTGGCTGTGGAGGGGTGTGTCTCCATGCTCTTTCAGCAAGTCTAAGGTGTCGCCTTTCTTCATTAAGGTTACTGTTGAACCTGGGGTTGGATTTTTTTTTATTTTATTTATAAATCTTTATTGAAAACAGTCAGCTTTGAATACAGCATGGTGCTTATAACCCTGGCCGGGCTGGCAGCATAAGTACCTACAATGACACCAAAATATCCGGCAGGGAGATACAGAGCAAGTCGTCTACAACCTCTTGGGGCCAGCCATATAATTATAATCGCTGCAAACAGAACAAACAGGCTACAGAAAGGCCCTCAATCAGTGTAGAGCATAAAGCTGTATGTCATACCCAACAGCGATGCATATATGCCCCCAGGTAGGTACAGCCAGATTGCATAAGACCATGAAACACGGCCATGTCCTGAGAGGGTGTCTGTCCCTATGTGCCCTTGTTGAGACTACTAACAAGATATGTCAGGTGTGTAGCGTGGTTGAGTGTGTGTTATTCCCTATGGCCAGGGTAACATCGAAGGAAAAAGAAAATAGAAAACTGGCAACATCAACTAAAAAAATCTGGACAGGTCATGGTGTGATATGCGGAGTGGGGTGTCCAGCATGTTCCAGGTAATGGCACGTATGAAGGGGGACAAGCACCTGCAGCGCCTGAGATGTTCCATGTAAGCTAAGTGAGCCCACATTTCAATTGCATTGGAAAAACTGG
Source organism: Lissotriton helveticus (assembly GCF_964261635.1). Taxonomy (NCBI): domain Eukaryota; kingdom Metazoa; phylum Chordata; class Amphibia; order Caudata; family Salamandridae; genus Lissotriton; species Lissotriton helveticus. The sequence continues at coordinate 1,037,571,331 of NC_136068.1, read as the reverse complement.
AGGGCTCTGAGTTTTGGGGGGGTTAAAGCAGGTGAACTCAATGCGTATTAAATAAGATATCAATGACTCCCATATGCGCTGGAATTTCTTTTCAGTGTTCGCTAAGTTGTGGGAGAGTCTCTCCATCGCCAGGATGTGCCAGACCCTGGCAAACCATTGGGCCACGGAGGGGGGTGAGGCTTGTTTTCATGTGCACGCTATAAGTTGTTGCACTGCTAGGAGTAAATGGCTGATGAGGGCCCAGTCAGTCCGGTCATTGCCATTAGGGTAGAGGGGCGTATACCTAGGATTGTTATGTGTTGCAAGCGTGGAAGCGGGTACCCCACAATGCTCTTAATATGTCCCAAGACCTCCTTCCAAAAGGTAGCTATCACCCGACATGACCACCATATGTGATCTATAGTGCCTTCATCTTTCCCACATCGCCAGCGGAGGCTGAGGACCTTGCAATATATAGTAGCCAAGCGAGAGGGTGTATAGTACCATTGGAGCATTGGTTTACATGCGGTTTCACTGGAGGCAAGGCTGCGGTATGTTTTGGCAATATCTTGCCATAGTGTGTCTCACTGTTTGGGGGATGGTCTCTCCGGGATTGCGTCTTTCCAGACAGTCTGATATTTGTGGATACAAATTGGGGTTGAGTGTTGCAACACCTGATAGGTTTTAGAGATCAGTTCCCTGGTGCCTGCAAAAGCCCATACCAGTTTCTCGAACAGAGTGAATGGGCGCGCCACCGCCGCGCGAAGCTCAGGGTTGCAGAGCCAGTGCCTTAACTGAATGTATTGAAGACGTGCCATGGGGAAAAGTGGAAATCCATACCTGCAGACGTCAAATGTCTTCATGACATCCCTGCAAATAGGTCTCGGATCGTACGTAAATCTCCATCGCTCCATCTACTGAACGCGAGTGTTGGTAGACCCTGATGAAATTCCAGATTGCGTGCAACAGGAGTATTCGGGGATGGGAACGTGGTTAACCCCTTTTTTTTACTGTTATTCAGACCGAAATGTCTAATACTGTTTTGGTTGGGGTCGCGACATATGCACTCCGAGAACGGGCATGCTTAGGCAATCAGGCAAGGTCCCACAATGGCCGGCACTCAACCGCAGGGTCCATGTGGAACCCATGCTTCTTGCTTTCGCGCACCACCCACTCAGAGATATACCTCAGGTGGGCTGCCCAATAGTATTCCAATAAATTTGGGCATGCCAGGCCTTCTCTATCTCGCGGACGCAACAGTAGTGATTGCGCTATCCGAGGCTGCTTCCCATTTCACACAAAGGTGCGTAAGTCCCCCTGGAGACGCTGGATGTCCACTTTATGGGATCGGCATTGGCAGCGTCTGAAACAAATATAAGACCTGCAGCAAGATATTCATTTTAATATTATTGATGCGCCCAAACCAAGAAATTTGAAGGGGCTTCCACCTCTGAAGATTGGCTAGCACTAAGTGGCGGAGAGTGATCCAGTTTGTACGGGACCAAGAAGCGAGAATGGAACCCTAGCTACCTGATGGAGTCCGATGTCCATAAAAAAGGGGGTCAGACCCTGCATCACTCTATCGTCTGGGTTCTGGATGTTAATGTTTAGGACGAATGACTTAGATAGATTGATCTTGAAGTCGGAAACAGCTTCAAAAGCCTGTCGACTATCAACCATACAGGGGAGCAAGATGTCAGGTTGAGTCAGGGTGAGCAGGAGATCATCCGCAAACAGATTCATTTTGTGGTTTTGGCCACCAAAAGATAGGCTCTTAATCCCCTCTCGGTCTCTCATCCGTATGGCCAAGGGTTCTACCGCTAATGCGAAGAGCAGGGGCGAAAGTGGACTCCCCTGTTGCGTGCCCTGATATAGTGATATCGGTCTCGTATCCCGCCCATTCACTCGAATGCAAGCTGTTGGGGCCGCATATACCACCATGACTTTCAAAATAAATTCCCTTCCAAGGCCTATTTTACTCAACACGGTGCGGAGATAGGACCAATCTACACTGTCGAATGCCTTCTTTGCATCAAGCGAGAGAAGGCGAGTGGGGATATTCAAACGCTGTGCTTTTTCAACTAGGTGAGCTATATGCCGGACATTATCCGTGCGCTGGCGGTGGTGGATAAACCCCACCTGGTCGGGGCTAATGAGGCCAGGAAGATAGGGGTTGAGACGAGTAGCTAGTATTTTAGTAAAAAGCTTGGCATCTGTGTTGAGAAGGGCTATTGGACGGTAGGTAGAGCATTGCGCCAGATCCTTGCCTCTCTTGGGAATGAGGGAGATCTCAGCCATCGCCATGGTAGGGGTGAGGCCTGTGTCTCCTGAGAAGGAGTTAAACAGGCGCAGGAGGTACTCCTGCATCTGAGGAAGAAAGAAATGGTAGAAGAGAACAGGAGTCCGTCTGGGCCTTGCACTGTACTTAGGGGAAGACACTGGGCAGCCGCGCATAGTTTCGCTACTGTAATGGGACTTTCCGAATAGGTCGCATTGTTGTGTGGACAGGGGTTCCCAATCACAATCAGCAAGGTAGGAGTGAAATATCGTAGGGGAGGGGTCTTCACGAAAGTTGGAGCGCTGGTAGTAATCCTGAAAGGCCTCAGATTTGTCCTTTTCTGCTGTTGCCTATTTAGCAGTGCTTGTCTGAATCTTAGCGATGTATGCCTTAACCTTACAATGGCGCAGCTTACAGGCCAGTAGCCTTTCCACCTTATTCTCCACTCATAATATTTCTGTTGCAGGGACATTAGTGCGTGCCCCGCCTTTCCCGTGCGATGGGCACGCAATTGACCACGCAACAGGGCTAATTGTCTTTTAGTTAGTCAGGCTGGGGACTCTTTGTCCGAGCGCTCTATCTGCTTGATCTCTGCCGTGAGTTTAGATTCTACCAATTTCACCTCCCTCCCCCTGGCAATGGCAATGGACGTTATCGTGCCCCATATCCTGGCTTTAAACCAACCCTACAGTGTGTGCAGGGAGATCTCGGGGAAGGCGTTGAGCTGGAAGTACTCTGTGATTCCTGTCCGTATCTCCTCTACATCTACCGGATCTCGCAACAGATGCGAGGGCATATGCCATCGGGGTGGGCAGACCGGACGAGACGCCTGGCTTTCCCATGACTTCAAAATGGGCATGGTCGGAGATGGAAATATCAGAGAGCTCCTCTGTGCGCAGGCATTTATGGAGAGAGGGGGTGACGAAAGCGGAGCCGATGCGTAAGTAGGAAGTGTACATATGTGAATAGAAGTAGTCCCTCACATCCGGATGTTTGTATCGTCACGCATCTACCAGGCCCCAGTCTTCAATGTCTCTCTTAAGGTGTGCCAACATGGTCCCAGTGTTTTGAAATGCTGCGCTGCTTCTGTCTAGGGAGGGGTCCCAAACTAAGTTAAAATCTCTGCATACTATTATATCCACATCCACCCCATTAAGCTGTCTGTGCAAAATGCGTCTGATGTATGCGTCCAGTGTAGCGTTTGGAGCGTAAACATTAAGTCAGCTGGCACTTCCCCCAAAGCAGTTGCAATCGCAAATATCTGCCCTCCCCATCACTGGTCACCTGAGTTACAGAGGTGTAAACGTTAGCCTTACACAGCACTCCCACCCCCAAAGTTTTAGAGGTTGTATAAGCCCAGTGACGGTGGGAGTACTTCGGGTGAGTCATGTGGTGTAAGTCTGCCTTATTAGGTGGGTTTATTTGCATTTGTTTGTTAGGGGAGTTTAGGCTCCGCACATTTAATGAGAGAAGTTTAATGTCACCCATGAAAAAGAGGGGTGGAAGGGAGTGTCCCAGGATTGTGTGTAAGATCCAGCTTCGTAAGGCTAGGATATGCTGTGTTGCAGGCAAGATTGACTGTCCCCGTGTCCTGCACTTGCCCTCCCACATCAGGCAGGTCAGGTAGCCTCCAATCAGTCAGGCCCCCACCCATGCAGAATCCTATTGCGAAGATCAGTAAGTGTCACCCTATCCGTGTCCTGCCCCCTGCCCACAGCAGCAAGCACACCAGCATCATTTCTACATGTCGTGAAGTGAGCGACCTGTGGAAGCAACCAAGGTAATACAAGAAAAAACAGCGGACCAACGGGGCCCAACAAGGACTTCTCAGTCCGTGGAGATAGGCACCGAGGCGTTCTAATCCCTTTGGAGGAGTTACCCTCTAGGAGAGAAGGTCCGGGGAGGCGTGCCTTCGATGGTGTAACTGGAGAGTCTGAGCACAGCCAAAGCGGGCCCTATGCTTCCCCAGGGCCCACCAATTTCATCTAATTGGAGCTCAATGTGTTGTTCCCCCAATGCGCTAATGCGCCTCAGCAGCATCTCATGATCTTCCGATCTAGCATCGACCATCCGCTCTAGGTCATCCACCCTGTCTCCAATTTCAGTCACCTTTCTCCAGATGTCACGGAGTCCCGACTTGAACTCCTCTTTAAGGGAGGAGATGTCTGTCCGTATCTCCTGCAGGAAGCGGTCCATGTACCCCTGAGTGATTGGTGCTGAGGTTTTCCCACCCGCCGGGGTCGAAGCCAAGGATTGCATTGCCACCTCCGGCTGTGGGGCCTTATTCCACAAGGATATCACTGGGTTATCTTTAAATGCCTTAGAACGTGGCATAGCAAGGGTCTAGAGGTACTAAAGTATGGGGTTCCTTGTTCAAGGTGTGCAGGTGTTCACCTGATAAGGATGTCATCAGTAGGTTCCAGTTGCAAATCCCGCTATGTGGTACCACCACCAACTCTGACCAACTGGTACGTCAAACGGACATACCAGGCCAGAGATGAACGTCTCTCCTGATTGGAAGCCCGCGCAATCCAGCTGGAGCAGGTAGCAGACACAGAAGCTGAGGATAACATAACCCGTCAGCATGACCTGGTTCGTGAAGAAATTCAAAATATCTCCTTAGACGGGTCAGGCAAAAGTGGAGGTCCTCTACTGCCCGTGTATACAGATGGGGAGACAAAAATGGCACGCTCCTTCACTGGCTTGCATCTCGCCCCTTAGCCAACCAAATAATACCAGAAATAGAAAACGCAAATGACAATACCCAATGTGCCTCAGAGGCGATTGCACAGACATTCACGCCTTACTACAATTGTCTCTACTCCAAAACCCAGAACCTGGTCTCGGAAACTGGCTCTGACTTCTTAAGAGACGTTCCGCTTCCCCGGCTGCCCAAATCGGAGACTCAAACGCTTGACCAACCTCCCTCGCTGGAAGAGATAAATCATGCGATGTCTGCACTAAACTCTGGCAAGACCCCAGGCCCAGACGGATACCCTGCAGAATATTACCTGACGTTTAGGGAGATCCTCGTACCATAACTTGAGGAGCTTTACACCAAGGCACGGACCTTTCTGCAAGACACAGACGTGGCTACAGTCGTGGTCATCTCTACAACAGACCCTCCCTCCAACCTATGCTCAGACTATTGTCCAATCTCATTGATCAATACCGAAGTCAAATTATATGCCAAGATTATTGCCACCCGTCTCAGAAGAGTAATCACGACCCTAGTACACCCTGATCAATATGGATTTATGACCCGACGGGGTACAAGACATTGCCTGAGACGCCTGCACTTGGCCCTGGCCCACAGTCATCTCCTATCCCTGTATCTGGCCCGATTGTTAATCAATTTTGAAAAGGCCTTTAACACAGTGGATTGGCACTTCCTGGAGGCCTTGCTAACCCAAGCAGGATTTGGTCCATATTTTAGAGGTCTTATAAAGGTACTCTACTCCAAACCATCAGCCTGTGTGCTGACCAATGGTGTCCTATCAGATGAATTCTGCATTGTTTGAGGGACGAGACAGGGATGCCCCCACTCCACCCATTCTTTGCCCTCACCATAGAACTAGTAGTCCGACTCATCAGGTGCGAAGTCCAAATCCGAGGTTGGCAATGGAATCAGTCCCATGAAGAACGTATCGCCCTGTACGCGGACGATGTGCTCTTATTCATGGCTGACCCCGCTTGCTCAGGCCCCTGTTGCCTTCAAATCCTGAGGCTCTTTGGGGAAGCTTCCGGTCTGAAGCTCAACCCAGCTAAATCATTACTGGTTCCCCTGCATCTCTCCAAGGAATGTGTGGAATGGCAAACGAGCATTCAGATTAGACGGCTTTGCTTTGCCTACCTAGGGATCTGGGTGGCTCTACACCCAGAATTAATCTGGTCCCTCAATCTCACTCCATTACTTAAAAAGACCAGAGACGACCTTCAGAAATGGCAGACCCTCCCACTGAACCCGATGAGGAAAATAGCATTATAAAAAAGATGATACTTCCCCGGTTCTTGTACGTATTGCAGAACATACTGCTCCATATCCTGAAGCAATTGGTCTGCGCCTTGGATAAAATGGAGACAAAAGTGGTGTTGGTCCAATGCCAAAAAGCGCCATACAATGGTGGGCTGGGGATGACCAACCTCTTCCTTTATTACATAGCCGCAAGTTTACTGGTGATTAATGACTGGTTTTCCAGGGGATGGTCAGATCCAGCCTACCTGTTAGAACTGGCAGAATTGGGATTCTCATGGATTCAAGCAATGCTGTACGGTACGCTAGTTCCCTGCAACATCCAGAGCGTAACCAGATCAGTCTTTCTTGCATGGTGATCAGCACTTCGGCACACCCAGTGGGAAGCCAGAGACATATTGCAAACACCTTTGTGGCAGGGCACATGGTTGAGAAGAAGTGCCGGGCCTAGAGGGGTTCCAAAAGTGGGACCTCATTGGCATTACCTAAGTAGGTGATGTATGGAAAGGGAGTCAAATTCGAACATTTCAAGACCTGCAGGGAGTACACTCCCTCAACAACACACATACACTCCCTCAACAACACACAATTTAAAAAATACCTCAAGCTCTGGCATGCCTTCGCGATACACCTCCCCAGTGGTACCACTCTGCCCGAGTTCAGTCCCTTAGAAGCCAAACTCCTTATTGGAGAGATGGGTGGGGGGGTCTCACAGATCTACAAGACACTAGTTAATAATTCTACTGCCACCTTAGATCTCCTGACAGACCGATGGGAGAGATGGATGGGACCTATGTAGGATGAGGACTGGAGGGACGCCCTAATGGCCCCCTGAGTAATCACTATCTCAGCCCAGCTGAGAATGATCCAAATCTACTATCTCTATTGTGCATATTTCCCCCCATCAGACTATTCTTAGTGGGGCGACTTCCAAACACAAGATGCTCACGATGTATGGAAGAGTCCGCGGACTTCTATCACATGACCTGGTCTTGTGCTGTCATATCGAGATACTGGGCAAAAGGGGTGGACAAGTTGGGTAGCGTTCTGGGTTGGGAGGTTCCACTCACGCTCTAAGTATTACTCCGGGGATCCTGGAGGGCATTGGGGGCTCAAGGGTGGACAAAACATTCCTGGGCACAGCTACAATGGTGACCAAGAGAGACATAGCGAACAAATGGAAAGAACAAAATCCCCCTACAATTACCCAATGGTGGAGAGGATTGGACTGGTGTTCCGCACAAGAACAACCTGTTTATGAGGCCAGGGGTTGCCCATCTAAATATAAACATGTGTGGGGTAAATGGCTGGGATTTTTGGAATGACAGAGCGTGGGAAGAGCAGGAAGAACGGCATTCTTGAACTTACTACAAAACTGTATAGTGTTCTTAAGATTTTGTAAGGGCAGCCAGCTCGGCAAAGTAGATGTGTTAGGTGACAAGGGGGTATGATCTACTGTTCTGTGCTGTTGTGTCTATTGTTTATTTGAAAACCAATAAATTTGAGTATCAAAAAAAAGAAAGAGAAGCATAATTTGAAGCCTTCAGTCCTGACTTAGAATTTGTTTGTGAAATATCTGAATCCATTATTACAGTGGTAGACTGCAGCTGGCCCAACCTTAAGAAGCACTCAGGTGTTCGATGGGGAAGTCCTAGATGCTCCTGCACACAACGCATTGAAAGAAATCCCTCAGAGGCAGCCCTATGGTGGGTTTTCTTCCAACCCTCGCTCAACATTACACTGTAGTAGGTGTAGAACCCCACAGGGGACATAGTGACGACACAATTGCAGTTGAATTAAATTGCCTCATAATTTAAGCCCTTGAGAGGTGTACAAGAACTTCTCAGCAGTTTGACAACACGTGTATATTACAGGCTTGATTTTTAGCACTGGAAGGGGGTAGTGTACAGGCATTTGGGGGATATTTCTCTGTGGTGCTCCCACTAGTCTTTCAGGTGCCATGAGTACTCCCAGTATTATGAGGGAAGAAGAGGAGGAATGGCCCTCTGAGAACATCTGCAAGAGGAGGTGGATAGAGCCCTTAATTTGGCCATTTCAAAGGCTCTAAACCATATACATGAGCAACTGAGGAAATTGGCAGAGCGTCTCTTCAGAGTCTTCAGAGAGGAGTCTAAGAACCTGATAGCAGGGCCTAGTGGTCAACCTAATCGTCAGCAACAAGTTGCTACTAAGCATGATGCAGGGCACCTGGAGGGCTTCACAAACTTTGCAAAGTCTTTCGTAAGAATTTGCTCATGCTTAAACAATCACCCTACCAGGAAGATGTATATCTTGAGGCAACCTAGGGATGATGTTGCCCCTAATACTGATCCTATATCAGATTCTGAGGAGGATCTAGATTACAGCAGACCATGGTGCTGGGGTAATATCATACCTGAGGATGAGACAGGCCACGAAGACATGTTTGGACCGAAAAATCTATACCAACCTAGATACTTGGATTGGATTCCCGATCACAACGTGGCCAAACACGTTGCCAAGAAGGTACAACATCCCCTTGAAAAAAGAGGTGAGACCCCGCTTGCAGGCAGAGTGCCCCAGACCCTCCCTCAAGAGCAATGTAACAGCAAACCCCTGAGCTCGACCCATAAATGTGTACTTTCTTTGGAAAATAGGAGAATGACCTCAGAAAAGGGATTGACCATTTGTGGAGGGCCTGTCAGGATAAACTCCTGGACGTGGTGGGACCTCTCACCAGAATCATTGAGTTGGCAGAGGAAGCAAAATCCTCGAATAATACTTTGTCTGTGGAAATAGTTTCAGGATGGTCACAAAGGACAACATGCCTACTCGGCAACGTAAACTGTGCTGTCAGTGGAAATACGCAGATCTCTTCTAATCAAGATGGACTCCTATATTGTGGATCTGGCAACATCGAAGGGAGGAGCTATAGCCCAGCGAAGCCTTTTTGGAGACCCATTCATTATGGAATGGGGCAAATCAACCTTCTCTTCACTGGACAAGGCACAGAATTCAATCAAAAATATTTTTCCAGCAATGGTTCTCTCTGGGTCCGGAACAGGCAGGGGCCTCTCCTCGGTCTAACCCTATCAACAAGGCACCTAAAGAGGACAGAGAAAGAGAAATAATGCCTGGCATGACAGATACCTGACAGCAGGCGCGCAACACCTATTGGAATCAAAGGGCTTCAGCCCCCCACCCCCACCCCCCATCTTGTGTGGCCGCCTGGGCTCAGACGGCTTCCGGGCACACACACAGCCGCACCCGAGCACATCACAGGTCTTTAAAAGACCATGTGCATGTTAATGAGGCTTTGATGTTGTTGCACCCCTTTCAAGAGCCCCTGCAGCTCCACTCTGCCTATTGCAAAAAGTTTCAGCCCCCCTGAAATGTGGCTCTAGTTGCGCCTCTGCCTGACAGGAACCTTTTTCTGTCTAGAGGATGAGACCAGGGCCGGAATGGCTACCGGGTTTTCCATAATAAACAATGCAAATCATATGTTTTAAAAAGGATGCTTTAACCCTTTGCATGCTGATGACGGCCCCCAGCCGTCATGCACTACGGTGCTCATGTGCTGATGACGGCTGGGGGCCGTCATGACCGCACCCACGATCGGAATGTGCCGCACAGGCACAGAATCGCGGCAGCATGCAAGGGGTTTTAAAGCTATTTGTTTTGCATTGCTCATTTATAAGCACCGGCAGCTCCTCCGCAATAAAATCAGCCCCTCGGCAGTGAACCTGGACCCCACCCTGCCACCTCAGCAAAAAACGTCTGGTAGCCAGTCCGGCCCTGGATGAGACAGAGCCAGCAGGGGTGGAGCAAGCACCGTAGGGGATTATTCGAGTAAGGATGACCCTCTTTTCCCTTCTAGAATTATGGAGGAGGCTAAGATGGTTTGCAGAGAAATGGAGGAAGATCTTGTCCGATGCATGGGTGCTGGAAACAGAACAGGGTTTTCACATAGAGTTTTGTCGTTCCTCACTACAGGTTGTCTGACCCAGGCCTCTGAAGATTTCCACTCAGGAAATGACTTTTATAGACCAGGAGGTCAATGAACTACTGCACAAAGGAACGATTTGCAGGTCAGTTCTCCATCCAAGAGGCTTCTTGAGCAAACTGATCTTGGTGGAAAAAAAAGCAAAGGCTTGAGGCCATTCATAAATGTGAGGGAATTCAACGAGTGGCTAGTATATTGCCACTTCAAAATGGAGGAGATTCACCTTCTGAGAGATGTCCTCATTTCAGGGCATTGGATGGTAAGATTAGATTTAAAATGTACTTATCTAACCGTTCCCATCGATACTCCACATAGGAGATTTTCCCACCTTTCTGTGGAGGGGGCAGGTTTACAAATTCCAAGCACTCCCGTTTGGCCTATTGTCAGCTCCGTAGTTTTTCACTAAACCACCACAGCCAGTGGTGGAGAACCTATGAACAAGGGGCATCAGACTAATAATATACTTGGGCAACATTCTCCTCATGGACCAATGTTGCCAGAGTCTACAATACAAACTGAATACAACTATTGCACTATTACTGTATTTGGGTTTTGAGATCAGCGAAGAAAAGTCAGATCTAACACCCAAGCAGACTGTAATTTCTAGGATTTGCGATAGACTCAACACAGGTTAGACTGAGCCTTCCGGAGCAGAAGATATTGAACATCAAGAGGGAACAGAGGATGGTAATGAAGACAGACAGGATTTTACTTTGACAGTTGGCCAGTATAGCGGGCCTACTATCAGCATCGATAAAGCTATATTTCCCAGCCCTCTCCACTACAGGGCACTGTAGAGGCTCAAGAAGTCCCACCTCAGGGGAGGAATGACTTATGCAGAGCTTGTCTCTTTGACATAGGAAAACAGGACGGACATCCGATGGTACTTAGATCACATGGGCACCTGGTATGGGAGAACAATCTTCAGAGTATCACCGGATCAGATCATAGAGTCAGACGCCAGACAGTGGGCCAGGGAAATTTCAAATGGGGGCGGGGGGGGGGGGGGGGTGGGATGATGGTCGGAGGACATACTGAAACTCCACATAAATTGCTTGGAATGCCTGACCACCATTCACCATCAATTCCCTAACCAAGGAGAGGTCTCTTGCTGTGTCCTCCTAAAGATGGACAGTGTGTCGGTGAGAAGGTCCATTAACCACTGAGAGGGGACAAAATTGAAGAACCTGGCAGAGCTAGCAAAATACTTCTGTCCCTTTTGCCTATTGTGGCAGATTTCGATAACAGCAGCATATGAAACAGATCTTATCACTTTCAGATTGAACAATCAACTAACAATTTACGTCAGCCCTAGACCATACCTGGGAGCAAGTGTTGTGGACTCCTTCCTTCAGGACTGGTCGAACAGACAGAAGTATGTATTTTCCACCTTTGCAATGATAACCAGAGTCTCCACTCAAGTCTGATGCCAGAAAGTATCTCTAGTTCTAGTGACTCCAATGTGGAAATTGTAAGCCTAGTTCCTGGCATTGATGGAACTCTTGTGTGATTACCCAATCACTTTACCAACAATTCCAAACCTCTTATAGGATTGTCAGGTGCATCCACATTCTCTGGGTCTGTAGTGCCATCTCAACCTCATGGCCTGGAGGATTTCAGGGGATGTTGGGAAGAAAACCGGCATTCAGAAGTCCCTTCAAACTTTATTATACAGGCATGGGCAACAGACACAATCAAAAGACATCACTCAGCATGGTGATGTTGGTCTGGTTGGTGTCTTAAGAGACATCTGGATCTTATTGGGGCAGGAGTTGTCCACATCCTGAATTTCCTTATGGAGAAAGCCCCTAGGGGACTTGCTTATCGGACAGTGACTTCACCCTGATCAGGAATTTCTGCAGGGCACAGTCCTGATTAACGAAATAGGGATAGGGGAACACCCCGTGGTCTGCGAACTGATGAAAGGGATATGGTTCAGAACCGAGGTATTCCAGATTTTAGTATTTACAACCTAGTCCTACAGTTCCTTTTGAGTTGGCAAGATAATGAATTTCTCAACAGGAAAGAATTATCAGCCGAGCTGGCAATGTTATTGTGTTTCATCTCATGTAAAAGGGTCTCTGTCATCAGGGCATTGGATATTTCACCGCTTATGTTCAAACAAGACGGAGTGACCTTTACTGTATCGAGAAGGACAAAGATGAAACCAGGTCAATATCATACCTGGCGTTCCATGGCAAGCCTAAGTTAGAACCTGTGGGAGGAAGGCAGTTTCCTATTTTGATAAGGAAGCCCTTCAAGGCGGTGTCTCCACCGTCCACTGCTAGGTGGGTAAAAGGGATCATGCTAGAAGCTGCAATAGACATTGCAAAATTCAGAGCCCATTCGGAGTCATGTGTGGCAGATGCGTATTACATTAACTGGCAATGTGGATGTTACAAATCAAAGGTTATGAAAGGATTGTTGATATTAATTAGAGTAATAGGTGACAGACTTTGTTTTATTCCCTCAGGTATTGAGCAGACAAATGTTCAATAATAGGAACAAAGGTTAACATCCTCGCCAGTGTCCCGTCATTTCATACACCACAACGTGATAAGGTTAATCCCATTGGGGGATAAAGGCACTAATAACAAACACTATCATCAAAATATACTCATCACCAGTGAGGGAGATGCACATTCAATCACAAGGGTAATATACATAGTAGTATCAGTGCCTACATTGATAGTGCTCCCGCCGTCAAATATGCAGGTCCTTAAAGATCACAAATGCGCACAATGCACAGTAGGGGAAGATGAGGTAAGGCCCCATGGAGAGCACTTGATCCTAGACAGCATTGAATTCTCCATTTCGTTGGCAGTAATTGAGGCTCTAAAACCTATCAATGATCAACTAAATAAATTGGGTGCACAGGTATTTGAATTTCCCAGGGAAGGCAGCATCCTCCCTTTTCCTGGGATCCTTCTGGGCTCTGAGGAACCCATGCTAGGAAGGCTGTTAGATAGCCTGACGCAGGACATCCTGATGCCTTCGAGATACTGCGCAAAGCTTTCAGCAAGAGTGCAGGCACACTCAAGCACCTACTCTCTCGGGAGACAGCCCTACCCCAACAAAATCAGATGACACAGTCTCCCCAATCTGTGACCATTTTACAGTGTCTCCAAAGGTGGAATTGGCGGGCCAGATGACAATGATCAGTCCTCAGATTAGGAACTGGGGTGCAGCAGGCCTTGGTGCCCCGGCTCAGTTACGCCAGGGTAAACAGGAGATGGTGAATGTCACAATGACATTTTAGGCAAGACCATATCTACCATCCGAGAACTTTGTAGTGGCTCCCGAGCCAAAAGATGGCAGGCTGTCAACTGGGATATTAAATAACATCCGTACAAGGAGGTGAGGGCACAATGTCAGACTCTCCTTAGAGTGCAAGTTTATGGTGACCCCAGATATAGACACAAAGATGTGTACATTTTTTGCAAAGTCCATTAAGGATCTAAAAAGGACATTGACCCCACGTAGGGAGTGTGCCAGGACAGGTTTCTCAATGCTGTGGGGCACCTCAACATGATACTAGAACTTGCCAAAGATATCAATGTATCAGGAACTCCCATGCCAGAGGATACAGTGTCTGAGTGTGCCAAAGGGTGATCTGTATGCTGAGGAACACCACATATCCCTTTTATAGGACACTGGCATTTTTATGTGGTAGTGCCACTCTTATTGGTTTACAGGGCTTAAATTAATAATCCCTTGTGCTCTTTTTTTGATAGTTTGGCTGCGCAGCTTAGGCTTATCAGAGGGCTGTGTTAAGCATTTGTTGTACATACAGAGTCAATAAATGAGACTCACACTCAAGAAGAAAATCCAAGACCAATGTATAATCATAACACAGATTTTAATATAAATATAGGCACCAAGATCATCAGAATCAGGTAAGTACTTTCGAAAATATAGATTTTACAGTAAAACAGTAAATACTAAAATAAAGTTTTTTGAGGTATGAGCCTCGAATGCAGTGATATTATCCTGTGGGAGAAACCTACACTGCATACATATACTTCCGAACGGTTGTTGATGGTGCCTTCTAGTACTTAAGGTGCTTAGGGGCCAAGGTCCAAAGAACAACCAGCAGTTCAGGTTTACCTGCCCTGGTGTGTCCGGGTGCAGAGGTGCTGGTCACGTTGGTAGCCTCGAGCGCTGCACGTTAAAATTAATGGAAAGGTACCTGTAACAAAAATACTGCAAGTGGTGACTTGGGGACAGGTATGGAAGTATCCAAAAAGGGGCACGGCTCGTGAGGGTCTCTGGGGCCAGGGGACACAGTGGGTTTCTGTGGACCTGAGTTGGCGGGTCACTGGAGTTAGAGGCTCTCACGGTTCTTGGGAGACCGGGAGAGGGGAAGAAAACAGGGCAGCAAGGCCATTCACAGTGTGGGCCTCATTGGTCTTGAAGTGCTCATCCACACGTCAGTCTTTGCGGTGGTGGTGTCCGGACTGGACACTCAACAAGCCTTGGTTGAGGTAAATGCTCCGGTGCCCAGGGAATTGGTGCTGGCTGGGTCCTGGATGGTCTAGCATCTCAAAACTCACAGTATAGATGGTGTGACCTCCTGGAATCACAGTGACCTCCTCCTGGTGAGATGCCCCCGCAGTGTGCCCGATGGCCAGCAAAACAGAGTACCGGACAAGAGTGGTCGGTGCCCAAAAATGCAGAGGGATGGCTTCTCCACCCCAAGGGAGATGTTACGTGGTAGACAATCAAAAGCGGGTTTCAAGTAATGCGGTATGCGTTGGCTCCTGCTCGTGTGTACCCATATGTGTGGAAAGTCACAGTAAGGAACAGTGCCACAGGCAGGGGGATAACCCCGAACCCCCAGGGGGACACTAGGTCTCAGAACAATTGATACAGGTGCCCTGTGCACACATGATATAAGAAAGCAGAGAAAGCAGAGCAAATACTGCAAGTCTAGAATACAGAAATCCACAATCACAACAATCACAGTAGTCCAATGTTGCGTTTGTTCTCTTGTTTAATGCCGATCAGATGCCCAGCGAACACGTGTTTCGTCAGGGTATTGGACCCACAACTTCTTCAGGGCTATGTGGGCCGATGGGCTGGGTGGGGATCTATCTCTCCGCCGGTTGTACTTCTGTCCCGGCTGATGTGGGTGAGTAACTCAGCCGGGACGGAAGTACAACCGGCAGAGAGTATACTGTTTGATGGTACTGATCACCTCACTATCTGATGTTCATTCCCTTGGAGTTACTTACCCACATCACCCGGGACGGACGTACAACCGGCGGAGAGATAAATCCCCACACAGCCCATCGGCCCGCATAGCCCTGAAGAAGTCTGGGTCCAATACCCTGACGAAACACGTGTTGGCTGGGCATCTGATCGGCATTATACAAGAGAACAAACGCAACATTGGACTACTGTGATTGTTGTGATTGTGGATTTCTGTATTCTAGACTTGCAGTATTTGCTCTGCTTTCATATATCATGTGTGCACAGGCCACCTGTATCAATGGAGATGTTACGTGGTTGGCAAAGTACTGGACAGTCCTCCAAGGGCAAAATGCACAGCTTTAGGACGAGTTGGTTGGTACAATTGTCGAGGTACCAGCAGCAAGACAGGGTTTGGTGCCAAGTTTTGGATAAGTGCTCAGTTCTCATGGTGGCTACTCTGCTTTGTCCATCTTCTGTACCCAGGTAGATAAATCTGTCTGTCTGGTGTTGAGGGGGCCCATAAGAACTGGATTTAGGGGCAGTACGGGGAATGTAGGTTAGTATCCAATGGGCTACTTATCCCTGGGGTGACCCCTTATATTATCCCTTCCTGCAAGGAGTGGGCATAATCCAGACCCCGAGTTCCTAGTTTCACTAAAATCAAGATGATTAAACCTTTCTTGAACTGTCCAATTCAGGTGGCCCACCTGAATTGGACAGCAAGTGCAAGTGTGACGCTCTTTCTGACTAGCTAATTTCCCACCTGCTCTGGTGCCAAATGATTCAGAAAAGGGGGTGGTGATGAACAGAGTGTCTGAATTAAGCAGACCACTCTTACCCAGTCCAAAGATCAGGGCTTGATCCATCACCGTTATTTAGCTCACTGCCCCATCCCAGCTCAGAACCTGGCTATATGCAAATTAGTCTGTCCCTGGCCCAGTGCATCATGGGAACAGGGCAGACCAAACTACCAAGCCAATTCTTCACCAGAAAGGAGACAAGCTTCCGGGACCGGTTTCTGCCATTTCAGGCATCGTCGGCCCGGCTTGCTTGAATCCTGATGAAGCAGTGAGCAAGGGACTCATGTCTGAGTATACCCTTCCACGCTTATGGTGGACAAAATGATTCAGAAAAGGGGGTGGTGATGAACAGAGTGTCTGAATTAAGCAGACCACTCTTACCCAGTCCAAAGATCAGGGCTTGATCCATCACCGTTATTTAGCTCACTGCCCCATCCCAGCTCAGAACCTGGCTATATGCAAATTAGTCTGTCCCTGGCCCAGTGCATCATGGGAACAGGGCAGACCAAACTACCAAGCCAATTCTTCACCAGAAAGGAGACAAGCTTCCGGGGACCGGTTTCTGCCATTTCAGGCATCGTCGGCCGGCTTGCTTGAATCCTGATGGAGCAGTGTGCAAGGGACTCATGTCTGAGTATACCCTTCCACGCTTATGGTGGACAAAATGATTCAGAAAAGGGGGTGGTGATGAACAGAGTGTCTGAATTAAGCAGACCGCTCTTACCCAGTCCAAAGATCAGGGCTTGATCAATCACCGTTATTTAGCTCACTGCCCCATCCCAGCTCAGAACCTGGCTATATGCAAATTAGTCTGTCCCTGGCCCAGTGCATCATGGGAACAGGGCAGACCAAACTACCAAGCCAATTCTTCACCAGAAAGGAGACAAGCTTCCGGGGACCGGTTTCTGCCATTTCAGGCGTCGTCGGCCCGGCTTGCTTGAATCCTGATGGAGCAGTGAGCAAGGGACTCATGTCTGAGTATACCCTTCCACGCTTATGGTGGACAAAATGATTCAGAAAAGGGGGTGGTGATGAACAGAGTGTCTGAATTAAGCAGACCACTCTTACCCAGTCCAAAGATCAGGGCTTGAGCCATCACCGTTATTTAGCTCACTGCCCCATCCCAGCTCAGAACCTGGCTATATGCAAATTAGTCTGTCCCTGGCCCAGTGCATCATGGGAACAGGGCAGACCAAACTACCAAGCCAATTCTTCACCAGAAAGGAGACAAGCTTCCGGGGACCGGTTTCTGCCATTTCAGGCGTCGTCGGCCCGGCTTGCTTGAATCCTGATGGAGCAGTGAGCAAGGGACTCATGTCTGAGAATACCCTTCCACGCTTATGGTGGACAAAATGATTCAGAAAAGGGGGTGGTGATGAACAGAGTGTCTGAATTAAGCAGACCACTCTTACCCAGTCCAAAGATCAGGGCTTGATCCATCACCATTATTTAGCTCACTGCCCCATCCCAGCTCAGAACCTGGCTATATGCAAATTAGTCTGTCCCTGGCCCAGTGCATCATGGGAACAGGGCAGACCAAACTACCAAGCCAATTCTTCACCAGAAAGGAGACAAGCTTCCGGGGACCGGTTTCTGCCATTTCAGGCGTCGTCGGCCCGGCTTGCTTGAATCCTGATGGAGCAGTGAGCAAGGGACTCATGTCTGAGTATACCCTTCCACGCTTATGGTGGACAAAATGATTCAGAAAAGGGGGTGGTGATGAACAGAGTGTCTGAATTAAGCAGACCACTCTTACCCAGTCCAAAGATCAGGGCTTGATCCATCACCGTTATTTAGCTCACTGCCCCATCCCAGCTCAGAACCTGGCTATATGCAAATTAGTCTGTCCCTGGCCCAGTGCATCATGGGAACAGGGCAGACCAAACTACCAAGCCAATTCTTCACCAGAAAGGAGACAAGCTTCCGGGGACCGGTTTCTGCCATTTCAGGCGTCGTCGGCCCGGCTTGCTTGAATCCTGATGGAGCAGTGAGCAAGGGACTCATGTCTGAGTATACCCTTCCACGCTTATGGTGGACAAAATGATTCAGAAAAGGGGGTGGTGATGAACAGAGTGTCTGAATTAAGCAGACCACTCTTACCCAGTCCAAAGATCAGGGCTTGATCCATCACCGTTATTTAGCTCACTGCCCCATCCCAGCTCAGAACCTGGCTATATGCAAATTAGTCTGTCCCTGGCCCAGTGCATCATGGGAACAGGGCAGACCAAACTACCAAGCCAATTCTTCACCAGAAAGGAGACAAGCTTCCGGGGACCGGTTTCTGCCATTTCAGGCGTCGTCGGCCCGGCTTGCTTGAATCCTGATGGAGCAGTGAGCAAGGGACTCATGTCTGAGTATACCCTTCCACGCTTATGGTGGACAAAATGATTCAGAAAAGGGGGTGGTGATGAACAGAGTGTCTGAATTAAGCAGACCACTCTTACCCAGTCCAAAGATCAGGGCTTGATCCATCACCGTTATTTAGCTCACTGCCCCATCCCAGCTCAGAACCTGGCTATATGCAAATTAGTCTGTCCCTGGCCCAGTGCATCATGGGAACAGGGCAGACCAAACTACCAAGCCAATTCTTCACCAGAAAGGAGACAAGCTTCTGGGGACCGGTTTCTGCCATTTCAGGCGTCGTCGGCCCGGCTTGCTTGAATCCTGATGGAGCAGTGAGCAAGGGACTCATGTCTTAGTATACCCTTCCACGCTTATGGTGGACAAAATGATTCAGAAAAGGGGGTGGTGATGAACAGAGTGTCTGAATTAAGCAGACCACTCTTACCCAGTCCAAAGATCAGGGCTTGATCCATCACCGTTATTTAGCTCACTGCCCCATCCCAGCTCAGAACCTGGCTATATGCAAATTAGTCTGTCCCTGGCCCAGTGCATCATGGGAACAGGGCAGACCAAACTACCAAGCCAATTCTTCACCAGAAAGGAGACAAGCTTCCGGGGACCGGTTTCTGCCATTTCAGGCGTCGTCGGCCCGGCTTGCTTGAATCCTGATGGAGCAGTGAGCAAGGGACTCATGTCTGAGTATACCCTTCCACGCTTATGGTGGACAAAATGATTCAGAATAGGGGGTGGTGATGAACAGAGTGTCTGAATTAAGCAGACCACTCTTACCCAATCCAAAGATCAGGGCTTGATCCATCACCGTTATTTAGCTCACTGCCCCATCCCAGCTCAGAACCTGGCTATATGCAAATTAGTCTGTCCCTGGCCCAGTGCATCATGGGAACAGGGCAGACCAAACTACCAAGCCAATTCTTCACCAGAAAGGAGACAAGCTTCCGGGGACCGGTTTCTGCCATTTCAGGCGTCGTCGGCCCGGCTTGCTTGAATCCTGATGGAGCAGTGAGCAAGGGACTCATGTCTGAGTATACCCTTCCACGCTTATGGTGGACAAAATGATTCAGAAAAGGGGGTGGTGATGAACAGAGTGTCTGAATTAAGCAGACCACTTTTACCCAGTCCAAAGATCAGGGCTTGATCCATCACCGTTATTTAGCTCACTGCCCCATCCCAGCTCAGAACCTGGCTATATGCAAATTAGTCTGTCCCTGGCCCAGTGCATCATGGGAACAGGGCAGACCAAACTACCAAGCCAATTCTTCACCAGAAAGGAGACAAGCTTCCGGGGACCGGTTTCTGCCATTTCAGGCGTCGTCGGCCCGGCTTGCTTGAATCCTGATGGAGCAGTGAGCAAGGGACTCATGTCTGAGTATACCCTTCCACGCTTATGGTGGACAAAATGATTCAGAAAAGGGGGTGGTGATGAACAGAGTGTCTGAATTAAGCAGACCACTCTTACCCAGTCCAAAGATCAGGGCTTGATCCATCACCGTTATTTAGCTCACTGCCCCATCCCAGCTCAGAACCTGGCTATATGCAAATTAGTCTGTCCCTGGCCCAGTGCATCATGGGAACAGGGCAGACCAAACTACCAAGCCAATTCTTCACCAGAAAGGAGACAAGCTTCCGGGGACCGGTTTCTGCCATTTCAGGCGTCGTCGGCCCGGCTTGCTTGAATCCTGATGGAGCAGTGAGCAAGGGACTCATGTCTGAGTATACCCTTCCACGCTTAGGGACATATCTGCTCATGTGGATGTGGCCTCACGTGCAATATAGTGCACCCCGCTTTAGGGCTGTAAGGCCTGCTGAAGGAGAGACTTACAGATAAGACATGCAGTGTACTTGGGCATTGCACATAGGCTGCGTGCAATGTTGTGTTTTTATAAGGACTTGCACCCTGTCATGCATCTTGCAGTGGCAGTCTGCATGCAGTTATTGTGTGGGTCCCTTTGGGTGGCATAATATATGCTGCAGCCCATAGGGAGTCCTTACCGTAGGTGCCATATACCAGGGACCTACAAGAGTGCTAAAGTCCTTGCAATTGAGCGTGTTGAAGTTTTTAAGGAAAGAGCACGGGCATTGGGGCCTGTTTAGCAGGGACCCAGTTCACATCCAGTCAAGAACATCAGTAGTAGTGGGCAAAAAGTGTGGGGTGACCATGTCAAAAAGAGGCACTTTTCGATACCTTTTGATAAAGATAGTTCCTAAATTGGAGGCCCTTTCCACTTCTGAGGCAGTTGCCATTGCCCAGGGCAACTTATTCTGGGAGCCTTTTGTGAAAGAACTTGAAACGTTTGTGGCTATCTTCTCCGTTTTGGACAATGCCCAATCTTAATAAAGAATATATTTACTGAGAAGGTTTGCCCAGGGGGCAGAAGAGGCAGGGGCCACTCATCTGGCCGTGCATAGCAACCATGCTCCTCTCAAGGTGCACTTTGAGGTCAGGGAAGGAGAAACAACAGCTGTCATGATTACCAGTAGCAAGGAACTTTCTTTTTCGCCAGAGGTGCCGACACAGGCAGGGACAATAGAGGCAGTTTCAGAGGAGGAGCACATGTTCCAGGATGATTTTCAGGTAAGGATTATACATTTATCAATGTAAAAATTGGGGGAAGACTGAGGGGGTTTACAGACAATTGGAAGCAAATATTCTCTGATCCTTGGATATTGGAAACAGTACAGGGCATCCACATAGAAATGTATGTTACCCCTACACATACTACACATCCTAAACCCCTACAATTTTAGGTCTTGCCTTGCGTTGCAGTGCATGCGCTGCTCGCTTTGCGAGGCATGCTGTATTAAGGTATTTTTTCGAAGTGGTGTGGAAGCCCCGCCCATATTTTTCATTGGCTGGCGTCATCGTCCATGGTAAATGCTGGCTTCTGATTGATAATGAAGCTTCTTAGTCCCTCCTTGTTACCGCCCTTTCTCTCTTTGGGACCGCCCATCAGGACTGGATCGTTATACTGTCTCTTTCAATTAGTTGGTAAGCACTTTCTTTTTTTCATTCGACCGCGAAGCCCGATGCAAATATAAACAAGCAGCGACAACTTCTTTACTCAGCCCCTCCCTCCTGTTATTCGTGCCTTCTCCTCTCCCTCCCGTTGTCCGTGCCTTCAATGGTATGGGGTGAGTGAACTGTTGTTAAAACTCCCCTTCTCATGCCAGGGCAGCCGCTCCTCAACTTCAGTCATTACTGTAACTTCACTCTCTCTTGGGCTCCGCCATTCCCTGGTTGGCTAATACCTATCTCTTCTTGCTTCCTTCCACTGCAGCACCTCTGTCACCTCTCCTCCTTTCCTTCTCTCCTTCCTCTACACAGCTATCTGCACTCCCTACCTTTCTGCTGGCCCCCTCTTCCTTCTTCTCGATCCAGTCACCCTTTTTGCCTCCTTCTACCTCCTGTGTGTTTGATGGCTCAACGAACGAATGCGTGTACCGACTGCAGGGATCTGTGTTAGACCTGATTGTCACAGGCTCAAATCCGTGTGGGTCCGCTCGGTTCATCAGCCTCCCAATGTCGATAAATCCTGTGTAATTAATCAAACACGGCACTTAACCCCCACTGCCCAACACACATATATCACTGTATTTAAATCCTGTGTGTTCCTATAAGACTATGTTTTGCAGGAAATATTTGCTTTGTCTCAAGTCAACTCCTGGTCAACTTCTGCCTGGTGTTTTTTTTTTTACACCTACCTCTGTACAGCGCCCTGACACCCCGCAGTGATGTCAGTGCTATAGTAAATACAAATACAATGACCGCCATTGAGTGGAATTAGAATAAACATCTGTTATGCAGCGTCTGGATACCCAGGGGTGAACATCTGGTAGATGCTTCCCTTTTACTTTCCCTTTTTACTCCCTACTGTTTGTCTTCTGCTTTTAGTTCGTCCCGACAGTCCTTAGCCACTCCGTTTCCGCTTTCTCATTCTTACGCCTTTCTTTTCACAATTCTTTCAGTGTTTCCTTAATCCCTCCTTACCCCCGCCAACCCCCCTTCACCACCAACTCCTACCTTCGTTACCCTCTGTAGTAATGCTCTCCTCACCACATGTTCTTTCAATTTTGAGTCCCTGCCCTCACCCCTCTTTACACACACACACTACCCCTCGCCCCTCCTTCTCTGTGCCCTCCTGTTCCGTTCCATGCACTGTACCTGGGCCACCCCTCCCTCCCCAGCAGGGGTGCTCGGGGGGAGGGCGGCTCCATTCCAAGCTGTGGTCATCCCGGGTGCTTAGAAACACCGATGAAGCTTCATTGTGCTGTAATGTAACATGGCACTGGGGCCAGGCTATCGAGGAATGTCACAGTAATGGCAAAAGATTTCTGTCACTTTTGTCTGCAGAGACAGATTTTGATAACAGTGGAATACATACTAGGCATAAAGAATGAGGTGGCGGACAGGAATTCCATATACAGGTCAGACTTCAGTGACTGGAAGCTAATTTGCGATGCCTTCAAAGAGCTGATAAGCAGGTGGGGACCTTGGGAGACAGTAGCTTTGCTTCCCGACTAAACATTCAGCTTCCACTGTACTTCAGCTGCAGATCAGATCCGGGGTTACATCAGTGAGCACTTTTCTCCATTTTGGTCTGATGCAGCGGTTCACCAGAAATAATTTCTAAAACCATGTCACCTTTCCCTGAAGTACAAATTCATACATATAGTCGACAGTGGGGCCCATAACACTGTGTGTTACTCACAGATCACTTACACCCTACTCCATGGATCGGTGAAATTCAAAGGAGTGCCGCTGTATCATAGTGGAGTGTCTCAAACTAAACCAAATATTTATACTATTTACACCTGCAGTTTAAATGAGTTTACCATGGTTTTCATTAGTAAGACATTTATTTAGACACGCCACCTTTAAGGTTGACGGATCTGCTAGTAAAGAAGTAGGCGTTGGAAAACTCAAGACCAGCTTAATTCTCCATTTATCTAATTTTTATTAAAAGAAAATTTGACATGTCTAAAGATTATTCACTTTAGTTATTTCTTTATTCAAAGACGACATTTTAAAAAGGAAATTAAAGATTTTATTTCAAACAGGTAATTCCATTTATTTAAGAAAATTCAGAAACAGACATTATCATTTAAGTTCAGAATGCAAGTATTAGCAAAAGACAGATAGTTCCCAAAATTCATTCTCCTAACTCAAAACCCTCACCTAAAGTACATTTCCTGTTAAAAGAGAAAATTATGAACCAGTCAGAATCTTACATCCCAGGAAAATCAGCATTCCAGCAGCATCTCTGGTAGAAATCGAGAAGAAGTTTTTTCCTCGGTAAAAACAGTACTTTTTATACCTTTTTCACTAGCTCTATCTATCTAAAAGAGTAACTTTCAGCATACAATCGAGTTCTGATTGGTCAATTTGGGGGTGGATGAGCATCACCTCATCATCACATTATACTATTTCCTTCCGTCAATAATTTTTTAAAGGGCCAATTGTTTGTCAGAGTCCGGCCTAGTCGAGTTTCTTGATTGGTAACTTTTCCTGATTTTCTCATGTTCTGAACCATTACGATCATCACTTGGCAGCCATCTATACTTCCAGGCCACGTCGACCTTGAACTGACTTCATTCCAAGCACAAGCAGCTCGCATTCGAACTCAGTGTCGGGCTTGCGCATGCTCAGTTAATTTTCTATTCGCAGTTCAGCCATCTTTTATGAGGCCTCACAGGCCAGAATGGGAACTATCATGGAAACAAACACAAACGAACGTTAATTTAAGAAAAATAGCCTTTCTGTTTACCTCCCCCTTACTAAGGTTTTCCCTATTAGTAGTTACCTAGCAAATATGCCACATTTATGCGTGATATACTCACCTATTTCCAACCTCGAGCCACAAATACATAAAAAGAAGCACATTTATGCTGCATTCCGTTATTTCAAAAGCTGCTTATTAGTTTACAACTGGACATAATCACACGATTAGTTCATTATGATTGCAACATATAAGCAAAATTAATTCCCACGTATAGCTGTGTATGTGCAACTTTGTCTTCTAAGTTGATTAGTTTTACACACCATTCCATTTGTTCATATTATTGGTTTGGAAGTGTGACTTCACAAGGGGTACACAAAATTTAGTTTCTCCACCTTGCTCCATCAACTCCCCCCTTTGGTGATTTATTACCAAATTCTTCCCAAAATTTATCAAAATTTTTATCAGAACATGTTTCAGGTTCTTCAGGTTAGTATGGATCTATACTCTGGTATCTTTTTCTCTAGTGTCTTTAAAGATCTTTTCTCGGAATTCTTCCATTTCTATATCACCTTTTTCTCTCTCTCTTTCTTTTTTTCTTGGATTATCTTCTTTAATGACTTTCTAACATTCCTTCTTTTTCTGTATATGCAACATAATCATATCATTAGAATCACTAATACTATTACAGTTATTGGAATTAGTATTTTGCCTATAATTGAACTACCTATTTCTTAAAACCAATGTTTAACTGCTGTAAAACTTTTACCAATTCGTTCAAGGATACCATCAACCTCCAGTGGTTCAATTTCTCTATGCAACTCTGTAATATTTGTGATGTACTTTTCAATGTTTTGACTTTTATTTGGAATGTAGGTGCAGCAATGCTGTACCTTCAAAATTCCACAAACTCCTCCCTCTTTTGCTAAGAATATATCAAGAGCAAGACGATTTTGCATTATGTGTGTGTGTGTGTGTCGTATACTTGTAAAGCGCACAGCTGCCCCAGCAAAGGGGCGTCCCGGCGCTGTATACCGCTGGGGAACCCGTCCTGGCTTTCCCTGTGGGATGGTCCCTACTGGGAATCCCCAAGGTGGAGCCAGGCATCCCCGGCGTTGATGGGGCCGTTGTGGAGATTAGGCAAGCTAATGCCCAGAGTTGCCGAGTGGGACCCCAGGTTAGAGTAGGCACCGAGGCGAGAATTGTCGAGTCCGCTGACCCTGGTCCACGACCCTGCCGCGTCGGGAATTGAACCCTGGTCCCGGACCGACTTCTGCTCCCGGGTCTGCCGCCTCTAACCAGTGAGCCACACCACTCCATTACCATAGTTCTCATAGCAATCATTTCACTGTTTACCATTAGGAATCCACCTGTTGTTTCTGTTGACAAATGATCTACTATCGTTGACAATCTTCTAATTCGATTTGCATTGAAAGATATTCCCACTGCTGGTATCAGTGCTCCAAAAACATCACCTATTATTTCTATAACACTCTCTCTTTTTCTACGACTTAAAGGTTTGCCTATCTCATGAATGCCATTAGTACCTCTATCTACATGAAAGATTTTAGGAAAGACCAAGCCCACAGAACAGGTCCCATTACAGTGGTCAGGTAATCTATAATAAGCCTTGTTCCCACAGATAAAATAAACACCAGGTAAAAATGGATCTTTTCCCCCTTTAAATCCACAACCCCCTAGTATTCTATAGGTATCTTTACATGTACTTGCTCCCACAAAGTAATTGTCATACACAGTGTTGTCTCTCCGAATACAAAATGGTCCTAACAATGGAGTATCTATGTTTATAGCTACATTTACATTTCTTTCATCAATATTTTCATCATTGAAAGTCCAATATTTGGATTTCTCATGCTTCACTTTTTCTTTTCGTTTATAAGCAATTCGCCTCTCCTCAACCATATCTAAAAATGTATTTTCTTCTACTCTCATTTTACATGTCAAGTTATTTTTAAACGCATAGTCATGACTTAATTCGTCTATTTCTAAAAAGTATTCTCCCATAACTGTAGCAGGTTTTTTCTTATTCAATGCCTTATCAATTTTGGCTTTGCAAAGACTTCATCCGAATTAGAATAATGGTATTCCAGTTTACCTGTTTGATAAAACAGGCTTGCAATCACACTACACGTAACTCCATATGTAAGTGGAAGGTGGTGATATGTCACCCCCTCGGAAACAGATGCAGGTAACTTTACACACACATAACAGTCACTAGCATCCATTGTCCTGACATACTCAGAGAATAATCTTGAAAATGTGTGCTTGGTGAAGTCACTAATAGAACTATCCTGATGTATTTCTGGCCTATATACATGCTGCGTGTTAGACTTTGATTCCACATTTTGTTCACCTGAATTTACATTATGTTTTGACTTTACTAAGTTATCCTGAAAAGGAATGACAATAGCTAAAATTATCCATACCAATATCAGTAATCCAGTGCATATTGGACATGATCTACACCATTTTCTAAAAATAGAGCATTTTGTTTTATGCTCATTAGTAACCATCTTTTTTTTTTTTTTTACACAGCGAGTTTTGCTAACAGGTTTTCTTCCACCTTATGTCACCTACATGTTTTTAGTTTTCTAACAGATTTTTCTTCTAGCTTGTGTCACAAACCTTTGATTTTCTAACAACATTTTCTTCGACCTTGTGTCATCTATTTTACTTTTCACCTACAATGCCTTCTCCTCTAACAAGATTTTAGGTTTTACCTTTACCTTTCCTTTCTAATCAATTACAACTTTTCAATGTGCTTCAATTCTTTACTCACTTTTCCCATTTGTTGTTGGGCAGTTCAAATTTTCTTGAGTACTGTTTACCTCTTCAATCGGAGGCAAAATGATGTAAGTCCATTCAGGTGATTTGTACTTCTGGTTTGGTCTTATCACTCTTTTTGGCCTTTGGACAACTTCTATCCTTTTTCCCAATGTCTCTCTTTGAATGGTTATTTCATTGACCTGTTCCTCTGGCTTTCTTTCTTTGTTAACCAGTTTGAATCTCAGTCCATCATTTCCTTTAGGCCAATTATCTCCTTTGCAAAATCTTTTCGTCTTTGCTCCGTGGTGTTATGTTCCACTCTCCAAGCCCTTTTCCTTGGACTCTTTCTCAATGAAGTTTCATCTTCACTGTTGTCAGTTTCACTTTCTGTGTTCTCGACAGTCTCATTTATAACAAATTTCACAATATCCTTCTTCTTCTCAGAGTCAGTTTTCTCCTTTGACAGTTCTTTCACTCTGTTAGGAACATCTCCATAGCTGGTACTTGGAATCTCATCCTTATCGTGAGTTTCTTCCTCTTTTCCAGTGTCTGGATTTTCGTTCCTGCTTTCAGAGCTTTCAGACTGTTCTTCAATATATTCTTGATCACCAGTTTTATCTTTGCTTTGGTCAGTGTCCTTACTGGTGTTTTCCTCTACCAATTCTCGATCTTCAGATTGATCTTCAGAATTTGGTACTTCAACAATTTCTCCTTCTCCTTCAGATGCAGAGCTAGCATCTGATACTTCCAGATATCGATGTTCCTGTCGAGTTTCAGTATCTGGACCTTTCTCTAGTTCACCTTCAGAGTCAGAATAAGTTGTGCTTTCACCTTCCTCGTTTGGATTTTCAGGTTCAGGCACACAGATAGTATGACTAGCGTGTACCCATCTCTTCACTCTGGCACACTTAACTGCAGTGGTGCTAACTAATATGACCTGTCTCGGTCTCTGCCAATGATGCACCAAACAGTTTCTTCTGCGATGTACCTTTATTCTTACCCAGTCTCCAGGAACTAGGTCATGAGCTGGACTTTTCTCTTTCGTGTTTGATTCAGTTCCCACCTGATGGAACACAGAAGTCACCACGTCAGATAGGTTTTTGCAATAATCCAGTATGATGTCATCATTTATTGTCAACAACGTATTAGCTGGTACAAATGCCTGTCTCATCCCCCTGCCCATCAGGATTTCATGTGGACTTATTCCAGTTTTTCTGTCAGGTATGCTTCTTAGGGTCATCAAAACGAGTGGCAAAGCATCTGGCCACTTCAGTCTTGTTGCCAAGCACATTTTTGCAATTCTGTTCTTAATAGTTCCATTTACCTGCTCAACTACTCCTGAAGCCTCAGGCCTGTAAGCATAATGCAATTTCTGACGAATGTCCAGTGCTTCACATACCATTTGCATGAGTTCATTCTGAAAATGGGGGCCAGGATCAGTCTCGATCGTCACTGGGAAGCCGAACCTAGGGATGATTTCTCGTAGGAGTAACTTTGCAACAGTTAGCCCATCATTCCTCCTCATAGGGAAGGCCTACCCATCGTGAGAACAAACAGATGACCACCAAAACATATCTGAGTCTGTTACATGGCGGAAGCTCAATGAAATCCAATTGCATTCGTGTAAATGGACCTCCCTCCAGTCCTATGGTTCCCAAACTTACAATTGTTCTCCTGTTTGGATTAAACTGTTAGCATACAAGGCATCTCTGGCATAAGCTTTCAGCAATCATCCTGAACTTAGGATTATACCACGTCTGTCTAAATAGGCAAAGCATGGCATCTCTCCCAATATGAGCTTGACCATGGTACATTCGGGCCATATTTGAGATCATGCTATCAGGCATTACTGGTCTTTCATCTTTGTAAACCCAGATTTTATCCTCCTCTCTTTGTCTACATCCTGCTTTTAACCAAACATCTTTCTCTTCCTCATCAGCTTCTTCTTGCATTTGCCTCACTTCCTGCAAAGTCTCAACTACAGTTGTTAGCATTAAAGGACTTGAAACACGCTCCATTTCTCTGTCCCTATTATTTGAGGCCGAATTCTTGACACAGTACTTTGCAATTGAGTCTATGTACCTGTTACCTCAGGTGATGTAGTCATCCCCATTTTTGTGTGCTACACACTTCACAACAGCTATTTTCTCAGATAGCTGTATTGCGTCTATCAACATTCTCACAAACTCTGCATTACGTATGGGGGATCCTGCAAAAGTCAAATAACCTCTTTGGGACCACAATTGTCCGTAGTCATGGACAACCCCAAAACCATACTGACTATCGGTCACTATGGTTACCTTGATTTCTTTTCCCAACTCACATGCTCGAATCAAGGCAATCAATTCCGCTATTTGAGCAGAACGAATTCCTTTCAGACAAGAAGCTTCCAATACATCTGCCACTGTATTGGAATACAAACTGCACTGAGCTGAGCTGCACTCAAAGCACCCTCATCTGTTCTCAGACACGAACCATCCACGAACATCACATAATCAGATTCAGGCAATGGCTCATCTCTGATGTCTGGTCTTGGTTTGGTACAGTATTCAAGAATATCCAGTCATTTGTGATCTACCTCATTTCTCACTTCTGTTTCCATGGTATCAGGCAACAATGTAGAAGGGTTTACATTTACACATCTAGAGATTGTCACATTTTCTGCTCCTAGAATTACTTTCTCATATTTTATCATCCGATTGTTAGTCAAATACTGTGTTTTTGTTCTAGTGAGGAAAATCTCCACAGAATGAGGTACATACACTCTCACAGGAAATCCCATCACTATTCCTTCACTTTGCTCTAAACTGACGCTTGTAGCTGCTACTGCTTTCAGACATCCTGGCAATGCTTTTGCAACAGGGTCCAAAACAGCTGAGAAATACGCAATAGGCTTTCTCAGTTTTCCATGTCTTTGAATCAGCACTGACAATGCACATCCTTCTCGTTCACTGCAGTACAGTTCAAACTCTTTCTCATAATCAGGCATCCCTAAAGCTGGTGCTTCACATAAACTCGTTTTTAACTGTTCAAATGCTTCCATCCCAGTTTTGGTCAGTACTATAGTATCTCTGATATCTGCTCTGGTTAATCTCTGCAATGGTTTTGCAATCAGTGAGAATCCACTAATCCACTGTCTACAGTAACCTACAATTCCCAAAAACATTCTCACTTGTCTTTGAGTTTTAGGTGGCTGCATTCATTGTATCATTGTAATTCTTTCTATAGTGACTTGTCTGATTCCTTTGGCAATCTTATGACCTAAGTATTGCACTTCTTTCTGACAAAATTGTAATTTAGAGGGAGACACTTTATGTCCCTCTTCTGCCAAATGATTCAGCAATGCAACAGTGTCAGTTATACATGCATCTTTTGACTTTGATGCCACTAGGAGATCATCAATATATTGAACCAAAACAGACTCTCCAGGCATGCTCAAACTTTCTAATGATTTATTTAGCAATTGATTAAAGATCAATGGACTTTCAGTATACCCTTGAGGAATTCGGCACCATGCCAAAATACAATCTCCGCCTCTGAACGCAAAAATTGGCTGGCTTTCTGGGTGCAATGGAACTGTAAAGAACGCATTACATAGATCGAACACAGTGTACCATTCTGCATCATGGGGAATTTGATATAAAATCACTGCTGGATTTGGTACAATCGGACAACATGTGACAACTATTTTGTTAACCTTTCTCAAATCCTGTACAATTCTAAAGGTTCCATTTGGCTTTTTCAATCTCTTTATCGGTGAATTACAAGGACTACTCTCTATTTCTCTCAGTATGCCTTGTTCAATCATTTTGTTTATTACTGGGGTTATTCCTTCAATTATCTCTGCAGTCATTTTGTACTGGGGAATGTTCGGGTAATTTGCACATTCTTTTACAGAGATTTTTACAGGATCTACATCTCTCATCAATCCAATATCTTCTCCAGTGAAATCCCACACTTTCTCTTTCACTACCTTTTTCAATTCATCAGGAATCTTTTCTCGATCAAACACAGGAAACAATTTATTTTGTTCTGCCTCAATCATAAGCATAGTCATTTTATACAGGTTATCTTCATCTGGGGTTTGCAGTTCTATGCCATCTGGTGAACAGTATATGGCACAGTTCATCTTGCACAAAATATCTCGTCCTAACAGATTTACGGGGCTACTATCACACACCACAAATCGGTGCATATCTTTGAAATTTCCAATTTCTATTTCAACTGGTTGTTTCAAAGAGGTTTTAATTTGCCTATTAGCTACGCCTACAACCTGGATATGATCTCCCGAGAGAGGAAGGTTTTGAACTTCCACTGATCTAAAAGTAGAACGGGTAGCACCTGTGTCCACTAGGAAAGTTATTTCTACATCATTCACTTTTCCGTTTATGAATGGACCAGACTGATCTGCCTGAAGAGTGTCTCCAAGCACACACTCATCTTCCTCTCTCAGGCACCGTCAGAAACTTTCATCCAACTCACTCCCACCTTCCTCTTGTAACCAATACTGGGGACTCACATTCACTCTGGGCGATCTATTTACCTGCTCGCCTCCGCTGAATCCTGTCTCTGCACTGTATCTCTGATGGTTTACACTGTGTGGAAGTGGCACTTGCGGCACCTGACTTTGCTGAGTAACTATCTGCTGCTGTTGCGGTTGCTGTTGAATTACCTCATTCTGCACCTGTGTATTCAATGATGTATTTTCTGGATTAACTCTTGGTGGATACTTACACTCTTTTCTCCAATGCCCTATCCTGCCGCCATTATGACAGGGATATTTTTTCTTCAGCTCTTCTATATTCCCTACTAATTTTGTTTTTCCAAAACTTCCTTTCAGTTTTCCCTGATTTGGGTCATTATATTTACTGTCCATTTGTGCTACTTTCTGCTACCTTCACTTGTGCCCACATAGCTTTCTCTTTTATTTTCTTTTGTTTTGCATCAATTTTTTCACCGCAATATTTAGCTTTTCTCAAAACCTCATCTACGGCTCTCGACTGCCATCCTATCAAGGTGTGTCGGATCATGTCTCCAATTTCTGGTCTTAATCTGTACACAAACCGATATACAAAATGACTCATGTCTTTTTCACTCAGTTCTTCATATCCACTGTACTGTTTAAATACCAACAACAGTCTCTCATAAAATGCATGTACATATTCTTTAGGCTCCTGCGTTGTTCTGTCTATTTTAAACCAATCTGTCTCTTTTGGTGGAATTTTATTTTTCAAGAATACAATTGCTTGTTCTTATTTGCGCATTACATCGGGCGATGGGGCACCTGTCACTTTGTCTCGATGATATTCCTCCCTTGGCAAATCTACTGATATTTTGCATTCAGTCCATTAGTCTGCTGGCACAACTTTGTCAAATAATCCATCCAGATCAACCCATAACACTTTTGAAACTTTCACAAATCGATCTACCTGTCGATACCATTCCATTGGCTTTTCTCTCAATCTAGGCAAATCATTTGTAAATGACAACATATCCTGTCTGCTCCAAGGAACATGTACATATCCTCCTCCAGGTATTTCTCTCATAGGGAACTCATTTTCGACGGCCTCTTTATCTCTGACTGGAAACGCTAATGTGGATTTATCACTAGTTTCCTCTTTCTTCTTTGCCCATTTCACTCTTCATTTATTCACATCTCCCATCTCCATAACAACACAATTAATTCTTTTATTTGGGTTAATCTTCCGCCAGTATTCATGTTTTCAATGTCTTTTTCTGAAAAATCCACTCTATAGGATTTCTGTAATGTTTTATACTTTGCAAATTCTACTTCAAATTCATTTGCCAAGCCTTCTAATTGATCATGTACAGACTTCGCTTTCCATGTTATGCTTTTACACATTAACATAAGTTCATCATCTTGGTACGTTTTTAATCTATCTATTCCAATTGTTCCAATAATTAACTCCTCCATGTCTACTTTTAACCTCGCAACATCCAGTACTTTAGGTTCATGCTCTTTTAATTTCAGAGTTTTAATCCAATCACTTAATTCTTGCTCTGATGGTCCTACAGGAGTTTGCGTTAAATCTATTGTCTCTATGCTCTTTTCAGGTGTAGCAGAGTCAGATTCTGCTCCAATTGCCTACTTATAGGGTAAACTCTGATTAAAAGTCAAGTCAGGTGGATTTACATTGCTTACTCGTTTAACTGCTGACAAATCTGGATAAATGTTTCTGTTCAGCTTTTGCAAACCCTGTTGTAACGGGATTGTTAAACTTGGTTCTTTTACTCTCTTGTTTTCAAACACTGGAATTACATGTCCCATCGTTACTGGGACAGTTACTGCTTCTATGTTTTTTGTTAATTCTTGTATTTTCTCTGTCAGCGCATTTGTAGTCCGTATATATTCATCAGTACTTGTTTGTTCTTCTGCTCGTTTTTCTACTCTACTTACGCTCTCTCGCTCACTATTTTGCTTAGTAGTACCAGTAAGTCTTGGTTCTGTCATTGAGGTACTCTGATTATATCTCACTTCCACTCTTTCGGGTACGTCTTTAAAATTTGAAAATTGCTTTGGGGTTTCATTAATTCTTTCATCTACGGGTGGAGCATTAGGTGTAGGCCATAAAGAACCTGGTTGATAAGGGGGCGGTTTCCTATTTAAAATTTCTTCTAGAACAGCATCCTCTGATTCACTGTCACCATAACCTTCTCTCCCTGATTCTACATTTTTTCTCTTTTCTGTGCATTTCCGCGCTTCATAATCATCCACTAGTCTGACTGGAAACATGCCATCACACATGTCAGCATTTCTCCATCTACACATTCTACTCTCATGTGTCTCTCCCCATAGATTACGATATCTACCTCTTGGCCTGGTATGTCCTTTCAACCTCTCGCTTTCCAATTCATGCATCTTATCTTCCCATTCAACTAAAGCTTCAAACGGAGCCGGTCTAGGTCTTGGGTCAAGTTTCATACAGCTAGATTCATGTAGCCAAATTGCGATCGCAATAGCTGCGAATTCGCAATTGCGATCTCAATTTGACGGAAAGGAATTCATGATACAGAAAACTCCAAAAATGCGAATTCGCTAAATAAAAATTGCGACTTCGCAAATAAATTAGCAGAATCCTGGAAGATGGCCATTTGCGATTCTGAAATTGCGAGAAACCGTGGATTCTGCGAAGTCATTTGCGAAATCGCAAAACATTCGCAATCGCCATTCATGAAAAATCGCTAAATGCGAAAAACCCGAAAATCGCAATTTGCGACGCGCAAATTAATAAGAATACAAATCAGGTGGTAACCAGTAAGGAC
The DNA here is from genome assembly GCF_964261635.1 of Lissotriton helveticus. Taxonomy (NCBI): domain Eukaryota; kingdom Metazoa; phylum Chordata; class Amphibia; order Caudata; family Salamandridae; genus Lissotriton; species Lissotriton helveticus. The sequence goes on along the minus strand of NC_136068.1, from coordinate 1,037,536,977 downwards.
ATTTTTTTTCTTTCAAAAAACGGTTAACAAACTACCAACAGGTGCAGGGCTGACCCACACATTTAAGGACATGCAGCTGGAGCCTGAGGATTCTCACAATGCCAGGACTCTACATGGTGGTGAGGCGGCGAAGGCTACAGTGAGCAGACTCCGGGAGTCTTTGCCAAAGAGCCGATTATCGTCCTTGCAGACACCCTCGATCAAATATTCGAGCTCTTGCTCTGAAAATTTAATTTTCCTTTTTCTTCCAGTAGAAGATTCTCCTGCATCCTCCTGTGACATGCTGGGCACTTGGGTGTCTCCTGGTTTTCACCTGTAGGCACTCTGGAGGGGAGCTCTGGCAATGCTGTTTCCACTTCAGGCTCTCACTGCTGAATGGGGGTGGAACCTGCATACTTCCTGGTTGTGATGTCATCACTGTGCTCAGAATGCGACTTCCCGTTTTTGCGATCTCGCAATTAGGGAGATCGCAATTTGCGATATCGGTAATTGCGAAATCGCAATTTCAACAGGGGTATCGGCAGATTCTGCGATTTTTTTACCGAATTTTGGGATCTCGCAATCGGCGATTGCGGCCGATTGCGAATCGCTTTTTCAACTCGCAAATTGTCATGAATGCCAATATGCGATTTCTAAATTGCGATTTGCTTTTTCTCGCAATTTAGAAATCGCAAAATTGGACTTTGATGAATCTAGCTGTTAATCTTTTCTCTCAAATTTCTCAAAACTGCCACCTCAAAAGATCCTCCTTCTGGAAAAGCTAACACTCCATCATTTCTGGTATATCTCACCCAATTCTCTAACCAAACACACGTATGGTATCCATATTTTGACAACATAGAGGAAGCAGGCGTTTTTGGCGGAGGAAGTAATTTTCCCTCTCTGGTGACTATCGCCTTGTCCTTTACAAGCACATTTTTCAATTTCTTAAACCATGAAGGTTTCTTCTTTTCTTCTTCATAATAGTAATCAATTTTTCTGTAAATTCCCTGTCTTCCAAAAGATCGCGCACTTCCCTGTTGCTGTTCCGTAACACCAACCTATCACAGCTCGGTTCACAATAGCGTACCAATTAGAACAAGATACGTCTCTTTAGTGCTTAACCAATAGTTTCCCTGTTTTTAGTGATGCACCAATCAGCTCTTTGCCCTGTCTTGGTCACGCGGACCAATCCCAGGGCGACACTTTTGACGTCATCAGCACTCCGGCTTCTGCAGCGCCAACTGACCCCTCCTTTACAAGATTTTTTCAAGAAGCCGTATTTACAAGATAATTGACAAAATCGATTAGTAACTTACACAAAACAACTCCATTCGCCTGTTTCACTAAACAAAGTGATAGAATTTCTCAATCGCACAAGTATTCTGTATTTCCAGTAGACAGCGCTTACCTCTTCTCTACCACAGAATTTTACACTCGCCAATAAAGTAGCACCACTTCCTCTACTTTACCCTTCTCTCAAGCTCGGGTTAAGCTCTATTACTCTCCCAGCAGTAAGTTTTAAATCAGGATACACAATGATCCCTGTCCTTAAAACCAAGATTTTATAGACTGCCCTCGCTATGCATTTATCCTTTCACTCGGAAAGTCCCTAAACCAGTGATGTTCGACAACACCACTTGTGATATACGACGATACCACCGCAGTATACGACAATACTACTTTTTGAAACAGACTATGCAATGTGTGACTTCATTGCCACACTTCCTCTGCCTGCAGACAGAGTGACCAGCTTCACGCAATACTCAGAAGCCTTTTCCGGACTACATATAATGTAATACGAACTCAACAGATGTTAGTCATAATTATGTACATCAAAAACCCTTATATAACGCTTTTATACACAATCCTAGCTAATTCTATAGCAATCAATGCTCTGCTACCAAGCTAATTACTGATGCAGCGGTTCACCAGAAATAATTTCTAAAACCATGTCACCTTTCCCTGAAGTACAAATTCATACATATACTCGACAGTGGGGCCCATAACACTGCAAGTTGCTCACAAATCACTTACACCCTACTCCATGGATCAGTGAAATTCATAGGAGAGCGGCTGTATCATAGTGGAGTGTCTAAAACTAAACCAAATATTTATACTATTTACACCTGCAGTTTAAATGAGTTTAACATGGTTTTCATTAGTAAGACATTTATTTAGACACGCCACCTTTAAGGTTGACGGATCTGCTAGTAAGAAATTAGGTGTAGGAATACTCAAGACAAGCTTAATTCTCCATTTATCTAATTTTTATTAAAAGCAAATTTGACATATCTAAAGATTATTCACTTTATTTATTTCTTTATTCAAAGCAGACATTTTAAAAAGCAAATTAAAGATTTTATTTCAAACAGTTAATTCCATTTATTTAAGAAAATTCAGAAACAGACATTATCATTTAAGTTCAGAATGCAAGTATTAGCAAAAGACAGATAGTTCCCAAAATTCATTCTCCTAACTCCCTAACTCAAAACCCTCACCTAAAGTACATTTCCTGTTAAAAGAGAAAATTATGAACCAGTCAGAATCTTACATCCCAGGAAAATCAGCATTCCAGCAGCATCTCTGGTAGAAATCGAGAAGTTTTTGTTTTTCAGTCATAATATTCAGTTGCTAGTTACTTTGCAATAATGCCAATTTTGCAGTTAAAAGATGCAGTCATAGCTGTGCCTTTAGTTCAGTGATTTTATTTTTGATATATGTGAATGGTGATGTTCAAGGGTCAAGGGGTGCAATGTAGTGAATCAGCCACTTTGGTGGTCTGATGGTCTGTGATGACCCTCGATCACCACCATTGTGTACTGACTTTAGTGTGCTATGTTACTTTAGCCTTAATGTAGGATGGTCTTGCATTACAATAATCTTGCCAAAGAATAGAAGGTATGGGATGTCGAGGTGCAGTGTTGTTGGTGATGGTGCACACATGTGCTCCATAGTGGATACTGAGGGATTAAGTGCATAGTGTTATTTGAGTTAGGTGAATTATGACTTTAGCCTATTGGCTTTGACGTGGTCTAATATCATTCTGCTTTCCAAGTAGTAGAGGCCTATGCTTGAGCAACTCCATATTCTAAACTGCAGCCATCTTCTGAGCCTCTGTAGGTGAGAGGTTATATTTGAGATTACATGTGTTGTTCACCAGCAGTGAACGAGAGCAGACCAGTTCTTATCAAGAGGAATGTGCCTTCTTCGCATTGGCGTCATAACAAAACGCTTGGCCAGCTGCTGTTGGGTGCCTGGTGTGGAAAGGTACAGGAATCTTGTGAGAAAGGTAGGCGGGTTCTTCCAGAAGCTTCGATAGAGGATAGAATTCTATATTAGAGAAAGGGGGTCCGAGAGAGGGAGAGATGCTGAGATGCTGAGATGCTGGTCTGGTGGTTTGGCGGTCTGGTGATACATCACGGTGCAGAGTGCAGTCGTGTCCCAACCAGAGAGGAAAAGAGAGACGGACCCTTCTTCAGATGACAAGACGCCTAAGATTATGGTGAGGTGTTCCAGGTGTACTTATTGTATCTAACTATGTCTTTTATTTTCAGGCTCTATGTATATGTATGTGTTGATGATTGCTACTAATGTTTACTGTGATGTTTAGTTATTTCTTTCTTTTGTCATCCTATTATCATGTAATAAAGAAACCCTAGAGCATATCATTTGTTTGTATTCCTTGTGAGGGAAGGTCGGGACCCTTTTTTACCAAGTACTTTCAGAGGGGTGGGCGATTCCCCTCTAATGGGTAATTGTTGATACGGGAGGGAAATCGACTCTCATCAGGGATGTCTAAATTCTAATTATTCTATCCAATACATTGCTAGGAGGAGCATGCGTTGTGTACCCTCCCGGATGGGGAGGTGTTGTGATTTGTTGTGTACCCTCTCGGATGGGGAGGTGTTGTGACTTGTTATTTGCGAACTCCTCTGCAATGGTCTTATATGTTGTCAGTGTTTATTCCTTTCTTAGGTAAGTATTGTGAAATGTGGTGTCTTTCTGGATCCTGAGAAAGGATGTGGTAAGTAATGGCCTGGTGACTGACAGAAGCACCAAAACATACAGAGAAGTAGGTCATTACAGATGAGCATCACCTCAACATCACATTATACTTTTTCCTTCCGTCAATAATTTTTTTAAGGGTCTATTGTTTGTCAGAGTCCGGCCTAGTCGAGTTTCTTGATTGGTAACTTTTCCTGATTTTCACATGTTCTGAACCATTGCGATCATCACTTGGCAGCCATCTATACTTCCAGGCCATGCCGACCTTGAACTGCCTTCATTCCAAGCACAAGCAGCTCGCATTCAAACTCAGTGTCGGGCTTGCGCATGCTCAGTTCATTTTCTATTCACAGTTCAGCAAGTCATCAATCTTTTATTAGGCCTCACAGGCCAGAATGGAAAGTATCATAGAAACAAACACAAACGAAGGTTAATTTACTAAGGTTTTCCCTATTAGTAGTTACCTAGCAAATAAGCCACATTTATGCGTGATATACTCACCTATTTCCAACCTCGAGCCACAAATACATAACCAGAAGCACATTTATGCTGCATTTCCTTATTTCAAAAGCTGCTTATTAGTTTACAACATGACAGAATCACACGATTAGTTAATTATGTTTCCAACACATATTCAAAATTAATTTCCACGTATATCTGTGTATGTGCAACTTTTATTCTAAGTTGATTAGTTTTACACACCATTCCATTAGTTCAGAATATTGTTATGGAAGTGTGACTTCACAAGGAGTACACAAAATGTTGTTTCTCCACCTTGCTCCATCAGGTCTGCCAATCAGAACTATGCCTTTCCCCCTTCACGATTATCGCCAGAGTAGCAGCTAAGGTCACACGACAGAAAACAAATCTGATTTAGTGAATCCAATTTTGAGGTCACCACGTGGTTCCCAAGTCTGATGGAGTTGGCTGGGGACCGACTGATAGTATTGCCGGTAACACCGGATATTCTGGAAGATTGCACCTGAAAGGCCTAACCCTTGGTGCTGCAGGGACACTTGAAGCTCATGGCCTGGAGGATTTCCGGAGATGATGAGCAAACAATGAGCTTTTGGAACAGGCTACGGAAATCCATCAAGTGCGCCTGGGCAGAGGGCACCATCAAGTGCTATAGAATGGCCGAGAGAAAGTGGGCACGTTGGTGTTTGGCAAAACACCTGGATACCATGAGGCCAGGTGTTATCCACGTCATAATTTTTTTCTCTGAGATAAAATAGATGAGATAATGCAACAGATACAGGAGCGAATAAAAGAAGTCGAACAGAGGGTATCTGATCTCAAGGATCGCTCCATTGTTTGGGCAAAGACGTTATCATTATCCCAAAAAAGCTACAAGCCTCTCAAAGCAAAATTGATGAAATGAAAAACTAAGCAAGAAGATCTGACTTGCATTTTGAGGGGGCTGAAAATATGGGGAGTGCAAGAGCCCTCTCCAGTTGATGGAAACATTGATTACATTACATTGATTAAAATGCACATCCTTGGGAATGCCCCTTCGGACCTTAACATGATGCAGGCTCACTGGATCCCCGCTCAACACACATCCAACGCAAAATGCAGATGGCACTTAGTGCTGTTTTAGTCTGAAGGAGCAACCTTCCGTGAGCCTCGCCTTCCCCCCTGTGGGCTGACAAAGAACCGTAGAACAGCCCACACACAGGACCACCGTTTGTGCATGACTAAATAGAGTGGTGATTTTGTAGCAACCTGGACACATCCATCCATGCCTTTTATTTATGTGACTGACTCTTCTCCAGCTAGACTGGCATTTCCAAGGCACCAGCCAGCCACATGTCTGATTTACTGACAAGTTAGTTGTCTTCCAGATTTCTCTAAAATTCTGTTACTTTTACCTTCACAAAGTCCTAACCAAGATTCAGAATAATGCGAACTTCAAGGCAGTGCCACCTTTCTTCCGCAGCTAGCAAAATTTAAGGATTTGGGTGGTTCTAACTCATTCTTCACAAAAGATTGCTGTCACTAAATTGCCAAAATACTAGCTCATTTCGAACGCGCATATATCATTAAAAGTGCTCGTAATGATTAAATAGGTATTTTGATCATTAGATGGTTTATTTGCCAGTTCTGTCTTTCCTACAGAATCCGGGCCCATACCAAATGTTTCTAGAAGCAGGCCAATATAAAATACCGAAAGCCAGCTACCCAAAAAAAAGTTTGAAGATGTATTTTTATGTGTTTCGGGAACCTGCATGCTGTGCATAAATACGCACTTTGTACTTAAAGCCGTTGCTTACGAGAAGTGTTTACGCACGCTTGCAGGTTTTCAAAACACAAATATGGAGTGCTTCCCGGTCAGAGGGCCTAAGTAAAAAGGCTTTCTGTTTTTCCACTAGGGGCTTTTTTTAGCAAGACCAAGGCATCTCATCATCCGTCAGCCTGGGGGAGGGTCACTGGGAGCATACTTAGGTGCAATAATAGGGAACCCAACAATCAGGTCGGGCTGATGGGGAGGACGGTGGGCATACCTCCCTTTCGGATTGGATGGGGGGGTGGTTTGAGGACAGGGCAGGTCAGAAGCAGTAACAAACATTTGCAATGCAATATGTCTTGTATTTCTTAACATTAGAGCTGTTCCTCTAATGTTGCCCATTCTCCAATAGCTCTGTGTGTGTGATTTTTGTTATCAATTTCAAATGGCACCTATGTTTTTTTTGCTTTAGAGGGAACATAGGTCACGACCCCAGTGTTCCATGGCAGTGGAGGGTTTCTGAGCATTTGACCTGCCAGCCTAAATCAACAACAAGATGCAAGTCTCAATACTACTTTTAGTAACAGTAGTTATTAAGATGCACTTGGAGAAACATAAAAATATACAAGTATTGGTAAAGGCAGTTGGACTGGCTTGTATGTTTAATCCTGCTTAAATCACAAAAAAGAACCGGTTGCAGTGGTAGTGAAAAAAAAACGATTGCTTTAAATGTACAATGCATCTATGAGTGTCTCTCATGCATTGCAATGCAATCACTCCACAGGAGATGGGATGATACACCAAACATCTGATGGAGTGAGGTGATGAATTAAATTTTGTTCAAACTCGCGAAGTTAAACTTCCATAAAAATGTAACTCTATTAACAAGCATGTGGTGAAAATTATTAATCAACTTAGTTTTAAAATGCATTTATACAGAAACACGAGGGACTAACTTGTGTGCTCTATGTTGCAATTGCGAAGAAAATAATAAACTAACCTTGTCTATTGTCTTTGTCAGTATTAAATGCGGCTGTTTAACTGATGGCATGTGCTTATTTGTGTGCTTATGTTATGTCTTTTCTGTGACAAAAGCTCGTGGAGAATCCTTGCAGTCTAAAAGAAGAAAGTAGATATAAAATGCTGCTTTGTGTGCTCAGCTAGGTAACATAAATTAACGGGTTAATAATTAGCAAAGGGGGTGGGTAACAGAATGGGTCTCAATTCTCTAAATAATTCATGTTTTTTGTTTGTTTGAATAATAGTTTCCGAATGAGGCCTAAGGCCTGCTAAGAAATGGCGTTTCGAAACTTGTCCAGAGAGGAGCCTTGCACAGAAGTGGAAACTTTTACCACGTTGACATCTTTGCCAGAAAATGCAGTTTAATAAGTTGTGCTAAACGTGCTCTTGGAGAAAAAGGCTCAAGGACAGGAAATCGACATGATAGCCAAGGCAAAGAAGTTGTGAACTGTAACTAGAGTGAAAAGTATCACTTTTGAGGAAGCCAAATGACGCGAAAGCAAAGAACAATAGGGCTTAAGAAAAAGCCTGATCTTGGTTTGGAAACGGTGATGACCTAACGTGGACTGACATAAATCAGCCAATAGGAAACCTGGATTACTAAGAAAGAATACAAATGTAGAAAAGTCTAGCTAGATAGAAAGGTATAAAACCTGACTTCATGGGCAGGAGGGCGCTTCTCGCTTTCCGATTCCTGAATGGCGTGACGTGCTGTTGGACTCTTTGGCGCACGTAAGGACAGCAGACATTTAAAGATTATTCTTTTAGGTGAAGCGAGTTTTAGACAGGGAAATAGGATTAGGGAATGGAAACTGTTATTTTGTTTTTAAATCATGCTACTGATTTGCTTTAAAAATGTCAGTCTAATAAGTCATTTCCTTAATAATGCTGCTTTCATATTGCTGATAAAATAAAGATTTATAATCATAAATGCTCTTTCTTTGAATAATAAAGTCAATGAAAATTAGATTTTGAAACGACAAGCTGGTCTTGTTTATTCATGGTCTAGTTACCATCAGTTGATCCATTTGCCTAGTGACTTAATTAAAATGATATATGTTTAAAACCATGGTAAGAAATGATAAACTGCAGTTGTATATAAATATGTAAATAGTTTGTTAATAGTTCTGATTAATTAGGTCACATGATTCAGTCCCTCAAAAATTGTCTCGTTGGTTTATGGGCCTTATTAGAGATTCATGATTAATGGTGAGTATTATGGTGCTAGGTAGCGTTGGTGAGACAGTTTTTCATTAGGAGCGCTGGATCAATTACTTGGTAGCAGAGTTACGGTTACTATGGTAAGGGACATGCTACATGGTAAATACATAGGATTGATGACTAAAACATGTTAAGTTTGTTCAGTTGTTATATGTAGTCGAAAGGTTTTTTCCAGCAGTGTGAAAATTCCTGGTATGCCGGCAAGCAAAAGTAAAAAGTGTAGTGTAACAGGTGAAGTTGCACAGTGCATTTGTTCTGTTTCAAATAGTGGTATTGTCATATATCACTAGTGTTGTGGACGTACAGCACAAGTTTAGGGATTTAGAGTGTGTAAGGTAGAATGTATAGTGAGGATTGTCTATGAAATCGTAGCTTTCGAGTATAGGAACCGGTGTCCTGTTTTAAAACTCACTGTGAAAAGAGTAGTAGAATTTATCCAAGCTAGAGTGAAGGGTAAGGAAGCATCGTCTATCTTACTGGCGAGTGAGGATTTCTATGGTGGGTTAAAGTCCTACCAGGATTCATGTATGCATGGTCAGGGATTTTTCCGTTTGAATGTGCGTAAATGATTTTGTAATATACGATTGAATGAAACTTTGAATTGTCACTAAATGTGCATTCAGAGAGAAACAAATTCGTTATTACTTGTTAGAAGGGTAGAGTAGCCTTACTTTATCAACGAATTTAAATATTCTGTGAGAATAGCGTCGTCTATTTCACTCTAAACAATACTTGAATGACTGGGAAAGCTATCACTTTATTTTAGCGAAACAGACAAATGGTTTGTTTTTGTGGAAGTTACTAACTGAATTCCATTGAAAAGATTTGTAAAATATGTCGCCGTGAAAATATTTTGTAAAGGAGGTGTCAGAGCGGAGCAAGGACAGAGAAGCTGCAGCGGCAGTATACGTCACTAGTGTCGCGCTGTGATTGGCTAGCATACGTCACAGTATTCGCGCACTGATTGGCTCATGTGACTAGACAGGCTTGCAGCTGATTGGCTCATCCTGAAAAGCAGTAATTCTATTGGTTGAGCAGAATAGTGACGAAGCTTAACCTGATTGGTTTGTTGGTGAGTTTCGCGCACGGATTGGTTGGTTTTGTGGAACAAGGAAATAGTTACGATCTTTTCCGAAGCAAGCGAAATTGTTTAAAATCATGGATTATTATTACATGAAAGAGAAAAAGAAGCTTTCATGGTTTCAGAAATTGAAAAATAAATTGAAACCTGACAAGAACATTGAAACGCGAGGTGGAAGATTACTTCATAAGTACAAAACACCTGCAGCTTATATGTTAGGTGAATATGGTTATCATACTTGCCTTTGGATGGAGAATTGGATGGAATATACCAAAAATGATGGTGTATTAGCATGGCCGGAAGATGGATCATTTAACATTAAGGTTTTGAAAAACTTAAGAGAAAAAATTATGACTCTTGTACCAAGGCCTAGACCTACTCAATTTGAGGCTTTAGCTGAATGGGAGGACGAAATGTTTGAATTAGAACGAGATAGTAGAGGTGTAACAAAAGGTACTAGATTAGACATTAATAGGGAAACTCATGAGGATAGAATGCGTCGATGGAGACGTGCAGACATGTGTGATGGTTTGTATCCAGCGAGATTTGGTGAGGCAACTGGTCAAAAGGGTGTTCAAAAGAAAAATAGTAATGGTGAAGATAGTGAATTAGAAGATGCGGTTTTAGAAGAGATTTATATTACAAAACCGAAACCGCCACCTTACCAACCAGTTTGTTCATGGTCTTCCCCGAGAATTCCACCAAGAATTTCCCCAAGTGCTCCTTCAAGAGAAATTATTGATGAGACATAACCTAGGTTAAATCAGAATAATGGAAAAACACCCGAAAGAGTAGAAACGAGAACTAATTCTAGTATATCAGAAGAAAATAGAAATTATGCTGAAACTCCAGTTCAGAGAAATGAAACCCCAAGAAATGTAATGAGAACAGAAAGATGTGTGGATATACCAAATACCTCAGAATATTTCCGATCAAAAGATGAATTAATACAGCAGTTAACTAAAAGCATGGAAGCAGTAACAGTACCAGTAACGATTGGACCTGTTCTTCCAGTATTTGATCAAAGAGAAGTTAGACATTCAGCTTTGACTGTTCCATTAAATGCAGAGATTCAGAAAGTGGCTGAAAAATTGTATTCAGATTTATCAGAAATTCACCGAGAGAAAACAATGATGCCCGACTTAACTTTTAATCAAAGTTTGATAAATAAAACTCCAACTGGTGCAGAATCTGATTCTGGAACTCCAGAAAGGAGCATAAATAAAATAGATTTAACACACACCCCACAAACCCCAGAATTTAAATTACTTGATGTTGCAAAATTGAAGGCAGATTTGGAGGAATTGATTATAGGTACAATTGGACCTGACAGTTTGAAGCTATATCAGGATGATGAATTATTATTTATTTGTAAAAGCATACAATGGAAAACGAAAACTAAGTATGATCAATTAGAGGAAATGGCTGCTGAATTAGAAGTAGATTTAAGTAGACAGAAAAATTTGCAGAAACATTATAGAGTGGATTTCTCTGAAAAAGACATTGAAAACATGAATACCACAGGAAGAATTATTCATATAAAAGATTTAATTGTGTTTCTAAAAAGATTGGGTGAATTAAGTAAATGGAGAGTAAAATGGACAAAGAAAAGAGAGGAATACAGAAGAGAAAGAGGAGAAGTAGTAAATGAGTTTCCAATGGGAGAAATACCAGGAGGAGGGTATGTGCATGTTCCATGGACAAGACAGGATATTTTACTGTTTACAAATGATTTTCCTCGGCTGAGAGAAAAACCTGTGGAATGGTATCGTCAGGTAGACAGATTTGTTAGGGTTTCAAAAGTTCTGTGGATTGATCTTGACGGATTCTTTGACATAGTTGTCCCATCCGATCTTTGGACAGAATGTAAAATTTCTATAGATTGGCCCAAAGAAGAACCTGCTCGAGATAGAATAACAGGTGCACCTCCATCGGATGTTATGAATCTGTAATCTGTAATTGTGTGGTTGAAAAACAAGATTCCCCCAAAAGAAGTAGATTGGGTTAAAATAGATAGAACAAATCAAGAGCCAAAAGAATCAGTACATTCATTTTATGAAAGATTACTGCTGGTATTTAAACAATATAGTGGTTATGAAAAATTGAGTGAAAAGGATATGAGCCATTTCATATACAGATCTGTTTATGGCTTAAGACCTGAAATTGGTGAAATGATTAGATCTGGAATAGTTGGCTGGCAATCACTTTCAGTAGATGATATTTTGAGAAAAGCAAAATACTGCAGTGATGAAATAGATGCTAAACAAAAGAAGCTAAAAGAAAAAGCTATGTGGGCACAGGTAAAAGTGGCCGAACAACAAATAGCAACTTTAGAAAACAAAAATGTTCATCAGAATCAAGGGAAATTTAAAGGTAATTATAATAAGCCAAAATTGATAGGAAATATTGAAGAGTTAAAGCAGAAACTCCCATGTTTTAATTGCGGCGAAATTGGACACTGGAAGCGCGAATGTAAGAATCCGCCCAGAAATTTTAAAAATGCATCATTAAATCCACAGATGCAGAATGAGATAAATCAGCAGCAACAGCTACAGTGACAGGTAGTGATTCAGAAAAGTCAGATACCACAACTGCCACTTCCAAACTGTGTAAATGTGCAGCGATACAGTACAGAAACAGGATTCTGCGGAGGTGAACAGGTAAACAGATCGCCAAGAGTGAATGTGTCAAATGTTTCTCAACAGTATTGGTTAAAAGAAAATGGAGGGAGTGATTCTGAGGATTACTTATGACGGTGCCTGAGAGAGGAGGAAGAGTGTGTGCTTGGAGCCACTCTTGAGGTAGATCAGTCTGGTCCATTTGTAAATGGTAAAGTGAATGATGTAGAAATCACTTTTCTAGTGGACACAGGTGCTACCCGTTCTACTGTTAGATCAGTGGAAATAGAAAACCTGCCTCTCTCTGGTGAAAAGATCCAAGTAGTTGGTGTAGCTAATCAATAAATTAAAACAGATTTAACAGAACCAGTTGAAGTTGAAATTGGTAAATTTAAGGACAAGCATAGATTTGTAGTTTGTAACAGCAGTCCTGTAAATCTGTTAGGAAGGGACATCCTTTGCAAGATGAACTGTAAAATATATTGCTCACAGGATGGTATTGAGCTCCAAACTCGAGAAGAAGATGGGCTTTACAAATTAACAATGTTAATGGTCGAAGCGGAAGAAAGTAAATTATTTCCTGCATTTGATAAAAATAATCTACCTGAAGAATTAAAAGAGACAGTCAATGCTAAAATTTGGGATTTGTCTGGAGACGAAATGGGTTTGATGAAAAATGCAGATCCAGTAAAAATATCAGTAAAACAAGGAGCAGATTATCCAAACATTCCTCAGTATAAAATGAAAGCAGAAGTTATTGAAGGTGTCACACCTGTAATTGACAAATTCATAAAACAAGGTGTTCTAAAAGAAATTGAAAGCAGTCCATGTAATTCACCGATTATGGGAATCAAAAAGCCAAACAGAACTTTCAGGATTGTTCAAGACCTGAGAAAGGTTAATCAAATAGTTGTTCCATGTTGCCCAGTTGTACCAAACCCAGCGGTAATTCTATATCAGATTCCGCATGATGCAGAATGGTATACAGTTATAGACCTTTGTAATGCATTCTTTACTGTTCCATTGCATCCAGAAAGCCAACACATTTTTGCGTTCAGGTTCAAAGAGCGTATCTTAGCATGGTGTCGAATCCCTCAAGGGTATACAGAGAGTCCATCTATTTTTAATCAGTTGCTAAAGAAATCCTTGGAAAATCTAGATTTACCTGGAAAATCGACATTAGTGCAGTATATTGATGATCTCCTTATGGCTGCAAAAACACGAGATAACTGTGTGACAGATACCATTACTCTTTTAAATTATTTGGCAGATGAGGGACATAAAGTGTCTCCTGCAAAATTACAGTTTTGCAAACAAGAAGTAAAATATCTTGGTCACAGAATTTCAAAAGGAATCAGGCAAGTGACAATTGAGAGAATAAAAATGATTCAAGGAATGCAACCACCAAAAACACAGAGACAGATCAGAATATTTCTAGGAATGGTAGGTTATTGTCGTCAATGGATTAGTGGATTTTCAGTAATTGCAAAACCATTGCAGAGACTGACAAAAGCAGACATAAAATACCCGATTACCCTAACAGAAACTGAGTTAGAAGCTTTTGAACAGTTAAAAAGAAGTTTGTGTGAAGCTCCAGCATTAGGAATGCCAGACTACGAAAAGGAATTTGAGCTGAATTGCAGTGAAAGGGAAGGATGTGCTTTATCAGTTTTGATTCAAAGACATGGAAGACTGAGAAAGCCAATAGCATGTTTCTCAGCTGTTCTTGATCCTGTTGCAAAAGCATTACCAGGCTGCTTAAAAGCAGTAGCTGCAACAAGTGTAAGTTTGGAACAAAGTGAAGGGATAATAATGGGATTCCCTGTAAAAGTATATGTACCCCATTCAGTTGAAATTCTCCTCACTAGAAGCAAAACACAGCATTTGACAAGTAACAGACTAACAAAATATGAAAAAGTTATTCTGGGATCAGATAACGTATCAATTGCAAGATGTGTGAATTTAAATCCTTCCACATTATTACCTGATGGTACTGTAACAGAAATCAGAAATGAAAAAGATATGGTTCATGAATGCTTGGATGTATTAGAATATTGCACCAAACCCAGGCAGGACATTAAAGATGTCCCATTAACTGAATCAGATTATGTTTTATTTGTTGATGGTTCATGTTTAAGAACAGATGAAGGTGTTCCGAGCGCAGCATACTCTGTGTGCACAGTTGCAGATATAGTTGAAGCCTCTTGTCTCAAAGGAATTCGTTCAGCTCAAGTAGCAGAATTGATTGCTTTGATTCGTGCATGTGAAAGAGCAAAAGAGTTAAAAGTTACCATAGTGACTGATAGTCAGTATGGATATGGCGTAGTCCATGACTATGGCCAGCTCTGGTCTCAAAGAGGTTATTTAACTTCTGCGGGAACTCCTATCAGGAATGCAAAATTGATCAAAAGGCTGATCGATGGTATTCAGCTACCAGAGAAAATTGCTGTTGTGAAGTGCACAGCTCACAAGAAGGGAGATGATTACATCACAAAAGGAAATGCATATGCTGACGAAATCGCAAAATTTGGTGCAAAGAATAATATGTCCATTAATCGGGAAAAAGACAATGAACATGTTTTGAACTCACTTATGCTAACATCTGTAGTTGAGACATGGCAAGGTGTAAAAGATTTACAAGATGAGGCAGATGATGAGGAAAAAGACACATGGTTAAAAGCAGGTTGCAGACAGAGAGAAGAAGATGAGATTTGGGTTTACAAAGATGACAGACCAGTTATGCCAGATAGCATGATTGCTGACATGGCTCGAATGTATCATGGTCCAGGACATCTTGGAAGAGATTCAATGATTAGATTGTTTAGGCAGACATGGTACAATCCAAAATTTAGATTAATTGCAGAATGTTTTTGTCAGAGATGCTTAATCTGCCAGCAGATCAATCCGAACAGAAAAACAGTTGTGAGCATGGGAATGATAGGACGGGAGGGTGGTCCTTGTACCAGATTACAGCTTGATTTTATTGACATGCCACCCCATAACAAGTTGAGATACGTCTTGGTGATAATCTGTCTATTTTCAAGATGGGTGGAAGCATTCCCAACTCATCACAATGATTCAATTACAGTGGCAAAATGGCTTTTGAGAGAAATCATACCAAGATATGGATTTCCAGTGACGGTCGAGACTGATCGTGGCACACATTTTGAAAACAGATTGTTACAATTGATTTGTGAAGCACTGGACATAAAGCAAAAGCTACACGTGCTTACATACCAGAAGCATCAGGTGTTGTTGAACAAGTGAATGGCACAATAAAGAATAGAATAGCTAAAATGTGTCTAGCTACAGGAATGAAGTGGACTGACGCACTTCCACTTGTTTTGATGTCTTTAAGAAGTACTCCAGATAGAAAAATAGGTTTGAGCCCCATGAAATTCTCATGGGCAGAGTCATGAGACAAGTATTTGTTCCAGTTGACAAACTATTGAGCATTAATGATAGCGTCATAATGGAATACTGCAAGAACTTATCTGATGTGGTGACTTCTGTGTTCCATCAGGTGGGAACTGAAGTGATTT
Organism: Lissotriton helveticus; assembly: GCF_964261635.1. Lineage (NCBI taxonomy): Eukaryota > Metazoa > Chordata > Amphibia > Caudata > Salamandridae > Lissotriton > Lissotriton helveticus. Next base: position 1,037,521,281 of record NC_136068.1, on the reverse strand, counting down.
TAAAAGAGAAGGAACAAGCTCATGATCTGTTACCAGGAGACTGGATGAGGACAAAAGTACACCGAAGAAGAAATTGCCTAGTACCCAGGTGGCAGAAGGCAAGACAGGTGATACTTGTTACAACAAATGCAGTAAAGTATAGAGGATTGAAGAGATGGATTCATGCTAGTCACACCATACGAGTGCCACCACCTGAAAATCCTGACGAAGGTGACACAACAGCTGATTCAGATTCTGAAGAAGAACCTGAAAGAAATCCAGATCCTGAAGATCGACAGGGAAGTCGACATCTGGAAAATTCAAAAGAGAATGAGGCATTGAATGAAGAAATTGAAGAGATTGTGATACTAGACTCTGAAAATGATGAAGATCTGCTAGATCAAGAAGCAGAAAAGGAGTCTGAACAAGAATTGATTCAAGATCAGGAGAGTATTGAAAAGCAGATTGGAAGCTCTGGAAGAAGGAACGAAGATTCTGAAACTGGTGGATTGGAAGTAATTGAAGAAGAAGAAGAAGACGAATTACCAAGTACCAGCTATGAGGATGATGTTCCTAACAGAGTGAAGCTGCCGAGTAAAGAAGTACCTGAATCTAGAGCTGATATCACAGAAAGCGAATCGGATGAAAGTGATGATGAATCCAAAGTGAAAAGATCAAGGAAAAGAGCTTGGAGAGTAGAGTGTAATCTAACTGAACCAAAGAAGAAATTATAAAGGAAAGGAGATAATTGGCCAGATGAAAATGAAGGCCTAAAATTCAAATTAGTGAACAGATCAAAAGAGCAGGTTAATGAGGTCTCAAGTCAGAAAGGAGACTCAGATAAGAAAAATCAAGCAGGAAAGAAAATAGAAGTGATAAGCAGTAGAGCAAAGAGAGTGATAAAGCCAAATCAAAAGTATAAGTCGCCTGAGTGGACGTACATAATTATTCCTCCAGTAGTGGAAGTGAATAGTAGTAATCAAGAAGATTTAGATGACACAAGTGATAATGATTGATTTTGTATTTGACACAAGGTCGAAGAAATTGTGTTAGGTGACAGAAGGTCGAAGAAATTGTGTTAGCTGGAAAAAACACATTGATGTAAGACGTAAGGTCGAAGAAAAGCTATTAGAGAATAGGATGTTCTTAAAAAAAAAAGTAAAAAAGAGGGGTGATATTTAGTAATTTTTAAATTTTTGATTTTTTTTTAAAGGCTCTTGTTTCAAAGTAAAGATGCCTTCTACTAATAGCAATTCGTGATGCTCTATTTTAAGAAGATGTTGCAAAATGTCTTCTATATGTGTAATCCTAATAATTTTGGTTTGGTTGATTTTAGCTGTCATTTTTCCTTTTGGAATTGATAAAGAAATGTATAAAACTAACATGACTAGTAAAGTTGTGGTTAAACAAGATAACCATGATATAGTAGGCAAGACTAATAAAATCATTGAGCATAAACCAGAGATCCACCAAGATAGATCTGTTGGAGATTTTTCTAGTAATACCTTTTCAAGACTTTTATCTGAATATGTTAAGGTGATGGATGTAAAAGATTGTTACACTTGTGTGAAATGACCTACTTCTGTCTCGGAAGGAGTCACTTATAATATGCTTCCTCTTACTTATGGCATCACCTGTAGTGTAATAGCTAGTTTGTTTTATCGAACAGGTCGTTTAGAATATCACTATTCTAATTTTGATGAAATTTTTGCAAATTTAAAAGTTCATAACAGCCTGAATAAACTGAAACATGCTAAACAGATGAGGGAATTTTTCATAGTAACTAATGAACTTACTTATGAGTATGCTTTTAGAAATAATCTAACATGCAAATTGAGATCGGAAGAAAAATCATTCTTAAACATGGTTGAAGAGAGAAGGGCAATTTACAAGCGAAATGAGATGCTGAAACAAACCAAATCTAAGTTTTGGCAGATTGAGGATGAAAAGCTCAATGATAGAAACGAGAATGTTGCAATTCATATAGATAAACCTGTTAGCGGAAAACTTTGTATAAGAAGAGATAACACGTTATTTGACAATTACTTTGTAGGTGCTAGTCAATGTGAAGATACTTATCAAATCTTAGGGGGATGGGGATTTAAAGGAGGCAAAGATCCAAATTTTTTTCCTGGAATTTATTTTGTGTGTGGGAACAAAGCTTATTTCAGTCTCCCAGACCACTGGTATGGGACTTGCTATGTTGGTTTAGTTTTTCCAAAACATTTTCATGTAGATAGAAATGCAAAAGGCTCATTTGAAATTAGCAATCATCTGAGTAGATTCAGAAGGGAAAGCTTTTCAGAAACTTTGGGTGACATATTTGGTGCATTAATACCTATGGTAGGAATAACCCTGAATGCAAACAATATTAGAAAAATGTCTACAATTGTTGATAGATTGTCTACAGATACTGCTAGTGGATTTCAATTAGTGAATACAGAACTTATTGCTATGAGGACCATGGTAATGCAGAACCGTCTTGCATTAGACATTCTGCTAACTAAAGAGGGAGGAGTCTGTGGAATTTTGCATGTCCAGCATTGCTGTACATATATTCCAGACAAGAGCCAGAACATAGAGATGTATATCAAGAATATAACAGAATTACATGCTGAGGTAGAACCTTTAGAAGATGAAAATTTTCCAGAACGTTTGAGCAAAAGATTTGCAGCAATCAAAAACTGGTTTCAAGAGATTAGTAGTTCAATTTTAGGTAAAATACTTTGTCCTTTAATAGTCATAGTCATAGTGATGCTTCTGTTAAAAATTAGCTGCATGATACACAAGAGAAAGAAATATGTAAGGGAAAAGAAAAGAATTTACAAACTCAGAAAAGAAAAAGAAAAAGAAATAGAATTAGAAGAGTTTCGTAGATCTCAATATGAGAGTTGCAAACAAAAAGCTGAATCAAAAGTTTAGAAATACTAATATCAAGAAAGTCCAAAACATGTTCAAGGGTTGAAAAATTTTCTAAAATTTTGGGTGTTGTTTGGTGATTTTGAAATTACCAGATGAGGGAGTTGATGGAGCGAGGTGGTGAATAAAATTTTGTTCAAACTCGCGAAGTTAAACTTCCATAAAAATGTAACTCTATTAACAAGCATGTGGTGAAAATTATTAATCAACTTAGTTTTAAAATGCATTTATACAGAAACACGAGGGACTAACTTATGTGCTCTATGTTGCAATTAGCAATTGCGAAGAAAATAATAAACTAATCTTGTCTATTGTCTTTGTCAGTATTAAATGCGGCTGTTTAACTGATGGCATGTGCTTATTTGTGTGCTTATGTTATGTCTTTTCTGTGACAAAAGCTCGTGGAGAATCCTTGCAGCCTAAAGGAAGAAAGTAGATATAAAATGCTACTTTGTGTGCTCAGCTAGGTAACATAAATTAACGGGTTAATAATTAGCAAAGGGGGTGGGTAACAGAATGGGTCTCAATTCTCTAATTAATTAGAGATTCCTCTTTCCATCTGAGACAGTAGCCTGGCAAAACGCTACAACTCTACCACATTGCCTATGACTACTGCGCTTTAACATTCTTTAGCACCTGAGGCGGAAGCCGGGTGATAGCCTGTTCGTGTTTTAAAATATTTGTGTTTTACATTGCTTTTGATTTGCGGCGTAATTTGTGTTTTAATATTGCCCAATTGTTAATCCACATACCGCATTGCTCTGCGCGTGTCCCTCCGAGCTCACAGACGACTAGGTGCTGTGGCCGGAGACGCGGGATCAGCCCCCTCACGATTGCAGGTTAGAACTACAAGTCCCAGCGCTCTTGCGCCTTAGAAGGGACTACAAAGGAAGATGGCCACAGCTTCGAGCAGCGAACGCGAGCAGCGAGCGCGCCATAGTCGCGCCGGAGTCGAGCCACAGTCCAGCCCGTCTGCGCTCGTCCGCGCCGAGGACGGGCTAAGGGCCATCCACTATACACAGGTAACTAACTTACCTAGAGAGAAAATCCTAGCTTTGAATAAATATGCTCATACCAACTGCAACAATGTGCTCAACATTGATAAGTGGGCTGGCCCCATTAGCTGCCATGTCTGTAGGTACACGTTAGAACCTTACTTTCCTAATGTTAAGAAAGAGAAACTCACAATCTTCAAATGTGGCTTGATAAATGCATGCTCTATGTGCAAGAACTCTCTTCACATATTCGATTTGGTCAATGAAAATGAGCTGGATTGCCTATTCATAACAGAAACGTGGCTTCGGGAGTGGTCAAATCCAGACATAGTGCATGCCCTACCCCCTGGCTTTTCTATTTGCAGACAAGATCGCGTAGAGCAGCAGGGGGTGGTTTAGCCATCATCTATAGGGACATTTCTAAATGTTCAATTAGGGAGCTTCCAGATATTAAAGGAGCTGAGAGCTTGAATTTCTGTATACAAGTGCATGACACCTTTACTTTTTCAGGAGCACTGTTGTATCGCCCTCCCGGCCGACCCACACAGTTTCTTGCCAGCGTTGGGGAAGTGTTAAGTGACTTGATTCTCAGACACGCCAATTTTACTATTAATGGAGATCTTAATCTCCATTTAGATGACCCCAATGATTATTATGTCTCTAATTTCAAAGAAACTTTGCAGGTTCTGGGACTATTGCTCAGGCCGTCAGGAGCAACTCACAAGGCGGGGCATTCCCTGGATTGTATTGGTTCCAATTTAGAGTTGATGAGGGTAAATGATCCCTTACCACAGACTTGGACGGACCACTATTTTATTGAATTTAATATTGAAATTAAAGGGAACAAACTGATGGCAAAGGAAGTAGCGAATAAAGGGAAAACCCTCCCTAGTTGGGGAAAAATTATGGAACATCCCGATCTTGGTAGTTGGGCCAAGGAGAGCGTACCTGCTCTCTCAGGGAACACCACTTTAGACTACCAGAGGTTTGACAGTTGGATGACAAACATTGGAAATAAAATTAGAAATCCGGATAGATCTAGAGGTTGCATTAAAAAAAGGAGATCCTCCGCCCCTTGGTTCCAGGACAAATTAGAAGAACAATTGATGGAAGTCAAACTCTTAGAGCTTAAATGGCGACGGAGCTATGAGAATGATGCTAAGGAGACATTTATGAATGCTAGGAGATCATACCATGCCTCCATTAAAGCGGCAAAAATCAAGTATTTTACTTCCCTCATCGAAGCATCCAACAACAAACAAAAAGAAGTTTTTAAAATTGTTAACAGATTCACTAAGCCTAAAATCCTAAACCAAGAGATTCCCCCATCTCAGACCTTATGTAACGACATTGCCAACTACTTTACCCAGAAAATAGATACACTTACAAAAGATTTTCCCCAAGTCGAGGAAGAAGTGTCCAGAAAGGAAACCGATATGAATCTTCTCCATCCCAGATGGGAAAGCTTTGGTCATATCAGTCTAGAAGATTCTTTGCAGGGTATTTCTGCTCTTAAATCAGGATCCCCTTTTGACCCCTGTGCCCCTACATTGCTTAAATCTATAATACAGGAGGTCAATCCGTGTATTAATTCCATCATCAATTCGTCCCTTCAATCAGGGGAGATTCCCCCAAAATGGAAGGTGGCGGCAGTTAGACCATTACAGAAAAAGATGCTACAGGACTCTACAACTTTGTCCAACTTACGCCCCATCTCTCTTCTTCTTGCCGTCTGTAAGATTACAGAATCCTGTGTTAACAAACAACTGATGACATTCCTTGAAGAAAACGAAATTCTGCATCCCTGTCAAGCAGGTTTCAGAACCCATCATTCCACCGAAACTGCACTCTTGTCATCTGCTGAAACCATTCGTGCTGCATTGGATCAGGGCAAGCTGGCTGTCCTGATCCTATTAGATCTCTCTGCAGCTTTCAACACTGTATCCCATGCTATCCTTTTACATCGCCTTGCCAATGCAGGCATAGCAGGAACCGTGTTCGAATGGTTTAAAAACTATCTAGCGCACAGGCGCCAGATCGTTATGCTGGGCGATTTTTGCTCGGAAGAAAAAATCTTAAAATCAGGGGTGCCGCAGGGCTCTAGTTTGAGCCCCACTTTATTCAATCTTTACATGGTCCCCCTGCTAAAATTAATTTCTTCCTTTAACATCAATACTATCGCCTATGCTGATGACACTCAGCTTGTTCTGACCCTTGATAAGAATCAAGCTAATGCAGAACTGACACTGCTAGAATGCCTATCAGCAACTTTTACATGGATGACACAAAATCATCTGAAATGTAACACGGCAAAAACAGAGATTGTGCCGTTTGGTCCGAACAACGATTTTTCCCCACAAGATTGGTGGCCTGAAAAGGTAGAGGCTCCCCCTAAAACTATCAATGTAGCTCATAATCTGGGCATTAAGTTCGACAATACTCTGTCATTCAATCAGCAAGCCAAAGAAGTAGCAGGGACATGCTTTGGTATTATCAGGAGTCTTAGGAAATGTTTTGACCTTCTCCCCCTGAGAAGGTCAAAGGACAATAGAGCTTAAGAAAAAGCCTGATCTTGGTTTGGAAATGGTGATGACCTAACGTGGACTGACATAAATCAGCCAATAGGAAACCTGGATTACTAAGAAAGAATACAAATGTAGAAAAGTTTAGCTAGATAGAAAGGTATAAAACCTGACTTCATGGGCAGGAGGGCGCTTCTCGCTTTCCGATTCCTGAATGGCGTGACGTGCAGTTGGACTCTTTGGCGCACGTAAGGACAGCAGACTTTTAAAGATTATTCTTTTAGGTGAAGCGAGTTTTAGACAGGGAAAAATAATTAGGGAATGGAAACTGTTATTTTGCTTTTAAATCATGCTACTGATTTGCTTTAAAAATGTCAGTCTAATAAGTAATTTCCTTAATAATGCTGCTTTCATATTGCTGATAAAATAAAGATTTATAATCGTAAATGCTCTTTCTTTGAATAATAAAGTCAATAAAAATTTTGAAACGACAAGCTGGTCTTGTTTATTCATGGTCTAGTTACCATCAGTTGATCCATTTGCCTAGTGACTTAATTAAAATGATATATGTTTAAAACCATGGTAAGAAATTATAAATTGCAGTTGTATATAAATATGTAAATAGTTTGTAAATAGTTCTGATTAATTAGGTCACATGATTCAGTCGCTCAAAAATTGTCTCGTTGGTTTATGGGCCTTATTAGAGATTCATGATTAATGGTGAATATTATGGTGATAGGTAGCGTTGGTGAGACAGTTTTTCATTAGGAGCGCTGGATCACATCCAATACCACCTAGTAAGAACAAAATACTTATGGCAGGCCAAATTCCCACTCTATGTATAATCTAAAGAATTGGTAACAATAGCTAATGCAGACTTCTGAGCTGTCAAGTCAGGCCTACATTAAGATGCTAAGTGCAACACGTTCACAGTTAGCCCTATGTCAAGATGCTAAACTCCAACACGCCTCGCAGTCACGATTTCGTCACAAAAAACAGAAATGTCTCAGTCAGGTGGAGGAAGGGCAGGGTGGGTCCTACACCAAGCACATTTTTCCACACCATAAGGCTAATCACAACAATTTATTTGTTGGTTTCAAGAAGCCAGCGCAAAGATTAGGCTTGTGAGGTGTGGATATGTGTACTCAACCCACAAACTCAGAGCAGTTTGTGGTGCGTAACGGAGAAAGAGCGACCCTCTAGAAATGACAGATTATGGACATCTACAGAAGTGCTCCTGGCCCTCACAGCCACTGCAGCCTAGAATGAATCCTCTGATCTTACAGGAGAAAAGTGGTATGATCCTCCCTAAGTATTTGTTACCAGCAGCAACAAGCGGCACTCTGGGCTCCAGTGTCAGGAAGCTTAGGGTCTTGACTTTTTCTGAGAGGGCAGTTGCCCCCAAAAGAGGAGAGATCCCCATACCTTTAGGTATAGGCTTCCTTTCAGGTGGGAAAGAGTGGTCTCTAGTTTAATAAGCTACGGTTCTCTCAAGTCTCAACACTTGTACCATTTCCCAGCACAGTACTAAGGAGCAAAGGATTTGTCCTTGGTGGAAGTTCTTAGATACATTTGATTGCAAAACTCCTGGAAATTGACTCAACCTAAGTGGGTGGCTCTATGAATAATAACAATGTCAGGTGAGCTGGAGAGCTCCATGACATCCCACGTGGCCTAGTGGCAGAATGAGGCTCCAAGGATCCCAGGTTTATGATTTGAGAGAACCTCTCTATAAAAGCTAGTGACATTTCATGAAGTTCCAATGCGCCAAGGCATCTGTTCCCAGTTTATTCCATGGAAATGGGCCTTTGACCAAGTCGAGGAGGGCTAGTAATACCCTTCCCATGCCAAATCCTAGGCACATCAGTACACTTCTTTCACTGTGCCAGGTTTGTGGAAGGAACCATGTTTACAAGCCTTCAACAACACTATAGTAGCATTCACTCTATGAATGTGCAACTCAAATAAAACGACTTGTCAGCGTCATCAATTTCTGATCACAAATATTTTTAGAGTGAAACATTGGTGACTCCATATTTCACTCCAATCTCTTAAAAATGAACCAAATGACTCCCCTCTCTGGAAAATTAATGAAACACCGCCCATATGTCTGTTTACCACAAAACTTGCCTGCACACTCGAGCAAGGTTCTCACAGCAGACCCAAGCCACAAGCAAAATATGTACGAGGGCACTGCATCACCAGAAGCGCAGAGGCCTATGGGAAAATAAGAACAAGGGCCAAGGTGTGCGACTGCAAGGCATGTAATGCTCAGAAATATCATGTTACATGCCAAACACGTGACTGACTCTTATCCAGCTAGACTGGAATTTCCAAGGCACCAGCCAGCCACATGTCTGATTTACCGACAAGTTAGTCGTCTTCTAGATTTCACTAAAATTCCGTTACTTGTACCTTCACAAAGTCCTAACCAAGATTCAGAATAATGCGAACTTCAAGTCAGTACCACCTTTCTTCCACAGCTCGCAAAATTGAAGCATTTGGGTGTTCTAACTCATTTTTCACAAAAGATTGTTGTCACTAAAATGCCAAAATACTAGCTCATTTCCGATTTCTGAACGCGCGCATATCAGTAAAAGTGCTCTTAATGATTAACTAGGTATTTTGATCATTATATGGTTTATTTGCCAGTTCTGTCTTTCCTACAGAACCCGGGCCCATACCAAATGTTTCTAGAAGCAGGCCAATATAAAATACCGAAAGCCAGCTACCAAAAAAAAGGTTTGAAGGTGTATTTTTTCCCTCCAGGAAGCCTCTATACTCGCGTGGCACTCCAGGTCCGGCCAAACCGCCCCTCCTGTGCAAGATAGGGTTACCTTTTTCCACTGGGTTGTTACTCATCCACTGCCAGTGATACTTGGGACCGAGCCATCACACACAAACAAGAACCGGCGCAGCAGGTTCAACGTGCAACGTTCTAACTAACACCCACAGTGCGCCTCAGGTTGTGCCCGACTGACTCCAGGCGCTTGACCCTGCACCATCTTGCACCATCACGGGTAGATAGATGCTCGATGGAAGGTTATGCTGCCTGGTGTTAATAATTACCTCCTCGTCCTGTCTCCCCGTCCCATTCCTTACAAGTGAGCAGCTAGTCTGCTCCACAGAACCCCTAGCCTAGCTGAGCTGTTTGCACTTCCCCCAGGATGACGTCACCATCACGTGACGATAAAGGGGGAAGTGCCAAAACCAAACATCCTGTTCTTTTTTTTCTGCACCAGTTCCTGTTGCCTGGCTGTGGTGTGCTGTTGGGAGTTTGCCTCGAGTTTTGGTGAGTTCCTTTTGTTTTATTTTACTTTTGGCGGCCTGCTCTAGCGGCCGCCCGTTGTTTTGCTACTCTGTGTTCCCCCCGCGCTGCCTCTGCCGGCGGTCTGCCATTTGACACGCGGTTCTCGTTAGCGGCCGTTTGTCATTCTCCGCTCTTACCTTGGTGCCTGGGCCTGCTTCAGCGGCCGTTCCTGGGTGATTTCTTGTGTCCCCGTGTGCCCTGCTTTAGCGGGCAGGGGTTTCTGTTTGTGGAGGTGTGGCGCTCGTGTTTCACGGTGCGTTTGGGGGGCGAGTCTGGCTGTTGGCTGTGCTTTTTGTGCCGGCCCGCTTTTCCAGCTCTCGTGGGATTTTGTGTCCTCGGGACTTCGTGTCCTTTGCATGGGGTCCTTCCTGACTGGGATTTTGTCCTTACTTCTGCCTGGTTTGGACTGGGCTGGTTGCTGGCATGGTTCTTCCTCTGCTGCCCCTCTTGATGCCCTGCGCCTCTTTGTTGATGGGGCTGTGGCTGCTGCTTTCCTGGCTCAGGGACGCGGCTGGGCCTCCTCCCTTGGTGCCTCATGTCTCTTTGGATTCGCAGGCTGCTCCTGTGGATGTAGATGGTCCTTATGCTGATGAGGGTGTGCGTGGTCGATTTGTTCAGGGTGCTGAGCTCACTGATCTGTCGCCTGTGTGCGGTCCAATTTGGGCTTCTCTCCTCCTGCAGGATGCTGTTTTGGAGTATGTCCAGCCTGCTCCTGACTCTTTTCCTTTGCACGGGGCGGTACGCAATGTGCTGTCTCTCGAATGGTAGGAGGTGGACGAGTCTTCTTTTCCTTGTTTCCTGTCCAGGCGTTACCCTCTTGGGGGTTTTGCTACTGAGATTCCTCAGGCTGTGTGAGTTGACCTTTGATGGCTGGCCTTTCCTCTCGGGGTTTGGTAGTTTCTGAGGTCGCCCTTCCTGCGGACGCTGTGGTTTAGCGGGTTGAGGGGGCGGTGCAGCGTTCCTATGCTGCTTCTGATTTTTCTGCCCGGGCGTCTGCCTATTCTATCTATTTGGTTCAGTCGCTCCTTGAGGTTTCCAGTCCCTGTCGGTTCTTCTGACCAACGGCGAGGATGCCGCGCCTCTTTTGTAAATTGGGGGCGGCAGCGGCTGCTTCTGGTGCTTCCATTGCTGCCCGTCGTCATGTTTGGATGCGTTCCTGGGGGGCAGACTCTTCCCAGACGTCGGTCCTCCTTAAGTTGCCCTTTGTAGGTTCCGAGGTGCTCGGTCCTCAGCTGGGGGGTATGGTCACACAATCTGCTGAGACCCGTGTGCTGGTGGCTCTGGTCCGCCCTCCTTCTCGGGGTCGTGGGTTTGGTTCCCTTCGCACTTTTGGGCCTCCTGCTCGTGGCGCTTCTCGGCCCTTGCATGGCAGCGGTCGTGGCCGGGGGGCCCCTGGAAGTACCCTGACCCGGGCCGCTGCCGGTGTTGCCACCCCGCTTCCTCCTCTTCTCAGTGTCTGTCTGCCTTTGCCTGTTGGTGGTCGCCTCCGGTCCTTCCTCGCCCCGTGGCTGTCGGTTCCGGGGGCCTGGGCGTTTCAGTCCGTTTCGGAAAGTTGCCGGCTCGTGTTTTCCTCTCCTCCTCCTCTGGGTTTTGTTCAGACTCCCCTGCCCCGTCTTCCTCTGCGAAGATTTGCTTTGTTGACAGGTGGGCGGCTCCTGTTGGGGGTGACGGCTGTTGTGGAGGTTCCTCCTTTGGAGTGGGGCAGGGGTTGCTCTCCGGTCCTCTTTCTTCCATTGTCCGTTCAGGATGGTGGCTCTCCAGTCCATCCTGCCTCTGGTCCTACCGGGAGGCTTCCTGGCGTCCCTGGATCTGTTGGATGCGTATTTGCATGTTCCTGTCCATCCGGGAGACCAGCCTTTTCTCCGTTTTGCAGTGGGGGCCCTGCATTGTCAGTTCCGGGTACTCCCTTTCGGCCTTTCTTCGGCGCCCGGAGTGTTCGCCAAGATCTTGGCCCCTCTGGTGGGTGTCCTTCATTCCAGGGGGCTGCTGGTGTTTTCATATCTGGATGACTGGATGTTTTTCTCTCCCTCTTTTTCGCAGGCTCTGTCAGATATGGGCCAGGTGTGTCGTCTGCTGGGTTCCTTTGGGTTCCTTTTTTGCCACAGGTAGTCCTCCCTGGTGCCCTCCTGGTCCCTGCAATTCCTGGGGGCTCTCTTCCGCAAGGCCGTGGGCATGGTTTTTCTCTCGCAGGAGCGCCAGTTGACTTTGTTTTGTCGCCTTTCCTGGCTTCTGTCCTGGTCCCGGGTGTCTGCCTGTCTCTGGTTACGGAGTCGGGGGAGATGGCGTCCACTCTACATCTCCTTCCATGGTCCAGGCTGCATCTTTACCTCCTGTTGCGTCTTGTCCTGTCGCACTGGGATCCTGCCTCCTTGGGCTTCGAGACTCTGGTCCCTGTCTCTCCAGGGATTCGGGCAGGTCTCCTGTGGTGGTTGTCCCCTCTCTTTCCCGGGGGTTCGCTCTCCTTCCTCCTCTGTATGTGGTCGTGTTGTCCACGGATGCCAGTGCTTTGGGGTGGGGTGCCTTTCTGGGTGCCTCCACCGCTCGGGGTCGATGGTCCGATTTCGATTCCCTCCGGTCCTCGTACTGGGAAGTGTTGAGGGCGGTTTGGTTGGCTCTTCTTTGGTTCGCTCCTCTCCTTCGGGGTCGGGCGGTCTCGGTGCTGACGGTCACTCAGGTGGTTCATTCTTCTGTGTCTCACTGGGGGGCGTGTCGTGCTCTGTTTCTCCTGTCCCGGGAGGTTGGCCTTTGGGCCGAGTCGACTCTCTTGTCTCTGGCGGCGGTCTATCTTCCGGGGCGGTGGACTGGGCCTGCGGATTCTTTGTGCGGGGTGTTCCCCTCCTCGGTGTCCCTCTGTCTGTCCCCGGATCTGTTCGGTCTGATTGTCCTCAGGTTCCGCCTTCCTTGGCTGGATCTTTTTGCCTCGGGGGTTTCCGCCCTTCTTCCTCTGTTTTGCAGCATCGTTCCCTCTCCGTTGGCGTTGGCCACCGATGCTTTTTCGTTTACGTGGTCGGAGGGTCTGCTATTTGCCTTCCCTCCGTTTGCCTTCATTCCGCGGGTCCTCCGGTAGATTCGGTTGGCTCGGGCGGGGGTTCTCCTGGTGGTTCCCGAGTGGTCTCGGCTGTCTTGGTTCCCCCTTCTGCTGACCTTTTCTGTTTACCCTCGTTGGTGGTTTCCCCTGTCTCCCTCCCCCCTGCGGGCTCCTCTTCTCCAGCTTGACTCCCTGCGACGCCTCCGGTTGGGGGTTTTTGCCCTTGTGTGGTTGAGTTTGCTGGGTCTGGGTTGCTCGGTGGAGGTTGCCCACTGTCTCCGGCTTTCCCGGCGTCCTTCCACCTTGGACTCGTATGCCCGTCGCTGGAAGAGTTTCTCCACCTGGTGTCTTGGGAGGGGTCTCTCTTCTGCCTCCTGTGAAGCCGTGTGGGTGTTGGCCTTCTTGCGGGATGGTTTTGTCTTGGGGCTTGCGGTTTCTTCCCTGTGGGCGTAATGGGCTGCCATTCTTGCTTTTCGGGGTTCCTCTGTTTCCTCTGTCTCCCCGTTGATGGCTCGCCTTCTGTGGAGTTTCTTGCTTCACCGTCCTGTCTCTCGTTCTCCTGTGCCTCCTTGGGTTCTTCCCTTGGTTCGGCGGGCTTTGACGGGTCCTCCTTTCGAGCCTTTGGACTCCGTGGCCCTGAAGTTCCTTTCTGCTCAGGTTGTTTTCCTGGTGGCCATTACTTCTGGGTGCAGGGTTTGTGTGGTTGGGGCGCTGATGGCTTCTCCCCCCTTCTTGCGCTTTTGCAGTGATAAAGTAATTCTCCGTCCGAATCGGTTCTTTCTTCCGAAGGTGATGTCTTCTTTTCACTGTCTGGAGGATACTGTTCTCCCGGTGTTTTTTCCGGCTCCTGCCTCTCCTGAGGTGGTGCTCCTCCATTCGTTGGATGTGCTGAGGGCTCTCAGCGTCTACTTGGAGCGTACAGCTGGTTTCTGTAAAGTTGATTCCCTCTTTGTCAACTATGGCCTCTCGGGTCTGGGGCTTCGGCCTTCTTTGTCCGCCTTGTCTCGTTGGGTCCGGGGCGCTGTGGTTTCTGCTTACGATTCTGCCCACTGTCCTCTGCCTTCTTCTGTTCAGGGTCGGTCGACTCGGGGCGTGTCGTCCTCCTGGGCCATGTTCTAGGGGGCCTCGTTGAGGGACGTTTGCAATGCTGCCACGTGGGCTTCTCCCCATTCTTTGTTTACACATTTTCGTCTTCTGTTGGGGATGGCGGCCTCTGCTGCCTTTTGGGGCTAGTGTCCTTTCTGCGGTACATGATTTGTGGTCTGTACTGTTTTTCTGTTGATTAAAACTGGACCTGTTTTTTCTCAAACGGTTTGGTCTGTTTTTTTCTTACAATCACCGTGTGCTTGGGTATGGGCTCACTTGTAAGGAATGGGACGGGGAGACAGGACGAGGAGGTAATGCCCGGTTACTCACCGGTAATATCCATTACTCCGAGTCCTGGTCTCCCGTTCCATTCCTCAGCCCTTCCCTCCCTCCCTGGTTTGGGTTTTCTTTGGGTGATTGTCTGTTTTTCGTTCTGGTTTCTTTGGTATTCTCAGGATGTTTGGTTTCGGCACTTCCCCCTTTATCGTCACGTGATGATGACGTCATCCTGGGGGAAGTGCAAACAGCTCAGCTAGGCTAGGGATCTGTGGAGCAGACTAGCTGCTCACTTGTAAGGAATGGGACGGGGAGACCAGGACTCGGAGTAATGGATATTACCGGTGAGTAACCGGGCATTTGTATGTACATGCAACAGCTTGGTGTGCCATAGGGTAACTGGACCGCACAGTCTTTCAACAGCTGTTGCAAACTTGCTATGGTGTTATTCCATCACCGGAAAAATGCTTTACATGCCAAGCTGATTCAAAAGGGGGTGGTGATGGACAGAGTATCTGAATTAAGCAGAACACTCCTACCCAGTCAAAAGATCAGGGCTTGATCCATCACCGTTTTTTAGCTCACTGCACCATCCCAGTTCAGAACCTGGCTACATGCAAATTAGTCTGACCCTGGCCCAGTGCATCATGGGAACAGGGCAGACCAAACTACCAAGCCAATTCTTTACTGGAAAGGAAACAAGCTTCCGGGGACCGGTTCCTGGCATTACAGCCGTCTTCGGCCCGGCTTGCTTGAATCCTGATGGTGCAGTGAGCAAGGGACTCACATCTGAGCATACCCTTCCACACTTGTGGTGGCCAAAACATGCCAAGCTGGCACGCCATCTCCATCGCTTCGCTGAAGTTATCGACGCCATATCATCCCGCTGCGGCACTCTTATAAACATGTTCCCAGTAACAAGAATTTACTAAGAAAAAGGGTGCCCACTTTGCTCTCACACCTCAAGTAATAAAACAAATAAAAACATTCCTAAAGGAGAGTGTCTTTTTTATGCAACATGGAAACCTTTCGGTATTAAAGTGTTGGAATAAGAGGGCTACAGTACAAACTAGTTTAACAACGTCAGTATGATAAAACACCGAGTCAGCCTAGCCAGGGCTCAAACATGCCAACGTTACTAGAGGTAACGTGATGTACATAAAGCGTTTATAGTCTCCCAGGGCAAGGGAACTCAATTGAAATGACTTGGGAAGGATGATAAGCAGAAACAGACCTGCTGGGAGTTGAACTTGTGACCTGATAGTTGAAAACAAAGAGCTCAGCAGCGATCACCTAAATAACAAAGCAGGGGCACCCAGCAGATCAGCATGGAGGTAAAGGTATCTCTGTAGCAGGGGCATTCGCCTACTATTTCACCAGGTTAACTGCAACAATGCAAACAATCGTATACTATGACAAGATGTACGACTGCTTCCCAAACTTCAGATACATTTGTGCAAATTCTTCACCACAGTCTACGCTTTTAGGCACACCAGGGTCCAGTAATAGCAGCCAGGGGCTCACCCGGTTCTAGTTGTGGCTGAAGAGGTCGGTATCTGACGCACAGACTAACAGCGAGCCTAAGCTGTGGTTAAAGTTTCTGAAATGCATCCTCGCAGCCTCCGATGGAGAGGGCGATCCGAAGACAGCGGCGAGTCCAAAGGTCCATGAGCAGCACTTTTTGCAAACTGAGCTTATAATGGAGGCGAGCTGACTCCTCCCAACAAGCATTTGCAATGCAATAGGTCTCGCATTAGGAAAGTGTGAGCTATTGGTCTTGTAAATGACAATTTTTGTATTTATGTGTTGGTTTTGAAAATAGTGAAATTAATAGCTTTGTCATTTTACAATGCCAATACTTTAAACTTTTGCAAATGTGACACCTATAGCATTTGTAAAGCAACATGTTTTGTATTTACGTCACTTAGATGTATTCATATTACAAATAACAATGGCTTTTAATTTTTTTAAATAATTAATACTTAAATAAAAGTTTTTGTAATTTATAATGGCAATATCTTAAACTTTTGTGAAGATTATGTTCAGTGTATTTTATTGGGACGAAAATCCAAGAACAGAAGTGAAATATTAACATCTTTTTGTGACATTTGTAATAAAGCTTGAAACATTGAGAGAACATATTTAAACCAGTTGTTCATTAGCTTTATTGTATAGTTAATAAAAACCATTACAAAATATAGATACGACAATGTGTTAAAAAAGCAGAAAACACCGCTGTGTGGAAATTAAAAGTTATTAAAATGAGAATGTCTTTCAAGTTTAAAAGTAAACATGTTTGTTGATTCAAGTCTTTGCCAGTGATCTTTGCTTTTTCTCAAAATTGGAAATAAATTTAACTGCTCATTTTTAACGAAAATACGACTGGGGAAACATGGCGGCCAGCTAGGTAGTCGGTCGCGAGTGCTCGGAAAGGAGGAGCGGCGTATTTGTTAAAACAAACAGCCTGTTATGCGTCCAACAAGTGGGTGCCCAGTTTTTGTACCTGATTCACGTTAGCGGCTTTTTCCGTGTGTTTTGGGATTCTTTTCCACTATCGTAAACGGCAAGCGGAGGGGAGTGAAAGGCGGTGGCAGCCGCAGGCAGTGTATGGCGGCGGGAGACGAGGAGTGATTACCCAGGCAGAGGGGAGGGGAGGAGGAGCCTGCAGCAGAATCACTGGAGGAGCAGGCTGCCGGTGGAGGAGAACACTGGGGGAGAGCGGCTGCCGAGTTGGGAAGAGGTAGGAAAGCAGCAGCTAGGCTACAGTATAGTGCGGGAGGGGCAATTGGTCGTGGACCTGGGGGCTTAAAGGGAGAAAATAAATTGGAGTTAGGAGAAGCCCCAGTGTTGCAGGCACATTTTAGCCCTAAAGTGAGTGCTTCTGGGGTGGGTGCTGAAAATACAGGCAGGGGGGGTAAGGAGAGGGGGGCACGATCAAAGGTCTCTCAAAACGTTTCTAGTGAGAGAAAAAAGGGCTCAGTACACACTAAGAAAGAGGAAAATAAGGAGGTTACAGGATACATTTTGAGGAGTACCAGACAGGGAGGGAAGGAAAAACAGCTTAATACACAGAATATCTGTAAAAAAAGATTTAGGCTCAAATTTTAGGAATAATAGTAAAAAGCACAGTAGGCAAAACAACAGAGCAGGGTTATTAGGTAAAAATTTATCAATAAACCCCTCTTTGAATGCATACTTTAAACCAATGCTAAAAACTCTAATATTATCAAAGGATTCTATCCCAGACAGCGGCAGATCGAATAAGAGTGGGTATTTGAAGGAAGGACAGACGAAGGGGGAGAGACTGGAAGTTGGTACTGGGTTGAAAACGTCCGGGGTAGAAAACAGCTTGACAGATTGGGCAGATCAACTAAGCCCGAATAGATATCAGGTCTTAGAGATGGAGGATGTAACCCAAGATAATCAAGATACAATTGATGTCGAGCGGGAGTCAGGACAGGAGGTTAGTGCTGCACCCACAAGTCTAGGGGAAAATGACTCCCCCTTGACAGAAGAGCCGGGCATTAGAGAGGAAGTGGAGGGTGAGGGAGGAGGTAGTGAGAGTTTATCTGAGGTTGAGAATTTGGATAGTACGGTTATTGCCCTTTTAAGAAAACTTGATTTGGATGTGCACAAGGGGTTTGAAGAGTCAAAGGCGAATCAGGAGGGGATCAGGGAGGTATGTGGAGTTTTGGAAGCTAAGTTTGATGATTTGAGCAAGCGTACAGAAGCTCTTGAATTAGAGGTTCAGGAGATTAGAGACAAGGTAGAGGAAAATAGCAAAGAATTGGAAGAAATTAGATCCAGGGAGAGGGCGCATGAAGATTGACTGGAAAGATTGGAGAATATGCAACGGAGGAACAATTTAAAAATTTTGAAACTGCCAGAAGGGAAAGAAGGTGAAAATATAAAGGGTTATATTGTCCATTTATTGAAAACAGAACTGCAGGTAGAAGAAACGGAGGAGGAGATCTCTCTGGATATTCAGAGGATACATAGAGATCCCTTTAGATTTAATCCAAATCGCTCAAAACCCAGAAGGATTTTGATAAACTTCCTGACATATAGTCTAAAGGAAAAACTTCTGGCCACTGCTTTAAAGAAAGGAGCCTTGATGGTAGATAACTCTAGAGTTGAGGTCAGGTCGGACCTGTCAGTGGTAACAGCAAACAGACAATGGGAGCTGGGCAAAAGGATCGAGCCATTAAGAAGTATGGGAGCTATTGTGCAATTGAAATTTCCGGCTTTTTTAAAAGTCATGTGGAAGAATAGAATGCATACTTTCAGGTTTGTCGAGGATGTTGATGCTTTTTTGGATCAATGTCAGGCCGGAAATGTGTAATTGAAAAAGGCTCTAGAAGAATGGGTATAGCACTGGACGCATAGAGGCTTATTATTTGTGCATAAGTAAGATTGTGAAAGAAAACGCCATACCTCCCATAACGGGTACTCGAAAGGCCTTGGTAGGGCCTTAGGAAGCTGGTTGGGTTTTCCAGGGAGGGGGGAATGGGGGTGAGGGGGAGGAAGGAGGGGGAGGAAGTTGGGGGAGGGGGTTGGGAAGGGGGGAGTAGGGAAGAAAAAGTTAAAAAATGTTCTCGTAAGCTATTTTCTCACCTGGGTGTTAGTGAGTTCCGAGGGGATATGTGATGATGGGGGGTAGTGTTGCGGAGCTGACCTTGACTTTGTGGAATGTGAATGGTTTAAGAGTAAAGTCTAGGAGGGACAGGATAATGAAGTACCTAAGGGATCTCTCAGTACATACTATGATTCTACAGGAGACTCATTTAACTGGGGAGGAGAGCAAGAAATATTTTGCATCGCAGCGATGGTTGAAGCATGTCTTTTATACTACACAATCAGCGGTAACAAAAGGGATTGCATTGTTGGTTAGACAGGGGGTAGACTGTATTATTGAGGGGGAGGTAGCTGACACTAAAGGAAGATGGCTGATTGTTACTATGAAAATTAGTGGCCTCGTATATAACATCATAGGATATTATGGTCCAAATCAGGACGATGTGGGGCCTTTGGATGAATTAATTAAAGAGATGATAGGTTTTACAGGTAATATTATTCTTGCTGGAGACTTTAACACGGTATTGGATCATAAATTGGATAGATCCTCAAACAGCAAGGCGCAGGTAAATAGCAAGATGTCAAACAGGGTGAAGGGGGTAATAGATCAGTTTGGTTTATGCGATGTGTGGAGACACAGGTCAGGTCAAACACCAGGCTATACCTATTACAATAAAAAATACCATCAGAGATCACGGATTGATTATATTTTAATAGATTTAAGATTGTTGGAGAGAGCGAAACAGATCTTTCACGTTGGGGTACACCTCTCAGACCATTCAGCAGTTACTTTAGTGGTTAAGATAGGGGTGTGCGGTTTGGGTTCGGTCTGGAGGCTGGATCGAACCGTATTGTATGACTCTGAGTTGATAATCTCAGGCAGGAAATAGATGGATTTGTAGAGCATAATGTGGGGTCAGCGGGAATTGATGTTGTTTGGGAGGCCTGTAAAGCTTTTCTCCGAGGGAGATTGGGAGCTTTGGCGCCTAGTAAAAGAAGAGCATACTTTAGCAGGGTAGAATCTTTGGAAAAGGAAGTTCGTCAAAAGGAGAGAGGGCTAGTGGAGGCAGTGAGCAGTGAGATTAAAGAAAAGATTGTTCAAGATTTGGAAGAATTAAAAAGAGAAATTGCTGTAGTGGTCTCTAATAGGGTTAGGGAAAAATATGAGGCTAGTCAATTAGTGCATTTTGAATATGGTGAAGCCACAAGTAAATTATTAGCTTGGAAAACTAGGAGTGAGCAGGTACGTAGCACAATTAAAGAAGTAAAAGATGGTGAACTAGGACAATTTGTTACTGACACAAAGGATATTGCAGAGGCATTCTATAGATATTTTGAAGAGGTGTATAGGGAGGATCTTGCTCCGGCTAAACAGGCAATAGATAGTTGGGTAAAGTTTTCAAAACCATTGACGGAAGAGCTTCAGGAATTATTAGATCAAGAGATAACGTTGGGAGAAGTAGAGATGGCTATCAGAAGTGTGAAGAAAGGGAAGGCTCCAGGACCAGACGGGCTTCCTGCCGAGGTCTACAAGGCAGTGGCAGGGAGCGTGGCACCCCTATTAATGAAACTTTTTAATGATATCTTTTTAGGTGATGCGGTCCTCCCAGTGTCATGGAATGAGGCAAACATTATTGTTATTCCTAAACCCGGGATATCACCGAAATATATGGACTCCTATTGGCCGATTTCGTTGTTAAACAGCAATTATAAGTTGTTTGCCAAGATCTTGGCAGATAGGTTGGCTAGAGTTGTCCCACATCTAATACATAAAGATCAGAAGGGGTTTATTAAAGGGAGGTATCTAAAGGAGTTAACGTTTTCCCTTATATGCAGTATAGATGCAGCAGCTACATATAACCTTCCCTTGGCGGTGGTTGCCCTGGACGCCGCCAAGGCATTTGATCGTGTTAACTGGGTGTATTTGAAAGAGTTAATAGCTCATATACAGATGGGGGTCAATTTTGGCTCGGTATTGACACGGCTATATCAGTCACCCACTTCGAGGGTTTTAGTAAACGGGAATTTAACACCACCAACAAAAGTAATGAGGGGTACAAGGCAGGGATGCCCTTTATCTCCTCTCTTGTTCGACCTTTATATAGAACCTTTAGCGTGTCGAATAAGAGAGGCAGAGTTGATTCCTCCTTTTGAGTTTCAAGGTTGGGCCAGAAAGATTGGGCTATACGCGGACGATATAGTCATTTTTACCACTAAACTACATCAATCACTGAGTTGTATAGAAACTATAACGAAGGAATTTGGTGAGGTTTCTGGATATCTTTTAAATAGGGATAAAACTGAAATTATGTCCTGGAACTTAAATGCAGGAGTTACAGCATGTAAAACAGAGATAAGATATCTAGGGGTGCAAATAACACAGAACATTAAGGAACTTTCTAAAATAAATTTGGTTAAAGTAAGGAAAGAAATCTCCCAGGCCATGAGAGGTTGGGCGCATTTGCCATTAACGTTATACGGCCGAGTTAATTTGGTGAAAATGATGGTTCTACCCAAGTTAACTTTTCTTTTTGACTCTATTCCACTTATGTTTGAGAAGGAGGAGATTAGAAAGTTGCAAAGCGAGATTGGGTCTTTTATTTGGGCATCTAAAGGATCACGTTTATCTTGGAAAAAAATTAGGAGAAGACTTTTGAAAGGAGGTTTGGCAGCCCCGGACCTACAGATTTACTCTTGGGCTTTTTTGTTAAGGAACTGCAGAATGCTTTTGGGAACCCCAGGGAGTTCAGACATTGGCATACTACTCTCAGCACTGTTAAGAACGGAGAAGACTAATCAAAGTGCGTTTATGTACAAATTTGCCGACCCGAAATACTTCAAGAAAATAAGGTTAAAGGTTTTGAAAGATCTAGCTATGTTATGGTATAGAGTCAGGAGGGCAGCAAAGATACCGTACTTTAGTGCAATGGCACCAATTTGGGATACACCAGGAGCTCCGAGTTGGACTGATGATGCTCTGGCAACACCATTAAAAACAGTAGGACCTCAGAGATGGGGGGACCTGTTTTTAGAAGGGAGCTTAGCACCGTGGAGGTACTGTGAAAAGAAGTGGGGCCATAACTTCTCTAAATTTAAGTACCTCCAGATACAAAGCTGGGCTGTCAAAAAGGAAAATTTACTTGGGCACTACAATGTTTTTGAAGAGAAACTAGCTTTGGAGACCCCAATTAAAAAAGAGGTGGCGATGTGGTATTGGTCGATAGTGGACCTAGAAGATGGACCCTTTGTATTGCCGGAGACCCTGTGGGGAGAGTGCTTGCCGAGGATTGCGATAGAAGATATAGGGCAAGTATCTATGTTGATTCTATACAAGGTGGTTAAACCTGCGAACTTAAGGAGAAACCACTTGTTCACTCTCCACAGGACGTAATGGACTAAAAAAAAACTGGCGAAATTCAGAGACGGCGGTACAGTGAGGAGTTCCAAATGCAATAGCCCGAATGAAGACGATATACATATGTTTGCTACATGCCCAGAGATAGAAGACTTCTGGAAAGCAGAGAGTAAATGCTTGTCCACTGTAGTGGGCCAACAATTGGAGGTAAGCCCTGAACTTGTTATGACGGGAAAAGCAGATTTACAAGGTAAGGGCTATAACGATAAAGTGAAGTTGGTATTTTATGGTATCTTGGTTGCTCGAAGGGAGATATGGCTGGTCGGAATAAGAAGAGTTGCAAATTTTGGACTCCGTTCTTACAGTACTATGGGTGATGGTGGGGGGGACGAAGACTTAGATGAAATAAAGTCCTATGATTAAGCTTCTCTAGAATCTCGGTGGAAGTTTGTTGCAAGGAGGAAGGGCGAACGAGGGATATTTTACTCCTAAACATCACTACGCCCGCTATATGAGATAAATTAACCCCAGGGTGGATCCGCGACAGCATGGGGTGAGGAGAGGCGTATGAGGACAAAAAAAAAAATAATTAACTGCTCTGCAAATAAATTGTGGATCTACTGAGCATAAAATTTGTACAATCGCAGACCGGCAGGTGCGTATTCCATATTCCTTAAACTTGGCTTTTAACCAACTCCGACGTTCCTGAATCAGAGCCGGGCAAATACAAATCAGATGGATGAAATCTTGTCTTCCTGCGCCACATAGTTCACATTCCTCACATTCTTGGGGCTTCCACTTTGGTAGATCTGCACTTGTTGGGAAGCTACCCAACCTTAAATTGATGTATTTACGTTTGATGAATGGCGAGAATGCAAGGTCAAGGTAGGCTGCCGGTACAGGTTTTTTATAAGATTGAATTGTCACCCAGGCGTGGCTCCGTTGACGAAAAGTTAACTTATCGTTGAACAACGAATGCCTGTTGGCGGCCTTCTTTACCAACTGTTTGAAAGATTGTACTGGAAGCTTGGTTTCCCAGAGTGCAGCCATCTCAGTCGATTCTAAAGACAGTTTAAGGTACTTGGCATAGTGGGAGTTGGGACTCTTGTGTATTGTTTCCCACATAGCACGGTAGACCGCTATTTCCTGGTTCATCCAGACATCGTACCAAAATTTTATAGTCTCATACATTTTCATCAGCACCTGGGATTGCAAACCAAGTTCGAGTCTTACTTGTGCGGGTGATGCATTGCTTGGTAGCGCAAATACACGCTTGTAGATTTTCATTTGTACTTTGTCCAGGAGTTGTGCACTCTTGCCATGATGTAATACACTCCCATAAGCTATTGTTGGGAGTAACTTAGCTTTCATTACTGTTAGCAGGGGAGAGACCAGAGGGCCTTTAAGTTTTGTCGCTAGGCTGCTAAAAGTATGCAATAGGACGGTGCCCTTCTTTTCCATGCTATTAAAATGCGTAGAGAAATTAAGGCGCTTGTCCAATTGTATCCCGAGATACTTATAACTTTCCACCACTTCCAATTTAACATTGTCTATTGTGAAAGTTGGCGATGCTTTGTGGCGTCGAGTTATAACCATGGTTTTTGTTTTCGTGCTGTTTATTTCTAGCAAGTTCTGTTTAGTATATCGGGTCAATTCCTGTAGTAGGCGTTGCAAGCCTGTTCTCGTCTGGCTTAATAAAACCACATCGTCAGCATAGGATAGATGTGATACACGAAGATTACCTAGCCGCGGTGGGTGTGCATTAGTCTGGTCAAGGCTTACTGTCAAGTCGGCCATAAATAAATTAAAGAGATGGGGGGCCAACACACAGCCTTGCTTAAGTCCATCAACGGTGCTGATCTTCCGGGTTAACCGCTGTCCATTGTCGATCTTTACCTGCATCCAGGTGTTAGTATACAGGTCGATGATCGGAGTTAAGATTGAGTCTGGCAGGCCCTGCTGCTTCAGTTTGGCCCATAGTAGTTTCCTGCTAACACGACCGAAGGCCGCCTTAAAGTCAATAAATCAAGTGTAAAGTTCCTGATGGTTTTGTAAACTTTTTTCAGCAATCAAGCACAGTGCCATAGCGTTTGCCATTGTACCTGTTCCGCATCGAAATCCTGTCTGATTTAACGGGATTTTCTTGTTTATGTCCGACCAATGTGCTAGATCAGCTAGCACCAGGGATGCGTAGTATTTTGCTTCTGCATCGATCAAGGCTATTAAGCGATAGTTAGTTGGAATCTTCCGGTCTCCACTTTTATAGATGGGATTGATAATAACACCCCTCCAGCTTTCCGGGACTCGGCCTGAGTTGCTTATTGACCGAAACAGAAGATTGAATTTACAGGCCCAGAACTTGGGGTCCTCTTTGTAGATTGCCTGCGGGATGCCATTCGGCCCTGGCGCACTATCTTGCTTACTTTTCTTAATTATCTGTAGTATTCAACAGTCGTCATCTGTCCACATTGATTGACCCATGCCTTCCTGTTGGTTGATCGTGTTGTTGGTGCTAAAATCAACCATGTTTTCCAGGTCTGTTATACTAGATGTTTCACTTGCAGTTATTGCGGTTGAGGTCTGGTGTGCCGATGATTTAATCGAAAAGGTGTCGACAACATGTTGGGCCCAAAGATTTTCAGTGATGATGTCATACTTATAGGTTGTACTATTATGTTCATTGAGTTGACTTGCATCCAAAAAAGCCCTGGAGTCAGTTTTTTTTATATTATGCAACAATTTAGTCCAGAAGTTGTTGTCTCGGTTTCTTTTTTCCATCCAAACCAATTTCTTGTATAATTTCCTTGTTGTTCGAACTTCTTGCCAGATACTTGGGTTTATCCTTTGACCTTGTGCTCGTCTTGTGAGCTTCTTCAGATGTTTCTTCATAGAGAGTATAGTTTTTGTGAATTTGGAATCAGTGTTAGGAGAGGTCTTCCTTTTAATGTTGATACTGGTCCTCAGTAGTTTTTCCAGAAAGTCAGACCAAGTTTCTGAGCACAGGTCCTTCTCTTCAATTGACTTTTTAAATAGCTTCTTAGTGTCCTGCGCTATTTGGGGTAGTGTAATACTAGTCCACCTTAACCTCTTCAGGTTAATTGTTGAAATTAAGCCTGCTATTTCTGGTGCCTTTACGTACCTAGAAGAGGTCAGGTTCATCTCAATGTGTTGCCTTGAGTGGTCACTGTCTAATGAGCAAATTATTTGAAATTTTTTAATTAGACTCAACAGAGGTAGTGTTACTAAAGTGTAATCCAGGATGGAGCTTACATTGGGGCCTATATAGGTGGTAGAGGGGGGTTTATCATGGGTGGCTCTTCCATTTATTACACGTAGTCCAAGACGTTTAAGGTCCCTCATCAACTGCCTACCCACTTTGTCAGTCTTTTTAACCGATGGAATCTCTTGATGTTCAACCTCCCACAGTTCGTTTGCTACAGAGATGTCATTCTCATCTTCTGGATGGTGCAAGAGGTTAGTGTTGAAGTCGCCCGTAACAATGATCTCCCAACTAGGCTGATCAAGGCGGGTGTTGGTTACCACATTAACAACACGTTGAAAGAGTTCTTTTTTAGCAGAATTTTTTGGGTGGGCATATATGTTA
Organism: Lissotriton helveticus; assembly: GCF_964261635.1. Taxonomy (NCBI): domain Eukaryota; kingdom Metazoa; phylum Chordata; class Amphibia; order Caudata; family Salamandridae; genus Lissotriton; species Lissotriton helveticus. The sequence goes on along the minus strand of NC_136068.1, from coordinate 1,037,495,632 downwards.
ATTAGGATGATAGTTCTCGTTTCGCCTTTTATTACGCTTTCCAATTTAATGATTTGCATATCTGGTGCCGATAGGGCCATTTGCGAGGCGGTGATCTTCAGTGCAGTAGACATGTATACCGAGAGTCCCCCCCTTGCGCGCCCATAGCGATGAGGACGCGTCGCACTTTTATGAAAGGATAGTCTGCCTGGCACTACAATTGGCTCCGTTGACCACGTTTCCTGCAGTGCTATGATGTCGTATACATCCCAGGTAGCTGTCTTTCTACTAATATTTAAGATGTTTTTTGCTCCTGCGATATTCCAGGAGAGCAATTTTATTAGGTTTCCTTTGATCACGCCCGCCTGGCAGTGGGTTCAGTTACCGTTACTACCCAGTATCCGTCTCAGGTAATTGTTATTGAGAGATTCAGCCCCCCTAGCACCTTGAAGTACTGACTGTGTGGTTCGACTTTTGTAATCATCTCTTTTCCCGCACCTTCTTAATAAGGGCGACGGATAGCCCTTTTTTTTTTCATCTTTCAGAGTAATTTCCCACTCTTCAAATTTAACTGTTTCAGTAAGTATGCTTTTAACTATTCCTACGTTCCTCCAGATTGCGAGCGTGCCTTCCTTGGCCACGTTGTCCTCTAAAGTGATGAATTCAATTGATAATAAATCAGCAGATGTTAGGTGGCTTAGGCTTGGGATTGCAGATGTCAGTTGGAGAATATTCCCTCGATTTAAAAAGTCTTGTGAGCCTTGGGGCTCGTAATTGGGGATAAAAAGTATCTTTCCCGTTGTTACTGTTTGCATCTCCGTAGCTTGGTCACTGATAGTCTGTGTTTTTTCATTTGATAAGGGTTTCGTTGACTTGTAATTTTCATTGTCCTTTGCATTAGTATGCAGATATTTAACTATTTGATTATATGCATCGTTCTGAGTTTGCGTGAATGACATACTGGCCGTGGTTTTTACTTCCCGGCCTGTTCGTTTTGGGCCGACCTGTTCTGGGTGAAGCCGACTAACTGCTGCGGCAATCTCGGAGCAAGGTCCTGGATTAGCACTTGGGATGGAAACTAGAAATGGGGGCGCTTTTTGATTTTCGCATGCACCTTTAACATCAATCCAATGGGGTCCATGAATCCTTGGATCGTGCTTGTTGCATTGTTCGATCCCATTTATGGGGTACTTTTTTTCCTCATGAGAAGTACACCTTTTTTGACGAGAGATGAACTTGTTTTTTTGCAGCTCACACTCCAAGTTTTCGTTAATATCGTGCCCTACTTCATGCTGACGCTGGGGATGTATGACGTTACAACGCATACTTTTACATCGCATGCCTTTACAATGCGGTATTTACAACGAATACCATTACAACGCATAGTGCTTTTAGGCGCTGGATAGTGATTTATTTAATTTACTATTCCAACTCCAGTCCCCGTGGATAGTAGGGAAGGTGTTGGATAGTATATTAAATACATTCCCTATCCTAGAGCGCCCCCCAGCGCAATGCGTTGTAATGGTTTGCGTTGTAAAAGTTGCGTCGTAAAGGCACTGCGTGGTAAAAGTTGCGTTGTAAGTGATGTTTCCCGACGCTGGTTGTCTGTGCTGCGATTAGAGATGGATCCCAAAGGAATTTGCTTTTCAGGCGTTGTAACATTTTGCCACCCTGTTGTTTTTTTTTGGCATATTTCGGGGCTTTTTATTAATGCTACATCAGCCATAGCTGAAACACTTGAGATCTCTGTTATCAAAAGTTTTGGGCATCAACGTCAGGCTCCTTTGAATCTATTAGTGCATTGGTATCCACATCCTGATTTGTTCCACTGGATATCTCGATTATTTGCCGGTAGGGTTCATGTTGCTGAAGATTGAATATATGGGAGGGATTAAAGCTGTAGCCTCACTCGCCTCTGCGGGGAGAATAGGGGATTTAGTCTTAGCTTTTTTCTTTACATTGTTGGGTGGATTTTTTCGTGTTCTCCCAGACCTCATCCCCTTTTTCTTCTTCTTTTTTTCTTTCCCCGGTAAGAGGCTGCTTAGGTGGCTTAGGTGGCTTAGGGAGTGATTGTCAGTGTTGGACAACGTTGGAGCGTGTAAGGCCGGGCTGAATACCGAGTATCAAGGAATGCCGAGCTATACTGGGTGGGGTGAGGCTAGGTGGGGCAGACACCCTCTTACCTTTGCCCTTGCCTTTAACTTTTCCCCAGCTGTCAGGCTCACCCTGGCCACAGGTACCACAGCTGCCAGTCCACCGATCACTCTGGTCACCTGGTCACCATCCACCGCACAGCTCAGCTCTCTGCTACTTTTTCTCCAGTCGCCTGGTGCTGCTACAGCCGGGGGCCACGGGGGTCACAAACGTCACTTTCCACCCCAGCCTCTGGCTCCTGGCTCCTGACTCCTGACTCCCAAACACAGGCTGTATCTTGCTCTTGACGTCGGTGCCTAGCACAGGCACAACTCAGACAACTCTTGCACAGCTCGTGGATAGTCTTGTCTTGTCTCGGCCTGTATCGGCGCCGCTTGTGTCACCCAGCTCCCGCCCGGGACCAGGGTAGCCTCCACTAGGACCTTTCCGTATCTTGACAGCGTCTTTGCACCGCGCGAGGCAGGGCGGGGCAGTACAGGCTGCTGTGTTCCACCTGATTATGTGGTGGCCGTGTCTCGGTGTCTCGGCGTCTCGGGGCCGACTCAAAGGGGCTGTGGTCTGGGACTCCGGCGCTCTGTGCGCTGATGAGCTGATGCCTCCAGCACCTATGACGCCTCCGGTCCCCCCCCGAGGTGAATCTCTGCTCCGCTGTTTCGGAACGCCGCAACGCCACCACCCGCCTCGCCGCGTTCCACTCACTAAGTCTCTGACTCTCCGGTTCTCTGGACTGTAGCGACCACTGGCGTCCAAACAGGAATTGCCTCTGTGTGAGTGTGTAGCTGCTTTGTGAGGCTCTATGGGGTGTTTGTGAGGCCGGGGGGTGTCCCGGGGCCATGGGAGCTGAATTACCCCAGGCCCAGCTGGTTCCACTGGGCTCCGCCGCTCCTCGCAGCCTCCCACAGCCTCCCGCGATCGCCCCCAGTTTACCAAGAGCAGGGCGTCACGTCGAGGTGCCTCCCGCCTCTCACCTTCGGCTTTCTCTCTGCTTTCCTCGCCTTTCGCGGCGCCCCCACAACAGCGGTGGCGGCAGCAGTGGTGGCAGTAGTAGTAGTGATAGCAGAGAAGATGCCGCTTTTCCCAACTTTGCTGACACCGCTGGCTCTGCTCTGCTCCGCGTCGACTCTGCTGCTGCTGCCGACCGGCTGGATGGCTCTGCTCCGCTTTGCTCCGCGCTGCTCTGTGGCAAGACTGCAGAACTGCAAAACCCGGACTGGAGAAACACCTTCAGATATTTGAACCATAGATAGATAGATAGAGTGAGGGCGATTGATAGAGTCAGGATGATAGATAGATAGATAGATAGATAGATAGATAGATAGATAGATAGATAGATAGATAGATAGATAGATAGATAGATAGATAGATAGATAGATAGATAGATAGATAGAGTGAGGGCGATAGATAGAGTGAGGGCGGCAGATAGATAGAGTGAGGGCAATAGATAGATAGAGTGAGGGCGATAGATAGATGTGTGTGGTTGTGTGTGTGGTTGTGTGTGGTTGTATGTGTGTGTGGTTGTGTGTGTGGTTGTGTGTGGTTGGGTGTGTGGTTGGGTGTGGTTGGGTGTGTGGTTGTGTGTGTGGTTGTGTGTGGTTGTGTGTGTGGTTGTGTGTGGTTGTATGTGTGGCTGGTTGTGGTTGTGTGTGTGGTTGGGTGTGGTTGTGAGTGTGTGTGGTTGGGTGTGTGGTTGTGTGTGTGGTTGTGTGTGGGGTTGTGTGTGGTTGTGTGTGGGGTTGTGGTTGTGTGTGGGTGTGTGTGGTTGTGTGTGTGTGGTGTGTGGCTGTGTGTGGTTGTGTGTGTGTTGTGTTTGTGGTTGTGTGTGTGGTTGTGTGTGTAGTTGCGTGTGTGGTTGTGTGTGTGGTTGTATGTGTGGTTGTGTGTGTGGTTGTGTGTGGTTGTGTGGTTGTGTGTGTGGTTGTGTGTGTGGGTGTGTGTCACTGTGTGTGTGGGTGTGTGTGGGTGTGTGGGTGTGGTTGTGTGTGTGGTTGTGTGTGTGGGTGTGGTTGTGAGTGTGTGTGGTTGGGTGTGTGGTTGTGTGTTTGTGGTTGTATGTGTGGTTGTGTGTGGGGTTGTGGTTGTGTGTGGGTGTGTGTGGTTGTATGTGGTGTGTGGCTGTGTGTGGTTGTGTGTGTGTTGTGTTTGTGGTTGTGTGTGTGGTTGTGTGTGTGGCTGCGTGTGTGGTTGTGTGTGTGGTTGTATGTGTGGTTGTGTGTGTGATTGTGTGTGGTTGTGTTGTTGTGTGTATGGTTGTGTGTGTGGGTGTGTGTGGTTGTGTGTGTGGTTGGGTGTGGTTGTGTGTGTGTGGTTGTGTGTGTGGTTGTGTGTGAGATTGTGTGTGTGGTGTGGTTGTGTGTGTTTGTGTGGTTGTGTGTGTGTGTGTGGTTGTATGTGTGTGTGCGTGGTTGTATGTGTGTGTGCGGTTAGAGAAGGATTTATGTGGAAGAAAGCAGCAGATCAGCACAGCAGAAGAGAACAGGGAGTTAAAGAAGGAGGCGGGTGGAAGAGAGCAGCAGATCAGCACAGGAGAAGAGAACAGGGAGTTAGAGGAAGAGGTGGGTGGAAGAGAACAACAGATCAGCACGGGAGAAGAAAACAGGGAGTTAGAGAAGGAGGCATTGGCAGGGAACAGCAGATCAGCACGGGAGAAGAGAACAGGGAGTTGGAGAAGGGGGCGGGGTGGAAGAGAGCAGCAGATCAGCACAGCAGAAGAGAACAGGGAGTTCAAGAAGGAGGTGGGGTGGAAGAGAGCAGCAGAATAGCACAGGAGAAGAGAACAGGGAGTTAGAGAAGGAGGTGAGGTGGAAGAGAGCAGCAGATCAGCAGAAGAGAACAGGGAGTTAAAGAAGGAGGCGGGGTGGAAGAGATCAGCAGATCAGCAGAGGGAGAAATGAAGAGAACAGGGAGTTAAAGAAGGAGGTGGGGTGGAAGAGAGCAGCAGAACAGCACAGGAGAAGAGAACAGGGAGGAAGTGAAGGAGGCGGGTGGAAGAGAGCAGCAGATCAACTCTGGAGAAGAGAAGAGAACAGGGAGTTAGAGAAGGAGGTGGGTGGAAGAGAGCAGCATAACAGCACAGCAGAAGAGAACATGGAGTTAAAGAAGGAGCCGGGTGGAAGAGAGCAGCAGATCAGCACAGGAGACTAGAACAGGGAGTTAAAGTAGGAGGTGGGGTGGAAGAGAGCAGCAGATCAGCACAGGAGAAGAGAACAGGGAGTTAAAAAGGAGGCGGGTGGAAGAGAACAGCAGATCGGCACAGGAGAAGAGAACAGGGAGTAAAAGAAGGAGGCGGGTGGAAGAGAACAGCAGATCGGCACAGGAGAAGAGAACAGGGAGTTAGAGAAGGAGGTGGGTGGAAGAGAGGAACAGATCAGCACAGCAGAAGAGAACAGGGAGTTCAAGAAGGAGGTGTGGTGGAAGAGAGCAGCAGATTAGCACAGGAGAAGAGAACAGGGAGTTAGAGAAGGTGGAAGAGCGCAGCAGATCAGCAGAAGAGAACAGGGAGGTAGTGAAGGAGGCAGGTGGAAGAGAGCAGCAGATCAGCTCTGGAGAAGAGAAGAGAACAGGGAGTTAGAGAAGGAGGTGGGTGGAAGAGAGCAGCATAACAGCACAGCAGACGAGAACATGGATTTAAAGAAGGAGCCAGGTGGAAGAGATCAGCAGATCAGCACAGGAGAAGAGAACAGGGAGTTAAAGAAGGAAGCGGGTGGAAGAGAACAGCAGATCAGCACAGGAGAAAAGAACAGGGAGTTAAAGAAGGAGGCGGGGTGGAAGAGAGCAGTAGATCAGCACAGCAGAAGAGAACAGGGAGTTAAATAAGGAAGCAGGTGGAAGAGAACAGCAGATCAGCACAGGAGAAAAGAACAGGGAGTTAAAGAAGGAGGCGGGGTGGAAGAAAGCAGCAGATCAGCACAGCAGAAGGGAACAGGGAGTTCATGAAGGAGGTGGGGTGGAAGAGAGCAGCAGATTAGCACAGGAGAAGATAACAGGGAGTTAGAGAAGGAGGTGAGGTGGAAGAGAGCAGCAGATCAGCAGAAGAGAACAGGGAGTTAAAGAAGGAGGCGGGGTGGAAGAGAGCAGCAGATCGCCACAGCAGAAGAGAACAGGGAGTTAAAGAAGGAGGTGGGGTGGAAGAGAGCAGCAGAACAGCACTGTTGGACCCGGCCTCATGGCGTGGTCCTACCCCTCCCGCATGGCGGGCCCAGGACGACATCGGCCCTCCACCCAGCATCGGGCAGCCCTTTTGCCCGACACTGCACGCCCCAACACCGCGGGTCCGGCCCCCATCCCGGACCCCCACTACCGACCTGGCTCCATCATGGGCCCCTCACGACCTAAGCACGAGGCCGCGCCCGACTCCATCTTGGGCCCACCACGTCACGACCACGTGGCCTCGGCCCCGGCCCAGGCCCCAGCGAAGCCCAGACATCGAGGCACCAAGATCCACCCAGGTGGTCGAGTGGCCACTCGACAGATCCAGGAGAAAAGGGAGTTTCGATGGCCCTCCAGCCGCCCCCTGATGCCTAGTATCGATCACCCTCCGGCCTCCCTGGGCGCTGGCTCCACCCCCCTGCTGGGTGTCTGGACACCATCATCCCGGCTCCTCTGACCCCCAGGCGCGAGGGTCCGGACATCAAAGGACTCCAGTCCTATATCTGGGCCAGCCCCGGAGTAGGACGTCAGTTGTATCCTGGACTGGAAGCCCTGCTGACGCTGTCACGGCCGACACCAGAAGAATTCATTGCCTGTAACCTGAAGAGACCCTGAGAGCCTGCTGGCGCTGCCGCGGGCCACCTTTGCTGAACCATCTTGAGAGCCTGCTGGTGCTGCCGCGGCTGAACCATCTTGAGAGCCTGCTGGCGCTGCCGCAGCTGAACCATCTTGAGAGCCTGCTGGCGCTGCCGCGGCTGAACCATCTTGAGAGCCTGCTGGCGCTGCTGCGGCTGAACCATCTTGAGAGCCTGCTGGCGCTGCCGCGGCTGAACCATCTTGAGAGCCTGCTGGCACTGCCGCGGCTGAACCATCTTGAGAGCCTGCTGGCGCTGCCGCGGCCTCCTCTCCGTTAAGACCACCTGTCGAGTCCTGCTGGCGCTGCCGCGGCTCGACCTCTCGGAACCCCCGGCTCGAGGATTGAGAGCTGTGCGCAGGGTATCCCTTCCTGCATCCGTACCGAGACTGTCCCGCTACCCTGTCCCTTTTACGAGACTCTACAGATCCCTCGATCTGCCTGTATATACCGCTGAGACCCAGCAACCTTTATTCTTGATAAAGCCTAAGAACTTAAACTCTTGTGTGTTGTCCGTTTGTAGTGTTGTGGTTACCCTGCTGTACGATCCTAGGAGAGGACCCTCACCCAGGAGGCCTCTCGATAACGCTCGGCTACTTCTCGACGGAGGGGTGGACCTAGGGGTGGTCAGTCAGACCTCTTCTGCCTCCCCCAGGATCGCCTTTCTAACATTGGTGGCAGCGGTGGGATCCGAGCTGACGCAGATCGTACGGAGGGTGGTTCACTCACTAACGAGAAAAACACACTACGACCATGACTACGCAAGAGACAAGACCGACTACGGAATTCCAGAAAGAAAAAATGGAAGATTACAGTCACAAAGAATTAAAACAATTCTGCAAAGACCTGGGCATCGCTACCACTGGGCTAAGCACCAACGAAGACTTTAAATCAGCCCTACAAGCATGGGTGGACACCGATGATACACCACTCCAGAATGAAGACAACCCGGGCCCGAGCGGACGCCCGGAGACCGACACGACCCCAGCGGGGGAGAGACCCGTCAATTCCCGGCACGAGCCCCCACGAAGACGCCCGAGAGCGGGAGAGGAACCGGCTCCACGAGTTGGAGCTCGCCCGTCTCCGGTTGGATGGAGAACTACAGCTGGCGGAAAGTAAAATCGCACTCGAGCAACTACGGCTAGAAGGAGACCTGGAGGAGAAGCGAAGACAAAGAGACCTCGAAGAAAAGAGACTTGTGCTCGAGCATGAGCGCGGTCTAAAAGAACTAGAACTCAAGGCCAAAACGAACGATGCCAACGCCTCCGGGGGCAAAACCTCGCCCCCGCCCTTGGACACAAAGGTGCACATACCCAAGGATGTCGTCAAGGAATACTACAAGAACGACGACATCCAACAGTGGTTCAAAGCCTACGAGGTCGCCATGACCGCACATTGAGTACCCCTCAAGGACTGGGGCGCCGGCCTCTGGGGGAAGTTCGTCAACGAGGGGAGAGACGCCCTGCTAGAGCTCCCCGACGCCGAGATGACCTCGTACGAGCACATGAAAACCGCTCTCCTCACTCGCTATGGACTCACCCCCGAGATGTACCGGCAGCGTTTCCGAGACTGTAAAAAAATCCCCGGTACCACTTGGGTGGAATACGTGAACTTTTACAGCCGAGCCTTCGAGGGGTGGATCAAAGGCAGCGAGGTCACCACCTACCAGCAGTTGGTCGACCTCATTATATGGGAACACCTGTCCATCAACTGCTTCATCGAACTCCGGCAGCACCTCCTCGACAGCAAACTGACTGAGCCCCGAAAACTCGCTGTCGAGGCGGATAGATGGGTAAGCACCCGAGTTCCCCGGAGTCCGATGGGAGACTACGGCCGGGGATCCCCGGGGAACCACCGACCACGAGGCGGCGGAGGAGGCCAGAGCAGGGGCCGAGACACCCCCACGGGGTCCTCCCCTACCTCCACTTCACCAGCCCTGAGCCGAGGAGGGGTTCCCCTAGCCCGACCCGGGCCCCGCCCGAATGTGACGTGCCACAGATGCCAGCGACAGGGCCACTACGCGAACGACCCCCTCTGCCCGATGAACCAGCGACCCGGCACCACCGGTCCTCCCAACCGCCAAATCGCGGCCGCCGCCCTGGGGGAAGAAAGAGGCGAGGAAGACGACAACGACCCCGAACAGGCCGAGTGGGAGCCCGCCGCCATGATCTTGGCATGCCTGGGTGATCGAGACATGGTCCCCCAAGACCCGATCCCAGGCAACACCCAGAAATATCGCCAATGGGTCACCATCAAAGGCCGCCGGGCCGAAGCCCTCCGAGACACTGGAGCCAGCGTAACAGCGGTCCGACGCCACTTGGTGACCCCAGAGCAAATTCTCCCCAATATCATGTGCCCGGTGCGGATGGCGGACAACTCCGAGAGTTTGTGCCAGCTGGCCCGCATCCCCTTCGAATGGGGAGGGGTATCGGGTATGCTGAAGGTGACCGTCCGGGACGATGCCCCCGTGGACTGCCTCCTCGGGAACGACCTGGAAAGTTCCCCCTGGGCCAGCGTCGAGCGGAGAGAGCATCTGGGGATGCTAGGCCTTCCAGAATGGGTCTGTGCGACCACCCGCTCCATGTCCGCCCGAGCCTTCGCCCCACCGGAGGATGCTCCGACCGAGGAACCAGAGTGGCCCGCACCGCCACCGCCCGCCGTCCCCGAGGACGCCGACCCTGAACCTGGCCCCCAGGGGCCCAACCATGAAGACCTCACCGAGCTCGGCCACCTTCCCGAACTAGCTCAATGGCGCCAGGAAGGTGGCCCCACCCGCGAACAATTCCGGCAGGAACAGAAAACCTGTCCCTCCCTCGAGGGAATCCGACAACAAGCAGCTACTCAAGCCGCGGGAGACCCCTCAGGGTCCCACTGCATCTATTGGGACCACTACCTTCTCTACAGCGAGCAGAAGGTTGCCAAACTGGGGGCCAGCCGAGTACTGGTCGTTCCCCTCCGTTTCAGAGACTTCCTCTTGAACTTGGCACACGACGTGCCCCTCGCCGGGCACCTGGGGCAGGATAAAACTTACAGCCGCCTGGTGACCCATTTCTACTGGCCGAGGATGCGCAACGATGTGCACAACCACTGCCGATCGTGTCCGACGTGTCAAGCCAGCGGGAAGAGCGGGGGAAAGGTCAAGGCCCCACTCCAGCCCTTTCCTGTGGTCACCACCCCCTTCGAGAGAGTGGGGATCGACATTGTGGGACCCTTGGACCCCCGCACCTCTCAGGGGCACCGCTTCATCCTCGTTCTGGTGGACCATGCCACCCGCTATCCTGAGGCCACCCCGCTCCGAACCATCACGGCCCCGGTAGTAGGCCGAGCCCTGATGGGGATCTTCTCCAGAGTCGGCTTCCCCCGAGAAGTCGTGAGTGATCGGGGTACAAACTTTATCTCCAAGCATATGCGATCCCTGTGGCAACAGTGCGGGGTCACATATAAGTTCACCACCCCGTATCACCCCCAAGGAAATGGACTTGTAGAACGGTTTAACCGAACGCTGAAGGGGATGATCAAGGGCTTAGACGAGCCACTACGACGCAGATGGGACGTCCTGCTGCCCTGCCTCCTGTTTGCGTATCGAGAGGTACCCCAGAAGTCCCTGGGGTTCAGCCCCTTCGAGCTATTGTATGGGCACCCGGTCCGAGGCCCCCTCAGCCTGGTCAAAGAAGGCTGGGAGACGGCTGTCCGAAGTGCCCCACCCGATGTCTACCAGTACCTCCTGACACTCCGCAACCAGACTCGGAAGTTCCGGGAACTTGCCGAGGCCAACCTCGAGGCAAGTCAGGAGGAGATGAAACGCTGGTATGACCAGAACGCCTCATCCATCGAATTCGAGCCGGGCCAGCAAGTCTGGGTCATGTCCCCGGTTGAACCTTGCGCCCTCCAGGACAAATGGACGGGGCCCTTCAAAATGGTGGAGCGCAAGAGCCCCGTCACTTACCTGGTGGACCTGGAATCCCCCCGGAACCCCCTCCGGGTTCTGCACGCTACCCGGCTCAAGCCGCACTTCGCCCGCACTGAACTAAGTCTGCTGCTAGCGACCGATGACGGAGCTGAAGACGACTCCGAACCCGTACCAGACCTCATGAGCATCACCAAGAAAGACGGCTCCATCGAAGGGGTCACGCTCTCCTCGACCCTGACCCCAGACGAGCACCAAGACTGCCGGGAGCTGCTAGGGCAGTTTGCAGACCTCTTTTCCCTCACCCCTGGAGTCACCCGGTGGTGTGTCCACGATGTGGACACCGGAGACAACCCGCCTGTAAGACACCGAGCTTTCCGAGTGGCCGACCGCGTTCAGGCCTGTATTCAATCCGAAGTGGCCAAGATGCTAGCTCTGGGGGTAGTCAAGCCCTCCGACAGTCCCTGGGCCAGTCCTGTTGTCTTGCTCCCTAAAGCCACTGTCCCTGGCACACCCCCGGAGCTCCGGTTCTGTGTTGACTACCGGGGGCTGAATGCCGTCACCCGGACCGACGCCCATCCCATTCCCCGGGCGGATGAACTGATCGATCGCCTGGGGGCCGCCAAATATCTCAGCATCTTCGACCTCACAGCTAGGTATTGGCAGATCGGCCTCACCCCTGGAGCACAAGAGCGATCGGCCTTCTCGACCCCTGATGGCCACTACCACTTCAAAGTGATGCCCTTCGGCATGAAAAACGCCCTGGCCACCTTCCAGAGACTTGTGAACCGGGTACTGGCCGGACTAGAAGAATTCAGTGCCGCCTATCTAGACGACATTGCAGTGTACAGCCGCCACTGGGGTGAGCACCTGACCCACCTCCGAGAGGTCCTGTCGGCCCTCCGACGGGCCGGACTAACAATAAAGGCCAGCAAGTGCCAGATCGGCCAAGGGTCCGTGACGTATCTGGGACACCAAGTGGGGAGCGGCCTGGTGGCTCCCCTCCAGCCAAAGATTGACGTCATCCGGGCCTGGGAGCCCCCGATCACCCAAACAGCCGTCCGAGCCTTCCTGGGGCTCACAGGATACTATCGGCGCTTCATAAAAGACTATGGAAGCATTGTGGGGCCCCTCACAGAACTGACCTCCAAGAGGCTACCCCAGAAGGTGAGCTGGACCCCAGAGTGCCAAACAGCCTTCGAGGCTCTAAAGACTGCCATGTGCACCGCCCCTGTGCTCCAAGCCCCCGACTACAGCCGAGAGTTTGTGGTCCAAACCAACGCTTCGGAGCACGGCATTGGGGCGGTCCTCTCACAAGTGAACCCTGAGGGGATCGACCTTCCCGTTGCCTTCATCAGCCGGCGGCTGCTGGCCAGAGAACAGCGCTGGAGCACCATCGAGAGGGAAGCCTTCGCCGTTGTGTGGGCACTAAAGAAGCTCCGGCCCTACCTCTTCGGCACCCACTTCCGGGTCCACACCGACCACCGGCCCCTGCGGTGGTTGATGCAGATGCGGGGAGAAAACCCGAAACTGTTGCGATGGTCCATCTCCCTGCAAGGGATGGACTTCACTGTGGAGCATCGCCCCGGCAACGACCACGCCAATGCTGACGGCCTGTCCCGATTCTTCCGCCTCGGCGAGGAGAATCCCCAAGAAGATGGGTGACTCTCCCCTGCCTTCAGCTGGGGGGGACGCGTGTTGGACCCGGCCTCATGGCGTGGTCCTACCCCTCCCGCATGGCGGGCCCAGGACGACATCGGCCCTCCACCCAGCATCAGGCAGCCTTTTGCCCGACACTGCACGCCCCAACACCGCGGGTCCGGCCCCCATCCCGTACCCCCACTACCGACCTGGCTCCATCATGGGCCCCTCACGACCTAAGCACGAGGCCGCGCCCGACTCCATCTTGGGCCCACCACGTCACGACCACGTGGCCTCGGCCCCGGCCCAGGCCCCAGCGAAGCCCAGACATCGAGGCACCAAGATCCACCCAGGTGGTCGAGTGGCCACTCGACAGATCCAGGAGAAAAGGGAGTTTCGATGGCCCTCCAGCCGTCCCCGGATGCCTAGTATCGATCACCCTCCGGCCTCCCTGGGCGCTGGCTCCACCCCCCTGCTGGGTGTCTGGACACCATCATCCCGGCTCCTCTGACCCCCAGGCGCGAGGGTCCGGACATCAAAGGACTCCAGTCCTATATCTGGGCCAGCCCCGGAGTAGGACGTCAGTGGTATCCTGGACTGGAAGCCATGCTGACGCTGTCACGGCCGACACCAGAAGAACTCATTGCCTGTAACCTGAAGAGACCCTGAGAGCCTGCTGGCGCTGCCGCGGCCCACCTTTGCTGAACCATCTTGAGAGCCTGCTGGTGCTGCCGCGGCTGAACCATCTTGAGAGCCTGCTGGCGCTGCCGCGGCTGAACCATCTTGAGAGCCTGCTGGCGCTGCCGCGGCTGAACCATCTTGAGAGCCTGCTGGCGCTGCCGCGGCTGAACCATCTTGAGAGCCTGATGGCGCTGCCGCGGCTGAACCATTTTGAGAGCCTGCTGGCACTGCCGCAGCTGAACCATCTTGAGAGCCTGCTGGCGCTGCCGCGGCCTCCTCTCCGTTAAGACCACCTGTCGAGTCCTGCTGGCGATGCCGCGGCTCGACCTCTCGGAACCCCCGGCTCGAGGATTGAGAGCTGTGCGCAGGGTATCCCTTCCTGCATCCGTACCGAGACTGTCCCGCTACCCTGTCCCTTTTACGAGACTCTACAGATCCCTCGATCTGCCTGTATATACCGCTGAGACCCAGCAACCTTTATTCTTGATAAAGCCTAAGAACTTAACCTCTTGTGTGGTGTCCGTTTGTAGTGTTGTGGTTACCCTGCTGTACGATCCTAGGAGAGGACCCTCACCCAGGAGGCCTCTCGATAACGCTCGGCTACTTCTCGACGGAGGGGTGGACCTAGGGGTGGTCAGTCAGACCTCTTCTGCCTCCCCCAGGATCACCTTTCCAACAAGCACGGGAGAAGAGAACAGGGAGGTAGTGAAGGAGGCGGGTGGAAGAGAGCAGCAGATCAGCTCTGGAGAAGAGAAGAGAACAGGGAGTTAGAGAAGGAGGTGGGTGGAAGAGAGCAGCATAACATCACAGCAGAAGAGAACATGGAGTTAAAGAAGGAGCCGGGTGGAAGAGAGCAGCAGATCAGCACAGGAGAATAGAACAGGGAGTTAAAGTAGGAGGTGGGGTGGAAGAGAGCAGCAGATCAGCACAGGAGAAGAGAACAGGGAGTTAAAAAGTAGGCGGGGTGGAAGAGAACAGCAGATCGGCACAGGAGAAGAGAACAGGGAGTTAAAGAAGGAGGCGGGTGGAAGAGAACAGCAGATTGGCACAGGAGAAGAGAACAGGGAGTTAGAGAAGGAGGTGGGTGGAAGAGAGGAACAGATCAGCACAGCAGAAGAGAACAGGGAGTTAGAGAAGGAGGTGAGGTGGAAGAGAGCAGCAGATCAGCAGAAGAGAACAGGGAGGTAGTGAAGGAGGCAGGTGGAAGAGAGCAGCAGATCAGCTCTGGAGAAGAGAAGAGAACAGGGAGTTAGAGAAGGAGGTGGGTGGAAGAGAGCAGCATAACAGCACAGCAGAAGAGAAAATGGAGTTAAAGAAGGAGCCGGGTGGAAGAGATCAGCAGATCAGCACAGGAGAATAGAACAGGGAGTTAAAGTAGGAGGTGGGGTGGAAGAGAGCAGCAGATCAGCACAGGAGAAGAGAACAGGGAGTTAAAAAGGAGGCGGTGGAAGAGAACAGCAGATTGGCACAGGAGAAGAGAACAGGGAGTTATAGAAAGAGGCGAGTGGAAGAGAGCAGCAGATCAGCATGGGAGAACAGAACAGGGAGTTAAAGAAGGAGGTGGGTGGAAGAGAGCAGCAGATCAGCACAGGAGAAGAGAAGAGAACAGGGAGTTAAAGAAGGAGGTGGAGTGGAAGAGAGCAGCAGATCAGCACAGGAGAAGAGAACAGGGAGTTAAAGAAGGAAGCGGGTGGAAGAGAACACCAGATCAGCACAGGAGAAAAGAACAGGGAGTTAAAGAAGGAGGCGGGGTGGAAGAGAGCAGCAGATCAGCACAGCAGAAGAGAACAGGGAGTTAAAGAAGGAAGCGGGTGGAAGAGAACAGCAGATCAGCACAGGAGAAAAGAACAGGGAGTTAAAGAAGGAGGCGGGGTGGAAGAGAGCAGCAGATCAGCACAGCAGAAGAGAACAGGGAGTTCAAGAAGGAGGTGGGGTGGAAGAGAGCAGCAGATTAGCACAGGAGAAGAGACCAGGGAGTTAGAGAAGGAGGTGAGGTGGAAGAGAGCAGCAGATCAGCAGAAGAGAACAGGGAGTTAAAGAAGGAGGCGGGGTGGAAGAGATCAGCAGATCAGCAGAGGGAGAAAAGAAGAGAACAGGGAGTTAGAGAAGGAGGTGGGTGGAAGAGAGAAGCAGATCACCACAGCAGAAGAGAACAGGGAGTTAAAGAAGGAGGTGGGGTGGAAGAGAGCAGCAGAACAGCACGGGAGAAGAGAACAGGGAGGTAGTGAAGGAGGCGGGTGGAAGAGAGCAGCAGATCAGCCCTAGAGAAGAGAAGAGAACAGGGAGTTAGAGAAGGAGGTGGGTGGAAGAGAGCAGCATAACATCACAGCAGAAGAGAACATGGAGTTAAAGAAGGAGCCGGGTGGAAGAGAGCAGCAGATCAGCACAGGAGAATAGAACAGGGAGTTAAAGTAGGAGGTGGGGTGGAAGAGAGCAGCAGATCAACACAGGAGAAGAGAACAGGGAGTTAAAAAGTAGGTGGGGTGGAAGAGAACAGCAGATCGGCACAGGAGAAGAGAACGGGGAGTTAAAGAAGGAGGCGGGTGGAAGAGAACAGCAGATCGGCACAGGAGAAGAGAACAGGGAGTTAGAGAAAGAGGTGGGTGGAAGAGAGGAACAGATCAGCACAGCAGAAGAGAACAGGGAGTTCAAGAAGGAGGTGGGGTGGAAGTGAGCAGCAGATTAGCACAGGAGAAGAGAACAGGGAGTTAGAGAAGGAGGTGAGGTGGAAGAGAGCAGCAGATCAGCAGAAGAGAACAGGGAGGTAGTGAAGGAGGCAGGTGGAAGAGAGCAGCAGATCAGCTCTGGAGAAGAGAAGAGAACAGGGAGTTAAAGAAGGAGGTGGGCTGGAAGAGAGCAGCAGATCAGCACAGGAGAACAGAACAGGGAGTTAAAGAAGGAGGCGGGTGGAAGAGAACAGCAGATCAGCGTGGGTGAAAAGAACAGTGAGGGCGATAGAGTGAGGGCGATAGATAGAGTGCGGGCGATAGATAGAGTGAGGGCGATAGATAGAGTGAGGGGGATAGATAGAGTGAGGGCGATAGATATGTGTAAGGCCAGATTTTTTTTTAAGCCACGCCCTTAATTACATTGACCACGCCACTTTTAGAGACCCCCCCCAGTTCATCCCACTTAAAGCCTTGCTGAAAGGAGCACCCCAACCTGCAGTCTTTATCATATAAGCTCCGCAATAAATGTGGAAATGTGTGCACGTGAGCTCAAGCAAAGCCTGCGTGTTTACAACCAACATTAGAGTTTCAGAAAGACCACAAGACCAGCTCTTTCTGTGAGAATGTAGTGCTCCGATGTTAAATGAGAGAAGCTTTGCTGATTTACTGCTGATGAGGAGTTTGCTCGGATATTGTTTTTAGGTCTCGCCTGTCGATGCGCATGCGCATCGAGCTTGCGAGCCTATTGCGGCTTAAACAACCTTTAACTAACAAGCAAGGAATCGTGGCGATTCCTTGCAGTGCCCGTGACTTTTAAGCTCAATGCGCATGTGCATTGAGCTTAAAAGCGCGTGCACATCAGTTCCCTCAGCCGCAATCGCCGTCTGTTCCCTCAGCCGCATTCCTCCGACACCTTTTGAAGTGAAGCTTAGCTTCACTTCAAAGGCCCCGGCTTCTTCACACCCACATGCCGCTCTCCCCGCTCCGCCCCCTCCCCTGCCCGCCGTGTGCATTTCTCCTCCACCCCCTCCCCACAGCAATGCCCTCCGTCTTGTTTTTTTTATTTTAACTTTCAGCGCAAGGATCCCGCTTGTTCATCCATGCAACGCCACTCATCCATTTGCAAAACGGAAAATGTTAAACTCTTCTATTGCGAGACCTATTGCATTTTCAATGCTTGTTATATTTAGCTCTGCCATGACACCACATCTTCGCCATGCATAATCATCAGTCTCTTTCAAAGAAGCTGTCAAACAAATGGCACATCAAAGTGCTACCCTGTTTGTGAGTGCGTGTGTTTGTGAGTGCGTGTGTTTGTGAGTGCGTGTCTTTGTGAGTGCGTGTCTTTGCGAGTGCGTGTGTTTGCGAGTGCATGTGTTTGTGAGTGCGTGTGTAGCTGGAGCCCGTGATTGATTGAAATGGAGGGGGGAGGGAGAGCGGTGGGTGAAAGCAGAACCAGCGCACCGCTTTGAAGTCCCCATAAAGTCTTTCAACACGGATGCCAGCAGCGCCTAAGGATTGTTTGCTGCCTTAGTAGCTCATGAGCTTAGAATCCTCCAGGAATATGACAGATAAATAAAAATCCATCCAAAGAAACATATTGAAAGTGTCTTTCAGTTACCAGTGTATATTAGTGTTTAATAATTAACGGGGGAAGTGGGAAATGTACCTCTCGTATCGTCCTGTGGTTTGGCCAAACTCTTTAATTAATGGCCGGCTGTGTCAACATTGCGACAGACGTGGCTTCCATCTGGCGCCAAGGGTCACAAGCGTTGGTTCTTGGGAGGGGAATGAGGCCCTGTCAATTGCTCCCCTCCACGGCCATCCTTGTTGGGCAAAGGGAGGGGCGGAAGGCTGCAGCCAGAGGCCACCATCCTCGCAAACACACAATTGTGCAAGAAAGAACCGCTATCCCCACTAAAAGCCAAATGAATGTTGTGCCAAATGAATGTTGGGTAATCGTGCCATAGACGTGCAGTCAAATGCGCTCGCCATTCTCTTTGAAAGCGTCTATAGAGGAACACTCTATTAAGTAATGAGCTTTGCAAACTAAAAAGAGGGAAAGCCAGCGGCGGAAGGATGCAGCCAGAGGCCCCCATCCTCGCAAACACAATCGTGCAAGAAAGAACCGCTATCCCTACTAAAAGCCAAATGAATGCTGTGCCAAATGAATGTTCTCTAATCGTGCCATAGACGTGCAGTCAAATGCGCTCGCCACTCTCTTTGAAAGCGTTTATAGAGGAGCACTCTATTAAGTAATGAGCTTTGCAAACTAAAAACAAGCCATAGTTGCTGCTAATGTATCTTATGCAACTAACAACCATTGATAAAGCCAATAGTCCTGACTTGTAGGTATGATGTTACTTGTTGTACCATATATCTGGATGCAATGACAGAAACAGCAAAGTATGCTAAGGCCAGATTTTTTTTAAGCCACGCCCTTAATTACATTGACCACGCCACTTTGAGAGACCCACCAAGTTCATCCCACTTAAAGCCTTGCTGAAAGGAGCACCCCAACCTGCAACCCTTATTGTATAAGCTCTGCAATAAATGTGGAAATGTGTGCACGTGAGCTCAAGCAAAGCCTGCAGGTTTACAACCAACTTTAGAGTTTCAGAAAGACCACAAGACCAGCTCTTTCTGTGAGAATGTAGTGCTCCGATGTTAAATGGGAGAAGCTTTGCTGATTTACTGCTGATGAGGAGGTTACCTGGATATTGTTTGTATATTTAGCTCTGCCATGACACCACATCTCTGCCATGCATAATCATCAGTCTCTTCCAAAGAAGCTGTCAAACAAGTGGGACATCAAAGTGCTACCCTGTCTGTGAGTGCGTGTGTTTGTGCATGTGTGTGTTTGTGAGTGCATGTGTTTGTGAGTGCGTGTGTTTGTGAGTGCGTGTGTTAAGCATTTATAGAGGAACACTCTATTAAGTAATGAGCTTTTCAAACTTAAAAAACAAGCGGATTTTAGTGCGGCCCAAAATATACTCATGAAGCCCAATTTTAGAGGATAAACTTGTAATTCATGCTAATTATGACTTAACCAACAGTGTTGTTAGTTTTCAGG
The DNA here is from genome assembly GCF_964261635.1 of Lissotriton helveticus. Taxonomy (NCBI): domain Eukaryota; kingdom Metazoa; phylum Chordata; class Amphibia; order Caudata; family Salamandridae; genus Lissotriton; species Lissotriton helveticus. The sequence goes on along the minus strand of NC_136068.1, from coordinate 1,037,476,748 downwards.
TGCAATAAATACTGCACCAAAACCGGTCCATTCGTAATGAGGACCTTGTGCGTATACAATTTTATGTGTGTTCTATAAATAATTTGTTCGGACTAAAATTAATAAATGTTGGTAATCCAGACTGCTGAAGCATCATTTTCTACCCAAGTGAAACCATTTCGTGTCACTGAGCACGTGCTGGAATCGGGCTGAACTGAAAACCAACGAAAACAAGCGTGAAGCATATGGCGGGGAGCGGATTCCCTTCAAGTCTTTGCGGCTCGATGCTGTTTGGTGGGAGGGGAAGTAGGAGAGGTGGTAGTGATAGGGATGAAATCGCTAGCGGCCGCATGCTGGCAAATGGTGACAAATGGTGGTGCGCGATGTGCGGGGGAGCGGCAGCCTTTGAAGTCTGATGCCGAGGCACAGAAAAATGGTGGTGTGTTAGGTGGCTGGCGATGGTGTGCACGTGCATAGATCACATGAACTGTATGCGATCCACAGCTGTTTTGGTAGACTTTTCTTTTCCGCTTACTATAATTTTGCCGGAGCAATGCGCAAGCGCATTGGCTCAGGCGAGACCTTAACAGAGACCGAAACGAGCAACAACAAAAAAGCGTTAGGAGAGAGCATGTCGACAAAGCTATTTGGGAAAGTAGTGCTCGGAGGATGTAATTAAACTCTACCCAGTAACAACACACAACAGGGGAAGTCCACATGGGAGGTTACAAAATGAGACAAGGTGGTACTAAGGAGGGACTACTTAGACTATTGACCAATAAAAAGTCACAGTTTACAGTGGACAATGACACTAGCCAATGAAAAATATGGGCGGAGAGTGGGCAGAGCTTTAAATCCCTACCTGAATACAGCATGCCTTGCAGAGCAGCACATGCGCTGCCCTGGCTCGACCTAAAAACAAGCAGCTACATTCCCAAGGTTTTTCTCTTTCTTAAAGTGTAGTCAACTTATATCCTTTAAGGTGGCAATCATAGCTGACAAAAATGGTGGCAGTAAGCATTGGTGCATTCCATGACACATAAAGTTAAGATTATTTCATGTAATGCCAGCTGGGTTTTGAATAAACGTAAAAACCTCGCCACGTTGAGCTGGTTATCAACATTCAAGCCAGAAGTGATTTTTAAGTTCTTCATTCTGTAGAGATACTCTCATTCATTTTATGCATCGTTAAGGGCTGCCGTGAGGAGGTAGCAATTGTCCTGGCCAATATAATGAACTGGCAAATACGGGACATTATTAGGGATATTAAAGGGCGATGGCCGTGGATTAAGGCATCTGTCATGGACAATTTGTTAAATTTAATACATTATTATGGCACTATCAGTGATGATTTAGAGCCACTAGTACAATTACAAAATCTAGCAGTAGCTGCTGACGGCCCAATAATTTGGGGTGAGGGACTTTAATTTTATTCAGGATCTTGGTCCCAACACTTCCTATGCGGCAAAAAACAACTAAAGCCTCTTACGCTTAAAGCCCTAACTGCGTTATAGCATGATTTTTCTTTGATAGACCCATGGCATAGCAGTTTAAGCAATATGCCTTTTCACAACAATTCAACTCTCCCTCTCAAATAGATTTTTTTCTCATTGCTCTGTCGATTCAGTGCCAAGCAACTAGTGTCTAGGCCAATGCATTTTCTAATCATTCCAAAGCCTCAACACCATTTTCGCTAAATGGCAAGTAAAGAGACCGCCCCAGATGAAAATGTAATCCCGTTCTGATCTCGGATTCCATCTGGCTATAAAATACCAGATCTTTTATTAATGAGGACTTCAAGAATACCCGAGGCACTGCTGATGATGTAATGGTATGGGAGGCCTTCAACGCTGCCTTTCGGGCCATGTCATAGCCTACCAAACCCATAAAAACAAAGAGTACAATGCTCGTGTCCACTCGCTGCAAGCGGCAGTGGATAGTGCTGTAAATATAAACATGTCTTTAGGGAGTACACAGGTGAGAAAAGAGGAACTCGCCAGAGCCAAACAGGAGATCCGTGACTTCTTCTTATTTGAAGAGATCAATAGCCATCTAAAAGTAAAGCCAGCATATCGACAAATTTCTTGCATGGTCCACTAGGTTTAAAAAGAATAAACAGATAATATAAACAATTGGAAACTCAGATACCCATCTTTTAGTGGATGAAAGTAGCGAGATCGCCGAGGTCTTTGTTCAGCCCTAACACAACTTTTATGAGAAAATAGAGGATGTCCCTAGATTCAGATTAGAGTAGTTCTTTCAGACTCTTACACTGCCGCAAGTAACGAAAGAACAATCGGAGGTAGTCTTGGAGCAAATACAGGTTGCCGAGCCAATGTGTGCTCTTAAAAGTATGTCAAATGGTAAAGACGGCGGTAATGACGGTATCCCCATGGAAGTGCTTAAAATCTTTGCCAAGGAATTGCTACCTTTCTTAGTCAGTTTGTTTAATCCGGTTTGGGACCAGGAAGGTTAATCCCTAATCCTTTAAGGAATCAATAATTGACAGCTTCCTCAAAAAAGATAGGAGTGCAGCTAGTGTTAATTTTTATAGATCATTTAGTCTTTTAAATTGAGATTATAAATTATTTATGAACATTTGGACTTTACATATTTTCTCACTTGCCAACAGTTAATACATACGTGGTTTTTTACTAGGCAGGCAAATATCTGCGAAAACCTTTTTTTAAATTCAAGTAGTTGATTACTTTTCTTTTAACAAGGAAAAGGCTGCCACCTTAATGATGGACGCCGAAAAAGCATTTGACGTGGTCATTTGGGGTGCACTGTTTTTTATTCTTAGACAATTTGGCTTTCCTGAATTTTTTTTAACAATGCCATGCAGTCCTTATCAGGGTGCAGTGGCCAAAGTGTTGTCAACTCAAAAGATGCAGGCATGATCAAAATTATCGTCAGAGCTGCCCAATGTCCCCAGTACTGTTCACTAACTTCATTGAACCACTAGAAATCAGAATTCATAACAATGTAAGAATAATCCCACCATTAATCTGGATGTCCAAAATCAGGCTCTTTGCTAATGACATTATTTTCTACTTAAAACCTGATATGGCGAATATCCAGAGCATGTTGAATGTAATTACGGAATTCAGAGGGGTAGGGGGTACAAGGTAATTCAAACTACAATAGAGATTCTACTGTTCAATTCATCCCCATATGGATATCCCTCTAGAGCTTCGCCATCAATATTTACCTCAATGCTCCATTAGATATCTAGATATCGTTGGGTTGGGTGAATACAATGTCATGATATGTGCAGGCCCGACACCAGTAATATCAGTAAATGCATGTGAACGTATGCCATAGCCTATGCCTACATAACCTTGACTATGCCTGTCAATGCAATGCCAATATATACCGTAACTTATGCCCGCACAGCAGCGCCGACATCAGCAATAATGATTCCTATGTATGCCATAATCCATGATTATACGATAATATTATTGTTGCTAATAAGACCAATGCCAATGTATGTTCAGACAAGAACACACTTAACCTCGTTAATACCAGTATGAACAATATCGATGTACAGAATGACAACTGTATGCACAATGTTGATAATGTCAATAAAAATTATGCCAGTGGCTGCCATATTATTTTTAGGATTTCCGATGAACTCCCATCATTGCTGTCAGATTTACTCAAGGTGACCTGCCCTTCAACCCCGAGTCAGAGATATGTGGTCAAGCAGGTCCTGCAACCCATACCCATGCTTATCATGTAACAAATCACAGGTGAGGTTCCCCATAACTTATAGGCAAGCACACACTCAGGGAAAACCCTGATCAATCCCACAGATAGACAGTTACACCACAAACAAGTCCGAAGTAATTGGACACAATAAAACCCGTTTGGCCAAAGGCTCATGCTCCCCTTGGCCAAAGGCTCGCACTCACCAGAAATACTACAAAGCTAGATATCACATGTAGATAGGTACACTCAACCAATCAGGACACAACATGCACACCACACATAGTGATCACACGTTGCTCATACCAGACATCTGGACACATAACACACTGGCCCATATTACCTCTTCCCGAGGTCGAGAGACATCTGTGTCCTTATCAGATGCGCACATGTGATTTGTTATAATTTATGACTAAGATGCTCCTTTGGAATGTAGAGAACATATTTTGTACCATATGAATTGTATAAATTGACTGCCAAAACTTTGTACATCAAGAGATTTTGAGCAGACGCATTCTGCCCAGGCTCTCCCAGCTGCAGGGTTTAAATAAACCAGTTTGTTCCTGTTTTGCCAAATGCAACTTGTTGTTTCGTTTATCTAAGGTAAATTTGTATCTGAGCAACATTTTGATGAGCCAGCCAGGAGAGATTGGTTCATCAAGCCTGACTACTGTCGAAGGAAGGACCTCGGTCTGAACGGATTAATCTGCACAAAAAAGATCAGTGAGCAGGCGCCATCATTGACTGGAAGTTCAGCTGAATCAATGTGCCGGAGGTCCGTCCGTAGAAAGCCGTCATAGGGTAAGAGACTACATCTACGGGGAGACACTGCATTGTTTCCACTGCCGTTTGCCAGACCGGGCTTTACAGGAACAAGGGACTCGAAGACCCAGAGAGCTGTGGGGGCCGTCAGGAGACCGCCCCGCCCATCTCACCTGCACGGTGGTATTTTAGGAGACACCGACTTCCGCTGCGGGGACGTGCGCCGGGCGAAGCCCGGGCCAAGGGCGGGCCCGTTTGAGCTCGTTCGAGGCCGATTGAGGACGGGACGGGGCTACCCCTTTCACCTGCAATCTATTGAACAAGTCAAGGTCAGTTCAAAGATATTATGAGTGTATCTGTTGTTTGATCACTATAGGGACAGTTATATATTCTTTTCTAAGGAGTTATTGTCGTAACTAATCCTTGCAATGGCGACTTCCAATGGGGGAAGGGGAAGAAAGTCGAATCCAGGGGGGTCGTTTGTAGGAACTTTGGACCAATTTCTCATCAGGGCATCATCTATGTTGGCCCACCAAATTGATATTACTGAGAAAAGGCTATCTTTGGAACCCGATTTTGATAAACGTTTATCTCTGGGCTGTTTGGCGCAGGCACCATTGCCCAACAGGCAAGGACATGCTGATATCTCTGTCAGGGGGGCTGGTAGCGAGGGCCAAGATCAGGCCCAAATAGAAATCAGACCCCCGGTTTCCCCAGTTAGCATGGTTGTTGTATCCCCTCCCGAAAGCGCCATTGCTCAAAACCATGCTCCCGTGGGTTTGACGTGTATGAAATTGCAAACACGATCTGCTACCAGCTCAAAAACGGGTCCTGATGCCGTGGTAGTAGCCTCTAAAAGGAAGCGTGGGGCAGCTTCTACAAATAAGAGGAAAGCCAAAATTCCGAAATGCAATAATAGGGGTGATGGACAAAACCGAACACTGACAGCAAGCCCAGTTATCTATCAGCAGTCGGAACAAACATCGATGACCTCTCCAGTTACTAATGTCCCATGCCCTACGGAAACTGGAGAAGAGTTTTGGGCTAAAAGGGAAAACATCTTTACTAAGACTTGTCGTCCTTTGTATGATAGACTAAACGCTGTCGAGAGTAGATTGTTATGCCTAGAATGAATGCATCCAGTTGTGAGGGGGGAGGGTGATGCTTCTCGAGTAATTGATGTTAACGATATTATAGAGAGGCAGGAAGGGTGTGACAATGCCATCTGTAATCCTTCTGTGTTGCCCCTAATGAACAACTTAGTGGGCCAGATTTCCCAAAGTAGTCCGGTACTGGCTCAAGACGCGCAGCCCAGTGAGAGCACTGTAAACAACTACTTAGTGAGAAATAGAACCAATGGGTGTGAGGGGGGTAGAGGGGCACCTAGTTCCCATGTCCCAGCAATTAGAAGTAATTTTGGTTATCCCCTAGACACTGAATTAAAACGTCTAGATCTCCCCCCTGAGTCCGCCCCGTATGTAATAGTCCTAGCTGGGGTTCCAGTTTTGGACCGGGGGAAAAGGGAGGACTATGGGGAACTTAAGAATAAATGTACCCATTGGTTAAATCACAATAGACCACTACCGCCTCATGCATCTAGCGAAATTCTGTTTGCAGGACGTGTAGATTGGGTAGGGCCATGGGCGAAAAGCATATAGGGAGATTGTGTAGTCATCAACTTTAGGAATAGTAGGGTGGTGGACTACATTGCCAATTGGGTCCCGGTTCGTCCTGGATCGCAAATCCAATCTCTTCCCCTGACCTATTTCTACCCAATCTCCAATGGGGTTAGAGGGTCACAGTCCTGGGGTGGCTGTGATATTCTGGCCTCTAGGGTACAGGTTTCCCAAGATGCTTGGACAGGTAATAATAATAAGTGATGTCTGCCTATTTCAGGAGACATGAGCGTTGGGAGATATACAAAGGAGAGGGTTCTCCACTTTTAGCATACTGGCAACTATGAAGGGTAGGGGTAGACCCTCTGGGGGACTTAGCATTTGGGTAGGTACACACCTGGGGGCTCAGGCAGTACAGATACCCACTGACTCATTAGATGTACAGTGTGTCCTCCTTACACTCCCAGGAAACAGACAGATCGCTTTAATTAATATCTACACGCAACCAACCCCGAGTGGTAAGGAGTCTGAAACCATTGACCAACTCAGGCAGTTTATTTTAACACTTGATCCAGCAGTCAATTTAATAGTGGGTGGCGATTTTAATTGCCAGTTTGAGCCACTGACTGATGCAATCCAAGAGGGTTCTGAAGATGAGGATCAGCACTGGTTTATTCCGGAACCCCAGATTCCGGTAGTTAGGACTTGGACCCCGTTGGTGTTGCAAATCAATTCTCTCACTCGTCTGTCCTCTCTTAGAGCCTGTAATGGGAGGACAAATTCTGATAGACCAGGCCGAATGACATTCAATAGAGAGGGTCAAAATTCCATTCTTGATTACATTATGGTGGAACCTAGAATTTGGGGCATGGTCCTGGACTTCCAGATCTATCCCAGGAAAGACAGCGACCATAATCCCTTGGTTATGACATTGAAACCAGGGAGTCTGGGTTTGTTTAATCCAGACTCCGATTCAAATACAATAGAACCTCCACTGTTGTTAACTAATAACAGACGGCGGGTTAAATGGCCAAAGATACTAGGCTCTCCTAACAAACTTGCTGACTTATACCAAAGGGCCTTGCCATGCCTGAGTGGCATGGGCGAGGTGGAGGATATAGTATCACATTCGGGTTTGGGTGATGAGCCCCTGACTATACATCTGGGGTTCATCAGAAACTTTCTGATGTGTTCTATCCGGAAGGCAGTGTAAAGGTTAAACCAGCCCTAGCACATCCTTGGTATAATGCCAATTGTTAAAAAGTTAAAAAGGATCTGACCCTTGCGGTCAAGTTAAAGGATAAAACTAGGATCAAGTACCTTCGGCACTTGTACAAGCAGGTCATTCAGAAGGAAAGGAAAGAGTGGGAGGCAGACAACTGGGAAGATCTTAGATCTGCACTAAAGTCCAAAGACTTTAAATCCTTCTGGACGATTGTCAGTTGCGGGAGTAGGGCGGGCAATTTGGCAAATGAACCAAATATAGCTGCACCCGTATGGGAATCACATTTTGGGACCCTGTATGCTTCATTAAGCAGCAATGGCCCCGAAATCTCTCTCCTATGCCTCCCCCACGAGTATCGACTGGATGGGGCATGGGAGATTGGAGGTGGAAGCTGCTATTTTGAAATTAGCTCCTAACAAGGCCCCCGGTCTTGACAGGCTACCGGGGGATTTATTTTGGTCCGAACCGAAAATATGAGCCCCTTATCTATGTGTCCTTTTTAATGCCATATTAAATGGTATGTATCCTCCGGACACTTGACGTGGCGCCGAAATAGTTCCCATCTACAAAAAAGGCTACCCCCTCAAGCTGTCTAATTACAGGCCTATCCGCCTCATAGATGTAACTCAAAAATTGATGGGATGGATTATCTTAGATAGAATACAGAGTTGGATGGAGGAAAATGAGATTCTATCTCCTTTCCAGGCCGGTTTTAGGCAGGGTACATCAACCACGGACCAGTTATTTAGACTCCAGGTCTTATATTGGAAAACTGTGATTGTAGAGGGTGGCAGCCTCTACATGATCTTTGTTGACCTGCGGTCAGCATTTGACATGGTACCTAGGGACAAACTGTGGAGGGTACTTCATGAACTGCCCGGGTATCTTCTTAATGTTTTAATAGGGCTCCATAGTGGCACCTATGCCCAAGTAAGGTGTGGGAAGCATGGCGAACTGTCAGCCTGCTTCCCGGTGAATCAAGGGGTGCGCCAGGGGTGTGTGCTGGCACCTACCTTGTTTTGCCTCTACATAAATGGATTAGTTGCCCATCTTCTTGGAGCCATCAATATAGATGCCCCGAGGTTAGTTACTGGACGGGTGCCCGCTCTGATGTTCGCGGACGACACTTTGTTGTTGTCCAAGACTTCAACTGGCGTCCAACGTACCTTGGATGGCTTTGCTGACTACTGTGTATCTAGGGGATTGGAGATAAACCTAGACAAAACTAAGTTTATGATCTTCAACACCCCAAGGCAGACGCGCCCGAACCCCATTCTGGGTGGAACCCCATTGGAGAGAGTAAAGACCTTTGAATATCTGGGTATTACTCTGGGAGAACACCTGGAATGGGATTCGCAGCTGGCAAAAGCTGCACTCAAGTTAACAAAAGTGGTGGGGGGGGGGGATCCAGAAGCTGCACAGAGAGTCTGAGTTCAAGCTTGCGGCTCCAGTTATTGAAATGTATAATGTATAGGCTAGACTAGCAGCACTATATGGGGCAGAACTTTGGGGTTACCAGAAATCACCCGAAATATTTAAAGTAGAACACGCTTTCTTGAGGAACATATTGGGTCTTCCCGTGAGCACCCCGCTTGTACCGTTACTCATGGATCTAGGGCTACTCCCTATTGAGGAGGTTATGACATTACGCCCTTTAACGTATTGGAAAAGATTGTGGTCTGTGCCGGAACTCGATTGTTACAAAAATGAATATAGGGAGATTTGGGATCTACTGAAAAGTAAGAATATCCGGTGGCTGACCCATATAAAGTCAATCAGCTGTAGGATAGGTCTATCGGAGCTCTGGGAAACCCCGGATGTAGTTTGCCCAGAGCTAACTAAAGCTGATTTGGTACGCCACTACAGGAATTTCAATCTAGCATCCCTTCATGCGAGTTCTGAGGGGGGCAGGCTGACCACTGAGTTCCTTCAAGTTAAAATAGAATATAAAAAGGAAGAATTCCTAGATCTGATATATCCTGCATTAGCTAGGAAATTGTATTTGCAATTGAGATTGGGTACTCTTCCACTTAGAGTGTTCACCAGTAAATGGGATAGAAACAAGAGTAAGGAGTGCCATGCCTATGAATTCCACCTGGAAAATGAAATTCATGTTTTCTTCTTTTGTCCAGCGTATCAGGTTGCACACAAGCACTGGGTGATTGCAATTTGCAGAAATCTAGGTTTCCGACAGTGCGCACAAGCACTTAGAGTGTTAAAGTATGATACGCATCCCCCCATTGTCTTTGCCGTCTCACGTTTCCTGACTGCTATGTGGCATAGATGCAGGAAGCTGATCAATGCAGCCAGTGTTTAGCATGAGTTCTCCCTTTTAAATCTTATGTGAATGTTCGATTCGGAATTCTATGTTTAATTAGGTCTTAAGTACTGTATTTCCAGCTGTAAACTTGTATATTCTACGTATTTTAATGAAGTTATATTTATTATTTTAATTGATGTATGTATGTATTTTATGAACTTTTATGGCCCGCTGTGGCCGAAATAAAGTAATCGAACCAACAACTACATCTGATCCTTAGTCCCAACTTATGGCAAACTAGGACAAGCACATAGATGGCTTTTTTGTTTTTCCCCTATTCAGCACACTAGAAGAAAGCAAATGCAGCTACCTGACCTTGGGCATGAAGCACAAGGTACGCCTCGTCCCCGGGCGTTAGCAAGGGATAGCCTGGCTTTGGGCTTGGAACAGAGTTCGCCTAGTCCCCGGGTGCCAGCAAGGGATAGCTTGGACCACTGGGCTTGGTGGCAAGTTGGTGGCAGAAAGTCACCACATGGGGAAGAGGTTCCCAGGTCCTGCCAGCCCGGGCCCCATCGACCCGACTCAGACTGGTACCAAGCCCCCTCAGGGCTCGACCCATTATCCACTACCTTTTCAGTCTGAACAAGCACCCCACTGGGTGGCTACACTCCACTCGTGCAGGCCTATGGCACAGAGGAAGCACCAGGAAGCAAGGTCGAGGCCAACGCATTGCCTAGTAAAACAGCACCTAGCACCGAGAGAAAGAGACAACCCAGGTGGGAGGTAGAGGAAAGGTGATAATTAAGGATAGAAAGAGTGAGAGCTCTTGACTGGGAAGCCCAGCAGAGAGGGGAAACAATGTTCCCTCCCTCAGAGGAAACAGCAGCGTTGCCTCGGGTCTCATGTAGGGAGGAGCCTAGGGATGAGTCGGAAGGAGGCTCCTATCAGAATCGCACACATCGCTGGGCTGTCGGCGTAGGCGAGGGGCAGACCAGGAAATAAGCAATCAGGAGAGCCTGATAGGGACACAGTTGAGATGTAGAAAGTGTAACATGGCACCTTTAAGCATGCAGGAGTAGAGCAATGATGAAAGCATATTCCGCTACCCCCAATATCACTGGTCAAACAGAGTGACTCCTAGTGAAATAATGTCCATAGAAGAGGACGAGATCTTTGTGTGGCCTTTTTGCCATCTGCAGTTCTGCTGAACTGAAAGGAATGGCCAACAGTATGATCACCCTTCGCCAAGGACATGGCCTCTACAGAGAATTGCATTTGGCAAGGAAGGGGTGATTCGAAATTTAACTACCCCTAAATGCAGGAATGCCCGAGTTGTTGGGAGCTCTATTTGGCCCTTATGGGGTGGTAGGGAAGACGGTGGCAGAGTCTCCCCGACCCGCTGTTCGCCAGCAAGCTGCTCCAGAGTGCCAGAAATAATTAAAGTACTGATGCTTGGGGCTGCTTGAAACCAGGAATCGCTTTTTTAAGCTTTTTAAAATTATCGCCGCATTTGCAACATTTGCATTATTTTAATTTAAATTGCCGCTTACAGTGCTGGTGGTCTTCCCGCTTCGGCCGTAGTATTTCCTGGAGCCTTGGGGGACAACAGGGGCCCACTTTTGTATAGGGAAGGCTGTGCTCGATAATACAGCCTGGCTGCCCCGGTCCGACTCAGCACTTAGAGCCGTTGAGCGGAGGGCGGACAGGTAAGAGCCAGTTACTTCCGCTTGGAGCTGCGGTTAGCGCACTAGTCTTCCATGACAAAGGACTATTTAGCCCTTCCATCAGTCTGAGCTCGCAGCGGTCGCACGCAGGGGTGCGCCTAAGAGCGCGCCTAAGAGAAGCCGAAGAGAAGCCCGTCTGCGCCCGTCCGCGACCGGACGGGGCCAGGGGCCATGGGCTTTACACCTAAGAATCTGGACCCTGCTGGGCGTCATACCATCTGTTACTCAGCCCAGTTATTGAAAGAGTTACAACCAGCCCTTCCAGCAGGCTGTATGCGAGACACATGGCCGTGTCTCGAAGGTCCCTTTTCCTGTATTAGCTGTCGCCATCAGGCTTCCCTTACTTACCCCCCCACTGGTAGCTGCACTATGATACCCAAAGGGTCTTACCCTCAAGAACCTTCCACCAAGTACCCTACCTGTAGCAACATCGTAGTAAACCCAATACAATCTGGGCTAAAAAGTCTCCTTTTAAATATTCGTTCCTTACCCAAACACTACCAGGAACTCTGGGACCTTGTTAACACTGTTACACCCGATATTTGTTTTCTTACGGAGACTTCGTTGAAGCCCCACACGGTGGCGGCCATCATGCTGGGGGTTCCAACTGGATATAAGGTTCTCAAATTAGATCGCCCCATCAAAACAGGTGGCGGTATTGCTGTCATATATAGAGAAGGCTTGAAGGTCTCTCTACTTGATCAGAGATGCTGCCCTTTGATGGAGGTCATGATCTTTAAGATCAGTTCCACATCTAAAATCCATTGGAAGGGAGCATTAGTTTATCGTCCTCCGGGGCCGAGTGTGAATTTCTCGCTCACTCTAATGGAATTACTAGCCCCATATTTTAAAGCCAAGGAAGACTTTATCTTACTCAGCGATTTTAATATTCACATAGATCTCCATAATCATCCAGACACAGTATCCCTGCTCTCCGATCTTTCCACATTAGGACTAGTAATTCGGAACAGTGGTCCAACACATACAGGTGGCACACCCTGGACTTAATTTTTTGCAACTGCCCTAAGATAAAATGTGATTCACCAATCCCGGTAAGCTGGTCTGACCATTATATGGTCGAATTTACACTCTTAGGCCTTCACTTGCCACGCCACGAGTCTCTCCCAGCAGTCTGGCGACGACAGTGGCATAAGGTAACTCGAGATGGGCTACAGAGGGTATGGAATGAACCTATTATTCTTGAGAATGACGATGTCGAGAGTGGTCTTACTAAGTTCAACAGGGCCCTCCTAGAGGCGGTGGATTCACTGGCGCCTCCGAAACTCCATAAACAGTACCCAAGATCTAAACAGGAAGTATGGTACTCGGAAGAGCTGAGAGTGGAGAAGCAGGGGTGTGGAAAGCTCGAAAAAACCTGGAGGAAGTTACACACACCCCTTAGCAGGAAGTTGTACTCAGAGGCTCTGGCCATTTATCATAAAAATATAAAATCGGCCAGGAAGAACAGTCTCGCCTTACAATTGGCTGAAGCTGGCAACTCCACCAGAGAACTTTACAAAATTCTTCAATCTTTTGTAAAACCTGTGGCCTGTGAAAGTCCTGATGATTTCTCTCAAACTCTCTGCGATGACATCAATATATGAGAAAATCACAAAGGCCGCAAATCCCAGGAGTGATGTTGATTACCCCGTCCTCCGGACACCTAAATGTGGAAGCACCTTGTTTTCTGCATTTCCGGAAGTCAGCTTATCTGATGTTGTCTCCCTGTATAGCCAAATCAAGACAGGGTCTCCAACAGATATTATCCCTGCTAAAATGGTTGCTCCATTAGGTAAATTGCTCTCCACCGGCATTCAAATGGTGATTAACCTCTCCCTTAAAGAAGGGCAAGTGCCCAGTGATTGGAAAAAGGGGATAGTGAACCCTATTCGGAAGAACGCGGCGCTGCCATGGTCGGACTTTTCCAATCTCCGCCCGATCTCTCTCCTACCCTACCTTAGTAAGATGGCCGAGAAGCACGTGAACACACATGTGTCTAATTTCATCGAGGCAGCGGGCGGTCTGGACCACTCGCAATCTGGGTTCAGACCTAACCACAGCACCGAATCAGCCCTCTTCTCCGTGACCGATACCATCAGGATGGCACAGGATAGAGGAGGTTCTATGATTCTGGTGCTGTTGGATCTGTCCGCTGCCTTCGACACGGTGTCACACGAAATTCTTATCGGTCGTCTGAAAAGGGTAGGGATAGGCGGATCGCCCTGTCATTGCTGGAGAGTTTTCTCTCTGGCCGCTCACAAACTGTCCGATTGGGCTCCCATTCTTCAATCTCTTGGGAGCTCACCAAGGGGGTTCCTCAGGGCTCATGCCTAAGCCCTACACTTTTCAATGTGTATGTGGCCCCCTTGGCCGACATTGTGAGAGAATATGGGTTCACGCCCATATCGTATGCTGACGACACCCAGCTTTTATTTCCTTTCTAGACCCTGACGCCAGCAGTTAAACACACTTTTGCTGCGGGTATGAGAGCTGTAGCTGATTGGATGACCTCCAATTACCTACAATGTAATGTGGGCAAGACGGAGGTCATGCTTTTCGGAGAAGCCTCTCTCCTCTGGTCACCTGACTGGTGGCCCCTGGAATTAGGGCCTGCTCCCTGCCCCAAACAGGTAGTAAAAAATCTTGGTGTACGCCTTGATCAGTCACTGCTTTTAAAAGATCACGTAACTCAGGTAACGGGATCTTGTTTTAGGGTCATTGGGCTCCTGAGGCATGTATTTCCGTACCTAGCAGATAGTTACAGGAAAACACTGGTTCAAACGCTCGTGATCAGCAGGCTAGATTACTGCAACGGGCTTCTTCTTTCTGCCAACGAGGAACAACTTGGCAGATTACAGGTAGCCCAGAATACGGCAGCCAGACTGGTCCTTAATGTCCCAGTGGACACTAGGGAAGGTGTTGGATAGAAAATTAAACTTATTCCCTATCCTAGAGCGCCCCCCAGCGCAATGCGTTGTAATGGTTTGCGTTGTAATGCCAGCGTTGTAATGGTATTGCGTGGTAAAAATGCGTGGTAAAGGTTGTATACCATTCGCCAGCGGGTTAAGTTCAAAATTTGTTGCGTAATTCATAAATGCCTATTTGGTACTGGTCCAAAATACCTAACCGAAAAATGTAAACTCTACGAGCCAGGTCGCTCTCTGCGCTCGAGGAACCAACTGCTGCTCCAAGTCCCGCGGATTAAAAGGGAAAGGCAGGGTGGTCGAGCACTCTCTTATAGGGGTCCCACTCTCTGGCACACCTTACCCCTTACCCTGAGACAAAACTCCAATCTAGGAGCCTTCAGGAAATTCTTAAAGACACACCTGTTCCTGACTATCTAAACCCTGCATCTTTCTTGTTTGTTTACTGGTCTCTGGTTTTTGGTCTATGGTAAGAACACAAGCGCGGAGATACCCTTTCGGGGGTCGAATTCCTGCGCTATATAAGCAAATAAATAAATAAACTAGAAGAGCGTTTCCCATGCTAATGCCTATAGCGCTATAGGTATATAGCAAATTCTGCAAAAAACAGAGGGCTTTTTCCCGCTACATATTTTCTGTTCAATTGTTTGAATGCGGTTGGGACATGAGATTCCTTACCAAATCAATGAAAGAGACAGCTCTGACGAAGCCCAACATATGAATTGTTTGTAACCGCATGGAAGCAGTGCAATGTTATCGGCATTACTTAATTCGGAATGGGGATCCGCAGCCAAATTTCTGCCCATTAAAACTGGGTCCATATGCTATTCCCTATTCCAGGCAGAAAAACAGGGGATAGCTGGATTTACATGCAAGGCTACCAACAGGAAATGGCAATTCCCCCCACACAGTATCTCTGCATCCACTCATAAGTAGCGAGGAGTGGAACCCACTGGTAAACTTTGCCTCGCTAGTAGAATTTTTTTGCCAAACTGCGCCCTTTAAGCTGAGCACGGAGGGGAAATACTCCGCAAACTCGGAGCAGAGTTCACCGTGCACCATTATTATATACATCAGGCATACCTCCCATACCCTGAGTCTGTGTAGTGTCCGGCGGCGCAGGGTAGAGTTCCAGTCTACCCGCGCCTGCGAGGGCACGTTAGCGCGGGCACGTGTCGTCACGCGCCCGATACAAAATAAAGTGGGCTTGGCCGACTCGAGCAGTCGGAGCCACGAGTGAACCAGAGGACGGCCTCCCGAGTCTTATTTAATATCGCAGCGCCGCATTTGATAGCGTTAGCGCGACCCCACGATATTACACTGGCGACGAGGGGATTACAGACCCCATGCTGTGCAGATCGTCTCTCCTCCACTCCAAATTTGGGCGTTTTTGAGAGCAACAGTGTTGAGGCACTGCAGAAAGCACTGAGGCCTCGTGGTTGGTGGTAAAAGGGCTCAGGGTCCCAGGAGCTGCAGCCATGTCGTCCCTGGAGCTTTTGTCTGTGCCCAGCTACAGTGAACACCTGAAATCACCTCAAGGGGTGCACCCTCCTTACGCCCTAGAACTGGCCCGTGCCCGAGTGCCGCGTGAGCCCACCGCAGAGGACAGGTCTGCGCACCAGGCGAGCAGCAATCGTGGAAGAAGGGAGGAAAGGCCGGCCACAAGCACAAACTCTGCCATCGTCACTGCCGACCTTGGCCAGGCATCCGCCAGCGCACCCGAGAAGTGGGTGAGCAGCACACGTGCCACGAGGCGCACCACGCACGTGCCAAAATGGCGTTAATTCCCGCCATCGAACCGTTGTCCTGGATGGAGCTCCGTCGTCCCTCGCTCGGCGATGGAGAGACTGGGTTGATCGTCTTCAGGGAGAAGCGCAGAGCATTACTTCTTCACCTAGGAGGAAAAGATATCCACCGTATCTACAAAACGGTAGTAGAAGCCACGCCAAAGACGTACCACACCCTCCTCAACGCTTTGAACGCGCACTTTGAACCTATGGCGAGCAAAGACTATGAGAGGTTCATCTTTTGCCAGGCTAAGCAGGAAGCTGAGGAGTCATTGGACGCCTTCCACTGGAGATTGAAAAAGCTGGCCAGCACGTGTGGATTCCGTGATGAACAGGAAGAAATTCGAGGACAGATAATTCAAGGGTATTACTCATCCAAACTCAGAGTCACCATCCTTCAGGAAGACGGCAAGCCACTAGCAGACATCCCCAAGCTGGGGCGCTCCAAGGAGCTGTCGCAGGCCAGAGCCTCCCACATGGAAGCCGCCCTCCACCGACCCATCAAAACAGAGCAAGTCAACATGGCGGAGAAAGCAAACGTAGTGAGACCAAAAGCGCGCCAATATGCTGGCAAGAAACAGCAGGATAAGCGAAAAGAGAGTAGATACTGTGGGGGACCGCCCCACCGCATGCAGGATTGCCCGGTGAAAGGAAAGAGGTGTAGCATGTGTGGGTGGATGAACCACTATGCGGCAGTATGCCAGTCAACGAAGTCAAAGAAGGAACCTGCTCAAGCAGTAGTGGAGGAACGAGACAGCGAAGAAATGGACGACGACACAAGTGACTACCCGGTCCACTATGTGTTTGCGATTGATCAGCCACGGCAGAAGAAGCGACGTCTGCCAAAATGCCGAATCAAAATCCATCAGCAGGAGGTGAGAGCCACTATCAACACAGGAGCATCCATTGAGCTGATGGCGGCCAACGTGTACAACCAGCTTAGTAATAAGCCCCCCCTCCGCGAAGCAAGGATCAAGGTATTCGCATATGGCCAGAAGACGCCAATTCCACTCATAGGGTGTTTCAAAACGGATTTGCAACACCACGGCTTCAAAGTCCCCACCACCGTGTACGTCACCAAGGAAGGCAGCGGCATGCTGCTTAGTGGACAGTGAGCGGAAGAGCTGAGGCTCATATCGTTCACCATAGCAGTGCTGGAAGATGAACTAGAGGCCATCTTAGAAGACTTCGGAGATGTCTTCAAAGGCATCGGATGCCTGAAAGGGAAGGAAGTCTCCCTCCATGTCGACCCATCGGTCCAACCGGTGGCACTGAGACACAGACGCATCGCGTTCCACCTGAGGAAGAAGGTCGAGGAAGAACTGGAGGCTTTGGAGAAACAGGGCATTATCGAAAAAGTCAGTGGGCCCACCCCGTGGGTGTCCCCGATCGTGGTGGCTCGGAAGCTGAAACAGCCGGGACAAGTCCGAATCTGTGTGGACATTCGCCTCCGAAACGCTGCAGTAAAGAGGGAACGACACCTAAGCCCAACTATCGATGACATACTGGGAGAGTTGAACGGCGCAAGATGGTTCTCAAAGATGGACCTCCGGTCGGGGTATCACCAACTGCCACTACACCCAGACTCTCGATACATAACCACCTTCTCCACGGACGTAGGTCTCAGAAGGTACTGGCGCCTCAATTTTGGGATCTCAAGAGCCGCTGAGGTGTTCCAAAACACCATCCGTGAAGTCCTCAGCGGGCTCCCAGGAGTCTTAAATGTGAGCGATGATCTGCTCATCTACGCATCGTCAGTTGAAGATCACCATCAGAGGCTGAGGGGAGTCCTACAAAGGATCAAAGAGTCCGGCCTGACCCTACACCGGGAGAAGTGTCAGTTTCTGAGAAACAAGATCAGCTTCTTTGGTTACACCTTCTCAGACCAAGGAATTGCCCCAGACCCCGAAAAGGTGAGGGACGTCCAAGAAGCCCCAGCCCCCTCCAACATCTCGGAAACCAGGAGTTTCCTGGGCATGGTGGACCTTTGCGGCTGCTTCGTCCCCGATCTTTCTAACCTCACTAAACCTTTGAGGGAACTGACAAAGTCCACCACCATGTGGCAGTGGGGCCCAGAACAGGAACAAGCCTTCAAAGCCATGAAACGGGCTCTGTCAGCGGACACAACCCTGTCCTATTTTGACCCGACCAGATCCACCAATGTCGCAGTGGACGCCAGCCTCTATGGGCTAGGGGCAGTCCTCACTCAACTACAAAGCAATGGTGAATGGGCCCTGTTGGACCTGGCCCTTTTGGCAGGTTCACACCGAAACTTTTTTTGCTTTTTCCTAGCCTGTTTCTGGAACCTGGTGTTGGTGATTTTAGGCCTTTGCGACCTTTTTCACTGTGGTACAGTGTAAAGTGCGTGTGCTCTCTGTGTATGTGTGGTGAGTGACCTGCCCTCCCATAGGAATGAATGGGGAATATGTATGCCCATGGTAGTTCCTGATGTGTGGGGAGTGCAGGGTCAAGTTTGGTATGTACGAACTCGTGAGATTGAATGCTGCGTAATGATGTATGCGGCATGAATGTGTCTAGTGCGGAAGTGCCACTTCTAGACATGTGGGTGCATGTGTAGTGAGTCTGCTGGCACGTGATTGGCTGGAGCCTGGCTCCAGGAGTGCCTGGGCATGCTTGTGGATTGACTGTCTGGTTTGAGGGTGGCAGGGGCTGAGTCAGCCCATGGATGAAAGGCTGCATCTGCTGCCAGGGAAGTGGGAGGAGATAGCACCTGGGAGTGAATGAGGCTGTGCCTGCCTGTCACAATGCTGGCTCCCCCTCCTGCTGGGCGACTGTCGCCTCTGCCCCTCACACTGAAAGAAGTTCCCTATAACCAGTTCTAGCTGGTTCTCACACTGCCTGCACCCTTTAGACAAAGGATTTTTCTGTATAAAAAGGGGCTGTGTCCCCTTACAAAATGTTCTTGTTTTTGGACTTGAATCCTGCCAGGGGCGTGCTGCTGCTTGAGCTCAGGGGAAGGCTTGCCTCCCTGAGCCCTGCCCAGCCCCAGGACACCTGATGGACTTTCCTGGATGCTGGAGGACTCTTCTTTGCAGGGAGCTGTTTTTGCTCCACTTTTACCCCTCCAGGACTGCTGGGACCTTTTTGCTTGTTAGTAGTGGCTGCCCGGGACCTGGTCCTTGAATCCTGAGCTGCCTGTGACCCTTCTTGATGTAGGGGTCATCTCTGGGGGCTTGTGGGGCTGTCAGTGCCCCCAGCGCGATGGAAGCGCTTTATTCAGTCCCATAGCGCTTGAGAGCGCTTTTTGCTCTAGTGCGAGCGTGTCGCCGTCACGCATTTTGCGTGAGGATTGGCAGGTGCCTACCCTGCGACTTTGCCCGCATTTATTTAATTATTTAGCGGGTGCCACCCCGTGGCTATATTTTATTTTGAAACCGAGGGTGCCCACCCCTCGGTATTGTCCCCGTGGGATCACCGCCGCTGCCCGGGACCGCAGAGAGCAAAACCGGAAGTCCGGCCCGCGCCCGCCTGACTGTGGGCGGGGCCTGGAGGGACTCGGATCGACTTCCCCCTGCCTGGGGGGAAGCCGTGGCGTAGTTGCCGGTCTCCCGTAGGGAGAGGGAGACCGGAGATGCTGGCGGCCCCCGCCGCGACGAGAGGGGAAGCGTGGCCTGCTGCTGGGGCTCCCGTGTGCTGAGGGAGCCCCGGGAAGAGAAGGAAGGGCCGGCGAAGGAGAGCCGCCGCCCAGCAGAGAAGCCGCCGCCCGGAGGAGCCCCGCACAAGAGTCAGCCTGTAGTGTAGTTCCTATATCCCTTATAGGTTCTGCGCATTGGAATAACATACACGATAGGCTTGGCATAGGACTGAGGTCTGTATGCCCCTATTATGTATATTAAACTTAATTACTGTGTACCTGCTAGCTCAGAGGCCACTAGAAACTTCTTGAAGACAAGAAGGGAATAGCTTCTGGCAACCACATAACATAAAACCCCCATCCCTCAGGATCATGGAAACAATATACTACTTTTCATTCAGTCACTCATCTCAGAGAAGTACATAGAAGAAACAGTTGGGTGTGTTTACAATAAAAATTTATTGCACAGTTGTTCTTCTAGTACTGGTTATATGTGCTGCGACAACTGTTGGACAGTAGCAGAGAATTATGGCCAGCAGTGCAGTTAAATAAAAAGGCTTTGTATAGTTATACCATTTTGCAATAGTAATGAACAAATACATGAAATACAGAATGCATTAAGATAAAGCCTATACTCCTATGATGCCTAACTAGATGTACCTAAGTGTACCTAGCATGTGTGTAGGTCTTAGAGAGCCAAGAATCCCCCTAGGAGTTAGTCTAACCCCTTTACCTTAGTGGGACTTCATCCTGATCTTGAGCTGGACACCCACAGATGGGTGATGGGCCTCTGCCAGCTGGAGCTGTGGCATGACGCAGGTTGCAGCGCCTCGGGCAGAGTGTCGGCCTGGAAGTCTCTGTCTCCTCTCGTTTGCTTGGGCAAAGGGAGGTATACTTATACTGGATAGGTGTCTTGGATTGACGTAATGTTGGTCAGAGGAAGATGTGTTCTTGGTCTGTTTCCAAGAATTTATTGTGACGTAGGTTAGTCACTGTTGGACATGGAGATTACGTATTTAGGATGGACCGTCCTCTGTGCACAGAGCACACAGTGATCAGATAAGGGGACAGCCTCTCTGTTGCTCATTATTGTGAAATGAGGGCTAATCTAGGTCAAAGGGCCTGCCTGTCTCTGAAAGGGCCTGCTTGTCTCTGTGATACAAAGGATTTGTGCCTCTGAGACAGTACCTATGTTAAGGTCTCAATTTCATTCATAACACCGACTCCAATCTATGGACAAGAGTTAATAACCCATTAAAAGCAAACTACGTGACTAAAATAGGCATTTGCATATAATTGGCAGGTAGTTGCATGAGAGTTGTATGAGCTGAAAAAAATAGCAGCTGTTAAAATATGTAAAATTACTATAGACTCTGTGGAGACAGGAAAAATCTATAGTGTCATTAAAAAAGATATATATACTCTTTAGAGTAAGTAGTTACTTATAAAAGTTTCTGTTTATAAAATTGAAAACTCTTTCATGCTTTTTTCAGAAGACCATGCTTTCTTTAAAAAAGTAAATTTAGAGGGAAAGCTCCAAGCACTCGGTGAAAGTTGAAACAATAACAGAAAAAATGTGTTTCAGGACATGTTTTGAAGAACTAGAGATAAAAAGTGCTGGTAGTCACAACATTTCTCGTAGCCATTTGCTGCAGTGAACAGACCTTTTTAATACCTCGCATAGTCGTTGTGGAAGCACAGAAAGACAGTGCTGCCAGTTGCTTGTTCTGAGGCAGCCGGTGCTGAAGATTGTACCTGTGTGCCTGGATTTACTCGTACCTCACCTTCAGCCATATTCGCCGATGAGATCTCAATCCATACCTTGGTGTTGCTAAATGAAGCACAAGGCACCCACTGGATTTGCAAGGAATGCTTTGGTTTGATGGGAATACGCTTGGGACACAGCCAAGCATGGGACTTCAGCAGACCCTGCATGGTGGTAATTGCCACTGGCGTTTTCCTTTGGAAGTGTCAGACAGATGCACATTCTCTATTGCAAGAACAGGTAAGTTGCAGTCTTGTCAGACTGGTCTTTTAAATTAGAAACCATGAGAGGCATAGTTCCTGTTCGAGGTATTCCCAAGGTGTATCACACTGCTTGTATGTGAAAGACCGAATTTATCAAAAAGGAAAAAGGGGCAGTCTGTATTTAAGAGTGCCATTTTGCAAAAAGGAAAAAAATATTTCTTTAGCTGATGTAAAGTGAAAAATTAAAAGATGCTGCACAAGCATGGTTTTTAGATTGCCTTTAAGCATTGAATTTTATAAAGGAAACTTTCGTTTTTACTACTGTCAGTGTTGGGGCACAGCTTCCCTACACTGTAGGATTTCACTACCTCTGGATGTTATCTGTACATAAAGTAGGTCTGGCCTATGTATACTGAGTCCCTTGGTGACATTCAGGAATCATTTCTGTGACAGGTATTTGTGTCAAAAGGCCAAACCACCCATGCTTTCCTAACTGGGTCTGTCCTGTTGTGTTGTAAATAGCATCTAAAGTTGCCCCTGCTGATGTATGTATGGTGGTGTTTGGCAACGTTCCTACTGCTGTTTAAACAACCACATTTCTAGATGCATTTCAATTCTGTATGAGTTGATAATGTTAATGTAGGTAACAGGTATAAAGCATTGCAATATGAATAAATCTCTAACATTTCATGATCTGAAAATGTAGCAATTATTCTTAAAACAGACAGCATATTACACCCTGTATCAGTAACCCAATTTTCAGAAAAATGTACTGAATGTAATTACATCACTGAATGCATGATAAAAATAAATGAAAATTAATGAAAGTTCAAAATACATTAATCAGAATTAAAAACTGGATGATTAAGTACATCATTTAGAATATAAAGGTTTGTTCAGGTCGAATACATTCATAAGTCTCTTTTGCATTTGAATTCAGTCAGTCATAAGCTTTTATTCGATATGCAAGATATCTTATAAGCACATTTACAATATAATCATTACAGTGTACAAAAAAACATTGCTTTAAGAAGTCAGTATAAAACACATTTAAAAGGGATAAAAGGACATGAAGTGCCCATAGATAAATTAGCTAAAAAAGAGAATTAAACCGCTACTGACAATCTCTTACAACGAATAAGCCAAAACTGTTTTAAAAATGTTGCTGTTCCACACACAATAGGGGGGGAAGTGTCCGTAATTAGGATGCGCAAGGCTACTAGGTGGCTACGTGTACCCATATTTCGGAAGAGAGGTTTCAACCAGAAGCTCCTGGGCCTTGCATAGTCCGGGCATTCAAATAGGACGTGAGCAATGGATTCAACCTTGTGCGGACAACAAGCACAGTTAGGGGAAGATCGGGCCGCTGATGTCCACTTCGATACCACAGCACCTAGCGGGAGAGATCCAACTCTAAATTTAAAATAAAGAGCTCGGTCAAGGGGGAGGGTGATCAGGTCCAGGTAGGGTTCAAAGGCCACAAAGTCTTTAATTTGTAGGAAGGAGACAGTGGACTTACAGTGGTTCGAGTTTGTAATTAGGCGCTCCGCCGTCCATTTCCAGTAAAGCGTCTTGACCACTTCTTTTGGAGGGGCTGAACGCGATGACCAACAGTCCCCTAGTCCGATCTTCTCCAAGAGCTTTTTAGTTTCCCTTAACCATCTGATCTTAGCCCAACCCCCCAGACTCATTATTTCCCCCAGACCCTCAGCGTAGGATTTTAATTCTTCACCCCTCCAGATTCGTGTCCATAGCAGGAGCGGGCGAAGCTGAGCCTGATCTTTAATGTTTTTACAGCCCGTATCCAACAACACTGGTACAGTTGGTGTGCTCAATGGGATAGAGATAATGGACTTTAGAAGCTTGCTCTCCGCTATCGCTAGGGCATCCAAACGGCAGTGGCCCCACAGCTCTGCCCCATACAAGGCTGATGTCACTACTTTGGCCTTGTAGATATTGATTACTGGGGTAAGCGATCTCCTAGGTGAGGCCCGGAACTCCCTTATGAGGGCTCCTCCAACTCTCCTATGATTTAGGACCATTTTATCAATGTGATTTGCCCAAGTCAACTTATCCGTAATCCGAATACCCAGGTAATCGAATTCGGCTACTTTCTCTAAGGCAACCGAGTTAAGTGTAGGTGGGCGGCCCAGTTTCCTAGGTGGATTTAAAACTAGATATTTTGTTTTGTCCACATTTATTATTAAACCTTTTGCAGCACAAAACTCCTGAAAACGTGTTAGCAATTTCTGCAGGCCTTGAGGGGTCTTTGAGATCAGAAGCGTGTCGTCCGCAAAAAGCAAGGTGGGGATACGGACTCCTCCGAGACAGGGGGCGTCGGCTGGTTCTTGTTGAAGATGTTTTACCACCCCATTCACATATAGTGAAAATAGGGTGGGCACCAAGACGCAGCCCTGTCTTACGCCCCTGGACACTGGTATCTTCTCAGTGAGCTCTCCGTTTTTACCCCAACGGACCTGTGCAAAGGTATGGGCATGGAGACTAATGAGGAGGGACAAGATGTAAGGAGGTAATCCCAACTCGTTAAGCACCCTCCAAAGCTCTTCCCGGGGGACTAGGTCAAAGGCAGTCTTCAGGTCTATAAACGCCAAGTAAAGACTACCCTTGCCCAGTTCCACCACCTTCCACCCCAGTAGTGCCAACCTAAACACCTGCTCTAATGTCCCCATACCAGCCCGAAAACCTGCCTGAAAATCTGATAGGATTTTATTCTCCTCCACCCAATGTAGGATCCTTCCAAGGATAGCTTTACCAGCTATCTTTTGGGTGGAGTCTATCAGACTTATGGGGCGGTAGTTCCCCGGGGTTTCCCTACACCCTTTTTTGTAAATCGGGACCACCACCGCCCCTTTCCAGGATTCTGGCACTGCCCCTCCCATCATGATGTCGTTTAAGAGAGCGGCAATGACCCTTCCCCATTCCGCTGGGTATGCCTTCATAAGATCCCCTGGAAGGCCGTCTGGGCCCACTGCCTTGCGAGGCGCTACCCATCCTATAACCCCCTCAATCTCTAGGGGAGTGAAGAGATCATAGGCATGGGGTTCAATTGCTAGTGTAAGCTCCCTCCCGGCATTTAGTTCCCCATCTGGAGGGAGGTATAGGGTCCCGAAGTGTTTTATCCAGTTTTGAGGAGGGATGTTGCAGGGTCTCATAGAACCATCAGGTTTATTCCGTCTAGCTATGAGATTCCAAAAGGCCCTTGAATCCCTAACTTTACTAGCCTGGAGCAGGTCTTCCCAGAATTTGTCTTCCCACTCCCCCCTAGCAAATTTAAGGGACTTGTTATAGGCCTTCCTTGTTTCCTGTATCTCACCTCGGGATTTGTGTTTAACTGCCTCAACTAACTTTGCCTTGTGATCCCTACATGTTTGGGTATACCAACCATCAACAGGTTTTCTAAATTCTTTATTGCCTAACTTGTTGGGATGTGAGGTAAACACGCTAGATAAGGCTTCTACCAAGGAGACAAAAAGCCCACTCGCTCTGCCCACCCCTTCTAGGGAGGTTCCGAGGTTTGTTACCGCATGATTTAAGAGGGTTTGAATTTCCCTTACCTTTCCCTCGGAAAGAACCAATTTCGCCCATTTTATACGTCTTCCACAGGGGGAGACTTCAGAATCATCCGGGGGTGCAGCTACCGGGTAAATATTGTCCTTTCTTAAGGGGCACCACCACTGGTCCATACTTAAAGAGAGTGAGTTATGGTCACTCTCAGTCATAGGGACCACCTGCATGTCCCTTACGTAAGACCATAGACACACATCTATCAGGATATAATCTAACCTAGAGGTGTGTCCTGGCCTGTTGTACGTGTGGACACCCCCCCTATCCGAGGTTGTCCTCCCGTTTGCTGCCGTTAAATTAAATTCAAGGCTCAGGGAGTATATCTGAAGCGCCACTTCTGTCCACCTTCTAATCGGTGGGATTTCCAGTACCGGAATCCCCAACCTACTATCATCCTCATCTTGGTCGAGGGAAACGTCCGAGCCCAGGGGCTCGAACGTACAGTTCATATCGCCCGCAACCAATGTACGCGACTTGTGAGGGGAGTTTTTTAGCAGGGTCTCGAGGAGTGATATTACGGGAGACTTCCTCCCTCCCTTGGTTCCCCGGGCATAAATATTGAAAACATTTAAGACAATTCTTCCCCTTTGATCTATTAGGGTAATGTTTTGTATGTCCGGGCAGCCTGTGGGAAACTCCACTACTCTGCAGTCTAAGGAGGCTGCGACCCATATGAGAAGGCCACCCGAAGGTCGCCCTCTCCCTGATACGAGACTTGTGCCGGGGAGGAATAGGAAGAAAAACCCACCCTATGAACCGGCACCAAGCTCCATGTCTCTTGGAAAAGGCACAGAGAGTGCTCATCAGCCCATGCAGTGAATTCAGGTATAGCCAATTTTCTTGCAATCCCTGCGACATTCCAGCTGCAAACCTTGAAAACTAGGTCCGTCACAGCTGAAGTGTCGTTGGGCGCCAGAGTGTCCCTGTCTATGGTCCTCCTCAAGAGTATTTGAGGGGAGCAGCGATCTTGGGGGGTGACTAAAGGGGCTGCTATCCCACTTACAAGGTTTGCATGGGTAGATGACACTCCTGATGGCTCTACTCTACTCTCGATTTCCAGTCAATGAGGCCCTGGTGCCCACAATTGGTTCTCCCTTGGACCTCCCGTGACCCCAGCCCAATTTTGACCAGAAACAGGGGGACTTGAACTTCCTCCAATTAGGACAACACTTTGCCTGGGGTAAAAGTAAGAAAGATCTACCAGTTTAACCCCTGGAACCCCCATATTTTTAATAGGAGTACAAATCGCGGGCACTACTCTTGGGTCTTGAAAATTTATAATTATACAATCCCCCTCTTGAGTCTTTTTCCCCTGCCCCACCCACCCCACTCTGCGGACACCCAGAATGATTCCATCCACATCCAACGGGATTGGCCTGTTTGCCTTCAGCCAGTGGATACACTTATTCTTAAGTGATTGATGGTTTTCCAACTGGCCTTCTTTTAGTGGAGGCACATTAACCATAACAACAACAAAAGGTTGACAGTCTGGTGGGAGGTTTGCTGGAGGGATTCGTCGTACTAGATTTCTAGGCACCGGTAAGGTGGTGGTTGGGGCAGCAGGTTGGACTACAGGTCTAGGGGCTTTCCCTGGCGCTAACCCGTCAATTTTGTTACATGCGCCTAGTTTTTGGGAGCCTTCCATTTTGCCACTAGCTAACTGTGGCTGCTTTTGTGGAAGAGGGTTAGGCTTACTTTTATCTGGCTCTAAATATGATGGTGGCCCCTTCTGTTTTGGTCCTGCTTTTGGACGGGGAGGAGATTTAGGAGCTG
The DNA here is from genome assembly GCF_964261635.1 of Lissotriton helveticus. Taxonomy (NCBI): domain Eukaryota; kingdom Metazoa; phylum Chordata; class Amphibia; order Caudata; family Salamandridae; genus Lissotriton; species Lissotriton helveticus. The sequence goes on along the minus strand of NC_136068.1, from coordinate 1,037,449,842 downwards.
GGATTAATAGACTATTAGAGACAACTTTATCTGGACATATTGGGGGCTTAGGGTCTCTCTGTGATGGTAGCTCGTTCCCCTTTGCGCCCATGTCCTTATTTTCACTCACTCTGGTTATTTGTTTAAATGTGGTTTTGAGTGAGTGGAACCCGTCAAGGGTTGATTGCTCTAATTTATCTATCCGCTCCCCTAAACCCTTGACCTGTATTAGTAGCGGTTTCAAGAGACTGTATACTCTCTCGAGGATATTTTCAGCTGCTACGGGGTCAGTGAAGTTAGGAACCTTAACAGTGTTAGCATCTATGTGTAGCCCCTTAGAAGAGATCAGAACATCCCCTTCAAAGTCAGCTTCATTCACTATAGGCCTACCCCTTATGTTTCTCATCCCAGATCCAGGAGACTTTCTTGCTCTTTGATAAAGAGCAGCCTGTCTCACTAATCTATCCTTTTTGCGTTTACGTGATTTATTACTTAAGGGCCTATTCTCCTGACTAATCTCGGGAGTTTGGCTGTTGGGGGAAACCCTCACTGACTCCCCTTCTGCTATAACTAAGGAGGTGGTGAGCGATTTTGAGGGCAGAGAATCACTGGTGGCTTCGTGTGGAAGGTTAGTTGGAGAAGGTGGAGACAGCTTACTAAGTCCACCGTCTCCCTCAGTAACTGTGGGTATAAGTTCGGCCAGATTTTCCAGCCTATCTATATTTTGCTCTATGCTTTGCTCTATACCAGCCAGCTGGGGGGGGGTCAGAGGAAACGTCAGGCACACTAGATGGAGAAACAGGTTGAACCCGGACACTAGCCGGTGTAAGCGACTGGGCAGCAACCCCCAGGGATGAACGTCTTGAGGGGAGGTACACCTCTGATAAACGCTGCTCAGACATAGCAATCTCCTTTTCAATCACCGCCGCCACCCTAGTGATAAAACGGTCCATAGATCCTATAACAGGGCTCGCTGCAATTGACCCCCTTTCGCCTTCACTCCTAAGAAGCTTCCCAGAGCGGGTAGACATGATTGCGGGGAACAGCTCGGGGACTCACACTGGACGTATGTACTCACGGCTGATGGAAAGGAAAGGGACGTGGCCCAGCCCAGCCTTGACAGCCCCTGACGGCCACAGACGGCCCGCCCTCTGCCCGGGCTCCGCCCGGCGCCGCCCGCGCGCGTCCGCGACGCGGAGGAAGCTGTTCCCTTTTGTGCGCCTCCTGGCGCTCCTGGCAGGAAGAGGAAGCGGTGTAGACGCAGGGCGCGCTGGGAGCTGTAGTCCGTTCACAGCGTCAGGGACCCAGCGTTGCTGCGAGATCTTCCCTCGTGCAGGTAAGGCAGGCAAGCAGGCGGTGAAGCGCTAAGACCCCTCCTCGGGCCGGTATGCGCAAAGAAATGACTCCCAGCTCCTCAGTGGGAGCTGTTCCCTTTTGTGCGCCTCCTGGCGCTCCTGGCAGGAAGAGGAAGCGGTGTAGACGCAGGGCGCGCTGGGAGCTGTAGTCCGTTCACAGCGTCAGGGACCCAGCGTCGCTGCGAGATCTTCCCTCGTGCAGGTAAGGCAGGCAAGCAGGCGGTGAAGCGCTAAGACCCCTCCTCGGGCCGGTATGTGCAAAGAAATGACTCCCAGCTCCTCAGTGGGAGCTGTTCCCTTTTGTGCGCCTCCTGGCGCTCCTGGCAGGAAGAGGAAGCGGTGTAGACGCAGGGCGCGCTGGGAGCTGTAGTCCGTTCACAGCGTCAGGGACCCAGCGTCGCTGCGAGATCTTCCCTCGTGCAGGTAAGGCAGGCAAGCAGGCGGTGAAGCGCTAAGACCCCTCCTCGGGCCGGTATGCGCAAAGAAATGACTCCCAGCTCCTCAGTGGGAGCTGTTCCCTTTTGTGCGCCTCCTGGCGCTCCTGGCAGGAAGAGGAAGCGGTGTAGACGCAGGGCGCGCTGGGAGCTGTAGTCCGTTCACAGCGTCAGGGACCCAGCGTCGCTGCGAGATCTTCCCTCGTGCAGGTAAGGCAGGCAAGCAGGCGGTGAAGCGCTAAGACCCCTCCTCGGGCCGGTATGCGCAAAGAAATGACTCCCAGCTCCTCAGTGGGAGCTGTTCCCTTTTATGCGCCTCCTGGCGCTCCTGGCAGGAAGAGGAAGCGGTGTAGACGCAGGGCGCGCTGGGAGCTGTAGTCCGTTCACAGCGTCAGGGACCCAGCGTCGCTGCGAGATCTTCCCTCGTGCAGGTAAGGCAGGCAAGCAGGCGGTGAAGCGCTAAGACCCCTCCTCGGGCCGGTATGCGCAAAGAAATGACTCCCAGCTCCTCAGTGGGAGCTGTTCCCTTTTGTGCGCCTCCTGGCGCTCCTGGCAGGAAGAGGAAGCGGTGTAGACGCAGGGCGCGCTGGGAGCTGTAGTCCGTTCACAGCGTCAGGGACCCAGCGTCGCTGCGAGATCTTCCCTTGTGCAGGTAAGGCAGGCAAGCAGGCGGTGAAGCGCTAAGACCCCTCCTCGGGCCGGTATGCGCAAAGAAATGACTCCCAGCTCCTCAGTGGGAGCTGTTCCCTTTTGTGCGCCTCCTGGCGCTCCTGGCAGGAAGAGGAAGCGGTGTAGACGCAGGGCGCGCTGGGAGCTGTAGTCCGTTCACAGCGTCAGGGACCCAGCGTCGCTGCGAGATCTTCCCTCGTGCAGGTAAGGCAGGCAAGCAGGCGGTGAAGCGCTAAGACCCCTCCTCGGGCCGGTATGCGCAAAGAAATGACTCCCAGCTCCTCAGTGGGAGCTGTTCCCTTTTGTGCGCCTCCTGGCGCTCCTGGCAGGAAGAGGAAGCGGTGTAGACGCAGGGCGCGCTGGGAGCTGTAGTCCGTTCACAGCGTCAGGGACCCAGCGTCGCTGCGAGATCTTCCCTCGTGCAGGTAAGGCAGGCAAGCAGGCGGTGAAGCGCTAAGACCCCTCCTCGGGCCGGTATGCGCAAAGAAATGACTCCCAGCTCCTCAGTGGGAGCTGTTCCCTTTTGTGCGCCTCCTGGCGCTCCTGGCAGGAAGAGGAAGCGGTGTAGACGCAGGGCGCACTGGGAGCTGTAGTCCGTTCACAGCGTCAGGGACCCAGCGTCGCTGCGAGATCTTCCCTCGTGCAGGTAAGGCAGGCAAGCAGGCGGTGAAGCGCTAAGACCCCTCCTCGGGCCGGTATGCGCAAAGAAATGACTCCCAGCTCCTCAGTGGGAGCTGTTCCCTTTTGTGCGCCTCCTGGCGCTCCTGGCAGGAAGAGGAAGCGGTGTAGACGCAGGGCGCGCTGGGAGCTGTAGTCCGTTCACAGCGTCAGGGACCCAGCGTCGCTGCGAGATCTTCCCTCGTGCAGGTAAGGCAGGCAAGCAGGCGGTGAAGCGCTAAGACCCCTCCTCGGGCCGGTATGCGCAAAGAATTGACTTTTGAATTGAAAATGGACGTGGCTTCAGTTTTATGTAGTTCCTGTGTTGTAGAAAGTGTCCACTAAGAGTCATACTAAAAGCTAGCTCTAAGCAAAGCCAGAACAGAAAAAGAGGAACCCAGAAATACCCCATAGTTCTATTCATGGAGAAGCCAGGTCTGTATCTTTTGGAAAGGAAAAGGTTCAAAAGTTCGTACTTGTATGTTTGTTGTTTGTTTTTGGGCTGGCTGTCGCTTCCTGTTCACGTGAAGCCATGGAAAACGTATCACAGTTAATGAAATAGCCAGTAGCTGTAAGTTCAATTGTTGAAATTGCATCGTATTTAGTTGAAGTTATTTTTTCTGTTATTGTTGAAAACCTTGAAATGTTAAAATTAATAGTTGATGTCTTTGCTGAAAAAACATTCAGATGTTGAAGTTATTATTTGATGTTTTTGTTGAAAAACGTTGAAGCTTTTATTAATTGATGCTTCTGTTGAAAAACATTGAAGCCTTTTTTATTTGAAGTTTTTGTTGAGAAAACGCAGAAGCTTTTATTAATAGGTGCTTTTGTTGAAAAAACGTTGGTGTACACATTTGTTTTTGGCCAAATTGCAACTTGAGTGTAGTCTTGATTTTTATTTTTTATTTGAAAGGTTGGTTCAAGGAGAACTGGTTCCATTGCATTGTTGCATAGTCCCCCACTCCATGGATTTGATTGCTCAAACCTGATGAGCCTTTCAGTTTGAATTTCTGGAATAGTAGTGAGAGGGACATCTACTATTGTGGAATTCACGAGGCCTACTGCTCAGTATTGGCCACAGAGGTTTTGGTTGATTCTTTCATTTGAAATGAATCTGGTGTTTTTATCACGGCAGGATGCGGCAAAAGTTCAGTTCTTGTTCCTTTCACTTTAAGGAGTGGCACATGTATTTCTGTATGAGGGCCCAAATTCCTTTGTGTCCGCGATCTTTTTCTCTCTCTGCCCAGATCCATGACTTTTGGATTCAGACAGGACTTGCCGTGATTACCTCGACTTCCCAGTGGCGGCCTGTTTCACTTTGACAGAATCTTTGTTTGTTTCTTTGTTTCCTTTAGTTCCTGTAAAACAGCCAAACGATCATAGATACAGAATGGTTGTCATTCGCCACTGTGCCTTCACATGTATGATCAGGTTCCCATATTTGTAAATGAGGTGACACCTCCTAGAGAGCTTCTTGGCTGAGTGTGTATTTCCCCCTGAATCCATATAAGTATTTGACCCCACTAATACCCCGCCTAATACCCTAGCTGTTAAGGATTGCTCTATGCCCCAGTCCTTCCTCTCCTCTACCTTAATTCCCTCAGGATGGCGTTGGAGAGGAGTACCGCAATACTGCGTCCATCCCTTCCATGGCCTCTCAGCAGGCTCGAGAGCCAAGTGTGGGGCCACAGTCAGGGTGTAACGTTGATTGCGTATCTCCTGTTGTGGACTCGCAAATCTTTCTATAACAGTTTTGAGCGTCAGCCAAGTATTGAGGCCATACTTATAGGAAACTTGAGCAAGGACCCACTGCCACTAAGACATATTTTTAAGCCACCTCAAAATGTGAGGGGCCGCAGTGGTCCTTTACACGACACGATCAAGTGGACAGTCTGAGGCTGTCTAGCAATGGGACCTGCGCGGGTCTTGTGATGGTGTAGCCTGGCATTTGTTTATTGATGTTGCAGTTCAAGACAAAGCCAATAGTCTGTCTTCTGATCCCAGGCCACCAATAGCACTGTTGCAATGAATAAATAGTAGCTATTACCCCTGAATGCGCGGAGCCCAAGCCCTTGTGTGCTTTAAATGATTAATTCCTGCCTACTATCCATATTTTGAAAATACTCTATCCCCCACTCCAGGAATCTGAGCATATGGAATGTTATTTGCATCTAACTTGTAGGAGTATTTGAGTGGAAATTTCTTAGGCACTGCTGTGCTGCTTTGCGTGAAGCAATTACAGCCACCATATTCTAACCGTCTATTCTCGTTGTTGGACGAGTGTGCGCAGCTATGGAAGCTGTGTGAACAGCCCCCCTTTGTGGCTTCAACAGCCAATGAATTCCCTTCAACGTGCACGTCATCACGTTGATGACTCAGTGTGTTAATCACGTGAGTTTTTGGTAGGTCGTTTCTCAACTCCACTACCTGTTCCCATAATTTTGTATTTTAATTGTGCCAACTTGTTTCATCTTTAAACCCATTTTGTTCCCAATGGTGTACATTTTCATTATATTATTGCACACAGTAAAAGGAATCACACACAATGAGTGTGGGGAATTCTCGATCCGTGTTTAAAGGTGCAAGTATCAGGACTTTAAAAGCTGCCAACCAAGCCATGCTATTACCTAGAGGTAGTTTTTTTGGTGCAAAGAGGACGGAACTTGCCATCCAGCATCTGATCTTTAACAAAAGCGGCCGGTGGGGCAGACCCATCAGTGTAAATTAAAATTCATACTGATCTAGAGGCAAGATTTCATTTGGTAGATGGTGTTCTTTTTCATATTGCAGGAATGCCTGTGTTTTTAAACTTGAATCAAGTCTGCATTCAAAGTCTGATGCAGCAAAAGAGATAGCTCTTTGTATCCATTCTGGATGAAAGGCTTTGGCATTAGGAATGCTAGTCCATGTACTGGGGTGACAACAATCATGCCTCTTCCCCTTAGCCAGTGCTCTTTCTTTTGCTACAGCCTGAATGGTTGTCAGAATGTATTTATTTTTCTGTTGAATTAAAACTCATTTCTGTATTTGTGTACAGATGAGAATCGTATGTGAATGGTACAGTTTAACCTTTATTAAAAGTTAAAATAAATGTACCCAAATTGACCGAAAATGATACTGAGTACCAATAGGTGCCAGTTTACACGTCTGTGTATGTATTTGGAAGCAATAATATCTTCCTGGTGTGAACAAAGAATATTGGTGTGTTCTTATGTCCAGTGTTTGACTGAAAAGTCATGTTTGAAAAATGTCTTAGAAAGGTTTGTGAAATCAAAAATGTATGTTCTGCCAAAATCTAGGAATGTCAGTACTGATATGAAGTTGTTTAATGTATTTGGAGGCTGGAGCAGTGCACACTTTTTAAAAAAAAAGTTAGCTGCCAGGCTTTTCCCTTTACTTGAAAGCTCATATCCCAACAATAGAATACAGAGGTGGGCAATTTCTGATTTCTCGAAATTAAATTTGTAGCCCCCAGAGGCCAATCCCATAATAATGGTACTCACCCTGGTCAAGTGTTTCCCAAAAAGGTTGTCCGTTTAGACAAATATCACACAATATAGGACAACGCTTCTTCATCAAAGTGCTTTAGCAATTCAGTAATTCTTTCAGAAAATACCCCTGAGCTGTTCTTATACCCACGGGGGAGATGACAAAAAATTGTCTCTGGGACTCTAATATACTAAATGCTGTTAGGTACCTGTTTTCAGGTGCTAAAGTTTGACAGAAACATTCATTTGAGATAACAAGTGTTTATTTGTATTTTCTCCCGCATAATGTTATTCATTAATGAGGCACTATCTGCATGTTGGACAGCATGTGTCTTTGTGCAAGTGGTGAAACTATTAACAAGATCACATGGTGGGTTGAGCCTTCATCCCATCCAGCGTGATTTTTATACATTGCTGGAGCTTGGGCTACTGCCCACTCCTGTGCATTATGCATGTCTAAGGTCAACAGGGAACATGGTTGCAAAATTCAGGAAAAATATACTTTCTCCCTTTGGACGCTCCCTGACATAGTTGCCTGAAAACTGGTTCTATCACTGTGGAGGGAGTCCCGTGCAGATGGCATGAAAGGTTATTCGCAGGACCATCACAGGCTCTGTGTAAATTAATACCTTTGCACAAAAGTGTACCAATTAGTGAATTTTTGCAGTTGTTGACCCTAAGGACTACTTCTTTCCCTTTATGTAGTGTAAGGTAAAGTCCATGTTGACTTAATGTATTCTTTACCCAACCTTTCATATAGGCCTTCTGGTATATGCTGCAGACAATACTGAAACTGGAAAATCGTATTTGAGACTGGCCATGTTGTAACATTAGCAAGTCTTGTTCTATTATATCAATTGCATATGATACAATGGTGTCCAATGAATATATTCTGGAGGACAGAGTTGTTAAACCATTGTCTACTACAGAGAGTGTTTTCTCTAAATTGATACGATCAATCTCTCGTATTCTTTCCGCAGTCTCTATTTGTGTCACTTTCCATGCCTCCTTGTATGCAGTACATATTTTTGACGTGGTTTGCGAGGTCCCATTAAGAAATCTCACAAATCATTGCCTTCTTAAAGTAAAGATAAGTGTTGTTTTATTTTTTAAATTGAGGTGTGACTTGTCTTCTGTTTTAGAAGAGTCCTGAGCGTGCTTGTCCCTGGACTGCTTGCGCTCTTCTTTGTGTGCTGACTTTCCTTCACTCCCTGTGTTGTATATCTGGAGGAATTTGTATCAGTATCCTGATACCTGTCAGGTTTCCAGTGCTTAATTTGTGCCGGGGGCCTATGACTGTCTGCCACATGGTAGTGATGTCTGCCAATTTAGGTACTAGCACAACAACTTCTGTTCATTATTTAAATTTAAATTTGCAATTAGTAGTATTTGCCTCCAAAGCCATTTTTATAGCTTTGGGGGGCCTGTAATAGTATGAATTGTCACACTTTTAAGAGTGTGATGATTAGTAGTGTGTAGGTGCTGTCATTTGCAGAGCTGCCAGGGGCAACCGGTGGTGCAAGCTCTAGTGTCCTCCTGCTGAGAGCCCAGTACTACTTTTTTTTTTTTTACAAATTAAGCACTGCAGTTTTCCTAATATTATCCATATTCCAAAGGTTATACCTCTTTGCAGAGGGCTCCTGTTGAGGAGACCTACCTTGGGACTGAGAATCTTTTCTGAAAAATGTTGTTTTTTATTTTATTTTCCCACTTCTTCTTTAGAAGTATGTGTCTGCTTAGAAGTGTCCTTCTCGGGACTGCCCATTAGCTGTGATTTTTAAAAGCTTTTCCACCCAAACTGTCCCTTCCCAGTTCTGCATATGCAGTTTTAATTATTTTGGGAAGTTCTTGTGGTTGGTCTATAAGACTGACCTCTCTTAGATGTTGGCGGATCGCCACTGAAGCTGCTTCCCCTTTATTATTATTATTATTATACGTTCTTATATATCGCTCGATTACCCGTAGGCATCTCGGCGCTTGCCTTGGGAACCCGTCCTGGCTTTATCCCTGTGAGATACCCGTACTGGGCATCCCCAAGGTGAAAGCCAGGCATCCCGCCGCGGGGGGCCGTAGTGGAGATTAAGCAAGCTGATGCCCAGAGCTGCAGAGTGTGAACCCGTGATTCGAGTAGGCACCGAAACGAGAATTATCAAGTCCGTGGATATTTGGGCTCAAGACCCTGCCGCGTCGGGAATTGAACCCTGGTCCCGGGTCTGACCTCTGCTTCAGGGTCTACCTCCTCTAACCAGTGAGCCACACTTCTCCACTTTAATGTTAGCTAGTATTATTGTTGATACCTGGTCATAATTACCTAGTAATTTCATACCTAAGGTCAGAGCTGGTTCAGCTCCATACTTGTTCTGTATCTGTCGTAAGACATCTGGAATTACTGCTAAGGAAGGAATACCATGAGTTCTGGTATATATGGCAGCAAAGACTCAACCCCAATTGGTGCAGTCCTCTAACTGTGGTGTTATCCCCATGGGCAAGCAGAGTGTTAACATTATATGCTTTCAAATGGTGTGTTATTTAGAAATACTTCTTCTAACTGAGTGATTTTCTGAGCTACCCAGAAAGGAATCTGTTCACGTTTCATGGGCAGTTTTCCCATTACTGTGTGTGTGTTTTGTGGAGTGATTTTTAGAAGCGGTGCTCTGTGTAGGAGCTGTATTATTTATAGCTACTGTGGGCTGGACACCAAGTGTCCTCATGACGAGTTGTGTCATGGCTCTGTAAGAGTTTCACTAACTCTTTGTGTTGTAAGAGTAGTGCATCTTGTGGCATTATATCAATGTCAGGATGTTGTGTGTAGCAGGCTAATGTCGGCCATGTAGCTCCTAGTCTACGTAGTGGACTGAGCCTGGTTTTATTTATTTGTTTGTAGGGCGCCATTAAACCAGAAATTGTTATTCTGGTTAGTGAGCGGAATCTTAATCTCCTCAAAAGGAGTGTAGACCGCTGGGACGTTTTCATGTATGTAAGAACGAAAAGTCTGAGTTATTGCATTTACTGCTGGGAATATAACCCACGAATAGAACACATCTGTTTGATAATCTTCGTTTGCCTCTATAATTATCACTGCAACTCCTCGGTCTGTTAAATCATGTCTGAGGTGTTTTTGTGTGAGTCCATGCCTGATTTTGGGTACAAAATGTATTGCATTTGCTTCCTCTTCGTCGTCTGAGACCTGTGTGCCAGTGACAGAAGCAGCTGCCTCGGCAGACATTGTGTTGTGAAAACAAAATGTCCTAAAAAAGGGTTTTCAGATAAGGTTTTAAAAAGGCACAATTGTTCGGGAACTTTTTCCTTCAAGCTTGATTAACCAACAGCTTCTTCATAGGAGGTTTGCCTACTCGGCTGTGGCGGAATTTTGTGCCTACCCACTCCAGACGTCTCTGGCGTTTTGTGAGTAGGGTCTCTGAGAATAAGCATGACTGAATTACTCAGATTCTACTGTTAAATAAGTCCGCAATCACGGTTGGGCGCCATGTAGTGTAGTTCCTATATCCCTTATAGGTTCTGCGCATTGGAATAACATACACGATAGGCTTGGCATAGGACTGAGGTCTGTATGCCCCTATTATGTATATTAAACTTAATTACTGTGTACCTGCTAGCTCAGAGGCCACTAGAAACTTCTTGAAGACAAGAAGGGAATAGCTTCTGGCAACCACATAACATAAAACCCCCATCCCTCAGGATCATGGAAACAATATACTACTTTTCATTCAGTCACTCATCTCAGAGAAGTACATAGAAGAAACAGTTGGGTGTGTTTACAATAAAATGTATTGCACAGTTGTTCTTCTAGTACTGGTTATATGTGCTGCGACAACTGTTGGACAGTAGCAGAGAATTATGGCCAGCAGTGCAGTTAAATAAAAAGGCTTTGTATAGTTATACCATTTTGCAATAGTAATGAACAAATACATGAAATACAGAATGCATTAAGATAAAGCCTATACTCCTATGATGCCTAACTAGATGTACCTAAGTGTACCTAGCATGTGTGTAGGTCTTAGAGAGCCAAGAATCCCCCTAGGAGTTAGTCTAACCCCTTTACCTTAGTGGGGCTTCATCCTGATCTTGAGCTGGACACCCACAGATGGGTGATGGGCCTCTGCCAGCTGGAGCTGTGGCATGACGCAGGTTGCAGCGCCTCGGGCAGAGTGTCGGCCTGGAAGTCTCTGTCTCCTCTCGTTTGCTTGGGCAAAGGGAGGTATACTTATACTGGATAGGTGTCTTGGATTGACGTAATGTTGGTCAGAGGAAGATGTGTTCTTGGTCTGTTTCCAAGAATTTATTGTGACGTAGGTTAGTCACTGTTGGACATGGAGATTACGTATTTAGGATGGACCGTCCTCTGTGCACAGAGCACACAGTGATCAGATAAGGGAACAGCCTCTCTGTTGCTCGTTATTGTGAAATGAGGGCTAATCTAGGTCAAAGGGCCTGCCTGTCTCTGAAAGGGCCTGCTTGTCTCTGTGATACAAAGGATTTGTGCCTCTGAGACAGTACTTATGTTAAGGTCTCAATTTCATTCATAACAAGTGAGTGAGTCGGAAGGGCTGGGGGGGGCTCCGTGCGGCTGCTGTTGGTGCCGGAGAGCGGCACATGGGCGAGAGTGGAGGTAGGGTGGCCCCAGATGGCAGTGGGCCGCCCCAGATGGCAGTGGGCCGCCCCAACGTTTCAACGGAGCCTGAGGCTCCAATGCCCACATTTGTGCGTAAAGCCCTGAGAGGGCTCCGGGGGCATTTCTGTGTTTCTGAGTCCCCGCTGAGGGACTCCAATGACGCCGCATATTTGGGCTCAAGCCCAGAGAGGCTCAGGGGGCACTTTGTATTTGTCGAGAGAGCCTGTGTGGCTCTGACTGGGGCACCCTTCATTTAAAATGCCCATGACCCTCACAACGCCCCATAGTATTTACGGGGCATTGCTTTTGTTCACGAGTCCCCAGAGGGGGGACCCCAACGTTTTGGACATATGTGGTGTCAGAGCCTGTGTGGCTCCAACGTTCTGCACAGTGTTGCCCAGAGCCTGTGTGGCTCCTACATTTTGGTGCAGTTCTGTTCTAGGGTCAGTGAGGACCCTGTCGCAGTTTGGATTCCCAGTTGCCCAGCAATTAGTGGGCAGCTGCACCGTTTAGGTCTTGTGATTGTTCTCAGGTGCCCAGCAAGTAGTGGGCACCTGCAACGTTTAGGTTTTGCGCCAGTGGCGCACCCCTGACTGGCACTGCATGGCAGCGCGCCCTGACATTCTGGACACAGGGCTCTTTAGTCCCTTTATTAGATAGGGGCTGGTAAGTGATTTTATTCAGGCGCAATGTGATTATCTATGTGATGGTAATTGCCTAATGTGAGTTTGGCGCAATGTGATGTGGTGCTAGGAAATGTAATGAATTAATATGATTACGCACCTTGATCTTACACCTCTGAATGTTTTTGGGCATCATGTGTTTTTGCGCTATTGAGTTATGGTCTGGCACCTCTGAATGTTTTTATGCATCATGTGTCTTCCTTGATTTTACACCTCTGAATGTGTTGATTTATGCATCATGTGTTTTTCCTTCCCTGCACCTCTGAATGTATTTTTGATGCATCATGTGCCTTGTTATTACACCGCTGAATGTGTTTTTATGCATTATGTGTTTATCTTTTCCCTACACTTCTGAATGTTGTGATGCATCATGTGTAATGTGTTCTTGCTGATACCCCTAAATGTATTTTATTCTTAGGTGGTTGTTCTTTCCAGTACAGGTGGTCCTAGTGAGGTCCTGGTCACCTGCGTGACATTCTCCTGAGGTGGTTAGGGTTGCGTAGGTGGTACTTACCTGTTACCAGTAGTTACTGGTTATGATTTATAACTGTTATTTTGTGCTATACTTATTCTAATTTCTAAAAGTGTTGATTCTGACAGTGGCCCATGTGGCCCTGTCCTGTACATAATCCCTTGTGAATATTGCCCGTGCCAGTTGGCACAATGTATATGTGTGATTTCTATCTAATGTGATTTTGACAATACAGAAGTTATTTTTATATAACCTTATGTGGAGTTCCTTTTGTGGTGTGCCTAGGATGTTGTTGCTGTTGTGTGCTGGCGCAAATGCTTTACACATTGCCTCCGAGTTTAGCCTTACTGCTCGTGCCAAGCTACCAAGGGGGTGAGCAGGGGTTACCTTGGCGTGTGACTCCCTTGCCCTGACTAGAATGATGGTTTCTGCCTGGCTTTGGCGTCAGCCCTAGCCTACCAGAAATAGCCAGTTCTAACAGGCCCCGATTGCATATGCCAGTTGCTCCCTAAATGACACAGAACAAAGATATTCGCAGCTAGAGCGAGAAGCAATCGCCATCCACTGGGCCCGTCGACACTTTCATGTCTATGTATATGGTCATCCTTTCATGATGTCGACGGACCACAAACCAATCATACCCCTATTTCAAGGCTCAGTATCTAAACCCCCACCACGGATTGAGAAGTGGATACTTCAGCTGCAGGGCTACGACTACCGGGTAGAATACAAACCAGGCTCATCGAATCCCGCAGACTACCTCTTGAGACATCCCCGAACAGCCACCCAAGCGGAAAGAGAGGAGGAGGAAGATACCGATGAATACGTCCGGCTAGTACTGGAGAGAGCTCGGCCCCTGCCAATGAGTCTGGAAGCCATCATCGAAGCCACCCAGGGAGACGAGTGTCTGCAACTGGTCACCGAGGCTGTCCAAGTGAATGACTGGCGCCCGATCCAAGCCACCCTAAACAGGCGGACACCGCAAGCAAAAGGGGCACTAGAGTCCATGATGCGGGTCAAAGACAAACTGTCGGTCGACAGCCGAGGCTGCCTCCTACGAGGACCACGATTAGTGATGCCTTTCAGCCTAGCTCAGCAGGCCATTGACCTGGCACATCGGGGGCACCAAGGCATAATGAAAACCAAGAGTCGGCTGAGGGCCAAGGTATGGTTCCCCGGGATGGACGCAATGGTAGAACAGACAGTCCGAACCTGCGCCTGGTGTCAAGCAGCAGGGCAATCAGATCGTCTTCACCCGGTCATCACTGAGGACAACCCTAAGAGGCCGTGGGAATGTGTAAGCGCAGACTTTGGACATCTTCCCGATGGGCGCTATTCACTGGTGATCATCAACGACTTCACAAAGTATCCAGGGGTGGAGATTGTGGGGAGCCAGACAGCCACGGAGGTCATTACCAAGTTCGAAAAAACCATCGCTACGCACGGAATATTCGAGGTAGTCAAAACGGATAATGGCTCACCCTTCCAGGGACAGGAGTTTGCAGACTACCTGAAGAGCTGGGGGATCAACCACAGGAAAGTGACTCCCCGCTGGCCCCAGGCCAACGGGGAAGTGGAGAGATTCATGCGCACGCTCAACAAAACAATGCGCATTGCACAAGCCGACGGATCACCCGTGGAAAGAGCCATATACAGCTTCTTGAGAGAGTACCGGCTGACACCTCATCTCACAACCGAGGCAGCTCCCGGTCCGGCAACCATGGGCCGAGTAGTGAAAGACACCATCCCGAACCACCCAAACTGGGTCCCAGCCCGAGTGGATGTGGAAAGAACCCTGGATAACCGGACCCAATCCAACGACCAAGCCAGCGCCAGGAGATGGGCCAAAGAGTCTGACATCCAAGAAAGAGACAATGTGTACATCAAAGACCGATATCCAGGGAGCAAATTCCGGCTCCCATTCCAGCACAAGCCCTGGACCGTTCTCCGCCGAACTGGCACCATGGTGACCGCCCAGAGAGGATCCGAAGTGGTCACTCGAAACATCTCGTTCTTCAAGAAGGCACACCCCGGAGCATCAGGTCGACAGGAGCCAGATCGCCCGACGACCAGGCCCAGCCAATCGACGTGTGGTAAATAAATAAATAATACCTCTATTTTTGAATGGATAAATGAATAACAGATAGCTCAATAAATAAGAGTCAAGATTCGAGGTAGTAGGAGTTTGCAGGTTTATTACAGCATAAAGGACAGGAACAGGACAACCTGCACAGGAATAGGATGGCAGGGCCCGGCAGCTGCCGGGGCTGGATCTGGGATGAGCGCGCTGGCATTTAATAACAATACACAAGCATATATAGTAAAACAGTTGCATTACAGTACATATGACAGGCGGAGCAGTGGGTGTGACGCGTAGCAGTCGCGAAAGATAAGGGTGAAAGTGGGTGTAACAGGGCGTATACATAGACAGGTGATGCAAACGTAGCAGAATATGTCATGAATGGGGCGGAAACACGGAGGGGGCTACCTAAGGAGCCGGGACCTCTAACCTGATGGTGCGCGCAAGCTGGCAATGATGTGTTACTAGGAGAAGCTGGGGGCTACGAACTCTGTGCTAGGAGCAGAGACTGAAGTCTGGAGAGTCAGGGCGACATGTACCTAAACAGTATCTAGTATCTGATGTTTAGAGAACATGTCGATATAAACTAGAAGTCAGGAGGGGAAAGGCTAACTTGATTCTAAGACTGGAGCATGCATTATTCTACATGTAGTGCGTGATGAAGAATACTAAATGATCATTAATACAGTATTTCTCTAACATGGAGACGTAAAGGCTAGACTATGACGGTAACTATTGATGCGATTCAGTAGCTTTAAGAATGCAGAGAAGGAGGGCTGGACTGATAACTAGAATCATAACATACTCTTGGCAGACTCAGAGGCAGAGCCAGGCTGAACCGGGCACTGTGAGGCAGGAAGTAAGTGAAGGGTCAGGAATACAGGTGGGGGCCGTGTCGCTCCTCAGCGAGGGCTTCAGGAGACAGGAGCTGAATCTGGTGTCCGGGCCCTTTTGAGGCCTAGAAACGGGGACTTTACAATGGAATAACGTGCACACTGAGAAACGTGGCAACGTAACTTTAAATAGGCCTGATATTCGTAGTATTCACGAGAACTGGAAACTGGCATACTAGAGATGGACACAGCTATAATTGCGTCTTTAATCGAACATGGTGAATACATATGCATATTAATCATGCACACATAACATATGATGGATGACACGTAGGGACACAGAACATGGCAAAATTTACTTTTCCACATTCCCTCCTTGTCACTACGTTTCCATCAGGAAACATCAATATTCATGATACCATCTATCATTTCATACAGCATCAATTGTTCGTCTCGAATTTTCTTGGAACGGGATTTAGAACGGGACATGGGACTAGGAATACAAGAGGTAGCACAAATGCCGCAAATCGCAGGGCCACATTGTATACAGAGGCAGCAACTGAATATGATCGCTACTGCAATACCTAGAAAGGACAATACTTTCCATCCCCAAGCGGAAATTATATTCCAGAACCAACCGGACCATGTCCAGGTGCCTGGGTCTTGGTGTAACAGATGAGCAATTTTATGGAGTCTGGTTATAGCTGAATAAACAGACGGCGCGTTATTTGGAATGAAAATGCAGCAACTAGATCCGATGACTCTACATGCCCCGCCCCTATCGGCCAGTATGACGTCAAGGACGAGACGATTCTGGAGCACGACAAATCTCATAGCAGATTGCTCTTCGGTTAAGTTACCTAGAGCAGAGGCAGTCTCATTTACTACAGCTTCAAGGGTTCTGGTTAACCTACGGATTAGCTTACTATTCTGGATAGGTCCTATAAAGAAGAAGAAACCTCTATTGAAATCTGTATACTGTTCTAGAGCAGTTTCAGTATAATCGACAATTGGGGACTCAATCTCCCTTCTATGTCTAAGGTGTACTAGATGTGTGTTTCTATGATAATCAGATGGGGCTAGGAAAACTGGTGGCAGTAGGAAGGCAATGTAACAGGTTCCCTCCCAATCGAGGGGCAGACGAACATATGCGGTTTGACCACAAATAAAATAAGAATGACGTGAAGCTTTGAAAATAGATTTCCCATTGTCACTATACTTGACAATAGTAGTACAATCACTATGTCCTACATGTACGGAACCATTATTTCGGACACATAATTCGCCTTTGACTGATAGTACCGAAATAGCAGGTAAGTCTGGAGTAGTAGCAGACTGAACATTCAGGACCATGAAATTCGAAGAATAATTTCCTAAATTGTAAACTTCGTTTTCTAGATCTAACCCTGTTCTGTGGGGAAGACCTTGCTTGTCTGGAAAACATGTACTGTTAAGAAAAGACATATCTGTTGAGGATGACGTTAACGTGGACCATGCTCCACACGAACCATTATGAGAAAATGGATAAGGAAAGAGTGGCAGAACTCCCTTCGGTGTCTGGAAAGGGGGGAGTCGACCACACACCCAACAATTAGTGGCATTGCTGGTCTGGTGTGAATAATGTAACATGCGGATAAAAGAATTGTTACGCATAGCGAGGCGATAAGAGAGTTCATGAGGAGGCAGATCACTAAACGTGTGCTCTACTGTAACATTAGAAGACTTATTTACATGAGAAACTGGAAAATACAAGTAAAATGCATAACTGGTGCAGGAAATCATAATGCTGAGAAATAATATGAAACTTAGAAAAACAATACATCGGATTGAGTTTTGACTAACTCTCTCACTATGGGGGTCTATTTTATACATGTCAGAAACCGGTCTAACCGTTTCACCTAGGGGAGGACTTAGACAATCAAACTGGCTGACTTATTTTACTAGACCTTAGTTTTAATTTATACTCCTGTTGCGGAGTCTCCTCTAACAGGGAGGGTGCAATATCATTGTCTTTTGCGGGACAGTCCTTAAGAATAGTACTTTGGCAGTCCTTTAAATGATCTGAAATGTTCTTTGAAACGGGCTTCAATCCATAAAACTTTTTGATATGCGAAAGATGCACCCAGCCTTTGCGTCCCTCCAACTTCACGGCTGTACGGGTGGCCAGGAGGACCTGTCGGGGCTCCTTCCAGCGAGGCTCCAGTGGACTTGAACGATCAAAGTTTCGCACTAGGACCATGGATCCGGGAACGATTTCATGCGGTGCCACCTCGGTATTGTCTGGAAATGCGGCGGCAACCTGTGAACGACAAGAGTTGAGGGCAGACATCAAGGAAGCTAGGTAATCTGTCAGCATATTACTTGAAACATCGGTAATACTTCGAGGTCTAGGAGTACCCCACATGTTAGGGGGGCGGCCGAAAACGACCTCATACGGGGACAGACCTGATCTGGAATGTGCGACCATGCGCATATAGAACAGGGCAACTGGCAGAGCTATTAGCCAGTCCACACCTTTCTCTTGACAAACCTTTGCAATTCGAATTTTCAGGGTCTGATTATGTCTCTCTACGAGACCAGCTGCTTCAGGATGGCGTACACAATGGAACTTCCACTGGTACCCTAACAAAAGGGACACGTGTTTCATTAGCTCGGATGAGAATGGCTGGCCATTATCAGAATATACGACTCTAGGGAGTCCGTAACGGGGGAAGAACTCACGAACCAACTGCTTGGCAGTAGTCGTGGCTGTGTAATCTGGAACTGGATATGCCTCCGTCCACCTGGACAAAGCGCATACGACTACGAGGACATACTTGAAACCTCTACATCGCTCCATCTGAATGTAATCCATCTGGAGGACTTCAAAAGGGTGGTCAGGAGGCTGGAATCCACCTTGTTCCACCGGGACACTTTTACCTGGATTAAACTGGCAACATATCATACAGGTACGGACTTTCTGCTTGGCTGCAGCTCGTAAATGCTTGTTGAACCAAATGTTCTGGATACTGTCTAACATAGCTTTTTCTCCTAAATGTGCTGGACTATGTGCGGTATTAATAATGACTTGAACCATAGAGTCGGGGAGAAACCATGTGGCTCTACCCTTCGTTAACCATCCTTGATCTGTCTGGACCCCTCCTTGTTCGGACCATTTCTTGATTTCATCGGGAGTAGCATGTAACTGTATGTCTATGACATCTTGTGTAGGGTCCTTAACTGTCATACATGTAGTCGGATCTGGAGTGTGTGTCGGTGTCTTATTAACTGGAATGTCTGGTGTCTGAGCTGTAAGCTTGGCTGTGCGATCTGCTAGATCATTACCCTGGGAAATAATGTCAGTAACTTTCGTATGTGCTTTGCACTTCATGATAGCAATGAATGTCGGTAAGTGTATTGCATCTAACAGAGCTTGAATAAGGAGACCATGCTGAATCTTGGTTCCATGAGAAGTCATGAAACCTCTCTCCTGCCAGAGCACTCCAAAGTCGTGTACGACTCCAAATGCGTAGCGTGAATCTGTGTAAACATTAACTTTCAGGTTCTTGGCGTGTATGCAGGCTTGAGTCAGAGCAACTAGCTCCGCTGCTTGAGCAGACAGGGTGTCAATACGGTGTGTCTCTATAACTTCAGTGTCAGTAGTCACTGCATACGCGGCGACTAGTTCTCCTGTACTTGTTCTCATACATGAACCATCCACATAAAGCGTCAGGTCGGGATCTGGTAATGGAATATCTGTCAGATCTTGTCTTGGCTTTGTCATGATGTTAACTACTTCCACACAGTCGTGTGTGGCAGGATTCAAAGTAACTGATGGTAACAGTGTAGCAGGATTTAGGACGTTGCAACGTCTGATTTCTATGTGTGGCTGAAACAGTGTCAATTCATAACCTGTTAAACGTGCAATTGTCAAGTGCTGAGTTTGTGTTCGGTTTAAAAGAACTTCCACAGAGTGTGGAACTTGTACTGTCAGAGAGTGTCCTAATACTATGGAATCACTTTGTCTGATAGCTAGTGCTGTGGCTGCAACTGACTTGAGACACGCAGGCAGAGCCTGGGCTACAGGATCTAATGTGCTCGAAAAATAAGCACAAGGCTTGTATTGTCCTGCTTGATCTTGTGTGAGAACAGATAATGCTGTACCTTCACGTTCAGTGACGAAAAGTGTAAAAGGCTTACTGTAGTTTGGTGTAGCTAGAACTGGAGCTTGGCATAGGGCTTTCTTTAATTCATTAAAACTAAGTGTATGTTCAGATGTCCAAGGGAGAACAGTCGATACGGCTGCCTCCTGTGTCGTTAACTGTATCAGTGGTTTAGCTAGAAATGCATACTGAGGAATCCATTGTCTGCAATAAGAAGTAAGGCCGATAAAAGCACGTACCTCCTTCTGGGTCTTTGGCTGAGGAAGACTCGCTATTAACTGGATACGGTCTGGTGTCAACTGCCTACCCCACTTGGACAGCAAGTGGCCTAAGTAGATCACTTGCTGGACACAGAATTGAAGCTTAGAAGGGGACACCTTGTGCCCCATCTCGGCAAGAAAATACAAGACTGTAAGTGAAGCTTGCTCGCAGGCACGTTCAGAACGGGCTGTGATCAGTAGATCACTACTGTTTAGAGACTATCTCTCATGCAGACAAGAAAGTATTGCACCGGTTGGAAATTATGACGCTCTGGCATTTACGGTGTCCATAAACACCAGTGTGCTATTTGGAGGCATTTTAATTTATAATCCTCCGGGCTGTACATTAAATTTTAGTTCACAGTTACTCACACAGATCATGCCTGTCTGTTTGAAGAACAAGAACATCCTCCTTCTTGGAGATTTTAATATACATCTGGATAACAACAGTAGCTCCTTGACGAACCTATTAGTGGAAGATATGTCCATCCTGCAGTTATCTCAGAGAGTCCATCAACCAACACACAATGCAGGGCATACATTAGATTTGATATTTTCTAATATCGAATCTATTGACATCGACCCTTTAATCCCATTGGTATGGACCGATCACTATATGATCACCTTCCGCATTAATCTCCCCACCCCCCAGACTACAAAACATAGTGCATTTACAGCAAACACAAGAAACTGGAAGTCCTTCACACTTGATAAATTCAGTAATCATTTTTTACATCCCTCCTGTACAAGTACCAATATCCAGGAGGAAATAGACCTTCTTCACAATAATATTAAAAATGCTCTTGAACACTGTTCGACCATCCAATCTCGTCATAAACCAGGCAACAAAAAATCAGAGAGATGGTACGGACCTGAGCTTAAACTTTTAAAAAGAAACTGCACCTCCCTCGAGCACAAATGGAGAGTATTTAAGACAGATGAGACCAAAGATAGTTTTAGGAAAGCTCAAGCACTCTATCACAGAGCGATTAGAAAGGCAAAAAAGGACTATTTCACACGCAGAGTGTCCGAGAATAAAAATTCATCAAAAGAACTTTTTAAAATTGTAAGAGAATTATGCAGCCCAACTAATCTCTCCGCACACCTCACTCCCTCACAAGAGAATTGTAATAAGCTCAATGATTTTTTTGTGAAAAAATTGATACCATCTATGCCTCTTTTCCAAAACCAAAGATGGAAAAAATTGACCAATATATACCAACTGCTGCACATACTGTCTGTCACACTTTTGGTCCTTTTTCAGAAGAGGAAGTAGAAAAGGCCATGCTAGAGGTCAAGTCTGGTTCTTCACTTGACCCATGTCCACATCACATTTTCTCCCAGCTTACCCCTGTAATATGTCCAGTAGTTACCAGAGTATTTAATCTCTCCCTCAGTTCTGCCGAATTCCCAACATCATGGAAACAGGCCCTAGTCACCCCTTTAGTAAAGAAGGCCGGGGCAGATGTGAACAATCCGGCCAATTACAGACCAATATCCCAGTTACCTTACTTATCAAAGGTCCTGGAAAAATTGGTCAACAGACGACTCTCCACATTTCTGGAAGTTAATGGTCTGCTGGACGCATCACAGACAGGGTTTCGGACAAATAACAGCACCGAAACCACTCTCTTGGCGGTGACAGACAGTATTAGAACCAAGGTAGATCAAGGTAGTACAGTCGTTCTGATACTCCTTGATTTATCAGCGGCTTTCGATACCGTACCCCACCATCAACTATTGAATACTTTGGCAGAGAAAGGAATTCAAGATAAAGCACTTGGATGGCTACAATCGTTCCTAGCGGATCGCACCCAATCAGTTCGCCTGGGTGATTATACATCCCCCCCACGACCTATAAAATACGGAGTTCCTCAGGGGGCATCGTTGAGCCCAACTTTGTTCAACGTGTTCGTCTCCTCGTTGGCAACCATCGGCAAAAAGTGGGGTGTCGAAATGTGCTCCTATGCGGATGACACCCAGTTGATGGTTACCATTGATGAAAATGATGACTCCAAAACTAGATTGACGAACTGCCTAACTGAACTGGCAACTTGGATGCAGGACCATTGTCTTAGACTTAATGCTGACAAATCTGAAATTCTACTGTTCGGCAGAAGCACACATGTCTGGGACAACAGTTGGTGGCCTAGTGATTTGGGCTTGCCTCCTAACCCAACTATAAAAGCTAAAAATTTAGGAATAACACTGGATAAAGATTTATCCATGAAATCTCATGTTTCCATAGTTTGCGGCAGAGGTTTCGGCCTCTTGAAGATGCTTAGACGACTATTTCCTTGGGTTCCGACAGATTGCAGGAAAACATTAGTCCAAGCTCTACTGATGAGCAGGTTGGACTACGGTAATTCACTGTTTGTGGGAATGGCAGACTACCTATTTTCCAAATTGCAGTTGGTTCAGAATGCCGCTGCCAAAGCCATCTGTAATAAAAGGAAATACGACTCAGCAAAAAAATGCATGCGTGAGCTCCACTGGCTCCCAATGAGACAGCGAGCCACTTTTAAACTGTTGTGTATTTCTCACAAAGTCCTTCACGATACAGGCCCCATCATCCTACATGACAGGATTAGATTCCACAAACCCTCTAGAAACCTACGATCTATGACCTCAGGAAGAGCATCTATCACCCGAGCTCGGACTGTCAGGATGGGAGAGAGGGCCTTCTCTCACATTGCCGCAACAAAGTGGAACGAGTTACCTCCTAAACTCAGAACTACTGACTGCTTCCTTTCATTTAGGAAACAACTAAAAACATTCCTTTTTCCCAGGCCAGATCAATAATTTCCAATTACTGCTGTCATCAAGTCACTTGCAATTCTTTCTCAGCGCCGTGATGTCCTTTCAGGATGAATGTTAGCGCTTTACAAGTAAAATAAATACAAATACAAATAAATACAAATCATCGACATACTGGAGCAGGGCAGTGTCAGTTGGCATGTGAATGTTGTCTAGTTGTCTCTTGAGTGCTTGACTGTAAATACTAGGACTTTCTGTGAAACCTTGAGGAGCGCGTGTGAACATATAGCTCCTTCCATTTAAACAAAATCCGAAAAGAAACTGGCTGTCTGGATGAATGGGGACACTGAAAAACGCGTTCTTGAGGTCTATGACCGTAAAAAATGAGGCTTCGGAATCAATGGCTGTCAATAGGGAAGAGATATCTGGGACAACTGGGTACTGGGGAATAATACATTTATTAAGTTCTCGAAGGTCAATCACTAATCGATATACTGGAGGTGCATTTGGATCAATACGTTTCATGACTGGAATGATCGGAGAATTACATACATTGGAGTCGGTCTCCACAATTACTCCCTGAACCATGAGCTCGTCAATAATTTTGGATAAGGCTGCTACAGCCTCAGGTGGCAATCTGTACTGTCTGATTCGTGGTAACACTACACCTGGTTTAAGAGTCACACGATGGGGTGTGATTTGCATAAAGCCAACATCAGTTGGACCTTGCGCCCATAGATGCTGCGGAACATTAGACAATCTTGGATCAAAATCTCGTAATACATAGTGACCCTTGAAGTCACGTAGGAACAATCGTATTCCCTCTGGGGAACAGCATATAACTGCACCTAACTCTTTCAGTGTTTTAATGCCTAATAGATTTTCTGGACATGACTTAGTAAGTAACAGATCAGTAGTGCGGGACAATGGACCTACTTCTAGAGTAACTGGCTTTGAAATTT
Organism: Lissotriton helveticus; assembly: GCF_964261635.1. Lineage (NCBI taxonomy): Eukaryota > Metazoa > Chordata > Amphibia > Caudata > Salamandridae > Lissotriton > Lissotriton helveticus. The sequence goes on along the minus strand of NC_136068.1, from coordinate 1,037,426,438 downwards.
CATTTACGATAGGTTTTCCTGAAAATCCAAGGGAAACATTTCTAGAGCCTGAGAGCGGAGCCCCTGGAACTTCGGCGTGGCTGATGGTGGTCCTACTTGCCCCTGTATCAATCAGAAACTTTCTGTCTTTCCCTAGTACTTGACTGTGAACATAGGGACCTTCTTGATCTACAGGTATCTCGATGAGAGGCAAGCCTACCTCCCTCTCTAGGCTGTTTCATGAATATGGCTGATACTCTGGATATTCTGACTGGGCATACTGGTACATCTGCTGTGTAACATGCTGTGTTGCAGCGATGGGCTGCGGTACAGTAACTGTCTGTTGTGCATTCTGTGGCTGAGAAGTCTGTGAAACTTGCTCTTGTCTAGGCGGACGTGGTCTTTCTTTAGTCTTACCGGTAGCTATGTTGTGTTTCAGAACTGCACACTCGTTTATAAAATGACCTGGCTGTTTACAATAATTGCAGTTCCCTTTAACGGGAGCTGCAGGATGACTGGCTTGATTTGGTCCCCTCTTCTGACTGTCTTGAGGAACAGATTGTGCAACTAGTACTTTCATTTTCGTGTCTTTCATACGTTTTCTCTCGTGATCTTGCTCTTCTCTGATTCTATTCTGGTGATATTGAAGCATCTGCAACATCTGGGATGGGGTATTAGCTTGCCAGGTACTTTCGACTTTCAAAACTCGATTCTTAACTTGTGGACTTGAATTCTCGACTAGTTTAGTAACAAAAAGATGAGGGTATGACTCGCTACTCGTCTTGAGGCCACTGTTTATAATAAAACATTTTTCAAATCTAGAGTAAAAATCACTAGTGTCTTCGTCTTGTTTCTGTTTACATGCTGAGATTGCATCCCAGTCTTCCTTTTTAGTTGCTAATAGTCTGGGCAAAACTTGTATTAACAGTTCAGGTAATTCTTTACATTTATCTCCAAGACCGGTACCTGGTACTCGTGCCTTGTCTTCAGCTTCTAGAACTGCCCAATCGATCTTTTTCTCTCCCACCTCCCATTCTTTTTCCTTGAGTTTCTCATATACCCCTGCGGGCAACAGGACTTTTAACATTTTAATAATATCTGGATATGTGTATTCTCCCATACGGAGCATGTCTTTTAATTCTCGGTGGAACCCTGCTGGATCTTTATCATGACAGGGAATTAATTTTTTCATCTCTAAGAGTTCCATCTTTGTGATAGGGGTGTAAACAAACACTCGTTGCATTTCACCACCCTCTGTCTTAACTGGATGCACTTCTCGTAACGGATTCTGTCTGTCTATGTAAAAGGGTTTACTTTCTGGGGGTGAGACATGAACAAAATGCGGGTTCAAAAACGTTCTATATTTGTGGCGCTGTTCTAGAATGACACTAATTAAATCAGTACCTAAACCTTTCCATTTATACTGGAGTAACTCGTTCAGGACATCGTGTAACGGACCTGGATCAGAATGTTGACCCTCATACAAAGTAATGAGGTGCTGGATCATATACATACCCGCCAGTCGCTGCTCGGCTGGGGGCAATTTCAGAAACATTTGTGCCACTATTTCGTCTGGAAAAGTGGTAGAATCAGTAATCCATCGGACTGCTGATCGGACTAGTTCTTGTTCATGCATAGTACTTAACTCGTTATGACCGATTCGTGATTTCAGAATGTGATCGGTAGCTTGAAATACTTGTTCTAGAGAACCTTGTTCTGGTGCCGGATGATGGAAAGTTGACTTGTGTTCTAGGCGTAAATGGCGATCTGGAAATCTAGATTTTCCTACATACGCTATTCTGGCGGGATTCTCGTCCTCTACCTCTTCCGCAGAGTCATTTTCTTTCTCGCTTACTTGTGCTGCTTTACGTTGGTCATGTAACCTTATTATTTCCTTACGAATTTTCTTGTACATACTCTCTATACTACTGATAGTCTTGTGCTTACCCTCGGCTATATTCTCACTCCACCTTGTCAGGGTTCTCATTTCGACTTGATCTTTGGTCGGATAATCTTGTTCCCTTATTAGACAATTAATCAGAAACTTTAATATCATGAGCTGGATCTCAACTTTCCTTTGAGACATGACTTCACTAATACTTTCTGGATCATCCCCTGTACGGATGAAACGATATATTCTGTCTAGATCTTCCTTCATATTCGGTAAAGTGACCAAGTACTCGGACACCTGCCTAACACGCACGGAAAATATAACCATACCATCCTCGCCTGGAACTGGATCATAACAGCATTCAGTGAGAGCTCGCCTGATTTCTGCAATGGACTGATATTTAGGCGTACGCTGTAACGCACGTTCATGTAACTCGACTGCTCCTGGACGTCTATTTGGCGGCGGGGTCTGAGGAGGACCTCCTCCTGCGGCCCCTAAACTGGAACCATCGACTGATGCTCTTCGTGCTGGCAGAGCGGGAATTTGAAATGCAGGCTGGACCGGGGGTGCCGTAGCAGGTACTGCAAGGGGTGCCCCGGTGTCTGGAGGAGCAAGAAGTGCCTGATTTACAGGGACTGGCGGAGCGGGATTTGCATATTCCGGGACTGTGTCGTCCAAATAGGACGAGATGAAAATATCAGCTGCGGTCGGTTTGTGACGTAGCTTGAGCGGGACTAATGGCGGCGGGAAATTACTGGATGCCTCCGGGGTCGCTTTTGGCAAGCCCTCGGCAAGAAGAGGATACATACCCTTAATAAGGGCATGCCTCTGTCTGTCTGACTGTTCGGTTTTGACTCGTTCACCTATCTCGATTAATTCCCTTTCTTGGGCTCTTTCTAAGGATTCTCTACTTAATTCTGACTTCCTGATTTCTTTTTCGGTTCTTTTATGAGATTCTTTGCGCCATAACTCGATGGCATCTTTCTGTGACTGTCTGGCCTTCTTTTTCCATAATGCCTCTTCTACTCTCATGATGCACTCGGCATCCCACGTACCTGATACGGGCCATCTATACTTTTCTTCTAACTCCTTGGTATACTCTACCCATAAATCTAGATATAATATGGCGCTTATGCCATGCTTCTGATACATAAAATGACCTGGACTGTCCCTAGGCGGGACAGGAACTGCTTCTTCTAGCAGACCCTTTCTAGTTTTTAACTGACGTAATCTCGAAAAGAGGGACATTGCAAACTTGAATCTGAACACAATACAATACACGAGGAACAATAACAATTGAGAAAACAATTCAGGCATACCACGACATTGAAAATACATTGAATAACATTATGAAGCAACAGTTCGGACAGAATACTACCTGGAACACTGAGAACAGAAACACATGAATTTCTCGAGAACGGAACAGACTAGAATTACTGGATGCGCTGCTGAAACAGCACGGAACATACCGGTCCCATAAAGGGACGCATCAAGACCCGTATCCACCTAGGTGAACACTTCGTTTCAGATCTGCGTACCCAGACCCATCGGACCAGAGACAATTCAGATTGACCCTGTCTAGATACTACCCCAGCAACGGTACTCACCGGGCAGCAAGAACGGAAGGCCTCGGACTGGACTGGACTGCTTCGACGCCGGACGGACGAACTTCGGACTTCTGTTACGGGTGGGCCTCCGGATACCTCGGACCTTGGACTCTCGGCTTGGGCTCTGGTCGGGACTCGCCGCGTTCCTCCACCGTCTCGTCTGGATGCTGGACCGCCTCCTCCGTCTCCTCCGTGGGCCTGAGGGATACTTAAAGCAGAAATATCTGCCGGTGCGCAGAAGAGTTCCGTCACGACTGCAGAGGGTCAGGGGGCCGGCGTGGCTTCACCGACGCGTGGGGAAAGGGCAAGTCCCTATTCGGGCGCCATTATGTGGTAAATAAATAAATAATACCTCTATTTTTGAATGGATAAATGAATAACAGATAGCTCAATAAATAAGTGTCAAGATTCGAGGTAGTAGGAGTTTGCAGGTTTATTACAGCATAAAGGACAGGAACAGGACAACCTGCACAGGAATAGGATGGCAGGGCCCGGCAGCTGCCGGGGCTGGATCTGGGATGAGCGCGCTGGCATTTAATAACAATACACAAGCATATATAGTAAAACAGTTGCATTACAGTACATATGACAGGCGGAGCAGTGGGTGTGACGCGTAGCAGTCGCGAAAGATAAGGGTGAAAGTGGGTGTAACAGGGCGTATACATAGACAGGTGATGCAAACGTAGCAGAATATGTCATGAATGGGGCGGAAACACGGAGGGGGCTACCTAAGGAGCCGGGACCTCTAACCTGATGGTGCGCGCAAGCTGGCAATGATGTGTTACTAGGAGAAGCTGGGGGCTACGAACTCTGTGCTAGGAGCAGAGACTGAAGTCTGGAGAGTCAGGGCGACATGTACCTAAACAGTATCTAGTATCTGATGTTTAGAGAACATGTCGATATAAACTAGAAGTCAGGAGGGGAAAGGCTAACTTGATTCTAAGACTGGAGCATGCATTATTCTACATGTAGTGCGTGATGAAGAATACTAAATGATCATTAATACAGTATTTCTCTAACATGGAGACGTAAAGGCTAGACTATGACGGTAACTATTGATGCGATTCAGTAGCTTTAAGAATGCAGAGAAGGAGGGCTGGACTGATAACTAGAATCATAACATACTCTTGGCAGACTCAGAGGCAGAGCCAGGCTGAACCGGGCACTGTGAGGCAGGAAGTAAGTGAAGGGTCAGGAATACAGGTGGGGGCCGTGTCGCTCCTCAGCGAGGGCTTCAGGAGACAGGAGCTGAATCTGGTGTCCGGGCCCTTTTGAGGCCTAGAAACGGGGACTTTACAATGGAATAACGTGCACACTGAGAAACGTGGCAACGTAACTTTAAATAGGCCTGATATTCGTAGTATTCACGAGAACTGGAAACTGGCATACTAGAGATGGACACAGCTATAATTGCGTCTTTAATCGAACATGGTGAATACATATGCATATTAATCATGCACACATAACATATGATGGATGACACGTAGGGACACAGAACATGGCAAAATTTACTTTTCCACAGACGGATGAAGACGACTATGAACTACCAGGACAATACCCCACCAAAAATGAGAACCCAATGGACTAGGACACTCAGCCAATGCCGGAAACACCCAGGGAGAGCCTGCCAAGCTCTCCAGTGTGGTCTCCGACAAGTGGGACCTCGCCGAGAGTGACACCGTCCGTACCATCATCAAGGGGGGAGCAATCCAGGTATGGTTTGTGCCAGAATCCAGCACCATCCTCCCGGCTAGCCGATTTCATGGTGTGACCATCCAGAGACTGGAAATCAAGAGACTGGTAACAGACCCTCGTTATCTCTATAATGCTGATTATGTTTTGTTCAAATAAAGGATAGAAGGGTAGCGTTCCAGTCTACCTGCGCCTGTGAGGGCACGTTAGCGCGGGCACGTGTCGTCACGCGCCCGATACAAAATAAAGTGGGGGTGGCCGACTCGAGCAGTCAGAGCCACGAGTGAACCAGAGCACGGCCTCCCGAGTCGTATTTAATATCGCAGTGCCGCATTTGATAGCGTTAGCGCGACCCCACGATATTACAGTCTGCATCCGAATGCCCGAGATGCAAGCTTACAGAGGACGTGTTCTAACACATGGTTTGAGATTCTCTGAGAGTCCAACTGACGTGGGTGGAAATCATGGCCACAACGGTGGACTTAACAGGACACACTGACACCCACCCCCGAATCCTGCCTCCTCGACCTTCATTCCAAAGCCAAAGAGGACAAACACCTACATCACTTTATTGATTGGCATTTGTTCTCTTCAAACTGTGGAATACAATGCAATGAAAAGCATCCACGGCCCCAGACACTGATACATGGCTAACCACATTACTACAATGGGCATTTGTGGAATCCAAAGTGCTACGTGCTGAGGGAATGTTAAGGGTTGGGGGTGAAATTTGGGACATTTACATTATAAACATCGAAGCCAAGCAGGATACACTCCCCCCATGAAGAGAACACCCTGAGATCACAGGACACCTACTACCATAGAGCAACATATTTGACCCACACATTTCCCACATGCTGCATCTCAATGGATGGGGGCCACTGGAAGTTTATGCCGGACCTTGCAGCTTGTGGTCGTTGATGTTTGCCTCTGCACTCACAGTTTGTCTATGCTTGCTATACCCTGGGCACCACTCATTGCCTGGTGGCAACGCCATCATCCCCTCTATCCCCCCACAAGGACCATTGGAACAGAACTGTTCTGTGAACTGCTTCATTATACTGAATATATACTCTGTGTGTTTTTTGTCATTACTGTACACAGTACTCCTATGGAAATTTAATGTACGTCACTTACCTGGCTCCAGTTGTTCTTGTAAAGAACTATTAAAACCAGATTATTTTTTTAAGTATCGCGCTCCTTCCCTAATCTGTGGGTTATTCAAAATCTGTTGTTTTGCAGGCTAAGATCCCAGATGGCAACTGTATATGGTAATAAGAGTTTGAAGGGCAGTACCTCCTGCAAACCTTTACCCACATACAAACAAAACGAAAAAGTCCCAAACTGCCATCAGACTTTCTTCATTTGCAAGGAGCCAATCTTTGGTTGGGTCATAATGTGGCTGTTGTAAGCAGTGATCTTGGCTAATGCTTCTGGGCCATAATCCCATTAGGAAACCATGGCATCCAGTGCCACAGGGCTGGCATCTAAGATTATGTTATTACACAGGGATAAATCACGCTCCTGGCTCAATAAACGGGGAGAGCATGGCTTTATAATTGACTTGGCGTTGTTGAGACCAATTCAATTTGTGTTCCTTTTTGGGTACTTTCCTCCAAGATGCACTGTATGTATCTTGCACAGCAACTGGCCCTGCCTAAGGATCATTTGAATTCCTGATTAAACTTGCCAAATATGAGCATATGGCCGCAAATTCAGGAGGTTTGCAATATCCTCAGTTGCCTTGCTTATGCCTTCCCGCCAGCTGGAGATACACCAGTGCTGAGTGGCTTGTCTTGAAACAAACCTTACTGGCTGATAAACAATGTATTGCTCTGAAAAATACTCCTCCAGTTACAAATGATTATATCCTTTGTTGTTTAACAACTTTATGTAATTTGCATTCACAGATATTTTGAATTATGATAGTTGCAAGTTTACAATATCCTTTACATTTTTATATGATGATCAATGAATTCAAAGAATGAATGAAGCTCTTCAGAGATATGTATAACATTACATTGTTGTGTATAATTTGCCTATTTTAATCACCCAACAAAGCATATTTAGTCCATAAATCTTAAAAACTCTCAAAGGATGTTGACATTTGCCCTACTGTAGACTGTCTCAGTATATCAAGCATTCGTATGGGGTCTCCTATCTTAACACCTTTCTAATTTCATATAAGTTTTGAAGGGGAGTCACCGTGTTTCAAATGTATGTGCCCTGCCATTTACTATGCGATACCAAAGGGGATGATGGATGGAGCGCTTGAGCAAATCAAACACTCACCCTCAGTCAACTGATCTCGGTTTAATCCATCATCATTCTTTAGCTCACTCCACCACCCCAGTTCAGACATAGCCATATGCAAATCAGTCTGACCCTGTGCCTCATGGGAACAGTCCAGCCCGAACTGCCAAGCCATGTCTTCCCTGGACCGGAAACAAGCATCCTGGGACCGGTTTCGGGTTCATAACCCTCATCAGCCAGGCTATCTTGAATCCAGTGGCAAAGTGAGCAAGGGACCCATGTCTAACTCTGCCAACTTAGGGCAAACAAAGCGATACCAAAGGGGATGATGGACGGAGCACTTGAGCAAATCAAACACTCCCCCCAGTTAACTGATCTGGGTTTAATCCATCATCATTCTTTAGCTGACTCCACCACCCCAGTTCAGACTTGGCCATATGCAAATCAGTCTGATCCTGTGCCTCATGGGAACAGTCCAGCCCGAACTGCCAAGCCATATCTTCCCTTGACTGGAAACAAGCATCCTGGGACCGGTTTCGGGTTCATAATCCTCATCAGCCAGATTCAAGGGGGAGCTCTTGTTGTGGGATTGGCTGAGAGCATGTGTTTAAATTGTTCATTAGTTGCGGTACACTAGACTGTGTGTCGCTGTCTGGTATTGGCTGTGGAGGTTTACCGGAAACCGTGTTTCGCTGCTGCACGCCGCACCCCCTGGTTTCTGCTTCAATGCAGACTGGGTGACATTAAGCAGAGGACGACGTGGCTGGGGATTACTTGGTGGATCACTTTGTTTCTATTAGGCATGCGACGTGGGAGAAAATCCTTTGAGGTGAGTGGACCGGGACATGTCAGTGAAAGTGGGCGCTGCAGCAGACACGAATGCCATGACGAGTAGGGTGACCAACTGGCATAGGTGCAAATTCAGGACGGTGAGTGTAAAAATTCAGGACAAAGGGACAAAATTCAGGACAAAAGGTCAAAATTCAGGACAAAACTTTGGGACAAAAGGTACGTTTTACAGACATGTCTGAGGTGGTCACGCAATAGTATATAAGTAAGTAAATAGACAACCACCTAAGTACAAATCAAAACAAGTTTATATTAGGTTGAGACAATCGTGCAATTCACAGTTTTTCAGTATGGCCGCAGCTTGCTACCTTAGACGATTCAAAATTTGCATCTTTCTCCAGCAGGTACATTAGTCACCAGACAATGGGGAATCACACCTGAATATAAGTGAGGCCGCTTTTACTGTTGATTGAAAACTACTGGATGTACAAGGAACTTTGCAGTGCCAGCCCCCAGTAACAAAACCACTTCCCCCCCTTTCCATCATCCCAGGGAAACACCCGACGCCCGGTCCGCCCAGTTTGGCCTTGCTACCACCCTGCAATGGTGCCCCTCGTCTTCACTTAGACCGTCTCTCATGTGTATTTAATTTCTTTTATAATGTTACTCATCCCAAGTATATAGGGCAGCGTGTCGGAGTGCGTTACATCACACACACATTATATAGAGAGAATGACTCATAATAACGTGAAAGTCAATGTATAGGAAATGTTACTTAAGATAATGGGTGTTACGAGGTGTACTCATTCTTTTATCTATCATTCAGTCTTTCACCATTCTTTCTGTCCTTCCATCTATGTGCTCATCTATATCCAAACATATTCAACCATTTGAAAACCTATCCACCATATATCCTTCCATCTATCATTTCACTCATCCACCCCTCCATCCACCCTTTCACTCATCCATCCATTATTCATCTACCCACACTTTTACCCTATCAATCCGTAGTCATTCATCCTCTCTTCGACCCATCCATCTATTCACTCATCCATCCAGCCATTTACCCTTCACCCATTCAGCCATCCATTCACTTACTCATCCATTCACCCAGTTACTTATCCTTCCACCCATTCACTCTTTCAGTCATTCATCCTCCCTTTCTCTCTCCATCCCCCTTTCACTTATCCACCCACCCACCCATCATCTACTCATCCATTCATGAATCCATCCATTGATCCTATTACTCATCCATCCTTTCACTCATCCATCCATCCGTTCTCTCATCCGTCCACCCTTTCACTTCTTCACTCACCATTCCATCCTTTTGTCCATCTACCCCCTTTCACTCACTCATCAATTCTTACATCCACTCTTTCACTCATCCATCCATCCATCCATTCACCCTTTCACTTATCAATTCATCAATCCATCCATCCATCCACGCATCCATCCACCCATTCACTCGCCCATCATCTACCCTTTCACTCATCCATCCTTTCACACACCCATCCTCCCTTTCACCCATCTATCTACCCTTCCACGCCTACATTCTTCTGTTTACCTTTTCTCTCATCCATACTTCCACTCATACACTCATCCATCCATCCTTTCTTTCATTATCTATCCATTCACCCTTTCATTCATCCATTCATCCTTTCAGTAATCCATCCAGTCATTCACACATACCTTCACTTATTTGTCCACCCACCTTTTCACATTATGAGCTGAGCCTTTGTCTGTAGAGTTGCAGACAGAAGAGGCCCATCAAGAACTTCACCTTGCTGTAGTTCCTAAAGCAAGGGGTGGGGTGGGGGAGTTCACTATGCCCCTGCACATAGGCAGTCTGAAAACGTAGATGTCATGAGCCTTGCATGATGCACAGTGCCAGGATGTGAGGTGACTGTGACCTGGGGTTGTTTCCAGGGCTTTAAGTGGTGTAACAAAACTGTGTGGGGGGGGGGGGGGGTATGTGGGTCTCTTCAAAGGGGGTGTTCGATGTAATTAAGGGCGTGGTTTAAAACACCTAGGCTAAAAATCTACGCTTAGCATTGTGTTCCCCCCAACTGGTATTCTGTTGTTTCTATCATTGCATCCAGATATATAATATAGCAAGCTTAATTACACCACCAACAAGCCAGGACTATTGGCTTTGTGAATGGTTGGCATTTGCTGAATATAACAAGCATTTGCAATGCAATAGGTCTCGCATTAGGAAAGTTTGAGCAATTGGTATTGTAAATGACAAATTTGTTATTTATGTGTTGGTTTTGATAATAGCTAAATTAATAGCTTTGTCATTTACAATGCCAATAGTTTTAACTTTCGCAAATGTGACACCTATAGCATTTGTAATGCAATATGTGTTGTATTTACGTGACTTAGATGTATTGATACTACAAATAACAATGGCTTTAAAATTCTTTTTATAATTAATACTTAAATAAAAGCTATTGTAATTTATGATGGCAATAGCTTAAACTTTTGTGAATAACTTTTTTGAAGAATATGTTCAGTGTATTTTATTGTGACGAAAATCCAAGAACAGAAGTGAAATATTAACATCTTTTTGTGACATTTGTAATAAAGCTTGAAACATTGAGAGATCATATTTGAACCAGTTGTTGTTGAATGGTTGCACAGATTGATGCTGTGGTGGCGCTGTTTGATGTTGTGGTGGCGACGAGTGATGCTGTGGCGTTCAGTGATGCTGTGGTAGCGCATAGTGATGTTGTGGTGCCCCTGAGTGATGCTGCGGTGGTGCTGAGTGATGCTGTGGTGATGCAACAAAGTGAGTGCAATAGATAGAGTGAGGGCGATAGATAGAGGGAGGGAGGGCGATAGATAGCGGGAGGGCGATAGATAGATAGCAGGAGGGCGATAGATAGATAGTGGGAGGGCGATAGATAGATAGCGAGTGGGCGATAGATAGAGGGAGGGCGATAGATAGAGTGAGGGCGATAGATAGAGTGAGGGCGATAGATAGATAGAGTGAGGGAGATAGATAGAGTGAGGGCGATAGATAGATAGCGGGTGGGCGATAGATAGAGGGAGGGCGATAGATAGATAGAGTGAGGGAGATAGATAGAGTGAGGGCGATAGATAGAATGAGGGCGATAGATAGATAGAGTAAGGGCGATAGATAGATGGCCTAGGCTCAACCTAAAAACATAAATTTCTGGCCATTTCCTAACATACCTAGTCCCTGTCAGACCTCTCATTCAGGCACACAGGCCGAGAAAGATAAAAGACGACAAATTAACTCCATGTGTAGGAAGCCCAACATGACAACCATAAAAGCCACAAGGGAAACATTTGGGTCTTGCTGCCCGCCCCTCCCCCTCGACTACTGTTGTAGATCCGTTTCAGGCTGAGAAATAAGATAGGGAGAGGATTGGAAGAAGCTGTTGTTTGAGGGGCGCGTGCGTGCTGCGGGGCATGTTTCCACCACTGACTAGTGTAAGAACATAAAACACCACCGCCCTGACCTGCAATAAATGAACCCCCATAAAGCCTATGCTGCTTTAGTGATTGGTTTCTTGGATGTGCAGCCAACAGTGACTTGGCTGTTGCCGCCCACAACAAACTGGACACATCAACCCTGATTGTTGCTTTTATCCTAAGTGATACAGCGGCCCAGAAGCCAATTTCCTTCCCTGCACTAAGGCCCATGGCGTACTGGCTAAGTCAGACACTGGCACCGAGGGAGCATCCCTCCAAAAGCAGTAAGTTCTTGACGCGGATCAGCTTTAAAACTCTCACATTTTGCAGCGCACAAGGAAATGGCCCCTCATGTGCACAAGATCAAACAATTCGGCCAAGCGGAGAAGCCGCTGAGAGAGTGTGGCACTACGGTGAAGGGAGAACAGAGGCCCCATGAGGAGGTGCAAGAAGGCAGGAGGATAATGGGGCTGGGAGAAAGGAGGAGAGAGAAGACCAAAGGCAGAAACTGACCCGAGCGAGCGATTGGGGACAGAGAGGGCCTTGGAGGAAGATGGGAGAGAGAGTGGGGAGTACCGGGGGCGGAGGGGTGGTGGTATGCATTGTCAGCGAGAGTGGGGACTGCTGAAAGGTGAGCACTGTCAGCGAGGATAAAAGAGAAACCCATATGTATAAAGGTGGAGAGGGGTGAGACTGGCTGGGAGAGGGAGAGAGTGGTAGACTTTAGGGGAGGGCATGACTAAAATTAAGAGGGGAGGGCATCGAAGTGTAAACCTAGAAGCACCATACAGAGGGATAGGGCCAAAGTAGAAGGTCCAATAAAGGTGGGTGTGCTGGGAACTGGGGTGCGAGAGCATGGCTGCTAAGAACGCATATGGCGAGTTTGGGCTACAAAGGACATAAAAGGAACAGATGGCGAGTGAGGGGAGAGCTGCTGTGAAAGGATAGGGGGAGGGCTAGGGGGCGAGGGGGTGAAGGCCAAGAGAGATATGCGGCCAGCAGAGTAGGAGTGCGGCTGTGAAGCAAGTGTTATTGAAACCGAAACAAGAATAAATAATACGTGGTTAGAAAGAAAGGGCTCACAAGTGAAGAAGGGAGAAAGTGATGGGGCGAGAAATAGACACGACAATGTCGAGCGAGCGAAGTTAATTGGGCGTGGAGTCACAGAGAGAGAAAAAAGATTTATCAGAGTGAAGGAGAACTTAATAAAATAAAAAATAGAACCACTTCGCTATCGCCGGAGACAGGAAACGAGACAGAAGAGTTGCAGCCTGGGCCGTTGGGCAGTGTGAGCTCCTTCCCCTCTCCCAAGCAGCTTCTTGATAGGAGGTCTTGTAAACGCCGAACCACATGCGCTCCGAGTGCTGTTGTCCGCCTATCTCTTGGCGCTGAACAGCTTCAGTTCAGCCGCAGAGGAGCGGCAGTGTAAAGAAAGGTCTCGGGAAGGGTTCTTCGGCATGGAAAATACAAGAGGGAGGGAGGTTTCCAAGTTCATAGACGATCTCTTAAAAAACAAGCACTAGTAACATTACACAGAACATGTTCGTATTTTTTGTAGACACAGGAAGATTAATTGGCATCTCTGTTAAACACATTTAAGTAATTGCCTGAGCTGCCGATTAATATTCCAGTGTCTTCCAAAAATAACAAACTGCAATTGTATAATGTTACTGGTGCTCATAGAAAGCGCTTCTATAGTGAATCGAAAAGCCTGAGAGCGAGCTGCTGCTAATGCGAGTACAGCCTGCTGAGGAGAGGAAGTGGCTCAACAGCGGGATCTGCAGACTTTGGAGCTGGGGATCCATGTTCGATCCTCAGCGTGGTTTGAACGTCTTGGGAATGATTGTGGGAAATGTTCGCCCTAATTTACACTATTGGAGGAGTGGTGGGGGCCCACACAATCACTATTTTAAGAGGGGTGGGTTGAGACTACAGGGATAATCACGGGAGATGTGTGAGACACACTTTCAAAACAAAGGTGCAGCCGCCATACGTGACGATACGGCTGGGCATGCCTGCGCTGTTACCAAAAAAAAAATGCGGGGGAGGAGAAATGCGAGTCACGTTAGAGGGAGCAGAGCGGGAGGGGGATGGGGAGCAGAGCCTTTGAAGAGCGGAGAAGCAGATTGCCTTCAAGGCAAGTGTGAAGCAGTGGGCGGGGAAGCACAGGAGCAAATGCTAAGGTCGGGTCTGATGAGGCTTTGATGTGGGGAAATGCGCGTGTTACTCTTTGTTTCAAATGTTAAGAATGCCAAAGTACTAAAAAGCATTCCGCAAATGAGATGTTTAGCAGAACATGTTGCACAAATGCTAAGTAACGTAAAGGTTTAGTTAAAATAAGATGATTCGTAAAATATGTTTTTATTTTTCATCAAATTCAAAAGCAGTTATTTGTGGTTTGTGCTGGTGGTGAGTTAGGCTGTGTTGGTACTGTGGTTGTGCTTACTAGTGTTAAGTAATAAGGTTGTGTTGCAGAGGCCAGAGTGAGTAAGTCTTCTGTCACTTTAAAATGAAGAAATAGAACGCAAGTTATGTAGCAAGTCTGTGGCCTCACTTGAGTTTCGAAAAAAAAAAAAGGAGAGCGTAGAGCGCGCATGAGAGGGAGGGGGTGTGGGGAGTAGAAGAACGTGCAGCTGGATGTGAGAGAGGCAGTGGTCTGCATTTTCGCACCAGATTTACATTTCACAGCGGATGTCCGACAACAGATTAGAATCTTTACAACTGAGATTAACCAACTGCAGTATCCTTGTATTTTTACCCTAAGTAAGTATCTCCTAAAAATTGCAAAAAAGAGATATTCTCCATGTTTTAGAATTGTTAGATAATTTAAAGTGTTGGAAAACAAAGGAAATTTGTAAAAAATGTGTCTTTTGGTGCTTTGCTAATTTTACCGTACTTAATTACTACAGCTGAATGTTGTCGTGCTAGAGAAGGGGGGGGGGCAACGGGCAGATGAATGAGAGAGTAGTGCGTGTGCGTGTTGCCGCGAGTTGAAAGGCAGGAAGTGGTATGCTTGGAAAGAGTGCACGTCTGAATGTTGTCGTGCTACAGAGGAAGGGGGTGGGTTCAGCAAAAGGCGCGCGCTGGACCTTAGAGAGGGTAGAAGGAAGAAGCAGATGGTGTGCGTGAATGTGAAAGAGTCTGGGGGCTGTTGGTTGTGTTTTAAAATGTTTTGAGAGAAAAGTGGGCATAAAAGTAGAAGGGGGTGGGAGAACGTGCAGATGAATGAGAGAGAAGCTATGGTGTGCGTGTTGCCGTGCGTGAATAGGAGAGAGTCTGGGAGGGGGGGGGAGAATGTGCAGATGAATGAGAGAGAAGCTATGGTGTGCGTGTTGCCGTGCGTGAATGGGAGAGAGACTGGGAGTGTGGGGGGGTGGGGGGGTGGGAGAGAGAGTCTGTGGGCTGTTTGTGTTTGGTGTGCGTGTTTCAGCGAGTGAAAGGCAGGAACGTGCAGATGAATGAATGAGAGAGAAGCTATGGTGTGCGTGTTGCCGTGCGTGAATAGGAGAGAGTCTGGGAGGGGGGGTGGGAGAGAGTCTGTGGGCTGTTTGTGTTTGGTGTGCGTGTTGCCGTGCGTGAATGGGAGAGAGTCTGTGGGCTGTTTGTGTTTGGTGTGCGTGTTTCAGCGAGTGAAAGGCAGGAACGTGCAGATGAATGAATGAGAGAGAAGCTATGGTGTGCGTGTTGCCGTGCGTGAATGGGAGAGAGACTGGGTGTGTGGGGGGGTGGGAGAGAGAGTCTGTGGGCTGTTTGTGTTTGGTGTGCGTGTTTCAGCGAGTGAAAGGCAGGAACGTGCAGATAAATGAATGAGAGAGAAGCTATGGTGTGCGTGTTGCCGTGCGTGAATAGGAGAGAGTCTGGGAGGGGGGGTGGGAGAGAGGCTGTGGGCTGTTTGTGTTTGGTGTGCGTGTTGCCGTGCGTGAATGGGAGAGAGAGTCTGTGGGCTGTTTGTGTTTGGTGTGCGTGTTTCAGCGAGTGAAAGGCAGGAACGTGCAGATGAATGAATGAGAGAGAAGCTATGGTGTGCGTGTTGCCGTGCGTGAATAGGAGAGAGTCTGGGAGGGGGGGGTGGGAGAGAGTCTGTGGGCTGTTTGTGTTTGGTGTGCGTGTTGCCATGCGTGAATGGGAGAGAGTCTGTGGGCTGTTTGTGTTTGGTGTGCGTGTTGCCGTGCGTGAATGGGAGAGAGTCTGTGGGCTGTTTGTGTTTAGTGTGCATGTTTCTGTGAGTTTAAGGCAGGGGGGTATGCTTGGAAAGAGTGCACGTCTGAATGTTGTCGACGTGTGCGTGTTGCCGTGCGTGAATGGGAGAGAGTCTGTGGGCTGTTTGTGTTTAGTGTGCGTGTTTCTGCGAGTTAAAGGCAGGGGGGTATGCTTGGAAAGAGTACACGTCTGAATGTTGTCGACGTGTGCGTGTTGCCGTGCGTGAATGGGAGAGAGTCTGTGGGCTGTTTGTGTTTAGTGTGCGTGTTTCCGCGAGTTAAAGGCAGGGAGGGGTATGCTTGGAAAGAGTGCACGTCTGAATGTTGTCGTGCTACGGTGAGATAAGCAAGAGGCACGCGCAGGACAGAGAGAAGGTGGGCGGAGGGAGCAGCTTCAATGAGGTGTGGACAAAGTGAAGAGCCAATGAAAAACAACAAAAGCCCGTGAAAAAAAAGTTTATGGCCCAAAAGCGCGTGCCTGTGGCCACGTGAACTCGAAAAAAAACGCACCGAAAAAGCCATAGTTTGACGAGTATTTTGACCACTAGAATTCTCTCCAATCCATTCCTGCGGAATGGAAAAGGCGGGACCTAAAAAAGCAGTAACCATGGCTTTGCTGAATATAATATTGAAAATACTTCAGTTCTAAAATGATGAGATAGTGAAAGAACATAACCTGTTCTTTTTAACTTGTTTCACACGGTTCTTTATATAAACTGTATTCTCACGTTGCAGCATTGGCGTTTTACCTTTTATCTAACAGATTGCCCTGCTGTACACTGAGGCAGAAGGAGCCTGCCACATGCTGTCACACCCCAGACTGCCCCATCGACATTCTGTATGTGACCATCAGCCGCATACAGAATGACAATGGGCGGGTGGGGCTGCTCTTGTACTCCAGCAGGAGTGCGAGGCGGCCCCATCAAGGGGGGGTGAGGCCTCTCACAGGGGAGCAGTGCTGCTCCCTGTGATGGCCGAAATTACGAAAAAATGGCGGCCGTAAAAGGGATCCTTACGGACAACAGAGTGAGGTCCAAATTACGGACTGTCCGTGAAATTTACGGACGGTTGGTCACCCTACAATGACGAGTGCATCTGGTGTGCTTTGTGAGCCTCATGGTGAATGCAGCTAGTCGATTGTGTTTTTTTTCGCTTGGGTGCTTGCAGGCGCTCCCTTTGTTTACATGTAAGTCCTCTTGGGCTGGGACCACTAAACCCCTTTATGTGTGCGCGTTCGTGTTTTGTCTTTCGTTTCTGCCGTTGCAAAGTGGAGCAAACTCGACTCGAGAGTGTATTGAGGCGCTTTGCATGAACCCCGGTTGCATTGCAGCGCACTCCCTTCTCACGGAGGATGCTGTCTGATGTTTACTTTTGCTTGCTTTATTTAGTGTTTACACTTTGCAGCACTTGGGGTGTGCTTTTGCCCCGCAGATTGAGAGCACCGTGGAGGGGAGGTTTGTCCTGGCGTAAGCTGCAGATGGGTGCCTGTGACTCCGAGACTCACACGCTAACTTTGTGGGGACTGCAGTTGTGAGGTTCACTTCACAGTCTACAGGTTGGGTATTTCAGCATTCATCTTGATATACATTAGTGTGTGGACAGGTTGAGGCTAATGGCGGTATTGGTTTCGGTTTGGTCAGCCAGGTTTTTCGACGGGGAGTTAGAATACTTTGGAATATGGACCCAGCGGCATTCTACCGCATGCGGAACTACGTGGAACTCCAGGCTAACTCAGCGGAATTCCGCAGAGTAGCACTCAGCGATTTCCGCCGACTCCTGCTCAATGTCAGCTTCACCTGCTTCTGAATGTTAAAAGGGATGTCTTTGATGTCCTGTGTCACAGGCTTTATTTCACCATCAATAAAAAAATGTAATTTGTGTCTCCTATAATTTGATAAGGCTTTAACAGAGTCATGGTAGCATTGCAATGTCTGAGCTCTCAGATGTTTCCGTAATCAGCCAGCTGACGGTCCTGACAGGGTCGATCATCATATTGATGGTGGCCTTGTGATCAACCACAAACAAGACTTTTATGTCACATGTTGGGATGTGCATCCCAAGCTCTGTTAAGTTGCCATCCCCAATCATTTTGCTATTAAGGATGATGTAAATCTTGATATGGGTCGCACATGCTAGAGACACTCACAGAGCTCTTTTCATCTGTGATCTCTTATGTACGCTGTGGCCTCCAGACATGGATCCTCACACCAAAGAAGTGTAAAAGAAGATTCTTTATTTAAGTTGATCTTCATACCTCAGCTCATTAGTAACAGTCCTCTTCTTTGAATCAATACATTTTCAGAAGGAGCCTTGAAGGGACAACATTACAATGCAAGGCTGACATAGACAGAGAAAGTTACAGAGGCTTACAATGGCTTAACAACAAGTAGCGAATACCACACACCTTCCCCCCAATAATAACAGTAAAGCCAACCAAAAGGAAACTTAAGGATGAAATAAAAATAAGAGGGAGAAACATTGGTGAACAACATTGAAGAAACCTAGAATAAAAATGATTATCATCACAGGACGAATAATAATATTATATATTACAGGACGTAATCCCTCTAAATACTATATGGTCTGACAACAAGTCGCTTCATACTCCTATCTCCATTCTCAACAACCCCACCTTGACTCTTTTGACGAGAGATGGCATCTCTTTCATTACAAACATCCAAAGAAGCATGATACAGTTTTGCCACTCAGTTTAAATTCCAAACTCTGTGATCCTCAGTTTTAACAGCATTCTTAAATACTTTAATAACCTTCATGGGTCGCAAACATTTTGAATTTTGAGTAATAGACCCCCACAGACTTTGACCATATCACCAACCTTTACCACAGTCTCTTTCACAGCTTTCCTCAAGTCAAACCACCTCTTGTTCATACAGATTTTCCTAACCTCATTCTCAATCCTTTCCTTGTCCTCTTTTTCAGACCCTAAATGTTGTGATTTTTTCATAATCCAAGAAGGACACAACATGGTACAAGCTCTCCTTTTGTGAAATAGTTCAAAAGGAGTTCTCCCAGTTGTGGAATGTGGAGACAGCCTATAACACTTCACTTCACTTTGTTGTGAACCTCAACCTCCCAACACTTTTGATTAGAGAAGGCTCTTTGAATAGTTTCTTTGATTACCCAGTTAAATCTTTCAACAATACGTTTGTTTCTGGATAATAAAGGGCAGATCCTTTGTGTATAACGCTCCTATTCTCCAAAAACGTACACATTTCCTTTGAGGTAAACTGCACTCCATTGTCTGATAGTGAAGTTGTTGGAAAACCTTCCTTTTCAAATATAGCGTCAAAATTTTTTATGACATATCTGGTTTCTACAGAATTGGTAACTTTGATTTCCGGCCACCTGGAGCATACATCAAGAAGAACAATCACTTATTTGTCAACACTAGTATGTTTAATAGGACCCAGAAAGTCAATGACAACTTCTTCCCAAGCTTTTTTGGAAAGACGCCTCAACGTCATAGGCTGGACTCTGAGTTTCAAAGCTTTGTCGCTTCTACAAAACCCTACACATTCACGTACAATCCTCTCCACACACAAATCCATCCCGGGCCACCAGAACATTTGTCTTAGGTACTCTTTGGTTTTAGTAATGCGCGGATGAATATCATGGGCAAAGTCTATTAGCCGTGCCCTCAGGCTGGTTGGAGGAATTAATCTGGTACCTCTCATCATCTCATTGATTCCACCCCTTTCTTATACCATCAAGAACCATTTGGAGAGTTACATCTTTGACAAGTTCATCAATCCATTCATCATCTTTATAGTGCTTTTGTTAACAATACAAACAGAGTAATCATCAAAATCACTCAACTCATCTTCTTGCTCATCATCTTTAAAGACCTCGCCATCGATGTCAATCAAACGGAAACAACAGTCAGCTAAATAATTTTTTGCACCCAGAACATATACTACATGGAATTGAAACTCTTGAAGAGCCACAACCCATTTCCTTATTCTAGATGATATGTTGTCTAGACCTTTCTTCTTAAAAATCTCTTTCACTGGTTTCTGGTCAGTTTTGATCGTGAATTGGCAACCCCACAAGAACTTACGAAGCTTCTTTACTGCCCAAAATATGCCTAACCCTTCTTTTTCAACAACAACATAGTTGAGTTCAGCTCCTCTCAAATGTCTAGACAGAAACAGAATGGCCTTCTCTTCGCCTTGATGTTCTTGTAGCATTATTATCAGATGGTGTCCTCTGGGAGCCATAAATCATAGGTGTCAATCACCTCTCTCGCTTTCATTCACCATACTCCCATTCGACATTTATTCAACCCAACTCTCAATAATACCAACTAACTCAAGTATTGGCACAAAAAACCCAATGTGTTCCATCATCCTTTGAAAAACTGCTGCTGCAGAAATAAGGCCAATGGGCATCCTGAGGAATTTAAACGTGCCAAAAGGAGTTACAAAGGCCGTTATATCTTGAGAATCAGGATGCAATTTTATTTGATGGTATGCTGATGCTAAGTCTATAGAAGAGAAGAACCTAGCTCCCTCCAATAAAGACAACATTTCAGAAATATTGGGCAGGGGATAATGATCCACTACCACACATCTATTTAGTTCTCTCAAATCTATGCAGAGTCTAGACTCTCCATTGCTCTTAACAGCCATAACCACGAGGGCCAACCATTCCGTGGCTTCAACGTTAGTAATTATGTCACCATTCAAAAGCTTGCCAAGTTATTTTTTCATTTTTCCTTTCACCTTGTTGGGTACTCCTCTCACTTTACTGGCAACTGGAAGAGAATCATTTTTTAATATTATTTTGTGTGAGTATCCTTTTAAACAACCTAAATTGTCATTAAGTACTTTAGGAAATTCACCTAGAAAAGGAGAAACACACGAATCAACTTGACTTAATGATTTACCTATTGTATCGCTTTGGTCATTATGTGCACCACTCAACATATCTTCTTTCAATCTTATCTGGTACGAGCGAACATTTGTGCACGTCCTTGGATCGGGATACTGTCCTGAAGTGACCCTTCTCCCCACAAGCGCTGCAGTTGCTGGAAAGTACTTACAATCACCAACATGATGAAGTGTTTACCAACAGTGAACACAGTTTTTCTTCATGCTCCATAAACAGAACCACTGCCTTTCACACAGCACTCTTCATTGTGAACAGAGTCGAGTTCTTGCAATGATTTATCATTTCAGCTTGAATATTACTTGAGTGAGCTGCATGCTCCATTGTGTGAAAGGCTTCCGGCTCTCTTAGCTTGTGCAACAGTTTCTTCCGGAATCACAACCCTTAATGGTCCGCTATTTTAAAGCTTCCTTCAACCTATTATCTATCAAAGTCTGTCTTTTACACATGCCTTTACCAGATAATTAAAGAATGACAGACTAGCGAGTGATAACAATGCCATGAATCCTCACACCTGGCTTCCTAAAGCCACCACTAAAGCCACCACTTTGTGAAACAGGATCTGCTTTGTGGTGCACTAGTCCATCAGAATCATTTGAGGTATACTTGATGCAAAAACCGGGAATACCATTAGGCTCATTGCCTTGCCCTAGGTTTACTGCCAGATAAACGTTGCTTGGTATCAGGGACTAGGGACTCAGAAGGTCTGTTGAGTTGCCTTTGCCCGAAGAATAAGCAACTCCTCCCAGTAGCCATGGTCCTCCCCTGCACAGAAAACTATATGTGAACGCTGTTAAGTGATTACTTAAGAGATTCCCAGTTAGAAGGAAAACACTGCAAAGAGAAAAACTTTATAGGCAACCTTTAGCTTTTGTTTGAAGATAGAAATGAATGTTAGAGAAATCATTAAGACATTAAACTCATTCTGATGTCAAGAAGGAGAAAAGTGCCAAGAAGAATCCAGGCGACAATATCAAGAAGAATGTCAGAACAGAAGCTAAAATCAGTGGCAAAATTATAGTGAGGGACAATGAAAGCAATGAACATTATGGGAAGAAATGAGTTGTGATGCCATCAGCACTTTGAAATACCTCCTTACATATGGTATTACAGAAACTGATATTACAGGAAAGAACTCTGTCCCTTCTCGGATTGGGAGCTTCTCTTAACAATATATGGTCACACACCATCTTGGAGAGGGCTGACCAAACCTCTTTCCGGAAATCATGGCATTCAAGAAGCTTGAGCTTGACATTGCTTGAACAGCACTGCATTTCATGGTCTGGCCTATGCCATCCACTCTCAGCCTTCCGAATTGCTCATGAAATATCACTCCAGGTGTCTGCAAGAATAGTGTGAGAAAGCACTAATCTTGAATAGTGTATCCAACAGAAGTGATGCATTCTTCCACCTCTCATCAACTTTACCATTGACCACATACAATGGGACTATGAGGGGCGATAGTTGCATCAACAAAAGGGGAACATGATGAGATAGAAAACAGAGACTCTGGATACTACCACTTTGACTCACCATTCTCATTGGCACTGGTTGAAGTGGTTATCTAAAGACAACAGGAGATATCTTAGGATCCGGCAATGAACTTTCTGTACCTGTCACTACTAATAAGAAAGAAAGCACAATAACAAGAAGCATTTATTCTGATATTCCTGAAACTGAAGAATAACAAGAGGTAAGTACCTTTGTACAAGTTACCTAACCCTTCTTCTCTAATGGTAAGGTGAATGCCTCAAACTTTGCATCCAATCACCACTCTCTGGTGAAGATAAGCTCAGTTTCTACTTAACTCTTGTTCAACTGGATAAGGTAATAAAACAAAAAATATTCTGTGATTCCTATTGGTAGCAATTCACCTGGTTAGAACTCTTTGGGCCAGATGTAGGTAGGGTTTTACCGGTCGGTAACGGCCGAATTCGGCCGTTACCGACCGGTAAAAGGATTTTGAGATGTAGGGGGCAGAATCGGTAAATTTACCGATCGGTAATTTTACCGATCGGTAATTTTACCGAATCTGTAAATATACCGGTCGGTAAATTTACCGACCGGTATTTTAACAGATTCGGTAAAATTGATATGTAGGTGGGACTCTTATGAGTCCCACAAGGCCTAAGAAATCGGTATTTTACCATCAAATTCAATTTGATGGTGAAATACCGATTCAGGTGTGCATGCACATGGGTGCATGCACACCTGTGCCATATGACAGGCACACCTGCCCTTAGGGCAGGTATGCCTGCCATATGGCCCCCGACCCTTTTTTGGGGGTGCTAGAGGGTGTCAAAGTGACACCCCCTGCACCCTTGTCAAAATCGGTATTTACCGATTCGGTAAATACCGACCGGTAATGCCCCATTCATTCCTATGGGCTTCAAAGCCCATAGGAATGAATGGAGCATTACCGGTCGGTATTTACCGATTCGGTAAATACCGATTTTTACCGATTCGGTAAAATACACATCTGGATGGACCTACATGTCCACCCTTCATATTTACCGATTCTTAATTACCGAATCGGTAAAATTCGGTAATTAAGAATCGGTAAATATTTTTTACCTACATCTGGGCCTGGGTGCCTTATTCATAATCAACATATTATTATTTAGCCACTAATGTGACACAACAATTCGTCCATTTCCTTTACAGGATGAAACTTAAATTTCACTGCAATTACTAAAGTCTTTATAGAATCATCAAAGTAATTTGTTCAAAATAGTCCAAAGTTCGTCTCTCAATATAACTTGATGTTCAGACTACTTCTCTGTATTCACAAACATTTCTTCAAAGAACTCCTAAGGAAGCAACTTTTCTTTCCATAAACAAGATCCTGAATCTATGTTGCAATGTTCTGGCTGCTACAAAATTGTAGCTTGACTGTAGCAAGGACTCCATGAAACAAGAATAGTTATACCCAATGATCCAAAATAGCAACTAAAAGTGTGCTGGGATGTCAGGGTGCTGTCAAGTCTTGTGTTTCCCCATAATCAAAGCCTTGTACTAGGAAGAGCTGACACTCTGTATGTACCGCCAACATTTGCTTCTCCTAAATGTCTCCCCAGTAATGGTTGCCATCTTGGTGACGAAGTTCCTGGTTTTTCAGAATATTTTACGTAATATTCATATAACAACTATTGAGCATGAAGATTATACGCTGGTTCCCATGATCACTCCTCCGGATGAAACCCCTTCCAATCTACAAGGTATTTGCAACTGTCTTCTGACAATTCTTGCATTTAAAATCATATGAACCTCCTATTCACTTTCAGCATTTACTTGAACCGACAAGGATTTGGAGCAAGTTTTGTTTTCAACAAAGACACATTTTCATAGTTTGAGGCAATTTCAACCACACATTTATTGGATTCACAATCTGTTTGATAGTAAATGGGCC
This sequence comes from Lissotriton helveticus, assembly GCF_964261635.1. Classification (NCBI taxonomy): domain Eukaryota; kingdom Metazoa; phylum Chordata; class Amphibia; order Caudata; family Salamandridae; genus Lissotriton; species Lissotriton helveticus. The sequence goes on along the minus strand of NC_136068.1, from coordinate 1,037,402,270 downwards.
CATATATGTGGGTTTCAACTTAGAGGATTTCTCATTATGTGCATTTTTTGTGAGTAACCATATTTTCTCACCTATAACTTGTTAGGATACTGGACTTCTCTTTCACTCAATAAGACTTGGGCCAAGACATCCTTCATTTTGCTTCATAACCCATGGTAGAACAAAGATGTTCTTTTCTCTTCTTACCCACCAGTCTGAACCACCAAGTGACTGAATGTGGTAATAAAAATTGTTTCAAGTTTGATAACTCATTCTGTAAAGAAAGATTATGTGATTTTCTATCAAAACATTCTTGCATCTAATCACAAAAGGCAGAAAATTATATATAAAAGGGTTATTTTTCACTTCTAATCTATATCTATCCATATAAATAAAAATGTAAATGTTCGTTTATTCAAAATCGCAAATCTCCGAAAGTTCTTCATCGATTGCTTTGAAATTTTGACACAACGTTGGATTCGAATAGGGGGTGTGTTTATATACACAACGTTGGATTCCAATACGCGCGTGTTGAATACGAGCGTGTTTTTAATCGAAAGCCTGAACAGACACATAAAAATGTCAATGTTCCTTTGTCCAAAATCTTGATTTAAAATTTTTACACAACGTTGGATTCGATTAAGCACGTGTTTCTATATACACAACGTGGGATTAGAATACGCGCGTGTCCAATATGAGTGTGTTTTTAATCGAAAGGCCAAACAGACCCTATCGATTTGGTTGCTACGCAAAAACTAAAAGGGATGCATAGAGACAATAGTCTACATATATTATTATGGACAGTTGGTGTCAGGATAACAGACCGGGAAGTGGGTCGAGGGAGGGGGGGAGGAGTTGGTTCACTTTGCAACATTAAGAAAGGACGCATAGAGACAATAGTCTACATATATTAGGATGGAGAGTTGGTGTCAGGATTGCAGACCGGGAAGTGAGTGGAGGGAGGGGGTAGGAGTTGGTTCACTTTGCAACATTAGCGCGTGTTTATATATACACAACGTTGGATTCGAATACGCACGTGTCCAATACGCGTGTGTTTTTAATCGAAAGGCCGAACAGACCCTATCGATTTGGTTGCTGTGCAACAACTACAAGGGACACATAGAGACAATAGTCTACATATATTAGGATGGACAGTTGGTGTCAGGATGGCAGACAGGGAAGTGGGTGGAGGGAGCGGGGAGGAGTTGGTTCACTTTGCAACATTAGCGCGTGTTTATATATACACAACGTGACAATAGTAACAAAAACATATTGTGTGCCCACAAGCATTGTGAAATCAAACATATTAGAAACGTGCGCTTACTCTTTTCTTTCTCTTCCATTTAACCAGACTGAGCCACAGCAACGTGTGGCAGGGTACAGCTAGTAGAATAATAAAGTTGCTAGCCTTCCCATTAAAATAAAGCATATCTAAGACTGCTTTCGTGCCTGATTTAGAGTTTGCAAATGCTACTCCGCCACAAATTTGATGGATATCTGATTCTCTTTATCACAATTACCATGATATATAATGCACTTATACCAATGTGGATGAGAGATTTTTCATATGTTTGATGGAGTAACACATCTGTCAGATGCTAAATCAGGCCCTTTGTCTGGTTATCTACAAAAGTTATAGGTTTACACAAGTAGTGTAACTCGCACTGATTAAAAATATATGCACTCTTCATTGTGTCTCCAGAAACCTTTCTCGAGGTGCTAAGGGTATAACACAAGTAAGGTTATAAGAGGATGGCTGTATAACCCTGTATGAACCTGGCTATGAATATCAATATAATAAATAGAGCGATCTCTATAGGGATTGATTTTCTAAAGCTTATTATTAAAGTCAACAATAGAGGGATTGGTCACTACTGGAAACAGATTATCAATGTAGGCAATCAAATACTTTTTAAAAACTATTTATGTTTTTTTCTAACACAACTAAAAAATATAGCAATAAAAAAATATTTTGTAGTTGCCCCAGGTTCCAAAATCACCCCTGTATGAACATTGCAAGTCTATCCCAAACATCTATACTTAACAGCAGTTTCCATTTTTAGCCGGGTAATTTGCAGGTGTTCGTTCACAGATTACATGGGCGTTCCACTCCCTGTGCTACACAGTGTTTCTTCGTATCTTAATCTTTCATTTTGGATTGCAGAGGAGAGTGAGAATTGGACTCCAGTAGCCCTATGTATCCTGTCAGATACTTCCCTGTTAAAATATGTACATTTCTCACAGGTCCATTTAAGATAGAAGAAGAAAGCATCACCTTCTCCACACCTGTGACATGCGGCTGTTGTACTTGGGTAAATTCTACCTTGCTCTACCAAGTTACATTAAGTGTGGAGGAGATAATTAAAATGCAATAGTGTAAATTATTTATTACCAGACACCACATGCACTAAAGCACGGGCCTCCCTCCATTTTGCATCTGTGAGCTGCTTTCCGATGTCCCTCTCCCACCCACTTTAGCTCATAAATTCAAGTTTGCGCCGTTCCCATGTTCAGAACTGTTATGTTATGTTATGTTACGTTGTTTTTGTATAGCGTACGGCTACTCGAAAGGAGTGTCCCGACGCTTTTCCACCCGTGGCTCATAAAAGTAACACAACACAGCTAAAACACAAAATCCTAAAAGGAAGAAAAAGAAACAATTTAATAAAAAAACAGACTAGGGATTAAAAAGCCAAGTCTTCAGGCTCCTCCTAAACTGAAGCAGATTGGCAGTACTGCGCAGCGCAAGCGGAAGCGAATTCCACACCTGAGGCGCTCGGCAGCTGAAGGATCGCCCTCCAGCGCGCGCCTTCCTCACCCGTGGAACCACCGCTTTAAAAAGGGATTCCGAACGGAGAGAGCGAACTGGATGATAGAAGTTCAGTCTCCGCTGTAAATATCCCGCCCCTGATCCATGCAAAGCTTTGTGCATCAGGGTCAAGGATTTAAACAGAATCCGCTTCCTAATAGGGAGCCAATGAAGCTTCTGGAGCAACCCTGAGGCACGGGCACGTCTGCCAAGACCAAAAATTGCCCGGGCAGCAGAGTTCTGCACCACCTGAAGGCGCTGAACCAGATAATCTGGAAGGCCAAGAAAGAGGGCGTTTACATAATCCAGCCTAGAGCCGATAAGAGCCTGAACGGTAATCCTCCTGTGTTCCTCCGACAACAGGGGCAAAAATTTGCGAAGCATCTTCAGGATTCCGTAGCAGGTACCAGCCAGACCAAGGATGTGAGTTCGCAACGCCAGCTGATTATCTAGCTTGACACCCAGATTTTTAGCAACCTGGGAGGACTGAGCAGGAGGATTCATGTCAGACGGCCACCAATGCTGCCAATCAGGCTCGACGACACAGCCAAAAAATAAAATCTCAGACTTGCCCGAGTTGGCCCTCAGACTGTTCCGTTGGAACCAGTCGAAGACCAACGCCAGGCAGTCCCGGATTCTCTCTCCATCAAACTCTTGATCTTTCCCGCAAGTGAAGAGGAGTTGTGTGTCGTCGGCATAGGAGACGATCTGGGCCCCACAGGCCTCCACCAAGGCCGCCAAAGGGGACATAAAGATGTTAAATAGCGTGGGGCTCAACACAGAACCCTGTGGAACCCCAACTCCCAGTGGCGGCATCTCGGCGGAGCTCTGGGAAACCCAGACCGTCTGGCGGCGATCTTCCAGGAAAGAGGTGAACCACCTGAGCACCGTCCCCCTGAGGCCGATGTCATAAAGCCTCGCTAAAAGCGCCTTATGGGGGACGGTGTCGAACGCCGCCGACAGATCTAACATGACCAGCATGGCCCTACCGCCGACATCCAGAGTCTCCCTGATAATCTCAGTCACCTCCAACAGAGCCGTTTCCGTACTAAAATTAGGACGGAAACCCGATTGAGATGAGTGGAGCAGATGGTTAGCCTCCAAAAAGCCCGACAGGACTCCGTGGGCGTATTTTTCCGTGATCTTCGCCAGTGCAGGTAAAAGCGAGATTGGCCTGTAGTTCGCCAAAACCTCGGTGTCAAGACCCGTTTTTTTTAGGAGGGGGATCACCATCGCTCTTTTCCAAGAGCTGGGGACCCTTCCCTCTTCCAAGGAGGAATTGAGGACAGAATTGACCATAGGATTCACCACCGCCGCCATCCCGGCCAAAAATTTGGCAGGGCAGGGGTCAAGTGGCGAGCCAGATTTAAGGTTGGCCAATAACGCCTGAGAGACATCACAGGCAACAGTAGGGAAATCAGATAGCGTCGCCGCAGATATCTGCGGTAGACTACCATCCGCCCTAATACCATTGCCTCGCTCCGGTCCCTCCTCAAAGGTGGCCTGAATGGCCTTGATCTTACCTGTGAAGAAGCCAGCCAGATCATGCGCCCAAACATCCGCTGAAGCTGGCGGGGGCGGATGAGAGCTGGAGATAGTAAACTCCTTCACGATATTAAAGATCTCCTTACAGGAGTTCGCCGATGCCTCTATCCTCCTCGCCAGATATTCCCTCTTGGCACCCAGGATGTCCCAATGGTAGGCCTTAACTGCTGCCTTATAGGCAAGTTTGGCCTCCCCATCGTACATGCTTCCCCGGTCCGCCGCGGCAAGTGCCGTTTGTATGGAGGGAAACAAGCACCACCATTTGCAGCCCACCTCGTGATCTCTCACACCTGAGGTCAGAGCTTCACTCGCTGTCACGGTCCCGCCCACTTCCTGCCTCTCAAAAGGACTTGCGCCGAGCGCACGTGCGCAGCAAACACTAATCTCCAGTTAGAAATCTTCAAGACAGGTCAGACTGCGCAATTGTCGCCTGTTAATCTCTATTTTTAAAATTTTAACCACGACATACCTTGTTTTATTTGCGCCGCTCCCCTGTTCAGAACTGTGCTTCCCTGGTCCGCCGAGGCAAGTGCCGTTTGTGCGGAGGGAAATAAGCACCACCATTTGCAGCCCACCTCTTGATCGCTCACACCTGAGGTCAGCGCTTCACTCGCTGTTGCGGTCCCGCCCACTTCCTGCCTCTCAAAAGGAAGTGCACCGAGCGGACGCGCGCAGCGGTGCACCAAAGGCAAGCTTGTCTGCACCCGTCCGCTCCTGACCGCTCCCAGCCGCCAGCCACTCTGCTCGTTTCCTTTATTTTTGACTTATCCCCCCCATGGCTATTCTACAATACTCAAGTTAGGAGCTTCACTTACTCAACAAAGTTTATGGCAAGGAAGACAGCTTCTTCCCACTGACCACTGGTGTCACTCCCCACACTAAGTCTCCCTTCAGCAGGAAACCTTCATCAGCTAGCGGCGGCACTAAAGTCACTCAAGTAAACTCTATAACATCTAACTTCAAATATTTGACAGGACTATACTGCAACGCCTGCTCCTTCCCTAAACACGCCGTCGAAATCTGGTCCCTACTGGACTCAGAGAAACACGATTTCCTGTTCATCTCAGAGACATGGCTCCATGAAACTTTGCAACCCGATATCGCCATAGCCATCCCCCAGGAGTGTCAACTGACCAGATTGGACAGAACACCAAAGTCTATAATTTAGAGACCCTCCAGGCTGAATGGGGTGAGATTTGTATCTCCACTATAGCAACCAACAGCAACAAATCCTGGCGGGGTGCTCTTATCTACCGTCCCCCCCCGGTAATAGAGCCCATTTTTCCAGCAACCTAACAGAGGCCATAGCTCCCCATGTCCTGGCCACAGATAATTTCCTCCTATTATCCTGCAGAGCTTCTATCCGATCCTTACACAAGTGATCTTATCTCCAGTTTAAACACCTTAGGACTTAAACAACTGGTGGTGAGTCCCACCCATATGGCAGGACACACCTTAGACCTACTCTTCACCAACTCCCTCCAAATAGAGACTGACCAACCATCCCCAGTCCTATGGTCGGATCACTATGTGATAAGGTTCCGTATTCAGGGCTTTTCAACCGTCCCACTCCCTACGAAAAAAACTAAATTAATCAGACCCTGGAACAAGATCAACATAGTGTCCTTCGCCGCAAATTTTATCCCCATTCCCCCGTCGGAACTGGCCAAACCTAACAAAGCAGCCAGAGATCTTGAACACGCTATCGGTACCACTCTAGATCTTATCGCTTCCAAGAAACAAACCAAATGTCCCAATAAACTCTCTCCCTGGTTTCCCCTAAACTTAAAATTGATAAACTCGCTGTCAGGAAGGCAGAACAAAAATGGAGGCACACAAAGGATGCTGACGACAAACAGCTCTTCAAAACAACTTATCGACTCTACATGAACCATATAGCCTCAGCCAAAAAAGAATATTTAGGAAACAGAATCAGCCAAGCAGCCAACTCTCCGAAAGAACTATACAAAATTGTTAAGGAATTCACCAACCCCCCCTCCTGTTAACAACCGCTTATTGCGTACCAGGAATGGGTAAACTCCCTCTCCAGCTTTTTTGTAAATAAGATCAACGACATCCATAAACTCTTCCCTCTACCGACCGACACACCACCGACAGGGAGCCACATGGACTCCCCACCCCAACACATAGTCCCCCTTGCTGAGTTCCATGCAGAAGAAGTACTGTCCACACTCAACCGGACTAAATCAGGGTCACCGACCGACCCGGCCTCCGCACAGATCTAAAATCGGCCCAGTCCTCCTCTCCAACCTGACCACATTATTCAATCACTCACTGTCGCAATCTATGGTACCAATTCTCTGAAAAGAGGCCATAGTCAGACCCATCCTTAAAACACCAACAGCGAACTCCAAACAGCTAGCCAACTACTGACCAATATCTCTCCTACCCCTGTTCGGCAAAGTCTTAGACTCACTGGTAAACCACCAACATACTTACCACCTGGAAAACAATAATCTAATGGACGCTTCCCAGTCGGGCTTCCGGGCATTTCACAGCACTGAAATGGCCTTGCTAGAGATTGTTGATAACAACAGACTCTCCCTTGATGCTAGACAGTCAGCCATACTGTTCCTACTTGACCTGTCGGCGGCCTTGGACACCATCTCACATGGCATCCTTCTGGACCACCTAGGTGAATTTGGTGTTGTGGGCACCGCTCGGAAATGGATCAAGAGCTACCTGACAGACCTCTCCTCCAAAGTCCAAATAGGAGACTTTTCCTCTAAAAGCCCGCTCATTGACAAGGGTATCCCACAGGGTTCCAGCCTAAGCCCAACACTCTTTAACCTGTACGTGTCCCCTTTAGCCAAGCTAATCAAAGCTTTTGGCTTCCAAAAAGTGTCAAACGCGGATGACACACAGCTATTAATCACTTTGGGACCTGACATCGCCGATACTAAAAACCGGGTCAAACACTGTATGATTGCCATAAACGACTGGATGACAGGCAACCATCTGCTTCTCAATGCCACCAAAACAGAGATTTTGCACTTTGAGGATGCCCCTAAACTGTGGACCAACGACTGGTGGCCCTCCTCCCTGGGATCCTGCCCTCCACCCAAGACAGCTGTTCGCAATCTCTGGGTGATAATAGATTCCAAACTCTCCATGTCAGACCACGTTAACAACCTGGTACGCACTAGCTACGGCCTCATCCGCAGTCTTAGTAAAATATTCAAGTGGATTCCACTATCCTCCCACATGCCTCTAGTACAGGGACTAATAATTAGCCACTTGAACAAACGGAGCTGAGAGGGAAAAATACAGGACCTAGATTGCCCTCCACTCACACTATATGAAACAAACTTAACCTGGTCCACAGTAATAGGCAACAATTTGGTCATCAGCTGTGATAGCCACTACTATAGACTCAACGTAGTCTATTAGTAATCATAATTCTATCGACAACGTGTGCCTCTTTCATATCTTCTACAAACCAACTCTAAATGTCTATGTACGATTGCTTGTGTATCGAGCAAGCACTCTACTAAATATGTAGAAAAAAGAGATAGGAAAAAAGGTGTGGAGGGGAGGAAGGAACCTCACGGGAGCAACCACCAGGGAACTACTGACTGGTACTCGTCAGTGTGTTCCTCTTATCATCATCGGCTCCTTCCAACCCAAAGAAACAAAGTTGCAAAGAATAATGTAGAAAGGAAAACAATAATAAACGACTCAAATAGTGGTAATCCCTATACTACATGTATGTGCACTTCAACCCCCTAGGAAGTGAGAGCCGCTATCCGGCGCTCAACTACTACTAAAAGCTGGGTCAGGTATCCCTAGCTGTCTGATACTTTATTCTGTGCTGGGTACCTGCGCCTAATAAAACCTACACTCGACAGTTGTGCTTCGGTTTAATGTATAAGAAGCCAACATGTTTCGTTGCCTGTCACTCTTGGTCGGCAACTTCTTCAGGGCTGGGGGTTACCTTTGCCACACATTTCTGGAACCTTCTAGTGTTTAACTCTAAAGACACATAGAAACACATCAACAAAAATAAAAAATAGAGTGACACTGTTAGATGTATTGCCCTTATTGTAAACAAATTATCATGTACCAACTGTTCATAGGGCTTGTCGTATTTACCTTGTTAGGGGTACGCGATGGCATACCTATGATTTACTCCTGTACACGCATTTCGCTGAGACGGCCCCCTATTGATAGAGGCGGTCGCCTTATGTCAACCTACAAGTATCATAATGAGAATAGGATTTAAAATAGAATTAAAAGACGAGTGGTTGAATAGTTTATAAGGGAGCCCCCTCATTCACTCGCTTACTTATGTACAAATTCCTAATTGTTTTACCAAGTTGCACCCTCTGCACAGACAACCGGAATGGATACCCCACCTACCAATTGTCATAATCGGTTGCGGCCGTGTATTAACCATATCTAACCTCGCCGTGCAGCAGTTAGCCCAAATTGCCCCTCTGCAGCTCTTCCCGCCAGGTATTACAGGGAACAGTGAGCGCTTAGAGTTAGAAATGTCAAAAGCTAACCAACAGCCACTCGCAGTCCTCTGTTAGTAACAAGTTTACCCCCATCGAGTGTGCCAGAGGTCCCGCTCCCCTTACCGTCACTCGGTGGTAATATCGCTATGTAACGGGCTCTCGTTCCCGGTCAGCTACGCTATGAAGCTGACGGGTGAATATATCCGGGATCATGACGCGGGGCGATGGTTCATGCGTGCGTAACGTGATACGTCATGGGACCCGTTTTCATGGTGGCCATCTTAGAATGGTAAAATACCATTACGGCCAAGCCAAATCCAAATGTACCCAGGATTTCTGTTATGATATAGCCCTATTATTTCTCGCCGATTCTGTCAATTCACTGGAGGGCTTGGTACAAGGATACCAAGGGTGTCTACTCAAATGCCTGTTGTTACTCCACCCTAAATCCATTATAACAGTATGTAATTATAACGATCTAGTAGTTGATAAAAATATGTTCAGTAATGAACTCATGAGGCGAGACCCTTAATACTCTGACTGATTCTCCCCTTCTGTATATTAATTATGTATCATGTTCCCAGGAGGACAGTCACATGTATCTTGGAAAAAGAATATGGGTGCTAGATGGTCAAGGTTAACAGCTAGTCATAGGGTCTCTGCTGCCACAACAATATCATTGTGTAATGACCTTATTCCATTCGATGAGGTAATTAAGACCTTGTCTGTCAGCTTGTTCCTGGTAGATCCATCGGGCTTCTTTAGTTATTAGCCGGGTTTCAATGTTCGTAGAGTCCCCCTGGATTTTCTCCAGAATTACCCAGCACATCTCTCTGGGTTGGTGTTTCAACTCTTTGTAATGTTCGACCAATCTGGTGGTTAATCGACAAGCTTTGATCGTACTTAAGTGTTCTTGGATGCGGATCTTCACTTTACACGTGGTTAAACCAATATAGTGAAGACCGCACGGGCATGTCAAGCGATAAATGACATTGGTCGTATTGCAATTTGTTCAGGGAGTTCAGGTACCATGTCTTGCCACTGATAAGTTGTACACTTTTAGTTTTTCCAGTAAGTCCGCATACAGAGCATCCTCCACACGGGTAGTGTCCAGACAGATTCTCTCCTGTAGATGTCGACTGTTTGGTGCGGGAATGCACCAATCTGTCTTTCAGGTTCTGTGATCTTTTAAATGCGAACCGCGGGGGCGGCATTTTGAAGTTTGTGGTGCTGAGAAGGTGCCAATGTTTTCTCAAAATTAAACGGATTCTCGTAGATAACGGGTCAAACGTAGTGACCACTGGTAAGCACTCTCCTTTTTCCCTCGGAGTTCTTTCTAAAAGGGCCGCTCTGGGTGTGTTAAGAGTGTTAAGAGCCCTTTTCCATGCTGTCTTGACCACTTTTCTAGGGTAGACTCGTTTCTCCAGTTTCTCCACCAGATCACTCGCTGATTGCACATATTTCTCTGTGGTGCTGCAATTTCTTCGATAACGGAGAAACTGTCCCACCGGCAGGTTGTCTCGGAGTGCACGAGGGTGGAATGAGCCATAGTGCAGCAATGAGTTTTTATCTGTGGGTTTCTTATGAACTTGTGTAGTAAGCTGGTCGCCCATAGCCTCAATGTCCAGGTCGAGATACACTGCAGTTTCTCTGTTGTAGTGCCAGGTAAATTTGAGACACGGGTCCAAGTTGTTTAACCACGTGAAGAATGTTAGTAGCTCAGATTCGGTGCCTTCTCAGATACATAACACATCATCAATAAACCGTTTCCAGAGACAGATGTTCCTCTGGTACGGGTTAGATGGATGGTCAATGTAATGTTGTTCAAATTGTCCAACATAGATGCAAGTGAGACTGGGGGCAAATGTAGCCCCCATCGATGTCCCGGATATCAGTAAGTACAGCTGGTCCTTATATTGAAAGAAGTTGCGAGTAAGGGCTAACTCTACACATTGGAGGACAAAAGATTGTGGTGTGTCATAAAACCACTCACTAGTCGCTAGTGCCCGCGCTGCTGCCACCAGCGTGGCATCCTGAGGTATACTCTTATATAGCGACTCGATGTCGATGGTAACTAGATATTGTCGCTTAGGATCATATTTGATAGTTTCTAAGATGTTTAGGACATCGGTCGTGACCTGCACATATGAGGCTTGAGTGATGACACACTCGGGCAGAAAGAAATCAGAAAATTGAGACAGTGGTTCCAATACAGATTGGATTCCTGCGACTATGGGACGTCCCGGTGGTGGACGTTGTGCCTTGTGAATTTTAGGCACAGTATAGAATGCCGGGATCTTGGATTTGGAGTTGATTAAAAAATCCATCTCTTTCGCTGTAATCCATTTCTTTTCTTTAGCATTGATCACCATTGTTGTAATGATTGTAAGAAGTTCACTCGTGGGGTCACGTGCTAGAGGCTGGTAGTTCTGTCGTGCCCCCAGCAGGCGCATGATTTCGGTCTCGTAATCCACAGTGTTCATCACGACGACAGCATCGCCCTTGTCGGCCGGTTTAATTGTCACCCGATCATTACTTTCCAAAGATTTAACCGCTGTCCATTTCGCCTTACTCACATTCGAGTGTATTCGCTTCCGGTCTGACTGTTCAAGTTGCTCAATGTCATGCAATATTTTTTCTTCAAAGACCGCAACCTCGGGGCCCATGGCTTGTGAGGGAGGGCAGAAAGTGGAGGGACGATGTAGATTGGAGTTAAACACCGAAGGTGGATCTGAGTTCTTCGCTTCTACACTTAAAGCTGTCATGTGTAGGCGTTGGCACAAAGCCCAGTCCCTTATTAAGTACTTGATGTTCACCTGGTGTCAGCACATAGTCGGATAGATTAACCACTATGTCGTTATCATGTGTGGTTAAAATTGTGGTTGCTTGGGTCCTCTGCTCCGGGTGACTCGTGGGGAGTAGGTTTGCCATGTTGGGTTCTGCCTGGACCGCCCTCTGCCTCTCTGTCCTTGACTTCCCCCTCTCCCTCGGTCTGCCTGTTGCTGTCCTAAAAAAGACCTAAACAGTGCTCCCAAGTCTTCGTCTGACCTTACTTGTGTGTTGAACCTGACCCGTCCCTGATTAAATGTAGAGGGCTGGCCGCTCGTGTCTTCCTCCTCACTACTTGTATTATCAAATGTCCAGCTTTGTGGTGTCCTCTTACCCTGACGTCTACCCCCTCTGGCCCCAGCTGGCTGCAAAGACTGGTCTGCTCTGGTTTGGTAGTGTTTATCTTCAGTGTAATAATTAGCCGCCTGGACTATGGAAACTCACTTCTTGTTTCCATTAACGAAAAGCATCTTGCTAAGCTCCAGGTCCTGCAGAATACTGCGGCCAGACTGGTCTTGAACCTGCCCCCGCGATCTCCCTCAGTGCCCAGTTTGCAAACCTTACATTGGCTCCCAGTCAAAAAGACGATACAGTTCAAACTCTGCTGTCTGGTACATAAGACTTTAAATAATAAAGGACCACAATACCTAGCCAAAAAACGAACAATGCACCTACCTGTAAGAACCCTTCGGTCCTCTAGCAAACGCCTCCTACCAGTACCTAAAGTCCGCAGTATTAGAAACGGTGGCAGATCTTTTTACAGAATTGCGCCGGAAACTTGGAACAAGCTGCCTCTACTTCTCCGCTTAGAAACGGATCACAAGAAATTTTGCAAATCCCTCAAAGCCTGGGTATTCTAGCACAGCCCATTCGTTTTGCTTGATTTCTCTTATCTTGTTATTGTTATTGTTAACTTGGTCTTTTATAGCGCCAACTCACCAACAGGTCTCTAGGCGCTTGGAAACAAACCAGCAACAACGATTCATAAGAAATGAAGTGGTCCAGGGACCAGAGATATGATCTATTTAGCTGGGTCGAGAGCCTCCCTAAACAACAAAGTTTTTAACAGCTTCCTAAAGCGCAGCAGATTCGCTTCTTTCCGAAGAGTTTCTGGTAGGTTGTTTCAGATCTGCGGAACCAGAACCGAGAAAGACCTGCCTCCTTTAGTTTTTAACTTATAGCGGGGGCAGACTTAGAAGCTGAGAATCGGCGGACCGCAAAGCTCGTCTGGGGGTATATACCTCCAGGCGCTCTTTGATATACGCAGGGGCCAGCCCATAGATGGCCTTGTGGGCTGTACACAAGCTCTTAAACTCTACTCTCTGTTCAATGGGGAGCCAATGTAACTTGAGGAGTAGAGCAGTAGCATGTGATCTTCTGGGTAGCTTGAAGATCAAACGCGCTGCATCATTTAGGACCACCTGCAATTTATTAATCAAAATTTTGGGTAGGCCCAGATAAAGGGCATTCCCGTAACCCAACCTCGAAACAATAGTGGCAGAAACTACCATACGAAGTGCGGAATACGAGAGAAGAGGGGCCAGCTTTCTTAGCTGTCGAATCAGGCCAGTGCACATCCCCACTACTGAGGAGATCTGACTGGCCATTGACAACTCATTGTCGATTTTTATTCCAAGGCTTTTCACCTTATCACTGGGTATAGGTGAAGGCCCTAGTTCTTTGGGCCAGTAGAGGTCACTCCAAGGTGATGCTAGAGTGGAGACCACCAGTACCTCCGTTTTTTCAGGATTTATTTTCAGCAGATTGGCCGTCATCCAGCCAACCGTATGTCTAAGGATGTTCTGAGCACTGATTTGTGCTGAGATCGTATTATCGATACTCAGCAGTAACTGGGTGTCGTCAGCATAATTAAATACACGGCAACCCATGACAGCTAGAGAAGCAATCAACGGCTGGAGGTACAGGTTAAAAAGCAGTGTGGACAGTGCGGAACCCTGAGGGACTCCGCACTCTATCGCACCTGCTTTAGAAATAGCATCCCCCAGTTGAATCCTCTGGGTCCTACCGGTCAAGAAAGATTGGAGCCATTGATGGACCTGACCCCTTATCCCAAAAGCAGCCAATCTATCCAATAGCAAGGAATGGCTTATCTGAGTATTAGTTATCGCTATTAGACCTACAGGTGATATAGGCGCTTAATAAATAACAAAATACAAATACAAATTTGTCTCTTTCTGCCTTTAAAGTATTTTTTTTTGTTAAACCGTTTTTATTGCAGAACCAAATGCATAGCATCCTAAACAGGAATCTTGTCATCAGCGTGGAGTCCTCGCCCCCTTGTCCGTACATCCATCCTTTATACACAGCCATTCAGCCCACATCCCGGAGGCTGGGCGGCAATACTCATAAACAAGAAAATCTTTACATCCGTTAGTCGCTGTGTGTGTCGTATGAGGAGGTCCGCTGTCTGTTTTTAAGTTTCCCCCCCCCCCCCGGTGTCTCATGAAATAATCGCCTCTCCTGCACCGCTTGATCTAGAATTCCCCCCACCCACCCCTTAACCCCCTCCCCCCAAATGTCCCCACTTGCGCCTAGCCAACATATGTGTGTCTGTGTAGTGACTAGCAGGAGATCATAATTGTCTACTGGATGTGTGTGCTTGGTGAGGGCGCTATTGCTATGGGTGTGCCGGTCGCGTCGTCTGGTGCCGCCCCCTCTCCTTCCTCCTCCTCTATCGAGCTGTCTCGCAGGGCTTGCACCAAAATTTCCCACTCCATTGCCGCCTCCTGAGCTCTCTCGTCCTCCTTTCGGCGTGCCAATTGGTACCTGATTGTGCTCTCGCTCGCCGCCCATTTCAGAAACTCATTTAGCCACCTCCGATGCGTGGGGCCCGTTTTCGACTTCCATCCCTTGGTCACTTCTCTTTTGGCTAAGAGGAGGCCCATGTCAATGAATTTGCTTGACATCTTATTTTTGGGCGTGTGTGGGAACCAGTGCAATATACTGACGGCTGTATCATAACGGAGGTCCCTGCTTGCCACTTCATTCAGGGTGTCGCCAATCTCCTCCCAGTAATTCTGTAGGTGAGGGCAGTCTCTGAGCATGTGGGTCAGATCCGCTCCTATTCTATGACAGCATGGGCAGGCTGCCTCCTCCGCCCCAAAGTATTTCCTTATTTTGTTTGGGGTAAGGTAGGCCCTGTGGAAAATATAGAAATGAATCAGCTGGAAGCGTGCGTTCCTCGTGCTCTTTCTAGCGCGTCTCACCAGCTGCGCCCACGTGGTATCTGGGATTTCCGTCTGCAGGTCTAGTTCCCACTTGGCTTTCAGCCCGGTCAGAAGTTGCAAGGTTTCATTTAGTATTCTAGAGGCATGTGACCGCCTTGTAGGTACCTGCAGACATCATAGTGTACTGGCAGGCCAGCGTCGTTGGTGGTTCCACTAGCCCCTCGCCCCAGTGTGCCTGAATGGCTTGCACCACCGCCGCGTGCAGTAGGTAGTCCCCCCGTGGCAGGTCGTAGCGCTCTTGCAGCGTTTGGAATGGGGTCAGTGCCCCATCGTCATATAAGTCCCCCAGCATCTGTAGCCCTGCTTCCTCCCAGTGTTGCAAGTGCGACCAATCTCCACCATGTGGGAGCGCTGTCACCATGCCCAGTAGGATCTCGGGTGCGTATGGATGTTTCACTCCCGCTCGTCTTTGTGATCGGTTCCAGCAAAGACGGAAAGTTCTTTCCTCCAGGGATAGGTCTCTGAGTGCCAATCATTGTTGTAGGGCGATATAGGCAAGCACATGTCGAGGGGGGCCGCTGTTCCTTTCTTGCTCCGGACCGCGGTACACCCTCGCAATTTCCTGCGTAAAGGTCTGTAGCTGGGCCGCTAGGTAGTAGATTTCAAAATCAGGGACCGCCAGGCCTCCCTCGTCCTTTGGGCGGGTCAGTGTGGTAGGCGCTATCCTGCGTCTGCCCGTATCCCACAGAAAGGAAATAACCATCGATTTCAACTGACGAAATATCGAACTTGGCACCCATATAGGTAGTGTCCGGAAATAATACAGCAGCCTGGGTAAGGCTATCATCTTTAGTAGGGAAATGCGGCCTGCCACAGATAGCGGGAGAGTAGCCCAGAAGGACATATTGCCTTTCAGGGTGCGGAGACAACGGCCCACATTGCCCTCCAGCATGTTCACGGCATCATGGTACACGTATACTCCCAGATATTCTAAACAATTAGGCTCCCATCTAAGAAGTGGGTGAGTGGAGGGCTGTATCTCGCCCTTCCGAAGGGGAAACAGGCAGGTCTTGGCCCAGTTGACTCTCAGGCCGGAGAGCTGGCCGAAGCGCGCAAGGAGTCTTTCCGCCCCCTCCACAGCTTTGTCGGCATCCTCCAAGAAGAGGAGGAGATCGTCCGCGTACAGCGAGATAAAGTGGCGAATTCCATTGTGTTCCAGTCCCCTGTAGTAGCCACCCTTCCTAGCCATCGCCGCGAGAGGCTCCACCGCTAGGGCAAACAGCAGTGGGGACAGCGCGCATCCCTACCTAGTTCCGCGGCACACTTCATATTGGTTTGATATTAGGGTGCCCACCCTCACTCTCGCTTTCGCCGCCGTATACAACACCCTCATCCACTTTATGTAGCCCTCTCCTAGACCAAAGCGCCGCAGCACCTTATACAAGTATCCCCACTCCAAGCTATCAAAAGCCTTTTCTATATCAACTGCCAGCACTAGGGGCGCTCTAGCCTCCGGCGGCTGATTACTCACTAACCGGGTTAACCTTAGGATATTGTGAGTGGTGTTACGCGTGGGTATGAACCCAGATTGGTCCTTGTGGACTAGTTCCTGCATGTGTTGTAGTAACCTGGACGCTAGCACAGTGCTTAGAATCTTATAGTCAGTTGTCAGCATTGATAGCGGTCGGTATGACGCCATGCTGGTGCTCTCCCTTCGCGGTTTCAATAGGGGAATCATCAGGGCTTCGCGCATAGAGTGCGGTAGCCGCCCCTTGTCCTTGGCTTCGTTGTAGACCGTTTGGAGCCGCGGGGCCAGCTGTTCTATGTAACGCCCATAGAACTCTATTGGCAGTCCGTCTAGCCCTGGGGTCTTATTGTGAGCCATGTGCTTCACTGCTCCTCTGATTTCAGCTAGGTCTATTGGACTGCCCAAGGCGTCCGCTTGTGCCTGCTCCAGGTGTGGTAAATTCAGGCCATCCAAGAATGCTTCTATTTCCTCTCCCCTGTCGCCTAGCCCACTTTTGTACAGCTTTTCATAGTAGGATCTAAAGCTATCAAGGATCTCCGGTTGCGTGGTACTCGTGTGACCTCCTCCCTCTGATATGGTTAGGATCGGATGGCTGCGTCTGGCGGGGTCGGCCAGCCAAGCCAGTAACGTCCCGGCCTTATCACCCTCAGCATGCGTTTTCGTTAGATAAGTCTTGTAATCATAACTGCGGAGGCGCTCAATTTCCACCGCCACCGCCTCACGCGCCTCGCAGAGGCTCTCCTGGAGCTCGGGTCGATTAGGGCGCGCCAGCTCAGCCTCCCGTAGCGCGCGTTCCGCCCTGTCCAGGTCGTCCAGCAAGGTTCTACGAGCCCCAGCGTATTTTCCTATGCAGTGTCCCATCACTACTATCTTGAAGGCGTCCCACTCCGTAGCTCTGGAGTCAGTGGAACCTTCGTTTTCCGCGAAGTATTGGCCGATTCTTTCCCCCAGTGCCTCGCGGAACGGTGGGTCATCCAATGTGTCCGGCCTCAGTTGCCATGTCGGGACTCGGGATATTTCGGTCATCCAATCAAGTGATAATAGTAGGGGGTTATGATCTGACAGCGTGCGCGCTAGGTATTCGGTGCGGGCCACCACAGGGAGCACCAGCGGTGAGCACAGAAAGGCGTCAATACGGACGTGGAGGTCATGGAGGCTGGAGTGGAATGAGTAATCCCGCTCTATCAGGTGCTGTGTGCGCCAAGCATCGGCAAGTTCCCACTGCGCCTGCCAGTCTGATCTGCACTTCACTAGTCTGCGCAAACGGGAAGTGTGTAGTGGTGGGTGCGACCTATCTAATTCAATATCTGCCACCGAATTAAAGTCCCCTCCCATCAAGATAGGACCTGCGAGGTAACTAGCCAATTCCCCAGATAGCTTTGCAAAGTATGCCGCTTGGTCCACATTAGGTGCGTATACGCTGCAAAGCACTATGTGTCGACCTCTGAGTTTCCCCTCCACTGCCACAAATCTCCCCTCCGGATCCACTATCTGTCTGATTGCCTGAAAAGGTGTACCCGCTCTTATCCAAATTAGTACCCCCCTGGCAAAGGCCGAGTACGTGGTATTAAACAAGTGTCCTCTCCATCTACGCTGTAGCGCTATTCCCTCCTTTTTCGTCAAGTGTGTTTCCTGTAGTAGCGCGATATGGACCCCTCTACGAACCAGATACGCATGGATCTTGTGTCACCTTGCCATGGTGTGGAGCCCCCTCACATTCCAAGTCACACATTTTAGCGATCCTGCATTAGCCATTGTCCCATGCCGTTCGGTACATTGCAGCACCGTTATGTCTCCAGGCGCTCGTGGCGGAACATTTCCCCCTCCCCTCAAAAACTACCCCCTTCCCCCCACCCTTTACTGTGCCTCGGATCACCCCAACTTCCTCAGGCCCCCCCCCAGAACAGGAACTAACTTCACGAAAGCTGCTCCCATCCAAACTGTGTGTGAGCAACCGTGCTCTTCAACCCACCTAATCCGCAGTCTGCACTACGGAGGCCTTAAGGGCCCTAAGGAGCGTGATCTGGCTTTAAGGACCTGAACCTCAGTCCCATCCCCCCGCCCCGCAATACTCTTCGTAACTCACGATATTACAGTACAATTGCTGCCTGCTCCGGTTGCTGGCTTGGCAAGTTCCAGTAGCCGAAAGTTAGCACAGGGGCAATGTGCTCTCAGCCTTCAATAATCTCCCCCGATGTTTGCGGCGTGACCTCTGGGCCCTTCGTGCTGCCAAGTTCCGACAGTTCTGTTTCTGAGCCCGTTGCTTGATCCTCCGAACCCGAGGCCCGCCCAGATTGAGTCAAAGCTGTGGCCGACAAGTCAAGTACTGCCTGTAGAGCGGCTCTTCGCTCATCTTCCGTCTGGGAGACCGTCGGTTTACCGGCTTTCTGCATATGTCTCCGGACCCTCCGCGATCTCCTCACCGGCAGTTGTTGTCGTGCCTCCTCCGCCCCAATCCGCGCTCCGTCCGTGCCTGCTTTATAAGTGTCCCACCAGGCCCACGCCTCTGCCGAAGTAGGGAAGAACAGCGATTTCTCATCTACCACTACTCTCAGTCTGGCTGGAAAGAGGAGCGAGTACTGTATGCCCTCTGTCCTCAGTTCTCTTTTGATGGATAAGAACGAGGCGCGTAGCCTCTGGGTCTCGAAGGTGTAATCCGGAAACAACGTCACCCTGCTATTGTCCACTTGAAAGGGACCCGCATCCCTCGCTCTCTGCAGCAGCCAGTCCCTGTCCTTGTAGTGCAGTAGTTTAATTACCACTGGGCGAGGAGGCTGTCCCGGACTGGGTGGCCTGGCTGGTACTCGGTGCGCTCTTTCGATCGTGAAGAAGGGTGAAAGCCCCTCCGGTGCCACTATTGTTCTCAGCCAGTCGGTCAAATATTCCACGATGTCAGGGCCCTCTTTTTTTTCCGGAAGGCCCACTAGGCGCACTTTGTTGCGCCTGCTGTGGTTTTCAGCATCCTCCGCCCGCCTTTCCAGGGACTGTATGCGGTCCAGCGCCTCCGTCAGCCAACCCTCCATGGATTTGTGTGCAGGCACCAGGTCCTTCAGAGCAATCTCTGTTGTCTTGACCCTGTCCGATAATTTCCCATGATCTGCTCGTAGTAGACCCAGACCCGTTGCCACCTGTGCTATGTCCTGGTGTAGAGCGTCTTTTGTGGCAGCAATAGCCTCCAGGATACGGTTCTGCATCTGCTGTAGGTCCGTCGAGGGCTGTGATGCTTCGTCAGGTACCTCCGAGCTAGGGCCTCCCTCGCCCTTTGGACCTCTGGGCTTCCCCATCATGCGTCACTGCGTGTGGTCCGGGCCTTTCCTGGTGCCGGCTATAGCAGACCCGTGCCTCCTCACGCGTACCAGCGATTCTCAGGCTCGCTGTTAGTTAGGCCCGGTTGGTCGGCCCCACTGGGATCAGGTTCAGCCGCCCATTGAAAGATTCGGCGCCCAGGGAATCCCGCTCGCCCAGGTCAGCGCTGTTCAGCACTCGTCGTGGGGTTGTGTCCAGCTCCTCCCTCTGTTATGCTCCCTACGCCTGGCAGGGACGTCTTCCCCTCATTCCCGCTACCAGCACGTCCGCAAGTCGGCACCGACCTGGTGTTTGCGACAGCGGTCCAGCGCGCAGGAGATTATTTCCAGGCCCCAATCTCCTGTAGCTGTGGCGATCGATCAGCAGCAGGGGTGAACACAGGCCGAAGCTCCCGTCCCCCTCGTCCGCTCCCCGGGTCCCAGCCACATCCACAGGTCGGGACTCGCTCCGCAACACCCGGGGGGGAGGGCTCCGTCTAGCGTCTTTGATGGCCCTCCTGCGCTGCGTGCTTCGCGTTATTGCGGGCAGCCAGGACTCCCAGGGCTTCCCCAGTCACTAGCACCGATGCGGCGGAGGAGTGCTCCTCCCCCCAGATGGAGCGGGTGGCAGTAGGCTTCACAGGAGGCCGGCGGGCCCAACGGGCCTCTCACTTCTCCAGGCCCCAGCTCTTGGATGTCCCCCAATGGCTAGCGGAGGTAAGATGGCCGCTTCCAGGGTCGCCGTCTCGTAGTGAAGTCAGCCCAAGGGGGCGCCGGAGTCGCCGGGCACCACAGACCCCGCCGCCGGAGGCCCGTCGCAGCAGCCCCAGCTCGGCAGGATCGTTGGAAAGGTCCCCGGAGCGCCCTTCGGCACTCTCAGTAGCAGTAGGCCTCGGGAAGCCGGGGGTCGATTTCCTGCCTCCCGGGTAGGGAGGAGCCTCGCCGGGATTGTTGGAGCGCGGAGTGCGGCCCCGGTTTCGCCGACAGTAGGAGTCGGAGGCCTCACCAGCCGGTCCCGCTCTCCTCACGTCCCCCGGGCATCAATTGGTTTGCTGCAGTCGGGCGTCAGGGCCAGTGTCACAGCCTTCCCTCCGTTGTCGGCTTCGCGGGTGCCGCCATCTTGTGCTTCGGACTCTCGTGCTTTCTCTGCCGAAATGTGCTCCTCTCGGTGCAGCCACACACGCGCCGCACAAACCGGAGCAGGCTCTGATGTATTTTCTGGGATCACCCGGACTTTCGCGGGGATCCCAGGCCAGGTGAAGGATTAATTTCCGGATTACCGGGCGGAGGGGTCGGGAGCCTCGTTAGGCTGCGACCATCCGCGCCGGCTGCTAGCCACGCCCCCCTTCGCCTTTAAAGTATTTTATATCAGGGTACAAGAAGGTGTCACATATCATGTCAAGGTAGCTTCAAGAATGTTCGTGACTGGGGATGTGTTAGGGAATCCAGTCCAAATCTCCCTGACATAGTGGGGAATAGTCCAGGTCCCACCAAATTCTTTCTGTGCCACTTGAAAGGTAATAAAAACCTCTTCTATGTATAAATTGACCATTATGCAACAGCTCTCCTTCCGCGCAAATGAACCACCAATATGTCTGAGGCTATATGCTGAAATAGTATCATAGCAATGATTGCTGTTTTGTTTGACCAGCGGTGCACCTCCCACGTGCGTGACCCCGCTGGCCTCCCAAATTGCCCTCAGACATTTTGCCACCTCCAACTACAGCACTATTCAATTAGTCGCTGCAGTGCAGGCAGTGAAATGTCAGTCTGCAAAATAAACACAGTACAAAGTCAGCATACCGGTTGAAGAATCCAGAAGTCAAGGTCCCGAGAAAAAGGGGGTCGCTTCTGAACGCCCTTTGCTATTCGTTCTCACAGCCTACCAGTTTGACATATAATATATTGCCTGGGTATGTGTTCCTCCCATCATGAACAATTTGAAGGAGGATTTGGGGGGCAGCTGACCACCAGGAGGTCTTCCCCCAGGGCAGATTGGGAAGGTGTTGCAGCCCCTGACCTGCCATTTTGTGTTGGCTATTTTCGTAACCCAAGATAGCCCAAATTATAAATATGGTCTCATTGGGCTCCCTATTACCATTTTAGGTTCAGGAGACCTGGTGGCTACTGACAAGGAGCAAGTAGGTGATTTTCTTAATGTTTATTAATAGTAGTGTAAGAGGACTTTCTGGCCATAGTAGCATGTCTGCAGTGGAGTTAAAAGTTGCTTAGGCACTGCATTTGCTGAAGGAGGGTGAGAGCCATTATCTCGTAGTCAGTGGTGCATTAGCAGGGCCTGCGGCCCCCCCGGCCCATCAAGCATTGGAGCGTGTGGCCGCCGCAAGAGTCGCCAGCATGCCACCGCACAAGAGGGGGCAGCGGCAGGGCAGTCATCCCCTGTGAGGGTAAGTTCGAGGGGCTGCTCCGTGTCCAGGAGAACAGCCCCTCGGGAGCGGTTAGGATGGAGGAGGGGGCTGGTTTTGTGGGCTTGTGCACAACCAGCATTGCTCGCTGCCCTCAGAGAATGAGAGATGAGGCCTGTGAGAAAGTGCCATCTTTCTTGCCTTGGTATGCCCCCACTTTTTTCTGAACTGCTGATGCGCTTTGACATGGTGTGCCCTGGGTTTCTGCCAACCAGGTACCCAGGGCCTGTGTTCCTTCCCTAAAACTGTGCTCAAACTAAAAACCCAATTAGCATCTGTTAGCCCCTAGTAGATGGTACCCTAGCTACCCAGGGCATGGTGACAAGAGAAGGCCCCTGAGGGCTGCAGCACTTATTGTGCCACCCTCAGGGGCCCTGTACCTTGGCACCCACACACTGCCTTTGCAGGCTGAGTGCCTAAGTACAGATCTAAACCAAGAGTCGACATGGCACACATCCCTGTGTGCCATGCCCACAGAACCCACTGCCCTAGCATACTTCAGTCACCCCTCTAGCTGGGTGCCCTAAGCCAGAGGTGTGGGCACAGGTGCATGAGCCCTGTGCCCATACAGTACTCAGAGCCATTCCTGGGCACTGTAAGTGCAGTGATGCCATTAAGAGTATATGGTGCTGGGAAGTTGTCATTACGAACTCCACAGCACCATAATGGCTACACTGAAGACTGAAGATTGGTACCAAACTTCTCAGCACATTAAACCCGCACTGATGCCAGTGTGGGATTTAATGTAAAATGCAACAGAGGGCATCTTAGAGATGCCCTCTGAAATCCTAACCTACCATACACGTCAGGGCTGAGTGGCTGCAGAGGCTGCCACACAGCAGACATGTTGCTGGACCCCTGGGTGGAGAGCCCCCCGCTCTCCTGGGCCTGCAACAATGCACATCCTGGGCAAGGTGCTAGGTCTCCTCCCCCAGGATGGGCAGGGGGAAGCTTCAAAGGCATGCCACCTCTGTGAGCTTCTCCAGACCATTTGCTGTACCCAGCAACTGGTCCCCACCAGTCCTAACCCCCACTCTGGCGGGAAAAACTACGTCAGAAAGGGGGGCTGCCGCTCCTCAGGTGGGTGGGACGAGGTGAAGCACGACCCCGGGCTCCAGCCATCTTGAAGATGGGGAGCCCTGCTCAATCCTATCTAGGCTCCTGCCCCCCTCCCACAGGAGAGGAGCAGGCTAGGGGGTGTACTCACTCCAGGACAGGGACCCTTTGGTCCCGGTCCTTGGCCTACCTGTAACGCCCCTAAATTCAGTATTTAGGGGCTCCCTGAACCTTCCTTCCTCAGATCCTGATACGAAAAGAAGAGAGAAGATCAAGAAGATGACCCGCTGTGCAGCAGCTAACAACAGGACGACAACAACTGACTTGGCCCCTGCCCTACTGGCCTGTCGACCCTGGAACCTGCGCCTGCCTAATCCCGGCGACTCCTGCGGACAGCAACCTTGGGACACCCGGAGGACCTGCCTGCCTTGACCCTCTTAAAGACTGGGACCCCCATCAGCAGAGGCTCTGCAGCAACAACCCGCCTGGTGCCAACCAGGAAGCTCTGGACCAGCCCACTCTGCACCCGCCGAGCCCGGTCCGGGCCCAACCGAACCAAGACCACGAAGACGTCCCCCCGGCGACTGGGACCCGAAGTCCAGTGCCCAAAGACCCTCCTCGACGAACCAGCCGACGCCTGCAGACTCAGACCCAGGGGCCACCCCAACCGCGACCAGCCGAGGGTAAGCTTTTCCGACCTCCAAAGACACCCCTGCACCGGCACCCTACAGCCCCCTGTGCCTCCCTCTGGGGTACCTACCTGTGCTCCAAGATCCCAACTTACCTCACGAAGTGCTGGTCATCCCTGGAGAGTCTCCGTCCCCGAGCCTGCAGCCTGTGTTCCTTTTTGACCTTTCCCATTGGATAACATTGAGCGCCAGACGGCTCAAGAGCACCCTGCACCCAGCCGCCTGAGTGCCGCTGGCTAAGCCACCTTTGTCCTATCCTACTTCCCCCCTCGCCCTGAGCAAGTGACCAGGAGCCCAGCTCCCACAGCCTGCTAGCCAGCAGCCACCAACCGAAGGCCCCCTTTCCCTCATTGGATATCATTGGGCCTACCTACCTCTGCACCCGGCCGGCCCTGGGCTGCTGGGGCGGAACCGACTGTACTTATCTGACCCTGGGGGACCCCTGAGTGTATACTAGGAACCTTAACTTCACCAGCCAAGTACTCACCTGGAAACCTTACCTGCCATTGGATAACATTGACCCTTTTTGACTCTGCAAAACTGCAAATATTCATATAAAATCAGCCGAAGTCCGAATTCCAAAGTACTCACCTGCAAGCAGGCGAGAAGCCAGTACTGTACCTTGTAGCCCAGTACTGAACCGCAAAAGTAATCCTTACCGGGTTTACTAGTAATCTCTATTTTCTCCGTAGGAAGCCATTGTCTGCTTTTCTATGAAATTTCTTCTAAGTGCGTACTTTTGAAAACTTGAAATATTCTTTAAAAATCATACGAGATACTGAAACGCAATTACCTCAATGTTTTAAGTTCAGACCCCAGTGTTGGCCCTAGAAGCCCAGTACTGGATTACAAAAGTAACGCGATCATACTATACCTGCAACCTGAATTTTCTCCCATTGAATAACATTGCCAGATTGTCATTGAAAAGTTTCAAAGTGTGAACTTTTAATAAAGCTTTATATTCATGAAAAATCTCCACAGTAACTAAAACGTTTTTGCTAATCTGGTTTCAGCTTAGACCCCAGGACTGCACCTAGGATCTAGTCCTGGAACTACTAAAGTAATCTGTACTGTAATCAACTGTACTTTTCTGGTAACAATCCATTGAGCTCAATGCTAAAATGTGTCTAGACTTGAGTTGCCTTCAGCAACTCCTGTACATATTGTGTTCACCAACTTTATTGCTTCTTTGCAAAGTAATTACATGAGAGTTCTCATATCTAGCAAAGTATATTTTTATGCCTGTTGGTTCTAAAAATAAAACAACTATATCTTTGGATATAAAAATCATTGGCTTGGAGTTCAGTCATTGAGTGTGTGAAATCCTTTGCTGACTGAGTGTGTACAACAAATGCTTTGCACTGCCCTCTGGTACTGCCTTACTGCTCGACCAAGTTACCACTTTTGAGAGTAAGGTAAGTCCTGACTTTAACATCTGTTATACCTTTGGGGTTTGTGGACCCTTTACACACTTTACTTCATTATTGTCCAGTATATATAGAGCCACTTTCTCACAAGGCCCCTCAGCACCAATTGCACATGTACGGGGCTCCAGGAAAACCACACTTAAGGAAGCCAGCGGCATCAGCAGAGCTGCCTGCAAAAGTGAAGCACAGTGAAGGAGCAGGCCCAGCCTGGGAAGCGAGTGAACTCAGCAGTGCCTGCTCCTGGCTGGGGAGTTGCACGCGAGGTGGGGTCAAATCTGGATGACAAGGATGGCCGGGACATGAAGGATTTCCTTGAGGAAAGGCAGGAGGGGGAGAAGGATAATATTTTAGGCCCACGTGGGGGAGATTAGTGCGGGGGAGGATAAGTAATTTTTGCAGACCCTGTGCCTGGCAGGGAACAAGTGGGGGCCATAAGGAAGAGGCCATTCGGAGAGGCCCCAGAAATAGGTTTGAAGGAGGAGGAAGAATACAAGTTAGCACAGTGGGCAAAAGTACCCCTGACAATCGAGAATTGGACTGTGGCATTTGTCATTTATGCCAGCGTTTACTGTGAGAAGTATCCGGAGCTCTGCATGGCTATGTTTAAGTACATGGATGTTATTCGGACTACCCAACTCACGGGGGAAGGTTATGCATGGGCACTGTACGATGAGGAATTTCAGGCAAGAATTGCATGGGACCCTGAGGTGAAGTGTGGGGAGTTGGATTCAGACCTGTGGCAGCATACTGGGGGGGTTGCAAAGCTGGGTAAAACCTTCTTTATGGAAAGCGGTTTGCCAGTTGTACATCGCCCCTTTTAGGCATGATCCACCTTCGGTGGGCTGGATTTCAAAGCAAAAACCCAGAAAGAGTCAGGGGGTACCTGCTGGGATTTTAATAAAGGGCTGATCATGCGAGAATACTGTAAGTTCCGCCACGAGTGCTCCAAGTATGTGGGTAGGCATCCCTTCATCAATTGTTTCCGAGCCAGCAGTGGCTATCAGGGACAGGGCTCAAGTCAATGGCAGCAGCTTGGGAGGACAGGGGCCACACCAGCAGTTCTCTAGGTACAGGGAAGGAAGGGGGCCCAGGGATCTGTTGCAGAAGGCTTGTAGTCCAATTAGGCTTGACAGGTTGGAGTACTGGCATGGGTTCTATGGGTTTAGGTAGGAAGCAAAGTTTCTACGGGAGGAGTTCTGATGGGGTTTTTATTTGACTACAAAGGCCTCGGGTGCGGGGGTGGACAGATAACTTGAGGTCTGCAAAAGAACACAGATGGGCTGTCCAAGAAAAATTGGAGAAAGAGGTTTGGGAGGGCAGGATAGTGGTTCTTTTTCAGGATTAGCCGACGGAGCAATTGATTGTTTCCCAAATCGAGGTAGTGCCCAAGAAAGAGCAGGGGCAGTTTTGCCTCATTCAGTATTTGTCCTGGCCAGAAGGGGGGGTCAAGTGAATGATTTTATTGCTGTAGAGGTGGCCTCTGGGTCATATTCTTCAGTTGATGTAGCCATGTCACTGGAGGTAACGGCGGGCCCAGGGGCATTAATCGCAAAGTGCGGCGTGAAGTTCGCTTTTTGGCTGCTTCCAGTGCACTCCAAAGACTTTTATCTCTTGGGAATTCCAATTTGAAGGATGCTGGTATGTGGATAAGGCTTTACCCATGGGTTGCTCCATATAATGCTCTTTGTTTGAATGCTTTAGCTCTTTCTTGCAGTGGCTGTTTACATGGCAGACGGGCCATCAGTTGGTAACCCACTACTTGGACGATTTCTTTTTTGTGGGTGCACCTGGCTCAGAGGACTGACAATTAATGCTGACAAGGTTCCAGGAGCTCATGGGTGACCGGTTGGTTCCTTTAGCGTAGGAAAAATCAGTGTGTCCACATACAGTATTTTACCTTCTTGGCATTGAAATTGACTCTGGTTGCATGGAAGCACAGTTGCCACAGGATCAAAAAGAGAAGATGTTAAGTTTGTTGGAGTGCATGCTTACTCAGAAGAAAGTAAAAGTGAGGGAGATTCAAGTACGACAAGGTCACCTGAACTTCATATGTAGGGTAGTAAGGGCAGGTAGGACCTTTTGCAGAAGGCTAATGCTACCGTTATTGGGGCTCTCATTATCCCTTCATCATGTACGGCTCTCTGCAGGGGATAAGGAGGATCTACATATGTGGTGTTTTTTCTTGCATTCATTTAATGGGATTCCACCAGCACAACAGGGTGATTTGAGCTGGGGTGTGCAGATGGAGTAGTTTCTGTCCTGTAACTCCAGTTCTGTAGTAGGGGTATCTCTGTTATAGTCATAATCTAGTGAATAGTCCCGCCCATGTGCGTGGACCCCGGAGCAATCAAAAATAATCTCTTATAGTGTCAAAAAATGCAGAAAAGCATAGACACTTAAGAGAGAATTTAAAGACAGATAATGCAGCCTAAAAAGGCCACACTGTCCAGTACTTCAACTAGAAATTCCACCATAAAATCCACAAAACAGCAAAAGCCTGTACAGATTTCCTTTGCTTTACCAGCAAAATCCCTCAGGAATGATAGAGAGAAGAACCTGGACAGACAAGCCCCATAGGCTGCCATTATGTGGCTCAAAACAGGATACTGTGCCTTTAAGAGAATCTTCCAGAACCTTCTCCCAGTATCCCAGAATGCATAGCAGGTCCAACTTAGTTTCAGTTCTTTTTTCCGGCTCCTGCAAGCAGGACCCTGGAGCATTGAGCTCTCCCTTTTCAAGGGTTTTGTTGGTGTTTTTTCACTAATTTCGATTTTGTGTACTTTTAAAGTACTTTAGTGACTTTCTTCTTGGGTTTCTGCTCTCTTTGGCTGTCCATAATGCCTGCATTATTTGATAAATGCCCAGAGTGCTCCAGGAAGAAGGCCAAGTCAGACCCCCATGAGGTGTGTATCCTCTGCCTTCCCTCTTCCCACATCCCAGAGGAGTGTGTGATCTGTAGAGGCTTCTCTGGCAGGACCCTGAAGGACAGGAGAAAAATCAGACTTCAGGGACTTGAAGAAAGAAGACTGAAGGCTCAAGGTGGGTCTGGAGGGGCTTCTGCTGCCCGTGCTGAGGCCTCTGGGGGGCTCCCCAGGGGCAGGAAGTCCAGCAAACGTCCAAGGTCTCCGTCTGGTTCAGTTGCTATGACCACGACGTCGAGAGGAAGGTCCACGGCCAGTTCCCGGTCTCCCCAGGGCTCTGGGTCGAGAAAACGTCGCCCGTCGACGTCGAGGGACGTTTACAGGCCGCCGTTGAACCCGGTGTCGATCTCCTCGGCGTCGCCGTCGGCGTCGAGTGGACGGCATCGAAGGGCCCGGCGTCGGCGCTCGCCGTCGAGGCGACACCGCCGTTCGCCGTCGAATACAAGGACATCGTCGTCGTCGAGGGGATCCTCGTTGTCGAGACGGAGGAGGTCTCCGGCGCCGAAGAAGTCGACGTCGAGGCGTTCGAAGAGGTCGACGTCGAGACGATCGAAGAGGTCGACGTCGAGGCGTTCGAAAAGGTCGACGTCGAGGCGGTCGAGGTCGCCGTCGAGGCGTCATCGCCCGTCGTCGAGATTTAGAGGTTCGTCCATCTGGTCGGGGTCGACATCGAGGCGGAGAAGCCGGTCGACGCCGAGGAGTGTGAAACGGTCGACGCCGAAGGGCCGCTCGCCGTCAAAGGACCCACGATCGACGTCTGAGCACCGATCGTCGACGTCAGGAGGTCGTAAGGACAGGCCCAGGACTGTGGGGGGCTCCCCACAGTCAGGACAGGATGGTGGCTCCCCGGGAACGGCATACTCCGAGGTGTATACCCCGAGGAAGCCTACTGCACTTCCTTCGTTGCCTCCTTTGCCTAAGGGCCCGCCTCCGAGGGTTTCACCCCCTCCTCCGTTGCCTCCTTTACCGGCTCCTCAGGCCCCGGTTCCTACTGTTCCTCCTCCCCCGGTTCCACCGAGATCGGTGTCGATGCCCAACCTCCCGACACCTCCGAAGAAGACTCCTAAGTCGAAGGTTCCTCCTAAACCCAAGACGTCCGACCCGGGGAGGCCGGCGGAGCGTCCCAGACCCAAGAGATCGAGGTCACGCTCAGGTAGAAGGGACAGGTCGAGGAGTGGACGCGGATCCTCCTCGAGATCCAGGCATCGCCATAGGAGGCATAGGTCCAGGTCTCGTTCTGCCTCGGGGCCCCCTTCCTACTCACCTACGTTGTCAGATTCACCGGAGACGAGGGTGTCCCCGATTGATGACATTGGCACGTTCCAGGAGGTTCTCCTGCGCGGGGCGGCGAAGTCGGGGATCGAGGTTACGGCTCCTACGCCCTCCACTTCCGTGATCTTTGAGACATTGCATAAGAAACACCTGTCTCGCCCCCTACTGCCTCTGGTGCCAGGTCTACTTGAGCCGGCGGAACAACTCTTCCTTACGCCGGCGGTGGTGAAAGCTGCGCCTTCCAGGCTCTTGAAGAAATACAGGGCTCCTGAGTCGGACCCGGCTTTCTTGAGGAAGGACCCGACACCGGATTCGGTGATTGTGACGGCGGCTAGGAAGCTCCATGCCACCTCTCCTGCCTCCACCGTGCCTCCCGATAAGGAGAGCCGCTGGATTGACTCTGCTGGACGAAAAGCGTGTGGGACGTCCTCTGCAACGATGAAGGCCTCCAGTGACTCGGCGTTGTTAGGACGATACGACCGTGCCCTGTGGGACTCCATGGAGCGGTTTGCGGACCTGGTTCCGCGCGACCGGAGAGAGGATTTCATGGAGATCGTCCAGGAAGGGATGCTGGTTTCTAACCAGGCCATTAGCGCCGCGGCGGATATCTCCCTGCTGTCCGCGCATGGATACTGCCACGGTATCAATCAGAGGCGCCATGCGTGGCTTCGGTTGACGTCGCTTAAACCTGAGGCGCAACAACGTGTGGCAAATCTGCCGTTTTCCGGGGATACCCTTTTCGGGAAACACGCAGATGACGAGATGGCCAGGATGAAGGCCGAGGCTGAAACCCTGACGGCTGTGGGCCTGGAGAAGCCGAAAGAAAAGAAACCCTACCGCCAGTTCCAACGGCGGTTCGGGTCGCAGGGTAGAGGAAGAGGACAGTCTTCTGGGCAACAACAGCAGCAGCAGCAGCAGCAGCAATACAGAAGACCCTTCAAGAAACGTCAGAGAGGTAGAGGTGGACAACAGTCCTCTACCGCGACCAAGGGCCCGGCGGGGTCTCGCCCCTGAGCGGTTACTTCCCCTTCATCCGTTACCCGCTCCGGTGGGGGGAAGCATTCAATTTTTTCTGGCAGAGTGGAGAAAAATTACTCAGGACAAGTGGGTGCTGAATATTGTTTGCAATGGATACAGTCTTCGGTTCATCAGCCCTCCTCCATCGATTCCTCCGGTCAGCTCGCAGTATCAACTGCGCGAGCTCCAGGCGGAGGCCGACATCCTTCTAAGGAAAAGGGCGATAGAAGATGTACCTCTGTCTCAAAGAGGAAGAGGTCTGTACTCCCGGTTCTTTCTGGTCCGAAAAAAGGACAAGAACGAGTTCAGGCCCATTCTGGACTTGCGACAGGCAAACAAATGGATTCGCAGAGAAAAGTTTCGCATGCTGTCGTTGCATCAGATTTATCCTCAGCTGCAACGGGGAGACTGGCTGTGTGCCATAGACCTACAGGATGCATACTTCCATGTGCCCATTGCACACAAACACCGGAAGTTCCTGCGATTTCAAGTCGGCACCAATCACTATCAGTACACGGTACTTCCGTTCGGGCTGAAGTCTGCGCCCCGGACGTTCTCGAAGTGCATGGCAGTGGTAGCGGCACACCTGCGGAAGAACAAGGTGTTTGTCTACCCATACCTGGACGATTGGTTGATCAAGGCCTCCTCCTTCTCTAATTTATTTCTAATTTAAAATATTTCTAGAGCGCAGCGTACACCTTGCGGTTTCTTGGCGCTGGGGGGATTGGCTACTGAGGGAAAGAGACCAGAAGAAAGGATAAGAGAAGGTATTAAGAGAGTTTAAGAAGGGAAAGCCTGGCTGAAGAGGAACATTTTCAGATCTCTACGAAAGGGAAGGTACTGAGTATCAGAGCGGAGGTGATCGGGGAGTGAGTTCCAAAAGGTTGGAGCCAGGGTGGAAAAGCTGGCCCCGCCCCACTTTTTACGTGTGAAGCGAGGGGTCTGAAGAAGGGACTTGGAGGAAGACCGAAGTTCTCTTGCAGGTACATACGAATGGATTAGTGAAGTGATAAAAGCGGGGGCAGTGCCCTGGCGGGCCTGAAAGGCCATACAGCCGATCTTAAAAAGGGAGCGTTCTTTTACAGGGAGCCAGTGAAGCTCCCTGAGAAGGGGGGTGGAATGGTGATAACGAGGAAGGCCATACACCAGTCGAGCTGCCTGGTTTTGGATAATCTGGAGTCTACGCAAGCTGTACGCGGGGATACCATGGTAGAGAGCGTTTGCGTAGTCCAGTCGCGATATCACAAGTGCGGCCATGATGATCTTGAGTGCCATAGGCTGCCATTATGTGGCTCAAAACAGGATACTGTGCCTTTAAGAGAATCTTCCAGAACCTTCTCCCAGTATCCCAGAATGCATAGCAGGTCCAACTTAGTTTCAGTTCTTTTTGAAGGCGTAACACGCCAGACCTGTAGCATTCCATAAAGGAATATGTCTCTCTCCACCGGGGAGGAGGGAGGGCGCTTATGACTATAACAGAGATACCCCTACTACAGAACTGGAGTTACAGGACAGAAACTACTCCTTCTGTAGTAGGGGATCTCTGTGTATAGTCATAATCTAGTGAATAGAATGGCAAGCCCATCCCCACACCAAAGCGGCGGTGGAGAAAAGAGAATTAACGCCACTATTGTGCGAACAGATTTCGCAGCGAAGCCTGCCCAACCTGAGCAATGCTTAGCAAAGGTATGAACCGACTTCCAAGTGGCCGCCTTGCAGATTTCTGCAATCGGAACATTACGGAGCAATGCTGTCGTGGCAGCCTTGCCCCTGGTGGAATGAGCCTTAGGTTTACCTCCTAAGGTCTTATTAGCTTTTTGGTAACACAGCTGTATGCAGGACACAATCCACCTAGAGATAGACTGCTTAGAGGTCGCAAGACCCGTCCTGACTGATCCATAATTGATGAACAATTGGTCTGACCTACGAATATCCCTGGTTTTATCCAGATAAAATTTCAGCACCCTCCTAACATCCAGGGAATGCAAAGACCTTTCCGCTGGAGATGAAGGATTCTGAAAGAACGTAGGTAAAGAGATAGTCTGATTGATATGAAAATCAGAAACAACCTTGGGAAGAAACTTAGGGTGAGTACGCATAACAACCTTAGCAGCATGAAATACAGTATAAGGTTCTTGGCAACACAACGCCTGAATTTCACTCACCCTGCGGGCCGATGTAATGGCCACGAGGAACGCCACCTTCCAGGACAGGTGCTGCAACGAAGCCTTATGAATAGGTTCAAAAGGCTCCTTCATCAATCTGGACAGCACCACATTCAAGTCCCATGAAGGCGAAGGAAGCCTGACAGGAGGGAACACTTTCTTCAAGCCTTTCAAAAAATCTTTGATCACAGGGATCTGAAAGAAGGAAGTCTGTGAAGGGCATTTCCTGTAGGCAGTCAAAGCAGCCAGATGAACCTTAATGGAATGGACATTAAGGCCCGACTGCGCCAAATGTAGCAGATATGGAAGGATGACATCTTCCTTGCATGTCGTAGGGTCATAGTTCTTAGACTTGCACCAGATGCAAAACCTCTTCCACTTGTAAGCATAAGAAGTCCGAGTGGAAGGTCGCTTAGCCTCCTTCAGTATGTCCATACAATCCGCTGGGAGATTCAAATGGCCATATTGCACTATTTCAGGAGCCATGCCGCCAAACTCAAAGACGAGAGGTTGGGGTGCACCATCCGCCCCCCGAACTTCGTGAGAAGGTCCGGCCTGCACGGCAGCTTCATGTGAGGAAGGAGAGACCGGTGAAGCAGGTCCGTGAACCACCACTGTCTGGGCCATTCCGGGGCAATCAGAATCATCTTCGCCCTGGATTGGGAGAGCTTGATGAGAACCGCTGGAATCAGGGGAATGGGTGGAAAAGCGTACAGAAAGCTGTTCGACCAGTTGATCCATAACGCGTTCCCCAGCGTCCCTGGCTGGTAGTACCTGGAGGCGAAGTCTCGGCATTTGCTGTTTTCGGCGGTGGCGAACAGATCTACCTCTGGAGTGCCCCACCTTGCGAAGACTTCTCCTAGTACTTCGTCGTGTATGACCCACTCGTGATTTTCCTGAATCAGTCTGCTCAGCTCGTCTGCCTGAACATTCTGCACACCTGGCAGATGAGTGGCCGTTATCGAGAGTCCTCGAGCCAGAAGCCAATGCCAGATCGCCTGCGCCTCCTGAGACAGAGTGCGCGATCTCGAACCCCCCTGCTTGTTGAGGTAATACATCGTGGTCGTATTGTCCGTCTGCACAAGCAGAGAGTTGGTCCGGAAGGATGGTTGAAAGGCCTTCAGCGCCAAGTGAACAGCCCTGAATTCCAGGAAATTGATGTGGTACGTGGACTCCGACGGGGACCACGTCCCTTGAATCTGCAGATCTCCGGAGTGCGCTCCCCATCCCAGGAGAGAAGCATCCGTCACGATAGTCTGAGTGGGAATGTCCTTGTGGAAGGGAACCCCTCTGAGGAGATTGTCCGCCGAGCACCACCACTTCAGAGACTGAAGAGCATGCAGAGACAGTCGTATCTTGTCGTCCCAAGAGCCTCTCCTCTGGTCCCACTGATCTTCCAAGCACTCCTGCAGCGGTCTCATATGGAGCCGTGCATGTGGCGTCAGGAAGATGCAAGAAGCCATCGATCCCAGCAGAGAAGACACCGTCCTCACTGTCGTGGATGGAGCGGACAGGAGAGCCTGAGCCTTCCGAAGGAGAGATAAACGTCGCTCTTCCGAAGGAGACACGCTTGCCGACAGCGTATCGATGGAGGCTCCCAAGTACTGGATGCACTGGACCGGAGTCGGGACAGACTTGGACATGTTGATGTGCAACCCCAGCTTGTTCAAGAGAACGCACGTCTTCTGGAAGTGTGCTTGAGCTTCCGAGATGATTGGCTCCTGAGGCGGAAAGCCGGGAGCAGGGCTATTTACTTTTTAATCTATTTGTACTGCAATATTGTGTTTTTAACCAGGCATCTTCGCTTACCTGCATCTCTTGCCTTCCACAAACAGCGCTACTCGCTGCAACGATCTCCGCCATTCCCGAGGGCGAGGCGAGACACGCCCCCTCGGCTGGCCACGCCCCCCGCCATACCTACAAATAGAGCGCGCCACAGACCAGCGTCGCATTTATGATTGGTTCCTGAGGCGGAAAGCCGGGAGCAGGGCTATTTACTTTTTAATCTATTTGTACTGCAATATTGTGTTTTTACCAGGCATCTTCGCTTACCTGCATCTCTTGCCTTCCACAAACAGCGCTACTCGCTGCAACGATCCCCGCCATTCCCGAGGGCGAGGCGAGACACGCCCCCTCGGCTGGCCACGCCCCCCGCCATACCTACAAATAGAGCGCGCCACAGACCAGCGTCGCATTTATGATTGGCTCCTGAGGCGGAAAGCCGGGAGCAGGGCTATTTACTTTTTAATCTATTTGTACTGCAATATTGTGTTTTTAACCAGGCATCTTCGCTTACCTGCATCTCTTGCCTTCCACAAACAGCGCTACTCGCTGCAACGATCCCCGCCATTCCCGAGGGCGAGGCGAGACACGCCCCCTCGGCTGGCCACGCCCCCCGCCATACCTACAAATAGAGCGCGCCACAGACCAGCGTCGCATTTATGATTGGCTCCTGAGGCGGAAAGCCGGGAGCAGGGCTATTTACTTTTTAATCTATTTGTACTGCAATATTGTGTTTTTAACCAGGCATCTTCGCTTACCTGCATCTCTTGCCTTCCACAAACAGCGCTACTCGCTGCAACGATCCCCGCCATTCCCGAGGGCGAGGCGAGACACGCCCCCTCGGCTGGCCACGCCCCCCGCCATACCTACAAATAGAGCGCGCCACAGACCAGCGTCGCATTTATGATTGGCTCCTGAGGCGGAAAGCCGGGAGCAGGGCTATTTACTTTTTAATCTATTTGTACTGCAATATTGTGTTTTTAACCAGGCATCTTCGCTTACCTGCATCTCTTGCCTTCCACAAACAGCGCTACTCGCTGCAACGATCCCCGCCATTCCCGAGGGCGAGGCGAGACACGCCCCCTCGGCTGGCCACGCCCCCCGCCATACCTACAAATAGAGCGCGCCACAGACCAGCGTCGCATTTATGATTGGCTCCTGAGGCGGAAAGCCGGGAGCAGGGCTATTTACTTTTTAATCTATTTGTACTGCAATATTGTGTTTTTAACCAGGCATCTTCGCTTACCTGCATCTCTTGCATTCCACAAACAGCGCTACTCGCTGCAACGATCCCCGCCATTCCCGAGGGCGAGGCGAGACACGCCCCCTCGGCTGGCCACGCCCCCCCAACCTCCTGACCCGCCAACATAAAGCATGTGTCTTGCCAGGAAGCGCAGCGGACGAGCGCAGCGGGCGCGACTTTTGCGTGCCGAAGGCGCGCCTAAGGCAAGCCCGTCTGCGCCCGTCCGCGGCCGGACGGGGCAAGGGGCACGACTCCATGCTAAAACTATGTCTTACACTACCAAGGACTTAACTGCCCTCCAAGGCCACTGGCCACTCCCGGATTCTATCCGCAGTCTGATTTCTACACTAGGTCTCGCTCCCTCTTCCCCCACTACATCCTATCCCCTGCAGCACGACCCCCCGTCACCTTGCCCCCCCCCCCTTGACGCCTTCCCCCGCTCTCCGGCATTGTCTGTTGTCCTACTCAATACCAGGTCAGCAGTCAAGCACCACCACGAGCTGTTCGTCCTACTCGACTCAGAGAAACCAGACATACTGCTCCTGACCGAAACCTGGTACTGTGACTCTTCCCTCCCTGTTCTCCTGGCCACCCTACCCCCCTCCTATGTGGCCCTGCGGGCCGACCGGCCGACAGGCAAGGCTGGTGGTGGGGTCGCCCTAATTGCTCGGTCGGAGCTGAACTTTCAACAACTCCCTTTTCCCCTTATTCCCCCTGCTGACTTCCTGGTAGTCCGCTCTCTTTCATTTCCCCCCCCCCATCACTTGTCTCCTTATGTACCGCCCACCTCAGCCCTCACCCTTATTCTTGCCGGCATTTCAAGACCTGTTGGCTAACCTGGTGGTCAACTACGCCTCGGTCTTGGTCCTAGGGGACTTCAATTACTGGCCCGCAGACCCACATGAGTGCTCAGCCTCTAAAGAATTTACTGATTACCTTTCATCCCTCAACTTTGTATCACACATATCCGTCCCCACTCATTCCCATGGGCACACATTGGACCAGGTTTGGTCCCTTAACCTCCCTGTGGCCTCGGCTGCTGTTTCGCCGTGCCCATGGTCCGACCATACCCTCATTTCCTTCTCCATTCTCCGAAACCTGATGCCCAAAACTCCGCACACCAAAAACACCTGGGCGCGGAACTGGAACAGACTGGATTATCCCTCCTTGACCTCCTCACTCCGCAACTCCACTCCCATTCTCGCTGGCTTATCATCTGCCTCTCAAGCCAAGGCCATTGACACCTGGCTGGCTGGAGGCTGCGACTCAGTGGCGCCTTTACGCCGCATTTCCATCCGCCGTCCCAAGGACTCCAATAGATGGTTCAATGACCACCTAAAGGATCTCAAACTGAGCGCCCGACGGGCAGAGAGGCAATGGAAGATAAATTACAGCCCCTCATCAAAAACCCACTTCCTATCAGCACTGGCTAAATACAAATCTGCAATCCTGGATGCAAAAACCTCCTACTTCTCTTCAAAAATAACTTCTGCAGAAAACAAAACCAGGGAAATCTTCAACATAGTGAATGACCTAGCATTCTCAGACCGAACCTCGTCTCAAATTCCTCCTTCCCAGCTCCTCTGTGATCAACTTAATACCTATTTCTTAGAGAAAATTGCTGCCATCAAGACCAACATCCCACCACCCTCGTCTGCCTTCGTCGATCCCTCCCCCCCGTCCGTCCTATTCCCATTTACCTCCATTCCCCCCTTCACCCAGGACTCCTTTCTGGAGATACTCCCCAAAGTGAAGTCAGGGTCTCCTGCGGACGTCTGCCCGGCGAGAGTCCTGCAGCAAATTTACTCCAGCTGCCCTGACCTCCCCATCGCTTTCCTCAACAGCTCTCTGGCACAGGGCGTTGTGCCCTCTGCGCTAAAGGCAGCTACAATAGTGCCCATTTTGAAAAAACCTGGCGCGGACCCTTCCATCTCGGCCAACTACCGCCCCCTCTCCCTGTTACCCTTTTTGGGCAAGGTGATGGAACGCCACGTCACCGCGGCACTTAGCGCCCATGTTGAGGCAAACGGAGGACTGGCATCCCGCCAAGCCGGGTTCCGTCCTAGGCACTCGACCGAATCAGTCGTGGTCGCAGTCTTAGACAATCTCAGAAAGGGCATGGATGAGAACAAGCACCAGGCACTGGTCCTCCTTGATCTCTCCGCCGCCTTTGACACGGTGGACCACACCATCTTACTTACCCGTGTCAAGGCGGCTGGTATCGGGGGATCAGCTCTCGTTTGGCTCTCCTCCTTTCTGAGGGACCGCACTCAGGCGGTTCGGCTAGGCAACTTCACGGCCACTCCTCTCCCCGTCACGTGCGGTGTTCCCCAGGGTTCCTCTCTTTCCCCTCTGCTTTTCAATCTCTATATCTTTCCTCTCATTTTCGCACTCCAGCAGCTGGAGGTCACCGTTTATAATTACGCGGATGACCTCCAGCTCATCTTTGATCTATCCCCCTCTCCTCTCTCTGTCTCTAACTTCCAGTCAACTATGACTTTCATCAGGGACTGGATGAACCACAACCACCTCAAGTTGAACCCCGATAAAACCGAGCTGGTTCTCACGGGTGGTTCATCCAGCCCCTGGAACTCTCTCTTCTGGCCCCCCTCTCTCGGCCCCTCACCTACCCCTTCCACCACAGTCAATACACTTGGTGTAAAAATAAACAACCAGCTCACTCTCCATTCACAAATTAGTTCCGTGGTATCCTCTTGTTTCCTCACTCTCCGCACTATCCGCTCTATTTCCCGCTTCTTTTCCCCCCAGGCACTCAAGATCATCATGGCCGCACTTGTGATATCGTGACTGGACTACGCAAACGCTCTCTACCATGGTATCCCCGCGTACAGCTTGCGTAGACTCCAGATTATCCAAAACCAGGCAGCTCGACTGGTGTATGGCCTTCCTCGTTATCACCATTCCACCCCCCTTCTCAGGGAGCTTCACTGGCTCCCTGTAAAAGAACGCTCCCTTTTTAAGATCGGCTGTATGGCCTTTCAGGCCCGCCAGGGCACTGCCCCCGCTTTTATCACTTCACTAATCCATTCGTATGTACCTGCAAGAGAACTTCGGTCTTCCTCCAAGTCCCTTCTTCAGACCCCTCGCTTCACACGTAAAAAGTGGGGCGGGGCCAGCTTTTCCACCCTGGCTCCAACCTTTTGGAACTCACTCCCCGATCACCTCCGCTCTGCTACTCAGTACCTTCCCTTTCGTAGAGATCTGAAAACGTTCCTCTTCAGCCAGGCTTTCCCTTCTTAAACTCTCTTAATACCTTCTCTTATCCTTTCTTCTGGTCTCTTTCCCTCAGTAGCCAATCCCCCCAGCGCCAAGAAACCGCAAGGTGTACGCTGCGCTCTAGAAATATTTTAAATTAGAAATAAATTAGAGAAGGAGGAGGCCTTGATCAACCAATCGTCCAGGTATGGGTAGACAAACACCTTGTTCTTCCGCAGGTGTGCCGCTACCACTGCCATGCACTTCGAGAACGTCCGGGGCGCAGACTTCAGCCCGAACGGAAGTACCGTGTACTGATAGTGATTGGTGCCGACTTGAAATCGCAGGAACTTCCGGTGTTTGTGTGCAATGGGCACATGGAAGTATGCATCCTGTAGGTCTATGGCACACAGCCAGTCTCCCCGTTGCAGCTGAGGATAAATCTGATGCAACGACAGCATGCGAAACTTTTCTCTGCGAATCCATTTGTTTGCCTGTCGCAAGTCCAGAATGGGCCTGAACTCGTTCTTGTCCTTTTTTCGGACCAGAAAGAACCGGGAGTACAGACCTCTTCCTCTTTGAGACAGAGGTACATCTTCTATCGCCCTTTTCCTTAGAAGGATGTCGGCCTCCGCCTGGAGCTCGCGCAGTTGATACTGCGAGCTGACCGGAGGAATCGATGGAGGAGGGCTGATGAACCGAAGACTGTATCCATTGCAAACAATATTCAGCACCCACTTGTCCTGAGTAATTTTTCTCCACTCTGCCAGAAAAAATTGAATGCTTCCCCCCACCGGAGCGGGTAACGGATGAAGGGGAAGTAACCGCTCAGGGGCGAGACCCCGCCGGGCCCTTGGTCGCGGTAGAGGACTGTTGTCCACCTCTACCTCTCTGACGTTTCTTGAAGGGTCTTCTGTATTGCTGCTGCTGCTGCTGCTGCTGTTGTTGCCCAGAAGACTGTCCTCTTCCTCTACCCTGCGACCCGAACCGCCGTTGGAACTGGCGGTAGGGTTTCTTTTCTTTCGGCTTCTCCAGGCCCACAGCCGTCAGGGTTTCAGCCTCGGCCTTCATCCTGGCCATCTCGTCATCTGCGTGTTTCCCGAAAAGGGTATCCCCGGAAAACGGCAGATTTGCCACACGTTGTTGCGCCTCAGGTTTAAGCGACGTCAACCGAAGCCAAGCATGGCGCCTCTGATTGATACCGTGGCAGTATCCATGCGCGGACAGCAGGGAGATATCCGCCGCGGCGCTAATGGCCTGGTTAGAAACCAGCATCCCTTCCTGGACGATCTCCATGAAATCCTCTCTCCGGTCGCGCGGAACCAGGTCCGCAAACCGCTCCATGGAGTCCCACAGGGCACGGTCGTATCGTCCTAACAACGCCGAGTCACTGGAGGCCTTCATCGTTGCAGAGGACGTCCCACACGCTTTTCGTCCAGCAGAGTCAATCCAGCGGCTCTCCTTATCGGGAGGCACGGTGGAGGCAGGAGAGGTGGCATGGAGCTTCCTAGCCGCCGTCACAATCACCGAATCCGGTGTCGGGTCCTTCCTCAAGAAAGCCGGGTCCGACTCAGGAGCCCTGTATTTCTTCAAGAGCCTGGAAGGCGCAGCTTTCACCACCGCCGGCGTAAGGAAGAGTTGTTCCGCCGGCTCAAGTAGACCTGGCACCAGAGGCAGTAGGGGGCGAGACAGGTGTTTCTTATGCAATGTCTCAAAGATCACGGAAGTGGAGGGCGTAGGAGCCGTAACCTCGATCCCCGACTTCGCCGCCCCGCGCAGGAGAACCTCCTGGAACGTGCCAATGTCATCAATCGGGGACACCCTCGTCTCCGGTGAATCTGACAACGTAGGTGAGTAGGAAGGGGGCCCCGAGGCAGAACGAGACCTGGACCTATGCCTCCTATGGCGATGCCTGGATCTCGAGGAGGATCCGCGTCCACTCCTCGACCTGTCCCTTCTACCTGAGCGTGACCTCGATCTCTTGGGTCTGGGACGCTCCGCCGGCCTCCCCGGGTCAGACGTCTTGGGTTTAGGAGGAACCTTCGACTTAGGCGTCTTCTTCGGAGGTGTCGGGAGGTTGGGCATCGACACCGATCTCGGTGGAACCGGGGGAGGAGGAACAGTAGGAACCGGGGCCTGAGGAGCCGGTAAAAGAGGCAACGGAGGAGGGGGTGAAACCCTCGGAGGCGGGCCCTTAGGCAAAGGAGGCAACGAAGGAAGTGCAGTAGGCTTCCTCGGGGTATACACCTCGGAGTATGCCGTTCCCGGGGAGCCACCATCCTGTCCTGACTGTGGGGAGCCCCCCACAGTCCTGGGCCTGTCCTTACGACCTCCTGACGTCGACGATCGGTGCTCAGACGTCGATTGTGGGTCCTTTGACGGCGAGCGGCCCTTCGGCGTCGACCGTTTCACACTCCTCGGCGTCGACCGGCTTCTCCGCCTCGATGTCGACCCCGACCAGATGGACGAACCTCTAAATCTCGACGACGGGCGATGACGCCTCGACGGCGACCTCGACCGCCTCGACGTCGACCTTTTCGAACGCCTCGACGTCGACCTCTTCGATCGTCTCGACGTCGACCTCTTCGAACGCCTCAACGTCGACTTCTTCGGCGCCGGAGACCTCCTCCGTCTCGACGACGAGGATCCCCTCGACGACGACGATGTCCTTGTATTCGACGGCGAACGGCGGTGTCGCCTCGACGGCGAGCGCCGACGCCGGGCCCTTCGATGCCGTCCACTCGACGCCGACGGCGACGCCGAGGAGATCGACACCGGGTTCGACGGCGGCCTGTAAACGTCCCTCGACGTCGACGGGCGACGTTTTCTCGACCCAGAGCCCTGGGGAGACCGGGAACTGGCCGTGGACCTTCCTCTCGACGTCGTGGTCATAGCAACTGAACCAGACGGAGACCTTGGACGTTTGCTGGACTTCCTGCCCCTGGGGAGCCCCCCAGAGGCCTCAGCACGGGCAGCAGAAGCCCCTCCAGACCCACCTTGAGCCTTCAGTCTTCTTTCTTCAAGTCCCTGAAGTCTGATTTTTCTCCTGTCCTTCAGGGTCCTGCCAGAGAAGCCTCTACAGATCACACACTCCTCTGGGATGTGGGAAGAGGGAAGGCAGAGGATACACACCTCATGGGGGTCTGACTTGGCCTTCTTCCTGGAGCACTCTGGGCATTTATCAAACAATGCAGGCATTATGGACAGCCAAAGAGAGCAGAAACCCAAGAAGAAAGTCACTAAAGTACTTTAAAAGTACACAAAATCGAAATTAGTGAAAAAACACCAACAAAACCCTTGAAAAGGGAGAGCTCAATGCTCCAGGGTCCTGCTTGCAGGAGCCGGAAAAAAGAACTGAAACTAAGTTGGACCTGCTATGCATTCTGGGATACTGGGAGAAGGTTCTGGAAGATTCTCTTAAAGGCACAGTATCCTGTTTTGAGCCACATAATGGCAGCCTATGGGGCTTGTCTGTCCAGGTTCTTCTCTCTATCATTCCTGAGGGATTTTGCTGGTAAAGCAAAGGAAATCTGTACAGGCTTTTGCTGTTTTGTGGATTTTATGGTGGAATTTCTAGTTGAAGTACTGGACAGTGTGGCCTTTTTAGGCTGCATTATCTGTCTTTAAATTCTCTCTTAAGTGTCTATGCTTTTCTGCATTTTTTGACACTATAAGAGATTATTTTTGATTGCTCCGGGGTCCACGCACATGGGCGGGACTATTCACTAGATTATGACTATACACAGAGATCCCCTACTACAGAAATTCTTTTACACAGCAGGAGGTATTGGTTTTGGTCCTTATTGGCAAGGTGCACGGAGCCATGGCCAGAACAGTGGGCACATGGGGTAGGAGCATTGTTTTCTTTGAGTTGTTTCCCCTGGTGGTGGCAGTGACACTGTGGGGAGCAGAGTTGGCACACAGGAGGGTGCTTTTCAGAGTTGACAATATGTCTGTAGTGGAGGTGGCAAATAGGCAGTCAGACAGGGACACACAAGATCTAAAATTGCTGCATGTATTGTTTTGGGCTGCTTGCCCCATGATATTGCTTTTTCAGCACAGCATGTGCCAGGTGTGGACAATCACATTCAGGATGCTTTGTCTTGTTTACAGTGGGTTGGACAAGGACGCCAACAAAGACCTGATGCCCTAGCCAGGGAAGTTGTGGTTAGTAGGCAACACAGGATGGTACAACTGCTGGTAGGGTCCCTTGCAGAGTCTACTCAGAGAACTTACGGTCAAGCATGGATGGAGTTCTTGACATCGGGGGCATACCGCAGGGAGGAAGTGTTGTATAGCATTTTTGGACCCTAGTGTAATTTTCCTGATTCATGCCCTTATATAGGTATAAATCACCATATCGTTATATAGGCATAGAAATCATAACCATATTTAGACATAGCTCATGCAGTCCAAATACGGCATGGCTACTTCCACTAGTTCCGAAAATCCACAACGATTTCTTGGAAAACTCGGCTTCAGCAGCTAGGGACTGCCCCTTGCTTCAAAATTGATTTGTCCAAGAACTCATGGAGTTTTCAAAGAACTGAGACTCTTTGATGACGTTATTATGACCACCTTCACGTCAAACTCGGCACCTTCAAGGTATAAATATGCCCACACTTGCTACAGCAAACACACAGTGGTTTGGAGCAGTTCGACTATCTACTTGCCTGATGCATCCTGCTACAGCAAGTGCCAAAGGAAGCCGACCCTCCAGCAGACGCACTGAGAGAGACGCTGTCATTTCTCCTGCTGCGAAATCCAGCTCCAGTGTTTCCAAGCTACCCTTGCGGGTTGTTGGGAAATCGAGTCCTGAGCCTGACCTTCATTCTAAACCAAGGTACAGAGCTGATTAGACCCTAAGAGAAATCTTGGATAGATTCTTGGCAAAGCATACTAAACTTATGCTACACCTCACTTACTTCTTCCCTCGTACTAGACTTAGGTTAGGTACATCGGGGTAGGCGTATTTTAAAAGCACCAGTTGAGTACTTTTTAGCTTTTGTTATTTATGTATGTGTTTATCTATGGTCTAGGAACCATACAATGCTTTTACAGTATTATTTTATTCTACTCTTCTTACTGTACGCATTATACTTTGCAACCAGTAACACGATTGTAGCAGTTTATTTCTTCTGCTTGAGAAAGAAGACTGTTCAATAAATACTTTTATTGAAAACGCCTGTCTATCTATTTCTCTGCACCTCTGGTGAAAAAAAAGCATGCACGAATGACTGAGTAAAATATCTTTCTATTATTTCCACGACTCTGAAGATCAGTTTTATCTTGGGGAAACAAAGTTGTCATGTTTATGCGGTTGTCAGAAACTAATCCCTTCTTGTGAACTCGAGAAAGTTTCTAGTGACCTCTGAGCTAACTGGCACTCACAATTAAGTCTAATATATTCGATAGAGACCTAGTAGACATAAGTCCTACGTCACATCTATAGGATATTTTATTCCAATGCGCAGAGCCTGTTGGGAATATAGGAACTACACTACATTGCGCCCAACGTTTGGTAAGGCACTAATTTAACGCTAGATACTAGAGTAACTCAGTCGTGCTTTTCACAGAGACCCCTTTTTCCCGTAAAATACTCCAATAGATGTCTGGAGTGGGTTAAAGGATAAAAAATCTGCCATAACTGAGTAGGATGAAAGTCCTATGTATTAGTTTTTGGTTTGTTCAACGTTGAAGGATACAGTGTTCCAAAATATTGTGCACCTTA
Organism: Lissotriton helveticus; assembly: GCF_964261635.1. Classification (NCBI taxonomy): domain Eukaryota; kingdom Metazoa; phylum Chordata; class Amphibia; order Caudata; family Salamandridae; genus Lissotriton; species Lissotriton helveticus. The sequence goes on along the minus strand of NC_136068.1, from coordinate 1,037,357,688 downwards.
TCTTTATTTCCTTGAAACTTGCTCTGCAAGACTTTCAACAAAATATTGAATAGTGACGAAGAAAACAGTAGAGATGCAGTAAATGCAAACCAACCAGGTTTTGACGTTACAGGTTTCCGACATGACGATGCAGATGCTATAAACATCCCGGAAAATGTACGGAAAACAATAGCTATAAAGCTTATAGAAAATGGCCTATCACCGAGAGGTGGTAGAGTAATTTTTGTCATAGAGGCTCATGAATATCGGCAGACAGAGGTATTCTATTAATGGATTATCTTTCCACAAGCAAATCCAACAACACATGTGTTCCACTTCTATAAAATAGAGGAACAGCCAGCGGAATACGTTCCTTTCGAGGACATTGAAATTCCACTAACTTACCAAGAGCATCAGCTCTGGTTTAAAGGTGCCCTACAACATCAAAATCACATTACCAGGCTCGGTCCACTAGGTAGACGAGGAGCAACATGGCCGGTACTAGCCAGCTATACACCACATCCTGCCATTGAACAAATGACAGGTCTAGAACTATTAGCTCAGCTAAAACAATTAATTAAAATCCATAGACAGTTGGTACAATATGTCATGCGGACTCTAACAGTCCAACCTGCTATAAAATTCAACATCACACCCCTCATCAGGGGAACAGAAACAAAATAACACCACAGACCATACAATCGGTCATTGGTAAATTACCAACAAAAAGGGAACAAATTCCATTCTGGTTAGCTCAAAAAATTACTCAGTTTGAGGCAGTATTTCGGATTGTACACCTCATGTGAAACACAGGATTCTAACAATCTGTTTAACAATTGGGATCGCACCACACCTGGAGGACTGTGACACTTGGGGTACAGTCTTTGCTGCTATCTACACAAAAACACATGGTGTTCCGTCCATGGTGGTAATACCAGACGTCCTCAAACAGATTCAAAATGAATACGGGGCAGAACCTGCTTTAAATCTCAGTATGAAGTTACTGAAGGATTTCAAACAGGTCTCAGCTATAATATTAGCAAATATTAAAGGTGAAGCAGCATCAGTGGCAATCCACCAAAAACTAAAAGAACTTGATGTAACTGAGCAACCATATGAACTGGCCAGAATAATAGAAAAATCCTATGAAGAACTAGGAAGAGATAGTTTGGGAGGGAAACCAGTAAAGCCCGAACTAACAGAAAATCCTGAAAAAGTTTTTATTAAAAACACACTCACTACTCCTAAAAATAAGTGGGAAAATACTAGACAGACACTACCTAAAGAGAAGTGTTCTCAATCCAGAGGTAGGTCTTCTCAAAAGAAGCCCTCCGAAAAGAGGTATAACTTCAGAAACAGGAATAATTTGAGAAAACCGGATAGATATCAAGATACTGATACACGTTCCTCTTGTAGTTTTCAGACTTCCTCGCAGAAATCCAAAAGAAGAGGACAATCAGAACACAAGGAAGAACGCGTGAAGTCCAAAGACGATCAACACGTTCCGAAAAATAAGAAAACTCAATTTACCAAAAAGAAGGTAGCAAGTCTTAAAATCAGACATGCCGAGGATCTTGAGGATACAACTCAAGAACGGGGAGTGGGCCCAGACAATGCTGGACAGTGCAGCAGAGGTTACCATAGCTCGCAAGATCCTGAAGGTTCATCTGGAGACAGTGGACCTGAATGAATGCATTCAGGTTGAAACTGCAGATACCAGGGTTAGTGTACAACATAAATTATATGAAGTAACACTACGAATAGAGGGGGACATAACTAGGAAAATAAAAGCACTCTTTTGGGAAAAACTATCTAAGGGTCATGACATCCTTCTGGCTGAAAAAGACAGGCCACCTGAATTTGTCAGGGAGTGCCCACATGGCGAAGAGATCATTATGCCCGCCTTCTCCAATCATATTCCTATTCATAAAAAATACACCTATGCCAGGAAAAGGGCTGTGGCCCAGGCACCAGCATTATATAAAAATCATGTGGGATGGGATGAGGACTCTCCTCACCATAAGATCCAGTTAAAAAATCAACCAACTGCTCAGAAGCAGTATCCGGTTAAACAAGAATCTAAAAAACAGGTCAGGGAGATTTTAGATCAACTTGAATACCAAGGGGTGATTGAAACATGCACCTCGTCCATGAACAATCCTTTGTTTCCTGTCTCCAAACCAGACAGTACATATCGTCTAGTTTTGGACTACAGACATTTTAAATTCTTGTTTAAAAACCTTTGCAGTACAAAATACACACAGTGCAGCACTGATGAATAACATTGTGCGCAAAAAATATAAAACCACAACAGATATTTCAATCAGTTTCTTCTGTCAAAATATCGCACCTGAAAGCAGGTACTTGACCGTTTTCTCAATTAAGTGCAAATAACGATACTTTTGTCGTCTCCCCCAGGGATTCAAGAATAGCCCAGGGTTATTTTCAGCCAGAGTAACAGAGTTACTACAAACGTATGATGATGAGGCATTATCTTATGTCGATGACATCTATCTTACAGATGATGACCTGGACAGGCACTTGAACAGGGTGAACACCATAATTCTAGGATTCGCCCCAAGGGGTAGGATAGGGAGGGGTTCACGGGTAGTGTTTAGAGCACGGGTGTGGGAGCAAGGGGAGAAAAAACACAAAAAACAAAATGTCCTCGCAAAAGATCTAATTCCCGGTACCAGTATGGATATTGAAGAAAAAAAGGAAAGGAATGACAGTGAATCAGAAGCCATCAATAGAATTTCTATCGTGGAATACTAACGGATTAAGGGGATGTCATAGGCGTGAGAGGATCCTACAATACTTAAAAGATTCTTCGGCCCCAGTCATTTTATTACAGGAGACACATCTAACGGGGGATGAGATGAGGAAGCTGTTCAAGAGTAGGAAATGGGTTCAGAACTTGATATGTTCAGAGCAACAACTCTCTATAAAGGGGGGGGGGGCAATCCTGATAAAGATGAACCCCCTGCTGGTGGTTTTCGAAACTAGAGTGGATAAAAATGGAAGATGGGCAATTGCAAAAATTCCCTTCGGGGAGCAAACTTATACTGTAGTGAGTTATTATGGGCCTAACTTGGATGACTCTATGCCTTTTAGTAAATTACTATCTGAATTGCTGAGTTTCCCCAACCCAGTTATTTTGGCAGGACATTTTAATGTGGTCTTAGATGTTAATCTCGATCGCTTGACCAAAAGTAGAAATATAGTGCATAATAAATCCAGGGCTCTGATAAAAAACACAATAAGAAATTTCGGATGGTGCGATATATGGCGAGAAAAGAAGGGAGCCTTAAAAAGCTTCACCTTCAACAATAAAAAATATGGACATCAGTCCAGAATTGACTTGTTTTTAGTGGACCTCAATATAAAAGATCAGGTTCAGAATGTAAACCATGTAGGAGCGCATATGTCCGACCACTCCGCAGTATCACTGACACTGGTCCCCTCAACGGCAGTAAAACAACGCAGGTGGACTATGGGTCGGTCCATACTTACTGACGACGAGGTAATAAAGAAACTTGGTCTGGAGTCTCAGGAGTTTTTTCTTAATAACCGAGGAAGTGCTCCAATAGGAATTGTTTGGGATTCGTACAAAGCCTTTTTGAGGGGCAGGATCACATCAATCCAGTCCTACAAAAATAAACAGCGCAGGGCAGGAATTCTTAATATTGAGAAGAAAATTCAGAGCTTGGAACACAAAATTCAGCAAAATGAAGTGAGAGAGGATGCTGGGAAGGCTTTGATTCAAACCCGTAAAACAGATCTGTCGTCAGTTATAGAAAGGCGGCTTCAAGAAAGGTGGCAAGCTAGTAAGTTGGCCCATTTCAATTATGGGGAAGGTTGTGGTAAATTACTTGCCTGGAAGGCAAAGAGTGATCAGGCAAAGAACTTTATAAAAGAACTTAATTTTGGGATGGCTGGGAGTCCTATTATAGCCGAAAAAAGCATTGAAGATACCATGTTAAAATACTATGAAGAAGTTTATAAAGAAGATTTATGTACAACCAGGTCGGAAGTCCTAGAGTGGTTAGATCAGGAATTACCACAAAAAGTATCCGAACCTCAGAAAGCTGGTCTTAACAATTTAATAACCGTGCAAGAAATAGAAACTGCCATAAAATCGGGAAAATCCAGCAAGGCAGCTGGACCTGACGGTCTGCCCTTAGAAGTCTTTAAAAAATGAAATCAGTATTTGGTGCCCTCCCTGAGCGAACTTTTTGTAGCTATCTTCAGTGCAGGTGAAGAGATCCCCCCTTCTTGGAATGATGCCACAGTGACCTTAATTCTCAAACCTGATAAAAAAACAGACTGCTGTGATTCATACAGACCCATATCGCTGCTAAACGCAGATTACAAGATCTTTGCCAAGTTATTAGCAGAGAGGTTGAATGGGGTGGTGGGAGCACTCCTTCACGAAGACCAGAAAGGGTTTGTGCGAGGCAGGAGTCTTAGAGATTTAACCTATAGCCTAATAGGTGCAATTGATTTAGCCTCAGTAGACAAACTTCCACTAGCGGTCATTATGGTAGCCGCAACTAAGGCTTTTGACGAGTTAATTGGTCTTATCTGCATGAAGTTTTGAGTCTATCTAACTTAGGGGAAAATTTTTATAGGGCAGTAAAACAAATTTATAACACTCCGACTGCAAAAATTCTGATCAATGGGAGGCTAACTGAGAAATTTAATATCCTTAGAGGTACGAGACAGGGCTGCCCACTGTCCCCACTACTTTTTAACCTTTATATTGAACCCCTGGTAGAAAAAATTAGGAAACAGGGGGAGATACTCCCTTTTCAGTCCAGGGGATGGGAGAAGAAAGAGGGTTTATACGCGAACGACCTGGTAGTATATACCTCAAATCTCAGCACAGCACTACCGAATGTTTATGATCTGGCCGCAGGGTTTGGGAGGATTTCGGGATACGAAATTAATGAAGGAAAAACTGTTGTTTTGGCATGGAACATGATGAATTCACAAAACAAGACCTAGACCACAAAGGCATCCAATAATAAATCACTTGATGGTATACCATCAAATGCAAAACTTTTTTCAAATCACTTCTCTCTTTTAATTAATGAGGTAGGAGGTACATCCATGTTATGCCATGTTTAAAAACATATGCCCAATCCCTTGGAAACATAAACAGTTGTGAGACAACAAATAACACACACCTAAGTGTCAAATTCAGGTAGATAGAAAAAAGTGTGTGTGAGCGAGATGGCGCCTCACGGGCGAACCACCAACGGGAACCTGGCAGGTACTCACCAGGATTGCCCTGATCTCATCATTGGCACCATCAAGCTCAAAAGAAAGACAGGTGTCCAAAAAACAAACAAAACAGTGTTTGTGAGGGAATGCAGTGTGTAGGAACAACGAAAAACACAATCCGTGTCAAACAACAAACATATAAGGACCACAAACAACACGGAACTTAGCTTTATTCTGTCACTTTCGTGTTGGTTGCGGGATGTTAAAAAAGTGAGAATGGCTAATACCTATCTAGCCATACTCCACTTGCCGACATGTTTCATTGCCAATTCCAATTTAGGCAATTTCTTCAGGGCGTCACACATTTTTAAGCCACTGCATTAGGACATGCGTTGTCTTCACAACTGAAATAAACATATAAAAAACACACACATAGTTGTCATCCTTCCATTTAAAAAAAGCCAAACGAGAGAGGCTTTAAAGTATGAGTAGTTCCAAACCACATAGAACAACCCATTATTTACCCTCAGTCGACCACCATGGCGCATACCAGTCGAGAGGTTCAAACCCGGATAGGTTTTTGGGTGACTCCAGACGTGAGTCACTTTTCCTTCTGTAATTGTTACTGTGAAGAATAAAGAATATGTAATTTATACTTTCTATGTATCTAGTTTAATAAATCGCCTTAGATTATAGTGAGTCTTTCCAACACCCTATAGTCTGCCACTGTGACCATATCAATGTTTGGAGGAAAGGGACCCTTTGAATATTGCTATTAAGGCAATGTCATTTAAAATTCAATGCAGCAATTACGAACGGAGCTTCCTGAAAGGTACAGGCTCTATTGATATTAAAATGAGTTGTTTTGGCGGTACTTAGTTACGGGGCATAGCGATTCCAAAACGTGGTCAAAATCACAATGGACCACTGTGCCAAGGTTTCCCACCCTTCCAAATATAGGCGTACCAAACCCCCAGTTCGGATAATATAGGCCTTACCGGTAAGGAACTCGGAGCCGGCATTCACTCAGCACACGCGAACACCCGGAACGTCTAGGTCCGATTGGGAAGCTGTCAAGAGCTTGCAGAACAATTGCGATCTGACTATAAAAAGTGCAGATAAAGGGGGAGCTGTAGTTGTGCTTAACACGTGTGATTATGAGACAGAGGTCTACCGCCTACTCAATGTCCGCGCCAATTACCAGCCATTAAATAAAGACCCTACCCCTGAATTACTCACCATCATAAAAGGGATGGTAGGAGAGGCTAAAGAAAAGAATTGGATCTCTGGGAAGGAAGCGGAGTTTCTGGTGAATACCAGCCCCAGAACTCCTGTGTTCTACATCCTTCCAAAAATTCATAAGCCTGCCCGGCCTCCCCCGGGCAGGCCCATCGTGTGGGGATACAGTCTGTCCTGGAACCGCTATCTCAATTCGCGGACTACTTTCTACGCGAATCGGTGGTCACACAGAAATCCTTTGTTAAGGATACCATGGACATTTTAAACATCATCAAGGATATGTCCTTTTATCCATCTACTGAGATATTTGGTAACAATAGACATTGAGTCCCTGTATTCTTGCATACCTCAGGACGCCACGCTTGTGGCAGCAGCACGCGCCCTGAGGTCACAGGAATTGTTTTATGATGCACCACAAACTTTTGTTTTACAGTGCATTGAATAAGCCCTAACTAGAAATTTCTTTAGTTACAAGGACAAGATGTTTCTGCAGACTACAGGGACTTCCATGGGGGCTACCATGGCACCCAGTCTGGCCTGTATATATGTAGGCCAGTTTGAAGAGCACGTCGTCTATTCCTCCACCAATCCCTTCAGAGACCACGTGCGTCTCTGGAGATAGGTATATAGACGACGTGCTCTGCATCTGGACTGGGGACGAACCCAGTCTCCTTGAATTTCTCAACTGGCTGAATGTGCAAGATCAAAGCCTGCGCTTCACGTGGTCTCACAGTTGGGAATCAGCAGTGTACCTTGACTTGGACATTATAGCAAAGGACGGTTGTCTTCTGACTAGTGTCCATCACAAACCCACCGACAGGAACTCTCTACTGGCATATGACTCATACCATCCGAGGGCCCTAAGAGATAACCTGCCGGTGGGTCAGTTTCTCAGATACCGTAGAAACTGTTCTACTACGGACATGTACAATGAGCAGGCGCACGTTTTATGTGAGAAATTTGAAAAAAGGAACTACCCTGTGAAGATTATAAAGCAAGCCAAAAAAGAGCACTTAATACACCTAGGAGTGCTCTCCTTGAGGTTAACCAAAAAGAAAAAAGTGACTGTCTCTCAGTGGTAATGGCCTTTGATCCGTTGGCCACGAAAATAAGGCAATCCATACGTAAGCATTGGTCCTTATTGTCTAGCGGGGATTTTAAAATGCCACCGCCGAGGTTTACTTTTAAGCGTTCAAGCAATCTAAAAGACAAGCTAGTTCACACTAGGACACAAGTCAGCAATGCGCTAAAAAAACAGTACAGTCCCAAATGGACATTTTCCCTGTGGGGGTTGTTCTGTTTGTCCATTGACTTCTAAGATGACAAGTGTGACTTTGCAATCAGGTAAAGAATGGTTTTTAACCCAGTTCAGCAATTGCAATACCACAAATGTGGTATACAGGCTTGAGTGTGAATGCGGTTTAAAGTACATCGGACTTACCTCCCACAAGATAAAAACGCGGATACAAGAACATCTCAGTACAATTAGGTCAGGTAAACTTACCACTAAATTGGTTCAACACTGCCACACCAATAAACATTCTTTCAAGTGGGTGGTGTTGGAAAAAGTAACAGGAGATTCCGGTACGGTGAGCGGCTGCTCACCACCAAGGAGGCCAGATGGATTTATCAAGAAAAATGTGAAAGGATAGGGCTCAATGAACTCCTTGAATGGAACAAAGTGCGATAAGTTCCACCCATTCATACAGTTGGCTCTGTGTGAGTTCTTGTGTACATATACATTGAGACACAGTACCCCCTTCGTTCACCCCTCTGTAGCACAGACATAACAGCCCTTGATCCATTGGAGCGTTCCTTGTTTCCTCAATGGACCTTTCCCAGTATTATACAGGTGTTCACCTGGTAATTGATCTGTCCTGTATCATTGATAAAATGTTGAACAACTTCACTATATCTAGGTGCTGTAACAGAAGTCCGTGTTTAACATCATTGTTTTAAATATGTTTCCCCTGTAAATAGTGTTTTTTGCATAATGTGACCATTAATATCTGTATGGTTCACTAATGCACCTTTACCTCTAAACTCTAGCTGTGCAGTGTTCATGAGCATTCCGCGAGTTCTCGCGATATCCCTTGCCTTCCATTGCATTACCCGGGTTTTTGCCCGTTCCAAAATGGATTACCCGTCTTCTCGCGAGACTACGCAAGCCTTCCGTGACGCCCAGGAACTATTTTTAACTGAGGTTGACGTTCCGGGTGTTCGCGTGTGCTGAGTGAATGCCGGCTCCGAGTTCCTTACCAGTAAGGCGTATATTATCTGAACTGGGGGCCTAGTGCGCCTATATTTGGAAGGGTGGGAAACCTTGGCACAGTGGTCCATTGTGATTTTGACCACGTTTTGGAATCGCTATGCCCCGTACCTAATTGCCGCCAAAACAACTCATTTTAATATCAATAGAGCCTGTACCTTTCAAGAAGCTCCGTTCGTAATTGCTGCATTGAATTTTAAATGACATTGCCTTAATAGCAATATTCAAAGGGTCCCTTTCCTCCAAACATTGATATGGTCACAGTGGCAGACTATAGGGTGTTGGAAAGACTCACTATAATCTAAGGCGATTTATTAAACTAGATACATAGAAAGTATAAATTACATATTCTTTATTCTTCACAGTAACAATTACAGAAGGAAAAGTGACTCACGTCTGGAGTCACCCAGAAACCTATCAGGGTTTGAACCTCTCGACTGGTATGCGCCATGGTGGTCGACTGAGGGTAAATATTGGGTTGTTGTATGTGGTTTGGGACTACTCATACTTTAAAGCCTCTCTCGTTTGGCTTTTTTTAAATGGAAGGATGACAACTATGTGTGTGTTTTTTATATGTTTATTTCAGTTGTGAAGACAACGCATGTCCTAATGCAGTGGCTTAAAAATGTGTGACGCCCTGAAGAAATTGCCTAAATTGGAATTGGCAATGAAACATGTCGGCAAGTGGAGTATGGCTAGATAGGTATTAGCCATTCTCACTTTTTTAACATCCCGCAACCAACACGAAAGTGACAGAATAAAGCTAAGTTCCGTGTTGTTTGTGGTCCTTATATGTTTGTTGTTTGACACGGATTGTGTTTTTCGTTGTTCCTACACACTGCATTCCCTCACAAACACTGTTTTGTTTGTTTTTTGGACACCTGTCTTTCTTTTGAGCTTGATGGTGCCAATGATGAGATCAGGGCAATCCTGGTGAGTACCTGCCAGGTTCCCGTTGGTGGTTCGCCCGTGAGGCGCCATCTGGCTCACACACACTTTTTTCTATCTACCTGAATTTGGCACTTAGGTGTGTGTTATTTGTTGTCTCACAACTGTTTATATGTTTCCAAGGGATTGGGCATATGTTTTTAAACGTGGCATAACATGGATGTACCTCCTACCTCATTAATTAAAAGAGAGGAGTGATTTGCAAAAGTTTTGCATGTGATGGTACACCATCAAGTGATTTATTATTGGATGCCTTTGTGGTCTAGGTCTTGTTTTGTGAATACATAATTGAGTGGAGGGCGACCTATGACCATTGTTCCCTCTTAGCTCCTTGTTGTTAACTATGGAGCATGATGACACAAGAGAGCTGTGTCAACTGAGAAATGAGATATTTGGGTATTAAAATTACCCAGAAAATCGAACAAATTCCTGAAACCAATTTTCAAAAGATATATAAGGAGATAGGGAAACTATTGTTAGGATGGTCTCACCTGCCCCTATCCATCTATGGGAGAGTTAACATCATTAAAATGACAATCCTCCCAAAACTCACGTTCTTATTTCAGAATATTCCGTTGACTTTCAAGGATGAATGGCTAAAAAAAAATACAGTCTAAAATATCTAGTTTTATTTAGACCTCCAAAGGGGTGCGAATCTCATGGAAAAAGCTTAGACGACGGTGCGAGAAAGGGGGGCTAAGGCTGCCAGACCTATCTTATCACGCCTGTTTTTGTTAAAAGGTGGGAAAGTGTTATTTAAAACACCAGATGACTCTGAGACAGGGAAGATGCATATAGCAATGTTAAAATACAGAATAGGGGGAGAATACGGTTTTATTTACAAATTTGGAGACCTGAGATTTTTTTTAAAGATCTTACTCAGCCTCGGGAAAACTTGGCATAAAGTTAGGAAAGAGTTAAAAATTAATTATTTTAGTGGGATGGCACCTATCTTTGACTCTCCAGGATCCCCAGAATGGTCGAAGGACTCTTTGGTGCATCCCCTGAAGGATGCAGGATTTACCTCCTGGAAACAGTTTATATCGGAAGGTAATTTAATATCATGGGAAGAGTGCCAAAACATGTGTGGAGGCCAACTTTCGAGATTTAAGTATTTACAAATGCTAAGTTGGAGTCGGATTGTTGGGCCCGGAGCGGGACTAGTAAATAAGCTGGAAGAGAGTTTGGTAGCTGGAACAACTCATAAGAAGGAGGTAGCAAATTATTATTGGTTATTATTGGAACTGGCTGATGGAGACTTCAACCTTCCGATGGAGCTGTGGAAGAGGGGCTTGCCAGGAGAACAGATACAAGATTTATGGCAAGTATCCTGCGACATTCTTTATTCCACAGTCCGAACTGCAAATTTAAGGCGGAACCACCTTTTATGTCTCCACAGGGTGTATTGGACTCCATACAAGTTATCTAAAATGGGGAGTGGAATAGTCCCGAAATGCCCTAAATGCAATAAGGAGAAAGGTGATGATACGCAAATGTTTATGACATGTCCGGTACTTCAATCCTTCTGGCTGGATGTGAGTAACATAATCTTTTCCATTCTGGGCGAAGTACTGCAGGTGAGCGAACTGTTGATATTCTTTGGTCTCACCAATAATAACGAATCTATGTCAAACAATGTAAAAACACTGATTTTGTAATTAATATTACTTGCAAGAAGGGAAATATGTAAGAACTGGGTTAAGGTTACTCCTCCCAGTAAATTGGAATGGTTGGCTTCGATAAGGTATATAAACACCCTAGACAGAGCACATAAATGTAGGCGAAATGCTTTCTGGCTCCCTTATGAGATGTGGGTACAGACATGTATAAATGAGTCCAATGATTAGGCCTCTATATCAGTCTGCAAATACTCTGGTGGTAGCCGACGGTCTCAGGGCGGAATTGGCACCTATGGTTGAGTAAGATTGCAAGATATAGAGTGTAACCAATGTGTGGAGGCTAGGCAACCTCTCACAAAAACGTGCGCACAGGTTGACATGAAAGAATGTAGTTTCTTCACTTAGTTTTATGATTCACTTCCAATAAATTGTAATCCAAATGTTTTATCTTGAAATCATTCCAATGTTTATTTTTGATCGTTTTTACTTCCTTATTCCATTTCATAAGGGTTAAAAATTAATGTTTCTTCAAACAATCCAATTACATCACATTACTTTTCCGCCCAATGCATTTCGGGTTGGTCAGAGCGACCCTTCGTCAGGGGCCTAAAAAATAAATTGATACAGGACCGTAGCGATCAATGTAGATGAATATATGTACAAGCATGTAGTATATTAAAGGTCAGAAAAAAACCATTTAAATAAACAATTCTCCAGAATGCCGAAGGAGTGTTAGTAAAAAAGAAGTGTAAGACCTTGGGGCATATCATCGAATAACGAACACATTCTATGTGCGAATAATGGCGTAATCAGTGAAAAAGTCGAAGGCAAGTGTTGACCAATTTTGAATATGAGGAAATTAACAGGAGAGATAATCCACCAAAGAGTGCACTGAGTTCAATTAAAAGGTGCGGTGAAAATCACGATAAAGTGAGGAGAAACTTACTAAGAGTACACGATAAAGATTCACGCAGCCACGTCTTCATTAGTTAGGTTCGTGTAAGTGGAGGTTAGTTTTGAACCGGACTATGCGGTCACATGATGTGAGTGTGTGAGCTTCAATGGACATAGACAACATGCTATGAATAAAGCATAGTGTGTTAAAAAAGGTACTGAAGGCATTTAAGGGTACGTCAAAAATGTGATGTTAATGTCAATAATCTTATCATAGTGTATTGTATAAGATTAAGGCTATATTCATCATTCAAACAGTCGTAGGTAACAGCTACGCTACCATACCACGTGATCTCTAACTAAAAGACTACAATAGAAAATGAAAGCAGACTCATTGGTCCGTGTGATCGCATCATGTGAAATGAAAAATACATAGGTAACGATATGGGAAAAACAATGAGGTGATATAACGTTGTGACCTAAATTGTAAATAAATAAAGGTTATATGCATCATAATTATTAATAACGGAAAATCATCTACATGTTCAGCTTTCATAATCAAGATTAATATGCAGTATTATTAACGCTGATAGTGTTAAATGAACATTTTCAGTGGTCAATTACAACATATATATAGTAATTGAAGATGTAAATACAAATTAGTAACAGTTACATGGGGGGGGGGGTTTGAATAGTCCTTATTCCGTGCTGTCTATAGAAAACATGAGTATTCGATACGATCATTCATTCCTGTTGGGTGTAAACAGTCCGTTTTTTTTATCCAGAAAAATTCAGCGTTCAGTCTTTGTTTGGTTGGGTCCATGTCGCTGCGTTGTGAGACTACCTCCAGAATGGTAGATCTTAATTGAGATATTTGGTGTTTTGCTTCCATCCAATGGGTGGCTATAGTGGATTTGATATTATGCGCTCAAATATTGCTCTTGTGTTCTGTTATGCGCACTTTGATTTTTCTTTCGGTTTGACCGACATAAATTTTTCCGCAAGGGCATTTGATCGCGTATATGCAGTTTTTGGTGTCACATGTACTAGTGTGTCGTAATTCTATTTCATAGCCTTGAGTAGGATGCATAAATTTGTTACCGACCATAACGTTAGTGCAATGAGTGCAATTTAGGCATTTTGACATTCCTTTGTGGATGAGTTTTTGATCTTTTGTCGTTGTGAGAATTTCTTTCAAATTTTTAGATCGCTGAAAGGCGAATGTGATTCGATCACTGTAAAGATCTTTTAAATCAGGTTCCATATTGATTAGACTCCAGTGTTTATTGATTATTCTTTTAATCTTTGGAGCTTCTGTTGAATATTTTAATACACATACTGTTTTCTTTTCAGGGATCATTGTTTTGGGCGTCAAAAGTTTTTCTCTAGGAATGCTTTGTACTCTTTTAATTGATTCTTGGAGAATGTCTTGAGGATAGCCTCTTTGTTGATATTTAGTGATTTGTTCTTTTACTGTAGTTTCTAATTGGTTTGGTTCTGATGTTATTCTTTTCAATCTGATTAGTTGAGATGTTGGCAGGTGTTTTTTAAGATATTCTTGATGAAAACTCTGGTATAAAAGACTGGAATTTCTGTCTGTTGGTTTAGTATGAACTTCAGTTGTGAATTTAAGATCTTCAATATTAACCTTCACATCCAAAAAGACAATGGATTCATGGTTGATGTTATGAGTGAATTTGATTCTTTCATTTCGTGTGTTCATGATGGCGATGTTTCTTTCGAGTTTGATTTTGTCTCCCTTCCATAAAACAAAAATGTCATCAATAAACAGTTTGAAGATAATTAAATTATCTTGCCAGTCAGGGTTATTCAAAATGAAGTCATTTTCAAATTTTGACATATAGAGGCAGGCATATGAGGGGGCCCCCCCAAAGCCCATCGATGTTCCGTTACATTGATTGTAAAATTGATTTTGCCATTCAAAATAACTGTGAAAAAGTGCAAAATGCATCAGTTGTAATAGAAATATTTTTTCAGTGTTCTCAATGTCTTCATTAAGCAAGCTCCATTCTAACGCTTCTAGGCCTTCGTTGTGCGGGATCGAGGTATAGAGCGAGGTGACATCTATAGTGCATAGCCAGTAGTCAAAATCAGAGGATAAAGTGACATCTTTGAGGAGTTTGAGAAAGGCCATCGTGTCCTTGATGGAAGTTTTTCCTTTTTGTACAATAGGTTGAAGAAACCAATCGATGTATTGCCCTATGGGTTCGGAGATAGAGCCACAGGCATAGACTATGGGTCTGAATGGTGGGTTCTTGCAGTCTTTATGAATTTTTGATAACATATAAAGCTTTGGACGTCTTGGATATTTTGTCACGAGAAATTGGTGAGTCTTTTTCCCTATCCATTTCATTTCAAGAGCATGATCGATAATCTGTTGCAAGATTTTTTTGTATTCGTTGGTGGGATCTGAGTCTAGTGGTACATAAGTGTTTTCGTCTTGAACATGTAAATTGACACTTTGAATGTAGTAATTGGTGTCCATCACAATGAGGGCTCCTCCTTTGTCTGCACGTTGAAATGTGAGTTCTTTGTTTTGGCTGAGGTTTTTGAGAGTGTTCCATTCTTGTGGTGAAAGATTGTTTTTTTTAGGTTTTGTGAATTTTATCTGCTGGAGTTCTGTGAGAACTGTTCTTTCATAAGCTTCAATGGTTTTGTGTGTGAATGGTGGACAGAATGTACTTTTTGGTTTAAATTCTTTAATAGTGGCCTCTGGTTCATGTTCTGTGAGATTTTGATTTTCTTTGAAGAAATATCGTAATCTCAGATTTCGAAAGAATTTAAATAAAGCTATCTCAGTTTCTGGTAAATTTGATCTATAGGTCGGAACAAAAGAAGTACCTTTGTTTAGAATCATCATTTGAGTGTTGGTGAGCTCTTTAGTAGATATGTTGATGACTAGGTCACTTTTGTTTGGCTCCTTGTGACTCGCCTCACTCGTTCTTCTTCTGTTTCTCTTTCCTCTCCTTGTTTTTCCGTTTGAGGCGGAGCGTTTGCTGCCGGGCTTGTTTCTAAAAAAGCCGGTTGTTGTGTTTGACTTAAAATCCTTTGTTTTTCAGGTGGTTGGTCAGACTGTTTCGATGTGGAGGGAATAGGTTTTCTTGTCTGGGATATCTCAGATTCTGAAACTACGCTTTCTTGGGAAGAACCCACATTTGATCTTTGTTGTGGTTGTTGCCACTTTTTTTGGTTATAAATTTCAGCCCACGTGTACACTTCTTCGAGCTTATAATCAATAGTATCTCGTCGATATTTCCGTACTTTACGGTCATTAACTTCTTTAGTGTATCTGTCCAGTTTTTTTATTGATATCCTCTAAAAGTGTTTGGAGATCCTCATGTTTGTTTAGTTCTCTCTTTATGTTTTCAAGTTCTTCTTCGAGTTCTTTTAGTACTTTAGCTAATTCTTCAACAATTAAAACGATGAGATCCAATGAACATTTATTAAGAATCTGATACCACTTTTTAACGAATTTTTTGTTATTTTTGCACAGCATCGGTTTAAGGGCTATTCGTAGTCCCCGAGGAATTCTTTGATTTTTATGGTAGTGGATTAATGTGGTGGCATGCAGCCTTTGATTGATTTCTTTTTTACTGATGTATTCAAGTTGACGTAATAATTGCGTTGTTGTAGATATTTGTGGTGTGAAAGCTCTGGTCTCCTGTATCAATCCATATATATCTTTGGCTGCTTCAGATGAAAATGCTAAGGTTTCAGCTTTGTTGGTTGTAATCTGTGCTATTTCGTCGAGTTGCATCATTAAACCTCGGTGCAATTGGGATAGGGTTAGGCAAAAGGGTCAAATATGAAAAAGTTATGGATCCCTATGCACTCATTTTCAGGATGTTTACACAGTTATTTTAGGTTTTAAATGGGTGGCGCAAACGTTTGTCACACGAGGCCTATTCGCGTCTTCAATAAAGTAACCAATGTGTGGAGGCTAGGTAACCTCTCACAGAAACGTGCGCACTGGTTGACATGAAACAATGTAGTTTCTTCACTTAGTTTTATGATTCACTTCGAATAAATTGTAATCCAAATGTTTTATCTTGAAATCATTCCAATGTTTATTTTTGATCGTTTTTACTTCCTTATTCCATTTCATAAGGGTTAAAGATTAATGTTTCTTCAAACAATCCAATTACATCACATTACTCTTCCGCCCAATGCATTTCGGGTCGGTCAGAGCGACCCTTCGTCAGGGGCCTAAAAAATAAATTGATACAGGACCTTAGCGATCAATGTAGATGAATATATGTACAAGCATATAGTATATTAAAGGTCAGAGAAAAAACATTTAAATAAACAATTCTCCAGAATTCCGAAGGAGTGTTAGTAAAAAGAAGTGTAAGACCTTGGGGCATATCATCGAATAACAAACACATTCTATGTGCGAATAATAGCGTAATCAGTGAAAAAGTCAAAGGCAAGTGTTGACCAATTTTGAATATGAGGAAATTAACAGGAGAGATAATCCACCAAAGAGTGCACTGAGTTCAATTCAAAGGTGCGGTGAAAGTCACGATAAAGTGAGGAGAAACTTACTAAGAGTACACGATAAAGATTCACGCAGTCACGTCTTCATTAGTTAGGTTGGTGTAAGTGGAGGTTAGTTTTGAACCGTACTATGCGGTCACATGATGTGAGTGTGTGAGCTTCAATGGACATAGACAACATGCTATGAATAAAGCATAGTGTGTTAAAAAAGGTACTGAAGGCATTTAAGGGTACGTCAAAAATGTGATGTTAGTGTCAATAATCTTATCATAGTGTATTGTATAAGATTAAGGCTATATTCATCATTAATCAATCCACAAAAAGATCCGTGTACCTGGGACAGTTAGTAGTGTCTATCTATTTAACATGAGTGTACACTCCTCTGGTTATATTTTTACAAAATACCAGAGAAACCCCCCTTCCCTCTTCACTGTGAGGTGTGTATTCTCTAATGTCTTACTGTCCCCCGTAAATTACTATTCATATGTGAAATTTCAAGGTAGCCCTCAACTCAACCTGTCCAGTAATGTCTGCCCTCACTCTGGCAGTACATCCACCCACACTTAAACAAATATAGAAAAGAATGAAAAAAATGTGTGTGGTAGAAAGGAAGGCACCTCACGGGCGAACAACCCTCGGGGATCTTGGCAGATGTTTCCAATTCTATGCCCCTTTCTCATCATCGGTTGCCATTCCAATTCCAAACAAAAACAGTGTGCATAACACAAATATAGTACAACACATAAACTGAAATGCGTGCAAAAAGGTGCTAGACAGAGAGTTTATGACAATAACTCATTAGTGTGACCAACATATAAGAGTGATATAAAATCATCAGACACACCCACTCTATAACTTTATTCTTCGTATTAGTGTGTACTGGTGAATTAAAACGTCTGGTAGCTTAATCTTGCATACCAATACCTGATACCGACATGTTTCACTGCCCCAATGCTTTCGGCAGATTCATCAGGGTATTTAACACTCGGTCACTGCACCAATTTTCAACATCTTTTTTTTGGACACTGTTGAGTTGAGAAACACACCCATCAAAAACCATCAGAGACCATTCCTGTAACCAATCTGAATATCTTATTCTCAAAAGTATTAATAACAATTTCGAGGACAATTACCCCAGATCAGCACTGTCATCTCATACCGGCTGATCGAGCCACTATCCAACCTTTACTTTGTCGGTTGATATATCAATCTGTAGAAGTGAAAGTATAAAAATAAAGGAGTAAGTGCTTGGAGCCTCTAATTGTATCCTACATAGGAAAACATAGAGAGAACACAGAGGTATTATCCAGCGCTGCTATGCCAATTAAATCACACGCGGCCTAACTGTGGAACTGCCATCCCACTAGCAGCCAATCATATAATCACACAAATTATTTCTCGTGGAGATCGATTAGTGAAAGGCAATACTGCGACAGGTTCCCAGTGCCTGCGCCGAAGAATTACAGCAATTGATAGTAATATCGCCACTTGCCTCAGTCACTTGGTGTCCGTACTAAGCTCGTATAATTTACGCCCCTGACCCCTCTCCTCACCGTACAAAGTGGTAAACCGGACCATGAATCATCCCAGGATTGCTATGCGCTCCGTGTCGCCGGTATTTAAACCTGATCTTCATTGCAGACCAACCGGGGATGTCGGTCACGTGGTTTCACGAGCATGCTCAAAAGCGTATGCTCGCGGGCCCAACGCGGACGCCATCTTGGAGTGGAGACGTTGTCGAAGTTAATTACTTTAAAGACAGTATAACTCATATTAGGCTGTCGTTTCAGATGTAAATTAAGCGCCTAGATTTTAACCAGCTGCAGCTGTCAACTTCATGTTAATTATGAACCATCAAATATATACTTATTAAACGAACTACTTCTAAAGATACCAGTGATTTTAGAATTGTTGCATCTAAAGAAAGCGGGCAGCATTCAAATCTCGGGGACAGCGGACCTACAGTCATATTATGTATAGTGTGGTTTTACATAATACAATGAGTAGTACACGGGTGCAGTCAAGCCAGGTTATTCACATTTTAAGATAGAAAGATCAATGTGGCCACGCCCAGAGTCCCTTTATATCTCCATAAGGACAGCAAAGAACACCCGCACAGGCTAGGAGTGTGGTATAAATCTGTAGGCCCCTCCCCCTCAGGATGTGAACAGGAGAGATTTATTTAACTCTGTTCCACTCAATAATTTCGTTTAAGCCCACTATGTCACTATGTTCTCTGTATATCCATCTTGCTTCCTTGCTCAGTAACACTGCCTCCATATTCTGTGGATTTCCCTTCACTGTTTCAAGCACAGTCCAAGTAAAACCATGCTTTTCTTTGTGGCAATGTTGGACCAATTTAGTAGTCAATTTGCCTGCCCTGATGGTACTGAGATGTTCCTGGACACGTACTTTTATTTTTCTTGTGGTCAATCCGATATACTGGAGACCACGACAGCACAGCAATCTATACACCACATTAGCGGTATTACAATTACTAAACTGGTTGAGAAACCATTCCTTCCCTGTGCTCAAAATCACGCTGTTGCTTTTCTTCGTCAGAGGACAGACCGAGCACATTCCACACGGGTAGTGCCCATTAGGTATGGTTGTGGAATAATTTCTCTGTGGCAAGGGGGTGCGAGTGTGAACAAGCCTATCTTTTAGGTTGCCTGACCTTTTGAAGGCAAATCTTGGTGGTGGCATGCTGAAATCCTTCGTAGACAATAAATCCCAATGTTTTCTAATGGACTGTCTGATTTTTGTTGCCATGGGGTCAAACGTCATTACTACCGGGAGGCAGACTTTTCTTTCTTTGTTCGTATGTTCTAACAAGACACTCCGTGGTGTATTGAGTGCCCTTTTCCTTGCATTTTTCACCACCTTGCGGGGATAACTGCGCTGTTCAAGTTTTTTGGTCAGATCAACCGATTGTTCCATGAAGCCACCAGTAGTGTAACAATTCCTCCGGTACCTTAGAAATTGGCCCACTGGAAGATTATCGCGGAGGGCTCTAGGGTGATATGACTCGTACATCAGAAGCGAGTTTCTATCAGTGAGCTTCTGGTGCACCCGAGTACTGAGTCCACCTTCCACACATGACTAAATTTCAAGGTCCAGATATACAGCAGTGGTATGGCTATATGTCCAGGTGAATTTCAAGCTCTCATCTTGCGAGTTAAGCCAGGTCAGAAACTCCCGAAGGGATTCCTCAGAGCCTGACCAGATGCAGAGCACATCGTCTATATATCTCTTCCAGAAGCAAATGTGCCGCTGGAAAGGGTTGGTATCAGGATAGACGATGTGCTCCTCAAATCTACCTACATAAATACATGCCAAGCTGGGGGCCATAGTGGCCCCCATAGATGTTCCAGATGTTTGTAGGTAGATTTGGTCCTTGTACCCGAAATAATATCGGGTGAGTGCCAGCTCAACGCATTCCATGACGAATGATTGAGGAACATCATAGAACAATTAGAGGTCCCCCAGTGCGCGCGCTGCTGCAACAAGTGTCGCGTCCTGGGGGATACTCGTATACAAGGACTCAATGTCGATGGTCACTAGGAACTGAACACCCCAATGGCAGACATTCTCACCCAGAGTGACCCGCAGTCGGGGGCGAACAGACAACTAAATGAAAGCATTGTAGTGAACCTGTCTGATCACACTTTAACACCTAGTGAAGAAAGGGTTCTCAATAAGGGTTTGGGGTTCGTCCCAACGCCTAAACACGATGCGTTCAAGTGTCGTGTAGAATTCCATGAGACGATGCGAAGAATTAAACTCAAGAAATTCTTCGCACAGAAAGACAAAGAAAAAGACATTGATCAGTTTCGAAGCACAAATTTGAGAAAACCATCTACAGTCTGCCCCGTGGGTTCCGCGGTTGGCCCGGAAGTGACCGTTTTTGAGGAGAAAGTTCTCCACGATATCGAGAATTATGAAAAATCCCAGGGACGCTCTAACTACACCAACATGACGAGAGAGGACTGGGAGGCAGTAAGAGGCTTAGAGAAGAACTCCTCGTTGACTATTAAGTCAGCGGATAAAGGGGGTGCGGTGGTGGTTCTTAATACGCAGGATTATGAGACAGAGGTACATCGTGTGTTGAATGTCTGTACTATAAACCTCTCAGAAAGGATCCGGTGGATGACCTACTCCAAACCATTCGAGAAATGGTCAACAAAGCCAAAACCAACAAATGGATCTCAGTAAAAGAAGCAGAGTTCCTTGTGAATAATACCCCCAGGACTCCGGCATTCTATATTTTACCAAAAATCCATAAACCAACCCGCCCCCCACCCGGCAGACCCATAGTGTCGGGGATACAATCTGTGTTGGAGCCTCTCTCACAATACGCGGATTACTTCCTTCGCGAGTCAGTGGTGAATCAACAGTCCTTTGTTAAGGACACCACTGACGTGTTGAATATCTTGGAGAGTATCCCGTATAACCCCAGCACTCAGTTCCTAGTGACCATCGACATTGAGTCCTTGTATACGAGTATCCCCCAGGACGCGACGCTTGTGGCAGCAGTGCGCGCACTGGGGGACCTCGAATGGTTCTATGATGTTCCTCAATCATTCGTCATGGAATGCGTTGAGCTGGCACTCACCCGAAATTATTTCGGGTACAAGGACCAAATCTACCTACAAACATCTGGAACATCTATGGGGGCCACTATGGCCCCCAGCTTGGCATGTATTTATGTAGGTAGATTTGAGGAGCACATCGTCTATCCTGATATCAACCCTTTCCAGCGGCACATTTGCCTCTGGAAGAGATATATAGACGATGTGCTCTGCATCTGGTCAGGCTCTGAGGAATCCCTTCGGGAGTTTCTGACCTGGCTTAACTCGCAAGATGAGAGCTTGAAATTCACCTGGACATATAGCCATACCACTGCTGTCTATCTGGACCTTGAAATTGAGTCATGTGTGGAAGGTGGACTCAGTACTCGGGTGCACCAGAAGCTCACTGATAGAAACTCGCTTCTGATGTACGAGTCATATCACCCTAGAGCCCTCCGCGATAATCTTCCAGTGGGCCAATTTCTAAGGTACCGGAGGAATTGTTCCACTACTGGTGGCTTCATGGAACAATCGGTTGATCTGACCAAAAAACTTGAACAGCGCAGTTATCCCCGCAAGGTGGTGAAAAATGCAAGGAAAAGGGCACTCAATACACCACGGAGTGTCTTGTTAGAACATACGAACAAAGAAAGAAAAGACTGCCTCCCGGTAGTAATGACGTTTGACCCCATGGCAACAAAAATCAGACAGTCCATTAGAAAACATTGGGATTTATTGTCTAAGAAGGATTTCAGCATGCCACCACCAAGATTTGCCTTCAAAAGGTCAGGCAACCTAAAAGATAGGCTTGTTCACACTCGCACCCCCTTGCCACAGAGAAATGATTCCACAACCATACCTAATGGGCACTACCCGTGTGGAATGTGCTCGGTCTGTCCTCTGACGAAGAAAAGCAACAGCGTGATTTTGAGCACAGGGAAGGAATGGTTTCTCAACCAGTTTAGTAATTGTAATACCGCTAATATGGTGTATAGATTGCTGTGCTGTTGTGGTCTCCAGTATATCGGATTGACCACAAGAAAAATAAAAGTACGTGTCCAGGAACGTCTCAGTACCATCAGGGCAGGCAAATTGACTACTAAATTGGTCCAACATTGCCACAAAGAAAAGCATGGTTTTACTTGGACTGTGCTTGAAACAGTGAAGGGAAATCCACAGAATATGGAGGCAGTGTTACTGAGCAAGGAAGCAAGATGGATATACAGAGAACATAGTGACATAGTGGGCTTAAACGAAATTATTGAGTGGAACAGAGTTAAATAAATCTCTCCTGTTCACATCCTGAGGGGGAGGGGCCTACAGATTTATACCACACTCCTAGCCTGTGCGGGTGTTCTTTGCTGTCCATATGGAGATATAAAGGGACTCTGGGCGTGGCCACATTGATCTTTCTATCTTAAAATGTGAATAACCTGGCTTGACAGCACCCGTGTACTACTCATTGTATTATGTAAAACCACACTATACATAATATGACTGTAGGTCCGCTGTCCCCGAGATTTGAATGCTGCCCGCTTTCTTTAGATGCAACAATTCTAAAATCACTGGTATCTTTAGAAGTAGTTCGTTTAATAAGTATATATTTGATGGTTCATAATTAACATGAAGTTGACAGCTGCAGCTGGTTAAAATCTAGGCGCTTAATTTACATCTGAAACGACAGCCTAATATGAATTATACTGTCTTTAAAGTAATTAACTTCGACAACGTCTCCACTCCAAGATGGCGCCCGCGTTGGGCCCGCGAGCATACGCTTTTGAGCATGCTCGTGAAACCACGTGACCGGACATCCCCGGTTGGTCTGCAATGAAGATCAGGTTTAAATACCGGCTACACGGAGCGCATAGCAATCCTGGGATGATTCATGGTCCGGTTTACCACTTTGTACGGTGAGGAGAGGGGTCAGGGGCGTAAATTATACGAGCTTAGTACGGACACCAAGTGACTGAGGCAAGTGGCGATATTACTATCAATTGCTGTAATTCTTCGGCACAGGCACTGGGAACCTGTTGCAGTAATGCCTTTCACTAATCGATCTCCACGAGAAATAATTTGTGTGATTATATGAATGGCTGCTAGTGGGATGGCAGTTCCACAGTTAGGCCGCGTGTAATTTAATTGGCATAGCAGCGCTGGATAATACCTCTGTGTTCTCCCCATGTTTTCCTATGTAGGATACAATTAGAGGCTCCAAGCACTTACTCCTTTATTTTTATACTTTCACTTCTACAGATTGATCTATCCACCGACAAAGTAAAGGTTGGATAGTGGCTCGATCAGCCGGTATGAGATGACAGTGCTGATCTGGGGTAATTGTCCTCGAAATTGTTATTAATACTTTTGAGAATAAGATATTCAGATTAGTTACAGGAATGGTCTCTGATGGTTTTTGATGGGTGTGTTTCTCAACTCAACAGTGTCCAAAAAAAGATGTTGAAAATTGGTGAAGTGACCGAGTGTTAAATACCCTGATGAATCTGCCGAAAGCATTGGGGCAGTGAAACATGTCGGTATCAGGTATTGGTATGCAAGATTAAGCTACCAGCCGTTTTAATTCACCAGTACACACTAATACGAAGAATAAAGTTATAGAGTGGGTGTGTCTGATGATTTTATATCACTGTTATATGTTGGTCACACTAATGAGTTATTGTCGTAAACTCTCTGTCTAGGACCTTTTTGCACACATTTCAGTTTATGTGTTGTACTATATTTGTGTTATGCACACTGTTTTTGTTTGGAATTGGAATGGCAACCGATGATGAGAAAGGGGCATAGAATTGGTAACATCTGCCAAGTTCCCCGAGGATTGTTCGCCCGTGAGGTGCCTTCCTTTCCACCACACACATTTTTTTCATTCTTTTCTATATTTGTTTAAGTGTGGGTGGATGTACTGCCAGAGTGAGGGCAGACATTACTGGACAGGTTGAGTTGAGGGCTACCTTGAAATTTAACATATGAATAGTAATTTACGGGGGACAGTAAGATATTAGAGAATACACACCTCACCGTGAAGAGGGAAGGGGGGTTTCTCTGGTATTTTGTAAAAATATAACCAGAGGAGTGTACACTCATGTTAAATAGATAGACACTACTAACTGTCCCAGGTACAGGGATCTTTTTGTGGATTGACTGATTAGAGTGGAGGGCGATCCCTTTTGTACCTTTCTGCTCCCTCTTGGCTCCTCTTTGTTTTTGTATATTCATCATTAAAACAGTCGTAGGTAACAGCTACGCTACCATACCACGTGATCTCTAACTAAAAGACTACAATAGAAAATGAAAGCAGACTCATCGGTCCGTGTGATCGCATCATGTGAAATGAAAAATACATACGTAACGATATGAGAAAAACAATGAGGTGATATAACGTTGTGACCTAAATTGTAAATAAATAAAGGTTATATGCATCATAATTATTAATAACGGAAAATCATCTACATGTTCAGCTTTCATAATCAAGATTAATATGCAGTATTATTAACGCTGATAGTGTTAAATGAAAGTTTTCAGTGGTCAATTACAACATATATATAGTAATTGAAGATGTAAATACAAATTAGTAACAGTTACATGGGGGGGGTTTGAATAGTCCTTATTCCGTGCTGTCT
Source organism: Lissotriton helveticus (assembly GCF_964261635.1). Classification (NCBI taxonomy): domain Eukaryota; kingdom Metazoa; phylum Chordata; class Amphibia; order Caudata; family Salamandridae; genus Lissotriton; species Lissotriton helveticus. Next base: position 1,037,332,793 of record NC_136068.1, on the reverse strand, counting down.
ATAGAAAACATGAGTATTCGATACGATCATTCATTCCTGTTGGGTGTAAACAGTTCAGTTTTTTATCCAGAAAAATTCAGCTTTCAGTCTTTGTTTGGTTGGGTCCATGTCGCTGCGTTGTGAGACTACCTCCAGAATGGTAAATCTTAATTGAGATATAGAGTGTACCATACCTGGCTTTCAGCAAGATCACTTGAGGCGCCCAGTGGAGAAGTGATCTGAAGCAGACTTCTTTCTCTTTCTGCTTACCCGGGCTATGAGGACAAAAAAAAAAAATACTTGGATTCACCTCTGAAGGTTACAAATTCAACTTTAAAAAATCAAGAATTACCCACCTCAACGTCCTATTCTTGGGATGTGAACTTTCAAATGAAGGCAAAAGTCTGGCAGCAAACTTTTTAGAAAAATGTGAGCTGCTTCAACCTCCAAAAACGCTGAAAACCTTACAGTCAGTTCTAGGATTCCTGAATTTCGGAAGAACTTACATTCTAAACTATGCAGAAAGGGTTAAACCTCTCTACGAACTAATCAAACCTGATTTCAAACAAACTAATTGGACTCAAAAACACATCGAAATTTTGCGTTCAGTGCAAACAGACATGTTAGCAACAACACATTTACAGACACGCGTAAACTAACGCAACCTTGTAATCCGAATCATCCCAGGGAGATGCATATTCACATACCTAACCTTTAATGAAGGTGAAAAGGTACCAATAGCTTACAAATCACACTTGTACACACAAGCTGAAATGAAATTCACTTCAACAGAAACAATTCTTACAGCGGTTCAAACTGCAGTAGCAAAAGAGAGAGCCCTCGCACAGGGTAAACGCATAACAGTCATTACTCCTGTACCTGCCTTAGAGGCAATGACAAAGGCAAGCATTCCAAATGCAAAAGCTCTACATCCAAGATGGATACAATGGGTTAATTCTCTTGCTGCAACAGACGTTAAATACGTTTTTGACCCCTACTTGAAGACACAAGAATTTCTCCAATACGAACAAGAATGTCCTCTGCCCACTGAAATTCTGCCTCTAGAACATTACGGATGTATAATATATATAGACGGATCAGCACAGCCCGCAATTGCGGGTAAACAAGCTTATAGTGCTGCGTGCGTGATTCTTAAAGGTCGCTGGTGCGATGGTAAATTCAGACCTATGGTCACAAAAACTCAATCTCTCGGAGATTGTACAGCTCAGCGAGCAGAACTCCAAGCTTTCAAGATGGCGTTTGAAAATACCGATCGCGAATTCCCCACACTCACAGTGTGCGATTCGTATTACTGCGTCCAGTCTTACAATGAATATCTGCAGAACTGGGTTTTAAATGGTTTTAAAGACGCAAAAGGTGGCACAATCAAGCATAAAATGCTTTGGGAACAAGTAGTTATTTTACAGAAAGAACTACAAAAGACTCACGTGATCCATACACTGAGTCATTAACGTGATGGCGTTCACGTTGAAGGGAATTCATTGGCTGATGAAGCCGCGAAGGCAGCTGTGCAAACGGCTTCCGTAGCTGCAATCACTCGTTCAAAAACAAAAATAGACAGCGAAATAATGCAAGCTGTCACTGCCTCAATAAAAACCAGTGGTAAAACACTTCCAAAAGGCTTTCCACTCAAGTACTCATATATAACTGATGCAAATAATGTTCCTTTTGCTCAAATCCCGGGAGTGGGGGATAGAGTAATCCCAAACATGGAACATAGATTAGGACTAATTTTAGCATCACATGAAGGGCTTGCCTCTGCACACGCAGGTGTTTCCGCCACAGTGTTATTATTAAAACAGAGATACTGGTGGCCGCGCATGAGGAAGCAGACCAGAAACTATGTTTTGGAATGTGAAATCTCCCAGAAAATGAAGACGCCCCTTTTAATCTCAGATAAATCACTAGCGTGTGTTTACCTAGACCACTGTGGTCCCTTACAAAGGGATGGCAACTATAAATATATCATGGTCACAGTAGATTCATGCTCAAGATTCATTTGGATGTGGCCTCAGCGCTCAGCTGACTCCCGAACTGTTATAAAAGATTTGCGAGTTTATCGGCACATACGCAATTGGCACGCTACATTCTGACCAGGTTCCTGCTTTTAGCTCTTGGGCTTACAAGGAGGCCATGGCCAGCTTGGGCGTTGCATTGCAGTACTCAAGTCCATTCCATCCTGAGTGAAATTCGGTTGTGGAAAGAAAAACGTGACATAAAGCAATCTATAACAGCTAGGGTATTAGGTTCGGGTGACAGGTGGGTCAAACACCTAATAAGTATCCAACGTAGTCTTAATAACCTGCCAAGAAATTCTCTGGGTGGAATCACTCCATATGAAATCCTTTTTGGTACTAGAATGATGATCGAAGACCTCGATCGTCATACTTCAGTGGTAGAACAAAAACCCTTTCATATCATAGACCGTTTGACTGTTTTGCAGGACTTAAATGAATCACGAAGAAATCTAAGCAACACATTACAGAAGCCAACGAGCACTGAAGAAAAACCACCTGTCCCAGCAAGAACTGTCTGGATTCCAAAGATTGGGGATCTGGTCAGAGAATAAATAGCGGATAAGAAGGAATTTGGACCTTCTTACAGAAAACCAGTACCTGTACTAGCAGTCCACGGATCAAGAACAGTGTTACTGCCGCCCCTTGCTGGAAGAAAGGGGAACCGGTACGTATCTATTGACCTGATAGGCCCAGTGGACTCCAAAGATGTAGCAGACGACCAAATCTTGCTACCATCCAAGAGGTTCAAACTGAAAGACTCATCGCATTTGAAGAATATGCAGTGAGAAAAGAAGGACTATGCAACAAAGCCATGGAACTTGTGCCTCTTGAAACTCAAATAACAGTTCGTCAAGAAACTCCCGTCTACAATGATGTGGCATCTGACTATACTAACATGTCAAGGGAACAAGCAGCTCCAGCGATTTCAAATAATCTGGATGCAATACCAACCATTGACAGAACTGCCTCTGGCTATTTCAGCAACTTCGATACCTTTTGTGAGGATCCCAGTGAGCCTGAAACAATGCCAACAAACGAAACTTTCAAGGAACAAGTAACAGAACTTTTTCACCAGCTTGCAAATACATAGCTGGTTTCACCATGGGTTGAATTTTGGGTTAGGTGTACTTTGTCTACTACTATGGCTCATTCTTGTTTTAAGTTTGGGGAAAGCTGATAAATGGAAAATATAGTAAAATGGACACAGCAAGTAAGAACATCAACTTGCTCCTGAAGCCACACAAATCATCTCATCGTGAACAAAGAGACCTGTCACCAGTAAACATCACAGTCGTTCCTCTACCAGGTGGAATAGCATGGGATAGAACTGATTATGACATTTATGGCCCTGTCGAGCTGCTGAAGATTCCACACCAATTTAAGGTTTCCTTGAGTGATTTTGTTTCAACGAGTACATTTTCTGATGATTGGGACTTTGAAACTGTTAATAACATGATGGCAGACTTAGAAATGTCAGTAAAATTTGCAAAACATGAATACTTAGATGGTTCATCAAATTATGAAGAAAGGTATTGTTTTAATCATTTTGGTCATCATTATTTGCACAATTCTGCAAATCCCAGGAATGTTTTAACTTATAATCAATAGGAACATTGTCCAACGCCACCAAAAGGTAGCTTGAAAACATTTTATGAAAATTTTCCATACTTTACAGGTTTTAATGTCACAAACCCAGAAACCTTTTACTTTAAAAATGTTAATAAGACAGGCATGAAAAGTATGTTGACTAATACTAAGCAAATTTATTCTGCGGCCTTTTATGCTCAATTGTCCACATTAGGCTTTGACTTTTGGAAAGACAACATTGAGACAAAATATGTCTGGGGCACAAAAGACTGGCAGGTACAAGGTTTAGAAGCATTATTCAGAGCCTGCATCATCCCAGAACAAATAATGTTCTTAAATGAAACTGTTCAACAGACATCTTGTCTTGGCCTGGCTAAGATTAAAGATTTAAACAAACCGTCCATACCCACACCTGATAGAAATAGAACTACAGATGAGGAGGTAGACGTAAATTATATTTTACAACAAAACAGAACTAATCCTGAATGGAAAAAATGGTTAATCTGGCCCACAGACACGAATAACTGTCAAGATAGATTCCTGAACAAGACACAAGGGTTTATAGTAACTCGGCCAGATCAAACATATGTCCAGAGACAACATCCAGGGATAATAACAACTTACAGTGTAGGAAAGCTGTGCCTTGAGTGACTACAAAAATCCGCACTCCCAGATATAAAACAACATTTATCTTTACTTAAAGATGGCGTTGACTTACGAGAATTCTTACTTGGACCTCGCAAACAACGTCATAAACGTTTCATATATGCCGGTATTATCGCTGCTTAAAATGAGGCATGGAAAGTCACGCAAATGGAAACTGCAGAACGAATACGAGAAATTGATCGTATTAATTTAGAGAAAGCTCTCTCTGTAGCTGATAACGGGTTAACAACTCAGTCGTCCAGAATTTATTCTTTGGACAGCATCGTATCCTCTGCCATAGACATAATGGAACAGGACTTGCTAATGTTACAACATGGCCAGTCTCAATTACGTTCTATAATGCTTCTCGGCTGGACGTTACAAAACCTTCGTTCAAGCTATGTGCCTTGGCATCTAATCAACACCATGTCATTGTTTATGGTATTTAACCTTACAGATAAACAAATCTCTTTGGCACAGAGGAGAGCAGACTATACGGTGCTGAGCATAGAAAAACTGGAAAGATTACCATTAACCGTTTCTGAGAAATCAGCCGTTGATAGGATAATACATGGCACCATCCAGTTTCAGTATTGCTTAAAACATATACCAGCAGGCCTGTATGAAAGGTTGGGTAAAGAGTACATAAAGTCAACCTGGGATTTACCATACACACACAAATGTTGGAGTGGGGAAAAGGAGGTATTTCTTAGTGGTAAAAATTGCAAAACCACATTGAGCGGTACACTTCTATGTCTAGGCATTAATTTACATTGAGCCTGTGATGGTTCTTCAAACAACTTATCATGCCACCTGCAGGGTTCCCCGGCAGCAGTGATAGATCCAATTTTTAGGCAGATTTCCAATGGAAGCTAAATGTAAATGTAAATGTAGATGTACTTGTATAGCGCACGACTACCCGGAGGCCTCTCGGCGCTTGTAGGAATACCACTGAGGAACCCTTCCTGGCATTTCCCTGTGAAGTGCCCACGCCTGGGAACCCCCAAGGTGAAGCCAGGCATCCTAGCGCTGTTGGGGCCGTTGTGGAGATTAAGCAAGCTATTGCCCAGAGTTGCAGAGTGGGTCTGAAGAGCTACATGATGCTGAATGATCACATCTGTTGTGGAATGATGCCAGGAATAGCCTATCTCGTTAGTGTGTCAGCCAGCGTCACTTGTTGTATGAAAGTATTGTTTCCAAAAACTAAGACAGACGGGGAGTCGCCACTATGGCCTTCACTGAACATCTCTTCTATACGAATTGATACTTTAAGCAGAATGAAAGCCATTCTTTTACAAAAAACTGTGCCACTGACGTCGTCCAGAGACATATGATCTGCAAGTTGCAAGGTCCTCTGCGGAGATACATGCCTTATTATCAACAAACTGCCCCATACATTTCGCAGAAATGTTAGGTCGTATCCTAAACATGTCTGATACCAGTGGTATTGTACATGTATTTAAGACGATTTTTTCAGGATTGTTAGCACCCTTTGAAGCAGTCCTGGGCATTTTTTCTAACTTTGTGCACTCTGTGATCAGCGGCCTGCCTCTCGTTTTGGGACTCGTGGCAGGGATATTATTTTTATTCCTCCTGCTCCGTTATGGCAAGTCCGGTCACCAGCGATCCCCAGATTACCATGGAGAACGCTCTTCTGGCAATGCAGTATCGTGAACGCATAACTCAGATTCTTGGCTTGGCTCGTTTGAGAGATCTGAATACCACGTGGTTCCTGTCATTCAGACCAATCTGGCAAGATTGCATCTTACCTGTTCTACAATGCCTGCTTTGTGGAGAGGAACGCGTGTTGGATATCTGTCTAACACTTCTATCAGCAATGACAACGGATGTTGACACTTTACTGGGTCTGATAACGGCTCATGTATTGTGTTGCCCCCAATGGCTACCAATCCTGTATGCCAGAAACCGGTCCTAGGGAGCTTGAATCCATTCCAGGGAAGGCATGGCTTGGCAGTTCGGGCTGGACTGTTCCCATGAGGCACAGGGTCAGACTGATTTGCATATGGCCATGTCTGAACTGGGGTGGCAGAGTGGGCTAAAGAACGGTGATGGATTAAACCCAGATCTGTTGACTGGGTATGAGTGTTTGATTGGTTCACATGCTCCGTCCATCACCACCCCCTTTTGTACCAATCCTGATGACGGCATTCATTGAGGTCTCACCGGCAATTCCAGCTGAAGGTGAGATACACGGATCAACAGGCACACGGGTACCATCTACTGCGAACATTGCTAATGCGACTGACACTGACGGCGATGCTTCTCATCTGTGTACGATTGATCTACTTAATGAAGTGGTTCAACTTTCATGTGCTGTGGTAGACGATTTCTTTGCCAGCCTAGACGACTTAATGTTTTCTCCTGACACCGAGAATAACTTTTGAAGTTAGTCCACAGCGTCCTTTCAACTCTGAAATTCGACCTTCGCCTTTTCACAACAAAAAACCTCTAACTTTGGAGCTCTATTTTTTTTTGCTCTACGATTTGATTTGACTTTTTTTTCCAAAACTGAACTTTGGCACAAAGTAATCTGCTTAAAGTAGAACTGTTCTTAGAGAATAAGAATTCTTTGAATACTTTCTAGAAATAATATTGACCTAATCAAGAAAACAAAACAGTTGATATATTGTGCTATGGGATGGTCTCGACTTTTTTCTCTGTATTTAGAGCCATTTCATAAATGTAAATTTTATGATTCATTCAGTTAGCAATACTAACAACATGCTACATGATTGAAATGAAATCATTGCTTTTAAAATACGTACAGTACAAATGCTCATTTTTCGTGTGCAACCATTTTTAAATGCATTTTATGTATTGTATTTTTGGGTGGGATTGTAAACACATGCTTTAGAATATGTTTTAGTGCTTGAACTTAGTAATGTTGAACATAATAAAGTGGAGTGGGTGTTTTCCAAGGACTGAGACTCTTTGATGACGTTATTATGTCCACCTTTACATCAAACTTGGCACCTTCAATGCATAAATAAGCCCACACTTGCCATAGCAAACACACGGTGGTTTGGAGCAGTTCGACTATCTACTTTCCCGACGCATCCTGCTACAGCAAGTGCCGAAGGAAGCCGACCCTCCAGCAGACACACTGAGAGAGACGCTGTCTTTTCTCCTGCTGAGAAATCCAGCTCCAGTGTTTCCAAGCTACCCTTGCGGGTTGTTGGGAAATCGAATCCTGAGCCTGACCTTCTTCATTCTAAACCAAGGTACGGAGCTGATTAGACCCTAAGAGAAATCTTGGATAGATTCTTGGCAAAGAATACTAAACTTATGCTACACCTCACTTACTTCTTCTCCCCGTACTAGACTTAGGTTAGGTACATCGGTGTAGGCGTATTTTAGAAGCACCAGTTGAGTACTTTTTTAGCTTTTGTTATTTATGTATGTGTTTATCTATGGTCTAGGAACCATACAATGCTTTTACAGTATTATTTTATTCTACTCTTCTTACTGTACGCATTATACTTTGCAACCAGTATCACGATTGTAGCAGTTCATTTCTTCTGCTTGAGAAAGAAGACTGTTCAATAAATACTTTTATTGAAAACGCCCACCTATCTATTTCTCAGCACCTCTGGTGAAACGAAGCATGCACGAATTACTGAGTAAAATATCTATCTATTGTTTCCACGACTCTGAAGATCAGTTTTATCTTGGGGAAACAAAGTTGTCATGTTTATGCAGTTGTCAGAAACTAATCCCTTCTTGTGAACTAGAGAAAGTTTCTAGTGACCTCTGAGCTAGCTGGCACTCACAATTAAGTCTAATATATTTGATAGAGACCTAGTAGACATAAGTCCTAGGTCACACATATAGGATATATTATTCCAATGCGCGGAGCCTATTGGGAATATAGGAACTACACTACGGAAGATTGGTTGTAAGAGGAGGATGTGATTCAGTTTATTCTGGACTTGAATAGGACAGGCCTGTCTCGGGTTACAATAACAGGCAAATTGGGAGGAGTAGCGTTTATGGGCAAATTGTTGTGGGGTTATGCACCTTTGGTGAGGGAGTTGGGGTGCAGGATGCTGGAATGGTGTGCGAGAGAAATGAGATGGGGGGCACACCAGGAAACTGATAACTTGGCAGAAACTAAGCAGAATTTTGGGGCGACGGGCTTCTAGGGATGTGTTGGAATTTTGCTTGTTTTCGGCAGGAGTAGAGTTTATGGGCAAAATGTTGTGGGGTTATGCACCTTTGGTGAGGGAGTTGGGGTGCAGGATGCTGGAAGGGTGTGCGAGAGAAATGAGATGGGGGGCAGACCAGGAAACGGGCAGAAACTAAGCAGAGTTTTGGGGCAACGGGCTTCTAGGGATGCGTTGGAATTTTGCTTGTTTTCAGCCCTTAATTATTGGATGTTTTTTGCCGCTTTCCTGGTGTCAGAGTTGTTGGGAGGCAGTGGGCATGTAGGGACACTGTAGGAGGATGTCTCACGGCAGGGAGATATATTAGATGTCAGGCTTTCTAATTCAGAAATGGACCATAGAGAAGAGGGAAGGAGAGTAGTATTGCACGCGGTGGAAACTCCAGGACAATGCCCGGTGGTGTGGGTGGAGCATTGGGTGCTATGCTGTGTATCTAAAACGGGCTTGGTTTTCAGACTCGGGTCTGGGAAAGGGGTTACTGCGTTTCAGGTGATATCGGTGTTGCGGAAAGCCCTTGCGCAATTGAGACTTCTCTCTACTGATTTGGCACAAATTCTTTCTGCATTGCCGGGTCAACAAAGGCAGGGGATCTGGGCTGGATGTGCGAGGACATCATGCACAGGGGTCGCTGGTTATCTGATTGCTACAGGTGCTATGTGCGGGTACTGGGGAGAAGAATAGGGTGGGGACCCAGTCTTTTTTAATTCCTTACTGCTGTTTTGTTTCCTTCCAGGTTCTATGGCTGGTCCTGAGGCAGAAGTCATGGCCATTTGGGTGGTGGGCCACTCGGTCATAAAGTGGGTGGAGATGCAAGCTCATCAGAGAGAATTTGAGGCCAATTTGAATCTTTATTAATGTTTGTTTCAGATTAGGTGGAAAGGGGAAGGCAAGATATGTTAGAGATAATTGTTGCTGTGTTTAAATAGTATGAATGAGGGGGGCAGGTGTTCATCATCCACTTTGGGGAAAATTATCTATTGAAAGAGAAGGGTGTGGTTTTAATGAGGGTCATTAAAAAGGGCTTACTACAGATTAAGGTGAATTGGTCCGGCTGCTTTGTCTTCAGAGGTGACGGTGTGCATCTGTCGCACGTTGGCATGAACTTGTACATATTGGAATTGCGGAAGGTCTTGTCCACAGCTCTCAACAAGAGGTGATGAGGCACTTAAAAAAAAGGGGCTGGGATGGTTTGGGAAGAATACAAATTTACCAGGCTTTGTTTTTCAGGGTGGCGGGGGTCTCAAAAGTTTTGAAGGACTTGTCAGAAGTTTGGTTGGTGTTGCCAGTTGTTGAACCATGTCCAAAGGGAGGGTAGGCAGAAAGTTCAGATTCATTTTAGGACTTTTGATTGCTTAAAGGTACATACATGAAGTCATAGGCTGTAGATGAAATATAAAGTTTAAAATGTTGAAATGCACAACAGTTAAATGAGATAGCTGCGGGTGGGCTTGTGGGGGGGACATTAGAGGTGTGGGTTGGGGACATTGCTTAGTAACATTTGATATTTTGGGAGGTTTTGTTTTGTAAGACAGTTTGCCAGTTAATGTTTGTGATGTGCACTTGTTTCATTAAAGCGGCCTTTCAAGGTTTGACTTCTTCCTAGCGGACCGCACTACTACCAGGGATACGCTTAAAATAACACACCTGCCAGAACATTTATCCAATCATTCGGCTGTTCTCTTGGAAATTGCCTTAACACAGCGACCCTCTCCACGAAGATGGACCCTGAGCCGGGTAATACTCGAGCCTCTAATTATAGAGAGGTTAAAAGTAGCCACAAAAGAATTCCTTCTATTTAATATAAACTCAGCTGCCTACCATGTAGTTTGGGACACGTATAAAGCCTTCTTAAGAGACCTATTAACATCCCTCTCTATTGCACATAACAAAAAAGGAAAGGAAAATATTAAAATACTGGAGGCAAAAATTGCACTAACATCTTTAGAATTTGAACAAACACCAACTGATCCAATTAGTTTACAACAGTTGGTCGTAGCAAAAAATGAGTTAATAAATCATCAAGAGACCAGGATAAAAAAGAAATGGGAGGCAAACAGACTTGCCCATAATGAGTACGGAGAGTGGTGAGGAAACTTTCTGGTGTGGAAAACTAAAGTGGATCACCCCAGAAATATCGTAAAGAGTCTTAAATGTTCAACTACTCGGAGGATAATTGAAGAGGATTCAGAGATCGCGGAAGCTTTCGCTCAATTTTTCTTAGACTTATACTCTGAAGATTTAGTTTTGTCTGAAGAACATCTGGAAGGTTTCTTCTGAGATCTCCAACGTCCCTCCCTCTCAGCCGTTGATAGAGACAACTTGAGTGTTCCAATTACGCTAGAAGAAGTGCTACAAGTCATCAGAATGTTAAAAAAAAAGGGAACGCACCGGGTCACGATGCTATCCCAACCGAAGTATATATCATCCTGAAAGACGAATTAGCACCAGTCTTACTCCAACTATTTAATTCAGCATTTATTCAGGCTCAGGAGCTACAGGCCTCTTGGAACGAGGCCACAATCACAATAATCCCGAAACCTAATAAAAATCCACAACTTTGTGAATCATATCGACCTATTTCACTTTTAAACTCCCCAAATCCTCACTAAGAGGTTCGATAAAGTCTCAGGCTCTATAATACATTCTGATCAGAGGGGCTTTATGAAGGGGATGCAATTGAATGAACTAACTCAAGACCTTATTGGAGCAATAGACCTGGCAAATCTATATGAGATCCCACTGGCAGTTTTAACATTCGACGCTGCCAAAGCCTTTGACAGGGTTAACTGGTTCTTCTTAATAGAGGTAATTAAACGCTTCAACTTGGGAGAAATCTTTTTAGCAGCAGTAAAGGCTCTCTACAAAACCCCTTCTGCTAGGATTCTCGTTAATGGAAATCTAACAAACCAATTCAAAATCTCCCGAGGGACTCGTCAGGGCTGCCCCCTCTCGCCCTTTCTTTTTATTTTGTACATGAGCCCCTGGCATGTAAACTAAGATCGTGCGATATTATCTCCCCTTTTAGTTGTATGGGCTGGGAAAAGAAAATAGGTTTATATGTGGACGACCTTATGATTCTGACGGGGGACCTAGAACAGGCACTGCAAGACAGGATTAAACAGGCAGGAACCTGCAAGAGAACCCAAAACGATCAGCAGTAAGTTCACAGGCCTTAACTCCTCACCTCTCCCTTGCCTCATTTTCAGAAAACATAACAAGGATTTTTTTCACTACAAGTTTAGTGAGAGTCGGCATGGGAACATGGTGGCTGTCAGTCAGGGCTGAGCGGTCGCGGCCTCTAAACCTCCCTCCCGATGGAAAGGGTAACTATGCGGTATTGAGGGTGTAGCTTGCTTTAGGAAATGGAAAAACAAAACTCGGAGGGTCTCCCTTACTCACCTCGGCATCCTCAGCGGGTCTTACAAGCCCGTATCTCGGTTCGCGGGGATTACGCCCTCACTGTGGCTACGGCGGCAAAACATCGATCCGCCGCCGCGAGGAGGGATTTGGGAAGAAGCAGTGCTACGCGTCGCTAGAGGACGGCGCGTAGCTGCAAGAATCGGGTTCTCCAAAGGCGGAAACCCCCTTGCGGTCTTGGCGGTAGTGGAGACGGCTGGGCGGCAGAAAAACGGCCGGGAAGACGCAGCAGGAAATGAGAACCACTCGCTAATGACCCCGGTAAGGAGAAAAAACAAAACGGGTGTGCGGGGGCTCTCTCCAGGGGGAAGTAGTAGTAAGCCTAAATCTGGCAGTGTCAAGTTGGGGGGTGTGAGCACATACCAAACACTGCAGAGCCAAAAGCCTGTGGAGGGCACGGGGGAAAGTAACAACATCCCTCAAACTGGCAAGAGTTTTAATAGGTATACCTTGCGTAGAAAAGGTATATGGGGGCTTGACCTGTCGCCTACTGAGAATGTTTCAGGCTGTAATCCAACAAATACTACACAAGTGGAGAAGGTGACTTTTCAACCCCATAAAGAGGGGAAAAAACGTATAAAATCTAAAAACAAAAAAATTAAACAAACTAATCCAGTAGCTCACGCGTCACTCCATCCCTTCGTACATATTTTAAAGTTCAAGCCCAGACTAGAGTTTTAAGTATTCAGAGTAATCAAAGGTTTGAGAAACTCGAGTAATCAGATAAGGAGTTCCTGAAGATATCAATGTCAGAAGAAACTCCAGGGTCATGGAGCAGAGAAACGACTCGATCCCTTTGGAGAATAGATTTTCTTGTTTAGCAGTAACGGCATGAGTAGGAACAGCTGCCACTGAAGCTGCACCACAAACTGACTCCACTCAACAAATTTTAGTGCAGCAAATATTCAATACCACCAATGCCAGTTGTGCTGCCAACACTATTTTCTGCTCAAACCCACACCAGAGTATTGACTTCACCTAAGTTAATCCATCTAAACCAGTCAATCAACTAGCAGTAGTCAATCAACTAGATGATCAGGAAGGGCGCTCTGGAGAACATGCGACGAGGTCCGACTCCACTACAGAGAACCTCTTCTTAAATCTGATATCGGAAATGAGAGAAAAATTCACTATATCAGAAAGTAACCAACAAAGGATTCTGGGGACTTGTGAGACGCTAGAGTTAAAAATAAACAACATATTGGGCAGAGTAGAAGCAGTAGAAGCCACAGTAGAAGTCCTCTCAAAACAGGTCAAGGAGAACACAGTAGAGATCAAGAGTCTAAAACTCAAGGACAAAGCACTAGCAGACAAACTGGAGAGTTTAGAAAACAATGTCAGAAGAAATAACATCCGGATCCTAAATATCCCTGAAGACCTCGAGGGGGGGATATTAAAACCTTTATAATGGATCTTTTAAGTGTTGCCCACCCAGAGATCGAGAAATCAACACTTGAAAATGATATTCAGAGAGTACATCGAGACCCCTTTACTAAACAGCCTGGAAGGAAAATCCCCAGGAAAATATTAGTACATTTTAAATCATACTCCATAAAAGAAACCGTGCTTTCAGAGGGGCTAAAAAGGGGAGCACACAACAAGGGAGACTGGTCATTCTGCATCAGATCTGATATTTCACGCACCACACAGGATAGGCAGTGGGAATTGGGAAAACAGATACAGGAGCTGAAGAGCCTTGGGGCTACGGCAAAACTCTAATTTGCCGCCTCCCTGAAGGTGATGTGGAAGAACAAGATGTTTAACTTCAGAGATCCTGAGGAGGTTAGTGCCTGGATTAAGCAGATTAAAAGCTCACCCAATTAAAGATTAAAGTATAATGACTACCCTATCCGTTATGAGAGGGGGGAGAGGTCAAAGAAAAGAGGCATCCAGAATGTCTCTAGAAATGAGGGAGGGTTCCCCAGGGAGGGAAGGGGAGGGGATCAAGAGAAAGCACTATAAAAAAAACAAAAAGAAAAGTTTTAATCACAGTGTGGGGGAGCATTCGGGGAAAAAATGTTTTTTTTTTCTCATTTACAAAAATTCGATCTAGAAAATAAGATGTTATGGCTGAAAGGTACCCTTATTAGTTTTTGCTGTTTTGATAATTATGGATAGACCACTAATATTAAAGATTTTATCCTGGAAAGTGAATGGCCTCAGGTTCCCCGCCAGAAGAGAAAAAAGTCTGGAATATTTGCGCCTTACAAACTATGATATTATGCTCATTCAGGAGTCACACCTTACAAAAGAAGAGTGGGCAATGCTACTCAAAAACTATAAATGGATAGAGCACTGTTTTTTTTCAATACAGACGGCTCCGATAAAAGGCGTAGCTATCATTTAAAAAACAAAATAGTCAAATAGTTATCAGGAATGTAGTGGCAGATACTCATGGTAGATGGGTAACTGTTAGGGAAAAAAATCAACTTAACCTGGGTCACGTTTGTTAGCTACTACCGTCCTAATATCGATGACCCGACCCATCTACAGTCTCTGTTCCTTAATTTGGGTGATGTAGATGATCGACTCATAATGGGAGGTGATTTTAATGTAGTTTTAAACCACATTATTGACTCTATGTCATATAGAACTACCAGGGCTACACAGAAAACTCGAAAGATTCTGAAACGGCTAATGATAGAGGGTGGCCTTCTGGATATATGGGGGAAAAAGGCAAACTTCAGGGTCTGCAGGGGGCAAGTTCACTTATTATAATAAGAAATAATAAAGCGGTCTTTTTCAAAGAACAAAGTGGTCTGTGAATGTGCTGCGCCCCTCTTTCTCAATGAGATTTGGGGAGCAGCTGACTACTGGAAGGTATGCCCCCTGGGAAGATTGGAAGGGAGATGCAGTTGCCATTTTGTGATGGCTATTTTGTGTGAAAATGACTGAATTTTACACAGCCGTACACGGGTTAAACAAGCGCTCGCCAAAAGTAAAGAAATAGAAAAAACATCTATTTCTTTACTTTGGGTATAATCGCGGCACCCGTGGCTGCCTGGCGAGTGCTTGTTTTACCTGTGTACGGTTGAGTAAGATTCAGTCATTTTCACAGATGTTTAGTTGCAGTTTCAGAGACAGAATTTAGTTCTTCCGAATTACTGCCGAATTTCAATTTCAAAACACATACCTGAAGAGAATTGCAAAAAAATGAAGTATCCGAATTGTTGTGTTAATTCGAGTTACCGCAGTGCTCCCCCAAAAAGTGCACACTGGGGCTTTTGAGTTGTGTTTTAGTAAGGTGAGTGGGCACATTTATATAGCACACTTTGGGGTCGATTCCGATCCGGGATTAAAATCCGTGTTACGATTCGTATTCGTACCCGTTTACGTACGAATTCAAAAAACCCGTCCGAAATGCTTAGTACGATTAGAAATCAGCAAATACGTACGAATATCTGCGAACCGTACGAACCACATTCAAAAATCCTTATGAAATGTCGTCGGAACTTCAACCTTACGATTTGTAAACATGCCGTACGAACTAACAAGTACGATCCTGACCAGGAACCAAGTACGCGATTTGTACGGGCAAACGTTGTCCTGCATGAAGCACGATTCGTACGGAAAACATCGCGTATGAGCGAGCCACACTAACAAATACGAGGAGCACACCCCACTATCAAGCGTACACGTACCCCCGGTGACGATACACGAGCCTAACTGCCAGACGCACTAACAAATACGAGGCGCACACCCCACTATCAAGCGTACACGTACCACCGGTGACGATACACGAGCCTAACTGCCATACGCACTAACAAATACGAGGCACACACCCCACTATCAAGCGTACACGTACCCCCGGTGACGATACACGAGCCTAACTGCCAGACGCACTAACAAATACGAGGCGCACACCCCACTATCAAGCGTACACGTACCCCCGGTGACAATACACGAGCCTAACTGACAGACGCACTAACAAATACGAGGCGCACAGCCCAATAAAGAAGGCTACAGTCTACACAGCATAGGAAAACAATGTCCTTGGAACATACAAACAAACAAACAGAGGGCCCAAGACACAAACACCCTTTATGACACACCCACCAAAAATTAAAAAAAAGCCACACCCACAAATGGACCAATAAAAGGGCCCACACATACAACCCATCATCCTTTGCAACATACCTATTCTTGCTAAGACACAACCATCACACCAACAACTGCAGCCACACACCTTCACACATACACTCTATCTCATTCACACACACCACCCCCTTCACAATAAGACCCACACACCCTCATCCATACACATTATCACCCCCCCAATCACATACACCCCACACCATGACCACACCAGAGGGTCCAAAGTTCACTAACCCGGAGATGGAGATCCTTACAGATGAGGTCATCCGAGTCTATCCACAGCTGTTTGGCGCATTGGTCAGACAGACCAGCATAGCTCAAAAGACACGCTTGTGGGAGAGGATAGTCGAGAAGGTGAATGCTGTTGCACCCATCAGGCGCACCAAGGCGGTTTGCCAGAACAGGTGGGCACTGCTGGGGGGTCTTAGCCACACACACTGTAATGCTGGGCACTACTGGGGGTCTTAGCCACACACACCCTATGCTGGTGGGCACTGCTGGGGGTCTTAGCCACACACACTGTAATGCTGGGCACTGCTGGGGGTCTTAGCCACACACACCCTATGCTGGTGGGCACTGCTGGGGGTCTTAGCCACACACACCCTATGCTGGCGGGCACTGCTGGGGGTCTTAGCCACACACACTGTAATGCTGGGCACTGCTGGGGGTCTTAGCCACACACACCCTATGCTGGTGGGCACTGCTGGAAAAAGGGGGTGGTGATGGACAGAGTTTCTGAATGATGCAGAATACTCTTACCAAGTCAAGAGATCATGGTTTTAATCCATCACCTGTTTTTTTAGCTCATTGCACCATCCCAGCTCAGAACCTGGCTATATGCAAATTAGTCTGTTCCTGTCCCAGTGCATGATGGGAACAGGGCAAACCAAACTACCAAGCCAATTCTTATACTGGGAAGGAGACAAGGTTCGATGGGGTTCATGTCGTGTATGTCGCGTACCGGGGTTCAGTTTGTGGCGGACTGTGGATTTACGGCAGTTTACAGCTCTCGTAGGAAAAGTGCCGTACGGAGTGTCGTCAACACGGATCGTACTTCCTGGTTCGGAAATGGCTGCCGATTTACGTACGGACGTGGCGTACAGCGTCGGACGGAGGGAATCCGTACGTAGTTTGTAGTTGTACGGTGTTTTGTACGAGTCGTATGGAGTGGCGCTTTGGGTTAGGATCGTACTTGCTAGTTCGTACGGGGACGTTGCATGTGTACGAATCGTACGGGAAAAACACTCCTACAGCTAATCGGAGCGCTTTTTACCGGATCGGAATCGACCCCTTTAAGTCTGAGCTGCCTCGAGGCGCAGTTCGCTGCTTGGAGAAGCCTTCCCAAGGAAGGGCCCATAAAGAGAGCAGTTGAGGTATTCCCTGAGAGTTGTGGTATTAGCTGCCTGCCTGAGATGAGGCGGGAAAGTCACTCACGTTGTGAAGCGTAGCAGGACCTGCGTTTCTCTCTCACAGTAGACGTGCCAGGAGGGGCGGATGATCCGGGCCACAACACATGGTTATCAAAGTGGAATAGCTGGAATTCTCCGAGCCTGCATGCAGGATTCAATGTGCTTTGGAAGATAAAAGAAGCGTGCGACGGGTTGGTTTTGGATATTCGGAGCCCCAACACATTTGGACAAAAAAAAATAACGCAATAGCTATTATTACAAAAAACTTCGATCACCAAATGAACGTTTTGCATGAGAAAAGTTAGAAAGGTACCTTAAGAGGCCATCTGATGAATGTCACCATAACATATCTTAAAACCCAGAGCTGAAGTCATCAAACATAGCAACATTCTGAGATGGTTTTTGGTGGTGAATGTTATTGATGCTGGATTGGGTAAAGTGAACTGTGCTTGTTACCTAATTGCAGGGCTTTAAGTGGGAGAAAAAAAACTAAGGGTGGTCTAAAAGGGGCGTGACAAATTGCTTAAAGGGGTGTGGCTTATCCGAGTAGGGGCGTGGTCTAAATCAAGATAACTAGCATTGTGTGCTTAAGAAAATCATGAAGTGGCATCCAGCAAAGGATAATAAAATAGGCAAAAAAGTATATTTATTAAGTATAAGCCTTAAAATACCAAACACTACTTAGAAATCTATTGCAGGATTTCCCAAAACCCTTGAAGATATTCACTGTGTCTATTTTGCTGGGGTTTCTCACAACAATTTTCTTCAGCAGACCTTCTACCTTTTGCCAGCCAACTCTTTACATACAGCTTTGCATCAAATGTTTCAAATGGAGGACCATTGAGTTTTACCCATAAGCATGAAGAAATGGTCTCTACAAGAAGAGAGGCCCTTGTGGGACTAGCAAATAAGTTCATTGCACAGAAACCTCTCTCGCAATCCGCATTACTTGCTGGCAGGGTTTCCATGCATGCAAACTACTAACTTTTTTAATGCTTCAGGGGTTTTCTTTCCACCTAAATCTTTGAAAAGTCTAAAAGCTTGGATAGTATCTCTTTCTGGCAGCTGAAACTCTGAACACAGTTTCTGGATCTCTGTTTCACCACAAAGAATGCATTCATCACCAGAAGGCAAGTTGACTGCATCTAGCACACTGAAACTGGCTATAAGTTCTTTCTCAGAATCCGGGGCACATCGTTTATTGATATTTACAGACAGACTTTGGTAAAACTGATTTGGATTAAGGGCAACAGAGTTACTTCTACCATGGAAAAGAGGAACATTCTTGAATTTGCCCTCGTGAACTGCTCTCTGAGCCGCAGAAGCAAACTCCCCAGGTAAGTCCTACATTGCTCTAAATATACGTACTTGACTAACCAAAAGTCTGTGGGCATTAACAATTGTAATGTCCCTCCTCTGTAAGGAGAGTGATAAGTCTTTGAGCTCTTGAAGTGCATCACACATTACCCCAAAATCTCTGATAAAAGATTAGGATGTAAGCTTCTTCAAGAGACCTTCATACTTACTCCGGTCTCTTATGGGTCTGGATGGGTCTTTAGAAGCGTTCTCAAAATGTTTACACAAGGCAGGGAAGCAGTTCCAAACGGGAAGCATCTTTTACTTCGCAGGTGTTTTACTTAGCATTTATTAGTACGTATTGTCTTTTACTTTGCATGCTTTTAATTAGCATGCCTTTACTTCGCAATGTTGTTTACTACGCGTTATTTTACTTCGTTTTTCGTTTTTTGAAATGAATGTTAAAGATGTAAAATTATTCATGGTTGAAGGTGAAGAGAGGGACCACGAGGAGAGAGAGGTAAGTGGAGCAGTGTAGTTAGGGTAGTGTTGTAGTGTATGTGTAGTGTAGGGTGTAGTGTTTAAGGGTTTAGGGTAGTGTTGTAGTGTATGTGTAGTGTAGGGTAGTGTTTTAGGGTTTAGGGTAGTGTTGTAGTGAATGTGTAGCATAGGGGGTTGTGTTGTAGTGTATGTGTAGTGTAGGGGGTAATGTATTAGGGTTTAGGGTAGAGTTGTAGTGTACCCGTAGTGTAGGGTAGTGTTTTGGGATTTAGTGTAGTGTTGTAGTGTATGTGTAGTGTAGGGGGTAATGTATTAGGGTTTAGGGTAGTGTTGTAGTGTACGTGTAGTGTAGGGTAGTGTTTTGGGATTTAGTGTAGTGTATGTGTAGTGTAGGGGGTAGTGTTTAAAGGTTTAGGGTAGTGTTGTAGTGTATGTGTAGTGTAGGGGGAAGTGTTATAGGGTTTAGGGTAGTGTTGTAGTGTATGTGTACTCTAGGGGGTAGTGTTTTAGGGTTTAGGGTAGTTTAGTGTATGTGTAGTATAGGGGGAAGTGTTTTAGGGTTTAGGGTAGTGTTGTAGTGTATGTGTAGTGTAGGGTAGTGTATTTGGGTTTAGGGAAGTGTTGCAGTGTATGTGTAGTGTAGGGGGTAGTGTATTAGGGTTTAGGGTAGTGTTGTAGTGTGCGTGTACTGTAGGGTAGTGTTTTGGGGGTAGGGGGTAGTTTGTAAAGGGTTTTAGGGTAGTGCTGTAGTTAACCGATATTTTGTACGGGTAGTGTTATAGGGTTGAGTGTAGTGTAGTGTAGGGGGTAGTGTTATAGGGTTTAGGGTAGTGTTGTAGTGTAGGTGTAGTGTAGGGTAGTGTTTTAGGGTTTAGGGTAGTGTAGTAGTGTATGTGTAGTGTAGGGGGTTTAGGGTAGTGTTGTAGTGTATGTGTAGTGTAGGGGGTAGTGTTTTAGGGTTTAGGGTAGTGTTGTAGTGTATGTGTATTGTAGGGTAGTGTTTTAGGGTTTAGGGTAGTGTAATAGTGTATGTGTAGTGTAGGGGATAGTGTTATAGGGTTTAGGGTAGTGTTGTAGTATATGTGTAGAGTAGGGTAGTGTTTTAGGGTTAAGGGTAGTGTTGTAGTGTATGTGTAGTGTAGGGGGTAGTGTTTTAGGGTTTAGGGTAGTGTTGTAGTGTATGTGTAGTGTAGGGGGTAGTTTGTAAAGGGTTTTAGGGTAGTGCTGTAGTTAACCGATATTTTTTAAATTAATTACCCACCCAAATCCCCTATTTCCCTGGCACCCCGTCCCAGTGGTTAGGTTACAAATAAATAAAAATAAATAAAAAAAACACTTTGTACGCATAGTAAAAACATGCGAAGTAAGGTACCGCTAAGAAAAGCAAATTCTAATGTTATTACTAATTTTGCGAAGTAATGACATGCGTACAAAAAAATGCAAAGTAAATGCTTTTGCAAGGTAAAAACCACAAAGTAAAAGCATGCTATGTAAATGCATGCTAAGTAACATCATACAATCGTTCCAAACAGCTTTCACAGATCTTTAACTGGATGCTACCCATCTAGTGTCAAGCATTTTCCCTATCTTCTGAAGCTGTACACATAGCTTGCTGGTGGCCAGATTTAGCTCTCTCTGTTTTTTTGGTGACATGCTGTATGTGGCATACAATGAGTACATGAAAATCTTGAAGTGATTGACCCCGGCAACCTCATCAACTGTATCTGCAACAGCAAGTACTAGTCTGTGAGCCAAACAGTGCCATGTCAGTACAGGATTTGGAAATTCAAATTTCAGCAATGCTCCTCCTTTTTTACCAAACATTACTGCTGCTCCATCTGAACATACTGCAATCAAGATACCATGTAGCAGACTTTTTGTGAGTCCAACTTTTTCTAAGTAGCTTAGGAGAGCTGTCTTTACTCCAAGGGCATTTGTTTCTGCCAGCTCCAGCAGGCCGAAATAGATGGTCACTGGGGTACTTTAATTTCCAAAAATGCCACGGAGGTAGATGATTAAAGTAGAAGCATTGCTAATAGAAGATATGCAGGTGAACATGTCACACAGCATTCCCCATGTTATCCTATGGGCAATATAGCCTTTCAATAGTGAAAAACGAAATTGGCAGTATTTCACTATCAAGGCATGTTACCCAGACTAGTAACACCAAACAAAAACCGTGACGTCTGCTCACCCTACCATTGACCTTTGGGGCCCGAAAATAGAGCCCCCTTTCGAGGTCCCCAAAAAATAACTGGGGGGGGCTCAGCCCCCCACAACTTAAAGCCCTGCGTAATTGGATGCCCCTTTAAAGAAATCCGCAGACTGGCGAGTTAAGTGATGTAGGAAGCTTGTGGTGCATGCTGGGAAGTTAGGCATGTGAAATGCAGAACAGGACTCCTGGTTCAGAGGCGATTGCTATCCCAGCAGGTTACCACTTAATTCCATGCTCACCTTCTCTTACTTAAGCTAGTCGGTGCAGCATCATACTACGGCCACAGAAAATATGAGTCAACGAAGGACCAAATTATACGACAGGGTTAAATCAATTATGTGCGAGAAGCAACAAATTATGTGAAATTATGGGGCACAGTCTTTGGCAGGGCGCTCTTGGCAGGAATCACATTGGTATGCAAAATGCAAAGCTTTTGATCAGAAGAAAATGAATGCACATTGACTTGATCCATCCTCTTGAAGAATGTATTAACCAACACATGCTGATTTAGATTCATGGAGGGAATTTTACTATTAACACTATGTATGTTATTGCATGTTGGCAATCATAAAAACAGAGGCAGGGGGCCAGAGACACCGCACCTGACCTGTGCTCCCAAAAACACAGTCAGGTCACGCAATGGCGTAACGAAACTTGAGGTAGCCCACCTGCAAACTACAAAGAGAGGCCTTCTTCCGGACTCTGTGTACTATGCTGTGTGCTGTGTGGGGCCCCTGGAGCTCGCCCGAGCCCCCCCCCGCGCCACGGGGTCCTATAACACCACTGACTGTTTTCACTCATATGATACGCGACTGACTCTGTGGCAGTTTTATCAAAGTTGCAGATGTTCTGGTTTGTCCTGATATCTCCTCATCTCTAATACTAGACTGACTCCGTCCTGTCCCTACAATTCTCTGTGGGTTTCAACCTTTTCAGGTAAGCCCGACCACCCCGCCTCCTCCCTTGTCCCCCACATCCCTCCACCACCGCCGCCTGCCCGAAGGACAGTGTTCTTCTCGCAATAATCAAACGTCAAGAAAGCACAGGAGCCGTTAGGACCCAGTTGTGCACAACAGCTGTGCATCAGGGAGCTCACAGCTATTCCCGAGCCTGCGTGCACGTGGGTGGTGGATATCTGCATGAGTCACCTTTCACAGCATGGCAAGTGGCAGCAAACAGTACCAGTCCCGCTACGCAGGCAGGAGGGTTATCACTTTGATTTATCAGTCGGGTTCGCCACACGGTCACCATGGATGAGGTTTAGAGACTCCCCGCCCACATTGAGCTCTGGGTCTGTGGCATCAAATGGCATTTCCGGTCCGAGGGTCCCAGAGCACTATTCCTGCTCGGCACGCTCCTCTATTCCAGGAAAGAATACCCAGCTCATATGTCTTTATTTTAATTTATTTAAAGGTTTCATGAAGCTCAGACAGCAAACACAAAGCGCCATAAAACAAACTTTAAAGGGACATAAAGCACTAAGGTGTCACACACATGCGAACACTTAGCAAAGCAAAGGAAGAAATATTATTAGGTCTCAGCCTCTGGGCAGGCTTTAGGGCAGTGAGACGGGACTCTGCTCCATAAACCTGATCCTACCGACCCGAACCTGCCCAAGACGTGCGTCCCTCTAGGATCTGCGGTCTGCGGCTAACGCATACCCGAACACCACCCTTGCGCCTTGTAATTTTTTCTGTCCCATTCATGCGCTCTGTTGTGGTAAATAAATAAATAATACCCTATTTTTGACTAGACATATATCATAACAGATAGCTCAATAAATAAGAGTCAAGATTCGAGGTAGTAGGAGTTTTGCAGGTTTAATACAGCATAAGGACAGGAACAAGACAACCTGCATAGGAATAGGATGACAGGGCCCAGCAGCTGCTGGGGCTGGATCTGGGATGAGCGCGCTGGCTTTTAATAACAATACATGAGCATATATACATAACGCAAACACATAGCATTACATGGCAGTAGGCGTAGCAGTGGGTGGAGCAATAGGTGTGACGCGTAGTAGTCGCGAAAGATAAAGGCAAAAGTAGGTGTAACTGGGCGTATACATAGACATGTGGTGCAGACGTAACAGGATATGTCATGAATGGGGCGGAAACCATGGAGGGGGCTACCTGAGGAGCCGGGACCTCTAACCTGATGGTGCGCGCAAACTAGCAATGACGTATCACTAGGAGAAGCTGGGGGCTATGAACTCTGTGCTAGGAGCAGAGACTGAAGTCTGGAGGGTCGGAGCGACATGTACCTAAACCCTATCTAGTATCTGATGTTTAGGGAACATGTTGATATGAACTAGAAGTCAGGAGGGGGAAGGTTAACTTGATTCTAAGACTGGACCATGCATTATTCTACATGTAGTGCGTGATGAAGAATATTAAATGACCATTAAATGCAGTATTTCTCTAACGCGGAGACGTGAAGGCTAGACAATGACGGAAACTATTGATGCAGTTCAGTAGCTTAGGAAT
Source organism: Lissotriton helveticus (assembly GCF_964261635.1). Taxonomy (NCBI): domain Eukaryota; kingdom Metazoa; phylum Chordata; class Amphibia; order Caudata; family Salamandridae; genus Lissotriton; species Lissotriton helveticus. The sequence continues at coordinate 1,037,308,943 of NC_136068.1, read as the reverse complement.
GCAGAGAAGGAGGACTGAACTGATAACTGGAATCATAACATATTCTTGGCAGACTCAGAGACTGAGCCAGGCTGGGCCGGGCACTGCGGGGCAGGAAGTAAGTGAAGGGTCGAGGATACAGGTGGGGGCTGTATCCCTCCTCAGCGAGGCTTCAGGAGACAGGAGCTGAATCTGGTGTCCGGGCCCTTTTGAGGCCTAGAAACGGGGACTTTATAATGGAATAACGTGCACACTGAGAAACGTGGCAACGTAGCTTTACATAGGCCTGATATTCGTATTATTCACGAGGACTGGAAACTGGCATACTAGAGGGGGACACAACTGTAATTGCGTCATTAATCAGACATGGGGAATGCATATGCATATTTAATCATGCACACATAACATATGATGGATGACACGTAGGGACACAGAACATGACAAAATTTACTTTTCCACATTCCCTCCTTGTCACTACGTTTCCATCAGGAAACATCAATATTCATGATACCATCTATCATTTCATACAGTATCATTTGCTCGTCTCGAATTATCCTGGAACGGGATTTAGAACTGGGCTTGGGACTAGGAATACAAGAGGTAGCACAAATGCCGCAAATCGCAGGGCCACATTGTATACAGAGGCAGCAGCTGAATATGATCGCTACTGCAATACCTAGAAAGGACAATATTTTCCATCCCCATGCGGAAATTATATTCCAGAACCAACCGGACCATGTCCAGGTGCCTGGATCTTGGTGTATCAGATGGGCAATTTTATGGAGTCTGGTTATAGCTGAATAAACAGACGGCGCGTTATTCGGAATGAAAATGCAGCAACTAGATCCGATGACTCTACAGGCCCCGCCCCTATCGGCCAGTATGACGTCAAGGACGAGACGATTTTGCAAAACGACAAATCTCATAGCAGATTGCTCTTCAGTTAAGTTACCTAGAGCAGAGGCAGTCTCATTTATTACAGCTTCAAGGGTTCTGGTTAACCTACGGATTAGTTTACTATTCTGGATAGGTCCTATAAAGAAAAAGAAACCTCTGTTGAAATCTGTATACTGTTCTAGAGTAGTTTCAGTATAATCGACAATTGGGGACTCCCTTCTATGTCTAATGTGTACTAGATGTGTATTTCTATGATAATCAGGTGGGGCTAGGAAAACTGGTGGCAGTAGGAAGGCAATGTAACAGGTTCCCTCCCAATCGAGGGGCAGACGAATATATGCGGTTTGACCACAAATAAAATAAGAATGACGTGAAGCTTTGAAAATAGATTTCCCACTGTCACTATACTTGACAATAGTAGTACAATCACTATGTCCTACATGTACGGAACCATTATTTCGGACACATAATTCGCCTTTGACTGGTAGTACTGAAATAGCAGGTAAGTCTGGAGTAGTATCAGACTGAACATTCAAGACCATGAAATTCGACGAATAATTACCTAAATTATACACTTCATTTTCTAGATCTAAACCTGTTCGGTGAGGGAGACCTTGCTTGTCTGGGAAACATGTACTGTTAAGAAAAAACATATCTGTTGAGGATGACGTTAACGTGGACCATGCTCCACACGAACCATTATGTGAAAAAGGATAAGGAAAGAGTGGCAGAACTCCCTTCGGTGTCTGGAAAGGGGGGAGTCGACCACACACCCAACAATTAGTGGCATTGCTGGTCTGGTGTGAGTAATGTAACATGCGGATAAATGAGTTATTTCGCATAGCGAGGCGGTAAGAGAGTTCATGAGGGGGCAGATCACTAAACGTGTGCTCTACTGTAGCATTAGCAGACTTATTTACATGTGAAACTGGGAAACATAGGTAAAATGCATAACTGGTGCAGGAAATCATAAGGCTGGAAAACAATATGAAACATAGAAAAACAATACATCGGATTGAGTTTTGACTAACTCTCTCACTATGGGGGTCTATTTTATACATGTCAGAAACAGTCTAACCGTTTCACCTAGGGGAGGACTTAGACAATCAAACTGACTGACTTATTTTACTAGACCTTAATTTCTGTTTATACTCCTGCTGCGGAGTTTTCTCTAACAGGGGAGGGGTTGTAGCAATGTCTTTTGCGGGACAGTCCTTGAGAACAATATTCTGGCAATCCTTTGAATCCTGGGAAATGTTCTTTAAGACGGGTTTCAGTCCATTAAAAAGTTTGACATGAGAAAGGTGTACCCAGCCTTTGCGTCCTTCCAACTTCACGGCTGTACGGGTAGTGAGGAGGACCTGTCGGGGCTCTTTCCATCGAGGCTCCAGCGGACTTGATCTGTCAAAGTTGCGGACCATCACCATGGATCCTGGAACGATTTCATGCGGTGCCACCTCGGTATTGTCTGGAAATGCGGCGGCAACCTGTGAACGACATGAGTTGAGGGCAGACATCAAGGAAGCTAGGTAATCTGTCAGCATATTACTTGAAACATCGGTAATACTTCGGGGTCTAGGAGTACCCCACATATTAGGGGGGCGGCCGAAAACGACCTCATACGGGGACAGACCTGATCTGGAATGTGCGACCATGCGCATATAAAATAAAGCGACTGGCAGGGCTACTAGCCAGTCCACACCTTTTTCTTTACATATTTTGGCGACTCGGACTTTCAGAGTCTGGTTATGTCTCTCAACGAGACCGGCTGCTTCAGGATGGCGTACACAATGGAACTTCCACTGGTACCCTAACAAAAGGGAAACATGCTTCATGAGTTCAGATGAGAATGGCTGGCCGTTATCAGAATATACGACTCTAGGGAGTCCATAACGGGGGAAGAACTCACGAACCAACTGCTTGGCAGTGGTCGCGGCTGTGTAATCTGGGACTGGATATGCTTCTGTCCACCTGGACAAAGCGCATACAACTACAAGGACATACTTGAAACCTCGACATCGCTCTATCTGAATATAATCCATCTGGAGGACTTCAAAAGGGTGGTCAGGGGGCTGGAAACCACCTTGTTCCACCGGGACACTTTTACCTGGATTAAACTGACAACATATCATACAGGTACGGACTTTCTGCTTAGCTGCAGCTCGTAAATGCTTGTTGAACCAAATGTTCTGGATACTGTCTAACATGGCTTTTTCCCCTAAATGTGCTGGACTATGTGCGGTATTAATAATGACTTGAACCATAGAGTCGGGGAGAAACCATGTGGCTTTACCCTTCGTTACCCATCCCTGATCTGTCTGGACCCCTCCTTGTTCGGACCATTTCTTGATTTCTTCGGGAGTAGCATGTAACTGGATATCTATGACATCTTGAGTAGGGTCCTTAACTGTCATGCATGTAGTCGGATCTGGAGTATGTGTCTGATTAACTTGAATGTCTGGAGTCTGTGCTGTAAGCTTGGCTGTGCGATCTGCTAGATCGTTACCCTGGGAAATAATGTCAGTGACCTTCGTATGTGCTTTGCACTTCATGATAGCGATAGATGTCGGTAAGTGTATGGCATCTAACAGAGCTTGAATAAGGAGACCATGCTGAATCTTGGTTCCATGAGAAGTCATGAAACCTCTCTCCTGCCAGAGCACTCCGAAGTCGTGTACAACTCCAAATGCGTAACGTGAATCTGTGTAAACATTAACTTTCAAGTTCTTGGCGTGTATACAGGCATGTGTCAGAGCAACTAGCTCCGCTGCTTGAGCGGACAGAGTGTCGATGCGGTATGTCTCAATAACTTTAGTGTCAGTAGTCACTGCATACGCGGCTACTAGTTCTCCTGTACTAGTTCTCATACATGAACCATCCACATAAAGTGTCAGGTCGGGGTCTGGTAACGGAGTATCTGTCAGATCTTGTCTTGGCTTTGTCGTAATGTTAACTACTTCCACACAATCATGTGTGGCAGAATTTGAATTAGCTGATGGTAACAGTGTAGCAGGATTTAAAATGTTGCAGCGTCTGATTTCTATGTGTGGCTGGAACAGTGTCAATTCATAACCTGTTAAACGTGCAATTGTCAAGTGCTGAGTTTGTGTTCGGTTCAGAAGAACTTCCACAGAATGTGGAACTTGTACTGTCAGAGAGTGTCCTAAAACTATGGAATCACTTTGTCTGATAGCTAGTGCTGTGGCTGCAACTGACTTGAGGCACGCAGGCAAAGCCTGGGCGACTGGATCTAGTGTGCTAGAAAAATAAGCACAGGGCTTGTATTGTCCTGCTTGATCTTGTGTGAGAACAGATAATGCTGTACCTTCACGTTCAGTAACGAAAAGTGTAAAAGGCTTACTGTAGTTCGGTGTCGCTAGAACTGGAGCTTGGCATAAAGCTTTCTTTAACTCGTTGAAACTAAGTGTATGTTCAGAGTTCCAAGGGAGAACAGTCGATACGGCTGCCTCCTGTGTCGTTAACTGTATCAGTGGTTTGGCTAGAAATGCATACTGGGGAATCCATTGTCTGCAGTAAGAAGTAAGGCCGATAAAGGCACGTACCTCCTTCTGGGTCTTGGGCTGAGGAAGACTCGCTATTAACTGGATACGGTCTGGTGTCAACTGCCTACCCCTCTTGGACAGTAAGTGTCCTAAGTAGACCACTTGCTGGACACAGAATTGAAGTTTAGAAGGGGACACCTTGTGCCCCATCTCGGCTAGGAAATACAAGACTGTAAGGGATGCTTGCTCGCAAGCACGTTCAGAACGGGCTGTGATCAGTAGATCATCGACATACTGGAGCAGGGCAGTGTCAGTTGGCATGTGAATGTTGTCTAGTTGTCTCTTAAGTGCTTGACTGTAAATACTAGGACTTTCTGTGAAACCTTGAGGAGCGCGTGTGAACATATAGCTCCTTCCATTTAAACAGAATCCGAAAAGGAACTGGCTGTCTGGATGAATAGGAACACTGAAAAATGCGTTCTTGAGGTCTATGACAGTGAAGAACGTGGCTTGGGAATCAATGGCTGTCAATAGGGAAGAGATGTCTGGGACAACTGGGTACTGCGGAATAATACATTTATTAAGCTCTCGTAGGTCGATCACTAATCGATATACTGGGGGTGCATTTGGATCAGTACGTTTCATAACTGGAATGATCGGAGAATTGCATACGTTGGAGTCAGTTTCTACAACCACTCCTTGAGCGATGAGCTCGTCAATAATTTTGGATAAGGCTGCTACAGCCTCGGGTGGCAATCTGTACTGTCTGATTCGTGGTAACACTACACCTGGTTTGAGAGTCACACGATAAGGTGTGATTTGCATATAACCTACATCAGTTGGACCTTGCGCCCATAAATGCTGTGGAACATTAGACAGTCTTGAATCAAAATCTCGTAATACATAGTGACCCTTAAAGTCACGTAGGAACAATCGTATTCCCTCTGCGGAACAGCATATAACTGCACCTAACTCTTTCAGTGTTTTAATGCCCAATAGGTTTTCTGGACATGACTTAGTAAGTAACAGATCAGTAGTACGGGACAATGGACCTACTTCTAGAGTAACTGGCTTTGAAATCTCATTTACGATAGGTTTTCCTGAAAATCCAAGGGAAACATTTCTTGAGCCTGAGAGCGGAGCCCCTGGAACTTCGGCATGACTAATTGTGGTCCTACTTGCCCCTGTATCAATCAAAAACTTTCTGTCTTTCCCTAATACTTGACTGTGAACATAGGGACCTTCTTGATCTACAGGTATCTCGATGAGAGGCAAGCCTACCTCCCTCTCTAGGCTGTTTCATGAATACTGCTGGTACTCTGGATACTCAGACTGTGCATACTGGTACATCTGCGATGTAACATGCTGTGTTGCAGCGATAGGCTGCGGTACTGTAACTATCTGTTGTGCATTCTGTGGCTGAGGAGTCTGTGAAACTTGCTCTTGTCTAGGCGGACGTGGTCTTTCTTTAGTCTTACCAGTAGCTATGTTGTGTTTCAGAACTGCACACTCATTTATAAAATGACCTGGCTGTTTACAATAATTGCAGTTCCCTTTAACGGGAGCTGCAGGATGACTGGCTTGATTCGGACCCCTCTTCTGACTGTCTTGAGGAACAGATTGTGCAACTAGTACTTTCATTTTCGTGTCTTTCATACGTTTTCTCTCGTGTTCTTGCTCTTCCCTGATTCTATTCTGGTGGTACTGGAGCATCTGGAGCATCTGGGACATCTGGGACGGAGTATTAGCTTGCCAGGTGCTTTCGACTTTCAAAACTCGATTTTTAACTTGTGGGCTTGAATTCTCGACTAATTTAGTAACAAAAAGGTGAGGGTATGACTCACTACTTGTCTTGAGGCCACTATTGATGCTAAAACATTTTTCAAACCTAGAATAGAAATCACTAATATCTTCCTCTTGTTTCTGTTTACAGGCTGAGATTGCATCCCAGTCTTCTTTTCTAGTTGTCAATAATCTGGGTAAAACTTGAATCAATAATTCTGGTAATTCTTTACATTTCTCTCCTAGACCAGTACCTGGTACTCGTGCCTTGTCTTCAGCTTCTAGAACTGCCCAATCGATCTTTTTCTCTCCCACCTCCCATTCTTTTTCCTTTAGCTTTTCATACACCCCTGCGGGCAACAGGACCTTTAACATTTTAATGATATCTGGGTAAGTGTATTCTCCCATACGGAGCATGTCTTTTAATTCTCTATGGAACCCTGCTGGATCTTTGTCATGACAGGGAATTAATTTCTTCATTTCGAGAAGTTCCATCTTTGTAATCGGGGTGTAAACAAACACTCGTTGCATTTCACCGTCCTCTGTCTTAACTGGATGCACTTCTCGTAACGGGTTCTGTCTTTCCATGTAAAATGGTTTACTTTCTGGGGGTGAGACATGAACAAAATGCGGGTTCAGAAACGTTCTATATTTGTGGCGCTGCTCTAGAATGACACTAATTAAGTCGGTACCTAGACCTTTCCATCTATACTGGAGTAACTCGTTCAGGACATCGTGTAACGGACCTGGATCAGAATGTTGACCCTCATACAGAGTAATGAGGTGCTGGATCATATACATACCCACCAGTCGCTGCTCGGCTGGGGGCAATTTCAGAAACATTTGTGCCACTATTTCGTCTGGAAAAGTGGTAGAATCAGTAATCCATCGGACTGCTGATCGGGCTAGTTCCTGTTCATGCATGGTACTTAACTCACTGTAACCGATTCGTGATTTCAGAATGTGATCGGTAGCTTGGAATACTTGTTCTAGGGAACCTTGTTCTGGTGCTGAATGATGGAAAATTGACTTGTGTTCTAGGCGTAAATGGCGATCTGGAAATCTAGATTTTCCTACATACGCTATTCTGGCGGGATTCTCGTCCTCTACCTCTTCAGTATCAGAGTTACTTTCTTTCTCGCTTACTTGTGCTGCTTTACGTTGTTCGTGTATCTTTATTATTTCTCTACGGATTTTCTTGTACATACTCTCCATGGCACTAATGGTATTGTGCTTACCCTCGGCTATATTATCACTCCACTTTGTCAGGGTTTTCATTTCGGCCGGTTCTTTAGACGGGTAATCTTGTTCTCTTATTAGACAGTTAATTAAAAACTTTAATATCATACGCTGGATCTCAGCTTTCCTTTGAGACATGGCATCACTAATACTTTCTGGATCATCCCCTGTACGGATGAAACGATATATTCGGTCTAGATCTTCTTTCATATTGGGTAGGGTGACTAGATACTCGGTCACCCTCCTTACGCGTACTGAATATAAAACCATATTATTCTCGCCTGGGACTGGGTCATAGGCACATTCGCCAAGGGCTTGCCTGATTTCTGCAACAGACTTATTACTCTTGGGAGTACGCTGTGATGCTTGAGCATGTAATTCGAGTGCTGATAAACGCTTGCGTGGCGGCGGGGTTTGAGGAGGACCTCCTCCTGCGGCCCCTAGACTAGAATCGTCGACTGATATTCTTCGTGGTGGAGCGGGAAATTGAAATGCTGGCTGGACCGGGGGTACCGTAGCAGGTACTGCATGGGGTGCCCCGGTGTCTGGAGGAGCAGGATGTGCCTGATTTACAGGGACTGGCGGAGCGCGAACAGGATCTGCATATTCAGGGACTGTGTCGTCCAGATAGGACGAAATAAAAATATCAGCTGCGGTCGGTTTGTGACGTAGCTTGGTCGGAACTAGTGGTGGCGGGAAATTACTAGATGCCTCCGGGGTCGCTTTTGGCAAGCCCTCGGCAAGAAGAGGATACATACCCTTAATAAGGGCATGCCTCTGTCTGTCTGACTGTTCGGCTTTGACTTGTTCACCTATCTCGATTAATTCTTTTTCTTGGGCTCGCTCTAAGGATTCTCTACTTAATTCTGATTTTCTGATTTCTTTTTCAGTTCTTTTATGAGCTTCTTTACGCCATAACTCGATGGCATCTTTCTGTGACTGTCTGGCTTTCTTTTTCCATAATGCTTCTTCTACTCGCATGATGCATTCGGCATCCCATGTACCCGATACGGGCCATCTATACTTTTCTTCTAACTGTTTGGTATACTCCACCCATAAGTCTAGATACAATATGGCACTTATGCCATGTTTCTGATACATAAAGTGACCTGGACTGTCCCTGGGCGGGACGGGAACTGCTTCTTCTAACAAACCCTTTCTAGTTTTTAACTGACGTAATCTCGAAAAGAGAAACATTGTAAACTTGAATCGGAACACAATACAATACACGAGGAACAATAACAATTGGGAGAACAATTCAGGCATACCACGACATTGGAAATACATTGAACAACATCATAACATAACAGTTCGGACAGAATATTACCTGGAATACTGAGAACAGAAACACAAGAATTTCTCGAGAACGGAACAGACTAGAGTTACTGGATGCACTGCTGAAACAGTACGGAACATACCGGTCCCATAAAGGGACGCATCAAGACCCGTATCCACCTAGGTGAACACTTCGTTTGTGAGTCTGTGTACCACCAACCCACGGACCAGAGTCAATTTAGATTGACCCTGTCTAGATACTACCCCAGTAATGGTACTCACCGGGCAGCAAGAACGGAAAGCCTCGGACTGGACTGGACTGCTACGACGACGACGGACTTCGGACTTCAGTTACGGGTGGACCTCCGGATACCTCGGACCTTGGACTCTTGGCTTGGGCTCTGGTCGGGACTCGCCGCGTTCCTCCACCGTCTCGTCTGGATGCTGGACCGCCTCCTCCGTCTCCTCCGTGGGCCTGAGGGATACTTGAGCAGAAATATCTGCCACTGCGCAGAAGAGTTCCGTCACGACTGCAGAGGGTCAGGGGGTCGGCGTGGCTTCACCGACGCGTGGGGAAAGGGCAAGTCCCTGTTCGGGCGCCATTATGTGGTAAATAAATAAATAATACCCTATTTTTGACTAGACATATATCATAACAGATAGCTCAATAAATAAGAGTCAAGATTCGAGGTAGTAGGAGTTTTGCAGGTTTAATACAGCATAAGGACAGGAACAAGACAACCTGCATAGGAATAGGATGACAGGGCCCAGCAGCTGCTGGGGCTGGATCTGGGATGAGCGCGCTGGCTTTTAATAACAATACATGAGCATATATACATAACGCAAACACATAGCATTACATGGCAGTAGGCGTAGCAGTGGGTGGAGCAATAGGTGTGACGCGTAGTAGTCGCGAAAGATAAAGGCAAAAGTAGGTGTAACTGGGCGTATACATAGACATGTGGTGCAGACGTAACAGGATATGTCATGAATGGGGCGGAAACCATGGAGGGGGCTACCTGAGGAGCCGGGACCTCTAACCTGATGGTGCGCGCAAACTAGCAATGACGTATCACTAGGAGAAGCTGGGGGCTATGAACTCTGTGCTAGGAGCAGAGACTGAAGTCTGGAGGGTCGGAGCGACATGTACCTAAACCCTATCTAGTATCTGATGTTTAGGGAACATGTTGATATGAACTAGAAGTCAGGAGGGGGAAGGTTAACTTGATTCTAAGACTGGACCATGCATTATTCTACATGTAGTGCGTGATGAAGAATATTAAATGACCATTAAATGCAGTATTTCTCTAACGCGGAGACGTGAAGGCTAGACAATGACGGAAACTATTGATGCAGTTCAGTAGCTTAGGAATGCAGAGAAGGAGGACTGAACTGATAACTGGAATCATAACATATTCTTGGCAGACTCAGAGACTGAGCCAGGCTGGGCCGGGCACTGCGGGGCAGGAAGTAAGTGAAGGGTCGAGGATACAGGTGGGGGCTGTATCCCTCCTCAGCGAGGCTTCAGGAGACAGGAGCTGAATCTGGTGTCCGGGCCCTTTTGAGGCCTAGAAACGGGGACTTTATAATGGAATAACGTGCACACTGAGAAACGTGGCAACGTAGCTTTACATAGGCCTGATATTCGTATTATTCACGAGGACTAGAAACTGGCATACTAGAGGGGGACACAACTGTAATTGCGTCATTAATCAGACATGGGGAATGCATATGCATATTTAATCATGCACACATAACATATGATGGATGACACGTAGGGACACAGAACATGACAAAATTTACTTTTCCACACTGTCCCCTCCTTCAACAACTCCAGTCCTGCGATATGCCATTCATTTAACCCCAGTTCAGCATCACTCGGTCCTAGTACCTAACTATCCCAATCATTTACAGTCGCAGCCCTGCCTAGTACCACCACAGCCTCATTCCCAGGACCTGCACTCTACCCCAGTCTTTGGGAGGGATGCGGGGGCAAGCCAGACTGACAACCAGTTTGTGTGTGTAAAAGGCCGCTTTATTGAAACAGGTGCACATCACAACTTTATTAAAAACTGGCACTTTGCCTTACAAAACTAAAACCTCTCTAAACATCGAGTTACCTGACCCCTTGCCTTTCCTCCCACCACCCCTACGATCCCCACATGATAAAACAGCCCCCCACCCTGCAAAATACAATACATAAAATTCAAATACATTAAATAATACACCATAATACACAATCTTATCCCATAACATTTGAACTTCCTAACCACCCAAAACCTAACATCCTATCTGTCTTTCTGCAACTGTAACTAACAAGGTCCATTGAAAAACATCCAACCTGCTTAACTTATCCCCGTTCCTGTACACCAACTCCCCAACTTAACGCTAAACTACCAAACTCCAGCCAAACTTGGTCAACTTCCAAAACAACACCGCCACCCAGGAAAAGACGGGAGGATAGGTGATTACACCGCCTCCCTCTTTTCCTGCCCCCCCCCCTTGCCCGTCAATCTTCCCAGGCACCCCCCACTCTCTAACGAACTCCCAATAACCGGGACAACACCTCCCTCAACTCCAACAGGTGAAGGTCCATGCCAAGGTGAGACAGATGAACCCCATCACCCAAACAGCTCCGGTGCATCATAACGTATGTCCTTATGTCAAAATCCTCAGGAAACCTAGGTGCCTGCAAAACCTCACCATCTCTACATTGACCTTCCTCCGGGCCTTATCAATTGCCTGAGGATTCACTGCGCCTCTCCACACCCGGCGCGGCACAAACTCGGTCCAAACCACTACGCAACCAGCCCACTGCCTCTTGATCTCCCCCAAATCCCTCTTCATGGCCCTCATCTCGCACCGTCATTTTCCCCTAAATGAAGTACCAGAACATCAGGACACCTGCCCGCCTCAACCATTCCATTGAGTGTTGACACCAGTTCTCGCCACAGCATGCCCCCCTTTCCTGTCCAACGAACATTAAAAACATTAGGGTTGAAACCCAGGTTTTCACCAAAATAGCTGGACCGTGCCTGCACCTGGGTCCTTCTAACAAAAGAATGCCCCACGATCTACACAGCCATATCCCTGGCGAGGGGACCCGCCACCGAACCTGAAATGAGAAACAACAGTAAATACAGGAACAACCTACCCACCGCGCGCATTCAGAGGCTCGGAACGCATTGCACGTAGCGCCGGTAGCATTCCGACGACCATCTACCCAACCGCATGATGTCCCCTCACCCTCAACCCTGCCTGAGCGCTTCCGATGCCGCGCCAATCCTGAAACAAAGCGCCTCCCGTCCAGGCCCAGCCGCTGCAAAGCCTTGCGCAACACCGCCAGCAGCTGCGAACCCGACACCCGCCGTCCATCCGCATGCCGAAAAACCACCCCATCCATCCGTGCCGCAGATCGCAGTCTCAACCCCCACGCTACGGGGCATCTCCCCCGGCGCAACCGCCTGCAGCGACATCCAGCGACCTACCCCTCTCTGATCCGTTTTCGCCTTCCACATACACAAACGCACTTCGGACTCCAAAAAAGAGACCTCAGACCACAATACTCCCGCCTCCCCTTTCACTCCCAGCAATTCAGATACCCGAATAGGAAAACAAGCAGGCTTCCCTTTCATCAAAGCACACCCCCGGCATAACCTCCAGGACCTGCTCTATCAACCCCAGCGACAAAGGCTGGTGGGCCCTGCACCCTCTCCCGCACTCTCGTGCCCACCCCTCCAACATGCGAGAACCGAGCTCCCCCGCCGATGGCGCGTAACCCCACAGGAGTTTCCCCATAAACGTGATTTCGGCCAGTTTTCCCGCGATCGTCACCCGCGTGAGCCCCCCGTTGATCAAACCCAGGATGAACTGAACTACGTCCTCCTGTCTCCCCCTCCCCAGGGCCCGCCACCTCGCCCCGGACGCCAGAAAGCCCTCCCATGCTGTCATGTACATCACCTTTGTCGACTCAGACAAGGACCCTAAAACCAGCTGCAACACCCTGTGTTGCCTACGTACCACATCTGAGGCGGGATGCTGGTCGGGTCCCGATCCGCGTCCTTGGCTAACCCACGGAATCTCCCCCACTGCGAACAAGACAAAGCGTCCGCTATTTCATTGTCAACCCCAGGCACATGCACCGCGCAAAAAGCAATGTCATAACGCAAGCAGCCTAAGACAAACACTCGCAGCAACTTCAGCACCTGCGCATCCCTGGCCGAATGCCGATTGACCACCTCCACCACCGCCATGTTGTCCATGTGAAAAGTCACTCGCCTGTGAGTGAGACTGCCACCACCAAAGGGAAAAATTAAAGAAAAGCAATGCTCCTTCCCCCTCCCGCCCATTCTGGGGGCCACTTCTCCGCGCACCACTTCCCCTGCCAGTACAATCCAAAAGCGTTGCTCCCCGCCACATCCGAGAAGATATGAACATCCCAGAACAGGGCTTCCCCCCGCTGCATGGGGATCCCGTTGAAATGCTGCAGGAAGAAACGCCACATCCGCAAATCCTCCCTCACTCCCACGGGCAGCCGTATGTGGTGATGCAGCGGTTTCCGCCCCGCCAAAGTCCTGCCCAGCCTCCTGCAAAAGGTCCTCCCCACACGCACCACCCTGCAAGCAAAATTAAGGTGGCCCAACAACACCTGTATTTCCAACACCGTCACCTTGGGTCGTGCCAACATCATCTCCTGCAGCTCCAAAATATGCTGCCTTTACTCCACCGGTAAACGGGCCTCCATAGCCACAGAGTCCAGCTCAATCCCCAAAAATGACAGCGCCCTGCACGGCACCACTGTCTTTTCTGGTGCCAGTGGCACCCCCAATTCCCCCATGAGCTCCTAAAACCTGTCCAGTGCCACCTGGCAGTCCGCGGAGCCTGGGGTGCCGACCAAAAAGAAGTCATCCAGGTAGTGCTTGACACCTTGGTGACCCGTCCGTTCCGTGAACAACCATTGTAGGAACGTACTGAAGCACTAAAAGAGTGCGCACGACATCGAGCAGCCCATCGGCAATGCTTTGTCCACTTACCAGCGGCAATCAAACTGAATCCCCAGTAGGCCCCAATCGTCTGGATGGACAGGGAGCAGCCGGAAAGCCGACTTGATGTCGCACTTCGCCATATTGCCGTTGCGCCTGCCGCCACCACCAGGGTCATGGCTGCATCAACGGAGGAATAAGACACCGTGGTCTCCCGTTCATCAATGTAATCATTTACTGAGCCCCCCTCGGGCCACGACAAGTGCTGAATGAGGCGAAACTGCCGCATTTCCTTTTTTTGGCACGACCCCAATGGGAGACACAATTAGCTCCTCCAACAGCCACTCATAAAAAGGACCTGCCATGCGGCCCTCGCACACCTCCTTTTCTAGCTTGCTCCGCAACACCTCCGGGTGCTCCCTGGCGAAGTTCAAATTGTCGGCCCACCTCCGCTGCCTCGGCCCCTCGTAACCCAGACAAAACGCCTCCAGAAACCCCAACCTCAAATGCTCGGCTGCCCCCACGTCCGGCTAATCGCGCAGAGCCGCCACCAAACGGTCTACCCTAACCGGAGTATGATCCCTTGGGCCCAGGCCCTCTATCACCTCTGCCTGCCCCCGCTGACTGCTGTACCCCCGACCGCGGACCACCTGTCATACCCTGCTGTCCCCCTTTTGATTGCCCCACCGCTCCCCAGCACTTGACCTGGGGATGTCCATATTTCTCGCAGCCGGAACACTCATGGCGGAAACGGCAATGCTCTCGCGTGCACAGACATTTGTTATAGTCCCAACAGGCGTCAGAAACGCCGGACTGGTTCTTGGCCCCTGCCCCCACCCCTCCCGGGTGGGGCGTACCTGAAAGGGCTGGTAAATTATAGCCTGCCCGCTCGCTGTAAAGATGGTCTTCCCCAACCCCGCCAGCCCCATCGTGTGCTGCCAGAGATCAGTGTTCAACTCACCCCATTTCGCATCTGGATACCAGGCCATTATCGCCCTGAACTCCTCGTCATACTAAGCCCATGCGAAACCACCTCATGTGATTTGGGCCTTCCGTATAACGTCCATGTATTTAAACATGGACACCCACCGTTACGGGAATTTTTCGCAATATACGCTAGCAAATATTAAAAAGGCCGCCGTCCAATTCTCAATCGCAAGAGGCACCTTCAGCCTTTTCTGGAGTTCATACTCCTCCTCCTTCGCCCGCACTTCCCGGTGAAGGAGCTTCAGGATCTCAACGTACTCTCCCTTCCAAATACACTCTTTCGTCGCCAACATCAAATGGGCACCCACGGTTTGGTAACCCCCATGTACGTCAGCCGCTTGATCTTCAGTTCCTTACTCTCCGGTTTCGCAACTTCCTCCCCCGACGCTCCCGTACCTGCCAATCCGGCCCCACCTGTGCCCCAGCCACCACACTTCCCTTAGCTCCGTCCACCGTCTGCCCCGAGGGCCCCACCTTCCCCGCAGCCCCCGGCTCCTTCCCCACAGGTTCCACCAACACCTCGTCTGGCCCCACCCCTTTGTCGGCCACATACTTCCCCTTCCGCAGCCACCGCACCACCCCAACCGACACCAAGCGCGCCGCTGCCGCCGCTGCTCGCGTACCTGACACCAAGGAGGTCACACTCCGCTCTCCACCGCGCCGATCCAGGGATGCCGTTCTTGGTTTCCAACGCAATGTCCGGGCCATCCTCTCCCGTTGGCCCAGTGACATCTGAAACACACTAGAAACACCATTATTCGGCCCCCCTCCGCCCTCGCCATCCCTCAGCTCTCCTTCTTCCAAACTGTCCTCATCCTCAACTATCTGCACATCACCCTCACCATAACAACTTCCTGTCGGCGGCGCCGACTGCCCCCTGCCAGCAAGATTAAAAACAGCGCGCGCGTTGCTCCTCCAGCGATGAGGCTCCCCAGGCCGCTGGTGCCCCGTGGGTGTTGGGGTCGGCGAGCTCGCCTCGGGCCTTCTTCTGCCGGCCGCGGCGGGATCCCCCGTCGGTACCGGGCTCGCCATGGGAGGCTCCGCCCTCCCTTCGCCTTGGTGCCAGTGGGCCGTCCCCAGCCCTGCCAAGTTAGGAGCCCCTCGCCGCTTGTCCTCCTGCAAAAGAAATGGCCGGACTGGTGTGCTGGGTCCCTCACTAAACCCGACCCCCAACCTCCCCTGCCTCCACACCATCCCCCGGGCCCCCAGGACCCCCCAGGCTCCCCTAGCTCCACCCCCGCATCCTGCCATCCTCCTCGCCATCGCTCCACGCCAACCCCCCAACACCCGCCCCTCATCATCAGACCAAGCCCCTCCAACCCCCCAGCCCTCCACGTCCGAAACCCTTCCTCCTCAATCCCCCGGAGCCCACCCCTGTCCCCAGGGACCCCTACCCCCCACACCCCTTCTGCACCCCCCGTGCCTCCCTAACCCCCTCCCCCAAGACACGAAAACGTCCAGCCCATCCTAGTTTCCCCCACTCCCCTCCGAAATCAACAGTGGAGACCAATCCCCCCCCCCCGAGTCCTTCCGCCCACTCCGGGCCCTTGACCCCTCTCCCCAACTCCCTCTCCCCTGCACCCCCCCTTAGCCAAGGAAACGCCCTCAAAGGCCCCCCATCCAAGTGTGGCCTCGCGACCAACCCCCCACCGCCCGACCCAGCTACCTAACCCCCCTGCTGCCCGTGGCCTGCCCCATCTGCCTCGCCCTCCATCACCTCTGGCGGGGGGGGCACTCCTTGCCCCCTTTCCTGCTCCTCTTGCCACCTGCCTTACCTCCCAGAGACACCCTCGCTGAAACAGCCCGCCCCTCCGAGAGCCGGAGCTCCTCCCGCTCCACTCCAACCCAGCCCTGGAGGTACCTGCCCGCTCCTCAGTCTCCCGGGGGGGACTGCCCTCCGCCCCCCCCTGCGCGTTACCACCCCCGGTCCTTGGCCCCAGCCGCATACCGGCCGGGGAAGCGCTCTTCGCGCCTCCCCGCCACGCACCACCAGCCTTCATCCCCAACCCTCCCACCACACCAGACGCCTCACGGAGCCCCGCAGGGGGAGCGCTCTTCGCGCCTCCCCGCAACGTGTCCCCAGACCTTGCCCCCCGGCCCCACCCGCCTCACCAGACTTCACCCGCAACCCAGCAGGGGGAAGCGCTCTTTGCGCCTCCCCGCCGCTGACCCTTGACAGCCCGCCCCGGGCCTCCCACCGACCCACGGCCACACAACAGCGGCCCCTCCCCTGCCGGCACCCTCGTGACCGCCCCCAAAGCAGCAGGGCGGTCAGTACTCATTACGGGCGCCCGCGGGGAGATGCCCCCGGCGCCCCCCCTCCCCAGCTTCCTCCCGCGCTCCCCCGCACCTTCCTCCTCGCCATCCAGGCCCGCGCTTAGGCCCTGTCCCCTCACCTGCAGCCGGGCCGATTTCCGGGCGGCAAGCAGGCCAGCACGGCCACCGCAACCCCCGCTGACGCGCTCCGCACAGGGCGTGCCTCCCCTGGTGGCCACAAGCAACTCCATCCGTCCTGCCTCACTGAGCAGGCGGATGGCCTCTAAGACAAAAACATCTTCAGCAGCCATTATCACCCACTGCAATAAACTACCACAAGACCTCCAAAATCTTGACAAAAAGCGCCAAAAGCCCGACCAAAAAAGCCTAACTACTGCGCTCCCAGCCACCAGGTCGCCAAAACCTAAAATGGTGGCTGGGCAAGCGTAGGGACCCCTATACTACCATTGGGCTGGCATTCAAAAATTGGGCTGCCTTTGGGCTACTCCCAAGGCAGCCCAAATCTACAAAATGGCTGCTGACATCTTGTCCCCACCCCCTCCCAATCTGCCCGGGGGGCAGACCTCGAGGCTCGGCTGCCCCCCAAAGCCCCCTTCCTGCCCAGCATCCCATCCTGCACCCCACCCCCTGCCTGGTATCTGTCCCACTTCCCCCACACTGCCCAGTGTCTTCCCTCGCCTCTACCCCAGCCTTGCTCTGTGCTCCTATTCATTGACTCTGTCCCATCATTCACTATTCCCCAGTCTGTCTGTCCACAGTGCTGCCCCAGCCCTGCCCCCTGACGTCAGCCCTTCACTCTGACCTCAACCCTCCCCTACCGATACCCCTTCATTCACCTGTGTCAGTGCTTTCCTCTGCCCTCAGTCGGTACTTGGCGATGGTCCGTTTTGGCCACTGTCCTGCCCAAGAATACTTATTGCATTTTGGGTTGGTGCAGATATTACCAAAGTTCCCCGGAATTTAAAGGCTGGATTATCTAAAAGAAGAACTAACCGGCTATCACTATTACCAACAATATCTCGGCCCTGGGTCACCGCCTGTTGAAACGTGCTGAATTTTTGGGTGGAATTAAACAACTGGATTTAGCAACAGGTGGGATATACTGCCCCCCGTGTTCCCCCACCCACAAACAAGTTGCTGTTTTCCCGAAAAAACACCTCTCTCAAGTCTTTAGACCTGTTTATTTTTTACCAAAACACTTCAATCTGCGCAATTTTGATTTCAAAGTGGATAAGTGGACGCCTCCTTGTGGGAGCGGTGCTGCGCCAAGGCGTTTTTCGTGTTTTCTCTGTGCTTTTTGAAGCGGAATTAAGGTCTGGTAAATGCAGTGGAGTGTTTTGCACAAGCACCTATTACATTACACAAGGTCAGATCCAGCGTATATTTTGTATATATGTATTTATTAATTTATTTACTTATGCTGGAAAGTGGCTTGCTAAACACTTATCCATAAAATCACAACATATCACATACAAACACTCAATAATACATAGCCATAATACAATACGCCATAATACAATACCATTAGCAATGCAATTGGCTTTAACTTAAACAAAGGCGCGACCTATTGCATTTCCAATGCTTGTTTCGCTTGTTTTGACAATGTTACTCAATTGGATTTTCCTCTTTCTCAACTGTGCATTTCATTTAAATTCTTTTTTATTCTCCCTTGTGCTTTTATCTCTCAGGGCTCTCACGCTTTTCCAGGTCTATCTATGCTCGAGTAACTCATTCTCGTCCAGGTTTTTTTTTCCCATCCTGCGACATGCCGCCCTGTTTTTATGAGATAAAAGAGTACTACAAATCCCAGAATGCAAACAAGAATCCTGGCCTGGATAAGCTTTTCGCGATTGGATCTGAGAAACCTAAAGGAGTTGGTCTCTCCCAGCACACATTCTCAGCAGTCTCAGGCCCTATTTTCAGAGGCACACCAACATCACCGAGGAGGGCAAGACCCAGAGATTCACAAAACGAATGTTAGTTGATCATCTTTTTCCGCCAGTACGTTCAGAGATCAATATTCTGAAACTCAACCGATAATTTTTCCCCCGCTAGGAGGCGCTCGCTGGCTTTCTATCTCTACCAACTAGACTAGAGCAGGGGGGCGTGGCTACGCAGGCGAGCGGAATGGCCGCCTGAATGTAGAGCTCCGCCGAGCGGGCTGCAAACGGGGCCATTCCCATAAGATCCGACACTGCGCAGGGGTCAGAAAATGCTTGATGCCGACCCCTGAAACCATCGGATGAAGCTGGCCAGGATTGGAGGCCAGGGGACGGCGAGAACGGGTTCAACGGCGGAGGGGTGGTGAGGCCTCCCGGGCCTCGCCGGACGTGACTCTGCTGCGCCGGAGTGCTCGGTGAGTCTTCTGTGTGGCCCCTTTGTTGGCCCCCTTGGCATTGGGGTTGCTGTTGGGCTCTCCCAGGCCCGCTGCTTGCCCCCGGTGGGCTCCGTTGGTGGAGGGGCGGACCCCCGGTGCGGGACCGGCCCTTGCGGCCTGGTCCGGCCTCGGGAGCCGGGGCCTCGATTTTGGAGACTGCCTGGGCTGTGTGGCGGCGGGCGGGAGCAGCGGGCGGCGGACCCTGATTGTGCTTGGGGGGTGACGGGGGGTGCACCCGGGGGCTCTAGGGCGACTTGCAGGCGGCCCCGCATCTCTGCATTCAGTGGGGGCACTACATCTTCGCCCCCACCACCAACATGCATCCCCCGACTCGCGTCTGTCCCCTAATAGGCCCACGAACTACACACTCTCCAGCCCCCAAATGCTGCAACTGGCCACGCATATTCTACGCCTGTGGGCATGCTGGATGGCTGCAAGAGCACTGCATGGCCTTTGTGACTCTGGCCTATTTACTTGAATGTGCCTCTTTGTCCTGGATGCCTGGTCTCCCTGCGACGCTGCCATTTGCTGCCTCACTGGGTGGAGAAACAGTCTTGACTGCTGGTACAGTGTTGTCGTCGCGACCCCCCACTGGCCCTACATGCTGCAAGGGCTTGGCCACCGGATTGGCTTCAGACGGACGTGTCCCCCCGGCATAGGAACCCCCCGGGACTACGCGGTTCGGCCTTGGCGTCCCCGCGACCTCTGCGGTGCGGACTGCGCCTAACACGGGGTGGTGTTTGAGCCCCCTGATCCATTTGTCCCGGTCTGGAAGCCTTGCTTGCAGGGTGCCTTGTATCTGTGCTCAACGCTCTTGCTGGTCGCACTTGTCGCTGTGTCTTGACGCACTGGTGCTTGTCCACCGCCATTTCCATCATGGGAAAAAGGGATCTCAACCAGAGGAAACTTACCTTCGAAACGGCTTCCCTCCGCACAGTTGAAGACCCACCTACACATGCTGCGGACACTGAAGGCCCAGCAACAGCAGGAGACACCGCTGGTATGGTCGCCGAGATGCTGGGCGAAATGCGTGCTGGATTCAAGGCTTTGGACTCCCGTTTCGACACCCTCGAAAAGAAAATGGCGGATATGGGCGCGAAGATTCAATCACATGATAGGCGCCTGGATGTGGCTGAATCCAGAGTTTCCGACTTAGAAGATGGAGCTGCGTCGACGCTGAAAAGATTGGAGCGCGTGGAAAAGATCCTTAAGGATGTTGCTATTAAGAATGAGGATTTAGAAGCGCGCAGTAGGCGCAATAACATTCGCATAATTGGTGTGGCGGAGACGACGGCGACCGGACGCTTTGACACATTTGTGGAAAATCTCCTGATCGAACTATTCGGAAGGGACACTTTCACGGCTGGCTTCATAGTGGAGCTGCACAGATTGTTGGGGCCTCAGCCTAATCCAGGGTTGCCACCCCGGCCCATCATAGCCAGAATCATGAACTTCAGAGACCGGGACGCGGCACTAAAAGCTGCCAGGGAGGCTGGCGAGGTGAAATGGCAAGGTGGAGTGCTATCCTTTTATCCGGACTTCACAATGATGGTCCAAGACGCGCGCCGAAAGTACACTGGTGTCAAGGCCGCTTTGCGCAAGCTGGGGTTGCGCTACGGAATGCTGTACCCTGCCAGGCTCAGGGTGGACATGGATGGCAGGTTTCGCATTTTTGCCTCCCCCGCCGAGGCACAGGAATTTTGTCAAGCTTACAAAAGCAGAGGGTCACCTCGGACCTCAGGCAAAGCACAAAGATCTCCGCCACACACAGAGTCGCAGGCCAGTGCTGACCTTTTTGCAGAGAGCGGACAAGGCTGAATCGTACCCTTTTTGGATTGGCCGTTCACTTTTGTATTATGCACCTAACGGTGTTGTTATTCTTGCAGTGTTTTCTATACTTGTTGATAATTGAATGTCGCCCCGGCCGGGGTACCCGCGTGGCGGAGCGTTGCCACCCCCCCCATGGCACGGGCCGTATTGTGCTTCTCTCTTAGTTTGCTTTTATTTTTCGAGTATGTTACTGAACCATTGCTTTTGTCTGATGACATTGGTGTCATTCTTTGGGGTGGGAGATGCCTCCTGGGGCTTACTGAGAGGCTGGGTGGTGGGAGGGTGGGAGGGATTGTTTCATTCTTCGGTTCTAATGTTAATGAAAATGCACTGTTTTTCTTCATGAATGATGCCTATTTTGCGGGAGGGAGACGACGGATGTGCACACACTTGTTTAATTGTGATTCCTTCGGATTTGAATGGCTAAGGTAGGACAGCAGTCTGGTTCTTCCAGACTTACCCTGATGTCATGGAATGTCCGGGGTTTAAATAACACGAGAAAGCGGCGTCAGGTTCTAAACTATGCAGCGCGACATGGGGTTGATGTACTGTTTCTACAAGAGACACACTTAGTGCGGAATGACTCCTCCTCATTTGCTAAGGGCTGGGGCGCGCACAGGTACTTCTCCAGCTACAGCAGGTACGCGAGGGGTGTGGCGATAATGATACATAGGCGCGTCCCCTTTGTGCACTCAGACAGCGTAATTGACGATGGAGGCAGATACGTTATTGTTACGGGGGTACTTCTTGGCTTCAAAATCACCTTTGCTGGAGTATACGGTCCCAACTCAGATTACCCCGCCTTATTCCAAAGTCTCCATGATGCTTTGCTACGCCTTGACACAGATATGTTGGTGGTAGGTGGAGATTTTAACTTGTTGATGGACCCTGCCAGGGACAGCACGTCTTCTTCCCCAGACTGTAAACCCCGCTCGCGTGCGGTACTGACAGATATGTGCACACACTACCCGCTCATTGATATTGAGGCTCGTTTACATTCTAACACACCCATTTATACCCATCACTCTGGATATCACAACACTAGTACCAGGATCGACTACTGGCTCCTTTCCCCAGGGGTGGCTGGTTGGGTGAAGAACCATTCAACACTCCCACGCACGTTGTCGGATCACTCTCCTATTGTACTGACCCTACTGATTCCCAGACTGGGGGGATACGAGAAGCAGTGGCGTTTCCCCGGCAAGGCGTTATCTGACCCGGTCTTCAAGGAAGACATTCGTACAGCAATAGAGGAGTATTTTGAGCACAACACAGGCACAGTAGACATTTGGGCCACGTTGTGGGAGGGATTCAAGGCCACTATTAGAGGGGTTTGCATCACTAAACACGTGGGGGCCTTGCGCGAGATTCGGACCACCATGACACGTATCGAGGCAGAAATAGCCAAGCTGGACAGAGACACACTCACGGACACCGATGGTGAGATAGAGGCGAAGAGGTTAGGGTTGCTGCAGGAGTTCAGGGATGCTGCAGACAGGGAATTGAATTATCTGTGCGCGCAACACTCAGCGAGACAATACGGAGAGGGAGACAGGCCTGGCAAGCTCCTGGCTCAACTGCTCCGCCCTCCCCGTCAGGCCGCATACATCTCTGACATAGTGGATGACTTGGGCGCTCGACATCAGACCACCCCTGCCATCTGCGATGCCTTCTTATCCTACTACAAAACATTGTACACCTCCACTCTGACAGGGGATCGTCGCGACCCAGGCCCCTATATCAATGAGATCTCGATGGTGTTCCTGGAGAAGTATATGCAGGACTTTCTGGCTATGCCTATTGCTCCAGACTACGTCATTGAGGCCATTGATGCATTGAAAGGCTCCTCGGCGCCGGGTCTTGATGGCTTTTCGGCCGACTTTTATAAAGAATACAAGGAGGAGCTAGTGCCGCGCCTGATAGAGGTGTATGCAGAAGCACTTGAAATGGGGGTTTTGCCGCCCACGCTCCGAGAGGCGGTCATCATTCTACTTCCTAAGCCCGGTCGGGACCCCACGAGGTGTGGCTCTTACAGGCCCCTTTCGCTACTTAACCTTGACTACAAGATTTTAGCCAAAGTCCTCGCAACCCGACTATCTTTACTGATGGAGTCTATTATCTCGCCGGCTCAGTCCGGATTTGTCCCCCACAGATCCACCTCCTTTAATCTCAGAACGTTGTTTTCGGTGCTCCACAGAATAGACCCAGATACACCGGCGGCTGCGGTGTTTTTAGATGCCGAAAAGGCGTTTGACTCTTTAGAATGGCCCTTTTTTCTGTCAGCCATGAGACGGATGGGCATGCCACCGATGTTCATCTCAACGGTCGAACTGCTTTATACCGCCCCTAGGGCGCGGTTGCACCTGAATGGCACAATTTCTGATAGCTTCCCTCTTTCGCGGGGAACCCGACAGGGATGCCCCCTGTCCCCCCTGCTGTATATTCTGGCCATGGACCCTTTGGTGCGGCACTTTCAAGAACACCACGTGCACCAGTTTCGAACAGGTCCGCTTCTTATTTCCCTCTACGCGGACTATACCATTTTATATGTTAGATCTCCGGAGACAAATCTTGCACCCCTGCTTTTGGGAATACTCTGGCCTTCGTATTAATTGGCACAAATCCGACATCTTTCCACTCACCCCCTCCACTGAACGCTGGGACTGCCCGTTCCCGCTTGAGTGGAATGCTGACTCGGTGAAATATCTGGGTATCCACATTCATCTAGACACGGTATCTATGATTCGTCTAAACTATGGACGGGCGTTGGACTTTCTGGAAGATAATCTCGCACGTTGGCTTGCCTCCCTCTTTCGATGGCTGGCCGTATCGCCATAATTAAAATGATTGTGCTCCCCCGTTTTCTATATTTGTTTAACAACATTCCGATCCCACTCACTAAAATCTTCTTCACTCTCGCTCGTTGTTGCTGCGGTTGGTGTGGGGAGACAAGAACCCGCGAGTTTCCTGGCGAATCCTGACACTGCCTTATGAAAGAGGTGGCTTTGGGGTGCCCGATTTTTATCTTTACTACCTAGTCGCGCAATGCGCTTATGCACACCCTTGGTTTCACCCGGACGCTCGGATTCCATATCTGAGGCCGGAGGCGGACTTGGTGTTACCGCTTGCCCTCAACACGGTACTACCCAAAGGCATACCCCGAGACCCACAAGACATACAGACTGTTTCCACTACGTCGTGGGCTTGGATGCAACTGCGTAGACTACTCCAGCTAGACGTGCTGTATTCGCCGGCTCTTCCACTACCGAACCCACACTGGTTCCCTATCACCGCTGAAAAAGTGGTTTGCAACACACTGTCCAAATTTCAGATCACCACAATAGGGGACCTGTTCCCAGACGGACATGTCTTTTCGGTGTCAGAGGATCAGCGATTCACTGACCGGACGTTTATGGATTTGTTTGTATTGACCAGAGTGCGATCCATGCTTAGAACGCAGTTCCCCTCGTTCCCACTACCCCCAGATGACATGGCTGCCCTAACTTTATTACTTCAGTCCCAAACGGGCGCACATATGGTTTCTAAGTTGTACAGACTCTGTGTGGCGGCCCTTCCTACTTCGGACGCGAGGGTCCGTGCGGCATGGGAAACTGATTTGGGTGGTTCTATCACAGATGACCAATGGGCTGCTTGTTGCCGAGCTACCAAAGACGTCTCCATTAATAGTAGGCATAAATTGATACATTTTCAAGTGTTTGAGGTGGCTGTACTTCACGCCGGCCCTGGCCCACAAAATAGACCCAACCAGGCCTCATTGCTGCCCCAAATGCAAGGCCCCACATGCCGATTTCGCACACCTTACATGGACTTGTCCTACACTGCATGACTACTGGCTGCAAGTACACCACATCTTGGGCGACATTTTAGAATGCGAGTTGCAGCCCTTACCAGAGATTGCGCTGCTGGGTTATGTTGTTGAGTTCCCCCGTGGCACGCGGAAGCTTGCTGCCATAGGCTTCTTACTTGCAAAAAGGGAAATTGCTCTACTTTGGCGGTCCAGACGAATCCCAAACTCCAAGGCATGGTTACGCAGTCTCGCCCACTGTAATGTCAATAGTGTGGAATATTCCACACAGGTCCCAACAGCTTCACACTCAGTCGATATCTGGGGCCCATACCGACAGTACGTTAGCAAATTAACGCACGCCGTCATGGAGGTCTTGTTATTAATATATTACTGGGACGGGGTTGACGGGAACTGCCGATCCAATTTTTGCTGATGTTTTAGAAAGGGGTGTTTTGTTCTTTGTTTCTTTGTCTACTTGGCCCCGCTTGAAGATATTGCACTACTTACGTCTCTTCATATGTCATTCCATCACTCCTCGTCTGCCTATACCAATGCTGTTACTGCCTTGATCATAATTGATGTGTTGCTTGTCGCACTCTCTCTCACGATGGCATATTCCTTTTCGTTATGTTTGAAAGCATATATATCTCTTTGCACTATCCTACCACACGTGCGATTCACATGTATAACTGGAAAAAGGAAAATAAGACTTCTAGAATGTGTTGCACCACTTGTAATATTATTGGTCACGTCTTCCAGATGCCTATTCTGTATAATGTCTACTCAAGTTTTCAATGTAATCGGTTTACTGTGTGATTGTATGCTTATACGGACCAATCTGATGCTAATAAAGAGATTTAAAAAAAAAAAAACTAGACTAGAGCAGAACGTAGCCTGGAGCACCGGCTCCCGTGCGGCTGGGCCATTTCTTTTCGGAGCAGTTTGCAATTTCTTCCATGTTATGATTGGCGCATTCTCTTCCGTTGTAGGGGCGATTGTAGTTTTTGTTTTTTCGGGACTAGTCAGGCTTTCTTTTTCTTTGTTAGTTATATATTTTTTGGGTCCAATCGTGGGGTTTGCCGGGAATTAATGCTTTATAGAACATTGTAGGATTTCCGAGTTCGTTAGTCACTTTCAAAACTACTCTTTGTTTACCTCACCCCTTTTTTTGCATAGAGAAGCTGCTTCTGGATTTTTTCTGTCCGTTCACGGAAGGTAAGTTCCATTTTGGAGAATCTCCACCAATTCTAGACTTTTGTCATGTAGGTATTATACATTTAAAGCATCCTTTCCTCTTATTCTTCTTATTCACTGTGTCCTTTTATGCCTTCAGTCTATCATACTTTAGTTCATTTTATTCCTGTTTCTCTCATACGTTTGTCATTCTATATTTTCTGTTCTTTACCTTAATTTTCCTTTTGTTGCTTCTTCCTGGGTCCATCCTAGACCATCTAGTCTTTTGTCTCATACAGTTACCTTTTTGCAACTTAATCGCTTGGGCGCCTGGGTATAAGAGCTCAGGGGGCCCCCCATGTCAAAAAGGAAGATCATCCTGAGGCCATCCTGAAGTATGCCTGTAGGACGAAAAATGTAAATGTGATGACGAACCTAGACTCATCACAAAAACTACAGTAGGATGGTGTTCTGATGACTTCTACTGGCAGGGAGTGATTACCTTTTACAACTCCACGAATACTAATTGACAACTTCAGGATGAGTGAGAATTACTCCAGGATGGGTTCTAGCTAATTTAAGGATGACTGTCAATTATTCCAGGATGATCCTATAACCGCTGGATTACTCTGGAATGATCCCATGACAATTTCTGGATGAGTGTGGATTATTCCTGGATGATCCTATGACAGCTTCAGGATGGCTATTGATTACATCAGAATGGCCCCATTATATTTTCAGAATGAGTGTTGATTACTCTAGGATGACGTGGTGAAAGGGAGGCATTTTTTTTTGTCCTTGATATTTGGATTTAAGCGGGGACTCCAAGACAAGTTCATTTTCACGGTCTGATGTGTCATTTTTAGTTGTGGATTTTTGATGAAGGACACTAGCCATCCCTGCTAAAAGGGCCAGGTTTTCAAGTTTCTGCAAACTCATCTGCGAACTTGCATCACCAGGCTGAGAAGTTGTGCTTTCAGCATGAGCTTTGTTACCAACTCTTATATAATCCAGTCCATCTTTTCTCTGCAATTTCTTCCTCTTGTAGTTCGCGTAACCCCCTCTTAAGTCTACCAGCGCTTCCCCGATTGCCACAGTCCATTAACATCTCCTTTTCCTCCAGTGCCCTTTGAAGTAACACCTGTTTTAGACCCTCTGTTGTGCCAGAATAGCTTGCAATTATCGCTTGAAAAATATCCTGAATCATTAGACACTGTTTCTTCACTAAAAAAAAGCAAGAGAAAAAAAATATATTTACATATAAACTTCAAAACAGATAAGAACACATTGACCACTTGCAATATATCTTCATGCTCTAGCCATAATATATAAATAAAGAGGTAATGATAATAAAGGACAAATGTACAATCTATCCATAACCAAGTAAGTAAGTTTTCCTTAATAGACAGTACACATTGTAAGCCTGAACTTGAACCTCCTGAAAAAAGTTGCCTAAATAAAATAGTTTATCCAAAAATGGCTGCCTTATAGTAGTGCCACAAGCTAAACGTTTCAGTCCTTTTCATAAGTGTTACATTTGTCTCTGGAGAGCAATCCAAGGCATATGTGGGGACATGCATGTTAATTTTTACTGTCCATTATTGGATTAATTAATCACAAATGTAGGTTTTTACTGAAACAGGTTGGTAATTTGTACCGTTATCCTGCAGTTGCAAACTTATTATAAAGGTTTACTTATTGTGCTTACCAGATGATTGGAACAGAATCATAGCTTTAAAATCTCTCTTCGGTGATTGGCCGACCAGCTTCATCTAGACTTTCGACCAGCCATTTACAAAGAACTTCCCCGGGATTGTCCAAAAGCAGGAATTCACCATCTTTTCGAACACACACAGAATGATCGCATGTGAAAAACAGGACATTGAATGAACCCATGATTATGTCCTGCTAGATATAAAAATCAGGAATTAGTTTGTGTGTGGTTTAAGTTTCAGAGGTAAAATACAAAGCATATCAAACTGATTAACAGATTTAATTGAAGAAAAGCACCCCAAAAAGTACACTGACCTGGTGCAATTTCTATCTAATATGCCTAGATTTTGGACTACAAAGAAGTGTTTGGGCATGCACTGAAGGCCATTGAGGAAATTACCTAATAATCAACTTTATTTTTGGAGAGCCAGAGTGTATGCTTAGGTCTTGCTGCTCGGGACAAATAGTAATAGCAAAGTAGAGGCATTATGAGAGAAATAGAAGAACTATCAATAAGTGAACTTTCACACTGGGGTTTGTGACGGGAAATCAAGTTACCTATCCCCACAGATGCATAGTCAGATGCCTGCTACCCTCTGCCCACCGGCACCCCCAACATGAAAGGACAAGCGTTAAAAATGCAATAGGTTTCACCTTTTATTAAGCTAAAGATATTAGCTTTGCTAGTAGTATTGTTAATTGTGCAATATGTAATGGCTTTATAAATGAAACAAAAGGCATTACAATGGCAAATACATAAAGCAAAAGCATTGGCATAGCCAATAGGTCTCCCCTCTGGGACCTTATAAGTGTTTTGCCAGAGTTGTTTGGAAGTTTGGTAAGAGATGCAATTTAACATAAAGGGATCCCATACCTCGTTGACACATGCAGTACCCGCAGTTCAAACGAGAAGAGGGCATGTGGAAACCTCTTATAAGATCTCAATTAATGGGGAAGGCACGCGTTACTGCATGTAGGAGGAGAGAGAGCAAAGGAGAGAGAGCGAAGGAGAGAGAGCGAAGGAGAGAGAGCGAAGGAGAGAAGGAGAGAGAGCTGACCTCATTATAACTAATGAACCTGACCTTATCATCCTGACGGAAACTTGGCTAAACGAATCATCCTCACCCATCTTAGACATTTTAGTTCTCCCAAACTATTACATCACAAGACTTGATCGACCCGATAAGCTAGGGGGTGGCATTGCCTGCATTCATAGGAACAACCTCTCTGTGAACCACTCCAACACCCCGGTATTCTCTTCATGTGAATACCTCTGCCTAGTCATCTCGAGCAATAACAAACCAATATGCTCACTCCACTCTTTCTACCACCCTCCCGGTAACAACCTGACCTTCATCGAGCACATCATGGATATTTTAGCAACAAATGTCGGTCATCAGATTACCCAGATATTCCTGGGGGACTTCAACCTCCATTGGAACGATCTAAACGACCCAGAGGTCAATAGCCTCAAAGCTTTTCTGTCCGACCTCACCCTGTCCCAAATTTATGATAGTCCCACCCACGATAAGGGCTCAACCCTTGATCTAGTGATCTCCAAAGCAGACTTTATTCAGCTTGAATCGATTCTTCCTTGCGACTGGTCTGACCACCACATAATCACTTTCCATATCAAGGAAGTAGTGAAATTACTCTCTATCCAACCTACGAGAACAAAAATCGGGAGGAGGAACCTAGATAACCTCAATCCTTCCACACTAGCAACCACCAGCCACATCTTCACGCCACCACTGGACAGATTAGATATTGTACAGGACTTGACGGATCACTACTTCAACTCTATGAACATGGTACTCGACAACATAGCACCCCTACAATTGAAAAGAGTCAGCACAAAAGACTCAAACCCTTGGTACGACGGTAGGCTAAATGAATACAGAAGATCACTGTGAGGAATTGAAAGACAATGGAGATCCGCTCCATCCGCTGCCCACCTCAAACTACTAAGGAGCACCAGAAACTCCTATTACAGAAAGATTAGACGCTCAAAAGCTGACTTCATATGTAAACAATTAGACCAAGCTAAGAATCGCTCCACAAAACTATTTGAAATAATCAAAACTCAATCAAAGGGTGTCTCCCACGCCCCCCAAGCTAGTCCGGAAACACGCCCCAATTGCGAGGAGCTTGCCGCCTTTATCACTACAAAGACCGAGAATTTAAAGACAGACCTACGTAACGACCCACTATCCCACACACACACTATTACCACGCTGACTACACCAGTGACCCCGCCTAACTGTTCTTCAAAGCTCGACCTCAAGAACAACGCTCCCTGGACCACCTTCAACTTCTACAGCGAACAAGTGATCTTAAATACGCTCATGGCTTTGAATCCATCTAACCATTTCACAGATCCACTCCCAGCAACCCACTTAACAAGCATTTACAATGCAATGGTCTCGGCATTGTTAATGTTAGAGCTATTGGCATTGCTCATGACATTATTTTTATTAATGTTTTTTTTTTCAAAACATAAATAAATGGCATTGTCATTTACAATGCCAATAGCTTAATCGCTCGCAAATGCGAGACTTATTGCATTTACACCCACACACAGAGCCACACACACAGAGCCACACACACAAAGCCACCCACACACACATACAGAGCAACCCACACAGTCATTCATATAGAGTAACCCCCACACACACAGAGCCACCTACACAGTGGAGCAGGACAGGGGGGAGAACATGAGATCAAGTCAGGAGAAGAGGGATCTGAGGACATAGCAACATCGGGGCAGATGGGGAGGGATCTTAGGGGCAGTTTACCAGGGGAGAGGACAGTGAAGAGCAGACATGGGTCAGGAGTGGAGAATGGCCACAAGATGCAAGTGAACACTGATGCCACAGAGGTTACATAATAAAAGCATTACAACTATTATAAAACAAAACCAAAAAACAATAGACTATAACAACAAGCCGTACAGCGAAGCTTTGCAAACAATACCGCAGCAGTACAAGTCACTATTCCAAACCAATGCAAACATCCTCCGTGACATCTGCACGACCCATCACACAGCAATCTTGGAACAGAACACGCAATACTGTCCGGATTAGGATAGCATCCAATTCCAACAAAGAAATATTTATGATGAACACTTACACCATATGGGTACTGGATAGGAGTGATGGTTCTCACATCAGTTATGCACCATTCACATAGACGGGGAATTAGATTAAGATCTTTATAATTCACCCTTTTTTTATCAAATGCAGCCCTGTAGGATAGGGTTTCCTTAACTCCCCCTAAGAACTAGACAGGATCCATCTGTAGATTAAACTCAGACACCGGTGTGATTGACACGCGCAGTTAACCACTACGCGCATTTCGGGAGCATTAGGGCAGCAATGGAGCTCTAGTAGCCTATTGGTGTTTTTAGCCTTCCCACCACTGTCCTATCACGAAGGAGATAGCGCGCACATATGCCTCAGCGCGCACATATGCCTCAGTGTTTTCTTTCCTTTCGGGCGGGAGGCGGCGTGCCAGTGACTACATTGTGCGGACCAGAGTGTAAACAACCTTCTTTCTCTCCCTGCCGTCCGTAATGTATGTATTTAACCAATAGGGAGCTGCCTTCCTCACATTACCGGCATGAGCATTTAGTCTCTTCACTCCGATAGGGGATTAGCTCGTTTAGCTTGGAGCTAACCAATGGGAAGTGACATTTCATGAGTCCACTGTCCTATCACGAAGGAGATAGCGCGCACATATGCCTCAGTGTTTTCTTTCCTTTCGGGCGGGAGGCGGCGTGCCAGTGACGACATTGTGCGGACCAGAGTGTAAACAACCTTCTTTCTCCCCTGCCGTCCTTAATGTATGTATTTAACCAATAAGGAGCTGCCTTCCTCACATTACCGCATGAGCGTTTACTCTCTTCACTCCGATAGGGGATTAGCTTGTTTACCTTGGAGCTAACCAATGGGAAGTGACATCTAACATTGCCATGCAGCAAGGGGGGAGTGAAGGCGCCCTTGGAATGGCTGTGTGCAGCCCAGCCCGCTCAGCAAAGCTTTTATCGGCGCCGCACGCTGGTATGCAGACTCCCCCTGCATTCCAGAGAGGCGCGCGACGCGATCCGGTCAGCCCTGCAATGCTGTGGAGACAAGGCCTGGCCGCGCGCACAACGTTATCCTATGGGGAAACGCTGCGCGCAGCCAGGTCTTGTCTCACTTCGGTGTTCTCAGACTGCTGAGACGCCGACAATAGTTCTCTGGGGAGAACGCGCTTTCAGCGCGTTACTAGCCGAGACCTAAAAACCTTCATGCCACAGCTAGTTCCTCTATGGACTAGGATTATAAATACCTCTCTTTTGCAAGGAACCATCCCCGACATCCTCAAAGCGGGTCAGGTAACCCCCATTCTAAAGAAAGTCTCAGCTGACCCGTCAGACCTGAACAATTATCGCCCTATATCCAACATTTCGACCCTGGCAAAACTGCTCGAAAAGTGTGTCCACATGCAGCTTAGTAATCATATCGACGACTTCAATCTGCTGGATCAATTCCAATCAGGCTTTCGATCTGGGCATAGTACCGAATCAACCATGACCCACATCATAGATGACGCCCTACAAATACTGGATCAAAATAAAGACTGTTTGTTAATCCTCCTTGACTTATCCTCAGCCTTTGACACAGTCAAACACAGCAACCTACTAGAACTCCTAAAACATAGAATGGGTTTATCTGGAACAGTGTTAAACTGGTTCACTTCCAACCTCCAAGACAGAACGCAAAGATTCAAGATCAACCAATCTTTATCTAACCCCACCCCAGTCACCTTGGGAGTACCCCATGGATCTTCCCTCTCCCCGACACTCTTTAATCTGTTTATGGAACCACTCACTGAGCTTCTCAGCTCCTCAAACACCCAATATCACATGTACGCTGACGACACACAGCTCTACATTAAGGTCGACTCTCTTGAAGACATCAAGTCCCTTAACTCAACACTACAAAAAACACAGATCTGGCTGGCAAACAACCATCTAAAACTTAACACACTAAAAACAGAATTCCTCCTCATCGCTCCTCCCAAACAAACAGACACGATCCGTGAATGGATGCAGCACCTAACTGCACTCGATGGTCAACCTCGCATTATTGATTCTTCGAAATCCCTAGGAATAACTCTGGACAATAATCTAAACATGCAGAAACACATCAGCGCTGCACCCAAAGGAGCCAATCTTCAGATGAACACCCTGAGAAGACTGAAACCATTCTTACCCGCGAATGACCTTAAACAGGCAGCCAAGCCCTAGTAATTCTCAGAGTGGATTATGGGAGTGTCGCTCTCTGCGGCCTTACCAGATCAACAACCGCTCCGCTAAGAGCCTCAATCAATACAGCCGCCAGACTCATCACAGGCTCCAGAAGGAACTGCCACATTTCTCCCGACCTTCGTGCCCTTAACTGGTTACCTTTTGAGGCCAGAATCCATTTGAAAATCGCCTGTATGACTCAAGGCATTGCACCAAAAAACACGGAGATACCTTGCGGAGAAACTAGTACTATCGGGTGGTAGCAGAACAACTAGGAGTTCTGACAGTCTTCTTCTTAAACCACAACGTTTCTTGAAGAAAAAAACATATAATCGTACATTCTCAGGAATGGCCCCCAGATATCTAGATTCACCTGAACTTTCTTATATATACACTTGTGGATATGTACTATTTGCTA
The DNA here is from genome assembly GCF_964261635.1 of Lissotriton helveticus. Lineage (NCBI taxonomy): Eukaryota > Metazoa > Chordata > Amphibia > Caudata > Salamandridae > Lissotriton > Lissotriton helveticus. The sequence goes on along the minus strand of NC_136068.1, from coordinate 1,037,275,413 downwards.
ACTTTTACCAGGAATGCATTTGCTTAATTCTTTATATTCTTATGTATTTGTCAATCACCTTTATGTGCCTGTAAAGCGCTCTGATACCCGCAAGGGTCTTGTTCGCACTATACAAAACTGTCAAACTAATAAATAAATAAATAAGGAGAGAGAGAAGGGGAGAGAGAGAGAGCGAGAGCGAGAAGAGAGCGAGAGAGCGAGAAGAGAGAGCGACAAGAGAGAGCGAGAAAGAGAGAGAGAAGGAGAGAGCGAGAAGGAGAGAGAGAGCGAGAAGGAGAGAGAGAGCGAGAAGGAGAGAGAGCGAGAAGGAGAGAGAGCGAGAAGGAGAGAGAGGGGGCGAAGGAGAGAGCGAGAAGGAGAGAGAGAGCGAGAAGGAGAGAGAGAGCGAGAAGGAGAGAGAGAGCGAGAAGGAGAGAGAGAAGGGCGAGAAGAGAGAGAGTGAAGAGAGAAGGAGAGCGAGAGAGAAAAGGAGAGAGAGAAAGAGAGAGAGAGGAGAGAAAAGGAGAGAGAGAGGAGAGAAAAGGAGAGGAAATGAGAGAGAAAAGGAGAGAGAGAGAGGAGAGGAGAGAGAGGAGAGCGAGAGAGGAGCGAGAGAGTGGAGAGCGAGAGAGGAGAGAGAGAGAGAGAAAGAGAGAGAGAGGGAGAGAGGGAGAGAGGGAGAGAGAGGGGGAGGGGGAGGGGGAGGGGGAGGGGGAGGGGGAGGGGGAGGGGGAGGGGGAGGAGAGAAAGAAGCATTGGGCCAGGATGCTTGGTTGGAAATGCTGCCTGCGCAGCTCCTGTCGAGACCCCAGCTCGAGGTAATACATAATCCTCCATTAAGGCAGGTAGATGATTTACCGCGTCTCAGCCGCTGTGTAAACACCGCCACCAGGACACGCAGGCTCCTGGGGCCGAGTGCCGCTTGGCCATGATTGAAACCCAATGGGTTGGAATTAATAGGAAATATTAATGTGATTTATCTCAGGGCTCGATCCCTCTGCCTCAATACTTTAGCAGTAGGTCAGGTTGTAACTGGATAATATATGGCTGGGATCGATAGTGGCAGATGTAACAAGACCGGCTTCATTTTTACAGAGATCTTAGCAGTCAAGGTAAATTAGCGCAAACAGGGAATACGTAATTGGCCCTGTCTCAATAATATATATAAACGCGTTAAAAACACATGGAACGAAACCAGAATGACAGCCAGTTTTGCGAAAGTAGATATTGCAAGATGTTGGAATGCGTCGGACTACGTTTCCTAAATAGGGCGTAAACCTCAATCGCCACAGGCAACTAGCCCTTTCAATTACACAAATAGCAAACAAAATAAGGAACCAGCATTACAACGGCTAAGTTATTTGAAGCATTTATCCTTATGCTTTGAAACGCATCCATGAAAACTGCCAGTATTTTAGAAGATGGGCTGCTCTGCACACTACACAGCTTGGGGAACGTGACCAGGATTCAACAATAGAGCACACATTCATTTAGTAATGAAAGCTCACTACAAGTTGCAAGGACACAAGTAATGCTCAACAATATACAGTATTCACATAAATAAATGTGTTTAGCCTTCTTTGATTGACAACTTTTCAGTAGATCGAAAACTGTTCCATTTGGTCGAGAATCTTGAATACACGCAGGTGCACTTGGAACCAACATGGGACCTACAATACACGGGCAGTCATTTATTTTTCCTTACGGTGAAGAACTTGCTGTAAAACACATTTTTTAGGCTTTTTGTAATTTTCCACAACTTACACAGGCACGCACTACGTCACACATACACAAAAATACACATACTCAAACACAAAAGGTGCATATTAAACAAGCAGGCAGGCTGATACAGACAAACATCAAACACACATAATGCACACACATTGCAACGCAGGCATTCATTATAACACGTACGAAGCACACACATGCAGGGAGCTGCGTCTGAATTTGGCCCCTTAATGAAAACTCGTGCTTTCCGAAAAATGAGGAAGCTGGTCTGGGACGGAAATCCATCTGTCCCTTTTATGGCCATTGCACTCACGGCGGTCTTCGTTCTTGCCGCAGAACAAAAACGTCACTTCCGGCGCTCCCGGATGTGCGTAGGTTTTTGCAAGATGAACTCCTTCGGCTTCAGGTATATGCAAAGGTGAGAGAGCTGCTCTCCATTGAGGACCTGCGGTTCGAGTCCCAGCCAGCCGGCAGACTGATGGTTTATAGTAGGTGAATTTGGCATTGTGTTCGAGGCAGCAGTGCTTTCTAAAATTTTATTGTAGTATTGTAATGGAGTGAATTCGGCAGTCACCATGACGACAAAGCTTGTTTTTCTTTGCAAGACCTGACTGCCTATTCCTCGGGCCATGAGCAGGTCTGTCCGCAGTTGTTTAATGAGTCTAACAATCGGATTCCAATAAACTATGTGTTTATGGAAATACTCTATGAAGGAAGTGCAGCCTGGGGGTACAGAAAGTATCATTTGCAATCACAGCAGCGCCTCCCGGCATTCCGCATTCATAAACAGTTTGGGGTTTGTAGGGCTTTTGGATTTTAGGGTGTACATGGTCATTTTAAGGTTGAGGGTGGGTTTGTGTTTTTGGGGGGCCAGGTGTAATTTAAGGGTTTAGAGCATGTTTGGGTTTGGGGTGCGAGGGTTAATTTTAGGGTTTAGGGTGTGTTTGGGTTTTAGGGTACAAGGGTTAATATTAGGGTTTAGGGTGTGTTTGTGTTTGGTGTGCAAGGGTTAATTTTGAGGTTCAGGGTGTGTTTGGGTTTTGGGGTGCAAGGGTTAATTTGGGGGTTCAGGGTGTGTTTGGGTTTTGGGGGGCGAAGGTTAATTTTAGGGTTTAGGGTGTTTTTGGGTTTAGGGTACAAGGGTTAATATTAGGGTTTAGGGTGTGTTTGTGTTTGGTGTGCAAGGGTTAATTTGGGGGTTCAGGGTGTGTTTGGGTTTTGGGGTGCAAGGGTTAATTTGGGGGTTCAGGGTGTGTTTGGGTTGCCAGGGTTAGGTTTAGGGTGTGTTTGGGCTTTAGGGTACAAGGGTTAATATTAGGCTTTAGGGTGGGTTTGGTGTGCAAGGGTTAATTTGGGGGTTCAGGGTGTTTGGGTTTTGGGGTGCTAGGGTTAATTTTAGGGTGTGTTTGGGTTTGGGGTGCAAGGGTTAATTTGGGGGTTCAGGGTGTGTTTGGGTTTTGGGGTGCCAGGGTTAAATTTAGGGTTTAGGGTGTGTTTGGGTTTTGGGGTTCAAGGGTTAATTTGGAGGTTTAGGGTGTGTTTGGGTTTTGGGGTGCAAGGGTTCATTTGGGGGTTCAGGGTGTGTTTGGGTTTTGGGGTGCCAGGGTTAATTTTAGCGTTTAGGGTGAGTTTGGGTTTTGGGGTGCAAGGGTTAATATTGGGGTTCAGGGTGTGTTTGGGTTTTGGGGTGCAAGGGTTAATTTGGGGGTTCAGGGTGTGTTTGGGTTTTGGGGTGCCAGGGTTAATTTTAGGGTTAAGGGTGTGTTTGGATTTTGGGGTGCAAGGGTTGATATTGGGGTTTAGGGTGTGTTTGGGTTTTGGGGTGCAAGGGTTAATTTGGGGGTTCAGGGTGTGTTTGGGTTTTGGGACTCCCAGCTGCAGGAGGTCAGACGTTTATCTGCAATTCATTGTGCAATATCCAACAGTTAGCATTTTTCTGGAAAACTGAAACCAAAGTGGTGGACGTTCTCTTTAACCCCTTCGATGCTGATGACGAGCTCAGCTCTTCATGAGGTACGCCTGTCGTACACTGATGACGAGCTGAGCTCGTCATGTAACGCAGGTTTTTTAAAAACCCAGCACACAGCGGGAAAACCGCTAGCGCTCATGCGGTTAAATAGACAAGCAATTCCTGTTAAAATCACCAGACGCAAAAACATCTTATTGAAAACACAATAGGACCTTTGAAGTATTCAGATGCTTATTTTCAAATCATCCCAAAGTCATCAGGAACAATGTCATCTTGTAAAGTTATCGGAGAGTCATTTACAAGTCATCCTCAGATCATCAGGAATAATGACACCTTCTGAAGTCAGCAGATACAAATGTTCAGGTCATCCTTAAATCATCACGAATAATGACACCTACTAAACTCATCAGGTACTCCTTTTCAAGTCATCCTCAAATCATCAGGCTGAGCTTCTGCAGCTTGCTGATGACTTCAAGAGCTTGATGATGTCTGATGACGTGTAAATGACTTCTAAGGTAGTTGGATGATCATCCAATGACTCTGGGAGGGCTTCTAAAGTAATCCTGTTTGACCTGGGCCAGCACCCACCAATAATTTCAGACTGGATCTAGTGCAGCCCTGCCAAGTGCCACACATCTCAGGTCAGACTAACTAATGTATTAGAATTTTTTGGTTACATCACTGAAAGGCCCAGAGATTGTCACGCAAACTGTATTAAATACAGGCTGACTGCCGACAGTCTGTCAGCCCCTCTCTGTGATGGTCGGACTAGCTGCTTCTGTGTTATTTGGCAGCTTGTGCTGCCTGTCACTAATGATATAGGTCCCATTACGATGTAGAGTGGAAGGCCATCCGAATGCTTATCGGTGGCGGTCCGCCTGGCATTTGAGGCATCAGTCCGACCGCCATATTATGATAAGCTCCAACTACTCAGGGAGCCAGGCAACACAGTGGGGATTACGATGCACGTTTCCGACAGCTTTTCTATGGTCGTCCGACTGCCAAAGAAAGGCTTTCGGAAACAGACCGTACCCCGGTGACCTTAGCAATGAGGCTTGGGGGGCACCTGATGTGCCCCCAAACATCCATGCATTGTGTGGCAGGCACCGCATGATGCCGTGGTGCCTGCCACACAGTAAATGGATGTTTAAAAAGTGTATATTTCCTATTGCGGCTTGTGCTGCAGCCCGCAGCAAACGCCGCAATAGGAAATATACACTTTCCGACCGCCGCCAAGGTAGTCGCATCCAAATTTTGGAAGCGGGACTGCCAACTCCTTATTGGGTGGTCTCATTACCGACATGATGCTGGTCGGATGCTCGTCCGACCAGCATCGTAATGGGGATCCATAGTTGTTGTGACACCATGGTACCAGGAGCTTCTCCCTGAACTGCATTAGCAGTTTCGAGGTTACCTTCCCTGAACAACTGGGCTGACAGTCTTGGAGCCTCCTCCTGGTATTGATCAGGTGACTGGCTTTTTATCATTACATTTACATTGCCAAGCAGCAGAACGTCATCTGTTGTAGACTCCTCATACCAGAGATGTGTGGACTTCTCGGGGACTGTGAAATCCTGGGGGCAGCTATCAAAGCAGGCTAAGAGGAGATGACACTGGCAACTCTGCCCACTAAAATAATATTCCCATCTCCCAGTACATGCTTAACCCCTCCGCTGCGACGAACGTTCCGCGCTAGTGCGGAACGTTCTATTGAGCGGGCGGGGCCGCGACAGCCAACGGACGTGCGCAGCACTACCGAGGTAGTGCACGCGACGGCCGTTGGCAGCAGCGATGGAGTTAAGACTCGAGTTCAAAGGTAATGACAAATATTTACAAATAGGCCCGTTTATAACCCAAGCGCTGAATACAGTTTATCTAAGAGTTCAGCAAAGCTGGTCAGTAGATATTTAAAACTTTTGTCTGTCGCCACCCCCCACCCAAAGTGTACCTGTTCTCTTCAACCGAGAAGGAGATCAAATATACAAAATATGTGTTGACCAAGAACCAGTCTAAAGACAGATTGCAAGAGTGAGATTTTCTCTGTGCCTGAGTGACTGCGATGTAATCTCCTAAATCATTACATCAGCTTTCATGATAGGTTAAAACCTATAAGTATAGCACTTTTTAACATTTCAAGAAATGTTGAGTCCACACCACAGTATACACTTGCAAATTGTGGGACAAACCTCAGTGCAGCCCCGCAGCTGCACTGAGTGTAGGAAGGTATTCACACCTAGGCTTCTCACAGATACTCTGTGACCTACTGCTTTCAGGGTAGCTGCAGTTAACCATCATTGTGTGGATGACAGTGTGTGCGGGTTGAGAGCAGTGCCTGCATTTCTTTAATGTGCCTGGGAGAGTTCTTACTTCTCAGCAATGGTTTAATACTTTTAATGAGGGAGTGCTATCATTTCTGATTAGGAAGCAGTTATTCTAGGATAGTGAGTACAGCACTTTTTCTATTTCCATTTCATGGGGGGTGCCAGCACCCTAAAGCACCCCTTCACATACCTTAAAACTAATTCTGTGTCTGTGCCAGATGTACACACTGCCTACCCCTCAATCTCTCTTAACTATCCAGATGTACACAGGGCATCATAAAGAGCTGAACATCCTTTGGGTGGAATATCAGGTTTTACAACGTGGGGGTTATGAGGGTGAATCAATCAGAGTACTTGTAAAGCGTGCTACTACCCACGAGGGTCACAAGGCGCTGAGGGGAGGGGGGTGCCGCTAGGTCTTGAGGAGTCTTCTGAAGGCGAGTAGGTCTTGGGTCTGCGTAGGTGGGTAGGGAGGGTGTTCCAGGTCTTGGCGGCGAGGTAGGAGAAGGATCTGACGCCGGAGGTTGTTCGTTGGATGCAGGGGACAGCGGCGAGGGTGAGGCTGGAGGAGCGGAGCTGGTGCGTGGGGGTGTAGAAGCTGAGTCTGCTGTTCAGGTAGGCTGGTCCGGCGTTGTGAAGTGCTTTGTGTGCGTGGGTGAGGAGCTTGAAGGTGATCCTCTTGTCGACGGGGAGCCAGTGTAGGTCTCTCAGGTGGGGGATGATGTGGCTGCGGCGGGGGATGTTGACGATCAGTCGGGCGGAGGCGTTTTGGATGCGTTGTGGTCGTCATAGGTGTTTGGCTGGGATTCCTGCGTAGAGTGTGTTGCCGTAGTCCAGTCTGCTGCTGACGAGGGCCTGTGTCACTGTTCTTCTTGTTTAGGTCGGGATCCACTTGTAGGTCCTGCGGAGCATGCGGTGGGTGTTGTAGCAGGAGGAGGAGACAGCGTTGACCTGTTTAGACATGGAGAGGGAGGAGTTGAGGATGAATCCTAGATTGTGTTCATGGTCGGTGGGTGTCGGTGCTGTTCCCAGTGTGGTCGGCCACCAGGAGTCGTCCCAGGCTGAGGGGATTGGTCTGAGGATGAAGACCTCCGTCTTGTCCGAGTTCAGTTTCAGGCGGCTGGTCCTCATCCAGTCGGCGACGGCCTTCATTCCCTCGTGGAGGTTGGTTTCGGCGGTGTGTGGGTCCTTGGTGAGGGAGAGGATGAGCTGGGTGTCGTCGGCGTAGGAGATGATGTTGAGGTCGTGATAGCGGGCCCCTTGTGCGAGGGGGCCCGTGTAGACGTTGAACAGCGTCGGGCTGAGGGATGAGCCCTGGGGGGACGCCGCAGATGATGTCGTGGCTTCGGATCGGAAGAAGCCACGATCGGAAGGGTGGGAGGTGGACGCTCTGGGTTCTGCCGGAGAGGCATGATCCCATGCTGCAGCTCTGGGATGCTTGCACCGCAGGAAGAGGGCAATGAGAGGAGGCTTCTTCTTTTGGTAGAGGTATTGGCACTTCACCCGGAGAACTATAAAACAGTTTTTAGAGTAAGTTGCAGCTTGCTTCGTACACCTGTCTGTGGGCTCTGCCCCTGCATTGCCTTGGGAGTGTTAAGTGCCCGCCTTCTCTACACCATCCACTCTCTCCTTTTTACATAGCTTTTCTCCTTTCCGTTGGGCCAGTGACAGTCAACAGCAGTTGTAGGCAGCCCATAAATGCTGGGCTCTGTTTCACTTGAAGTATTCTTCTCAAAGGTTAGTTTGTTACCATACATTGCACTCTATGTACATATATATATATATATTTTTGACAATCAATTTTATTGAGTTTTGGATGTAACAACAAACTGCACCATTCAGAGCTACATTGTACATGGTCAGAGTAGGGAGAAAAACACATCACAGTGACATCAAGGCTACACAAGGAAATCAATAATAGCATATCCACGTGTATCTGAAGAGCAGACTACTCAATCTCAGTCGTCGATTACCCTGACCCATTTGCCCCACATGCGGCAAAATTTCTCAGGACACCACCTGGCTACATATAGAGGCCGCTCCTGCGCAGCACACCAATCCACCCTCCTGCACTAGCACCCTAGAGTGGGTGGGACAGTGTCCAGCCAGTGAGCAGCAATGTCCCTCTTGGCAACCACCAACGCTGTATTGAGAAAGAGCTTCTCAGCCCTGGAGCCGTCCAATCCGTCGGTGATGCCCAACACGTATGGGATCAAGAAGCACCTCCCAGCTCAGGACCCCTGTCAGGTCTTGTGTTAAAGATTCCCAATTCCCCTGTATCGCAGTACACAACCACACCATATGGTAGAAATCAGCATGAGGGTGGGAGCAGTGGGCGTCAGGCCGAAGCCCAACGCGGTGGAGACGCAGGGGTGTAAGTTAGGCGGCGTGCAGAAAATAGACTTGGACCAGGCGGAGCCCCGCCGATGCCGCAATCGTCCTAGGGGCCATCAGGGCGTCCCTCCAATCCTCATTCTCCAGAGCCCCAAGCCAGCCCTCCCATTTCTCTCGGAGTAGGGAAAACGAGTTAGGGGTATTGGTGAGTGAGCAGTAGATGCGAGAGACTCAACCCTTCCTCAAATCACGTGTCAGAACTTGCACCTCGGGCGGGCTATATATGTACATATATTATTATGCATTTAACAGTACTGCATTGTTTTTTCAACTCATTGTCTGAATGCTGGACACCCATATACTCATGGGAATTATCTTGCTCAGCAGGGACTGGGCTGTATAATGTTAGAATGAAGTAAACCAAATATAGCAAACCATGTTCACTTTATGTCTACCTCATGTGAGATGGGCTTATTGCACATCTGTCAATTCACTCACGTTTGACGAGTCACCCTCTTTTTAGTTATATTCACTCATCATAATGAGGTCACACGCTTTTCAAACCTATATCATCCTCTGAAAAGTTCTCATTCTCCATTCACATTAATAGAGCCCCCTCTTCAGTGGCTAACTTCACCTACATTTTTAAGTCATGAGGTTGACAGAGATGCTATTGGTGCCATCTACCATTGGTAAAGTCCACAATATATGTCCATATTTCTTTGTTATAGCGAAACTCTTCATTGTTGATATTCCAAGTGAAACTTCTTTTGGAAGGTTTTTGTGCTGGGTAAGCACTTCAAACATGCTGTTGCTGCTTTAAGACCGTTTCTTAACTGAGTGAAGAGCAGCAATTTCTGAAACTTATCTAATTGTATATACTTGATTGTTATGTCCTACTCATGATAAAGAGTCACTCAGAGTCATACATAAATCACAGAAATATCACTCATCTGTAATTAAAACATCACACATAACCAAACTGGAAATGTGGCAGCTATGATAATTGTCAGATCGGGACTTCAAATCGTTTATCCTGACAGGATCTGGCTGCCAGTGGACTTGGCTTTCGTCTGAGCAGTGGAGGAATAGGACAGTTAAACAATACAGGAGAGCTCCATTGCCAGGTGACTGCTATCTGAAGTACTATATGTTAGAGTGATTCACATAGGTAAATATTTCTGGTGGATGCCAAAAGAAATACACATATTTCTGCTGTTGTAAGCCACATTGTCCAAGATCTAGCAGAATAAGCACACACCATTTATTTCACTCCTTGAAAAACAACCCTTTTTAATGTGACTAAAACAAGCTAAGCAAGCCGTCTGTTGCCGATGGACCTAATCATATGATTGGGGCTGGGCCACACCCATAATTTGGCGAACCTAGCATCCTTGCTTTAATACCTTCTCTTTCATTCATACAGTTGCATGCTGAATTTCCTTAGCCCCAGTTTAGGATCAGCACGTTAAGACATCAAGACAGCTGGCAAGTTAACTTTTGTAGCAAAACCAATGGGCACCTTAGCCATCCTCTGAATTACCAGGGCACAACTGCCAAACCTTGTTATGTCCACTCCCTACATTTTATGCAGATAAAACAGCACACTATCAGACAGGGATGCCACGGTAGGGCTAAGGCGTACACTACCCTCTGAAAATAAAGTGTAAGAAATTGGATTATTGTTTGGGTTGATAACGACAAACCTCAAGGAATAATTCCAGTCCTAGTTTGGGTGAATCGTCAAAATTAATAAATGTACCTGAGCTCAACCCCCTGGTAGCTAAGGCGCAGAGCATGCAGGTGTAACTTAGGTAATGTGTACCATATTTATGCAGTACCAAAATAGTAATAATGTCAAAATGCAAAACAATAAGAATCCCTAACTAAATAAAAGAAATAAAGTTTAATACACAAAATGGCACCAAATGCCAACAATCCAATCAGGGGAACAAGAGATCTGACTTATTACAATTTGAAGTAGAAGTAGCACCAAGAGCCAGTGATAGTCAATGGTCTAAGGCCTAGGTGCATTTTGAGGCTGACCGCAATGGAGTGCGTGCCAGATACACCAACAAGGTTCGTCCTGGTCAAAGATTTTACCTTCTAAATTAAACTTTTGAATCCCAATCTCCCACATGAGTAAACTTCTAAAGTCTCACAGGACCTCAGGTAAGGCTCTTGGAGGCCCACAGGTTGTTAGGCAAAGGCCAGCAGCAGAGTCCAGTCCAGGCATCCTCGCCTACAGACCTCCAGGACTTTGCCTCAGTATCTGCGACGCCATCCCCAAATTCATCGCTCACTCGCCATTGACTCCAAAGACTACATCTTCCTTGGAGACCTACATTATCACCTCAACGACACCAACACTGCCAACCTCCTCGAAAGCACAAACAACATCGACCTCAACCAACTAGTCACCAACCCCACACACACCGCAGGACACCCACTCTACCCCATCTTCACGGCTAGCGAAAGTCAAGTATGGCCATGTCACCGAGTTCACCTAGACAGACCACGCCATCGTCAACCTCATCATCACAGGCCTTCACCGCCACCGAACCGCCCAGCACCCCACATCTCAGCTGGAACAAAGTATGAGAGAGCCAGTAGATTGACTCCATCAACACCTCCTACCCTGACATTGCAGCCAACCTAGAACAGGCTGTCAAGAAAATTTCCGCCTGGATCACAGATTGCGCAGACACAGTCGCCCCGTCAAGCCCACCAAACTCAAGAGATCCTCCAAACAGGACAGTTGGCACACCACGCAACTGAGAATCACAAAACGCAACTGTAAGCTACCGGAGCAGAAATGGTTCACCATCAAGGTACTCACATACCGAGCCACATTCAAGACCTCCCATAACCAATAACACCAACTCCTGAAGGAGACCCACAAAAAGGAGCTCCCTGGTCGACCACATCAAAGCCAGTTCTAAACACAGCAAAGAACTCTTCTACATTGCCCGAGAGTTCTCCAACCCCTCAGCCTTCAAAAACATCATCACCCCTTCCCTGGAACTTTAACACCCAGGCGGACGTCTTCCATGTCAATAGTCATCATCTACAAAACCCACTGCCGCCGACATCCTCAGCCTCCTCGCTCCCACAGATGCAAATCCCAACCACCTGGGAGTAGCTGACCACTCAAAACATTACAGTCATCATGAACTCTGTCTACTTCGAAGCACCCATGGACCCCTGTCCCCACCAAATCTTCAACCTCGGATGCAAGATGATTAGCCAGTAACTCACCCGGGAGTACCCAAGGACCCCTGTCCCCACAACATCTTCAACCTCAAGAGCAAGATGAACAGCAACGAGCTCACCGCCATCTTTTACACATCCATCATAATGGCCACCATCCCTGAAAAACGGACACACGTAGAAGCCAAACCCCTTTTCAAGAAACCGTCGACAAATCCCAACAAACTCAATAACTACCGCCTCATCTCTATGCTCCCCTTGTATCCTTCAACCGCCAACTCATAGAACACCTGGAGAACAACAATCTTCTGGACAACTCCCAATCCAAATTCCACACCAATCACAGGACCGGACCCGCCTTGAACGCTGCCACAGGTGACAACGGAATCCTCCTTGAATGGGGAGAAATGGGGCCCTGATCCTCCTCGACCTCTTAGCAGCGTTCAACACTTTATTCCATCACACTCTTATCAAGAGGTTTCACCACATTGGAATCCAAGGAGACGCCCGCTAAAGGAATGCCGCCTTCCTCCCCAAAAGAATCCAGAGAATCCGCCTACCACCTTTCACCTCGAAACCTAAGAACTTCATCTGCGGCGTCCCTCAAGGCTTTTCCCTCAGCCCTACACTGTTCAACACGTACATGAGCCCCATGGCCAACATTGTCAGAACATATGGACTAAACATGATATCCTATGCTGATGACACACAGCTCATCTTCTCGCTATCAAATGACCCCTCCACTACGATGGTCCCCTTCTGCAGGTGCATGACGAGCTTCGCTGACTGGATGAAAGACAACTTCAAAAAACTCAATACAGACTGTCATGGAGATGGGCTTTGCCTTTACACTGTATTACGTCAGCATGAGCTTATTAGAAGTTTAAATGCCATATTTCCTCTCTGCTGCTTTTTGCACACGGCACACAATATTATAAATGTTTAGAGTCTAGCAGAATATTTTGCTTCACACGAGAATGTTTTCCTATAGTAGCAGCCTTGCTTGGTAAGCTATGTCTGAACAGTGAGAGCAGAGGCCTTCAAGGTTATTTCAACACAGTGGTTGTTATTCGGTCTGATCAGCGCACGTTCTAGACATGACACATAAGCAGCTGTGGCCACCTCTGATTTTGGCGCATTTAATAATGTACTGCGCAGGACATGCAGACAGCTGGTGTAGAATATGATGCGATCCTTTTCTACTTGGACCAGAGGTATGGGGCCACCCTTGTAATCTCAAGAGACCTTCTGTAGATATAATATAATATACTAGCAAGGGAGGGTAAGATTTAGGTGCAATTTAGCCTTCTTCCCTTTAGTATTTTAACATGCTTTCTCCCTTTGTATTTTATGGAATAGTAACTATGCTAATAACCTTGTTACTTATAATATGTCTGCTTGTATTAGCTAAGATACTGCGCCTGAGAACACGGCATTAGAAATAAATATTTCAAACTTGCACGTGTCTTTATTTACTCCTCGTTGTGGACTGATATGAGAGCATAACGAAAGAGTGTTCATGTGTTCCACGTTTCCTGAGGTGTTCTAAGTTCATGTTTTGGGTTGTCTAATCATTGGGGTTATGGAAGAACCAATGAGACACTGATTGCTAGTCTGGTAGGGGATTTTGGATATTAAGGTGAGTTTTGGTACACCGTGATTCACTGAGGTTCCAAGTCTCTATGCACAGTTTTTTGTAGGAGCAGAATCCCTGCGACAAGACAAAACAGAAGTACTGATCTTCAGGAACAACACCTCCCTGTGGAACGACGCTTGGTGGCCATCTGAAGTAAGACCCTCACCCAATTTGCGGGACAATGCCCGCAACTTTGGCCTCATCCTTGACAGCAGGCTCACCATAAAAAGACAAATCATTGCAGTCTCCTCCCCCTGCTTCTTCACTCTGCGCATGCTCTGTAAGATCGTCAAACGGCTGCCCATCAACACCAGATGAACTGTCACTCAAACCATAGTCCCCAGCTGGCTTGCCTACGGCTACACACTCTACGTAGGAATTATCTCACATCTCCCGAAGAGACTGCAGACCATACAGAATTCAGCGGCAGGACTCATCCTAGACCTCACAAAGCAAAGCCACTGCCCACATCACCCCCACCTCAAGAAGCTCCACTCGCTTTCCATTAAGAAGAGATGTCAATTCAAGATGCTGATCCACACCTACAGAGCCCTACACAACCAAGCACCAGCATACATCAACCACTTCCTGAACTTCCACCAACCCTCCAGACACCTGCGCCACCTCCTTCTCCACCGCTCCCACCCCTGCATCCGCCGAAGCAACAGTAGAGAATGCTCCTTCTCCTACTTAACTGCGAAGTCTTAGAACAACCTCCCCATTCAGCTCCGGACTTCATCCTTTCTGTTGGAGTTCCGGACAGGACTCTAGACCTGGCTGTTCAACTGAACCTTCCCGGAGCAGCCGGGTTCTCAGCACCTGGATACACCCACGGGTGATTAGCTGTGCCTTTTAAGTACTCTTTGATCGAGAATCATTTGCCACTGGTTAGCTGGGTACTTCCAGGCAAATGCCTCTTAAAGCTTGTTGTCTCTTTGTAGCCACACAGGAGGTCGGCCAACTGAATCTGGGAGTCAACTTCTTTGTCCTGGGTGCAAGAGGGAGCAGGTCCAGTCCTCTAAGGCTACTACTCGGTCATAAACAGCAGGTGCAATCTTCTTCTGATCTTCCGCTGGTCCAGAGAGTTTTCTGAAGAGGGTATCTATAGTTGCCATATTTTTGCCTGGCTCATGCCCCCTTCCCAACTAACGAGGTAAAGGTTCAGTAGTACCTGTTTGCCTTACCACAAATAGAAACAGGAGTGTGTCAGGGCATTTTCAAGATGGCGAAAGTCTTCTACCAATCTAAACTTGGGCTATGAGGGCTGTGTGTGGTGAGTATACTATGGTAATCCTAATGTCCTCACACATCTAATAAAATACAGTTTGGAGCAGGTACTGTACCTAAAAACAAATATTGAAAATAATTGTTTAATTATTTTTCTAGCTAGTCTTTTCCAGAGTTAGCAGTATTCTTCTTTTTTTAATATCAATTCCAGTGTTTTGCTATACCCAGTCAGCCTTCCTACAGTGAAAATAGCTTTTGGGTGCTAGCCACTGTAAATACCTATTAACATTACATTTCTACATGTCCTGCAATTTTAAATCCCATGCACCTTCTCTTGTAGGCTACAAGACCTACATAGGGGTGAATTATTAATATTTCAAATGGAGGTTTTCACCTGTCAGAGGGGTTTATTTTGACAGTTCAAAGTGCAGTTTTTACTCTGCTATAGTCTACTACAGCAATAGGCCTGAAGCCATGTTTGCAGTGCACCTGGAGTGGATGGCACAATAAGTGCTGCAGTCCACTAGTGGCATTTAACTTTAAGGCTCTGGGTAAACTTTGTACCATTTTCTAGGGACTTATAGGCAAGTTAAATAAGCCAATTAGGAGTATGGAAATTCAGCCATAGTTTGGGAGTGGGGGGACCAGGCTCTTTACAGCTGGCTAGCCTGTGTAAAGTGCACAGAGTTCTACAAAAGTAAAAAAATCTGGGGTGATCACGCAGAAAAGGTGTATTTCTTTTATGAATTAATTCCAATCACAGAAAAACTGGAAAAAAAATAATCGAGCTGGTAGACATTCAAAGCAAAGATTTTTTAAATAATTATTAAGTTTAAAACCAATATCCGCAAGGGATTCTTAAGTCCTAACTGCTACGTGTCTCTGCGTCACTTATGTCTATCTTTTCACATCCTATTCTCCTACCCGTTAATTCTAGATGTAACAGCTGACTTGGGCATGTGTAATTCAACAGTCCACCATTATGGGTACAAGCAGATCAGGTTATCTTTTACTTAGTGCACATACTCCTGGGATGGTTTTGACATGCCCTTCATCAGTGCTTATTTGTAAAAGAGTAAGTGCCTGGACCCAAAGTTTTGGTCAGAAGCCGAAGGCCAGCAGTATGAATAATAAGGGAGACAAATACTAAGGCTATGTAGTCTTGATTCTGCTTCATGCCTCCTTCGTTCTATACCGGACACTCACTTCACCTCTGTCTCACCTTTGCAGGTTCCTGTTCATTCCTGCTTTCTCTCTTCATCGTATTTTTATTTCCGGTTCTCTTTCTCCTCCATTTCCCTTTGTGTGTTTTTCTCTCTCTTGCTCTGGATCAAAGATCAATTATGAGGAAGAATACGTGACAGTCCCCAAAAATGAATTCCAGTGGGCCCGCCTGCAACCACCGGCTCAAATAAGCTCTGCTTTGGCTGAACCACACTCTAGGAATAAATTGACACTTCCTTTCACCCTTCTTACAGTTATAAACAAGCACTTACAATGCAACGGTTTCGCCTTTGTAAAAGTTAGAGCTATTGGCATTGTAAATGACAAATTTTGTATTTATGTGTTGGTTTTGAAAACAGATAAATAAATGGCATTGACAAAATGGGCACGCAGGGGGCAAGCATGACTGACAACATGGGCACGCAGGGGGCAAGCATGACTGACAACATGGGCACGCAGGGGGCAAGCATGACTGACAACATGGGCGCGCAGGGGGCAAGCATGACTGACAACATGGGCGCGCAGGGGGCAAGCATGACTGACAACATGGGCGCGCAGGGGGCAAGCATGACAGACAACATGGGCGCGCAGGAGGCACGCAGGACTGACAACATGGGCACAGGGGGCGCGCTCGGCATCACACGTCAATCACCACAAACTGTTACCACGTACATGCGGCCGGAGTAACCGATCAATCAAAGCCAAAGAAACCATATTTAAAGACCGCAGAGATCAGACCACTGTGCGGGCACACCCAAATACAGACACGTTTACCCCGTACACCCAGGTAGCATTATAGGAGCTATAACGTGCACACGTAGCGCTACAAAACAGGGGATTACTATTAAACGAGGAGGCACTGCTGAGAGGGGGCAGCAGGAGTGGCGGGGGGTGGTAAGCACACGGCACGAGGCTGAGGACAGCGGTCAGAGGTGAAAGGGCACCCAGTTTTGAAGAAGGGCACGGGTGCGAGGTCCAAGAGTGAAGGGTGAAGAGAGAGTGGGTAGGCCACGTTAGAGAGACTACAGCACAAGCAGGGTGGAGGGTGGGGTGGACACGTTAGTGAGACAACAGGACAGGCAGGGTGAACACGTCAGTGAGACAGCAGGACAGGCAGGGTGGACACGTTAGTGAGACAGCAGGACAGGCAGGGCAGACACGTCAGTGAGACAGCAGGACAGGCAGGGCGGACACGTTAGTGAGACAGCAGGACAGGCAGGGTGGACACGTTAGTGAGACAGCAGGACAGGCAGGGTGGACACGTCAGTGAGACAGCAGGACAGGCAGGGTGGACACGTTAGTGAGACAGCAGGACAGGCAGGGTGGACACGTTAGTGAGACAGCAGGACAGGCAGGGGGGAGGGTGGGGTGGAACACACAGGAGTGGTGGAGTGGGAGTGAAAGATGACACTGAGAGCACCAGAGCGAAGTCTGGCCGGGCCTCACCTGTACTGAAGAAACAATGGCGCCACTGACTTACCAAGATCGAGAAGCAGCCATGGGCACCCTTCAGTGAATGCAGCACACATGGGCAGCTGGCAGCGCATTCCTTTGAGAGCCAGCGGGACCCGCAGACAGACAAAGGGAGGGCGCGTTTATACGCGCCGGCAACAGCTGAGGGTAAGGGGGCCAGTGAGTGCAAAGAAAGAAAGAATACTTTTAGAAGGGCCGGTGATGGCGAAAAAAACAAGGGCAAAGCCATGGCTGTCGGGGGGATGGATCCTGCATGTGATAGGGATTTTGGACTAAGAATACAGAAGTTATGATAACACAGTATCTTCCTCTTGTGCCAAGATCTCTCCCTTCCCAAAACGCGGAAAGATTCCACAACACAAAATCAAGAATCAAGAATTTTGAGGCAGCGAAGGTCCTCTTCTATCAAGAAAATTTGCTCTAGAACTGTGAGGTCAAGCAGCCCATTTTCTTTGAACATGTTGTAGGGAGAGTAGTGCTTGCACAAAGCCCACGCAGCTGTGCATGTGTCTCCTCCTCAAATTACAGGAACAGTTTATGCCCCAAGAAATTGAATCAAGCAGCCTTAACTTTGCACAAGTAGGCATGCATGTTTTGTAGAATGATGGCAACTTGGGGAGGTCAACGTTAGGAAATATACAGATAATCCAACACACAAGGTTCTAATTTACTTCAGATCACTAACAATGGCCGAGTTCCGAGTAATGCAAACAAGTATAAATGCTCTGGGAGGGGAGCCAAGATGGCGACTGGTACGGACGTGTAGGTTCCCGGCTCCACCAGCTCTTCTTCCTCCGCGCTGATATCCTGATCTCTATCCTGGCGATTTGTGGCGGCGGAACGTTCACTAAGCTGTGCTGACCTAAATCGTCTTCCCCCGGACTCTCAACTCGCCCGGCAGCCGAAGATATCTGTGAAGAGACTCCGAGCCCTGACCCCGCGGCTATACTTCCGTCCGTCTCCGAGTAGGGGAGGCATGGGGGCGGCCGGGGTATCCGTGCGATACCGATGCTGAGAGGGTGGCGATATCCTCCCGAGACAGACTCCTGATCGCGCTGCCTGCCGTGGAACACTGCGACCTGCGCCCTGTGCCCTAGCGCCTAGTCGAGACGCTCTGCAGATACGGCGTCTTTGTTTGAGGCGGGTGGCGAGCGAGAAGGAACATGCGGCCATGTTTGATTGACGTTGGGTGCCTGCTCTCCTGACCCGGTGTAACGGCCTGAAGCGCTACGGTTCTCAGTGTCGAGAGCCCGATCGGCATCGATTTATCGGGCTTGGCGCCCTGTATTGCTGACTGGTCACGCCGCACCCGCCTCGAAGATTATTCTGTGACCCACTTCTCATGGCTGTATCTGATGCTCCGGGGGGCGGGGGAGAGTGCCCGTCCCTGTCCGCGGCTTGGGTCGCCCGGAGTGCGCTGGGGGACGGCTCGCGAATTCCTTCCCGGGAGCATGGTGACGAGGGTCTGCAACCACCGTTTTCATATGGAACTATCCTGGCCGCCCTGTCTGACCTCCGGGCGGAAATATGTGCGGATTTTTTAGCACTGGGTGACCGCCTCGACATAATGGAGTCTGTTCTACGGCGAGAGCGCAGTGTCGGAAGCCAGCCAACTTTGAGACTCTTTCCATCGGAACCTACTGAGGATGCATTGTTTTCTTTTACCCGTGGAGAAGACTGGATTGCCTCTGCCTCCACTGACGCCTGCTACTGGCCGTCCGATAGACTTGCTTTCGACACTTTGTTTCCCCTATCTCCGGGGCCTGCCACACAGTTGCCTGCGACAATGTTTCTACCTCGAGACTGGGACACGCAACTGCCGGCCCCTTCGCTGGATTTCCCCTTGTGGCCTTTGTTCATTGCGCTGAGGAGCCTATACTTCCCCGATGGCCGGGGGGAACTGTTTGGTGGGGACAAAGGATTGTGTGGTGACCTTCGACGGCCATTTTGTGTAACCATGTCATTGTCCTTCTTTATGCTGCCATTTTGTCTCTTTGCCTTGGTGGGGGCGGGCCTTCTTCATGTACCTCATTATGGGAAGTCTCCGAGATCTGGCCAGGGCTAAGCTCCTCCTTTTAGGTTGCCGGTTGCTTGGTTGGTCGGAACGGGATTGGGATTGTCATACATTTGTTTCAGTCATGCACGGCGTATTGTTTCTCCCCACCTGTCTCTACATTATTACTTAATTCTGAACTATTGGTAACTGTGTGGGATGGTCCTTTTGGCTGGTGGGCTGGGACCGTTTGGAATTGCTCCTCCTCCCGTTTCACTTGTTCTTGTGAGAGTTGTAGAATAGGATGGCCTTTTCTCGCTCTCATATTTAGGTGTTAGACGCGTTATTTTCTTATTTTTCCTTTTCTTCACTTTCTTTCTTGTACTGCATTTCGGGTTCTTTAATGGGCGACAGGCACATTGTCGGGGGGGGGTAGGCCATAGCCTCCGCATTGTTGTAGGGTGGGGGGATAGTTTTAGTTTTCCTTATTTAGTTTCTATGGGCCTTTTTTCTTCACTTTCTGCGCTTTCTTGTTCTGTTTTCCGTTCTGGGTCTGCGACGGGGTTAGTGGGGAGTGGGTGGCGCTGTTGGTGATACGAGCATGATTCCTGCTATTTCGTTTGTTTTACATTGTATAGCCCATCTGATGGGGTGCACATCGCTAATGTTGCTATTATTTATGCTGCCTACTCCTGTTGAGAATTATTGTACGGACTCAGTTCTCTTTGCACCTATTCTTCATTGCTTTATTTTTGATTCGAAAAACTTTAAACCTTAACCTTTAATGCTCCTTCTCCTTGGCGACTGGAATTCCTCCAATGTAACTGTTATTGATTGTTGCTATACCTCCTGAGACCGCTGAGAGACCGTATTGCTAGCACCTGTGCTCCACAGTATTGTGGCCGGCCTGACGGTTGTAGGCCCGTATTTGTTCCCTTTTTATGCACAATAAAGGTTTTCAAAAAAAAAAAAAAAAAAAAAAAAAGTATAAATGCTCTGTTTATAAGTAAACTCACTCACTCTTTGGACAGACATGACAGAAAGTAACAAGAACAACGGGAGGGGGGGTGCGGGAACGGGCAAACACGGACAGCGGGAGGGGGCGGGAACGGGCACACACGGACAGCGGGAGGGGGGCGGGAACGGGCACACACGGATAGCGGAAGGGGGACATGCATAATAACGGAGGCAAACAGGCAAAGAGGGTTGAGAAAGAAACAAGGACGCACTCACCTGGACATCTTCCGGCGGCAAATGATAAAAACATGGCGTCCCCCCCAAAAAAATAGGAACCGCCCCCCGCCGCAATGACGACGTTAAAGGGGCGGGATGAGTAAAAATCACGGGAACGCCCACGAATCTGCTCCGGCAATGACGGGCAGATCTGTCTTCCAATGGCTAGCCTCCATTTATGGAGCTAGCCAATGGAAGACAGAGGCGGGATTAAGCTCCATACTGTTTACAAAAGTTTTCGCCTGCGCGATACTGCTTGCGCAGTAAACGCCAGGCGAAACCTAAAAACCTTGGCCTGAGTGTGTAGTTTTTTCAAAATTTGCTAAATCTATTCAATGAAAAAAATGATGAGAACCACGAAACACAAAAAAGTTATGCCTTTGTTAAAAAAGGAAACACATTGCAGAAGAGCCAAAACAATACTAATTGCCAGGTTTACGTATGCTCAAAACAAACTGGCATGGTGTGCACACACTCAAGATCAGAAGCTGATCAGTATCTCCTGCAAGCTGTCCGCACAATTAGAACATAATGCATTAAAGATTAAATACATTTTGTGCTTCTTATAAAATACTGACAAGTCAAAAAGTGCTGGTCTACTTTGTTTATTCCAATTACAAAGGCAGAAAGTAACCTTATTGTCAATCCCGGTGCTTTAATGATGGATTAGAAGGTCTCCAATAATCCCCCCCTCTCTCTAGAGCCTTCATTTAATTTCGGTGCTGCTTTACTTCCCTTTCTGAAAGAACCTAGCGTTGGGCATAGTAAAGTTCTTGCACGTCACCCCCCTTCAATCGTTTGTCATTCGCACTCTCTCTCCTGTCACTACCACTTCTGGAGACTCCTCTCACTTGTCACCGACCCTTTCACTCCTGTTACTGCTCTTCTATCACCTTCCATTACCCTTCTTGCTCCTGCAGTCGTTCCTGTCTTTTTACTACCCCTTCCCTGTCACTGTTGTTTCTTATTATTGATGCCTTTTCTCTAATTACCTGTGCATAGCCAACCATCTTACTTTTATGCTGTGGCCAGTTTCTTTTCTCGCTGCACCTACCTACTGGCTTTTGTCACTGTTATCGTATATAATCTACCATCACTTCTCTCTCCTGGACGTTAACAGTAAAGCACATGTTTCAAAAACGGAATTATATTTTTTTATTTTACCACCACTCTCGTGATATTGCTGTAGGAATCAGATTGTTGAATACACATTCGTAACTGTCATAGCAACTGAACTATGAAAATCACATGTTCTACCCCTTAACATAATAATCCACTGAACCATTTGAAACATTTGAAATGCAAAGTACCTTAAAATTATGGGGGGTGGAATTACATGTTGTTTCTAGGTGCCCCTTTTTTGGGTGGTCACTTCCCAGTTTTTCATGTTTTTGGGACTCGCCTCTGGTAATCTTAAACTCCTAGCACAGGAATGCTGCAGAAATACACCCATGACATGGAATGGCACTGGTGGACTGCAGCACATATTGTGCCATTCTCTACAGTTGCTGTGAAAATATGGCTTCAGGCCTACTCTGTGTAGCCTGACAGCAGCAGCTTGAACTGTCAAAGTTACCATTTGACAGGTAGCGAACCTGATTTTAAATATTAAATAAGCCACCCCTGAGCTCACCTGGTTAAGAGAGGCATATGTGTGGCATTAGAAATGGCTTGCTCCCCAGTGACTAGGCCCAAAATTAAATTGTTACTGGTCAAGCTGTAGCTTACACATAGGAAAAGTTAAAGTATTAATTATACACTTTATTCTATAACATTTGACCTGTACCAGCTACAGACTTCATTCAAACACTTATATTTAGCAAAAATACAATCTGATTGTAAAGTCAGTTTTGTGTAAAATATATGGGAATTGT
Organism: Lissotriton helveticus; assembly: GCF_964261635.1. NCBI lineage: Eukaryota > Metazoa > Chordata > Amphibia > Caudata > Salamandridae > Lissotriton > Lissotriton helveticus. The sequence goes on along the minus strand of NC_136068.1, from coordinate 1,037,253,212 downwards.
AACATTTAGAAAGGTATCTTTACCCTACCCGAAGCTGCTGGAAGCTAATTTGCATTAGCTCTCCGGCTTGTATTATGACTGAGTTAGGTGTGATTCTCCAGCCCTCTTTTGTCAGTGAATAGCTAGGGGCCTGTATCCTGACACTGACAGCTGCCAGTGGCCTCTGTTGGTTGCTTACCTTTTGGGCACAGCTGGCCCTCAAGTGGGGACAGAAGCCTGACCTAGGAGGTAGGATGAACAACATCATATTATTGGCCTTGATAGTCCTGTTCACTTGCTTGGAGGCCTTTGGGTAGGCTAGATGTGGATCTGACCAGGGTAGGGTCTGCAGAGAGGGGGTTCTATAGGGAACCGGTTAGTGCCTGGGGCAGAGTTAAACAGAGTGACAGTACTGTCAAAGGCAGAATTAGAGGATTGGCCGAAAATTGTTGAGGTGGTCCATTTCCCTACAGGATACGGACTTCCCAGTGGATCAAAGACCTGGCACTGACCCCCACCACTACAGACGGTTTTTCCATTTATGATGATAACTGCCAGAGGGTTGGCTATTTGCCCTCATCTTTAGTCTGGAGGGGAGCCGTGTTGCAGGTTGACCCCTTAGGGTGGGCTCCCCCAGTTTTTAATTTGTTTGGTAATTTTGAACCCTAATCCTGGGACACTACTATCCAGTGCTCAGTGTTTGTGCACTGACCCCAACTATGTTGAAAGTGACTTAAAACCTGTTTGGCACATTTAACTTTCTATGAACTCCTAACACTAGGATACTGCAGAAATACAACTGTGTCTTTGAAAGTTAAATGCCACTTGTGGACTGCACCTACTGTGTCATATATTTCAGTAGCATACCGTGTGTAGCATGACAGCAGCAGCTTGAACCCTGCTGCCAAGACCTGTCAAAATCACTCTTTTGACGGGTATGAAAAACTGATCTAAAATTTGTAATCAGTCACCGATCAGTGAACCTTACTGCCCACATGATAGGGGGCATATTATTTTAGAGGGAAACATGTGTGACATGAGAAATGGTATGTTCCCCCCGTGACAATGTCCTAATCAACATTGTGACTGGTCAATCTGTAACTGGCCGTTAGAAATTTGCCCTTTCTGCAGGGTCACTCCAATGTATTTCTTTGTTTGCATTTTTGCTGAACCCTGTTTTTTCCAGCTTCAGAATTCTGTGCACTTCACCCCTGCTAATGTAACCAATCTGCACATTCATTATGCCACCCATTCCACTAACACTGCAAACATGACTGCCACCAGTATCCAAGCTGTGCATGTTTAAACTTCAAATTGTTAAAATAACCCTCTTAATAAGTGTAAATCCTTTTAAATATTAATAAGTCACCCTTACTGCTCATTAAGGAAGGTGTAAGGTATTTACGAGTAGGACATGTAATAGTTTAATGTTAAACATGTCCTTACAGTGAAAAGGCCCAAAAGACTACTTTCACTGTAACATGTTTGCTGTTCCATAGAAACACATTGGGATACAATATTATGTTTAATAAATGTTATATTCGTCTGGGAAACAGTTAGACAAATATTTCAAGCACCTTTTTTTGACAGTTACACAAAATCCAATTTAATGATAAAGTTGATTTTGTCTATTATAGAAGAGGTAGTTTAGAAAAGTTACCTTTTACCTGCCTAAAGCATATGGTGGCCTTTCTGTAAGTATTCAGCTGTTACCTGATGGCTCCCCTGTGATGAGGTGTGAACTGATCCCAGGAGCGCACAATAAGCTAACCTGAATAAGAAGATATTATCCATGTGAACCTGATAGAATATGCTGGGGAGACTAGGAGGATCCTCTTTGATATTAAAGTGTCCAGCCTTGCTTCAGTGTCACATCGTGCTTGACAGGTCTGGAGGTGTTCCCAGTTCTTTCCATTATTTTTGAAGTTCAGGGAGGGGGGTCTATAAACATCTATGATTCCTTAGGGCACCTTGCACTGGTAGGTGATTCATTATATTTCGGGCTGCCTCAAGCCTAGACTTGCACTTGGGCACATATTTATTATTCACAGGGCCTTCTCCGGACTGAATAATACCGCCAAATATCGGAAAGCAACATTTGAACAGGAGTCCTTGATTTCTCCATGGGGTAAGACCTGCTACCCCCTTTAGATGTCATCCAGCTTTTCCCTATGTATTAATGGTATTCTTCCAATTATATAAATATCTCCTTTTTTCTGTCAGGCCAAATAGGATGCCCATAGGGATTCACTGCCACTTTGCTTTTATGACCAACCCAGGCAAGATCCCCATTTTGTCTATATATATTTTTAATTCCTTAACCAGGCTTCCGATTAGTCTCCTTCCTGAACTATAATTATGTTTTCTATCTTTAGATACCGGGTGCTCACTGTCTGAGGTTGAAACACCATTGACTGTGGGACGTTTATAGACCACACTCTCTGAACCTCCAAAATAATAGAAGGAACTAGGAGTCCTACATTTTTAATCTTTGATGCATCGTTTTTTTTTTCACTTGTCAGTTATCACTGTAGATTTTCTTTACGTGTGTAAGCACTGGATCTCGTAAGGACTTTAAATAAGCTGATAAAAATACTTAAAAAATGATATGTGATATTTCATTTTGTGGAAATAAATTATACAGAATAAATTGACTGATCTTTACATGTTTGAAATCTTACGGTTTTTTAAGATAAAATATTTACTGTGTCCATAATTTGGTTGCTACACACTTCTAAGTAACCTGTGATGCTCTCAATATAAAATATAGTGAGAACCTTTTTTTGGATTGATACCGTAGTCAACCATTGTTTCCTGTATACAACTGTATTACCCCAGGTTTTCAAAGATTGTGGGTTTACCCTTGTTCTCAATACCTTTCTGTGTTTGGACTTAGAAACGTTTTTTTAACTTTTTGATTACCAGACTTCCACTTGTACCCGACGAGGGCTCCATTGCTGTCCATCTCAAATTGCTCATAGTTCCTGGTCTGCTGTTTCCATAGACTATCATTGGCACTTTGTGCTTTTTGGCACTTACTTTCACTCTTAAATTTATATCTCCGGTTAGCCTTAATATAATTTTGTTGTTTTTCACTCAAAATTATTATCATTATTGTAAAATTGTTTGTTGAATTTTGTTGTGTTTTGTATCACTTTTGCTACTGTATACTAAATACTTTACACATTGCCTTTGACTTTAGCTTGACTATTTTGGGCCCTAGAACGAGTTTGTCAGTCCGAGGACCGCCAGACTCGTGGTGGCGCGGAGGTGGCGGATCCTGCCACCACTGCATGGGGATCTGACTGCCAGATTACGACCTGGGCAGTTAAACCTCCCTGGGACCACCGGCTCGGCCAGTAAACTGCCGTTCCCTGGCATTGGAGCGGCGGTTAGAAGCCGCAATATGCTTGGCAGAGCCAAGCATATTACGAGTTTCTTCTCTGCCAGTGTTTTCATGGCGGTTGCACCGCCATGAAAACCCTGGCAGAGAGGTAACAAAGGGAGCCCTACAGGACCCAATGTGCCTCCACCACATTTGGATGTACACATGGGGGCATAACATGTGCCCCCTGTGTGCATGCACATAGGATCCTGCACAGCAAGGACTGTCGAGTCCATGCCATGCAGGAACCTTGCAGTGCGTTGCATTGCTGTGCGTTTTGCAATGGCACCATCGTCTTTAAAAGAGGCACAGCCACGCCACCCGCCAGTCAGACTACTTGTAAGTTGCAACCGGGCAGGCAGGCGACCTTCGGCGTAGTAGTGGCATGGCGGTTTGCGCCGCCACGCCACCGCTCTGCCTAAAAGTAGTATTCTGCCCCTATGTGTCATGTTACGAGGGATTGAGCTCATGTTTATTGTATTTAATTTGTGTGACATCTAGAATGTGGTGCCCACTATCAGTTAGGTCTGTTGCACAGAAATGACCGATCAACAAATAAAACAAAAACAGTTATATTTTATATGCCAATAAAGTTTTCTAAATAAATTTCACAGAATGTAATGAGAACTTGAAACATTTACTCAACCGTAGATACTACTGCGTGGAGAAACGTAGCTCTACTTACCAAATGTTGTGCCAAGGATTCATGCTGAAGTTGATCTTGCAGTGTTTCGAATAAACATGACAAAAAATGTTTCTCAACTTGACACATTTGTTGCCTAAATGGAAATTGGGAATGTGTCAAAACGTTTAATCAAACTTTTACTTGCTGGTGTCTCTGAAAAGCATATTGGTTGGGGATGTTTAGCCTGGCATGGCTCATTATACCCAGTTTTCCTGTCTCTTCTGTTGTACTGTTAGAGAGATCAGCCAACTGCTATGTTTCTTAAACACTCACAAATATTAAAGACTGTATTACATATCACCACCTTTAAGCTGAATCCTTTCAAGAAATATTTTCTATGGATTGCTCCCCTTTCCCACTCGATGCCCATATTGCAATGGCACAACAATCTGACCATTCTAGACCACAATCTGGAAATTGTACACCCTGTACAGAATCTCTTGGGTATTGTTAGTAGTGGACAAAAACCCAAAGCTTCAAACACACATAAAAACACTAGTAAAAATAGCATAGCCCCAATTCAATTATGAGAAATTAAACATCTCAGTGATTTCCAGCTAAGTGATACAGGCTCTTTTGAGTTCAAGACTGGAGTATTGTAATTCCCTGCTCTGTGGAATTCTTAAGAGACACCTCGCATCATGGGCAGGCCCATACCAGGGAAGAGAAATATGACCACATTAGTCCACATTGGTCTCACCCAACTGGCTTCCAGTAATAAATCATTGCTAGTACAAACTAGCCTGCATCACTTACTAAACCATCCACACAATTTCTTCAAAATGTATGGCACACAAACTGAGCTTTTCATTTGAGGAAACCTATTTGACAAATGGAGGGAGCCTCCGCATTGAAATCACAGCAGCTAATGATTTACACACACGATGTTACATCCCCACTAGCAATATGTATCCCACACACCTGCAGTACTGGAAAGCACACAGACCTCGCTGCAAAGCAATGCCGTGCCATACTTCAGCTCTTGCAGTGCCACGAAAAATCCATATTATAAACTCGTAATTTGAAGAAGCGCACAATGGAAGATTTGTTGTCAGTATAAATGATGCATACCATTTTTTCTCAACACTTGCATTGTATGGAAAAGCGTTCAAAGTGGTGAAACTTTATTTCCTGCGCCACACATAACAACCTTTTTGCACAACACAGGATTTCATGAAGATGTGTGCACTACAGACGTGGAGGTGGATTGAACATTTTGTCTCTAATCTTTTTTATTTGTGCCTCAGACAGAACTGACGTGTCCCAATGAAGGTGAAGATTAAGATGTGGCATGGAGTGGCATCCTGGCTGTGGGTGGCCAATGACGAGAATTGCGGCATCTGTAGGATGGCTTTTAATGGCTGCTGTCCTGACTGTGAGTAGTGAACGATAGAAGAATTAGTCGTGTGTACGTAGCAGTTGATAGGACATATTTTAAACATTATATAGAGCACATGGAGGCACTGGAGTTTGCTTTACAGGAGAGGTGATGAACTATGAGCAGTAGTGAGGCCGTGGGGCCGGCTTGGGTGTATCAAAGAATGCAGGTAGTAAGGCATTTTTGTGTAGGAGGAGATTTTGTAGATATGTGGATGGAGACTGCTTTTCTCTTTAGTAGAGCTGCATCTGCGACAAATCTTCCCCTATTTGGGATTTCCACACAAGGTCCGGGCTAGCATCTCCCTTGTTCTGTCCAAACTGGAATACGCCAATAGTCTCCACCACAGATCACCTTTAACGACCATGAAATGACTACAACGGATTCAGAACTCAGCTGCCAGACCAATCTTACATATAAAACCACAAGACTACATCTCCCTTGTCTTGAAAGCCCTGCATTGGTTACCGGTTGCCAGAAGGTCCTCGTTCAAGCTGCTTTGTATCATCCACAAAGCGATGCATAGAACAGGGCCGTTCTTCATCTGGAATAAAATCACCAAACACATTCAACAAAAGAACCTCCGCTCTAGAGTGGCACCTCGCCTCAAAATCCCAACGTACAAGAAAAAAAACATGGGTGGCACATCTTTCTCTGTTCAAGCAGCCAAACTATGCATCATCTCATACCTCTTTTACTATCCCTTCACCCCCCCATCATAAGATCCACGGATAACCACCTTATCTCAGAAAACGACTCCAGAATTGGCTCTTCCCCACATAATGCCCATACGCAAACAGAAATATATAGCATAACCCTCTGTATATAAGCATTTATTTGTACTATAGATGTGTACCTATATATGTGTATTGCTTTGTATAAACGTGTAGAATAATTGTTTTTCAAAAATAAAGATATTCATTAGTTCTGCCCGACAAATGAACATTTTACTGATAGTTACATTATTATATGTTTTTAACATGTAAATAAGTGACTGCATAAATAAGTAAAGCTTTTATCATAACTATCTACAATTGCTTCACTATTGTATTGCAAAAAATAACATAAAAATTAATTTAAAATACAACAACACTTGAAAGCCGGAGTTAATTTAATGCATCTTTAATCTACATATACTTCCATTCCTTTATGCATCCATATACCTTCCATGTACTTTTGAATCTATATATTCATGACTTTTCTTCTAATTCAGCATATCCAAATACACTACCCTATTTCTCACCTTATACCTCTGTCAATATATCCTCTACCTCCCCTCTCTCATTCATCCGAACCCCATACCACTACTATGATCCCCAAAATAACCCTTTCTAAGCTTGTCTCTACTCCACCCCTCCTTGCATCATCTCATACCTCTTTTACTCTTCCGCTCTCCCAAAACAAGCCTTTCTAAACCTTTCCCTCTGACTCTTCCCCCTCCACCTCCCTTTTACTCATCCCAAGCCTCCTCCTACTGCTATGAGCACTAAAACAACAAAAAAACACACAAAAAAAATCTAAATCCTTCCCTCTTCTATCCCTCTACAATCCTTTCCAATCCAAATAACAGACTAACATGTCCACCACTCAAATTAATTTTATATTTCACTGTACTAATTCACCACTAATTTCTTATGCGTTCCGGAGTAGCGTGCTACTCGCCGAAAAAGCGATTCAACACCTCATCTGGGAAGCAAGCGCTATATAAATGCAGACCTTTTTCCCTCTTCTATCCCTCCACTATCCTCCACAATCCAAATAACTGACTGACATATCCACCTTTCAAATTAATTTCATATTTCACTATACTAATTCACCACTAATCCTGTATGGATTCCGGAGTAGCGTACTACTTGCCAAAAAAGCGATTTGACACCTCGTATGGGGTAGTAAGTAATATATATAAATGGAATTACAATACAATACAATAATGTCATTGCCAAGAGGTAATGTGTGTGTCTATTATACACTGGAAGGGCATGTGTAACTCCTCACAAACAGTCGATGAAAGGATGACGTCAGCTGCGGGGCCCCTAGTTCATCAATGCAGCGGGGCAAATAGTTTCTTTTTCTGTTAACTACGCACTGTAAATGAGCTTCATTCTACAGTGGATGACAAAGTTGATGACTGTCCATTCCCTACATTTATCATATCAACTACAGTAAATGTCAGGATTTTTAAGTTTACCACACAAAACCAGTAAGTAGGCTAACATTCAAAAAGAAGGATTTTTGTAAACCAAAGGCCAGCGCAGAACCACAATCTGTGTTATATTCTCCACATCATTCATTATTCAGTATTTCTGCAGCCCTTGCTGTACACTGTAATCTCTGAATGAGTGGTACCACAGTGAAGAGCATTGAATGCTTTTAGCACAAGACTAAGTGTTGCAACCCTCTAGCCAAAGGTGCTAGGGGACAGAGAGCCTGAGAAAATATAGTAACTAGCTGCAGGATAGTAAGAATGGCCTGATAAAGAAAGAGTCACTCCTAGTGATTCACAAAGCATCCATTAAGACTCTGCCTGGAGCCGTATGTGCCCGCCCGGCCCATGTCCTGCCTCTTTCCCTAGATATGACAGTGAGGGTCCACTCCAGGTCCCAAACCAGGGATACTGTGAGTTAGAAATCAAAGAACACTGAGCAGAAAATAGAGACCAGAGCTCTGCGCTGTTTACGTGAGGGTGCCAAAAAAGGATGTCTCACTTTACTACCCAGCCGGAGATGGATAGGTGTATGTGGGTATGAAACACTTGTGGAAAAGAGATCAGATGCATACTCATAGGATGATTAAAGTTAGGTTGTACCAGGAGCAGTATCTTGTGCGAAGGTGGTTAAGGAATGGGAAAGAGGACCCGTGACCGGAGAGAGACTCCCTAGTGTATAAGGCAGTTATGTTCAGTACAGGTGTGGGGTGTTACAAGGAGTTCACCTGCCGTTTTAAGAACCAGTGAAAGCTAGTATAGCATGAGTTTTGGCCAGACCTCACCTCCTCCAAGGAACAAGGCCCAAGTTTAATGCTGCCATGTGATTCTGTAATCTGTACATAATTCTGCCTGCCATCCATTCACAATATGATGGGAGTGTGCAGCTGTGTCTGAGTATACATGTCTTTTCTGCCACTAACACTGTGCAAGCATCTCTTCTGATGATGCTTAATACCTACAATTTCAGAGGAAATCATGGCCATCCATTTGTTTCAGTTGTAGTTTCGGCTGTTCACCTGAGCTTTTGGAAAGACTCAAAAGATTCACCCTCTGTAATTTGTCAGATATCCAGAACCAGTGGCGCAGGATCTTGAAGTAGCTGGATTTCATCTAGCTTCTCTCAGGTCCTTATCATGGTATTCTAGGATTTCTGACCAGTCACCCTCTCTGATAACTTCTTGTACCACAGATTGCAACCTCAACCATAACCCTTCCTCAAACAATTTGGAAAATGAGTGAGAAGCAATCATTCAGTACATGCCAGAACCCCCCGTGCCCTGCTATACTTTCCCCATCCATGCAAGAATTCCTATGTGGGGGTAGTCATTGATGCCATTGGGGCTTCCCTAAGCTGTCCGTCAGACAGTAGACATGATGCTTATATTTCCAAAATTTGTAGTTTCGCACAGCAAACTTGGTATGCAGATCATGGAACAGTTTTATGTGTCACTGTGCAAGGATTTAATCTTGTGCAGGAATTCCTGCTTTCTCCAAGAAATCCCGGTGTCGCGATATTCCTCCCAATATGGTGAGCTACCATAATGGCAATTTGTTAGGGACATGCAGAGCTTAATTTAAGGCAGTAGTGTTCCGCTGTGAAAGGCATTATGGTCAATTGTATGGTGGGGTTGTCTGTGGAGGAGTGTGGGGCCTTAATCAAATCCACTTTTTCTGCTAAGGCCAGTCGTAGTGCATTCCAGGTCTAGCCAGAGTAATACAGTGATCAAGGTTGGACCCATGTCCACAAGCGGGGAGAGCTGATGCATCTGATAGGAGCTCAAGTATGGCAGTTGTCAAGCATCTTGAGATCTTGTTGACACACAAATCTCGGTCGAGCCCCTTCCGAAAGCCTTGGGGGATGGTCAGTGACAGCATGGAAAACTGGTAATTAAACCTGGGCCCGACTGCCATCTTCACCTTGGAGCCCTTCCCCACAGATCGAAATTAAGCTGTTCCTAGTGAGCATAACCTTTTTATGGTTTGGAGATCCGCGGCTCAAAGTTACCTTCTATCATGGATATAAGGACTCAGGTGACTGGCATGCCTAGGTACTTAAGTTGTGTATGCCTCCACTGGAAAGGGTGACCACTAATGGTTGTTCTTGAGAACACTGGCAGAGTTTTTCTCTTGTCCATACTCACCCTGTATCCAGTGAAGCAAGAGAAATCAATAATCAGGGCAAGTAGAGAGGGTACATAGGCCAGAGGGTTAATGAGCAGAAATAGTATATTATTTACATACAGGAAGAATTTGGAGTTTCCCACTTTTGTTTGTATGCCTTTGAATCCTGCATGTTGGCAAGTGAACACAGCTAGGCTCCATTGTAGGCAGGAAAAGCAAAGGTGAAAACTAACAGCCCTGTCGTGTCCCCCTAAGGATGACAAATCTGCGGGAGTCTAAGCTTTCACAGTTGACTTGAACCGATGCGTCAATATAGAGCCACTTAACCTTTGATATGAAATGCAACCCTAGGCAAGATATGTTCATGGTTCTAAATGGGTAATCCCAGTTGACCCTATGAAAGACCTTCTCTGCGAATGTGTCCTCCAGGAAATCTCTAGAAGGCTGTAATATTTGACACTGGAACCAAAAAATGCTTGGGTCTGGTTACTACCTGGCCTAGACCACTCTAATTCGTTTCAACAACAAAGATGGCCAGATAGATACATTTCATATTTTTACTCCACACCTAGCCAATAATCCTAAGCGGGCAAGATTTTCATTTTAGTTGTTTTTACTTATTAATATGTAAATAAGTAAAAACGACTAAAATGAAAATCTTGCCTGCTTAAGATTATTGGCTAGGTGTGGAGTAAAAATATGAAATGTATCTATCTGGCCGTCTTTGTTGTTTAAACGTAATATTTGACACAGCATTCTCAGACCGATTGAGTGATGTTGTTGTTGGGACAAATCCAACTTGCGTGTGAAGGCTGCGGCAAGTAATCACTTTCTGGAATCTACCAGGATTGTAGCCAGTATCTTGATGTCCCCTTTAATTAGTGAAATCAATCTGCCACAGTAGAGCCAGTTCTTTCCAGGCGTCTGAAATAATACGAGTAAGGTTTTTTGGGAGATTGATAATGAGGTACCAGTGCATTTTGCTTCCTTCAAGGCATCGAACCGCCTTTCCACCAAGTGTGCTTTGTCCAGTGTATAAAACTCTTCAGGGAAGCCATTACAAATGGACCATGTCAAATTTTGTCCATGGGAGAGCAACATTCTGCTTCTTCAATCGTGTCACCAAAGCTGATTCGCAAGTAGTCCAGTTTTCCTCTGCAAATACAAGTTACATGTGTTCATGGCACCCTGATTATTTTTCTCATCCTTCCAGTTCTCGTGGCTATTCCACCTCTGTTAAAGGGGTGAACTTGCTATTCAAGTCTAATGTTTATGAAAGCTAATGAAGGTGGAGCAAGAAACCTCAGTTCTTCAACATGGGTATCTTTGTTAAATTACCAAACCACCCTCCCTGATAGAGCTATCGGAATGGAGCATATGTTAAGGCCCTTAAGTGGCGACGATATGATGCATGTGAGGGATCAACTACCTCCTTTGATATGATGGTGATGGCTCATTTTTCTCTTTTAAAAGGCAGAATATTAAAAAAGTTTCAGCAGCAACGCAGGCCCACATATTTTACATCTATTTTGATTATCTGGTTGGCTTTTACATATAGTGTGCTCATTTTGTTAAATTATGAAGAGTAGAAAGACATACTTACCTGACCTAGGCATTACATGTGTATGGTCGGAGGGAGTTATTTCTTTTGAAATTGTGTTCTGGGATCCTGCACATGTGCAGAGAGATTCAAATGGTTAATTAAGATGCCTCTTATTGCAGCACCTTTTGGCCTGGAGCAGTTCCCATTTTTCTTGGATTTTGGTCACTCCCAGTTGCTACGGTGTATGTTCCCAATGAGAGCCAAGACGGGTTCATCCGGGAAGTGGTCCATGAGTTGACGTGTCTCCCTGACAGGGCTATACTATTGGGAGGGGACTGGCCTTTGAGGGGGCAATAGACCGATCGGGGCAGCGCTGTGGACAGACTGGGGCCTTCTCTGATAATGGGAGGCAGCTGTTGGCAGAGGCTGGGCTGGTAGACCCCTGGTGACTGCACCATCCGGGCTCCAGGGAATACACCTTTTACTCGCACCCACACAAGTCTTATGCCAGGATTGACCACATACTCACCTCTGACTCTTTAGCGCAACAGACGCGTGAGTTGGAGATCCTTTCATGTCCCTTATCTGACCACTCGGCAGTGCAGATATCCCTGTCTTTGCACCCTCACCGGCCCTCCCGTAGGTTCTGGCTCCTCCAAGAGATGATGCTCCAGGGCCCCTCGGTGGTGCAGCCAATTCATGACTGTATTACCAACTATCTAGACCTTAATGACTCCCTAACCATCTCCACGACAACTCTCTGGGAAGCCCTAAAAGAGGTGGTCAGGGGAGAACTTTTGGGCATAGCGGCTGCAGACAATAAGGATAGGAGGGAAAAGAGGGAGCGACTAACTGGGGAGGTTGTCGAACTGGAGCGAATCCCCCAACGGACAGGGGCACCTAGGGTCTGGAAGCAGCTTAAGGCGGCTAGGGCACAGCTGGCGGGCCTGGATCTGGATAGGGCTGAGTACTCTGCCCTTCCCTTGCGGCACGCATTTTATGTGGGGGGATAGGTGCGGGAAGCTCCTTGCTAACAGGTTACGCGTGCATCGATAAGCCTCTCGCATCACTGGGATTCTGGATCAACAGGGGCGGGATCTTTGTGGATCATGAAATTGCGGACACATTCTAGCAGTTTTATGAGACTCTTTACGCGGCCCAGACCCTGCCCACAGACAGCCCGGCCCAATATTTGCAGGGAGTCCCCACAGCTAAACTTCTACTGGGTCATTCGGAGGAGTTCCCATTCGATTGGAAGAGGTTATTTCTGCAATCTCTCGCATAAAGCACCAGGTCCAGACGGATTCTCCTCTGTTTTCTATCAAAAGTTCTGTGCCGTCCTCACCCCACTGTTGGTGCGGGTCTATAACTTGATTGAGACTGCCCCTGCTGCCTCCCTCCCATCCGCTGATTACGGTCATACCCAAACCAAGCAAGGATCGGCGTCTGTGGCTCTTTTCGCCCTAAATTCCTCCTGAACGTAGATTTAAAAATCTTTACTGGGATCCTGGCACAGAGACTTTCCAGTCATCTACACGGGTTAATGGACCCGGATCAATCTGGGTTTGTTCCCGGCCGTCAGTGCTCCGATAATACAAAACTGCTCCTTCATCTAGTAAACAGTTCTGAGGACTTCCCCGCGGAGCGTCTGATCTTCTCTCTCGACGCTGAGAAAGCGTATGACAGGGTCCATTGGCCATACCTCAAGGCGACTATGCTCCACTTCGGCATCCCTGACCGCTTTATTGATTGGGTTTTTGGGAGCTACGCGAACCCTACAGTTACGGTGTGGGTGAACTGGGCTGCCTAGTCAGCCTTTCCCATATTCAGGGGGACGTGACAGGGTTGCCCTCTGTCACCGCTCCTGTTTGCCCTGTATATGGAACCCATGACCCAACGAGTGCGGGTCGGCCCTAGCATCAAGGGGGCGCGTTTCGGAGGGACGGAACACAAACTATGCCTTTATGCCGACGATGTTGTGGCCACGCTGGAACACCCTAAGTAGTCCTTGCCTGCATTTTTGGCTGAGCTAGACAGGTTCGCACTAGCATCGGGCTTCAAGATCAATGTGCATAAGTCTCAGGCCTTAGACCTCTCTTTGGCACCTGAGACACTGGGGCTGTTGCAGCGATCCTATCCGGCCCAGTGGGCTCGGGACTTAATCCTCTACTTGGGCTTGCAAGTTTCAGCCACCATACAGGCCAACAATTAATCAAACTACACAACAATATTGCAGCAGGTCCGAGATTCCCTTCGGGAAATGGAAACCCCACTCGCTATCATGGCTAGGCCATATAGCAGCAGTGAAAATGGTGATACTACCCCAGATGCTCTATTTGTTTCATACACTACCGTTGGTGCCCCCAACGGGAGTTATCCTTTCACTGCAGCGGGATATAGAGCGCTTCATCTGGAGGGACCAGCGGGCCCGGCTACGCAGGGATCCTGTCGAGGGAGTCTTGGGGGTCCCTGATTTACTAGCTTACTAGCGGGCAGACGGCTCAACTGAGCGCCCTAGTTGAGTGGGCCCGTCCGAAATCTGAGAAACACTGGTTATTTATGGATAGGTCTCTTGCTGGTCTGCCTTTGTGAGGGGTTCCCTTTCTTGCGCGTGGCGCAAGGCCTCGAAATCTATGTCTCTCTAAGGTCACCCATCCTATCCTATCCTATTGGCCTGGGATAGGGTTGCTACTTCTAGAGGACTTGAGGACTTAGGACCTTCCCGTCCCCGATAATGCCTACAGTATATAACCCCAACTTCACACCGGGCTTGGACACCAAGAAGTTCTATCTCTGGACTAAGGCCACCTTCCGTTCTGTCGGCCACCTCTTCAATCTCTCGGGATCCCGGTCCTCTACTGATATTCGAAAGTCCGACATTGGGTGTTGGGTGGGGAGGTACGAGGGGGTGCAGAGAGGCACCTTACCTCGTTTGAGAAGTGGTTGCTGACACGCCATGACGAAGCCCGTCTGACCTCACACTTATATAAATTAATCAAACGTTCTTCTGACGCTGGGAAGACTGCGTCAGTAACGCTGGGAAGGCGAGTTAGTTCGACGAAAGAATGGCATGATATCTTCTACAGAGCTCGACATACCGCCCACAATGTGGCTTCCACCGAGACAGCTACGAAGGTGGCCACTTACTGGTACATGCCCCCTGTTCAACTCCATTGAGGTAACTCCTCCCGCAGTCTGTTGTGTTGGAGAGCCTGTGGCTCGCTGGGCACTCTCACTAATTTGCTTTGGGACTGTCCTTCCCTTGGGGCATACTGGCAAGAGATCTTTGATGAAGTCGACACCCACTTTGACACCCAGATCCCCCACTTTCCGGCTTATGTCCTCCTGCGCTTCCCCAACTCTCACGTCCCCCCTTAAATCTCAGAGGGGCAAACAGATGGCACTTGCCCTGGGGGCAGCAGTCCTAAATATACTTACTCATTGGGGTACTACGACAGTCCCAACTCGACAGGGGTGGCTTCATAGACTGTGGACTATATTGTGGATGGAAAAGATCTCTCTTTCCTTGACACACACCAGGGCCTCATTTCATGACCTTTGGGAACCTTTCCTCACCCTACCAACGCCAGAATTCACAGAGCTTACATGTCCCAAATACTTGAGACTTCTACGGCGCGCAGACCCACTACACGAGCGGCCGCGAGCACTCTTGCTTCGTAGCGCATCTATCTATTTACTGACATTCCCTGCTTCTGGAGACGTCTTCAGTACAGCGAAGGAGGAGGTGAAGGAGGGAGGGGCTTTCTCTTTTTACTGTTATATTTTTCTTTGCCAAAGTAATAATCCTATGGCCGGATTGCATTCCGAAGTATACAGAGCATGTTCACTGATTCCCTTGTCTTGAAACTCAATAAAAGAAATCTAAACAAAAAAAAAACACTTTATAAAATCCCGGGGTTTCATCAATCCATTTTTAAACCGATAGCAATGTTTTATCAAAATGCCACCTTTATTTGTTCTCTTGGGTTGGGCAAATGTAATATAGAGGAGACCAGAGAGTGATTCGAAAAATGGATTTGAAGAAATCAAAGATTCCCCCCTCGCGAGATGGTTACTTATCAAAAATAAATCCAAACGAGATGCTGTTTTAAATCTCACTGAGTAACAACACGTGAACTCGGTAGTGCCTGGATGATCAACCCTTTATGGGTCTAATAGGGCAAGATCCTCTTTTATAATTTTTAAAAGTCTGTCTGTCTTAGGTTTCAATTGCTTTTTCCCCTTGTTATGGGTGTCCAGGCCTAAATCTTGTATTAAGTTAAAATCTCCTCCCATAATTATGGACCCATGAGCAATCACCAGCAGAGCATACACCTGTTTTAGGGCCGCACAGTCGTCCCCAATTGATCCATAATAATTAAGCAGGACTAGGGCTACCCCATTAACTAAGACTTCTGTCCAAATCAACCTAGCTCCCATATCCCGGATCATTACCCACCTCCCAATCTAACTCTGTAGATAAAAGGATGCCCACTCCCCGCACTGCTGCATGGGCAGATACAAAGTATGCTTGGGCATATTTCTTGGGGAG
Source organism: Lissotriton helveticus (assembly GCF_964261635.1). NCBI lineage: Eukaryota > Metazoa > Chordata > Amphibia > Caudata > Salamandridae > Lissotriton > Lissotriton helveticus. The sequence continues at coordinate 1,037,237,363 of NC_136068.1, read as the reverse complement.
AGTAAAGTTGGGGGAGTTAGATTTAAGATGTGTCTCCTGCAAAGAAATTACCTGAGGGGAAAAAGATTCCGACCATTTTAGCATTGCTCCCCTTTTTTGTGTGTTCAAGAAGCCGTTCACGTTGCAAGAAATTACCTTCAACAGTTGTGCCGTTCTTCAATCAAATTGTACCACTTTACAAAAAGTTTGCTAGATTCTCATCTGTCTACTTTCCAGTTGTAACCACTCTTCTAAAAGAGTCACATATATCCCCTTGATGACAGAGATATAGCCAAATTCAAATTGGCCTCCGAAATGAACCATGTTGCCAATCATCCCAATGTCCCGAATCTGTCCGCTACCTGTACGCTCATTTTTTTATGGCTACACCCTCCTTCCCCTGCCCACCCAGACTGTCTGTGGAGTGAGGTAGCCCTTTCCTCACAGCCACAACCTCCCTCCATCAACAAGGTGCCTTGACTTGGCACCCGGGAGCACGTCTCCCTCACCCCCTTCCTCCCTGTGAACAAAACCTTTTTAGGTAGATTAGCCTAGGAGTGTTTATACTAAAAGTATTTGTAGAGTTGCTCATACCGCCTTGAAAAGGCCCTAGCGCAGACTCTTCCTCCACTGGTACATACTGCTATCAGCAAGCACAGTGCCTCTTTTCTAAACTCCTAATAACACTTATACATAATGTATCTTTCCCCCTGAAAAGACAAAATATCGATATCTGAGATAGATCTAGTAAGAGATAAAATAGACCTAATATCTAGGATACCTAGGATTTCCAGATGTTCTAGTATATCTTACACTGTAATAATATTCAAGCTTTAAATCCCATTGAGAAACCTAACAATCCTAATCCTCCTATACTACACACACCAGGGAGGGTAGAGCTGACCTAGTGCTTTTCCCCAATTGCCAATAGTATTATTCCCCCCTCACCCGAAGAGGGAGGGAAGATATAGTGCAATAGAGTAAACACAGTATGGAAGTAGCAGAGCACTTCAATTCTCCGAAAGTCCAAGCCTCATTAAAACAATGCTCCATAGAGGGAGAACAACGAGAAAATTGCAATTTGTGCGATAGTGCAAATTTTAGCTTTGAGGAGCAAGCAGTATCATAAATTGCTCCCACCCCCAATACTTTGCACATTTCCAAGCAAATAAATTCTTTTACCACAAGTCTTTTGGTGAATAATAAAGAAGAAACAATCACCACCCCCCTCGGCATCAATGGGGGATAGGTAAAGTGCCATGTGCAATTGGGCAAAAAAAGACGATTTCCAGCTGTAGGCAAACTGCTAATAGTGCGTCGTGCAGTTCATTAGTGCAAAGACATGCAAGTCTTTCAATCTATAAATACAATGCAGGGAAATAAAAAAAAAGTACGCAAAACAAAGTGCATTTTCAAACTTCACAATATTCACAAGGCCAAGGAGGAAAAAAAAGAAAAAGCCATTGCGAAAATAGTACCTATAGCATCAAAGACCAGAAAGGCAATGGCAATGGCTCAATCCAGCGCAACTAACCCCAGAGGAGAGCGAAATGTACATTGGGAAAGAGTTGGTACATCCGTCACAAAGAAGGGGAGAGGGTCCAAAAGTAAGTTCCACCACCCCAAACCCCCAAGTACAGTATACACACACCAAAGGGGGTGGGGAACAACAAACGCTGCGACGCAAAGACAGGGCTAAGGAAAACAAAATTATTTGAAAAAACTGCCCTCACTCACACACAATGTGTGTAACATGCTTCATCATCGGGTCTGCTTACAATACGCCCCGCGTAGCCACGCAGGGGGCGGAGCATAGGGAGGGGGAACACAAAAACACACTACTCAAAACCAAAAAAATACAAACAACATATAAGTGACATACAGTGATCACAACAATTAGTGTTGTCCGTCCGGACTGGGTAAGTGATAGACTTAAAGTGCAGTTAGAAGGTGCTCATTAAAACTGGCTCATGGGTACCCGCAGGTACTTTATTCATGGGTCCCAAGGTCAGGATTAAAATAAAAGTGAAGGATGTAGAAGTGTTTAGGCAGGAAGTCAAGATCCACAAACACTCCTCCTTATACTGCGGTGGTCAACATGTTTCGACCGTTGCTCCGTGCCCTCGATTATATGGGTCACACCGGTCTTCGTCAGGACAGTCTAACTGTCCCAGTCCTTCTACACCTCTTACCTCAATGCAGTGATTGATAGAGGGAACCACGTGGAGGGTACTTCCACACCCGTGGATCGTTATTACTAAAAAGGAAATAGTAATTTTCAAAACAGTATCCATTGTGGTATACTAAAGTAGAGTACTGCTAGACTTTAATTGCCCCGATCCCTACGTGCTCAATAGCTCAAATCATTAAAAAAAAGATATATAATTAACAGACACGCTCCCGAGACATGATAATCGGCATGGGGAAGAGAAGTAGTCCAACCCATGTTTGATGGTTGGAGAATCCCCATGATACATGTCCCATCATACACTGTAAAGAAAGTAGCCCCCAAGATAGAAGCGTAGAAAAAGGTCGGGCATGAGCGTCTTACCGAGTCTACTGATTCTTAAGGCTCGAAATGGCGTCAGCGGGTGGAGCTCCAAAGAACACAACCTGTGTTCGTGGGTGAAACATATGCAACAAGGTGAATTCATTCCCAATATAACCATATTATGCATGTCAAACATCCACACTTGCCTCCTGTTATATGCAAAAGGTAAGACCATTCCCAATGTGACCATATTGTGCATGTCACGCATCCTCACTCACCTCCCGTTACATACCCGGGGTAAGGAATTCGGTAAAATATATATTGTCATAATCTCCCTACCCAGCTCCCGCAGGACCCAAGTAGAGAACGAAAGTCCATTGGAAAGCAGGAAGAAATCACCCGTCGCCTAATCACCCCACTCACTGTTCTGCAGGACTGCTCCAGCACAAATCGTGCCCGCATACCAGAGGACGCCGCGAAGATTTGGGCATGTTGTAGCGCCGATGGTAATAAGCGCTGCCTCGCGTCTCCCCCGGTCCCAGCACTTCCGCGTAATTACGTCAAAGAATGTCATTACGTGCGTAGTGCTGACGGGACCGGTAGTTTTCACATCCTCATTGGGACATCCATCGTTGTGCCTACAAAAGCCCGCATGTCACCCTGTGTATCCCGTAGTGTACCAAAACGAAACCGTAGTAAGCTGTCTAGAAATGCGCCCGGAACCAGCCGTTAGAATCCCTGGTGGTGAATTTATCCTCTCATGTCCTTACCCCTATTCAGGAACAGCTTTTGAATAAAGGACTGGGATTTGTTCCCACGAACCCACTGGCCTTTTTCAAACTTCGGCAAGACTTGTCTGTGGTCTTCCGTAACCTGCGCCTACAGGCCTTTTTTGATGACCGAGAGACTGATGACTCTCCTAGGGGAGATACCCCCTTCCGCCCAAAATCCACATTCACTCCCCAACTGGCTATTTTACCCTCGGAAGTGGCTACTTTTGAGCAGGCTGTGCTGTGTGATCTAGAAAAATTGCAGGGATCACAATCACGCTCCTTTTCCAATCTTTCCAACCCAGAAAGAGAGGCCCTAAAAGAACTAACTAACTGTAGGGAGATAATTCTGAAACCAGCTGACAAAGGTGGGGCTACTGTACTGTTGGATTTGGACACCTACAACAATGAGTGCCGGCGGCTTTTAGCTGATGAGAGGAACTACCAGAAACTTTTCATGGACCCTACTGAAGATATCACTTTGGAGATTATGACAGCGGTGGAAGAGGCTCGGACAAATGATTGGATCTCCGATCAGGAGGCGGTCTTTTTGGTGAATAAACATCCGAAGACACCTTACCTATATTTCTCCAGTATTGGGGTGTCTTTCATAGATTCACATGCTTGAATATTCCCGGTCGTCGGAGTCGGAGTGGGAGTCCCACGGTAAATAAAATAGCAATAATATACTAAATATATATATATATGGCACAGGACTCTTCACATAACGAAACATGCCTGACCGCACTGCAGCCTACTAAAGGCATTTGAATAAAGAAGCATGATATATAAAATATACAACTCGACCTTACTACAAGGAATAAACAGACTGCATTACGGACTACAAATCCCAGGGAACATTGGTGAGCACGTGAATGCAGCACACGCCCACTGGGGATTTTGTCAATAAAGAGGCGGAAATGCAATAACATGAAGTTTTCGAGTGTAATTTTAGCAAGCCCATGAAGAAGGGATGTCTAATCCCGAAACGCGTCGGCGAAATTAATTGTATGGCGGAGGCGGAATCGCATGGTGAACAGAAGCCCGGAGGGCAGAGGACTGTCGAGTGCTTTCCAGAATGCTTCAGGGCATCTTGCGTTTTTCATATATATATATATATATATATATATATATATATATATATATATATATATATATATATATATATATATATATATCAGAAGAAAAAACCTGAAATTTGTATTAGAAAAAGGCATAACCTGCCTACCCAAAATTCTACATAGGAATGCATGGGGAAGGAAAAGACCATATGCAGCCTATCCTTGTCATTATGTTGGTACAAACTGCAGCCAATCCGGCGACAGCAACCCTCTAGAACCTTCTCCTCAGAGCTCAGCACCTCAGATTTTCTACCGCACGTCGTGTGTAAGGGAGTCTCCCTGAGCTCTGCTCAGTTTTCTCTTCTCGGTACAAAAGGGGGTGGTGATGGACGGAGCATCTGAACCAATCAAACACTCACACCCATTCAAAAGATCTGGGTTTAATCCATCACCATTCTTTAGCCCACTCTGCCACCCCAGTTCAGACGTGGCCATATGCAAATCAGTCTGACCCTGTGCCTCATGGGAACAGTCCAGCCCGAACTGCCAAGCCATGCCTTCCCTGGACCGGAAACAAGCTTCCGAGGACCGGTTTCTGGCATTACAGCCGTCTTCAGCCCGGCTTGCTTGAATCCAGTGGCAAAGTGAGCAAGGGACTCATGTCTGAGCATACCCTGCCACACTTATGGCGGCCAAAGCGGTACAAAAGGGGGTGGTGATGGACGGAGCATCTGAACCAATCAAACACTCACACCCAGTCAAAAGATCTTCTCTTCAGGTTTTTCCTGTTTCTACAACATGTCTACAAGTAAGAAGTCTCTTTTCAGAGCCTGTTCATCCTGTGGAAAGCAAAGACTTTTTTCTGAGGACCCACACAGTAAGTGTATTTACTGTCTTTACCCGGACCATGAGGTGGGGAGCTGTAAGTTCTGTAGAACATTCTCCACAAAGACTTTAAAAGACAGAGAAGGCCGTTTACTCCTCTGGCTTCAGGGACTGAAGGATAAAGATAATGTACTTTCTGATGCTGAAAGTCTTATTTCCGGCCATTCAAAAGCAGCTTACAAGCGTGGTAGTGTGCAGGAGGTGCCTTCTCCATTTTAAAAAAAGAAGAGGATGTCTCTCTCCTTGGCCCCTGCGGTGTCTTCACCACTTCCTACCACTTCTGGGCCCACGAGACCTGGCTCTCAGGCTCCTGCTGCATCTTCCTCAAGTTTTTCTGTGAAGAAAACTGATTTTCCGTCGACGACGGTGTCGTCTACAGTTCCGTCGACGAGATTTGCTGTTTCTGGTGCAAAGTCGACGCTTGCTTCTGGATCGTCTACAGCCCCTTTGTCGACGTCGTCGATGAAGGTAATTCTCAGTTCAAAGACTGTGTCGTCAATCATCCCAATTTCGTCGTCGACGAAAAAACCTCCGTCGTCGACAGTACGATCGTCGTCGACAAAGGGTGTGAAGATGTTGATTTCGTCGACGCGTTCGACGACGAGTGTTCCGTCGACGGGTGTCCCATCGACGAGTGTTCCGTCTTCGGCTGTCCTGTCGGCGACTGTCACGTCGGCGCCTGCCCCGTCGACGACCGTCCCGTCGACGAAAAAGATAAAACAGAAGGCTCCGTCGACATCTACGTCGACGAAGGTTCCGTCGTCGGCTCCACTGCTGTCGACGCCGTCGACGATGGCCTCTTCGACTACGGTTTCGATGATTGTTTCGACGAACAAGACCGCAAAGACCATTGCACCGTCTATGCCTCCGAAAGCTCCATCGACGGAAGGATTGCCGTCGACGACAAGGTCGCAAGATGTAGTTAAAATAACACCGTCTTCATTTGCCTCACTACCTTTGTTGCCGCTGTCTTCCAGCAAATCAGACCAGGTCGCAACTTTTCCTGAAGGGGAAATGGCTCTACCACCCTCTCCTTTGTTTGCTACAGACTCAGATCAGGAGTCTGAAGAGGATGTGCATGAAGCTTTTACTGAGGCTCGAAGTCCGTCAGATTTAGTTATAAAGTGTCAGGACTTCAGTAATGATGAGGAGGAACAGTATGGCCAACATAATGAAGTTCAGACTCAAATGCCAGCTGCGATGTTGCCTTTGTCAATGATTTCAAGCCTCCAAAATATGTTGGATGACTATAATCGGCGTTTCCCGCCATCACCACAAGTGTCTACTGTCCCATCTGTTTTGACCCCAATTACGGAGCCGTCAACTGCTCCTTCAGAACCTTCACCGCCTGCTACCATTCAGAGACACACATCAATTCAGGTTCACGCAACTTTATATCCTGATGATGACGACGAGAACCCTCCGGAGCGAGAGGATGGAGAAGTTGCAGATGTGGATGGTGATGATCAGAAAGCGGAGTGGGATGACTATCGGGCACAGACACCATCCCCATCTCAAGTGACGCCAGGGGATTCTCCTCCAGTGGATATTGCAAGCTTCCATCAATTGATGGATAGAGCGGCTCAGCGTTTCAAGTTGCCACGAGTCCAAAGGGAGGAAGATTGTTTCCTTTATGACTTCAAGAACCAACCATTTAAACAGATTCATACTGTCCCAATTATAGATTTCATCTGGGCTGAAGGGGTGAAACTCATGAAGACGCCAAACTCTTTACTGGCACAATTGCCAAGGTTAGAGAAGAAATATAAGGCGCCGGTAGGATCTCCGGCATGCCATACTGGCCAGCCGAAGCCTGATTCTGTTGTTACACAGGCAGCTCAGAGGGGATCCCGAAATCCTGCATCTACTATCACAGCTCCTCCGGACCGTGAGGGCCGTCGCCTTGATGCTATAGGGCGCAAGTTTTCATCAATGTCTTCCACTACTGTGCGGGTGGCTAATGCTATGGCCATTTTGGGTCGATATGACCGTCAAGTTTGGGCAGATATGTCTGCCTATGCGGCGTTACTTCCGGATGCTTCCAATGCGGAAGCGTTGCAGCTTCTTCAGGAAGGTGAAAGAACATCCGAAGAATTGATTGATTGTGCAGTGGATGTAGCCTGCACTGGATTTCGACAACTCGCTGGAGCGGCCGTCTTACGTCGGCAAGGTTGGTTGCGCTCGACCTCTTTCCGTCAGGAAGTTCAAGCAAAAATTCTTGATATGCCATATGATGGCGAATCACTCTTCGGAGCGCACATTGACGAAGCGTTGCAATCTATAAAGGACACTGCACGTGCCTTAGGTACTCTTCAATTTAAGAAACAGCCCTTTCGGGGTGCTCGAGGACGAGGCACCAATTCCAATTTTCGAGGAGGAAGCAATCAATATCGCTCCTATCACCAAGGCAACCAGCGTTTCTCCGGAAACCGTCAACAGTCGTCTCGTCAGCAGCCGGCCAAGACCTATAGAGGAAAGTCCACTTACAGGGGATCTTCCAATAAGCGACAATGACTTGCCTTTAACTCTGCAAATTGAAGGTCGAATCTCTCTGTTTGGTTCTCAATGGTCCTCCATCACCACGGACTGTTGGGTGCTCGACATAGGAGAAAAGGGCCATGCATTGGAATTCGTCGAAATACCTCCTCCAACACCACCTTCCGGGCCGCCTCCTCCGCACCTCAAGGAACTTTTCCATCAAGTTCGCCTTCTGATTCAGAAGGGTGCAGTAGAAGTGGTGCCAAAGTCTCCAAGAGGGAAGGGGTTTTATTCCCGTTTTTTCCTCATCGTCAAGAAGAACAGGGAATGGAGACCTATATTGGACTTGAGAGCGCTCAATCGATATCTCAAGAATCAATCCTTCCGCATGCTAACGCTTACAGAAATCTTGCGTTTGCTCTCAGTCGGAGATTTCATGGCGACTATCGACCTCCGAGACGCCTACTTCCATGTCCCAATACTCCCAGGTCATCGGAAGTTCCTACGATTCCAGGTGGGGCAACAGCATTTCCAGTTCTGAGTCCTGCCATTTGGCCTCCATTCCGCCCCTCGAGTCTTTACCAATATATTGGCTCCGGTCATGGCCTTTCATCGCCTCCAAGGTGTCCAGATATTCCCATATCTCGACGATTGCCTCCTGAAGTCGCAGTCCCGCTCACAACTGCTGCACCATACCTCCATTTGTCAGAGGGTGTTTCGTTCCTTGGGTCTGTCTCTCAACCTGGACAAGTCCCAATTGCACCCTGCAACTTGCAAGGATTTCCTAGGGGCCACATTGGATACCACGCTGGCAAAGGCGTTCGTATCCCTGGAACGTCAACAGAGGATTCTTCGTCTAGTGTTTCTTCTACTGTCAAAACAGTACATTTCAGTTCGACTGTTGAAGTCGTTTCTAGGGATGGCATCTTCGTGCATCGCTCTCATCCCACATTGCAGACTACGGACACGTCCTATTCAAGAGGAATTAGACGGACAGTGGCGTAAGGTTACCGGATCCTTCAACGATCTGATTTGTGTCACGACTCGCATGAGAGCAGCGCTCAAATGGTGGACACAGCCATTGCATCTTGCAGCAGGGATGTCGTTCCTATCGAACACCCCAGATCTTACACTCACCACGGACGCGTCTCTGGAGGGATGGGGGGCGCACCTCCAAGACCGGTCTATAAATGGAAAATGGACTCTACATCAGAAAGCCTGGCACATGAACAAATTGGAGCTCATGGCTATTTTCCTAGCGCTAAAGTAGTTTCAACCCGTGCTGCAAGGAGAGTCTGTCCTTATACAAACAGACAACACAACCTGCATGCACTACATAAACAAGCAGGACGTAACGAAATCTCCGGTACTGTCTCGCCTGGCACAGGCAATTTGGGACTGGTCACTCAATCACCAAATCACAATCACCGCAGTTCATCTCCTGGGGTTGTCCAACCTCCTGGCGGATTCCCTAAGCAGATCCCGATCATCAACCCACGAGTGGGAGCTACATCAACCAACACTCGACATGATCTTTCGTCGCTGGGGTCGCCCGGCACTGGATCTCTTTGCAACGCCAGAGAACCGCAAATGCCCAGCTTACGCAAGTTGGCATCCCCACAAAGGGTCACAGAGCAATGCCCTTTTGATGAACTGGTCAAATCTGTTTGCTTACGCCTTTCCTCCAATCCCTTTGGTGCCGCGGGTGCTTTGGAAGATACGGAGAGAACCCTGCCACATCCTTCTCATTGCTCCCAGGTGGCCACGACAGGCATGGTTCTCGGAGTTGCTCCTTCTATCCCAATGCGAGCCCATCCTTCTTCATCCTCGGCTGGATCTTCTTTCCATGGACAGGGGTCTCATCTACCATATGGACCCCTCTTCTCTGAGCTTATCAGCCTGGAACCTGAACACTGTGAATATGCACATCTAACCATTCCTCAAGAATGTCGAGACATCCTTGCTCAGGCCAGAGCTCCTTCAACTATAACGACTTACAAGTTGAAATGGAAACGTTTCTGCCATTGGTGTGCTGCTGTCGGTGTGCATCCCTTGCGTGCAACGCCTGCTCAGCTCTTCCCTTTCTTCTTTCAATTAGCTCAGTCAGGATTGTCTCATGCTACTTTAAGAGTTTTTCTGGCGGCAATTTCACGCTTCCGCCACGATGGCTCCACCTCCCTCTGTTCCTCTAGGATAATACGCCAATTTTTAAAGGGACTATTTCGTAAATTTCCACCAATTCGGCGCCCTCCTCCTGCGTGGCGCCTCAACATTCGTTTAGCACAATTAATGAATGCACCATTTGAACCAATACATAGAGCTGAGCTCAAGTACATCACCTGGAAGGTTGCTCTTCTTCTTGCATTGACGTCTTCGCGTCGAGTGAGTGACATTCATGCATTTACGATCAAACCACCATTTCTTCAGTTTCAGTCGGATTGTGTGCTGCTACGCACTAACCCTACCTTTCTTCCTAAAGTACCTTCAGATTTCCACATCAATGAACCTGTTATTCTGAAGACTTTCTTTGCTAACCCACAGTCTCCTGCGGAACATCGCTTGCATTCCTTAGACATTAAACGGTGCTTGAAGTTCTACATCAGCAGAACGGCCCAGTTCCGCAAATCCGACCAACTCTTCGTTGCCTATGGCCGTTTTCACAAGGGACGTCCAGTCACCAAACATACGATATCCCGCTGGGTGTCTTCGGCTATTGCTTTCTGCCATCAAAAAGCAGGCAAACCTTTACAGTCTTCGGTGAGGGCCCATTCCACCAGATCGATGGCGTCCTCTACTGCACTTTTTGCCGATGTCCCGCTGCATCAGATTTGCAGAGCAGCCACGTGGTCCAGCAGGCACACGTTCACGAAACACTACTGTCTGGGTGCCATGAATGAAGGGGATACCGCAGTAGGACAAGCTGTGCTTCGTAATCTTTTTCAATAAGGTGAGCCTCTGTTCTACCCTCATTCTATTAGTTTCCAAATGCTTATTGACTGTTTGATATATATATATATGTGCTCCATACATAGGATTTTCAGTCTTTTATTATGCATTGTGACTATGCAGACCCTCCAGGATATCGCGATTTCGCGATTTGCCGCGAAATCGGCACTTTAGTAAAAATGCCGCGATTTTTACAAAAGTCCCCGCGAAATTGGCACTTTTGTTGAAATCGCGGCATTTTTACAAAAGCCGCTATATCCTGGGGGCCCACTTACATTGTTTATTGGGGCGGGCGGGAAGGACACAAAAGAATAACTTTCCGGGCTTAATGGGGCAGCTTAATGGGGCATTAGCAGCTCACTGTGAAGGGCTTTGAAGTGCCCCTCCCGCGCCTGGCTCCCCGCTGGAGACCCTCCCGGTGACTGGGGCGAGGCCCCGCCCTCTCCCCTGGAGCCGAGGGTCAATATGGGAAAGAAAGGCCCTGATGGGCGATCAGGGCGAATACTAACTGTGCCCCCCCCGGCGCAGTACAGCCATGTCACCGGCGCGCACACAGTCACGCTAGACCCAGCGAACCTAAAGGCTGCTTGGGTGCCAGTACAGGCTTTAACTGATAAAAACCTATAAAAAAGGTTTACACTAGGTACAGTAGCGTCTTGCTAAAAACATAGATTTTGAAAGCACTGTAAAGATTTAAACAGTCTATTTGTACATTTTACGACAGCCTATTTACTCCGGGTGCACTTTATACTTCTTGTAATATTGGTTGGAAGGGTGTTGTCTCTGTTTTGAGCCTATGTGGGAAGAGTTGTGATGTGCGGGAAGTGAGCCGATAATAGTGATCACACTCCTCACGCCAGCAAATGTAAAGAAGACAAACTCCCAAAAGGCCCCATCTCCTTTTACTCCTGCAGTGCCTATAAGGATATACTCACTCCCTCTAGCGTTTAGACGGATATTTATTTATTTATTTATGCAATTTTATATAGCGCGGACTTTACCCAAAGGTGTCAGTGCTTTACAAAAGGAAATAGGGGACATGGCTGCGACAAGTTACATCATAGGAGTCAGTATAACCAAGATTATCGAGACCTTCATTACGAGTGCCCTGGGTGAGCAGGCACCATATTACGCATGTTTTTACATCCAATTTCACGGGTTTTGGTGTTTCACAAGAGAGATAAACAAAACCTAATACAGGTTTAGTAGTAGTCAAAATCGGTGCATGCTTTCTACACCAAACTCTGCATGGCCCGATATTTTTCAGCACTCGTCCCTTTTTACATTTTGACAGGTTTGATTTACCACAATGTATTATGAGAACAGTCTGAAGGTATATATCGCCGTCAGAAAGCACTGGCTGCGATAAACAGCACACCACTTGTAATTGCAGTGCCTATGCAAACTAATGATTGTGCAGAGACTGTCATTTCATGAAGCACTGAGAAAAAAGGCCAGTGTACTGAGGCCGAACCTCTCCCCCTCTTTCATGTTGTTAAATAACAAAAAAAAAGTAAGATATTTGTGTTTGTTGTAGGAAAAATGGCCACATAAAATGCCGCTAAATTGCCGCTAAATTTCCATATTTGTGCCGCTAAATTTCCATTTTTGTGCCGCTTAATTTGCTAATTCATGCCGCTATATCCTGGGGGGTCTGACTATGGAAACTTTCCTTGGTACTGACTGCTATCTATTCTATATTCAAGCATGTGAATCTATGAAAGACACCCCAATACTGGAGAAGAACAATTGTTACTTACCTGTAAACAGGTGGTTCTCCAGTATTAGTGTCTTTCATAGATTCACATGCGACCCTCCCTCCTCCCCTCAGAGGCTCTCTTCTCCTCACAGACTCTTTAGTCACTCTTCTGCTCGAAAATCTGAGGTGCTGAGCTCTGAGGAGAAGGTTCTAGAGGGTTGCTGTCGCCTGATTGGCTGCAGTTTGGACCAACATAATGACAAGGATAGGCTGCATATGGTCTTTTCCTTCCCCATGCATTCCTATGTAGAATTTTGGGTAGGCAGGTTATGCCTTTTTCAAATACAAATTTCAGGTTTTTTCTTCTGATTATTTATATATATATATATATATGTATGTATGTGTGTATATATATATATATATATATATATATATATATATATATATATATATATATATATATTAGTATATTATTGCTATTTTATTTACCGTGGGACTCCCACTCCGACGACGGGGAATATTCAAGCATGTGAATCTATGAAAGACACCAATACTGGAGAACCACCTGTTTACAGGTAAGTAACAATTGTTCATCCTCCCCAAGATCCATAAACCTACTCGACCCTCTCCCGGGCGACCCATTGTCTCCGGGATGGGGTCGTTGTTGGAACCACTGTCACAGTTTTGTGATTTCTATTTGAAGCCCTTGGTCCAGAAGCTACCAGCCTACCTCAGGGACACTCTGGACATTTTGAATCTCCTCAAGGATATACCTTTTGATCCAGATTTGGAATACCTGATTGGGCTAGATATAGAGGCCATGTACACCAATATTCCTCAGATGGAAACCTTAAGAGTATTGGAGGATATTCTGTTTCAGGAGGACTGGCCATACCAGACCCCAAGAACCTTTATCCTGCACCTGACAGAGATAGCCTTGACTAGGAATTTTTTCGAATTTGAAAACACCCTGTACCTTGAAACCCATGGTACCTCCATGGGCAGTGTTTTTGTGCCTAGTCTGGTGGGACTTTATGTGGGCGCCTTTGAACAAACCACCATCTACCACGAAGCTTGTCCATGGAGGTCCAACTTGCGCTTGTGGTGAAGGTACATAGACAACGTTTTGGTCATTTGGAGGGGGGATGCCGACTCTGTGACTCACTTTTTGGGATGGTTGAACCAGAGGAACCCCCTTCTCCATTTCACCTCCACAATTACCAAAACAAGTCTACCATTTTTGGATTTGGTTATTGAGCCAGGCGAAGGGATATTACAGACTAGGGTGCACCATAAGACCACTGATAAGAATGCACTACTAGCATTTACCAGTTTTCATCCACGGTCACTGCGCGAAAACCTACCGGTGGGACAGTTCTTTCGTATCCGACGGAACTGTTCCAGACTGAATGATTTCACTGCAGAAGCAAGCCTGTTATCTGCCAAACTGCACAAGAGAGGCTACCCTAATAAAATAGTGAAACGAGCAAAGAAGAGGGCACTCAATGCCAATCGGGAAGGTTTGCTATCTAAGGCCAATAGACCGCGAGTGGAAAAAACGGTTTTTGTATCAACCTTCAATACCGCATCACAACAGATCAAGCGAACAATTCTGAAAAATTGGAAAATCCTGAATTCTGGTCATTTACAAATGGAAAAACCTCTTTTCTCCTTTAAGCGCAGCCAAAATCTAAAGGATTTACTAGTCCACACTAGACCTAGAGCAGCGACTGGATATGGAGTTACGAGTACCATGACAGGTTTGCCACCTGTGACCGGCCACTATCGCTGTGGCTCATGCAGTGTGTGCCATCTTACAACCAATTCCAAACAGATTGACCTGGGTTTACCAACTCCCTGGGAACAAAGGTCATATACCAATTGCAACTCGCAAGGAGTAATATATCTAATCACATGCCCTTGCCGGAAACAATATGTGGGCATGACATGTAGGAAGATTCGCACCCGCATCACGGAACATCGCAGCACTGTTAGATGTGGCAGGTCTAACACGAAGCTGACTACCCACTTTGCAGAATTTGGACACACAGTGGAGGATTTGCGGTGGACAGTTATAGAAAAACCCACTGCCAGCTCCAGTGGACGAGATGAGAGCAGAACCCTCTTCGTGAGGGAACAGAAGTGGGTCTTCCGCCTCCGCAGTGATCTGCACGGCTTGAATGATGAAATACCGTGGTATGCCTTGGGGCGATGAAGCAATCAAGTATGGGAGTGCACTCTCTAGATCTGGTAGCCAATACTCTTTTAACTAGACCCTAATTTTGCAGGCTCTGCAGCATGTTCAAGCTAGCTGTGATGAGGCCTCAGTTATGATATTGAGTGACTGACTCCCTGTAGCAGAAGACTAGGAGTTTCCACTAAAGCACCCAGAGAATCGGTGATGAGGTCCTATTATCAGGGGTCAGGCTCAAATAATGATATTTATTGACTTATTCCACGTAACAGTAGTTCCTGAAAAAACAACTATACCACCTTATTTTTTGAAGATGAAACTCTAGTATCGGCCGTTGCTGTCGTTTTAATTCTAGACAGCTTACTACGGTTACGTTTTGGTACACTACGGGATACACAGGGTGACATGCGGGCTCTTGTAGGCACAACGATGGATGTCCCAATGAGGATGTGAAAACTACCAGTCCCGTCAGCACTACGCACGTAATGACGTTCTTTGATGTGATTACGCGGATGTGCTGGGACCGGGGGAGACGCGAGGCAGCGCTTATTACCATCGGCGCTACAACTATGTCCTCTGGTATGCGGGCACAATTTGTGCTGGAGCAGTCCTGCAGAACAGTGAGTGGGGTGATTAGGCGACGGGTGACTCCTCCCTGCTTTCCAATGGACTTTCGTTCTCTACACTGGTCCTGCGGGAGCTGGGTAGGGAGATTATGACAATATATATTTTACCGAATTCCTTACCCCGGGTATGTAACGGGAGGTGAGTAAGGATGCGTGACATGCACAATATGGTCACATTGGGAATGGTCTTACCTTTTGCATATAACAGGAGGCAAGTGTGGATGTTTGACATGCATAATATGGTTATATTGGGAATGACTTCACCTTTTTGCATATGTTTCACCCACGAACACAGGTTGTGTTCTTTGGAGCTCCACCCGCTGACGCCATTTCGAGCCTTAAGAATCAGTAGACCCGGTAAGACGCTCATGCCCCCCCCCCCCCCTTTTCTACGCTTCTATCTTGGGGGCTACTTTCTTTACAGTGAATGAGGGGACATGTATCATGGGGATTCTCTAACCATCAAACATGGGTTGGACTACTTCTCTTCCCCATGCCGATTATCATGTTGTCTCAGGAGCGTGTCTGTTAATTATATATATATTTTTTTTAATGATTTGAGCTATTGAGCACGTAGGGATCGGGGCAATTAAAGCCTAGCAGTACTCTACTTCAGTATACCACAATGGATACTGTTTTGAAAATTACTATTTCCTTTTTAGTAATAACGATCCACGGGTGTGGAAGTACCCTCCACGTGGTTCCCTCTATCAATCACTGCATTGAGGTAAGAGGTGTAGAAGGACTGGGACAGTTAGACTGTCCTGACGAAGACCGGTGTGACCCATATAATCGAGGGCACGGAGCAACGGTCGAAACATGTTGACCACCGCAGTATAAGGAGGAGTGTTTGTGGATCTTGACTTCCTGCCTAAACACTTATACATCCTTCACTTTAATTTTAATCCTGACCTTGGGACCCATGAATAAAGTACCTGCGGGTACCTATGAGCCAGTTTTAATGAGCACCTTCTAACTGCACTTTAAGTCTATCACTTACCCAGTCCGGACGGACAACACTAATTGTTGTGATCACTGTATGTCACTTATATGTTGTTTGTATTTTTTTGGTTTTGAGTAGTGTGTTTTTGTATTCCCCCTCCCTATGCTCCGCCCCCTGCGTGGCTACGCGGGGGAGTATTGTAAGCAGACCCGATGATGAAGCATGTCACACACATTGTGTGTGAGTGAGGGCAGTTTTTTCAAATAATTTTGTTTTCCTTAGCCCTGTCTTTGCGTCGCAGCGTTTGTTGTTCCCCACCCCCTTTGGTGTGTGTAAAGAGTTGGTACAGTCTGATTGAACTTGAATTTAAGTTTTAAGCTGCGTTAAGTGTCTTGAGTGCAAAAACAAACCCTAGGGAAGCAGTGACTTGGACCCGATCTAAAGATTTCTATAGCAGGTCTGCCCTTTGTAATGCTGATTCTACTAAGAGTATCTCCTGTTTCTTCATGTCATGGAGTTTTGATTTCTCATCACAGTCACCCTCTCTTTCCATGCTAAGCCTGTGTTCGCCTGTTGCAGTACTGCTTGGATGGTACACACAATACTTCTGCTTGAGAGATCGGGTATTTCAGTCCTACAGGCAAAGGGTACGATTTTTGAAATTATGTTTGTGGCTAGTTTGGTCAGCTGTTCATTGAGCATTACTCATTCAGGGAAGACCATCTCCCATAACGAAGTGTTCGAGGCATATGGGCTGCAGATGGTACATTTATGAATAGATCGCCATCTTGTGTTGGGTTCGGATGATTGCACTTGTTTTTCTCTTGGAGAAGTCTTTTGTGGTCACGAGACCGATGACTCTTCCTTTGGGTGCTAGTGCGCATGGGCATCGGCTCCAGCCTTAGATTGTTTTTTTCCGCCATCGGGTTTGGATGAGGATCGAAGCGCTCCGGATCGACTTCGAGAAAAGAGTTATATAACTTTGGTACCGACACAGGAGCATCAAACAGATCCAAAACAAAAGACTTTGTTTATTGATCCGCAAACTGGCAAGGTGGTGACAAAACTACCTAAAAAGAGGAAGAATGAACAGTTGGGACGACAAAGCTCCTCCTCCTAAGAAGAGAACAATGGGGACAAATACAACTCCTCCCCTTTCTCCACAACCTAGAGACACACCCTCTTTCCCTCTTCCTCACACTCTGCCAGCTATTCCTTATACATCACGCCCATCTACACCTCAAACGGATGTAGAAAGTGACACAGGGGAAGGGAAACTTCCTAGGGATGATGACGACACTGTCCCAGAAGCAGACCCATGGGAAGATTATGATGTAGTGTCAGATAATGATAACGACCCTGAACTATATCCCTCAAAACCTTCACCACCTGATGATAATACAGGTTTTGCACAGTTAATTAATAGGGCAGCAAAATACCACAAGGTAGATTTACATGCGGAACCTCAAATAGAGGATTTCCTTTTAGAAACACTACCTGCTGCACAAAGAACATCAGGAACACTACCAATGCTTAAGGGTCTCCTCAATCACACATCAGAAATATTCAAAGACCCTGTGAGGGCTAGAGTACTAAACCCAAGAATTGATAAAAAATATAAGGCAGCCCCAAAGGACCCAATTTTTATCAAGGGACAAATACTTCTATACTCGCTAGTAGTCACAAACGCTCGTAAAAGAGCAAACTCATTAACTACAGGAGAAGCTCCTCCTCCTGACAAGGAGTCCAAGTTAATAGATGCCTCTGGCAAAAGAGTAGCATCCCAAGCGGCAAACAGCTGGCGCATAGCTAATACGCAAGCGCTACTTGCACGTTATGATAGAGCTCATTATGATGAGTTAGAAAAACTCATTACACATCTCCCTAAAGAACATCAAAAAAGGCAGATCAACTCATACAAGAAGGGAAGATAATAACGAACACTTCCATTAAGTGCGCCTTATACGCAGCAGACACTGCAGCAAGATCCATAAACACCAGTATCATGTTAAGACATGCATGGCTCAGAGTCTCAGGGTTCAAACAAGCGGTGCAAACATCCTTATTGAACTAGCCTTCTGATGGGAAAACACTTTTCGGTTCAGATGAGGCGTTAGAAAAGATGAAGAAAGATACAGAAACGGCTAAGTTAATGGGAGCATTGCAACAGCCAACTCAAAGGGGTTCCTTTCGTAGGTCCACCTATAGAGGCGGATCAAAGAATACAGGCACAAGCCAGCAATCAACCTCTTTTACACCAACATCACCCAAAGGTAATTCTAGAGGCAATTACAGAGGTAACAACAACAAAGGTAGAGGCCGCGGAAATAACAACAACCGCAACCCCCCTACCCCAAAACAGTGACTTCATACAGCTCCCCCCAGACCATATAACACCGGTCGGGGGACGCCTATCACAGTTCCTACCTGTCTGGGAAAACATCACATCAGACAGGTGGGTGAGACAAATTATCCAACATGGTTATTGCCTGGAACTCACAGCCAGCCCACCAAACATCCCCCCCAAACAGCGTCCAATGAGTCAAGATCATCTAACACTGTTAAAACAAGAAGTACTATCACTACTACAAAAGCATGCCATAGAGAAGGTTCCACAACATCAACAGGGAACAGGGGTATACTCTCTATACTTCCTAATTCCCCCAAAAGACGGATCGCTGAGGCCAATACTAGACCTCAGACCTCTCAATGCATACATAAATTCGGAACATTTCCACATGGTCACGCTCCAACAAGTACTTCCTTTACTGAAGAAAGGGGACTTTCTTTCTACTCTGGATCTAAAAGACGCTTACTTTCATATCCCAATTCACAAAGCCCACAGAAAATACCTCAGGTTTGTTGTAGAAGGACAACATTATCAATTCAAAGTCCTTCCGTTTGGGGTCACAACAGCACCAAGGGTGTTCACAAAATGCCTAGCAGTGGTTGCAGCTCACCTAAGAAGACAACAAATACATGTCTTCCCTTACTTGGACGACTGGCTAATAAAAGCCAAGTCACAAGAAGAATGTCTTCAAAACACACAAAAGACAATTCTGTTGCTGCACCAGCTAGGGTTTACGGTGAACTACACAAAATCCCACCAGCAACCAAACAAAGTTCAACAATATCTAGGGGCTACTATAGACACAAACAAAGCCAAAGTATACCCCAATCCAGTCAGGATTCAAACAATGATCTCATTGATTCAAAGATTTCAACCACAACACTCACTAACAGCACGAGTGTTCATGCAACTATTAGGGATGATGTCATCTTGCATACTGCTAATACCATATGCCAGACTACAAATGCGTCCGCTGCAAGAATGTTTAGCAACACAGTGGAATCAGGCTCAAGGTCAGATTACAGATCTGGTGTTGGTAGACGACCGCACACACCGCTCTCTGAAGTGGTGGAACACAACAAACATTTCCAGTTCCTAGAACCAATTCCACAAGTGATACTAACAGCGGATGCATCGCTCACCGGATGGGGAGCGCATATGGAGAAATATACAGTACAGGGAAGATGGAGTGTACAGGAGAAAAGACTGCACATCAATCATCTAGAACTACTAGCAGTGTTTCTAGCATTAAAAGCATTTCAAATGCAGATTCTCAACAAAGCAGTCCTGATCAGAACAGACAACATGACAGCAATGTATTATATTAAAAAACAGGGGGGGACGCACTCTCTCCAACTATCCAGACTAGCGCAGGAAATTTGGAGATGGGCCATTCCTCAAAACATCTATCTGTTAGCCGAACACCTACCAGGAGTTCAAAATCAGATAGCAGACATCTTAAGCAGACAAATGGGAACTGCACGAACAAATACTGCAGCCATTCTTCCAAAGATGGGGACAACCAGAGATAGATCTCTTTGCCACTCCTCAGAACGCAAAATGCCAAAGCTTCGCATCCAGGTACCCACACCACCTGTCGCAGGGCAATGCATTATGGATAAATTGGTCCAACAAATTTGCATACGCTTTTCCCCCTCTCCCACTAATTCCATTAGTGGTTCGAAAACTGCAACAACATTCAATGACCATGATACTAGTAGCACCCACGTGGGCACGACAGCCGTGGTTCACCACGCTCCTGCAACTCTCACAGGTGCCACACCAAAAATTAAGAATTTTACCCATGCACCTTACACAGAACCATGGAGAAATAATGCACCCAGATCCCAAACAACTGAACCTAGCGATCTGGCTCCTGAAATCCTAGAATTTGGATACTTAGATTTACCTACAAACTGTATGGAGATCATTAAGCAAGCAAGACGTCCCACCACCAGAGCATGTTATGCGGCAAAGTGGAAAAGGTTTGCTCTATACTGTAACAGTAACAACATCAACCCTCTGGACGCATCAACAAAAAATATTATTTGCTACTTATTACACTTACAGCAATGTAACCTTGCTTACACGCCCATTAGAGTACATCTTGCAGCTATAGCCGCATACCTGCAAAACAGGCAGCATCTATCCCTATTTAGAGTGCCAGCAATTAAAGCCTTCATGGAAGGCCTCAAAAGAGTCATTCCACCAAGATTACCACCTTCCCCGGTCTGGAATCTCAACATAGTACTCACCAGACTAATGGGACCACCTTTCGAACCTATGCATAGGTGTGAAATACAATTCCTTACATGGAAGGTGGCCTTCCTTATAGCCATTACCTCCCTCAGGAGAGTGAGTGAATTACAGGCATTGACAATACAAGAACCATTCCAACAGTTACACCAGAATAAAGTGGTTCTTAGAACAAACCCCAAATTCTTGCCTAAAGTAATTTCAGCATTCCACATTAATCAACCAGTGGAACTACCAGTCTTTTTCCCAAAACCACAGACGGTAGCAGAAAGGGCCCTACATACATTAGATGTCAAAAGGGCAATATTGTATTACATAGAAAGAACACAAACATTCAGGAAAACCAAACAACTATTTGTAGCGTTTTCCCCAACACATAAGGGCAATCCTATCTCTAAAGCAGGCATTGCCAGGTGGATTGTAAAATGTATACAAATATGTTACATAAAAGCAAAGAGAACACTAACTGTTCCTCCTAGAGCTCATTCTACACGTAAACTAGGGGCATCTATGGCATTCTTAGGAAACATTCCCCTAGATGACATATGCAAAGCCGCAACTTGGTCTACACCACATACCTTCACAAAACACTACTGTGTTGATGTGCAGGCAACACAACAAGCCAGAGTGGGCCAAGCTGTACTAAAAACTTTATTTCAAACTGTTGCAACAGACACTGGTGGCAACTGCTGTATAATCTAGTCATAAATGTACCATCTGCAGCCCATATGCCTTGAACGGAATATGCTACTTACCAGTATGCATCTGTTCTTGGCATAGAGGGCTGCAGAGTGGTACATGCCCTCCCTGCCTCCCCGGAAACCTGTGTCTGTTCCAACACTATCTTATTTAGATACGCTTACATGGGCATCTCTTTCTGTATTCTATTATACTACTCCATCTAACCCTACTATGGCAAAACAATCTAAGGATGGAGCCGATGCCCATGCGCACTAGCACCCAAAGGAGGAGTCATCGGTCTCGTGACCACAAAAGACTTCTCCAAGAGAAAAACAAGTGCAATCATCCAAGCCCAACACCAGATGGCGATCTATTCATAAATGTAAAACTCTGCAGCCCTCTATGCCAAGAACAGATGCATACTGGTAAGTAGCATATTCCTTACCGCTAAGCAACAGGCGCATTTCATTTGGCATTTAAATGTAAGTACATTTCCCCTAAATCCAGTTGGACACAATAATTGAGTATTTTAGCTCAAATCCTAGGGGACCCCCGTGAAGCCTTTCTACCACCAGCTGCCTACCTGCACTTGAGAACAGTCCCGGGGGGGCTGCAACGGACGACCACCTTCACGCTTTGCCGCCAGCCAAACCGAGGGGACTACACTTCCCATAGTCCCGCTCTGGCGCCTGTCACTGCAAAAGCGCCAGGAGACGCTTTAAAAACGCTTGTGGGGTCCCGCAGCGTGGGACCCCTCTGAAGCCTTTCTGCCACCAGCTGCCTACCTGCACTTGAGAACAGTCCCGGGGGGGGCTGCACGGACGACCACCTTCACGCTTTGCCGCCAGCCAAACCGAGGGGACTACACTTCCCATAGTCCCGCTCTGGCGCCTGTCACCGCTTCACTGCAAAAGCACCAGGAGGCGCTTTAAAAACGCATGTGGGCTCCCGCAGCGCGAGACCCCCGTGAACCCTTTTGGCCACCAGCTGCCTACCTGCACTTGAGAACAGTCCCTGGGGGTCTGCAACAGACGACCACCTTCACGCTTTGCCGCCAGCCAAACCGAGGGGACTACACTTTCCATAGTCCCGCTCTGGCGCCTGTCACCGCAAAAGCGCCAGGAGGCGCTTTAAAAATGCTTGTGGGCTCCCGCAGCGCAGGACACGTGCGGGCGTCTGCGCCCATCATAGGCCGGAAGAGGCAGGGCCCCCACCCCCATAGCAGTTGTTATCGGCGTGTGCACAGTGAAGAAAAAGTGCGGGTAAGCTTTCTATTAACCCCTATATAGACTTGGAGGTATAGACTCTTTGGCAATAATCATCAGGCCCTGACGTAGCTATATTGACCTGGATGGCGTAAAGACTCCAATTACACAGTCTCAATAAACTCCGGCCACAAAAACAAAACCTTGGACTGCGGGGTGCCCTGCTAAAGACTGTGGACTGCCGTATCATTGGTAGTAGGGAAAAAAAGTTTTAATCTATTTTGGGTAGTGTACCTTTTACTCTAATTTGCAGGGTCTAACTAGCGTTATTAACGAAGGGGTGGGGAGTGTTAAGATGGGGAAAAGGGTGGGCCCAAGTAGAAATAAAGCTGTTTCTGTTCCCCCAGAGCCACAAACATCGATGGATAAAATGCTACAGAGGGCTATTGGGGTGGTTAACACAGAGATTGAATTAACAGAGCGGAGGTTGTCGCTCACTCCGGATATATTCTTACACACATCTGATCCATCCATATCCGTTGCTACGCCCCAACCACAAGAGGTCATACAGATTGAGACACCCACCCAGAATATTCCCCCCAAAAAAGCCTTGCGCAAGGATAGACCAGGTGTAACTGCCCCCAAGAACGGCAAATGCAAGTTAGCCCGTTAACCGCGGCTGTTTTTTCGCGGCAGTGCGGCCGTTTTAAAGAGCGGGCGGGGCTGCATCGGCCGTTGAACGTGCGCAGCACCAGCCAGGTAGTGCTCCGAACGTTCAACGGCTGACGGCAGCACTGATAGGGTTAACTGTCGAGGCTGGCCCTAGGAAAAAAAAAACCCTGTGGGGAGAAAGTGGTTACGGAGGATAGCAGTTTAGGGCATGATTCTGAAGAGGCCACACATCAACCTCCTAGCGGAGACACTCTTTATCCACCATGGGCACACGACCTAATGGTCGCTTTACACGACAAAGTGAGGGACACACTAAGATTTAAACAAGCCCTTCTAATCACTAGATTGGATAAAATTGAGAAATTGTTGTCTCAGGGGGGTGTGGGAATTGCCGCACAGCCTATTCCGACCACAAAGCATATAAGGGGGATGGCAAGTGACGGTGATGGGGCTACTCTTGCATTAATACACGCAGTAGAGGGAGAACGTACATTGGAAGGACCATCTACTTCATCGGATGGTGGCGTAGTAAAAGGCAGACATGTGAAGAATAATAACAACCCCAGGGATGTTTCGAGAATAGAGCGTAGCCCCCCGTCGATGCATGCAGTATTATTCCTAATCTTCCAACTTTAAGGACTGAGGAGGCAGGTAGATCACGTTTACCAAGTCGACAGGAACACCCCCGGTGAATCTAACCTACCCTACATAAATCTCCCCCCGACATGTGCCCCATATGTTGTTATATTAACAGGAACTCCACCAACTGCACCTAACGCAAGAGAGACCCCACTCGAACTTAGAAATAAATGCCTGTTCTGCATTGCAAAATACAAATATTTCGAGCATGGTAGAGCAGGGGAAATAATCATGGTGCGAAGAGTAGGGTGGGTGGGAACACGAAGGAAGCTAGAACCAGGGGAGTGTATCATTATCAACTTCAAAAGTCCCAATTCAGTTAGAAATCTACTCCATACTCCCACCAACCAGCAGACAGCCCCAACAGATATTAGTCTCCGACCACTAGATTTCTTCTATCCACAGCAACAAAAATCACCAATAGATAGTGTAGTACCGATATTGCAAAAAACGGGCCCTGAGATCGCAAAGGAGAGAGGATGGGACCTATATAGTAGGTACCCCCAATTTAACATCAGGGTGAACAACAGGTGTGATGGTTTAGAGGAGGTGGACTGACTGGGAGGGGAGCATCAGGATAGGGAAAACCCCACAATCCGATGGCAGATCCAGACTCAGAGGGAAGCAGTGGATCCCTGTGGGCCCCTTTTAGCTGGGGGGGGAGTTGTGCGGACGATGGTCCATCCTTTGGTATTCCACCTACGATTACAAAGGAAGGGGGTCCCCGGATGCATCGTCTTTAGTAGTATGGAGGGACTCCTCTAGAGAACTGGCTGTGGTAGATGGCAATCCCTGTGATTCCGATGACCTGCTGGCCCTGGGCGATAGGGGCAATGTGGTACAGCAGAGAGCCAGAGCACTGGGCGATAGTATTAGAATTCTGTCCTGGAACCTGGCTGGAATTAAGAATAAATTCCTCTGTCCAGATTGGGGATGTTTTGTAGACAATTATGATGACTGTTTATTCCA
The DNA here is from genome assembly GCF_964261635.1 of Lissotriton helveticus. Lineage (NCBI taxonomy): Eukaryota > Metazoa > Chordata > Amphibia > Caudata > Salamandridae > Lissotriton > Lissotriton helveticus. The sequence goes on along the minus strand of NC_136068.1, from coordinate 1,037,212,519 downwards.
AGAGACGTGGGCCCGGAGGAATATCGGAGAGCAGGCTTTGCTCCATTTAACATATTGGCTACCATGAAGGGAAGGGGGAGACCGTCAGGCGGCCTAAGTATCTGGGTGGGCACACACCTTGGCGTTAAAGCTGAGCAGATTCCAACTAATACTGATGACGTGCAATGTGTTCTTTTAACACTTGCCTTAAAGGCACAAATAGCCTTACTCAATGTTTACTCTAGACCTGTACATAATGGGCAAGAATCGGGTACTATAGAAGAGTTGGGACACTTTATACCAACTTTGGGTCCAGCAGCTGTATTGATATTAGGAGGCGACTTTAATTGCCAGTTTGAGCCTCTAATCGATCCAACTTTAGATGGGCCCACTGAGGAGGATCAGTATTGGTTGATACCTGATCCACAGATTCCACCAGTTAAAGTTTGGTTGTCGCTGGTCTTGCAACTTAATTCCCTCACCCTGACACTATCATTGAGGGTATGCAATGGGAGGACCAAATCCGATTGACCGGGCCAGCTTACGTTCAATAGAGAGGGGCAGTTCTCGTTGCTTGTTTACATCTTGGTTGAAACTAGAACTTGGGACAGGGTCCTTGACTTTAAGGTCCACCAGAGGCAAGACAGTGACCTTAATGCTCTAGTAATGACCTTAAAAGCAGGGAGTTTGGGCTTGTCTAATCCTTTACCAGCCTCTAACACTGAGCAAAATGCACTGATACTAACAAACAATAGGCGGAGAGTGAGGTGGTGTTATATTCAGAAATCTCTACCTAAACTGGCCAATATATATCATCAGGCTCTACCACTGCTAATTGAAATGGGGGAGGTAGGAGGAGCCTTCCCAAATAGGGATACAGGACAGGCCCCTAAAAATCCACGAGCTGCTAACCGCAAAACTGCTCGATGCATTCTACCCGGTGGGAAAGTTAAGGGCAAACAATGATTCTAAGTACCCCTGGTTCAATCTAAGTTGCCGTAAAGCCAAACTGGACCTGCTAAATGCAGTTAAGGCAAAGGACAGGTCAGCTATTAAGCAGTGTAGGGCAAGGTATAAGTGGACTACCAAAACAGAAAAGAAAAATTGGGAAGCGGAGAAGTGGGAAGACCTTAGGATCGCCCTGAACGACAAAGATTTGAAAACATTTTGGACAATAGTTAGTTCTGGGGGAAGGCAACCCGCCCTAGAATCTAATATAGCGCCCGCAGTTTGGGAAGCACACTTTGGGGCACTATATGCTAGTCAGAGTGAAGTGGGCACTTCTTTTGCCTCTCCGAAGCCCTTCCATGAGTATCGACTGGAAGGTGCTTGGGAGATTACCTTAGGTGAAGGAGAATGTGCCATTAATAAATTACATCCTAATAAAGCACCTGGCCTAGATAAGTTACCCGGGGATCTCTTTCGGACAGAACCGAAAATTTGGGCCCCATACTTGTGTGCCCTGTTTAATGCCATCTTAAATTAAGATGGCATTAAAGAGCATGGATCCCCCGGACACCTGGCGAGGGGCTGAGATAGTCCCCAAACACAAAAAAGGTTGCCCTCTCCTACCCTCAAACTACAGGCCTATCAGCCTAATAGATACCACGCTAAAAACTTATGGGACGGGTCATCTTGGATAGAATATTGGGCTAGACAGAGGATATGGAGATACTAAGACCTTACCAGGCAGGCTTCAGGTCAAGTACATCAACCGTTGACCAGATATTTAGACTTCAGGTGCTTTACTGGAAGACGGAGAGTATAGAGGGTGGCAGCCTCTATCTCATATTTCTTGACCTGAAGTCTGCCTTTAACTTAGTTCCTAGGGAAAAATTATACAAAGTATTGTGCGACCTTGCCATCCCACCTTACCTTCTGGATGTGCTAGTGAGGCTACACATGGGGACTTACGCCCAAGTAAGGTGTGGTAAACACGGGGAACTTTCTTCACGCTTCCCTGTTAAAAAAAGGGTTCGACAGTGGTGCGTCCTTGCCCCTACTTTATTCTGCCTTTACATCAACGGGCTCATTAACCACTTGGCTGCTAAGGTACATCCCCCTCTTCCCATTGACTTTCCATTGAAATCAATGGAAACTCCATGACGAGTTACCCTTGTCATTAGCACTGAAGGGGTTAAGCACGTAAACAGTGTCAAAGATAGCGATGCACCAAGGCTAGTCTCGGGGAGGGTGCCTGCGTTGATGTTCGCGGATGACACTTCGTTGTTGTCCAAAACATCAACGGGCATACAACGCACTCGGGATGGCTTTTCTGATTTTTGTAATTCGAGGGGCTTGGAGATCAATCTAACTAAGACCAAATTTATGGTCTTCAATCCCCCCAGGAACACCCGTCCAAATCCATCCCTAGACGGCACACCCTTGGAGTGAGTGAGGAGTTTTGAGTACCTGGGTATTACATTAACAGAACATCTTGAATGGGATACCCAACTGGCCAAGGTAAGCCTGAAGTAAACACAGACAGTGGGGGGATTATGAAAATGCACAGAACTGCCACGTTCAAGCCAGCTGCCCCTGTTATCGAAATATATAAAGCACAGGCCAGGGGTGCTACCCTATATGGGGCCGAACTGTGGGGACATTGTAGGCCCTCTAACCTCATGAAAATAGAACACAATTTCATGAGGCATTTGGTGGGCCTCCCTCGTAGCACCCCTTTAGTCCCCCTTCGTATGGATTCGGGCTTGCAACCCATCGATGAAGAGATAGCCTTAAGGCCTATTACATTCTGGCGTAGGCTCTGGGCAACACCAGAGCTGTCCTGCTATAGAGCCGAACTCAGGGAGGTCCTACCCAGCCTAATTAATAAGAAAATCCCGTGGCTTAACCACATACGAGTTCTCAGTACCAAGATAGGAAGATAGGACCTCTGGAAAACACCAGAATTAGTGTGCCCACTAATAACCAGGGTAGATCTTGTGCGGCTTTACAGGCACCACAATTTGACAATCCTCCAAGAAAGGTCCACCGGTGGCCGGCTGACACTAGAGTTTCTACAAGTGAAGGCTGCATATAGAAAAGTGATCTATCCTTCTTTGGCTAGGAAACTCTATATTCAATTTAGATTGGGGACTCTTCCACTTATGACGTTCACTAGTAAATGGGATAAAGAAAAGAAGGACGAATGTCCGGCGTGCAAATATGGGGTAGAGTCTGAAATCCATGTGTTTTCCTCTGCCCGGTATACTCTACACCACGCAAACGATGGTTAGCCCCAATATGCAGAAACCTGGGGTTCAGGCATTGTTTACATGCCTACAGGATATTAAAGTTTCACACCCACCCCCCTATTGTTTTTGCTGTTTCGCGCTTCCTGAATGATATGTGGCATAAGCGCAGAGACTTTCTGAAGTGATTTTGTGGAGAGCCTTATATGTGCACCTCTTTGAACAAATTTATGGAGGCTTATACAATGGGGACATTTGCACTACCTCATAATTCTATTTTTTAATTAACAACTTTTAAATGAATTTTACAGTTTTTATCTGATTTTAGGATAACGGCTAGCCACTTTTTTAGGTTTTGCCTGGCGAAAAGATGCGCTCTGCGCATCTTTTTCGCGCAGGCGAAAACCTGATGAGAACTGTAGTGTGGCTTTGGGTCGGCCCTCGTCATTCATTGGCTGGCTCCATAAATGGAGCCTAGCCATTGGACGAGGGGCCTGTCCGTCAATGCCGGACCAGATTCGGGGGCGTTCCCGAGATTCTTTGGCTTTTGCCGACGTCACGCTACGTCAGCCGAAAGCCGATTATCGGGAACGCCCCTGAATCTGCAGGCGCAGTAAATCCCTCTAAATATCTGCAGCACTGTAAGGTCTGGAAAGGACGCCCGGAGATAGACTTCAACCACGGAGAGTCTGCAGCGCACTGAGACGACCCGCGAGTTTCCCTTCTGACGGGGAATGCTGTGTTTTAACCCCGTGGTTGGGTTCGTCTCTTCGTGGGTCCTCTTCTGTGGTGGATGAACAGCGGCGCTCATGTCCTAATCGGTAAGTGCAGGTTCCCATAGAGCAGGGCTGCTGTATATGTTACCCACAGAGGTGTATCTGCTTTCAGTTTCATTGGCTGAAGCCCCCACACCTGAGATGCAGAAACAGAAGAAACCGACCCTTCTCTCTCTATTTATGGGATTAAAGTTCCCAGTCTATCCAGGACCTCCGTGGAGTGAGTAATTTGTTTCACATCCTAATTTAAACTAGATAACCAGTTCTTACATTGACATCGCATTTCCAGCCTTGGAATACAACTTTTAACAAGCGCAGAGTATACAGGTCATGCGATTGTTTTTCGTCTTTCTAGCAGTAGATTGTAAGGTGTCACAAAGCACACTACGCGAAACTGCGGCTGTCTGCCAGGTTTAACCTGCTTCCGTTATGGGGGCAGTTAAAGTGTTGCAAGCGACAGCAAAACGCATCCAATAATGAAGTGTGTTTCCTGATGACAGCCGTGGCAGCCATGATTTACTTCCTGAGTTAGGTACTGTGGGCGGTGTTATTCGTTTGCAGTTGTCTATGTGAAGAAACGATCTGCTTCTGCTGAGGATCACCGGTGAAAATCAACCTGCGTGGAGCCGGGACACTGAGCATCCTATCCTTGCCCCACTTCTTCCTCTACCGGTTTGCCACCAGCGGACCGGGCCTCCATCATTGATGGACGCCAAAGCTCCGCTTTGCAGATTTGCTGCCCTGTCTCCGGTGTCGATGAGAGACGGAACAAGCTGTGCGGGCCAAGAACCTGCGCCAGAAACACGAGCGAGTTCAAAGCGAATGAAACAAAGAGACACCTGATGTCTTCTAACCAGTGGCACAGGTGACCGGGCGAGCAGCGCACACCAAGGCTTGGCGACACAAGAGAAGGAACTCAGAGAAAGGATTCCTCATCCCAGCGCGACCTGTGGCAGCTGAGCCCTGCGGGTGGTGGCGCATGAGTACAAGAGTAGAGACAACTGACTGCATAGGTCACAAAGCGTCCCCCAGTGGGATATGGCTGGCGTACAATCCTGAGGTGTTCAGCAGCTGACGCGGTGTACGATCCAATCAAACACATTCATTTTCATTCCTGTGCTGAGCCCGGGTAGAAAATAACATTCTGGGGAACTTTACGGCTGTAGTAGCACTGATTTGCTCACACTTGCAACGTCTTAAAACTAACCAGCGACGGCTGAAGCGGCCTCCAATCAGAACAGCGGCCTCGTTTTTAATGTCACAGGAGTTCATTGAGAATAAGGGACCAGGTGACCCCTTGGCTCAGCACTGCTGAGGGGCGGTGAGGGGAGCCCCTGGGTATAATTCACCTAAGGAGCCGAGCCGGGCTTCACCGTTGAATCAGCAGCAACTCCTGAAAGATGGAGACCGGCCCTGTCCGCCTCCACCACAGGTCCCTAAACTCTGGGTACTAGGGCACAAGGCCGCGCGCCTTTTATGCCCATTCAGGGCATACAATGAATCCATTTAACCTGAAAGTTCTCGGAGTTAGTGCATTATTTTGAGACAGAATGGCTTGAGACAGAAAGAGGCAAGCATTGCTCACGGTTTCAAAGCTGAACTGTCTGGAAACTGAGAGAAATATCGGGTTAAATCAATCCATTTTACTCTCTGCAGGTGCGTAAAACAAGCATATGCAAAGACCACTATGATACGATTCCTGCGCTTTATGCCAGCGGGACATCCCAGGCACCGGAGCGAGTCCTGTACATTAGATTGCGAGTGGAATCGGTGGCCCTCATGTCACTCTAAAGTCCACCAGTGACCAGGGGGGAGTGAACCGGTCTTGCTGCCGCCCACACTCTGCGTGTTAGCACTGGACGTTCACAGCAGAGCACTGGCCTCAGCAGATGATGCTACCTGTGGAGCAGGGGGCTGATGCGCGCCGCCCTCTGACGCAGAGTTGTGTTCATACCCGCCCTGGTAGTGTACTTGGGCTGGGTACATATGGCGCGTGCACCCGGGTTCACCGGTTCACTTGCACGGAGTCGTTTTGTTGAAGCATCTTTTTGTGACGCAATGTGTTCGCATACCTTTGAGATGTTTTTACAGTAAATATCTTTGATCTGATTTTTGTTTGTAAAAAGCTATCAATTGACCACTTCTGATGTGCCAAGAATGTTGAGGCTCACACTTCCCCGGAAGGGGGGTTAGGGGGGGTGGGGGTGCTTTGTTCTCTCACTGATCTGACCCGGTTGCTAGGGTCATAGGACTGCACCTTATAAATTAGTCCAGTCGTCCCCACGGAGCTTTCCTTGTGAGCATGGAACACATCCTTTCTCTTTATCTCCTTCGGTTCTATTTCTCATTTCTATCCCTCCACTTCTCTATTTTATGACGTTTTCTTTCACCCCTTGTTTCACTCTCAGCCTTTTCTTTTCTTCCCTTCCTGTTCTTTTTTCACAGTCTCCTCCTTTGTCACGCCATAATTTCTCTGTTCCCCGTTTTCTCATTCTAGCCTTTTTTCTTCCTTCCTCTGTTCTTTGTTTTCTTTCCCTCCCTTTCCTTTCTTCCTGCCTCATTTCCTTGCTCCAATTTGCACCTCCTTCCTTCCCGTCCTTTGTTCTTCACTTGTTGTATCCGTTTCTTCGAGCCGCTGTAGGGTTGCCTCTCTTGTCCCTTCTTCTTTTCACTCTTCTTGTCTCTTTTTTTCTTTCCTTGCCTCTTTTTTTCTTTCCTTGCATTCTTTTCTGTGCACATTTTCTTTATTTCTCTTTCTATTTCTCCCTTCCTCTCCTCTTCATCTGTTCTTTCTTCTCCACCTCCCGTAACCTTAAGTTCCAGCCTGCCTCTCGCTTCTCTTCCCCTCTCTTCACTGACTTATTTATGTCCTTATGTTCCTGTCTCTCAACTCTTTCTTTCTACCCTTTCTCCTTCTAACCTGTCTTCTGCGCTCTCACCCTCCCTGTATCTTTCTCTCACTCACCTTCCTTCCCTCCCTTTTTCCCTCACTCGTCAGTCCAGCCTGCCCTCTGTCCCCCCTTCCTGACCTCTCCTCCGCTCTGTATCTCTCTCTCCTTCCCTCCCTGCCCCTCTCCGGTTTATCCCACCTTCCTTTCTATCCTGTCCTCGCTCGGCTCCCCCACCCCTTCCCCGCACACTCGGATGATGTCATCCTTAAACTGTCTATCCACAGGCTCCCGGCTTCCTCTGAACCCCCCTGAGAAGCCTTCTGGCCCTGGGCATGCTCTCGGTGAAGGCTGCAAGTTGCCAGGGTTACTGCAGACCAAACCTCAGCTTTTATTGGGGGTGGAGGTGGGGGGGGGGGGGGGGGGGACCTGGGGGCGGAGTTAAGATATGCACTAAAGCGGAGGGCTGGAAATAGAGAGGTGAGAGAAGTGACTGGGGGCTGGGGGGTATAGCTGATCATCAAAAGGTTAAAGTGAGACACTGGCCGCGTTCACAGACCGCAGCAACAGACCCACCACAGACCGTATCGCCAGTGAAGGCACAGACCGCATCGAACAACGCACACAGACCGCATTCCACATGAAACAAAGACCCCGCCTCGAAGAGGATACAGACCACCCCAGACGCGAGCCCAAAGGGCATATAAACACCCCCCCTACACAGGGGCGGCTGGTGACATTTGAAAGTGGTGAGGCGTAAACTAATTTGCATATTGCACCGCAGCGAGCGCAGCGAGCGAGCCCGAACCACCTTGCATCCATACATCATTCATTCATCCACCCATCCATCCATCCACCCACCCACCCATCCATCCACCAATTCTGCATCCATCCTGCATCCATCATTCATTCATGCATCCATCCACCCACCCACCCATCCATCCACCCATCCATCATCCATTCCTGCATCCATTCCTGCATCCATTCATGCATCCACCCATCCATCCATCCTGCATCCATCATTCATTCATGCACCCATCCATCCACCATGCATCCATCCTGCATCCATCATTCATTCATCCACCCATCCTGCATCCATCATTCATTCATGCATCCACCCATCCATTCATCCACACATCATTCATCCTGCATCCATTCATGTGTCCACCCATCCATCCACCCATCCTGCATCCATCATTCATTCATGCATCAACCCATCCATTCATCCACCCATCATTCATCCATCATCCATCCATCCATCCACCCATCCTGCATCCATCATTCATTCATGCACCCATCCATCCACCCTGCATCCATCCTGCATCCATCATTCATTCATCTACCCATCCACCCACCCTGCATCCATCCTGCATCCATCATTCATTCATGCATCCACCCATCCATTCATCCACCCATCATTCATCCTGCATCCATTCATGCATCCACCCATCCTGCATCCATCATTCATGTATTTTTATGACCATATAACTTGCACACAGCTTGTCAGTGTTTAATACCAGTCTCGAACCTTGTACTCCAGCACCAATGATACATGATTAATATTAATTGTTTTTAAAAACATGTATTTGTTCGACACCAATTTCACACCTTAGTCGGAACATCATTTTTATTTGTTTTTTAAAGTATCTATTTATTTACCACCAAAGTAAGTCATGTATACATTTTTATGGTTTGATAAGAGGCTCGAACCTGGTTTCCCAGCACCAAAGTCGGCCGTGCTATCCGTCAGGGGATATGTAACCGGGCTATGTAGTGACCAGCCAATCCTGCACCAGGATTGGCTGGGGGGGCACCATGACTCCTCGCCCAGTCGCCCTGTGTAACCCCGGGGGCTGCGGCCCGCCCCCTGGTCCTCTCTCTAAGGGGGAATTCACAAGAAAACGATCTGCGCATGCGCGGGCATGTTTGTGCCCAAAAATACACTTGCGCAGCTGCAGCAGCCCGATCCTCCCCCCCACCCCCCTTCCCTTGCGCACTCCGGGAAGGTCGGGTGTCTCCCGGTTTCCCGGCCGGCAGATAGCGCGATTTTTTAAAATAATTGTGTTTGGCTTCTAGTAACGACGTAGTGGGTCCATGGGGCTTAGTGGGGCTTCGCCCCTACGCCCCAATGGACGCACCGCGCCTGCCCCTACACCGCTGGTACACAGACGGGTCCACCTTTAGACAACAGACCACACCCACCTATCCTCTTCTGACCTCCATGCGGGCACAATGACCCCGAGTGGCTTCAGCAGAAGTAACCAACCGCATCTCTGGGCAGTACAGCTCAGACCAGATCCCTATCCATCCACACACCTGGCAGCCTTACTTCGGCCCATCCGTTAGGCAATGCTATACAGCCCAAGTCTTCAGCCCGGGTTGACATCTGAGAGAAGTCTTAGCAGTCCAGATGCAGTTCACCCAGTGCTCTGGACCACCGGGAAATGATTCAATTTAAGTCAGAATACCTACAAAACTAAGAATTCAACAGCTGCCGTCGCAACTCTGTGCTTGATCACTGGAGGTGACGAGCGATACTGGGCACAAGTCAAAGGGTCTCCTACCTATACCAACTGACCAAGTTGCAAGCATACACCGCGATTCAGCCAACAACTGTCCAATTCAGTCTCTGGCCTGCACACACCTTTTGTGTTCCTCTGTACACCAGAACACCACCACCCAACCAAAACAAATCACACACGCTCTACCACATCACCACTATCTCAATTCACTTACCCAACGTAAGCCACACGACAGCCTCCTCGTTGAGCCACCACGTCACCCTCATCATGCTTGTGTATCCTCACAGCTCACCAACCTCACACATCATTCCTTCCACAATACCACTGACTCAGACTTATATGTGGCTATCACCCCCTCAGGAGTATCATTACACCTACAAACTCCAACGCTCAAGGTCTCTCAGTCCTGCATCTTTATATATCACATTACCAAGGTGCCTCTCATTCTGTCTAATGAACGCCAGATCTACATGCAGCACTATAATGGCCAAATTGATTCCTGCGCTTGCATTAGGATGCCCTGTTTCTGTGCGATGCCAGATTTTTTTTATTGTGCTTTAATCGTGGGGCTGAGAGTCAGCTGAGCACAAGCATGTGTTCGTGTCAACTCTAGATTTAGTCAGAGCATGAAGGTCCGTTACGATAAGGGGGCTCTCAGTGTGTGGGGGGGCTCTCAGTGTGTGGGGGAGGCTCGCAGTGTGTGGAGAAGGCTCGCAGTGTGTGGAGGGAGCTCGCAGTGTGTGTGGGGGGCTCGCAGTGTGTGGGGGGCTCGCAGTGTGTGGGGGGCTCTGTGTGGGTGTGTATTGGGGGGCTCTCTGTAGGTGTTTGTGGGTGTCATTTGCGAGAGATAAAGCTAGTGGCATTGCAAATGACAATGCCATTTATTTATGTAAAAAAAAACATAAATAAAAATAATGTCAAGAGCATTGCCAATAGCTCAAACTTTAACAAAGGCAAAACCATTGCATTGTAAATGCTTGTTTTATATTGTAACAAATGTAGATATATGATTGTATTGTCTATCGTTATCTAATTTTTTATGCTTCCTTTTGTGGTTTTATGATTGTATTAATGTACTTTTTATCGCCCGAGTCGGGCGAAATAAAGTTATTAACTGACTGATCAAATCCTAGGGCCCAATTCACAAAGGTAAACTGAGACGATAGTCTAACTTTATGACTTTCGGTATTCACTAAGAGCATTTACGAGTAGTAAAGTTAGACCTTGGTCCAAGTTTAACTGAAGTTTTGATCTTAGGTCTAACTGAGACCAAAACTTAAGTTAAACTGTGAGAAAAGTCTAATTAACTACTCGTAAATGCCCTTTGTGAATACCAAAAGTCTTAAACTTAGGCCTATCGTCTTATCGGGCCCCTAGAGTGTCTAATTTAAGGGTTTCCTGGTACTGGATTTCATCCACTTCTCCTGAGGGGATTTTCAAAGAGTACTTTAAGTGATTTCACAGGCATTAAGAAAAGCACAGGCAGTTGAGAGGCATTTTATAGGAGAATGTCGGAAAGTAGGATCTGCTTTCATGGTTACCCAGACTTTTTGCTGGTGTCAGTCTGTTTTTCTGACTAGTCTGACTGGGACACTGCTAATCAGGTCCCCAGTCACTTTGCTCTCTCTCTAAATTGGACTATGGTAAGTACTTTGGTACCTTCCTAATTGGCTACTGGTGTACCCTTCTAAGTTGTCCCTAGCATATGGTACTAAGGTACCCAGGGCATAGGTTCAGCAGAGGTCTCCCATGGGCCACAGCATGTGTTATGCCACCCATGAGAAACCACTCAAACTATGACTACAGGCCTGCCATTGCAGCCTGTGTGAGCTGGAGCTAGCACCACTCACAGCAGATATGTTTCCTTATATCTGAGGTCAGTGCACTTAAAACTTATTAGTCACCCCTAAGGTAGGCCTTTCCATTTTGAAGGCAGGGTGCAGGATTATCAGTGCTGGGTTGCCCTGTATGAACAGGATACCGCCTACAAGCCTGGGAGTCGATTCTCCGGGCTTTGTAAGTGCTGGCTGCCATTTTAGACATATAGTGGACATCAAGTCAATTACTAGATATCTAACTATATATTGGCTGCACCGAAACCGGTCATGATTGATATCAAGCAAATTGAAATCCTACCCCAACACCGATTAAAGTGTTGGATGTAGGATCCATTGTACTGGGGGGCTCCCCTAGGGAGCCCCCGTATATTCCTGGTTCCAGCCTTTCAGGGTCTAAAAGCAAGCTAGTGCTGCTGCCGACCACCTACCCGATTCTGCCCTCCTGCTGCTGAGCCACTCAAGCAGGGGAAGGTAGAACAGTAGGTTTCCTTTCATAGGGAGGTTTGACCACCTCCTAGGCAGGACTTAGTGTATTGGTCTGGGGGACTGCTTTGAAAGGCACATTTGGTACCCCCCTTACATACTCCAGTTGGAACCAGTTCAGGGAGCCGCTGGCGCCCGCTCTGGCACAAAACTGGACAAAGGACATGGGTGTATCCTCCCCTCTGTCCAGCCCCTGCTCTGGGAGGGACCCCTAAATCGTCCCAACCCTATCTTTTGGGTTACATAAGGGCTTATCTGTGGGTGGCTGTTCAGCTTCGTCATGGGACAATATTCAGATCCGAAACCACTTCATCTTCAACCGTCTGGGCATGTTGGACTTTGCTGGACTTCGCTTTTGGAACCAAGACTGCATCTGAAAGACTCGTGCTTCGCCTGGTCTCGTCGTCCTGCCAGCCTTCTGCGTCGTCTGTGCCTGTGCTCCATCAAGGCCTGTTGCCATCCAAGACACCAGAAAGAATCTCCTTTGGAGTGAATGAGTCACTCCATGTATCCTGACGTCCCACGGACTCTGAAAGGCTCAGCAACACAGGTGTTGGTTCTGCAACTCCCTCAAGGCCTGCACTGTCTTCCCAGCAAGTTTGAAGTCCGTATCCCTCATCGGGACCCACTAGAGCAGCACCCCTGTGCACAGTGTTGACTTGCTGTTGCCAAGACTTGTTGACTCTCTTCTCCAGAGATCTTTGAGCTCCAAGAAGCTTCAGCATCTCCTGCGATCAAGATCTTTGTCCTCACCGCATCCTCTGCACCGTGGGCCTGCATTCTTGGTGATCTGCTCACGGTCCTCTTGCGACTCCTGTGCCTTCAGCCTTTGGGTCCTCCTGAGGGTCTTCTTTGGCGCCAGTGGGCTCCCCTGCTTGCTCGGGCCTGTTCTGACTCTCCTGCACTTGATGAGTCCCATGGACCTTGCTAGTCCCGACACTGCACCTACTTCGCTTTCATTCATCTGTTGCTGCTGCCAAGACTTGTTGGTGGTCCCGCCGGACACCGACTCCCTGGCTCTCTCCATTCGACGTGGGACAGCTCGTGAACGGCTCCTGGTCATCAACCGCTTCATCTGGTCCCCACAGCTGCAGCAACAAAGTCACCGCCAACTCTCCTGCATAGTCATTCATCGACGGTCATTGGTCTTCTGTGCCTCCTGGTCACTCCAGAGTGGCATAGACTCTGTCCCCTCTACTTGCAGGTACTCCTCTTCAAGAATCAACCCTTGGATTCCACCAAACTCTTTCACCTTCTTTGTCAGCAGCATCTTCACTGAAGTCCTCCATTGTGGTCTACAGCGGTTTCCAACGGCACTTCCCACCTATGCAACCGGCTTCCCTGGTGTAGGTATCCTGGTTCCTGGGGTATCTACAGGTGGAGTGACTCTCCAACCTTCCGTCTTCTTCAGGGTTTCTTCAGGGTCCTCTGGGAAGGGTACTTCTTGAAAACTTGCAACCGCGACTTCCCCATTGACTTGTATTGAGCACGCAGTCGTGTTTCCACTCTGCACACGGCCAACCTAGGGTTCCTGGGTATTTACATTGGGTGGTTCATTGGGTCCCCAGCTCTTCTAAGTCTTCTGGGTCCAGTCTTGACTTAGATCGCGATTCACATTCCACTTTATTAGTATATGGTTTTGTCTACCCTGAAGACCACTGTGTATTTGTGCTACTTACCTGTTCTACTGTTGAAGTATTGTGTATATTGTGATTATGTCTACGGGCAGGAGATATACCAATGTGTTAGTCAGTGTTTATCATAAATACATATTTTTATAACTACACTGTGTGGTTATTTTTCACTTAACCTTCACTATATGATTAGTACTGGTAAAACAAACTGCTTCTGGACTAATCCTGGAGGCTGCTCTCCACAGCTACCACTTAGAGTGCTTTCTATGGTCGTCTGAGACCAGTAAAATATAAGGGTTGTCTGTATTAGTGCAGGGTGCTTTACTTGAAAAAGGGTGCACCAAATACTAAGCCAGGCTCCTACAGAGATGAAAATAGGTTGATTTTTTTTTTTCTTTTTTTTTTTGCACACCGTATATGTGGAGTTATTGGCAGGTGTGCATCCTCCTCAAAGTGTAGACCATGAATATGAAAAGACAGCTCACTCTAAATGAGATTACCCAATAAGTTATGTAGGGTTTAAACACCCTAGGCCATCTGCCAGCCCGATGTGGGATATGGAACACACATATGTGGAAACTATACTTACTCTATGTGAGCAGCATATGCATCCCAGGTAGTGAGTGTAAAGTGCTTTGCATCTGAAGTAGAGCGAATGGGGTTATGCAGTATGCAAGTGGAGTGAACAATGTGCGAGTCTGCTGTGGCGATAGGACGGGGTCCTGCCTTGTCCGCATCAGCTGTGCCTGTCTAATGGTGCCTCTCCCCTTATATCCTAGGTAAGGTGCCGGGGGACGACTGCCCACTGGTCTGGGGCCAGTGCTCGCATTGCTTCCACATGCACTGCATCCTGAAGTGGCTGAACTCGCAGCAGGTACAACAACACTGCCCCATGTGCCGACAGGAGTGGAAGTTTAAGGAATGACCCCTTCTCCAACTCTATCCAATTCCTTTTCCAGAACTTTCTTTCTTCATTTGCAGTTGGTCATAGATGTATTTTCCAGGAACTGCAGATTCAGTCCTGTGGGGGCGACATTACCTGCTAAACAAGCTGATGCCATTTGTGTTGAGTAAATTACTTGTGTCGTGCAAGGCTGAACCTTTTCTGATATTCCCAATATCCAGTGCAGCTACCCTTGTCTAAATGCCCTTACCTAAAACCTTTCTCCAAGCTCCTCCCTCATGTGGTGCCTTTTAACAGGTGTCTACGGGGCAAGTACGATTGTTCACGGATATTTTTTGACCTATTTAAAGTCAGCAGACGACTTTGTGTTAAGAGACAAAATGGGAAAAATAAAGAATAAAAATGGTATGCGAATAATTCCTCGTGTCAAATATGATTACCATCCTAGTACAACATCTTTCAGTACACTTGCGTTTTCAGAATGAGAAGAAGAGAAGCCTACTTTAAAGTTATTAAGGAAGCCTGTAACATTGCTAACTCTGGCAATCATGGATACATCACCTGCAGTGTATTGCATTTGTTTTTATTTATGTGTTTTATGAAGGTCTAAACTTCACATATGCCACTCCAGAGCATTGTTTTAGTTGTAATGTATCTTTTGAAATAGGGTGGGGGGCATCCCCACTCTTCTGTTTATTGCTTACCTTTTGATTGGTATGGAAGCAAGAAAAACCTATTTTTTGTTTTCCATATTTCTCAAGTTTTACCCACTTATTACTACCAACTTACCACTTGGTGCCGTTTGCCGCAAATAACCCTGCTGAACTCCACCACTTTCCATGCCATTGCAGGTCCCTAGCTGGTCATTGAAGCAATTTTTTGCTTTAGGCACCTCTGTCGTTATTTGTAACATGGTAGTCTACATATGAGACTTCTGGGAGTGGGTGTCTTGCAGCCTCCTCTTCAATGCTGAACCACTGGAAAAGTATGGTGGCCAGGCCTTAAAATGCTGAAGAATTTATATCTTTTTTTTTTTTGATGCTCCAAGTTTAGTTTTTTTTTCTGGTGGTGTTTTTAGTGCAATTTTGTTAAATGCTACAGTTTATTTCGATATGCAAAATTAATAGCTCTTCAATTAAATGTGTAGTGGATGGACCAATCCAAACAACAAAGCATTAACCTAATGACTGTCATTGGATTCTTTATTTTCGTTAAAGTCTTTGGGGGCATGACTGATAGACTTGAATCTATAAGCAATGAAAAATAAGTATAATTGATATGCCATAACCACTGTTAACACTGCAAACAAACTTTATTTCACGTTATGTTTTGCTTAGGGGTTAAACAAGCGAAATACAAAATGTATTTATCTCTTAGTCTTAGTACCATGAACTCTCCTGATTTTAACCTTAAATACCCGTTACTATTGCCCGTAACACTTTGCTTAAATAGTTCCTGGATAAATGTTTAGCTCTTCCCTAAAATAAGGAAGAGCTCAGTAATGGTGAATTGTTTATAGATTATTTATACTTGTGTACAATAGTAGAGTGCAGCATGTCCTTCTCAAACACAACGACGTTCCAGAAATGTGTCTTCATAACAAGATATTTCTATTGGCTATTTCTCAGTGCAGAGTTATTTTTAATTCTCCCTCACGTGTTAGTCTGGATCTGTATTTTTTGTGAACAGCATTAGCTCCCTTATGTTCTAGGTGGCACACTGTTCTGGCCCAGCAATGGATGTGCTCAACTCAAATGGAAATGACAAAAAGAAAATCCATAAAGGGGCCGCTTGTATACGCCAAGACCTCTGGTTTTAATTGATGGCTAAGATGTAAGATGCAGATGTCTGTGTCTTACCTTAACACCACTTGCATGTGCTGTTAGGATGTGATCCACGGTTCATTATCCTGTGATAAATGTGCTCAGTTGCATGCCAAAACAGTGATTTGAAATGGCCATAGGCCTTAGCAACAATGTTTGTGTAATAGCACATCCAAATTATTTGAAGCAACCCGAACTTTAGCCAATGAGGTGAACATGTCAGAACTCCTGTCACCATAGCTAAGATATCTACCCAGAAAGAGCTCCGCTTCTACTTCTCAGTGACCTTATCCTGTTATTGTTCTACCCTGGAACTGGGCTAGCCCTGCCTTCAGCTTCCAGAGTATCGAGTTGTTTTTAGGACTGAAACCTTATTTTCTGGGCCAGGGAAACCATTTCTTTCTCTGTCACCATATATCACCATTACTGACGGAGAGTAAAAAAAACTTTATTCAAGTTGTGTTCTACCCTTGAACAGAAAAAGATTTATACTGATGGTCCACATGACCAATGTGTTTACTGCCTTCATCCTCCCACTGTGATATTTGTATGACATTTAATTCTAAAACTCTGAAAGATAGGGACAGAAGGTTGGTACAATATCTACTGGAAAATAATAAGTGTGAGAAATCGGGTTATTGATTCAGTTGTGTGAAACCCCTCTCAAGAAACAGTCACAATCCTCGTCGAGGTGAACTACAAAAGTCACAAACTTAATCTGTGCTTGACCCTCTGATAGCTTGGAACTAAAATCAATCATATTTAATTTAAAGGCTCTGAGTTTATGCAACACACAAACAGTACTAAAGTGAAAGCACACCAATTTAGTAAAATAGAATGAAATGTATTAGTAAAATGAGACCAAAACGACAAAAAACCAATCAGTAGAACTGAAGGTATGCAGTTTTAAAAGTTTAAGTAAAAATAGTGACAAGAAGAAGAAAGTGCTAACTGTGGGTATCTGGTCGTGCTAGACAGTGACTAAATCACAAGTTAAGGCTGACTGCAATGGAGTGCTAGCCCGATGCAGGGGCCAAGTTAATCCAGCTGAAGAAGTTACCTTCTCAAAGTCTGGTGCGCAGTGTTCAAAACTTCAAAATTTCAGAGGAGGAGCTCAGCAGCTAAGGGTCTAGGACAAGGGTAGGCACCTCTTGGGGATCAGCAACTCACTTCAGCAGGGATCAGGCAGGTCCAAGCAGAGCCAGTTGCATCAGGTCACTGGGCAGTGAGGCCTCTGGAAGTGTATTGTGTCCCTGTAGCTCAGAACACTATGTCAACCAACTGAACCTTGAAGTCACTCTGGTAGTCCTGGGTTCAAGGAGATGGTCCTCTTTCCAAGCAGCAAGGTGGCCCTCAAGCAGCAGGGAAGTCCTCTGAGAAACTAGGCAGGCCTCAAGCAGCAGGGCAGTTCTCTGGAGTACAAGGCAGTCTTTCTGTAGACTTCCGCAGGTCCAGGTGTGTACTTGTTGCTCGAATAGGAAGTTACCTTGAAAAAACCGACAAGAGGCCAAGAAACAGTTGGTTCAATCCAACACTTCGGCCTGGAGCACAGATACAGAGTTGGGTGTGAGGACTGTCTCGGAGTACAATCGTTTTGAGCGCCTTTTATTAAGTTTCTTGAAGCCTCATAAAACAATTGATAGATCCTGTTTAGGGAGAGGAATGTGATGTGGCCTAGTCATGTGGCCCTAAATTACTCACACCTGATGACAAATGCAGGTGGGTCACAACCTTGCGTGTACACAATGAGGGCCAGTGATCACTGCATGTGCTGTGTGTCCTGTATCCTGATTG
Source organism: Lissotriton helveticus (assembly GCF_964261635.1). NCBI lineage: Eukaryota > Metazoa > Chordata > Amphibia > Caudata > Salamandridae > Lissotriton > Lissotriton helveticus. Next base: position 1,037,194,687 of record NC_136068.1, on the reverse strand, counting down.
GCTGAGTGTTCCTAACGTCATTTGGCAGCCAACTTTATGATGTTTTGCGAATATGCGCCCCTACAGCCATGTCCGCTTTATTGGGGCCAATCTCCCCGGACCAGACCATTGTGATGTCACTGCCTGTCTGTGGGACTAATCATGGTTTTGCCTTCTCGTGCTTTTGTTCTTCTGGTTACATGCCACCCCACCTCTGATCTGTCAATTATTTGCCTCAGACCTAGGTTGCAGGGTCTGCCTGACCACGTATTTCTGACTCGGTATTGATAGAGAGGTCATCAAAGGTGATTTCAACAACAGTGATTCAATTTCATTTTTATTCACACATGTATCATTGAGTACATCGACATCAGTATTAACATACTGAAGAGTTAGTTGGTCTGGGGGTCCACATTTTTGAAGTGGTAGAAACATCTGCAGTTTCCCCCCACAGAGGCTTCTGGAATTTCCTTCCTCCCTGCCCAGGTCCCAAAATGTCTGGGGTGACAAAAGCCTGGTATCAAGTTCTTTGTGAGTGCGCTGAGGAAGCTCTTTTAAAATGTGAGTGGGGCAGGGAACAGCTCCGACCCTCCCAATCTGGCGAGATGGCCCTCTCCCAGCTATACCCAGGTACTATTGTTCACTGTTTGGGTCCAGTACGCATTCCTGATGGGAACATTTGTAGCTTGTCAAAGAGCAGTTAGGTTAAACTCCAAAGCAATGTGTAAAGTCATCATCATCATCATCGTCATCATCATCATCAAATAACTTTATTCTGTTATTTGCACAAAACCATCAAAGTATACAAAAGATAAAATATGTCTGTTTACAATTTAATAGAGTGTAAAAACAAATCCATATCCAATTGATTTTAAAAAGAGGAACATAAAAATGACAGCCAAGCATGCACCAAAATTCATTGAATAAGAGCTGTAAGGCATGCTTCCTACTATAAACCGTACAGCATGCAAGACCCAAAAGGATAATAGGAAAACAATCCAGCAATCCGCAATACATAAAGTGCATATTTGACATGAAAACAGTTTATATTACGGTGCAATCTGCGATCAAAGCTTCTGTCGGATTGTCCAGAAGGCAAATAAAAAGCGACTGACAGCAAAAACTATCGGCTCAGATACATCTGCTTTTAGGATTCTATACGCAATCTGATGTTGCCTAGCTCCTAAGTTAAGGCAGATTGGTCTTATCCACCTCCTGCATAACTGATGGTATTTAGGACAAAAAGATAAAACGTGTTCTTCAGTTTCCTTAACATTAGTGCAGGCAGGGCAAGAATCTAGTAGTAAGCCAACCTCCTTACTTTTTAGGAAATTTTAAGAGCAAATTGCCGCAACAAATAAGCTTTTTGCAAGGGGGGCAAAATTTGGTCCAAAAATGGTTCGAATTGCGGACATGATTTCATTGCTAAGAATTTGGAAGATAGCTGACCACTAGACAACTTATTAGTGTAGTGATCTCCCACCACCTCCCAGTATTTGAGTTTTAATCTCAATAGATCCTCTCTTGTAGTCCTATCCAGATGTTCCAACAAATCCATCATGTTCATTTGCTTGCACCAATCTGCAATGTGCTTAAACCATGGTAGTGTTGATGCACCATTGATCTTCATAACCTCCCGCAGAGAGTCTCGATAATCAGTAAGTTTGGGGGTTATCCATAGACGCACCCAGTAGGTTAAAGGTTTCAGAGCAGCCAGATCACCAATTCTCTTTAACCCAAGGTAAAAAAAAAGGGGAATTAGAGGAGTTGTGATAGGTGCCGAAATAAGGGACCTAACAAAGATGTTTTCACACGTCGTTAGCTTACTTTCGATCGAAACCCTGCCTGGTAAGTAGACAATATCATGTGGTCATCCATCCAGCATTGTAGTTTATCTAAGACTTGCCTAGAAAACATCATTTGTAGGTTACCTATAAAGCTGATGGGTCTGTAATTGGAGGGGATAGCAGCATCTCCCTTTTTATAGATGGTAATTATCTCTGCTCCCCTCTAGGTTTCTGGAATGTCCCTACCATCCGCAATACAGTTGGACAAGAGATTTATATATGGGGCCCATATCATTGGTTCTGATTTATACAAATCTCCCGGAATCCAGTCAGGGCCAGGGGCTTTGCCTGCCTTTAATCTGTTAGTTGCGGACATAGTATCCTCTAGTGAAAAAGCCAGTGCTGGGTTGTTTGCATTCGTCACCATGTGTAAAGTAGTTGCGCAACACTTCAAACAGTAAAACAGTGAAAACACCACACCACACAAAAGGGTCCCACACCACGTTAGTAAAATGGAGCTTAATTTAATAAATAAAACAAACAAAACAACAAAAATCCAATTAGTAGAACCGGAGGTACTGACTTTGTTCTTTCTTTAGAGATAATAGCACCAAAAGGCATAAAGCGCCAACTGTGGATATCTGGTCGCGCCAGAAAGGGACAAGGTTACAAATTCAGGCTGACTGCAATGGAGCGCGGGCTGGCAACAGGGACACAGTTAGGCCAGCTGAGCAGAATACTTTAAATCCTGGTTTACGGAGCATTAGGTGTATCTGTGTCAAGATGCGTTGCACAACCAAAGCAATGCGCCTGTTCAGAGATGTGGTGAGCCTGCAGTGCAAGGTCCTGTTGTGTCAATGTCGAGTATCCCGTAGACCGAGCTTGCGATGTGAAGTCCGGAGTTGGGGAAGCGTCACCCCCGTAACAGTGAATTGCGCTATTTCTGAGGGGCTATGATGTAGAGTTTAGCATTGTTGACTGCTGTCGAGAAATTAAAGGCCTGCGCCGAGAATGCTTTACTCAGTGGCAGTTTCGAAAGCGATGTTGGTGACCGCATAGTTGCAAGTCATTGCAAAGAGTCTATTCAACGCAGCAGGGGAGATGTGTTGGTTCCAAGGGTCCAGAGCTGGATTGCCACTACCTGGTGGGATTGCCTCACAGATGACAGAGTCCAGATGCAGCTCCAGGGTTGTTGGAAATCTGTTATGTCCCTGAGGCTTCAAATCAGGAGGCCAGATAACTCACCCTTAAAGTCACTCTGGGATCTGGGTTCATGAAATACAGATTTAGCCCTTCTCACACAGGCAGGAGGGTAGCAGGTCAGCTCAGCAAAGCAGGAGACCAGCAGAGTGGCAGTCCTTCAGCAATACAGTAGCACTGGGTAGCAGTGGTAAAATACATAGATTCCTAAAAGCCAACAAAAATGGGTTCATAAAACACATCGATGAAGACAAACATTTGGGGATGACCCAACAGAGACGGCCATGTCTAACGGTAAGAAATGCCCTGCTTGTAATGGTATCATCCTCTTATCTGAGGATGATAGCGTTAAAAGGGCCCCACAAAGAACATCCATTAAAAAAGAGACCTATAATGTGTTCCGCAATTGGATTTATTTCACAAAGCCCCAGCAGCCACCTCTTCACAGAAGAAAACCTGGAGTTCCCTCAGAAAAAATATTCAAGGAAATGAGAATGTTTGGCTACGCAAAAACCTGTGCAAAAATCTGATTCCTATGAAGAATAACCATCATTGAAACAGAAAAGATCTTCAACAACGATGGAAACCCTTTTGACGTTGTTGATGACTACTGTACTGTCAACGTTGCCTCCTGCTGTCGACACCAGTACAATTGACCGCTTTGACTATGTCAACACCATAGGCTGTTATCTTCTTGCCTCACTTAGGTTCAGGCAAGGGATTTGATTTGAAACAAGACTTGTATTGGTATACGATTATTTGGAGGGATAGTCCTTATGGAATAAACACCAAAGTGTCATTAGACAACATCAATCAATGAAATTTCCTAGCATAGACAACACGGGAGTACCTAATAGTTTAAAAATAAAGATTTTTATGTATAGTAAGCAATATCAAAGGAGTACAAACAAATGAAGTCAATCAGCATGTAGTCCTGGAAAGAAGTAAAATCAAATTAGCCTAGCAGTACATGACAAAAACGAACTATTCCAACTTCCATCATGGGCAACAAATCTCATAATGAGAATATGTATCGCTCTGGAACAACAACATTTTAGAAGTTCATCCACTGACAGGGGAGCGTCCAGCGCCTCTCGTGCTGTGTCCGACAGAGCGCGGGGAGAGAAGTAATCGATAAACGTCTGTATAAGCGCCGCAGAAAATACTTTCGGGGGGGCACAGAGGTCTGCGTAAAATGAGGCAAAACTGTCGGAGATGGCAAACGAGTCTGTAAGTACAGTCTCATCAGGGCCATTTATACTCTGGAGCATCTGAGGGCGTAGCGTCTGCTGGCACAGGCGGTGCAACAAAGAGCTGGACTCGTCCCCCACTGGTAGATCCGACTACAAGTGGCGAGCCAATAAAGGCGGGCTTCATGTAGGAGCTCGCTAGTGTATGTCTGCTGCATTGTCAACAATTGTCTACGTTCTGCCTGCCCCGCTGTATCCCTACAAGCGCGCTCTAAATCAAGAAGCTAGGCCTCAATTCCAAGCAGCTTATCGTGTTGCTGTTTGCGCAGGGCAGTACAGAAGGCAATATCTGCTCCCCTTAGAGTGGGTTTCATAGCCTCCCACACGGTGGCCGACGACTCCACAGTTCCTGTGTTAAGTAGTAGATAGTCCACTAAAGATGTATGCATATGCGCCCTATATTTCTCATCCCTTAATAACCACGCCGACAAACGCCACAGAAATATGGAACTTCTGGGGTCTAGGGACATGACACAGGACACCAGAGAATGATCGGAGTGCCCCCGGGGAAGGATCACAGCCTCGGCCAGTCTATGAATGTGTGTTGCTGTGAGCAAATTGTAATCTAGACGGCAAAAGGAATAATGCGGCCTAGAGAAATAAGTGTAGGCATGTGTGTCATGATGCAAAGTCCTCCATGTGTAGACCCACCCCAAGCCCTGGACCAGGGGGAATAGTTTGGAGTCTGGGCCTCTGCAACTCGGGCTGTGGCACGCCATCTATCCGAACCACGAACATAACATCATTCCAGTTCCCCCCCCCCCCACTATGGTTAACACCGATGGGAGGTTGGTCGGGTAAGGGGCATAAACGCTGCCTAAAACGATTGGCTCTCCATAGAGTGACCCGTAGATCACAATGAATCTACCCTGTGGGTCCAGCCACGTGTGGCTATGAACGAATGGGACACTGCCGAAGTATAAGTATTGCAACTTCCCGGGAGCCCCTAGTGAACCCAGCATGGTAGGTGTGTGCGAAGCCAAACCGCCCCAAACAAGGTGCCTTAGTGCCCGCTAAGTGGGTCTCCTGCAGGAAGAGAACACCTGCCGTGTGCCGCTTTGCCTGGCGCAACACAGCACCCTGTTTAATTGTATCCAGTAGACCATTGACATTCCAACTAAGGATACAGAGCTCTCTACTCCTGCCCTGGCTAAATCTTGCGCCATAGACGATGGTGACATAAATGGAAGCATCTGATAAGGTCGATGACTTTGGCAATTCTCAAAGTACATAGCGCGAAAGACTTGGTGGCAATATCAGAAAACATCAACCAAAACAAAGAACCCACCCCCCCTTCCATCCCCCACCCCACCCAATACCTCAAAAACAATAGAAGTATCTGTCGCGGTGAGCATCGTACCGCTACCCCAACTGGGGCAAGGCACGGTCCCATACCAACGGTTCTCCATAGAACAGACCCCAAGAAACGTTAATTTCTCATATGCTGAGAGGAAAGGGATGGGGAGAAGGCCTCACATAGGCCCATACTTAATACCATCAGCATAGTAAACAAACAAATTAAAGCTCTCAGACCCCAATACTGATATTGTAATAACTAAATGAGAGATACAAGCTAGGGAAAATAAGATAGAGTTCACCAGCTTGTCCGGTTTTCACAGTGACATGTTCCGCAGACCTCATTCTCCACCATGTGCTGGTGATGAGTCACGTAAGCCCCCGTCACCCCGCGAGCTAGAGGCACCTTGGGACTTCAAGCAATGCTTTGAGCGTGATCGTCTATTCAGTTTACCCTTAGCCTTGGGAAGCTTCTGCGTGGCCTCGCCAGAGGACGGCTCTGATTCAAAACGTGGCAGGTTATGCGGCTTGAGCGTCCGTCGTTTATCTGAAAACCTCTTTGGGAGTGTCAAAAAAGAGCGTACGCAGCTCATATATGACTCTCAGGGCTGGGAACAACAATGCATACTGGAGCTTGAGTTCCCGCAGACGGGCTTTAGCCGCTGTGAATGACTGCCGGCGCTGTTGTACTGGAGAATATGGGAGTCATGCTGGAGTTTGCCTGCCAACCTGGCCTGCGTGAGGACTTCATCACGGTCATGGAAGTTAGCTATAATGGGTCAAAATCTAGCCCCCAGTGGAGGCTTCTGCATCAGGGCGCGGTGTGCGCGTTCAATAAGAAAGCATTGGGATAGAGACGACTGAGGGATCCAACTCTGCATCCACGTGGTAAGGAATCATTCCACAATATTATCCTTGCACCCCTCCGGAAAACCTACAAGGCAAAGGTTGTTCTTCCGGGCCCTGCCTTCGGCATCCTCGGCCCTGAGTCCAAGCCCCTTAGTGATAGATTCCAGGGAGGACACCTTCTTATGTAGCGAGGCAACTGTATCTTCGGTGGTGGAGATCCGGGCTTCGGCTTCTGTTATCCTGTCGACCGCCTTACAGAGGTCCTGATGGATCAACATCACATCCGATTGCATTCCAGCTGCGGCATAGTGATCGAGCGTGCTTTGTTTGGCACCATGTAGCTTGTCGCGAGTCATGTTGAGTGGCAACAAGTAGGTTGTCACAAGCCAGTGAGGGTCTGTAGGAGTCAATGAGCGGGGTCCCTGCACCCCGGCGCCACATCTGTGCCAGCGAGAGCACCCGGGAGACCAAGAGGTGGAGAGGGCTCCCCCACTGCAGGCGGTCAGTCTGAGACAGGCAGAAAGGCAGGTGGACAATCAGCCCACACACAAGTTGCACCAGGACTTAGCCCGGCCGCCTCCGCACACATGCGACTCCCCACCCCCCTAAACGGTGCCCCCACCAGATTATGATTCTCCCGTGCAACCCAAAGCAGTGGCGGGGGACAGTTCGCAGAGGTCGCAGTGAAGGGGCGTCGATCACTAGTGTGCGATCCACACACGCATTCCACCTGATGTGCAAAGGGGGTGGGGGGGGCGATCCCTCGCCGGATCATCATAGGGCAATAGTTGTGCGCGGGGATCAGCGCAAGCCAATAGTCAGCCCCTCTGCTTTCACTGTCCTACTGCACTACGGGGGGTTTCAGGTCCCAGATGAAGGTGGCCGGCCTCTGTGGTAGAGCATGCAGGTGGGCCCCAATGGCAGAATCTGCAGCGTGAAGGACCCCTCAGCCGATACATCCCGCCGGAGCCGGGACACACCAACTCCATATCAGCTGCCAGGAAGCAGGGGAGGACCACCAAGGAGCCCCAAGAATCTCATCTCGTTAGTTCCAAAGTTAGGAGTCTCAGGTGGAAGCACAGTCCTTCTAAAATGCAGCTCGGAGCCCCTGAGACAGAGCCAGGACGATGGGGGCCCCAACACTAACCATGGGGGAGTCCACGACAAGGAGTTGTGCCGCATAGGCTCAAGTTACGGCGTTCCTCGGCAGCCAGGCCCATATCGACAGATGCCACGCCTGCTGGCTATGGCGTCTTCTGGCGAAAAGCCAGTGCGGCCTCCCGATCACAGCTCGGATCAATGCGAGCACCGCAGGAGTCCGTTAGCTGCCAGGGGAGAGTGGGTATGAGCCTCCTCCCAGGCCACCGGACAGGCGAGGTATACACGTCCATCGGCAGGGAGCCCCTAGCTCCCGCCACACGGGCCTGCCGGGCGGTTCAGTCACTATGTGGAGCTCACCCTGCAATGATAATGTGGCTGTGTGCCGCCCGCTCCACATTGGACACTTCTGTGTTGAAGGAGTCCCTCTACCTTTATTTGTACTTGTTTCAACTCCTGGCACTTTATTTAGGTAGTTTTGTGAGAGAATTCTTTTCTCAGGCGCCATTTAGGACTTCCTTTCAGATCTATATCACTCATAAGTGGGAGTGGATATATATGTTATGTTATGTTATGTTATGTTATTGGTTCATTTTTATAGCGCACGGCTACTCAAAAAAGAGTGTCCCGGCGCTTTTATTGGAGAAGGCAAAAGACAGCTGCAACATAATAACATAACACCAAATGAAAGACTAAAAGAGCAGTGAGCCAGGAGTTCAAGAGAGAACGGCTACTGAATAAAAAGCCACGTTTTAAGGCCCTTCCTAAAAGCCAGCAAGCTAGTGGCTCCCCGCAGGGCCAGCGGCAAAAAATTCCATAGCTGAGATGCCAGCAATCCAAAAGAGCGCCCGCCAAGGCGCGCTTTCTTTACCCGAGGGACAACAGCAAGGTGCAGGGATTCCGACCTCAAAGACCTGGTCGGATGATAAAAGACCAGTCTCTTTTGGAGGTACTTAGCTCCCTCCTTGTGAAGAGCTTTATAGACCAAGGTCAGAGCCTTAAAGGCGATCCTCTTGCGAATGGGCAACCAATGTAACGTTACCAGCAAGCCCGAGGCACTAGAACGCCTACTAAGGCCGAAGATTGCCCTGGCCGCGGCGTTCTGCACCACTTGAAGGCGCTGCAGCAAGTACTCTGGAAGGCCCAGGTAGAGAATGTTGGAATAATCCAACCTGGACCCAATCAGAGCCTGAACTGTCAGCGTCCTATGTTCCACGGATAACAGAGGAAGGAACCTCCGCAGCATCCTAAGGATGCCAAAGCACATGCCCGACACCCCCAGGATCTGAGATTTCAGGGTTAACCTGTTATCCAACTTCACCCCTAGATTCTTTGCAACCTGAGAGGAGCAGGATGGAGGGAACATATCCCGTGGCCACCAAGTCTGCCAGTCAGGTTCGGTGTCACACCCAAAGAAAAGTACTTCGGACTTGTCGGAATTGCACTTAAGGCTGTTTAGATGGAACCAATGAAAAACAGCCCCAAGGCATTCCCGAATACTCTAATATTATTTTTAGAAAGGTTTCTATTACCTCGCTTAGGGTACGCCGTTGTTTATATAATGTTTGTGTATTGTATATGTTGTATATAATTATTGTATATATGTATAATTTGTGATTTGTGTTTCCATTGATTAATTCTGTGCGCCACTTGTTCTTGTGATACGTTTATATGTCCATATAAATTTTGTTTAATTAGTTGTGGTTACATTAAGTTGTATAGAACAAGATAATTTAAATTTTTCTTGATTCCAAACATTAAATGTGAAATTTATCCCTTTATACCGTTTTTTTCTACTTTCTCATCTTTTTGATGACCCCTGCTCCGGTATGGGAGGGTGATGTGGGCAGAACCCCTTTGTTATAATCTAGCCCGCTCCACATGGGTCGTCTTCCGGAGTCCCGCCCCGCGGCGGGTCGCATGCACCATTCGGCCACCAGAGGCCAGAGTAGGCGGGGTGTAGTGCGGCAAGGGCTCGAGCAGCAGGCCCAGGTCTGGGAGCAGCCCCACAGCAATTCGACCGCCAGGCGCCCGCAGCACGCTGGCCACAGGTAGGCACAGTGCGAACAGGCTCAGGGCTGGAGCTAAATCAGCGCTGATGGGGCAGGATAATAGAAGTATTACCCTTCTTCAGTTTGGCAGAGTGAGAAAATCCATATTTCACACCAGTTACATGCTGGCATCTTCTTTCCTTCACCCACTCATTCAAAGTTTTTGTCGTTTCATCCCCTGCTGGGGATTCTGGTGGTCTATATTTGTTCAACAAAGATGAAGCAGACGTATTTTACCTCCTCACTGCTGGTGAGAGAATCCTAGAAGCTGGACACCATAGGACTAAAGGTCTTTGCCTAAAGCAGCTTGGCATTATAAAGGGCAAATGCTCCCTCTTTAAGTGTGAGGTAAAATGTAATCATTGTGGAAGTTCGAAGCCATTGTTTTAAATCACATGAACGGTCTATTTACCCAACTAGAGAAGGTTAAAGCGAAAGCATCAAAGCATAACATAAGCAGAGGTCTAGGTAAAGGAGATGCAGTTGGCGAGATCTTTGAACATGGTTGCAATCTAAATGGCCATATTTGTTTTTGACAGGAAAATCTGCTATGCAGTCACGTGCTGTGCATTATTTAGCCATCAAGTGATTTGGTCAGAAAATGTCTTCTGTAACCTTTATTTTTTTTTCTTTTGAAAATCCATAGACAGAGTTGTGATGTACCACTAGGAGGTCAAGTTTAAACCACCGTGCCATAGTACGTGGTTGCCAGCTTCAGATTCCCATTTGTGCTGTTGGGCTTAGAAGCAAAAAAGAAACTTTGTGCCACAAGCATTCTAAATACAAAAGATGATATTGAAAATTTAGTATGGAGAGCTGATTAAAAGATCATGATGAGGTGCAGCTGTAGAGTGCTGGGATAGCGGTGTGGATGCCGAAGACTGGCAAAAGACATCAAGAATTTATTATGAGACTGTACATTGAAAAAAGGATGAGAAGACTCTGCCTTTCCATCACATCAAACAAGACCCTAAGGAAACCGGTTTTTCTTGGGAGTTCTTGACTATAGAGTGTTGGATGATGCATATTGTCAAACAAGACCAAATTCCAGTTATTTGCCAATTACTACAAACCTGAAACAGACCAAACTGCACCCAATTGCATGAACCTTGATGACTTTGTACCTCCACATTCACTGAATGTCACCCTCAAGGAAGATACTGCCAAAAAAAGGCGGCCTGGTACCACCTCTCTTTTCTAAAGAAAGCAAAACCGTTTCTCATAGAAAGTGACTTCAGAACCCTTGTGATCTCGCATCTGGATGGTGATAATGCCCCGCTCCAAGGCCTACCAGTCTCCACACTGGCTCCTGTTAAAGGTATCCTACACTCTACAGCATTTCTCATCCAGAGCATGAAATAATATGATCACATCAACTCCATCCTGAAGGAACTCCATTGGCTCCAGTTGTCGGCCTGCACCATCTTGAAAACCAGCTGCATAATTTACAAAGATATCATGGGCAGCACCCCCGATTTATCTTGTTGACAAGCTCCCTTGTGTTTAATTTTTTTTACAAATCCCAGCATACCCTACAAATCTGGATATTTTATAGTTTCAAATTCATAAACAGTGGATTAGTGGAAATAACGGGCTGCTTGTTTAATATCTTGTGGATCCTCACCGGTCATTCCATCAAACCTTTTTTCCCTCTTCTATCCCTCCGCTATCCTTCTCAATCAAAATAACTGACTACTATCCACCACTCAAATTAATTTCATATTTCTCTATAATAATTCAGCACTAATACTTCTTGGGTTCCGGAGTAGCGTGCTACTCGCCCAAAAAAAAAAGCACTTCAACAGCCGATCAGGGGTAACAAGCGCTATATAAATGCAAACCTTTTTCCCTCATCTATCCCTCCGCTATCCTTCTGAATCCAAATAACTGACTAACCTATCCAGCACTCAAACTACTTCCATATTTCACTATACTAGTTCAGCACTAATACTTCTTGGGTTCCGGAGTAGCGTGCTACTCGCGGAAAAAGCGATTTCGCGCCTCATCAGAGGTAGTAAGCGCTATATAAATGCAATTACGGCTAGAGCGGTCGACCGCGAAGCTGGGGAACCGGGTTTGAGTCTCTGCGACGACGCTCAACATCCTGTGATTCTGGGCAAATCACTTAATCTCCCTGTTCCTAACAAAAAAAATGAATGTGTACATCTGAAACGAACCTGATGCTCATGTAAAGCACTCAGATACCCGACTCGGGTCTAGTTTGCGCTATTTAAAACTCTAAAAAAAAGTTTACAAAAATACAATATAGACAGGAGACGAGCCCCGTGGGGGGTGCATCAGCTTTCATACAGAAGGTGGTTTAGGCTACCCACTTAGTGAAGGCAAAGTTTCTTCATCAACATTGTTTGGACATTGGACAGTGTGTAGTCCCCAGCCCGGAGAGAGTGCCTGTGTTGATTTTGCCTACTGAGGCCACACGTTGTTCGATGGGGGACACTCCATGAACTGAGGAAGGTACCAAAGCTTCCCCTGCAGAATGAGCGGATTGGTGGTGGTAGCGACTGGGCTGGCCTAACTGCCCCTGGGACTCCCTGATCATGTGGGGAACCAATGCAGCCTTGGCGCCCACAGAGATGGTGGAATTTCCCCGACTGTCACTTACTAACTGTCTTTGATGGAAGGTATAGGACTCTATCATACACATTGGCTCTCGTACATTGACCACCACCTACTAGACACCACGGAAGAAACAGACCGGCCAGGGTGGCCTTGAGTGACTGTGGCAGAGAGAGTATCAAAATGCGTAAAGATTTGACCATATCTCTGTTCCCCTCCTTCCATTGTAGACAGTCTGTGGGTGTGACATTGGCGGCCCCATTGGGACGGATAAACTGGTGTTGCAACATCCCCAGGGGTGAACTGACAGATTCACCAGGCCAGTCCAGGCCTCTGAGTCACACATGGCCGAACCTCCCTTTGATAACGCTGAGCCAGATTTATAGTTCCAAAATGTTTCTTATCGGCACACTGGAGCAGCTCTTTCTGATCTGCACCTGAGCTTCGGTCGTTTAACTCCTTTTTTTTATATCAAACCCTAACATTCTATATGTGGCCATGCCTACGTGCTACATTCTAAACTTTACATGACATCAGTACATCCTTTTTCTAGCTTAACACAGAAATAATTACTTAGTCAAAATAAAAAACAATAAAAAAAACAATGAATAATTATTTTAGCATTGTTCAATAAGTCTTTGAGGTTTCTTGAGTTTCCTTCCTGTCCTGAAAAAAACATAATCATTCTCTTTTATATTTTGTTGTTCTTGCATTGGAGTAATACACTTTTTGAAATGTGCTTTGTGTCTTACTATTGTTTGGTGTCCATTTTGCACAGTGATTGCTAACCCCTTTACCTTTGTTATTTCCAATGGAGATGAATGAAATCTGCTCTTGGATTTTGGTTCCTGGTTCTGTCTTACTAAAACAAAATCTCAAACCTGATAATTTCTTGCTTGACCATGTTTCCTTTGATCTGCATATTGCTTCATTTTTCTTTTCATCATCTCATCTTTCTTTGCAATTTGTTCATTTTCCTTAGGGGATTTCAAAGTCACTTGCGGCTAACGTGTTTGTCCAAATAACAACTCTGAAGGACATTTTCCAGTTGACTCATGAGGTGTATTTATGTAATCTCATAGAACATGACATAACGCTTGATTAGCAGAACTTTCTGACAGCTTGGCTCTTTGAACAGACGTTTTTTTTATAGTAGCCATTACCCTTTCTACTATCCCATTATTATCCTGTTATTACAGTGGAGTAATTTTCCTATGTATCACTCCCATATACACAAGAAATTTGTCAAATTCAATTCTGTTAAAAGGTGGACCATTGTCTGTCCTTAATACTGTCGGTTTACCCCATGTAGAAAAAATATCATCAAGTACAGGGAGTATCACTGACGTAGATGTAGATGACCCCATTTTCACAATCTGGATTCTTGAGTGCTCATTAATTATGACAAAAAGATATTGTCCAGAATCCAATGGGCCATAACAATTACATGCTAGCTCAGACCATATAGCATCTGACAGTGTAGGCACGTGTAACTCATCAAAATGTATTTTCTTAGTAGTAACATTGACAAAGATGAAAAGCGTTTATAATTTCTTCCACTTGGCTATCATGTCTTGGGAACCACACTTTTTCACGTAACAGTTTTTTCGTTGATATCCCTCTGTGACTTTCATGTACCATATTAATCAGATGTTTTTGCAAAGCATGCAGGATAACCATTCTGTTTCCTCTATGAAGAAAGCTAGTGACACCATGTTTCGATTTGTTAAGCCTTATTATTCATTTCACTTATGTAAGAGTGTTGTCATTGTCAGATTCATAGGTCAATTCTTCCTCTGAAATTGCCTCAGGACCACTGATTTAATTACAAAATGTACATATTCTTCAATTTCATCAGTTTATTTTTCACTTATGTCATCTGACTGACTGACTGAGATACTAATAAAGCGCTATTATGCCGAGGCGTCTTGGCGCTGAGTAAATATGATGCAGACAGCAACAGATCTTAAGGCCTTAAGAAGAGCCAGGTCTTTATCATTTTTCTAAAAACGGCCCTATTGGATTCTAACCTGATTGTCACGGGGAGGGAGTTCCATAAGAAGGACGCTTGGTAGGAGAACCCCGTTCCTCCCCATGTAACTCTTTTTGTATTGGGACACAAACCATTCCTGTATTGTCTGACCTGAGAGAGCGTTGGGGCTGGTATACCGAGAACAAAGTTTTAATATCCCCAGCCCCTCCTCCATATATAGCCTTGTGCAGTAGGCATAGGGCTTTAAAGGTCACTCTTGATGGACTGGGAGCCAGTGTAACTCCTTAACCGCATGCTTGCGGTGCAGATTCCCGCGGTGCGCTGAGTTTTAAAAAAAACAGCGGTTCATGACGAGCTCAGCTCGTCATGTGTACGAGAGGCGTAACTCATGACGAGCTGAGCTCGTCATGAGCGTCGAAGTGGTTAATCACTGCAGATGTTGAGTGATATTTGGGTAGGCCAAGTAAAACCTGAGCCGCTGCCTTCTGGAGCGATTGGAGTTTTTTGGTCTGTCCCTTACCAAAAACTAAGTATAGGGCGTTACAATAATCGATTCTTGACAGAACCAGGGCTCCGACCACTGTTTTTCGAACTGACAGAGGAATGAAGGGCAGAATTTTCTTTTACATTTTTAAGGTTAAAAAGCATGCTGAGGAAACTTGATTTATTTGTGAGGCAAGTTTAAGGTCCTTGTCAAGCACAAATCCCAAGTTCCTAACCTTGGGCACGGGGACTGGACAGGTGCCTGCTTCAGGAGTCCACCAGGCTTGGCTCCATACCGAGGGTAGTTGCCCAAACTCTAGGACCTCAGTTTTTTCTGTATTTATCTTTAAAAAGTTGAATTCATCCAGGTCATTACATCTGTGAGGCAATTCCAAAATCTCTCAGCTGTAAGCCCCACTAGTTGAGTGTCGTCAGCGTACGAAACCAACATTATACCGTGCTCTTTGATTACCCGAGCCAGAGGACTGACATCTAAATTAAATAATGTCGGAGACAAGGCCGAGCCCTGAGAGACTCCACAAGGGAGATGGAAGATTCCCGATTGCAAGCCATTCCAGTGGATTAGTTGTTCTCGTGAGGTTAGAAACGATGTTAGTAGAGTCAGAGCCACATCTTCTATACCTGCTTCCCTTAATCGACGCAGCAATACTACATGATTTACAGTATCAAAAGCTGCAGTCAGATCTAACAGGATGAGTGCAGCTCTGCCTCCCCCATCCATCACTTTACGGATCTCCTCTGTGGCCATGATTAAAGCTGACTCAGTGGAGTGCCGCGAGCGAAAGCCATGTTGTGTGGAGTCAAGAATGTTACTACTGGGGAGGAGCCTAGCTCGCGACCGAGATGGCCGCGCTTTAGCTCGGCTCCGTTCGCCCGCCTGTGTTTTTCACATTTATCCTGCATTTATCCTGCCCCGGGAAGCCCTCCTTGCTGTGTAGTACTACTACGACGCACTGCAGGCACTTACCGCTTGTTCCGGTTGTCCTGGCTGCTGTGGGTCCGGTGCGGTGCCCCCGACCATTCCCGGGACTCGAGAGCGGACTGGCCTGGTTCTTCGTCCCGGCTCCTGGGCCGGATGCAGCCTGCGGGCTTGCCCTTCGGGGCGCACTTGAGGTGATCAGAGGGCCGCTGTTCGTGTGAACCGGAGGTTCCTGGCTGAGAGACTCCTGTGTGGCGGCGGCCTTGGATGGTGACGCTGCCCTTCATTATTGGGGTTCCTCGTTTGTTCAGCTTCCTCCCCCTTTGTTCTCCGGTCCGGCCATTTTGTTCTTTGCCGCCCGGACTCGGAGATCGGGACTGGCGACATTGGGGCGCCGGCGAATCCCCTTCTTCTGGTGGCCCCCCCTTCCTGTCCGGGGTGTTCTTCTGCCTGTCGGCGGGACTTCATCTGCTTGACTGCCGCCCCGGCGGAGGTTGTTGGCCGCGCGGCCTGTTCGGGCTCTCAAGATGGCGACCAACCCCAATTGTTTGGGCCGGGCCCGGACGAGCACTGGGGGCCCGCCGCAAGGCCCGGGAGTCGGATACTGTGAAGGTTTTCCTGCACTTAAGGGGATCTTCAACATCCTGCTATCCTGGCGGCTCTCGGTGGCCGCGCCACTCCTGGCTCCGGAGACGGTTCCTCACTGCGGGCCTCCCGGGCCCCCACGACCGGATGAGGCATTGATATCGCGGGGTGTGGCTGGTACTCTCCTGGCGGACTCGGTCCCGGCTGCCGCCCCGGAGGTGCGTAACCTGATGGCGCCTTCTCCTCCTGTGCTGCCTCCTCTGCCCTTGGCCCGGGAGCTGGATTTTGTTTTGCCGGACTTTCATGATTCTCCTGGTCCCTCTCAATCACCACCGCCCGATGACGTCTCCTGTGCCGGCCCGGATGGGTCGGTTTTTATGGATATATCCTTGGAACTGTGCCTGCATCGTTTGCTACAATCTGTGATTTTCCTGGATCTTCCGTGCTATTCTTCCTGTGACTTTTTTGGACTGCCGTTGGACTCTCCTGCTGCCTGCCTTCTGTTCTTTCTGGCAGGGTCCTCGTTGGATCGGACCCTTATTGCTTTGGATAAAAAGGGTCAGGGCTGATGAAAACTAACTCTTATATGCGGTAGCTCATGAACGGCTTGGATGATCTCTGTGTCCTGATATGGTTCTGTGTACCTGGTTAGTGCTCCTGGACTTTGGCCTGATACTCTTTGGCTTCCCGAGGACTTGGACCTTTAACCCGGGCGGGTGGATGGGTGCGTTTACTCCTGTCTTTGGCCCTCCCCCGTGTGTATGTTTGTATGTCTTTACTCCCTTCTTTCCTTCCCTTCCTTCCCCACCCCTTTTTTTTTTGTCTTTTAATTCCAACTTTTCTTGCTCCACTATATTTCGGGTTCTACTTAGGGCGACAGGCACGCTGCGGGGGGGGTAGGCCGTAGCCTTCTGCAGGGGTGCAGGGTGGGCTT
Organism: Lissotriton helveticus; assembly: GCF_964261635.1. Lineage (NCBI taxonomy): Eukaryota > Metazoa > Chordata > Amphibia > Caudata > Salamandridae > Lissotriton > Lissotriton helveticus. Next base: position 1,037,177,665 of record NC_136068.1, on the reverse strand, counting down.
AAGGGTGGGTGGGGGGGGTCTGTTTGTGTCGGGGGGTCTTTTTCCCCCCTTATTTTCCCCTTTTTTGTTCTATGGCTCTTGTGTATTCACTTTTTCGGGACTCTGTCACCTCGTATCTCCCCCGGGGGTTTTCTGTCCTTCTTCCGGTGTGTGGCTGATTGTGGTTCGCTGCCTATTCTGGTATCGTGTTTCTGTTACATCGCATGCCGGTTTTATTGTCCTGTTTTTCCCCCTGGGGGTGCATGATCTGGCGGGTGTTCCTTTTGTTGTCTTTTTCTCCCTCTTTCCCTTCCTCCTTTATGGAGGTTCCCTTTTTCCGTTGGGGTGCGTATTGCGTAGTCTTTGTGATGGGGCTTTTTGACCACGTCTTCTTTGTTCGGGTAGGGGCGGAGGTGAGTGAGCTCGATTGACTGTTGCCACTGTCGCTATTTGATGGTCTGATTCTGTTTCTGTCCTTTGCTAGATTTGATTATATGGTTTCATTTCCTTACGTTGTGTCTATAAAATGGCGGCTTGCCACGGTCCCTCCCTTGTACTCTCATATACGGCCCGTTATTTCTTTGGTCCCCTCCCCGTGCTAGAAAATTAACCTTTATTATCCTGCTCTTGCTGAACGCTCGATGGTTTTTATTGCTTCACCAGTGCTCCTGATGTTATATTCTGTGCAGAACTTCTTTTTGTACGCTGGTTATTTGACCATTCTGTTCTGGCCAGCCCGTGTGGTTGTAGGCCAGTATTTGTGAGCTTTCGTTGTTCAATAAAGGTTTTTAAAAAAAAAAAAAAAAAAAAGAATGTTACTACTATATAGGTATTCTGTCAGTTCTAGGTTCATGGCTTTCTCCAAGATTTTTGATGGTAATGGAAGACAGGAGATTGGGCGGTAATGTTTTGGCTCTGAGGGGTCTAAGGAGGCCTTTTTTATGATCGGTCTAATGCATGCCTTTTTCCACAAAGAGGGAAACTCCCCAGAGGTGATGATCGAATTTAATAAAGGAGTCAAGGTGGAACTTACTTCTTCCGATACCAGATGAATTATAGAAGGGGAACATGGGTCCAGAGGTGATCCTGATTTAGTATTTAACAACAGGTTGGTAACTTTAGCCTTCTCCAGTGTGGAAAAATATGACAACCTTGGCAGAGTTGCCCGGTGATCCACGGAATCTACACTATTCGTTTTTGAGACACAAGCAGCAGTGGATAGCCCATCATATACCACTTGAACTTTATTCTAAAAGAACACGGCCATCTGTTCCACAAAATTTTGGTCCGGCAGAAATGCTCTGTCACCCGGACATTTTGATAACGCTGTCACAGCGCCTTAGAGGAATTTTTTACCTCCAGGATTTTTTCCGTGAAGTAGACTGATTTGGCAAATTTTATGGCTGCCTTATAATCTACTAAGGCGCAATTATAGTCTTTTTTATAATCAGCATTATAATCTGATCTCCAAATACGCTCCCTGCGTCTACAAGTTATTTTAATTTGCCGTAGCTCAGTCGTATACCAAGGTGAGCTAACACGTTTATTATGGAGTTGTTTGGTGGTTCCCAGGACTAAGACAATTACTGCTGAACTAAGCCAGCTGTCAAAGTTTCCGACTGAGGTATTAGGGTCAAGAGTCACCACCAGGGTATTATTCGCCAATGTGGTTGCCAGATCTCCCTTTTGGATGGACTTCCAAGGACGAGATTTAAATATACCTGACATTTCCCTAAGACCCCTAATAATAGGGGAATGGTTTATACAGAAATGTATTGCAGAGTGATCCGACCATGGTAAAGGTTGCACGCTGACTATCTTAAGATGTTTGTTGTTGGTAAAAATGCCATCCAACGTATGGTCAGCCACATGTGTCGGCTCAGCAATAAGCTGACTCAAACTATAACTTGCAAGATTGTCCAACAAGTGAGATGTATCCGGGTTATTAGCCTCCAAATGAAAGTTAAAATCCCCCAAAACAGTAAATGTTGAAGTGTCCAAGCAAGACTCCAGAAATGTCTGGAGCGAGCTAGAGAATGGTGGTCGGACCCCTGGTGGTCAGTAGATTAGTAGCCCCTGAAAAAGTTCGAAGTTATTATTTCTAATGTTAAAGGGCAGTGCCTCAGCCTGTAGCGAGGATTGTGGCAAAATCCGAACTGAAAAGCAAGATTGATAAATAATGGCTATCCCTCCTCCTTTAGTTTCAGCCCTATTCATATGTGCAACTAGGTAGCGTGGAAGAACTGCTACGTTCCAATCTGGTTCCGATGACTCATTGGCCCAAGTTTCTGTGAGAAACACAAGATCCGGGTTTGCTATTTGGATCAGGCATTCCACCTCGTATTTGTGTTTGCTTATGGATCTAGCATTTAGTAGAATACCTCTAAATGACTCGCCGTTGAGGCAAGGAGTATTACTGTGTTGGTCCAGGGAATTCTGTGGGGCTGGACCCAATATGATAGTCTGTCCTTGTGATGCCCTACTAGTACAAGTATTGTTAATAATGTTCCTGGCGGGCCTCTCTCTATTCCCTTTCCCTCTATACAGACAGCTTTTAGTCGGTTTGTCTAGAATCCCCAAACCACAGGCGTTGCTCCCTCTTAGATTATAAATATCTCTATCTATCAAAAGGGTGGGATTAGAACACTCATGGATGTCTTGACAAATAATCAGCTGGATGTATTCTTTTCCAGGCTTGTGAACAATCTTAAAATCGTAATCCTTTAATCTTATACTCCATCTTTCAATACCAAGGGGTCTTTTACCTTTGGATTTCCAAAAATTGTTGTTAGTACTTGCGGATCTGTGACTATCACATACGGTTTTCCGCATAAGAAATCAAGATGGTGCTTGCACACCCAGACTACTGCCAAGCTTTCCTTCTCCGGCTGTGAGTATTTCTTTTCGACATCCGTTAAGCTTTTGCTGGCATGCGACACTACAAACCTCAAAGTATTTTTTACCCAGTTTGTGCTGCAGTAAAATGGCACTTAGTCCCTCCAGACTAACATCTCCGTTTAGTTCAGTGTTTAGATAAGGGTCAAAATATTTAACATTTTGCTGATGATGCTATTTCTCCATGATTTGTTTGAATGCATGTTCACCCTTCAGTTGAATCTTTCTGCTTTTCATTGATTCTCGAAGAGGTGACCTTACAGTGGCACAATCCTTGATATAACGAGAGCAATAATAGCCATCCCCAAAATATTGGTAACTCTGTTATATCTTTCGCACTGGCTGTTGATTGTAGGGACGATACGGTGTTTGGTTTCATCCCTTTCCTTGAGAATATGCAACCATTAAATGTTAGTTCTGGTTTGCCAATCTTGCATTTATTTAGATTTAGCGTCAATCCAGCTTTCATGAGTTCTCAACACACTTCCCTTAATGCGTGGTCATGTCCACTTTCCGTTTTTCCAAACACAAGAATGTCATAACTGTAGTTCACTGAGTTTCTTTACATGTCTGATGAAATTCTTTAAGATTTCTGCCGCTGAACATATCCCAAAGTTGTGTTTTGAGTTTGTAGCGGAACAGCCCCAAGTGTGTTAAAAAAGTTGTGATATATCTTGAACATTCATCAATCTCTAATTGATGATAGCCCTTACAAATATCCAACTTTGAAAACACTGTTGCATCATCTAAAACACTAATCATGTAATTCAAATGTGATTCTGGGTGGCTTTCCCTCTCAATTGCAGTGTTAGGTACTCTCATAGCTACACAAATTTGAATTTCCCTTGAATTTTTCTTCTGAACCATTACTACTGGGGACACCCAATGAGTTGGACCATTCGCACGTTCAATGAAATCTTGCTTAAGCAATATGTTTATTTCTGCTTTCACTTTGTCTTGCATATGAATTGGAACTCTCCTATGCACCTGCGCCACAGGTTTCACCATTTCATTTATATGCAGAGTGATAGTTTTATCCTTTAGGTTACCCAGACCCTTAGTCAAAACAGGAAACTCTCTAGGGTGTACCGTTGTTACATTAAATGTCAGCTTATAGTCCCATTAGTTGAGCAGTAACATTGCTCAGTAAGCAAGGACCAGAGGTTTCTCTCTTTAGAACATTCACTTCCTCTTTGAGAGACATGCTTCCATATGTTAGATTTTCTTCAAACTTTCCTAAACAAATGACAAGCTACTTTGCTCCCCACTGAAACATGAACATTTGATTAAACAAATGATGGCTTCTCCTGCATTTTATCATATTCAGTTACGCATATGGTGTTACATGTTTCTTCACTGTCGAGAACTAAAGGAACTTTTTGAGATCCTACTAATATGTCAAAATACATTGTTTTCTTGATATTTTCTTTCTTTAGCATATTAATTGTTTCATCTTTAGTTTCCTCAGTCAATGTGTGCAATCGTTTCTTATCAAATTAATCTGCGGCGAAGTCATCAAAGCTTTCCATTTGCCTTAAGTGTTCAACATTTCCTTTAGTCTGTCATTGTCATGTTTGTTCATTGTCTCTGTTTTAACCTGCACACACTTGCAAAATTATTCATTTTTCCACATTCTTTACATTGTTACCCTAATGCTGGACATGTATTTGTATGTGGAAATTGTTGTCCAGAGCTACAGCATGTTATTCTGTCTTTCCTTATTAAACTTGTTCTATCAGTTTTGTTATCAGTTGTTGTCTTTTTGGGTCACCTCAGCTTTATTATAATTTTTGACAATTTGTCTGACTTGTTCCAAAGTTTTTATCCTTCCTTGTTCCATGTTAGTGGCATGTTTCTTCGCTTATGTTTCAGTTCATGCTATATATGAAGAACTGTTGCAGATCATATGTTTTTTCTAATATTTTTTTCTGAATTCCACTGAATTACATGCATAAATAATTCCTAATATGATTGCTTCCTCATTGTTAAATTTGTCAAATTCTCAGAGCATGAGTAACTTCCTCAATTTAGTCACAAACTCATCAGTGGTCTCATTATCTTGTTGACTAACCAAACTGAAATTGTATCTCTCAAAATCTAAATTTCTTTGCGGATAAAACCTCTCATTCAGACATTTCATAAGCCCTTTGTATGTATTCTTATCTGCGTTGGGGAATATAACAATTATATCCTCCACTTCATCACCTACTAAATAAAGTAATACATCTCTAGCCGGTCATCAGTGTGTTTAAGTGTGGCTTTCAAAGAAAAAGTTAAAATCTCCTCCATTTTCCCAATCTTTGAATAATAGTTTGTTGATCTGTTAAGTCAACGGTAAAAGTCTCCTCAATATCATACTGGAATCATTTTCTTCCTTGTGAACATATACATCATCCATATTTGTAGCTGCTTGTGTACTTGTTGAACTTTCACCATCTTCTAGAATTGTGTTCCATATTTTCTTATTTAAAATGTAAAAAAAATGTTTGTACATTCATTGTATTTTTCCTAACACTAAAAAATAATAATCTCTTGCCAGTATTTAAAAAAAAATCCTGCTGTTTAAAAAAAAAAGTCTAGTTTTCTGATATTATGCCTGACCTTAATATGGCTTCAAGGCCTTTTCTTATTAATGCCACAATAGCATGCCTGATTCAAAGAAGGCTGCTGAGATTTTGAAGTCTCTTGTTAAGATTTGTCTGCTTTCAAGATGGCCGCCGAGTAAGACCGATCTCGCGAGATTTTCAACGCTCATGCTCCATTGAATAGTTGCATCGGTAGCTATGTGACGCCGGTTGAAAAACATCAAATTACTGTAAATACGTTGACTTCAACTAAGATAGTTATGCTGCTTTATATCTTGATATCCTATGCGCATTGAAAATTATTGCTATGGAAAAATGTGCCCGTACCAAGATGAAAGTAGAAAAATAACGCTGGTGCAAGCTCCATCGACGTTCGTCTCCACGCTGTGACAACACGGAGTTAGGTTTATAGTTCCAAAACATTTATTATCGGCACACTGGAGCAGCTCCTTCTGCTCTGCTCCTGAGCTTCGGTCGTCAAACTCTTTTTTTAACTCAAACACTAACATTCTAAACTCTACATGACATCGCTACTGTACACTACTGACCACAGGGCCTCCAAGAATCATGACTCGCTGGAGGGGAAGATTGGTGAACTTAGTGTTGACCTCTCGCTGCTTACACATGACTTACGAAACATGGTAGACAGGGCCACCAAGGCAGAGGGGCGAATAGCTAAAGCAGACGATTCCATACAAGGTTAATAACTACAATAACATATCTGGAAAAAGCAGTCCATCACTTCCTCCTGGGCCTCCACCAGCTGGAGGTCCAGGAGGAAGATACAGAGGGACGCTCCCAACAAAATAACACCCATGCAGCCTGTCATCACCCACCATTGTCTATGGATTTCCTTAAGATTTTGGGCAAATTAATAATTAAACTTCTACAAGGGCTGTTGCTTTTGGAGAGAGACCTCAGTGGGGTGGGTGACTGGTCCATGGACAGGTCGAGTGAAAGTGTGGGGATGCGGGCTAATTGGTCAGCCTCCTCTGGCTAGGCTCCTAGAGATCAAGGGTTCTGTGTAGGGTTTTCACGTATACAGGAAGATTGGCGCCTGGCTAGTAGCGGTAAGAATTCAGCGAAAAAGCAACAGTAATGAGACGGCGCTACAAGGTCAGAGGAGACCCCAAAACCTCTGTAAGGAGTGGCAAGGGCCCACCCGGTGAATACAACAAAAGTCCTGTGCACACGTTAAGGTAGGTATATACAGTTGTTATAAAAGGTGCAGAACAGTTCGTAGTCAATGAGACAAGGTGGACACACTTGAATGGTTATCAAAATTGTATTTTGACATATTAGTAGGATCTCAAGAAAACAACTAGCCGACACGTGTTTCGTCAAGCGGGTAGCTAACCCGTGACTCTTCAGGGCTGTATTAAGTCATAAGGTTAAGTATTGTTTACCCGAGACGGGTAGTGTCTTCCTCGGAGTTGGAGGCCCTCCAACTCTGAGGAAGACACTACCCGTCTCTCCTGCTTCACAACCATAGATCGTTGGTTGGACGGATGTATCCGCCCGTCCCCCTGTGCTTTTACGGAGGCACCTACGCTGGTACTTTACCATTACCCATTTTTGCCGGGTCGGAAGTATCACCGGCTTGAAGACCAACACGATCCTCATGCCTTTTTCAGGCCTAACCCTTCTACACTCAACTGACGACTAGTATAAGAATTCACTGTGCTGTTGACATCTATCTGGTGGTTCTTATGATGGGAACACTGCTCTATCCCCCTCTACTGAGTCCATTTTCATCTCAATGCCCTGACACTCTTGCCTTTGTCCACTCCTTCGCCTTGATTGATAGCTGTGCAACTTGTCCCAGAGAATGCAGACAGAAAGAGGGTGATGGAACACTAACCCTTCTAATTTTGACCAATGTGCAACTCAAAATATCCCTGGGCAGGCCAGCATGGCGTTTCCAACCTTTATCTCACCCCTGCCTACAAATAGTCCACGTATGAGTTCTACTTCGCCTTTTGGTGCTAGAAGGCCTTGAGGTACCAAAGGGTACGGCAATGGGCACATTCCAAAATGCAGCAACAATCATTCTCCTATATTCCTGAAATTCTTTAGAACAAGATCTCAGCTTTGAGGAGGAAGGGGCAGGTTCCTATGGAATCCTATTTGCCTAACCCACACCCAACTCTTAGATGTTTTCCTCAAGTGCTTCCAAGAGTTAGGATGAAGTTGAGGCGTACTCTGCATCAAAAGTGCCCCAAATCTGCGAGATACCTTTCGGAAATTGGGTTACTGGTTAAGGGGGGTGAAATCCTACTGAAGCAGCAACATAATTCCTGTCAGGGTGAAATCACAAGCAAACCCCATATTAACCTGTGCTTAACCTTCTGGTAGCTTGGCACAAACCATTCAGGCACAACTTAGAGGCAATATGTAAAGTATGTAAGCAGCAAATCAACAAATATAAAGTGAAAAACACAAGACCAGAAAAATCCCACACCAACTTAAAAAAATAGAGGAACATTTGATAATTTAATTGAGACCAAAACAGCAGAAAAAACAATACGTAGTACCGGAGATTTGCAATTTTAAAGGTTTAGGTGAAAATAGTGTTAAAAAGCACAACGCTCCAACTGTGGTCTGAATGCACAGGTCTGATGCAAAGTCACAAGTTCAGGCACTGGCCAGACACAGGACCAAGTTATGCCTGCTGAACAAAGTACCTTAAATCCTGGTTGCAGAGCATTGTGAGATCCTACATCGAGGATGCGCCACACAGCAGTGGATCCAAGGACTGATGGATGCAATGTGGATTCCTCCATCGACGATGTGTTGTGCAGCAGCGGTTCCGAGAGGCTGCGAAGCGAAGTCCTGTGTCGAAGACGAGTAGTGCAGTGGCGGTTCTAAGGTGATGTAGGGCTGCAATGTGAAGTTCTGTGTCGAGGGTGTGTCACGCAGCAGTGATTCTAAGGAGCTGCGCAACCTGTGTTGGGGATGCATCACACAACGGCGGTTCAGATGTGGAGCTGTGAAGAGATGCTTTGTGCTGCATCGGTTCTGCCCACAAGGGCTGGAAGTGTGCCGTCGGCCACTTCAAAAAGTCCAGGACTAGGGTGGCACCACTTCAGGGTAGACACCACACAGCAGGTTGAGACCAGGTGCAGGGTTCAAGGTGGTTGGAGTATTTCTCTGCCTGAGGCTCTGATCAAGAGGCCAGCCTGAGTCACACTTGTGGTTCTGGGTTCAAGATGCAAGTCTAGTCCTTCTCACTCAGACAGCAGGGCAACAGAGTAGCAGTCCTTCTTGCAGTAGAGCAGCACAGCAGTCTTTCTGGGTTTTCCACAGGCCCAGCTGTGTACTGAAGAGTTGGGTCTGAGGGTTATAATATTTATACTTGGTGCCATCTTTGAAGTAAGAAAAGTTTCTAGAGGTTTCCACCCGCAGAGGTGTTTGGAAATTCCTTCCTCACTGCCTTGGCCCGCCTTGTCCAGGGGCAAAAAGACTGGTGTGAAACCCTTTGTTAGTGTGCAAATCTTTGTAATGTACAAAAGTGGCTTCTTTTACAGCTCTTGCCTGCATCACGTCAGAGATGGCCCATCCTGCCAATTTCCCCTTTGGCTCCCTGTCTGGCATTGTCCGGGAGCAATACCCAAAGACCAACTTCCAGCTACACCTAGTCATTTGGCCCAGGACACAGGCTGCGGGCACCAAATGGTTGGGACAAGAACATAGCAACTTTCTATTTTCAGAATTGTAACTTAAAATCCAGCCATTTGAGAGTTTTTAATTACAGTTCTTTAGACACCAAACTCAACATTCCTACTTGCTCCCTATTGAAAGTTATAACTTACTAAATGTAATAAGGTACCCAGTGCTATCCCATGTGATAGGCAGCCCTTGCAGTAGTGAACAAAGTATTTAAGAATTTTTCACTACTAGAAGATATAAATGTTAGAAGTACATGCCCAACTTTTTAAATACACTGCCCTCTGCCGTATGGGATGTTTAGGGCCTACCCTGGGGTTGACTTTTTTGAAGTACAAAGAAAGGTTTAGGGCTGGCAATAGTTTTTTTTGCCAGGTCGAAATGGCAGTTTAAAACCACCCATATTGACTGCAATGGTAGGCATGAGACATGCTTAAAAGGATACTTAAGTGGGTGGAACAATAAGTGCTGCAGGCACACTAGTAGCCTTTAAATTACAGGCCCCGGGTACAGGTAGTAGCACTTTGCTAGGGACTTACAAGTACATTAAATGTGGCAATTGGGTGCAAGCTAAATGTTACCATGTTTTAGAGAGTGTGTACACACACTTTAGCACTAGTCAGCATTGGTAACGTGCAGATTTCTAAGGCCAACAAAAACAAAATCAGCAAAACAAATGTAGGTGGAATGCAAAAGGTTTGTGGGGAAGACCACCCTAAGGCTGAAAGGTCTGGCACAGAGAGAAGGCTTTAGAACTGAGCAAGCTACCAGTGAAGGGCATAGAGCCTCAATAGTCATTGCCGCCCCCGAACAAAGTGCACTGAACCTCCTCCTTCAGAGCTGAAATCATCACTGGGACTGAAGAAATCCAAGGCACCCATCCTGGAAAAACTGACTGAGGAGCTCGACGCCAGGCAAAAGGTACTCTTCATCTACCCAGAGACTAGCAAAACTATTACTAAGCTGCCTTGAGAAATTACCTTCAACCATGCTGTCCCCAATTGCAAAGTAACGTAATCTAACCTTTGAGTAGGAGCTTGTCTTCAATGCACCACAACATCTGGTGCCCAAGAAGCACATGGACAAGACGACAAGCCCTCCACCCCCACCTTTCACTCCCAGGCAATCACCACCACCACCTCCTCCGTCTCATGCAAGACGCCCGTATTCACCTCCCCACCACCAGAGACCCCTACATATAGCTTCTTGGGGCTGGAAACAGAGATGATCCCTGGGATGAGTATAATGTTGACCCAGCGAATTAACCAGATCTGGAACCAAACACGCCAAATCCAGACGCGCAGGATGAGACCACTGTGAATCAGGCAATTATTCAAACGGTGGCTCACTACCATAATTCTACATATAGGTCCTACAGGAGAAGGATAACTTTGAGACCCTCTCTAAGACCGAACGTACTGTTCAGTTTCTGCCCATCCTAAAGGGGATGTTAAAGTCAACCTTCGACATATTTAGAGAGCCTGCCAAGGCAAAGGTGGCAATACCACAGGCCGCAAAGAAGTTGAAGGCTTCTGTCAATGACCCACTGTTAGAAAGGCGAACCCGGGGGTGGCAGAAGGTGTCTGACCACCCCTAGGTCTACCCCTCCTTCAGAGAAGGGACCGAGCGATGTCGAGAGGCCTCCGACGGGAGGGCCCTCTCCTAGAATCGTACAGCCGAGTAACCACACCACTACAAATATACACCACACGTAGATAGAGTTTTCAATCTTTATCAGGCAATTAGTATTGTTTCAATATATACAGCAGATCCCGAGATCTGGAAAGTCTCATGGCAAGGGGCAAGGTAGCGGGACAGTCTTATAGATGGTCGGTTGCAAGGAGACCCTACGCACAGCTCTCAATCCTCGAGCTGGGGGGTTCCGGAAGGTTGGGCCGCGGCAGCGCCAGCAGGCTCCAAGATGGTTCAGCGAGTGTGGACCGCGGCAGCGCCAGCAGGTTCCAAGATGGTTCAGCGAGTGTGGACCGCGGCAGCGCCAGCAGGCTCCAAGATGGTTACAGCAAAGATGGACCGCGGCAGCGCCAGCAGGCTCCAAGATGATTCAGCGAGTGTGGACCGCGGCAGCGCCAGCAGGTTCCAAGATGGTTCAGCGAGTGTGGACCGCGGCAGCGCCAGCAGGCTCCAAGATGGTTACTGCAAAGATGGACCGCGGCAGCGCCAGCAGGCTCCAAGATGATTCAGCGAGTGTGGACCGCGGCAGCGCCAGCAGGTTCCAAGGTGGTTCAGCGAGTGTGGACCGCGGCAGCGCCAGCAGGCTCCAAGATGGTTACAGCAAAGATGGACCGCGGCAGCGCCAGCAGGCTCCAAGGTGGTTACAGCGAAGATGGACCGCGGCAGCGCCAGCAGGTTCCAGGTAGAGCAGCAAAAGGAGTTCGTCTCAGGGTCAGCCGCGACAGCGTCAGCAGGGCTTCTCGACTCCGGGATACAACTCCCGTCCTACTCCGGGGCTGGCCCAGATATAGGTCTGGAGTCCTTTGATGTCCGGACCCTCTCGCCTGGGGGTCAGAGGGGCCGGGATGATGGTGTCCAGACACCCAGCAGGGGTTGGGGCCAGCGCTCAGGGAGGCCGGAGGTCGATCGAAACCAAGCATCCGGGGACGGTTGGAGAGCCATCGAAACTCCCCTTTCCTTGTCTCTGGTTGAGTGGCCACTCTACCACCCGGAGGGTTCTTGGTGCCTCGATGGCGGGCTCGCTGGAGCCGTGGCCACGTGGGCCCAAGATGGCGTCGGGCCTGGAATGTGGGTCCGGGGTGGGCACCGGACCGGTAATGCTGGGGCGGCCCGAGTGTGCCGTGTCAGTGGTTGTGGGCCGCCGGGTGGCGGATCTGGTGGTTTGGAGGGCATGCAGAGGTGTGCCCGAGATCGACCCGGGCTGGATGAAGGGCCGATGTCGTCCGGGGCCCGCCATGCGGGAGGGGTAGGACCACGCCACGAGGCCGGGTCCAACACACGTCCCCTTCAGCTGAAGGCGGGGGAGAGTCACCCATCTTCTTGGGGATTCTCCTCGCCAAGGCGGAAGAATCTGGAGAGGCCGTCAGCGTTGGCGTGGTCGTTGCCAGGGCGATGCTCCACGGTGAAGTTCATCCCTTGGAGGGAGATGGACCAACGTAGCAACTTCGGGTTCTCGCCCCGCATCTGCATCAACCACCGCAGGGGCCGGTGGTCAGTCTGTACTCGGAAGTGGGTGCCGAAGAGGTAGGGCCGGAGCTTCTTTAGGGCCCGTACGACGGTGAATGCTTCCCTCTCGATGGTGCTCCATCGTTGTTCTCGGACCAGCAGGCGCCGGCTGATGAAGGCCACAGGAAGGTCAACTCCGTCAGAGTTCATTTGGGACAGTACGGCCCCAATGCCGTGTTCCGAGGCGTCAGTTTGGACGATGAACTCTCGGCTGTAGTCGGGGGCCTGGAGCACCGGGGCGGTGCACATGGCAGTCTTTAGTGTCTCAAAGGCTACTTGGCACTCGGGGGTCCAGTGCACCTTTGGGGGTAGTCTCTTGGAGGTTAGTTCTGTGAGGGGTCCCACAATGCTCCCATAGTCCTTTATGAACCGCCGATAGTATCCAGTGAGCCCCAGGAAGGCTCGGACGGCGGTCTGGGTGACGGGGGGGCTCCCAGGCCTGGATGGCGTCGATCTTGGGTTGAAGGGGAGCCACTTGGCCGCTCCCCACTTGGTGTCCCAGATAGGTCACGGTCCCTTGACCGATCTGGCACTTGCTGGCTTTTATTGTTAGTCCGGCCCGTTGGAGGGCCGTCAGGACCTTCCAGAGGTGGGTCAGGTGCTCGTCCCAACAGAGGCTGTACACTGCAATATCGTCCAGATAGGCGGCACTGAACTCTTCCAGCCCTGCCAGCACCCGATTCACTAGTCTCTGAAAGGTGGCCGGAGCATTCTTCATGCCGAAGGGCATCACGTTGAAGTGGAAGTGGCCATCGAGGGTCGAGAAAGCGGATCGTTCTTGTGCTCCTGGCGTGAGGCCGATTTGCCAGTATCCGGCCGTGAGGTCGAAGGTGCTGAGGTACCTGGCGGCTCCCAGGCGATCGATCAGTTCATCCGCTCGGGGAATGGGATGGGCGTCGGTCCTGGTGACGGCATTCAGTCCCCGGTAGTCGACACAGAACCGCAGCTCCGGGGGCACCCCGGGGGCGGCGGCCTTAGGGACCAGGACGACGGGACTGGCCCATGGACTGTCTGAGGGCTCGACTACCCCTAGGGCTAGCATCTTGGAAACTTCGGCTTGGATGCAGGCCCGGATTCGGTCGGGGACTCGGTAGGCTCGGTGCCGCACGGGCGGACTGTCCCCGGTGTCGACGTCGTGAACACACCACTGGGTGACTCCGGGGGTGAGGGAAAATAAGTTCGCAAATTGACCCAGCAGTTTCTGGCAGTCCTGGCGCTGTTTGGGTGTCCGCGCGGGAGAGAGGGAGACTCCCTCGACGGAGCCATCTTTCTCGGAGGTGCTCAGGAGGTCTGGTAGAGGCTCGGAGTCGTCCTCTGCTCCGTCATCGGTAGCCAGCAACAGGCTCAGTTCGGTGCGGACAAAGTGGGGCTTGAGCCGATTGGCGTGTAGGACCCGGAGGGGGTTCCGGGGGGACTCCATGTCCACTAGGTAGGTGACGGGGCTCTTGCGCTCCACCACGTTGAAGGGCCCCGTCCATTTGTCCTGGAGGGCGCCGGGGTCGACCGGGGACATGACCCAGACCTGCTGGCCCGGTTCGAATTCAATGGACGAGGCATTTTCGTCATACCAGCGCTTCATCTCCCCTTGGCTGGCCTTCAGGTTGGTTTCGGCCAGTTCCCGGAACTTCCGAGTCTGGTTGCGGAGAGTCAAGAGGTATCGGAAAACATCGGGCGGAGTATCGGAGGCGGCCAGCTCCCAGCCTTCCTTGACCAGGCTGAGGGGGCCTCCCACCGGGTGTCCATATAATAGTTCAAAGGGGCTGAACCCCAGGGACTTCGGGGGTACCTCCCGGTAGGCGAACAGGAGGCATGGCAGCAGGACGTCCCATTTGCGCCGGAGGGGCTCTTCTAGGCCCTTGATCATTCCTTTCAGGGTCCTATTAAATCGCTCCACTAGTCCATTCCCTTGAGGGTGATACGGGGTGGTGAACTTATACGCGACCCCGCACTGTTGCCACAGGGACCGCATATATTTCGATATAAAGTTTGTGCCCCGATCACTGACGACCTCTCGGGGACAGCCGACTCTGGAGAAGATCCCCATTAGCGCCCGACCCACTACGGGGGCTGTGATAGTCCGGAGGGGGATAGCTTCTGGGTAGCGGGTGGCATGGTCCACCAGGACGAGGATGAAGCGGTGCCCCTGAGAGGTTGGAGGATCCAGGGGCCCCACGATGTCGATCCCTACTCGCTCGAAGGGAGTGGTCACCACGGGAAACGGTTGTAGTGGGGCCTTGATTTTCCCCCCACTCTTTCCGCTGGTTTGGCAGGTCGGACAGGTTTGGCAGTGGTTGTACACATCATGGCGCATCTTCGGCCAATAAAAGTGGGTCACCAGCGGCTGTAGGTTTTGTCCTGCCCCAGGTGCCCGGCGAGGGGCACATCATGTGCCAGGTTTAAGAGAAAGTCTCTGAAGTGGAGGGGGACGACTAGCACTCGGCTGGCCCCCAGCTCGGCGATCTTTTGTTCACTGTACAGGAGGTCCTGGTCCCAATAGATCCAGTGGGACCCCGAGGAGTCTCCTGTGGCTTGCGTGGCGGCTTGTTGTCGGAGTCCCTCAAGGGAAGGACATGTCTTTTGTTCCCGACGGAACTGCTCGCGGGTGGGGCCCCCTTCTTGGCGCCACTGGGCTAGTTCGGGAAGGGGCCCGAGCTCGGGAAGTTCTTCATGGCTGGGGCCCTGCGGCCCCAGTTCGGGTTCGGCCGTGGCAGTGGCGGGTGGCGGGTGGCGGAGGTGCCGGCCATTCAGGTTCTTCGGGCAGATTGTCTTCGGTTGGGACGGCGTCCCGGGTGGACATGGATCGGGTCGTTACGCAAACCCATTCAGGAAGGCCTAGCATCCCCAGATGCTCTCTTCGCTCGATCTGTGCCCAGGGGGAACTTTCCAGGTCGTTCCCTAGGAGGCAGTCCACCGGGGCATCGTCTCGGACGGTGACTTTCAGCATGCCGGACACTCCTCCCCACTCGAAGGGGATGCGAGCCATCTGGCACAGGCTCTCGGAATTGTCCGCTGACCGGACAGGGCACAGAACGTGGGGCAAGATTTGTTCTGGGGTCACCAGATGGCAGCGGACGGCGGTTATGCTGGCCCCCGTGTCACGGAGAGCCTCGGCCCGGCGTCCGTTGATGGTGACCCACTGGCGGTACTTCTGGGTGTTGATCGGAATCTGGTCTCGGGGGATCATGTCTTTGTCGCCCAGGGAGGCGAGGCACATGGCCGCGGACTCCCATTCTTCTGGTTCCATAGGGACCTCTTCTTCTTCATCCTTTTCTTCGCTCAGAGCAGCTGCAGTGATTTGTCGACCGGGGGGCCCGGTGGTGCCGGGCCGCTGGTTCATGGGGCAGAGAGGATCATTGGCATAGTGACCCAGCCGCTGGCATCTGTGGCACGTAACGTTGGGGCGTGGCCCCGGTCGGGCTGGATGGGCTCCCCTCGGGCTGGAGGCTGGTGTAGAGGAGGCGGGCGAAGACCCCGGCGGGAGGCCTCGGCTGATGCCAGACCCGCCGCCTCGCGGCCGGTGGTTCCCCGGAGACCCTCGTCCGTATTCTCCTGTGGTGTTCCGGTGGTCGCGGTTGCTCGCCCACCGATCTGCTTCGACCGCTAACTTTCGCGGCTCGGTCAACTTGCTGTCGAGGAGGTGCTGTCGTAGTTCAATGAAGCAGTTGTTGGAGAGGTGCTCCCATAACATCAGGTCGACCAACTGCTGGTAGGTAGTGCCTTTGACCCACCCCTCGAAGGCTCTGCTAAAAAAGTTCACATATTCTACCCAAGTGGTACCGGGGATTTTTTTACAGTCTCGGAACCTCTGCCGGTACATTTCGGGGGTGAGTCCGTAGCGCGTGAGTAGGGCCGTTTTCATGTGTTCATAGGAGGTCATTTCGGTGTCAGGGAGTTCCAGCAGGGCGTCCCTCCCTTCGTTGACGAACTTCCCCCACAGGCCGGCGCCCCAATCCTTCAAGGGCACCCGATGGGCGGTCATGGCCACCTCGTAGGCTTTGAACCATTGTTGGATATCATCGTTCTTGTAGTATTCTTTGACTACATCTTTCGGTAGGTGAACCTTGGTGTCCACGGGAGGGGCCGAGGTCTTGGCCCCGGCCGCGCTATCTTCGTTGATCTTGGCCTTGATTTCTAGTTCTCTCAGGCCTCGTTCGTGTTCATATGCTAGTCGTTTTTCTTCGAGGTCACGTTGTCTCCGTTTCTCTTCTTGATCCCCCTCCAGCCGTAGTTGCTCGAGGGCTATCTTTTTCTCCGCTAGCTGGAGTTCTCCGTCTAGCCGGAGTCGTGCAAGCTCCACTTCGTGTAGCCGGTTGCGCTCTCGTTCTCGAGCATCTTCATAGATGAGGTCCGCGTTTAGTGTTGCGGTTCTTTCCCCCGTTGGGGGTGCGCTGGTTTCCTGTTGCCCGTTCGGGCCATTCTCCTCTTGGGGTGGTCTGTCTCGGGTTTCCACCCAGGCTTGTAGGGCCGATTTGAAGTCCTCTTTTGTGCTCAGGCCAGTGGTAGCGATACCCATGTCTTTACAGAATTGTTTTAGTTCTTTGTGGCTGTATTCTTCTATCTTCTCTTTCTGGAATTCGGCAGGTAGGTTGGTTCCTTGGGTCGTCATGGTCTCTGTGTGTTTTTCCGTCGTAGCGGGTAGATCACTCTCTGTACGATTTTGCGTTGGCTCGGATCGCAGCGCCTGCCACCAATGTTAGAAAGGCGAACCCGGGGGAGGCAGAAGGTGTCTGACTGACCATCCCTAGGTCTACCCCTCCTTCAGAGAAGGGACCGAGCGATGTCGAGAGGCCTCCGACGGGAGGGCCCTCTCCTAGAATCGTACAGCAGAGTAACCACACCACTACAAATATACACCACACGTAGATAGAGTTTTCAATCTTTATCGGGCAATTAGTATCGTTTCAATATACACAGCAGATCCCGAGATCTGGAAAGTCTCGTGGCAAGGGGCAAGGTAGCGGGACAGTCTTATAGATGGTCGGTTGCAAGGAGACCCTACGCACAGCTCTCAATCCTCGAGCTGGGGGGTTCCGGAAGGTTGGGCCGCGGCAGCGCCAGCAGGCTCCAAGATGGTTCAGCGAGTGTGGACCGTGGCAGCGCCAGCAGGTTCCAAGATGGTTCAGCGAGTGTGGACCGCGGCAGCGCCAACAGGCTCCAAGATGGTTACAGCAAAGATGGACCGCGGCAGCGCCAGCAGGCTCCAAGATGATTCAGCGAGTGTGGACCGCGGCAGCGCCAGCAGGTTCCACGATGGTTCAGCGAGTGTGGACCGCGGCAGCGCCAGCAGGCTCCAAGATGGTTACAGCAAAGATGGACCGCGCCAGCAGGCTCCAAGATGATTCAGCGAGTGTGGACCGCGGCAGCGCCAGCAGGT
Organism: Lissotriton helveticus; assembly: GCF_964261635.1. NCBI lineage: Eukaryota > Metazoa > Chordata > Amphibia > Caudata > Salamandridae > Lissotriton > Lissotriton helveticus. Next base: position 1,037,159,968 of record NC_136068.1, on the reverse strand, counting down.
TCCAAGGTGGTTCAGCGAGTGTGGACCGCGGCAGCGCCAGCAGGCTCCAAGATGGTTACAGCAAAGATGGACCGCGGCAGCGCCAGCAGGCTCCAAGGTGGTTACAGCGAAGATGGACCGCGGCAGCGCCGGCAGGTTCCAGGTAGAGCAGCAAAAGGAGTTCGTCTCAGGGTCAGCCGCGACAGTGTCAGCAGGGCTTCTCGACTCCGGGATACAACTCCCGTCCTACTCCGGGGCTGGCCCAGATATAGGTCTGGAGTCCTTTGATGTCCGGACCCTCTCGCCTGGGGGTCAGAAGGGCCGGGATGATGGTGTCCAGACACCCAGCAGGGGTTGGGGCCAGCGCTCAGGGAGGCCGGAGGTCGATCGAAACCAGGCATCTGGGGACGGTTGGAGAGCCATCGAAACTCCCCTTTCCTTGTCTCTGGTTGAGTGGCCACTCTACCACCCGGAGGGTTCTTGGTGCCTCGATGGGGGCTCACTGGGGCCGTGGTCGCGGCGGGGCCTGGACCACGTGTCTGTGACGTGATGGGCCCAAGATGGCGTCGGGCCTGGAATGTGGGTCCAGGGTGGGCACCGGACCGGTAATGCTGGGGCGGCCCGAGTGTGCCGTGTCAGTGGTTGTGGGCCGCCGGGTGGCGCATCTGGTGGTTTGGAGGGCGTGCAGAGGTGTGCCCGAGACCGACCCGGGCTGGATGGAGGGCCGATATCGTCCGGGGCCCGCCATGCGGGAGGGGTAGGACCACGCCACGAGGCCGGGTCCAACACCCACCCACAGCCAAGTCCCCCCAGACTCCCTGGTGGTAAACACAGTAAGAAGGCTAGCCTCACCTTGAGACACGGGTGACATCCCCCTGCTAGAAAAGGAGAATAAGTGCCTCAATGCCACCAACAAGCATGTGGTGGCTGGAGCAGCCACCCAATGGCTTATTGCCAATGTGATTGGCTTGCTGTTGAGTTAAGACCGGTTTCATTGGGAGAAGATGGAGACGCCAATATAGCATCATCCTGAGATCTACAGAAAGAAGGTGAGAAGAGCTAGTGGAGAAAAGCATCTCTAATGTGAATGTCTGCTGTGCATTCGATGCTGTGAATATCGCCTCTAGTAGCACTGCCACCGAGCATGGCTACGTATGTCAGTGTTCAAGCTGGAAGGTCATTATAAACTTACTAAAATCCCATTTGACGTGAGACCTCTCTTTCAGCCCCAAGTGGATGAGATGTTGGGGGGAAAAAGGACACCAAGATTGCGAAGCCTATAGGCTCTCTAAAGTCTACTATTTCTAAGAGCACCTATCATAGGCAACAACCCAAGGATGGGAACAAAACAACACCCCTTGGCCAGGCACAAACCTAATAACACCAATAGCAGGCCTATTTTTTTTTTTTTTTGTGTGTCCTCATTTGCCTTACCCTCAAATATAGGAGATACCAACCACCTAACGAGTCCTTCACTTTGGGACGAACCCACACTGCTTTTCCTTCCCTCTCTCCTGTGCCAGGACTCGAGTTGTTTTAAAGGTGGCAGAGAAGTCCCAAAAGCTTGAGGGGTTTAAACTGACTCCATCTAGGTATGTTTCAACCTGTAGGACCAATATCGTAACGAGGCTAGACCTGGTCCAAGGAGTGTTAACGGCATAATCATAGGACCCGTGGAAAAAAAAAAAAACCCGGAGTGCTATCTCCACTTGGTCAACAGATCCCAAAAAGCCAGGTTGCGTTTGCTACATGATCTGTTGAGGTCTGCTTTAGATGTTTCATATAAGGACGTGAGCCATCCAGAGTGTAGTGGGGCTGTTTTCTCTACCCAGTGCAAACAAATTTGCCTTCTGGCCAACAAGATAGTATAAAAGAGGAATGACCTTGCTTTACCAGTAATGCTGTCTTCCAAACCAAAGATGATAAGTGGTAATGTTATTGACAGTGATGTGTTTAGAATGGAGTTTAGGGTAGCCTTCACCTCTTCCCAGAACCGGCCTATGTCAGGGCAATCCATAAACATATGAATGTCAGATGCTCCCATAAGGTTACATTTATTGCATTTTTTGTCAGGGAGAAATTTGGAAAGTTTCAATGGCGTGATGTATGCACGGTGAACTGAGGTGAAATAGCAGGCCTTTTACTAACCTCAGGTAGGCAAAAGATACACAAGGGGTGGTTACAGGGGTAACAAAGGGAATCGCAAGGGTAGTGGTGGCTCTGGCACAGGAGCCTCCTCTCCCAAGTACTGACTCGTCCACCCCCAATCACACAAAACCTCTCAGGGAAGATTCAAGGATTTCCACTCTCGCTGGGAGGAAATAACATCAGACCAATGAGTGCTAGCAGTAGTTCAGCATGGTTACTCTTTAGAATTCCACAACAACACCCAAACATAACACCATGCTGCCACATCCTCTGCCTAGTCCACCTCACTCTCCTTCAGGAAAAGATTCAATTGCTTTTCCAAAAGGCCGCAGCATACCTTGTGCCCCCACACCAACCGGGGAAAGGGCATCTACTCACTGTACTTCCTCAACCCAAAGAGAGACAGCTGCCTTCTGCCCATCTTAGACCTGAAGCCATTGAATTAGTACATCCTGTCAGAGCACTTTCAAATGAGAACCAGGCAGAACGTCATCCCACTGCGCTGCAAAGGGGACTTCATGATAGCACTAGGCCAAAGGACACCTGCTTCTATAACCCCATCCACGACATCCATCACCAGTACCTTCAGTTGGTCGTAAGTGGACAACACTACCAATTCAAACTTATACTCTTCTGACTCACTAAGGCTACCAGGGTTTTTATCAAGTGCCTAGCAGTGGTGGCTGCTCATCTTCACAGAGGGAGTAGCCAAATCTTCTTGTACCTAGAGACTGGCGAATGAAGAGCAACAGAAGGCAACATTGCCTAACACTCAGTCTTAGCTCTACTTCGTAGGTCAGGGTTCACCATAAACACAAAGAAATCCCTCCTCCAACCCCGATATATCCAGCCCTTCTTGGGATCTATGTTAAGCACTGTCAAGGGGAAAACATACCCCAACCAGCAGAGGGTGGCGGCATATTAACAGATGCTGCCTCTGTTTTAGTCAATTTGTCCACTAACAGTAAAAACTGTAATGAAGCTATTGGGGATAATGGCATCCTGCTTAGCAATTGTGCCACACACCAAATTACACAATAACCCACTCCAACAGAGTCTCGTGAAGCAATGGTCACAAGCTGAAAGTCATTGGTAAGATCTAATATTGATGAAGGCCAGCACTCAACACTCTCTACAGGCCTTTCTTGGACCCTCTACTGCAGGGGACCATTACCACCAACATATTGCTTACTGGGTGGGGCTCACATCTCAGCAACATGACTGTGTAAGATAATTTGACCCTTACCACCCAGGTCGGTATATCAGTCCACCTAGCACTGGTGGCTACCAGCCTAGATCTCAAAGCCCTCTACAAACATGTTCTAGGCAAAATGGCCCTCCACAAAGATGGACAACATGACATCTATGTATTTAGTATATGGCTAAGGGTCCCCTTCCCCCATCTGTCTGCTCTATCACAGTAGATCTGACACTGAGCAATCTGCAACAAAATCGAACATTTAACTGAACATCTACCATTGGTGGGTAACAACTTTGTTGACCTGTTTAAGCGGTATGCATCAAGTCCACTCATGAGTCCTTCACAGAAACTTCCAACAGTGTGGAAGCTCAGTCATTTACCTCTCCACCACCCAAGAAAACTCAAAACGGCTAAGCTTTGCCTCCAGGTAACCCTACCCACAGTCCATGAGCAATGCAGTACAGTGGAACCGTTGAGGAATAAATGCTTACACTTGTGCTTATCTCTCACTCATCTCATGCATGCTGAAGATGAGGCAGGTATCTGTGACCCTCATCTTAGGCCCCACCTTGTGGGAGACAGTTTTGGTATTTATTGCCCCTGGAGATGTCCATCTGTCCCCAGAGAATCTACTGACCTTTTCACACAACTGCATGGGCAAACTAGGTACTCAGATCCCAAGCAGCTCAACCTAGTGATCTGGCACCTGAGGTGGTAGTTTGGCTACTTGAACCCCACTTGAGAAGTGTATGACTCTTTTGCAAACACACATCCCGGCCAAGTTAAGCAGCCAAGTGGAAGAGAATTGTCCACTACAGCATCTCTAAGCAACTAGACTCCTTCAAAGTCAGCGTTGAAATTGATATATGTTACCTTTTACACCTTTGGGAGACATATCTTGCTTATACCTCTATATGCTGTCACTTAGCTGCTGTAACGGCATACATGCAGAACGTGGAACACTCATCTCTTTTCGGGATTCCTGTGGTTAAGGCATTCGCGGAGGGACTTAAAAGAGTAACATCCCTGAGAACACCCCACCCCAAATATAGAACTTTAACATTGTTCTCATACAGCTTAAGAGTCAGCCTTTAGACCCCCTCCACTCTTTAAGTCTACCATTTATTTCCTGGAAGGTGGCCTTTCTAGTAACCAAAACCTTGCTAAGGTGCATTAGCAAGTTACAAGCGCTCACTATTCAAGTGCATAATGACAAGGCAGCCCTTAGAATTAATCCAAATATACTGCCCAGGGTAGTTTCACCTTTCTACATTAACCAGACTGACCTGATAGAGTAGCAAAAAGGGCGCTACACGTCTTAGATGTCAAGCAGGCACTCGTATACTGTATTACGGGATTAAGCCGTTCTTCAAAACTATCCAGCTTTTTGTAGATTGTGCCAAACCAAACACATCTCCAAGCAGGAACATCATGATGCCATTTCAAATGCATCCAAATTTACTACGCCATAACTAAATGTTTACTCATTGAACTTCCAAGGGCGCACTCTACACATAAGAAGGGCGAGACCATGGCTTTCCTAGGTAACATCCCATTACTGTGTGGGTATACTAACTAGTCAACAGGATACAGTTGGTCAGACTATGTTAAGAACAAGATTCAAAACATCTGCATCATCTGTCCGTTAGCCACCACATAAGAGGAAACTGTGTTACAGTTAATGCAGAGCATGTGTATCTCAGCCACACATGGTATGAATGAAAAATGCTGCTTGCTCTGTAAGCATCTGTTCATTGCATGCAGTTCTGTAGATTCCCATGCGCCCACCCTTCTCCCTGCAAGGTAGCACTGATGGCATGTTCTACTTTTCTCACACTTCAGAACCCAGTAGTCATACTCTACATTCTGCTGTCATCTTCCACCCACTGAGTGGATCATGATCTAGGATGTAGTCGGTGCAGATGCACATTATAGATTAAGGGAGAAGTCACACCACATCCTGTGACCCTGAAGCTTCTTTAGAAGAAAAATAACATGTAATGTCCGAGCCCAACACTAGATGGCAGGAGAATGCAGAATATGTGAATGGGCAGCACAACACGCTATGAACAAGTGCTTACAGTCAGAGTTGCATTTTCTTTACTAATAGATAGTCTTCAAACTGCAAATCTGGAACGGCTGGTAAGTAATTTCATGCCCTGTATTGGGTTCTCACAGGATGCATAGACAAACTTAATGGCTTTACCAATTGATAATGAGTGGTAGTTTGGCAGCTGCTGCCAATCCAACGTGGGGGGTGGAGGGGGAGAGAGCAGGGAAACAATACCATTTTTTGTTAACTTACCTTTCACTGCACCGGGCCGGATCTGCACCCACGCAGCTCCTCTGCTCCCGGCACTGCAATCCCCATGAGCACAGGCTCCCAGGCTCCCAGACACCCACGCAATCCCAGCTATTACTCCCAGCTTGAGTAAAGCGCTGGGATTGGGCGAAGCAGAGACTGGGAGCCTGTGCCCCTGAGCACTGTTGATGTCGCCAAGGTACAGCCTGGAGAATTCCAAGTGTGCATGTCGGTTGTGCCATCCTAAAACGGACGGCCAAACTGACATGCGCACTTTCAGAGCCTACAGCACCTCCTCCCCCTGCTGCTGACTCTATGACATGGCCCCGCCCCAGACTCGCACACGTTGAACCAAAGCATGGCACTGGCTCTTTTAGTTGGACTGACTTCACCATCTAGGCAGACAGTGCAGAAAAGTTTGTGGCTACTCGTTCAGTACCTCGGGCCTAAGAAGTGCTCCCAACATTCCCCCAGCAACATTAGTCTTTAAGACAATTCAGAGGGATGGATTGCTCTATAGGACGAGAGCTGCAAGCTTCCTTTTTGTCTTTCACATCTAAAACTCAAAGCCTCCAATTTCAATGGTCTACCTCAAGGACAAATGGAAGACCTTGGACAAATGGAAGGCCTTCTAGTGAAATGGAAGGATGTAACTTCGGATGAGTCAGTCCTACAGACAGTACAGTGTTGTTATTTCATTCTTTTTGTTACTGGTACCTCAATGGATTAACACATTCACTGCCAAACCTGTGTCTGATGTTCTGGTCAATGGCTGGAATCCCGAGGGAGCCACTCAGCCTTCCATGAAGGATAATGACTGATTTGGATAATCTGCAAGTGTGACAACGTGGCCGCCTTCCCAACAATAGAGCGAGGGGAGAGATGTGAGTGGCCCAGTGGGTGTCCCAGCAAAATGAAGTGAACAAGTGCGCACTTGTAAATATATATATGTAATAAGGGTTACTTTCCAAGTAATTTTCCATCCTGGAAGTGCACAGTGCATTGGGTAATGGATCAAGTCTGTCTGAACGGGTCAGCGATTATGCCATTTGGCCACAGAAACGCTTAATTTGTAGTTCTGTCTCAGTGCCGACACCTATTCCTATGATGTACTTTAACATTTGGAAACTGTCAAAAAAGAGGGTAATAAAAATGCACTGATGACCTCTTACTCAAAACCTTAAAGCAGAGTAGTTTGGTGGCACAAAAGAACCTATGTTTCAGTGAGACACCTACAAGCTCATGTAATTATTGGATTGACTGTCCAGATATTAATGGCGTTTTCTATCAGTCGTGTGAATGACTTACATGGCCCAGTAAAATGTCCTGCTTCCCTAATACTTTCTGTGACTCTCTGATCATTTTGTAACGTTAAAGTTATTAAACAGTTCTCTTAATCCATCTGGCAGTGCTTCTGTGCAAGTGAGAGAGGCTTCAGTCTCAGGTCACATCACATCTACTCCCTCGAAATAGAAGCCTTCTATGCCTAATCCTGTTTCTTGCTCCTCAGATACAAGCCCTGAATCCCAGGTGCCACTTGTTTTTATCAATTATCTTTGTGGGGTTTGTTTCCGGGTTGTCTCTGTGCCAGATGTCATAGAGATAGCGTTCTAAAGTCTGGTAATCCAGGTTAAAGGAGACCTGCTTTACTAGTGACTCGACTGTAGTAAATTGGTGTTGTTAGATTGTTTTTTTTTTTTATTGTTTTTTTAAAACTTTATTTTCAGCAAAGATTAACAACATATTCCCCCCCCCCATAATTGGCATCGGTAGAAAGAAAATACATGTGTACACAGTCCATTGCCCCAATACGGCCCCAGCAGGTGCAGATATCATAATAATTATAAGAGTCAAATCATCTGGATGCAAAGCAAATCATAAAACTGACAGTATAGAACATTGTGCGTAGCCAGCAGGGCATTACCCCAACACCAACTCCTCCTCCCCGCCCCCAGCATCCTCACCCTCAGACCCCGACTCCCCAGAGGAGAATAATTCAGAACTAGTTGCATCCGACTCGCTGCAGACTGACCCCACAGTGCACATCACCCGCCAGGCAAGCAAGTCCCCTGTAGCCTCTCATCCCTGCGTGTACGCTGCATGTGTTTCTCCTCAGCCAATGTCCATTCCCCTACATCCCGAAGCCATAGTGACATGGCAGGGGCACTCTGTCCCATCCAAGTGATAGCCACCCGTCGCCTAGCCAACACCAAGAGTAGCTGCAACATTTTGTAGGATAAGTTCCTCTTTTTGGGTTTGGGGACCAGGGCCAGTAAACAATGGAGCGGGGTCAGGGCGATATGAAGGCTCGTGACCTTTCGTATGTGGTCTACCACCGCCTGCCAAAAGTCCCCGACCAGCGGGCACTCCCAGGCCAAATGGAGGAATCCGGCTTTGACCGTACCGCACCTAGGACAGGCATCCGATTTATCTGCGGCGATGCGGTGTAAAGCAACTGGAGTCATGTAAGTGCGGTGCACAAAATTAAAATGAATTAGTTTGAATCGTGCATTACACGACACCTTCCGAGTAAGGGTCCCTATTCGTTTACGTTGTCCCGGGTCTAGGGCGACCCCCAGATCCACTTCCCATGCCGCCCAAGATGGGGATATCGGAGGGGTCGAGTCACACCTCATAGCCGTATATAATAGTGTAATCAGTCGTCACCCCCTGCCACAGGACAAAAGTATATTCAGGGTGTGGGACACCTGGGGCGCCTCCGGATACTGTGGCCAGGTCGCCCTCGCCATTTCCTGAAGGCCTCTATAATGGAGATACTGTCCCCCAGTGAGCCCAAAGGCCTCCGTAGCCCTCTCTAGGGTCACAAAAGAGTCGTCCGGATATAGGTCCGCCAGAGTCTCACAACCGCCCTCGCGCCATTCCCGGAACAACATGTGTTCCTCCATCAATGTCACCGGCGCCAGAACCAACACCGGTAGCTCCCTGTGGAAGGGGGCTCGCCGCAACACCCTCTCCACAAGTCCCTGCCAAAGTCCCGCAGCGTGTCGAACCACATTCGGCAGGGATTCATCCGCTCCCCCGCCCCGCATTAGGGCCACCTGTAGCGTTTTCTCATCCGCCCTGCCCGCTAGGAGTTGCAACTCCCAATTATCTGTACCCGCGAACCACCGTGTGGCTGGCATAAGTTGGGCCGCATAGTAATATAAATCGAACCTCGGGGCCTCCAGACCCCCCTCCTCCCAGCGTCGGACCACTGTGCGTAATGCAACCCTGCTGCGCCTGCCCGCCCAGAGCAAGGAGGTGAGCAGCGTATCAAGCTTGTTGAATATACGAGGGGGGAGCGGGCACAGGGTATTCTGTAGAACGTATAACACCCTCGGCAACATCAGCATCTTTGAAACGGCTAGTCTCCCCATCAGGGAGAGTGGGAGCGTATCCCAAAAGGACACGGACTGTTGTAGGGAACTAAGCTCTCTTTCGGCATTACGGGCCAGCAACTGCTCATCGGACACGGCCACCTGGATTCCCAGGTATCGAAAGGCCTCCAGTTCCCACCTCAGCCCCAGGTGCGGGAAACCCATTCTGGGGTCTTCTCCACAGCCCGCCAGGGGAAAGATCAAGGACTTCTCAGGATTGAGGCGCAGCCCAGAAGCTGCACCAAAACGATCTAAGTGCTGCAACAGGCGCGGTAGCGATTCCCAGGGGGAGGTCAGGTAGAACAATGCGTCATCGGCGTACAAGGAGATCAAGTGCACAGTATCCCCCACTTCTATCCCCCAGGGGGCCATCTCTGCTCGCATTGACACGGCCAGGGGTTCAATCGCCAATGCGAATCGGAGCGGCGACAGGGGACACCCCTGACGGGTGCCCCTGCCCAGTTGCTACTCTTCCGATCGGGCCGCCCCGAGTCTAACCCTGGCCGTAGGCGCGCTGTAGAGGATTCGGATCCAGGCGCAGAAGAGGGGCCCCACCCCAGCCAGCTGAAGCACCTCCAAGAGGTACCCCCAGCTGACAGTGTCGAAGGCTTTAGCCCGGTCTATCGACACCAAGACCTGGGGATCCTCCCTACCACGCGCCTCATGGAGGACATGGTTTAGGCGCCGAAGGTTCATGGCGGTGTTGCGGCCATGGATGAATCTACACTGGTCTTGATGGACTAAGTGCGCCATATGCGGCGCCAGCCGGGTGGCTAAAATCCTCGTAAGGATTTTCACATCAGTGTTTATTAGGGTAATGGGCCAGTATGCCGCGGGATCACAGCTATCCCCTCCCGGTTTCAGAAGCATGCAAACCTCTCCCTGGTGCATGGTGGGTGGGAGTGTGCCCCGTTCCAGCGCCTCATGGTAAACCTGCAGGAGAAGGGGTGCAAGAGTATCCGAAAACGCCTGATAAAATTCCGGTGGAAACCCGTCCCCACCCGGAGCCTTGGCCATTGGGAGGGCGGCCAGTGCCACTTTGACCTCCTGAGGCGACAATACGGCATCCAGTTCCTCCGCATCCCCCTCTGAGAGGGTCCGGAGGGTCAGACCCCGAAGGTATGGCTGATAGGTCGCCTCCGTCACCAAGGGGTCCGCGGTATATACTGCCTGCAGATGGGTGCGGAGAACCGCGAGGAGGTCCGACTCAGAGTGCACCATGTCCCCAGCGGGGTTTTTCAACGCCACTATCCGTGCTGGAGCGGACTCCCTCCGGAGAATCCAGGCCAACAGGCGGCCTGACTTGTCCCCTTCCCGGTGGAGACGCTGGCGATATTGGCCGAGGGTAAACTTATCCAACCGAGTAAGGATATCATGAACGTCCTCACGGGCCGTCCACTCAGAGCCCACATCCGACCCATCCGGTTCCGACAGGGATTGACAGTGGCAGAGGCGATCCTCAGCGCACCTGAGATCTCGGAGCAACTGTCTCCGGACTCCATAAGTCAGGCCCATACATGAGCCCCGCACAACCGCCTTGAGAGCGTCCCATTTGGTCGCATAAGGCAAGTCGCTGTCTCCCCAGTTTAAGTCTAAGTAGTTCTGTAGGGCGTCTCCACATGATCCCTACGCACCTGATCCTGCAGGAGGTCCCCCGGCATCCTCCAAGTCCGCGGGCGGGAGGACTGGTCCACCCATTGTGCTACGCACGTCACGGGCGAATGATCAGACAAAAACCGAGCCTGATGGGTGACCGATAGAACAAGGGATGCGTCGAGATTAGCAGCAAGGACTCTATCGAGCCTACTGTGTGTGTTGTGTGTCGGAGTGTAACAAGTGTATAGTTTCAGCCCCGTATTACCTAGATGCCACACATCAACTGCACCCAAGTTATCCATCACCTCCCGGAGACGCGCCGTCATCCGCGGTTTCGTGCCCGCACGGGGGGGTGCCTGTCCAGCATCGGATCCATCACACAATTAAAGTCCCCAAACCAGAGGAGGGGGGTATCTAAATCTGAGACAATAAGCTCCTGGAGATTGGAGAAGAAGCTTGGGTCATCCACATTGGGTGCATAGGAATTTAGCAGCAGGAAATTCCTCCCATCTAGCTTCACCCGCAGAAGTAAATACCTGCCCTCAATATCCGCCTCAGCGAACTGAACCGCAAGGGGAACCCCGGGAGCCACCCAGATCAGGACCCCCCTAGCATAGGTAGAGAAGGAGGAATGAAACACCTGACCCCTCCACTTCTTTGCCAGCTTAAGAGCTCCCTCCTCGTTCAGATGAGTTTCCTGCAAACACGCCACAGAGACTCCATGGCGCCGGAGAAAGGACAGTACCCTGTGTCTCTTAGTGCAGGTGCCCAGCCCACGCACGTTCCAAGTTAAAAATTTGTATTCCGTAAGCACAGGCCACGCCCATCCGGGCAGCCAAATCTAGCATCTGCAAGCAGCCTCCCAGGGGTTCGAACAACAGTACACTCGATGCCAAAAACAGTTTCTCCCCATAACTCCCTCCAATCTCCCAACCCCCCCAACCACTCAAACTCTGAAGAAACTCCCCCAACACTCCCCCCACCCCCACCCACGAGCAAGATGACAGCAACAACAAAAAATGCTACCCCGCCCTTCCCCCGCCAGTGCCAGGACGTACACAGCCACCCCATTCAACCCACTCAACACACACCCACACACAACCAAACCAATACCACCCACCCCCCTCCCAGCTCCCCATGGGACCCAGATTTCCAGGACAGTCCCATAGCATGTCTGCGGGTATCGGCCCCAGGACTGGCCGTTCACCGATCCAGGATATGTGGACCCCATCCTGCATACCTCAGTCCTATAGGATGCAAGTCCTCAGTTCCAACCAGCCTTCCAAGGACATCAAGTACAAATCAGGAGCATCTTCCAGAAACCCGTGTTCTAAGAAGAGGCCCATTGAAGCGGAGGACAGCAATCTACAAACAAGACAGTACCTCAAGCTGGAGCCTCCTCCAGCCGTGGCTTGGAGAGGCCAGTTTCCGGGATCACCGGAGCCGTAGAGTCCGTATCCGGCAGAGTGTCTTGCAGGGTATCCGGGACCAAAATTTCCCCAGGGGCGGACGCTCCGGGGGACTCCGGAGCAACCTCCACCAATGGAGATCTCATAAGCAGAGCACCATCAGCTCCCACTGCAACTCGAGGCTCCTCGGAACCCCGTGATCTAGATCGGCGTCTCCCTCTCCCTCGACGTCGTCGCTGAGGACGGGTCCCCCATGACTCACGGGGGCCCACCACGCTCACCGGGGGGGCAGGTCGTCACCCCTTATCTCCAGCCACTCCCACACCTCCGCCGGGGATTTAAAGAAGTGCGCACGGCCTTGTGAGAGCACCTTGAGCTTGGCTGGGTACAACAGCATATATTGGAGCTTCATCTCACGGAGCTTTTGCTTAACTCCCAGGTAGGACTTCCGCTGCTCCTGTACCTGTTGAGTATAATCGGGATAGATGGATACTCGACTATTCTCTATAGTGAGAGACTCCTCCTCCCTTGCTGCTTTCAAGATGCAGTCGCGGTCTTTATAGTTCAGGATCTTTGCAATCAAAGCCCTAGGAGGTTTGCCTGGGCGCGGAGGGGGGACCAGGGCCCTATGTGCCCGTTCTATGACGAATACACTGGACAGGCCGTGTGGGCACAACTGGGTGCGGATCCAGGTCTCTAGGAAGCACTCAGCATTCCCCGCCTCCAATCATTCTGGCACCCCCAGGACCCTGATGTTGCTGCGACGGGCCCTACCTTCCGCGTCTTCAGCTCTCCTCTCCAATGCACGTGTAGTGGCCGTAAGGTGTGTGACCGTCTTCTGCAACGAGGCCACCTCCCCCTGTAGTTGGGTGATATTACCCTCAGCAACCGATACCTTATCCGCCACTTTCCGGAGATCCGTTCGGAGCAGTTTGACATCTATTGATACAGTCTCTATCTGCCTCTCCAGCGCTGAGTGGGAGCCCTGTATAGCCTTTAATATCTCTGCTCGAGAAGGCTCCACTGGCCCATCCTCACCCTCCTCTTGGCCCGTCTGGCGTGTGATCCTCTGCGACGGCAGCCGCGGGGTGGTGTACTGTACAATGGTGTTGGGCTGGGAAGACCTCGAGGTCCTTTCCTTGCGGGTCGCCATCAGGAAGATAAAGTCGCGCAACCCTTTCAATGGACGCAAATGGTTCCCCCCAGCCACCACGGGTCAGGCACTCGCTGCTAGGTCATTCTGCAAATTACAATATCAGAGGCTATAGTGCACCTCCGGGTAGTTCCAGGCTGCGGCAATCCGGGAGACGTCCGAGCAGACCAGTGTCTCAGGTGGGTCAACCAAGGGCGGAGGGCCGTCCACTCCCCCCAACGCAGCCGTGCCCGCAGACGCAGGAGTCCGTCTCCCCAGGAAGCTCCCAAGGAAGGAACGTTCAATAGCACACAGGCTACCCACCGAAACAGACAGTGGGAGCTCGGTTAATCAGGCCGGTGTAGGAGGCAGAGCCCTCGGGGCGAGTGGGGTGCCCAGAACCCTATCACTCACCCCCACATCTCCCGGTGCGACCCAGCAAGCTCCAGAGGCGCCCTCCAATAATGAGTGCCTGATGTCAGTCCAGCACGGGCCGGGGGCCTCCAGGCGATGTGTCCACGTGGCGCAGGGGAACAAGCGCCCCGGTGCAGGGGTAAGATGGCGGCCCAGTGAGGGAGGGGCGCCGATCCGATCGCGCGGATCTCCCAATGTCCTGCGCCCCCAGCTGTCTCAGACTGCAGGTTAGTCCCCCGGGGTCTCAGAAGGTAGAAATGAGCCCTCCGTTGGGGTGCTCACTCGGCGGGAGGCTCCACTCCAAGGCAGCGTCAGGGGGAGGGGCGGACACCGCAGTTCTCCTTCCCGGGATTACGGCAGGCCAGTTCATAGAGGCCGCCCGGAGGTCCGTCCGCCGCACACCACTGCCTTCAAGGCGGAGCTCCAGATGACAGCGGGCTCCGCCGATGTTCGATCCGACTCTGGGTTACCCGGGGGCTCCGCAGGGACGGATCCGCTCTGCAACTGCGCTCCGGCGCAGGACCAGACCTCGGCCTCGCGTAGTCCGCGCCGCAGCCCGCAGAACGCCCACACTACCACCGGAGCAATTGACGTAGTTCCTCCAGCGATCTCTCCAGAGCGAGGGTCCCCCCAGTGCAAGGGAAGCTGCGGGTCCTCAAATTCGGGAAAAAACAGCCCAGGAAGGATATAAATGTAGGATAACTGGGTCCTCAGGACGGGAGCTGGCGGAGCTCACGTCCTGTCGGCCATGCTGCTTGGCCACGCCCCCCGTGTTGTTAGATTGTTGAAGCATGTTGTACCTCCACCATTGCACGTGTAAGCAACAACCCCTTCAACTAATGTCATAAGTTCAAATTGTTTATATCTTGCCCCAGAAGAGCATCCCATTGCTGCTTGTTCTTTTGTGATCCTGGGCAGATTTAGGCTCTGGCACATTCAGAAAGCTACGTTCATCAGCAGTAGGCACTCATTGATTTCTTGCTAGTTTTAATACTGCAGAAAGCATGGCAGTGTATGCAGCCCTAAGTTTAAAGCAGTACTCAAATTGGTAACGTAGCAGAATTTATAAATTACTGTTAAGTTTGTCATTTAAATTAGGCACAGGCTACTGCAATGGTGGTATTATTTTATGATGATTAAATCGTAGGAAATCATGGTTTCAACACAATCCTCCATATTTATGGTTAAATCTCTTCAATACGGTCGTAAAAAGATTTGTTTGCCGATAAAAATATTCTTTCCGTTATAATTAAGGGGAATTTCATATCTAAATTGGGTTTGAATATACGTCCAGCTAATCATTACCAGGACAAGCAAGTTCCCAAAAGTCATACCTTTTGTTTAAAAAAAAAAAAATTTAAGGAAAGTTCCTAGCATTGTTAGCATGCGGAGCTGTAAACAAAGGTTGACGTTTTATTTTAATCTAGTAGAACGGTAACATCTGTTTATAATATCTGTAATATCCTGTTACCAAGTAGTCTTCCTGAAAAACTGCAAGCTCTTACTTCTAGCAATCTTTGGCGCTACTTTCCTCACAGCTTCCATTCGGGTTCGTATCCAAATATTGGACTACAGGGCCTGGATTAAAGGAAGTGGGAAACTTTGTGTGCCTAGGTGCAGTGCCTCGGTAAACAGATTGTGGCTGACCTTACCGAATATGCCCGCAGCCACACAAAATAAATGTATCACTTTTTAGCCCTTCTATCTTTCTTCAGTTTGGCAGAATATTCGGGTCACATGGTGTCAACTAATGAGGCTGTTGGCAAATCCATCCTAGCATTTGCCAGTGCTTTTTCCATGGTTTTTGACTCCTTCAAGTGCCTGAACAGTATCTGGGGTAAGAGGTAGTAATGGGGGAAGGGACTTGCTGACTTCTGGTTCATGGGGCACGGGGTGTTCTTCAGGAGGTCTGCTGGATACCACAGACCCGCATTCGTGGGGCTAGGCCGGGTATTCTCACTGACCACCCGCCCCTCCGGGTTGTGGATAAAAAGGAGAGGTGATTGGCTGTTTCTGACTCTTGGAAGGGCGAGTGCTTCCTGCCGGACGTCCTTGTAACACAGGAGAGGACTGTCTACGGGATATTAATGTGTAAAAATGAAAGTCCTTTAAACTTGATTGCTTAATACGATTCTTTCCAAATAACAATTAACAAGCATACATTGTTTTATTTCCCTGCATTTTTGAAAGGGATACTTTTATTAAAAAAGGATTCTACTTGTAATTGTTTCCCTTTTTATTCTCGACTACGAAACTCTCTTATGTTGAATACCGTCCTAATGTGGGTGAGATGCCTCACCCTAATGATTAATCCTTTACCCTACTCGTCCACATTCTGTATTGTGTACCCGGGAGGTTCAAGTAATCATGCAACATCTTTGTCACTACTCAGAAATAGCCTGGGCAGTCAGTCTTAGCTAAGGTGGTACCCAGCGGCTGCTCGGCTTCTTTCCCCCAGCAGGGAACCAAGAGCGCAGGCCACACCGCTGCCTGCCGGCCTGTCACTCCCTTGCAGACTCTCCCATTACATTGGAAGGAGCGATTATGATTAGCTTTTTGGAACCAGGTGTGAGCAGGCTGGTTTGTGCGGGATGTCATTACATCGCACTTCTATTACAACGCAGTCGTTACAACGACCGTGTTGTTAGTATGCGATGCATTTACAGCCCAAGTCATTACAACGCCTTGCACCAGGGGGCGCTGAGGTATTGGAAATGAATTCCAACACCTCCACTACTGTT
This sequence comes from Lissotriton helveticus, assembly GCF_964261635.1. Lineage (NCBI taxonomy): Eukaryota > Metazoa > Chordata > Amphibia > Caudata > Salamandridae > Lissotriton > Lissotriton helveticus. The sequence continues at coordinate 1,037,143,669 of NC_136068.1, read as the reverse complement.
GCGCAAACTGGAATAGGATTTGTAATTAATACTATTCCTAAGTCCAGCGCGCCCCCTAGTGCAAGTCGTTGTACTTGCACTGTAAATGCATTGAGTACTAGCGCGGTCGTTGTAACGACCGCGCTGTAAAAGCACGTGATGTAATACATTGCGAGGTAATGAGCCACATTAGTTTGTGCTGGCGCTGTCATCCACCACTCTTTCTGCAAGAAAGGGTTATCAAAGTCTTTAGTGGTGCCGTGGATGAAAATATTTGGGGAGGGGGCAAAAAACTGTTTTGTGCAAGACAATGGGGTTAGTCTTCATTTGTTTAGAATATATTTTTAACCTTCGGCTTTTTTTCTTCCCTGACCATACTTTTCACCCTATTTTACCATGCCCCTTTACGTGCCCCATGTCACCTGCATCTCTTTCCACCACCTCTGCCTGTTGCATACCTTTTATTGTATAAAACACTCTTTCCTCTCTGTGCCTCTCTATCTATTCAATTTACTGCTTCTGTTCCTGCAGTGTGCTTCTCCCACTTTGTCCTCGTTGCACTTTACTAAACCGTTCCCAGATGCCCTGGCCATCTCCCAAGCATCTGTCCCCTTGACACTTAACCCCTTCCGTGCTCATGACAAGCTCAGCTCGTCATGAGTTACACCGCTCGTACGCTCATGACGAGCTGAGCTCGTCATGTAACGCGGCTTTTCAAAAAACGCAGCGCGAAAACCGCTAGCGCGCATGCGGTTAAATGACTCTCCTGTATCCAGGCTGGAAGATAATATTCGTTAAAGGAGCACCAGGGGGGCGTGGCTTTGGAGCCAAACATGGCAGATGTGTCTCTATAGAGCTCCGCTAGCCCTTACCTGCTCTGAGCCATTATCCTGCTGATATCCTGACCCCGGACGCTACTGCTGCTGCAGGGAACTCCATGCAGAGCACACCGAGACCCCAGAGGCAAAGGTTGGTGGCGGCGGTGAGCTGGAAAGGTCCAGACCCGGAATTGACGCTGCTGTGTGGGCCAGGCCGCAGCCAACGATCGCAGCGGGCCGATTCCGGAGACCTCGCTGCTGCGGCTGCCCTTGCCCAGTGGGGCCTCAGGTTGGTGCCAGAAGAAGGCCTGGGGCTGGGGGGGCCTGCCGCCGTGTGGATTTGGCTAGCTTCCTGGGTTGTCGCTGCGGCGCCATTGCTGTGGACCCATCCCCCGCCTCCTGAGTGGTGAGAAGTGGGGCATGGAGACCCCAGTGATTTGCGGAGCTCCTGGCGGGGCCCTGGGCTTTGTGGACGCCCGCATCGCCTAGGATAAACTTGCTGTGCAGCGTGGGACGGGCCACCATGCCCCAGATGCAGACACATCCGCAGCTGGGAATCAGAGCCGCGTGAAGGGCGTGCTGGGTGGCCCGAGTTGCAGCGGCAGCGAGCGGCGGACGGCCGTAGGGACCTCGCCTATCTTCTGTGGGGCCTAAAGTGTGCTGGTGATGACCTGTGGCCGAGGGGCCTGTCGGCCCACATATTCAGCCGGCAGCCGGATTCTTCTGTGTGGGTCCTCTGCTGTAGACCCCTTCGCCATACTTCCCAAGTGGCGCGGATGCCCCTGCGGGTTCGTGGTTCTCCCGCCGGCTGCACGCAGACCTAGTGCCTCTTGGGACTGTCTTCTCGGTGGCCAGGATCACCGACAAGGGCACTAGACTCCATGACTGCCCACACATTCTGGACACACCAGGTATGCCTGGGAGGACGGGCTGGCATGTACAGTGGCGACGGTGGGTCTGTGGAGGCCTTGACATCGACGGCAGTGGTCGACCAACCAAACGGGCTGGGAACCCTTCTGCGGCTGCCACTGACGCCCTGGAGGCCTTCCCTCCCTGGATAGCCTGGCACCCCTGAGAACATATCCTGCACGCCTGTCTCGGGTCAACGATTTCCCTGGCAGTCTCTGGAGCCAGTGGGTGGCGGTGTCCTGAGAGGTGCGCTGTGGTGACTGGGTGCCCAGCCTGGCTGCAGCCCTGACCGAACTGAGACCATCTGAAGGGCCGGGGGCATATTTCAGGGCCAGACCTGGTGCTGCGTGGCTTCCCACCACTCGCTAAAGCCCGTCATCCACCTGTGAAGGCCCACCCTTCCACACTCGTCTGGGCGGCTGCAGAGCCGGAGCTGACCCCTCAGTCTTCTCATCCTTTCCACGATGGCCAAGGACAAACACAGCAGGCGGCCCCTAAACAGAGCACCATGTATCATTACATCACCGCTCCTACCAGGAAGGAGGTAACTGAGGGCCTGTCCTCTGACACGGTGACGTTGCTCGTTGCAATCAACCAATCACGGACTGCACTCAAGGCCCAGATCGGGTTTGTTGGTTCCGAGGTGTCGTTTCTCCGCCAGGACCTTCAGAAGGCGGTTGACCGGATCACTGAGATGGAGACCAGGGTCTCCACGGTGGAGGACAGCGTATCCACCCTCCAGAAGCAGGTGGATAAACTTACCACAGTCTCCCAGGAGCTGACGTCACGAGTAGAGGATGCAGAAGGGATGGCTCGGCGCAACAACATCTGCCTGGTGTGCCTCCCGGAAGGCTGTGAGAGTGCTTCTATGGACAACTTCCTCTCTGGCTGGTCTAGGGCGTTGCTGCCGCCCGAGGCCGTCTCCATGTTTCGTGGTTGAGAGAGCTCACCATGCCTTGACTAGGAAGCCACCTCCCGGGGAGTGTCCGAGACCTGTGATCGCCCGGCTTCTCAAGTACACCGACTGCGATGCGATCCTCCGCTATGCCCGGCTTCACAAGGACAAAATTACTTTTGACTCTCATCCCATCATTGTCTTCCCTGACTACATCAGACTGGTGCAGCAGCAGCGTCAATCCTTTATTGCGGCCAAGCGACGGCTTCAGGAGCTGAACTTATCCTATGCGCTGCTGTTTCCCGCCCGGATGAAGGTGATATATAATGCCAAGATTCTTTTCTTTGACTCCCCGGAGGAGGTCTTCGCTAGGATGGATGAGAGACTTAATCTTAAGCCACACTCGCCACCACATCTTGATTCGGAATCTTTGCAGGGATCCCATCAGAGCGGCCGGCAAGACAGAGACGCAACAGCAAGGCTCCACAGATCCTGCTATAGTTGGCTTGCCCAGGGTCAATCAGGGAATGCTGTCTGAGGTCGCCCGGGTTGGAGGGCATCTTCTATTTTTCTTTTACTACAGAGCACTGTCTTGAAGCTGTGGTTCCTTCGGGGGTAGCATCAGATCCTGGCATGCTGGGGTCTTCTCTACCTGCTCTGAGAGGTGTCGGACGATGTTCACCCTGGATGTTTTGGCTAATGTTGGGTGGAGGGGGATCCATTGGGGGACCTGCTTGGGTCATCATGTTGGGGGCCCGGGACAGGATTCCACCGCGACAGATACTTCTTGTTATTGGAAGTATGGGGGTGGGGGGCTAGGGGGGTCATGTTGCGTATCAGGTTGTTTGTATTTTGTTCTGTGCACCAGACACACAACTCCATGCTATGTCACTAATGTACCATCGGTCACTGCACACTATAAAGATTAGGGATGACCCACGTCACAGGTAAATCTCCGATGGGAGAACTCAATATTCTTACTTGGAATGTACAGGGACTGCTGAAAACGGGGGCGGTGCTTCACTTAGCAAAGCATTACTCGGCTGACATCCTATTATTGCAGGAGATTCACCTACTGGGCACTAAAGCCCCCTTTCTGTCCCGATATGGGTTCGCCACGGTGTACCACTCCGGCTTTGCGAGGGGCGCATGCAGCACGGCGATACTCACCCACCGCCAAGTACTGCTTCAGGTTACACAACATTGGTTAGTTCCAGGCTGGCGCTTCATGATCATCTCTGGCACTACAGCCGGCGAACAGATCATGCTTGCGAGTATATATGCCCCTCCACCACTAGGTTAGACGTTCATAGATAAACTTACACAGCTTTGGGGGGACCTTCCACGTGGCTGGACAATTCTGGGCGGAGATTGGAATGACATCATGGCTACTCTTAACAGAGGGCGTGCACAGCCGCCTGATACACCCCCCCAATCCAAATTGAAAGTACTGGCACATACACTGGGCTGGACGGACTCTTGGCGGGCATTTCACGCCTCTGAGGCAGGGTTCACTTACGTATCGTCGGTTCACCCCACCCTCTCACACTTAGATTATATGTTCCTCCCACGTAGCTACATACACAGAGTGGCACACACATCCATCATGCCCAGAGGCCTCTCCGATCACTCACCGATCCAACTCAAGCTGCGCCTGCAGACTCATCGAGCCCCTTATCGGTGGCGCATGACTCCATGGCTTCTCCGTGATGCTGACTATCAAGAGATGCTACATCTCGCGATCACACATTACCTTAGTTTCAACGTGGGCACTTCCCCGTCCCAGGTCACCCTCTGGGAGGCCTTAAACCCACGATTAGGGGGGGTGGACATCAGTTATCGCTCTGGGGAAAATCGGTCGGGTTTGGCGCAGGTGAGGGAACTGGGGGACCGTCAGGTCCACCTGAAATCCCAACTGGTAGAGGGCTCTGACTCTGGTACCCGCATGAATCTTTTGCACGTCCAACAGCAGCTCCATCAGTTGCATACTGACAGCGCTAAAGCGGCATGGCTGGTGACCCAATACAGGATCTATCAATGGGGCAACAAGTCTAGTCAGATGGTCCATAGGCTATGTCAGGTTTGGATGTCCCCGACGCAGGTTCCCCTCCTGAAGTCACCAGACGGCACTATGTGTACCTCCCCGAGGCCGTGGTCCAAGCATTTGCCTGCTTCTACGCAGCTCTAAATGAGGAACGTGAGGTAATAGCCGAGTCCCTTATCAACGACTTTTTCTCGGATATTCCCCCTCGCCGTTTGCCCAATGATGTACACGATGAATTGGATAAACCAATTACTCTAGACAAATGGGTTCCCCTGTGAGTTTTTGCGCCCACATGTGGCGACTCTGGGATCTCACATGCTAGGGGCACTACACAAAGCCTTAGAGCAGTGTATATGTCCTCCAGACTGGCGGCACACCGAAATCGTGGTTTTTCTTAAACCCGGTCGCCCCCCGGAAGATCCAGGCTCGTATCGCCCCATCTCCTTGTTGAATTTTGAGCCCAAACTTTTGGGTAAGGTCCTGGCCGACTTCCTCTGCACCTGCATTCAAGATCTGGTGCATCCGGATCAGTCAGGCTTCATGCCACAGCGCTCCACCAGACACAATATTAGGCGGGTCCACAACGCTGTTGCGAATGTCCCTCGCCTCGATCATCCCGCGGCGATCTTGTTGGCAGACATTGACAAGGCGTTTGACTCTCCAAGTTGGACCTACATTTTAAACTCCTAGAAGACATTAACTTAGGATCCAGGTTCCTCGCATATGTGAAACTACTGTATACGGATCTCACCGCCTTGGTTAGTGCAGCCGGATGCTGCTCAGCCCCATTTCCGATCCACAGGGGCACGAGACAGGGGTGCCCCCTATCCCCTCTCCTCTTTGCCTTAGGGATCGAGCCCTTAGCTGTGTGGGTGCGCCTGGACTCTGTCCTCAGGGGACTGAACTTGGCGCCGGAGTTCTCGGACAGGCTCGCACTTTACGCAGATGACATCCTGTTTTTCCTGTCAGACCCTTGGGCCTCCGAGCCCCATGTCCTCCAAATTATTCAAGTCTTCGGGGAGACCTTTGGACGCTGTGCTAATCCGTCCAAATCTACACTGTTCCCTATTCATGGCAAACAGAGAAGTCAGGCTTGGGCATCGCAACTGCTCATTGCGACATGGGCCTTAAGTAACACGGTGTCCCAGCGACGCTTGGGTGCACAACATAGCTCCACTGCTCCCTTCCGGCCGGGATGAACCAACATTTTGGTCTCAACTGCCTCTATCAATATACGGCAGGTTCGCAATTTTAAAAATGGTGTCTCTGCCACGCTTACTCTACAAGCCCCAGAACTACCCTATCCCTCGTCGTGGTTTCTCCAAGTCAACGTACTCCTGAATAGATTCCTCTGGCAAGGGGGTGTGATCCGTGTGGCGCTCGCAACGTGCATACAGTCCACGTACTGTGGTGGTATTGCGGCGGCAGACGTCCGCGCGTACTACTGGGCTTCGCATCACCTGGTGGTCAGTGAGTGGTGGTATGGTTCCTAGACAGACCCGCCTTACGCCGTGGATCGGTCTGCCATGGTGGGTATCCCGCTGCTTCTTTTCCTATACAGCAGCTCCTCCCTGGAGGCGCTTCCCCCGGCCTGACGGGTAGTTATTCAGACATGGAGGCGGGTGGTTATGTCCATGGGTTGTTGGGGTACGTCGACCGGCTCCACTCCCCTCTGGCAGGGAACATATCTTCGGCCTGTCTCGTCACTGGTGGGGTTTCGTAGATGGGACGATATCGGTATATCCACACTTGGGGACATAATGCAGGGGACCACCCTCAAATCCTTTCAAAAGCTTCAGGCGGACTTTGACCTTCGTAAATCACAGTTCCATCCCTATTTGCAGCTCCGTCACGCACTGACCCCCCCTGATTCGGCAACTAGAGTTGTTACCTGAGTTCCACCCGCTGGAAGGTCGCTTACTGATGGGAGATCTGTGGACCCACTAAATCCGTCAAATTTACCAAACTCTCACTGCACACTCCAAGACCACTATTCACCGAACCCGGGCGGCGAACCTGCCAGCCCTGACGGACGACGATTGGGCAGAGGCGCTGGCTAGCCCTCGATACGCCGCCGTCTCTACCAGATACAGGCTAATGCAATTCAAATACCTCCATAGGGTGTATTACACACGTCTCCGCCTTTGGAAAATGGGGGCAATTCATTCCCCCATCTGTCTCCGTTGTGGCGCAGACGAGGGGTCGTTCCTGCACACGGTGTGGAGCTGTGGAGCATTGCAGCTCTTCTGGTCGGGTGTGTTGTCTTGATTGGGCCTGTTTTGGCATGGGATGTCCCGACGGACCCTAGATTGGCGCTCTTACACAGCACAGAAGACATCGGGGGGGAACAGGTATAAAAGACACATTCTGTTTTTGGGTCTCACATTGGCTAAGCGGGACATAGCACAGCACTGGAAGGATACGTCCCGCCCTGTATAACCAACTGGAAAAATGCCCTGGATAGGTGCATTTCAGCGGAGATTGCTGTGTTCCAGGCGAGGGGGTGTCCACAGAAGCTTGGGAAGATATGGTCTAGGTGGGCGAAATACAGGGGTATAGATCTGTCGGGAAACATCACTTACAACGAAACTTTTACAACGCACTACCATTACAACGCGGTCATTACAACGCAAACCATTGGGGGGCGCTCTAGGATAGGGAATAGGTTAATTTACTATCCAATAACCTTCCCTAGTGTCCACGGGGACTGGAGTTGGAATAGTAAATTAAACTATTCACTATCCAACACCCAAAAGCGCTATGCGTTGTAATGGTATGCGATGTAAAAACCGCGTTGTAAAGGCATGCGATGTAAAAGCATGCGTTGTAACGTCATACATCCAGATCTGTCCTTAATGTCGCAGACAGCCACCTGGGACCCTATCGAACAACTGGTGGCTGAATGATTAACCTGTGTAAAGTATCAGTGCTAACAAGACGTAGATGGGCATTATTTTGGATTGTGCATAGAATGTTATCGAAGTATGTATGGTGCACACTTGGGGGTTGGGGGGATGGGGGTTTCCCTTGGTCTGATGTTCTGCAGACCTTTGGGGTGGGTGTTGTACAGTACCTAGGGACTTTTCATTCTGCATTTCAATTGTACTTTGTTTGCTGGGCTCCGCCCTTTTGGTATGGTGAAAATTCAATAAAATCTGTTATTAAAAAAGGAGCCCCAGTGCATGGCTTCTCATAATGCCAGGAAAAAGATTTTGCCTTTTCGGTGCTCACTTTTCTCCAGTGAAATATGTAAATATGCCACAATCTTTTGATCACTTGTCTTGTGGTGTCATCACAAGGCAGCTGCCTACAATAGCCCGAATGCATCATAATCAGTGGCCCACTCTTCCCCAGTCACACATAGCTGACAAGTGGGCCCACAAAGTCACTGCACCCCAATTTCATCCTGTAGCGCCATTGCTATTCCAGACCCTGGTCTCAAAGACAAATGTGCCGCTCTAACTCAATTATCAGCATCCTTCCTGGTCGTTACCTTCTTGTACTTTCAACAGAAAATGCACCAATCCTGGCCTGGAAATTCAGCTATTTTATAATTGGACACACTAAATTCAGATCTGATTTCAATATTTAGGTATGAATTGAAGTATCTAATAAAAAATATAGCATGTGCAGCAAGGCACACATGGCAGTGACACACTAAAGTGTAACTGGCAAACTGCGTATATTCTGCACTGCAGGGAACAGCCCCCAAACTTGCTTCACCAGGCCCTGCAAAACATTTGTTTGTGATGGCTGCAACCATTACGTATGTCAGGCCTTGTTTCCCTAGTTTTACTGGAAGCCATAAATCATCGTCTTGCCTGTTGTGAGCTCGTTCAAGTGTGGGGCCCTGTTTAGAGTGGGGTCCAGTGCGAAAAGCCCTAGCTGCACCCTCCTTGTAACAGTACTGTTCCCCAGTAAGGAGGTCAACTTCTCTTTGCATGATCAATGGACTTTACAGCGGGCCCAGCACAGTACTCTGTTGGTCCTGGATGGACACATTAGAGCATTTATGATGGCTGCCTGTTACTGGGTCTGAACTGAGGTGGTGAAGTGAGCTAAAGAAGGGTGATGGATTCAACCCAGATCTGTGACTGGGGGTGAGTGTCTGAAACATTTCAGTGCACTGTCCATCATCTCCTTGTGTTTACTTTGCCTGTTACGAGGCCCTGGCCATGGGCCACCCTCAACTTGTGCTCCTGGGTGGACCTTATAGCCCTTTTATTCTAGCTCACTGTAACCAGTGCATTCCTGTGGATCGCTCCTCTGTCGCTCCTGGTTAGTCACAAAAGGGAATTTACTTACCTTTAGGTTATTCCTTGTTGTTGCAGGGTGGACTCATGATCATTTACTGTTGCTGGGTATATAGAGTGCATCCCTCTGGGTCATTGAAATGTTGCTCTAGGAATTGCGGTGGGAGTTGTTTTTCTTCCTTCACATTAAATGCATCATAAACTGAGCTTATGTCAACCCGGATTGTGTTTACACTGTTCTGCATCTTGCATAGACGTCACACTATATCACATGATGATTATTCTGTTCTCCTTGTCCTAAATAAAGCACTACTAGGGTCCACTCTAATAAACAGAGAGTGTTCCAAGAGACTTTCTCTCACAGTACCTAAACAAGTAAGTTGCATTGTTATCAGACGCCCCCACACCCAGCTCAATTGACTGTAAGCCTAATGTCCATAGAGCCACATGCTATGGTGTGAACAAAATACTGACCAGAGGCATTGTGACAGGGCAGCCATGTGTGTCAGTGAGAGAGTGGTATTTGGGGTATATGAACATGTATGCGTATGAATGGGATATATGTGTATGAGTGACTGGGAAACTGTGTCATATGTACTTGTCGTATGTACCTTTCGCCATATGTGGCACCCTTACATGTATAACAAAAATGGGAGAAATTTAAAGTGTGGAAAAAATTTTCAAGAAATTGAACATTTTTCTTAACTTTACATTTCTCTAACTTAAAATAATGGCTGTATTTTTCACTTAGAAATATGGCATTGTATCAAGAATATTAAACTGAATACTTAACTTTGTTTATACGGATTCCATAAAACTCATCATTTACATTTTCCCCCATTTCCAAGTGTCACATTTACAAACATGAAGCATCTTGCTCCCAGTGGCTTGTAGACATGGTGCCCTATTTATAACAGAAAAATACATTTGTTTTAATGGAAGGCATTTTAAGTGAATAAATATGCTTCATAAAACATTATGTTGTACTTGGATTAACTAAAAGTGGAGAAACATTAATACTTGATGTTTGCTACAAAAAGTTTTCTTCACTTTAAATTTCTCCCATTTGAAAGAAATGACTTATTTTTCAGTTATAAATATGGAACAGTGTCTAATGGCAATGGGCACAAAAGGCCTGCTGCTTGTAAATGTGACACTTTGAAACGGGATGAAAATTAAAATGAAGAGTTCATCAGGTTACTTTTCATTTTCATTTTCTCCCATTTAAAAGTATTCAGAAACTACATTTTTTTTCACACTCCAATATTGAGTCACAATGACATTTAGTTAAGGGTTAAATACTTCAGTGCTTCAGTTATTCACCTCTGTGACCCAGCCTGGCCCACAAATCTGACTGTGTATGTAAACTAACACTCCCAGGCATAAATTACAACAATAACGCAATAGAGTGAACAAACAAACTACTAGAGTATCAAAAAATATACATTTTTAATTCAAAATAAGATACAATTATTAGTGATCAGTACATTGATAAAAATTAATAAAAATACTAGACTGATATATAAAGATTTCACAAAAACAATCAATTTAAAAATCAAATTAAGAAATCAAGGAGGTTAGGTGGTATCCGGTCGACGCGTTTCAACATAAAAATGTCTTCATCAGGACATTTACCATCCAATTTCTGTAACAAAGGTAACAACAGAATTTCAATGATGTTACTCTAGTAGTTATAAGTATGTTACATATTTCTATCCGTTATATACATGTTTGTTATAATTCTTGATGTACCGCTCATAATATATAGAGAACACCTACGTATATCTTAGTCATTTAGTGCATTCATGTCAATGTCCAAAATTCATATTTATAATAGATAAAACTTCATACATATTGCTATTGTTTAAAAACATTCATATGATAATGGGTAATTCTCGCTCCCTTCGGATGCAAATGATTACAGCGTAAGGAATTAGCTAGATATCTCTTCTCCATTTTATACATTGCACGTAATGCACATAAACCAAAACATTATTTTCTTTCGTACATGTCTTTTTTAGCCCGACACAGTTCCCAATTACAATGAATTCAGAAAGGATAAGAAGATAAAAAGATAAAGAAAGAAGGGAATGAGAATAGGATAATAGGAGAGAATTAACCGCCACAAATAAACCATTTAAGCCTGGCCTAACCATGAATTGTATCTAATATCTCGGTTAGGGTGCTCTACCTGGGGATATTTATGGCACTCACATGTGCACTTAACTTAAATGAAAGGATCATATACATCTTGGTATCTTACCTAAAATCAGAACCATGAACTCTGTGTGCAGATCCTCTGTGTTTCTAGCTGAGCGTTTTATCCACAGAGTCCCGGAGTACTTTATATCGGTTATGTTTCACAACTTTAAAAAACTTGTATTCAATAAAATCCTAATGTTAGGATGAAAAAAGGGTGGGGGAGGGGGGAACCTGTTAGCATAAAAATAGATAGGTTACCCTATTAATCTCAGCAGCGTGCTGAGCTATCAGTTTTAAATACAACTCACCAAGCTCTAAATAAGCCGATCATATCCGGTCGCTGTCTACTCCATGAAACCAGCGATAAGTTATGATGTTCTTCAGCTATGTTTATACGTTCCTATAAGGCAATGGGGAGCAATCAGTTAGTCCCTAAGGAAGACATACACTATGACGGGCGAGGATTTTGCCTTCCTAGTTGGTAATTCTGCACCAACTGTCTCAAACTTTATGTCTAAGCCACAAAGTAATAGTGACCTAGTGAAACTATCTAATCTGAAAAAGAAATTAATAAGAATCGAAGCCCATGGTGAATTTATGTTAAACTACTTAAAAGCTGCCATTATTCCCTTAGGACTACGGGTTAGGAACATCCCAGGGCTGTTTGTAAACATAAAATCATTTCTACATAAGTGGAGTATGATAGCTAGTAGGTGCTCCAGGGACTTAATGATTCTGATTATTACCACCTCCAAGGAGTTAGCTTCTGATATAAAAAAAGAAATAGATGAGCTAGAAAACAAGATAAAAACCTCGACAGTGATAACAGATGCTGAAAAACAACTTGAATCACTAAATAATGATATCTTATCCTTTGCCGAATATCTCACTAAGAGAAAACAGGATAAATTCACAAAGGATAAAAGATTTTATACTGTGGAACGAGCTTATCCATATTTAGGAGACACCTTTTACAAACCAGAAAATCACCAAGGGGAAGGAAACTATAATCAACAGAGAATAAATAATTTCTCTGACTCCTCTGACCCAGAATCTGAAAATGAATTAAATTATCATGAAGATGAACATTACAATCCCCAAAATCCCCAAAATGGCCGAAGAAATTCCCGCCAACCTTTTTTAGGATACCGAGGAGCGAAACGGGGACGACAGAGGGTTCGCTTCCAACCATCCTCCCGGGCACATCATACTTACCAACATCCGATGGAAGTACAGCCCCAGCACTATCTGGAAACCCGCAGCAGGCAATATCAGAGACAGTGGATATAATACCGATTTTTAATCTTTCAAAATACCAGTTAGAATCATCAGATATGTCTTTGCTTTCGAAGGGCCTCACATTTGTCCCTCATGCGAACGTTGACCTTTTTGAACTATATCAAGATATGCATTCGTTTTTCAGAAGAATAAGATTAAAAAAATTCTTTATGGCTAGTATAGATATGGAACATGACAACACCACAAATAACATTGTGGCGCTACCTTCTACTTTTACACCATCACTGGACCAACTGGGCCCGGAGGTGTCTATGTTTGAAAAGGTCGTTCTAACCAAATTAGAAGCAGCACTTAGATTTGTTCCCAAACCAAAATACAATATCTCGAAAGATGAACATGATTCCCTGTTTAAATTAAGGAACAATAAATCACTCACGATTAAAGGAAGTGACAAAGGAGGAGATATTGTCCTCATTGATTCCACTGCATATGAGGAGAACATGCTAAGTATGTTGAACGACCCTCTGTTTTATAGAGAAGTTACAACTAATCCGGTTGACAGGGTAGTGAGAAAGATTCAACACATAACAAAGAGAGCCTTGGAAGACAAAATAATAAACAAGAAAGAATATGAATTCCTGAACAAGTCACAAGGTAAAGTTGCATGCATCTATGGTCTGCCCAAAATGCATAAAGACCAAAACAATCCACCCTATAGACCAATAGTCTCCACAATTGGTACCCCGACGGAAGCACTTTGTAAATATATAGACAACATATTGAGACCTTATGTTGCTCTCTCCCCGTCGTATATTAAGGACACGGGAGAAATGATTGCGAAGGTTGAGAGTCTTGCTTTTAACGAAAACAGGGACCTATTGGTCACACTTGATGTGGAGGCATTATATAGTAATATCCCACAAAAAGGAGCACTGGATGCTACCATGTGGTTCATAGATCTCCACAAAATTCCCTGTGACAAGCAGTTTGTTTATGACTGTTTATCAGTAGTTTTGAAGGAAAATGTCTTCCAATTCGGAGACCGAATGTACCAACAAATTAAGGGCGTAAGCATGGGGGCGGCCATGGCCCCTTCGATAGCTAATATATACATGGCCCTGTTTGAGTCACGTAATATATACAACGAGATAGCCCCCTTCCATGAGTCTGTTTCCCATTGGTCTAGATATATTGACGATATCTTTTTTGTCTGGACTAATGGGGAACAGACCCTGGGAGAATTCTTGGAGTGGCTTAATTTGGCAGACGAAAATCTCCGTTTCACTGCCCATGTGGATACCACTAGGGTCGAATTCTTGGACATATATATCCAGAACAGGAATAATGTACTGGAAGTGGATCTATATTCAAAGCCTACATCGAGGAACACTTTGCTCCATTTTTCGAGCTATCACCCTAGGAGCCAGAAGGATGGGATTCCTTTCTCCCAGTTCTTAAGGGTGAGACGAAATTGCACGGATATCAAGGATTATGATAAACAATCGGAAAAAATGAAACAAAAATTTTTGGACAGAGGTTACCCTCGCCGACTAGTACGAGAGGCCTACAAGAGGGCAAGATACTATGATCGGGAAGCCCTTTTTAAACCAAAAAGCGCAGTCGAGGAACCAAAATTAGTGTGTGTTACACGACATTCCACACTAAATGCAACCATCAGACAGATAGTGAACGCCAATTGGCATTTACTAAATCTTGAGCCAACTGCACCCAAGCTCAAGAAACCGATGTATGCGCACCGGAGAAATAAGAATTTAAAAGATCTGGTGGTAAGATCGAGATACTCTGGTACTCTCGATAGACCCCCTTTTGTCCAAAAATCAATACAAGGCGCCAACCCTATCAAGGGCACTTCCAGATGTGGCTCTTGCCAATCCTGCGAGGGCATCATACCAGGACAGAACTTTCACCTAAACGGTTATAATATGATGGCCAATGATCTGTGGACGTGCAATACTAGCAATGTAGTTTATCTACTTGTATGCCCCTGCAGCCTAGGATATGTGGGCGAGACTTCCAGAAAGATTAAAACTCGACTTACTGAACATAGGTCAGCAATAAACACTCGGAAACAGACTGCTCCTCTTGTCTCACATTTCCTTGAATTCAAACATGCTCCATCAGACATACGGTGGCGCATTTTGGAGAAGATTCGGATACCTGATACGAAAGGAGGAGAGAAAATAAGAAAAAAGCGTGAGGTTTTTTGGATTTTTTCTCTTAAGACATTCAGCCATGGCCTCAATAATGATTTACCTTGGCAGAATGCTATTTTATGATAAATGCCACGGAATTCCCCGTAACAGAGAGTTCAGTAATGTCTTTAAATTACTGTCTATTTATGCTTCAGTAATTGTGACTTTCCCCTTTAAGGATGTCAATAAAGTTTTCAGAACCTTTCGTGGTTCTTTTCCCCTTTAAGAGTATCTAGGACTTTGAGAACCAATGACACGCTGCGTTATATAAGAAGGTCCTATCGACCTACTAGGGCGGCTGTTACTCGCATTCCTGACCGACCGGCAGGACTATACACCACTCGTTGTTTCATCGTGTAATCTACAGGTAAGCACAGGCGCGGAATAGTTAGTTTTTGAGATCTTTGTAGAATCCGTTTTTCTATTTTACAGACGTTAAGACTTTCCGTTTACAATTTCAGGGTAGCGAGTGTGTTTTTAAGAAAAATTCCCCCACCGCCGTACTTTAGAGACCGGCAGAAGGCAGACAAACGCATGCGTCTTACCGACTGGGGTTGCCCTCCGTTGTATTCCTGACTAGCTGGCAGGATTGGACATCATTTCTTTTCATTGGATATACTGCAGGTAAGCATGCGTTAGGAGTAGTCTAAACCTGCGCTTACTTGAGTCCCACAAATACTGAGACCCTCCGCTTGCATTTTTTAGGAGTGGCGAGTGCCTGCCAGAAAAAATAAGAAATATACTATAGGAAGAAGTACCTCGAACCGCAAGACAAGACTAAGACTAAGGCTGAAAAAAACGCACACATTTGGAAATAATGCGAAGAATAATAAGTACTGAAAAAGGAAATAACTAGGTAAGAGGTTTGAGGCATAATACGATGTAACGAAATCAGGGTCATGACGACATGCATTTAAAAGACTTGTTAGGTTCAGTATGCCTTAGTGTACCTTTTCATAGTGTATGTCTTCCTTAGGGACTAACTGATTGCTCCCCATTGCCTTATAGGAACGTATAAACATAGCTGAAGAACATCATAACTTATCGCTGGTTTCATGGAGTAGACAGCGACCGGATATGATCGGCTTATTTAGAGCTTGGTGAGTTGTATTTAAAACTGATAGCTCAGCACGCTGCTGAGATTAATAGGGTAACCTATCTATTTTTATGCTAACAGGTTCCCCCCTCCCCCACCCTTTTTTCATCCTAACATTAGGATTTTATTGAATACAAGTTTTTTAAAGTTGTGAAACATAACCGATATAAAGTACTCCGGGACTCTGTGGATAAAACGCTCAGCTAGAAACACAGAGGATCTGCACACAGAGTTCATGGTTCTGATTTTAGGTAAGATACCAAGATGTATATGATCCTTTCATTTAAGTTAAGTGCACATGTGAGTGCCATAAATATCCCCAGGTAGAGCACCCTAACCGAGATATTAGATACAATTCATGGTTAGGCCAGGCTTAAATGGTTTATTTGTGGCGGTTAATTCTCTCCTATTATCCTATTCTCATTCCCTTCTTTCTTTATCTTTTTATCTTCTTATCCTTTCTGAATTCATTGTAATTGGGAACTGTGTCGGGCTAAAAAAGACATGTACGAAAGAAAATAATGTTTTGGTTTATGTGCATTACGTGCAATGTATAAAATGGAGAAGAGATATCTAGCTAATTCCTTACGCTGTAATCATTTGCATCCGAAGGGAGCGAGAATTACCCATTATCATATGAATGTTTTTAAACAATAGCAATATGTATGAAGTTTTATCTATTATAAATATGAATTTTGGACATTGACATGAATGCACTAAATGACTAAGATATACGTAGGTGTTCTCTATATATTATGAGCGGTACATCAAGAATTATAACAAACATGTATATAACGGATAGAAATATGTAACATACTTATAACTACTAGAGTAACATCATTGAAATTCTGTTGTTACCTTTGTTACAGAAATTGGATGGTAAATGTCCTGATGAAGACATTTTTATGTTGAAACGCGTCGACCGGATACCACCTAACCTCCTTGATTTCTTAATTTGATTTTTAAATTGATTGTTTTTGTGAAATCTTTATATATCAGTCTAGTATTTTTATTAATTTTTATCAATGTACTGATCACTAATAATTGTATCTTATTTTGAATTAAAAATGTATATTTTTTGATACTCTAGTAGTTTGTTTGTTCACTCTATTGCGTTATTGTTGTAATTTATGCCTGGGAGTGTTAGTTTACATACATTATTTACCCTGTCCCAGGATACATATCTGTACCAGGGGGTCCTTGTTGCTCACATACTACTACCCACGGTTATCCGTGTGGGACTGTTTTTGCTTGGTTTATATATTATTTTACCGCTTGACACACACCTATGTATATGTAAATTCTTTCTGCATATTGTTTTATCTCTATAATTTTCCACTGTCTCCATCACTCTCCTCGTCCCTGGTATCCTAATGGCTCATATGGAAACATTTGGGTTCACGGACGAGGATTTTGCCTTCCTAGTTGGTAATTCTGCACCAACTGTCTCAAACTTTATGTCTAAGCCACAAAGTAATAGTGACCTAGTGAAACTATCTAATCTGAAAAAGAAATTAATAAGAATCGAAGCCCATGGTGAATTTATGTTAAACTACTTAAAAGCTGCCATTATTCCCTTAGGACTACGGGTTAGGAACATCCCAGGGCTGTTTGTAAACATAAAATCATTTCTACATAAGTGGAGTATGATAGCTAGTAGGTGCTCCAGGGACTTAATGATTCTGATTATTACCACCTCCAAGGAGTTAGCTTCTGATATAAAAAAAGAAATAGATGAGCTAGAAAACAAGATAAAAACCTCGACAGTGATAACAGATGCTGAAAAACAACTTGAATCACTAAATAATGATATCTTATCCTTTGCCGAATATCTCACTAAGAGAAAACAGGATAAATTCACAAAGGATAAAAGATTTTATACTGTGGAACGAGCTTATCCATATTTAGGAGACACCTTTTACAAACCAGAAAATCACCAAGGGGAAGGAAACTATAATCAACAGAGAATAAATAATTTCTCTGACTCCTCTGACCCAGAATCTGAAAATGAATTAAATTATCATGAAGATGAACATTACAATCCCCAAAATCCCCAAAATGGCCGAAGAAATTCCCGCCAACCTTTTTTAGGATACCGAGGAGCGAAACGGGGACGACAGAGGGTTCGCTTCCAACCATCCTCCCGGGCACATCATACTTACCAACATCCGATGGAAGTACAGCCCCAGCACTATCTGGAAACCCGCAGCAGGCAATATCAGAGACAGTGGATATAATACCGATTTTTAATCTTTCAAAATACCAGTTAGAATCATCAGATATGTCTTTGCTTTCGAAGGGCCTCACATTTGTCCCTCATGCGAACGTTGACCTTTTTGAACTATATCAAGATATGCATTCGTTTTTCAAAAGAATAAGATTAAAAAAATTCTTTATGGCTAGTATAGATATGGAACATGACAACACCACAAATAACATTGTGGCGCTACCTTCTACTTTTACACCATCACTGGACCAACTGGGCCCGGAGGTGTCTATGTTTGAAAAGGTCGTTCTAACCAAATTAGAAGCAGCACTTAGATTTGTTCCCAAACCAAAATACAATATCTCGAAAGATGAACATGATTCCCTGTTTAAATTAAGGAACAATAAATCACTCACGATTAAAGGAAGTGACAAAGGAGGAGATATTGTCCTCATTGATTCCACTGCATATGAGGAGAACATGCTAAGTATGTTGAACGACCCTCTGTTTTATAGAGAAGTTACAACTAATCCGGTTGACAGGGTAGTGAGAAAGATTCAACACATAACAAAGAGAGCCTTGGAAGACAAAATAATAAACAAGAAAGAATATGAATTCCTGAACAAGTCACAAGGTAAAGTTGCATGCATCTATGGTCTGCCCAAAATGCATAAAGACCAAAACAATCCACCCTATAGACCAATAGTCTCCACAATTGGTACCCCGACGGAAGCACTTTGTAAATATATAGACAACATATTGAGACCTTATGTTGCTCTCTCCCCGTCGTATATTAAGGACACGGGAGAAATGATTGCGAAGGTTGAGAGTCTTGCTTTTAACGAAAACAGGGACCTATTGGTCACACTTGATGTGGAGGCATTATATAGTAATATCCCACAAAAAGGAGCACTGGATGCTACCATGTGGTTCATAGATCTCCACAAAATTCCCTGTGACAAGCAGTTTGTTTATGACTGTTTATCAGTAGTTTTGAAGGAAAATGTCTTCCAATTCGGAGACCGAATGTACCAACAAATTAAGGGCGTAAGCATGGGGGCGGCCATGGCCCCTTCGATAGCTAATATATACATGGCCCTGTTTGAGTCACGTAATATATACAACGAGATAGCCCCCTTCCATGAGTCTGTTTCCCATTGGTCTAGATATATTGACGATATCTTTTTTGTCTGGACTAATGGGGAACAGACCCTGGGAGAATTCTTGGAGTGGCTTAATTTGGCAGACGAAAATCTCCGTTTCACTGCCCATGTGGATACCACTAGGGTCGAATTCTTGGACATATATATCCAGAACAGGAATAATGTACTGGAAGTGGATCTATATTCAAAGCCTACATCGAGGAACACTTTGCTCCATTTTTCGAGCTATCACCCTAGGAGCCAGAAGGATGGGATTCCTTTCTCCCAGTTCTTAAGGGTGAGACGAAATTGCACGGATATCAAGGATTATGATAAACAATCGGAAAAAATGAAACAAAAATTTTTGGACAGAGGTTACCCTCGCCGACTAGTACGAGAGGCCTACAAGAGGGCAAGATACTATGATCGGGAAGCCCTTTTTAAACCAAAAAGCGCAGTCGAGGAACCAAAATTAGTGTGTGTTACACGACATTCCACACTAAATGCAACCATCAGACAGATAGTGAACGCCAATTGGCATTTACTAAATCTTGAGCCAACTGCACCCAAGCTCAAGAAACCGATGTATGCGCACCGGAGAAATAAGAATTTAAAAGATCTGGTGGTAAGATCGAGATACTCTGGTACTCTCGATAGACCCCCTTTTGTCCAAAAATCAATACAAGGCGCCAACCCTATCAAGGGCACTTCCAGATGTGGCTCTTGCCAATCCTGCGAGGGCATCATACCAGGACAGAACTTTCACCTAAACGGTTATAATATGATGGCCAATGATCTGTGGACGTGCAATACTAGCAATGTAGTTTATCTACTTGTATGCCCCTGCAGCCTAGGATATGTGGGCGAGACTTCCAGAAAGATTAAAACTCGACTTACTGAACATAGGTCAGCAATAAACACTCGGAAACAGACTGCTCCTCTTGTCTCACATTTCCTTGAATTCAAACATGCTCCATCAGACATACGGTGGCGCATTTTGGAGAAGATTCGGATACCTGATACGAAAGGAGGAGAGAAAATAAGAAAAAAGCGTGAGGTTTTTTGGATTTTTTCTCTTAAGACATTCAGCCATGGCCTCAATAATGATTTACCTTGGCAGAATGCTATTTTATGATAAATGCCACGGAATTCCCCGTAACAGAGAGTTCAGTAATGTCTTTAAATTACTGTCTATTTATGCTTCAGTAATTGTGACTTTCCCCTTTAAGGATGTCAATAAAGTTTTCAGAACCTTTCGTGGTTCTTTTCCCCTTTAAGAGTATCTAGGACTTTGAGAACCAATGACACGCTGCGTTATATAAGAAGGTCCTATCGACCTACTAGGGCGGCTGTTACTCGCATTCCTGACCGACCGGCAGGACTATACACCACTCGTTGTTTCATCGTGTAATCTACAGGTAAGCACAGGCGCGGAATAGTTAGTTTTTGAGATCTTTGTAGAATCCGTTTTTCTATTTTACAGACGTTAAGACTTTCCGTTTACAATTTCAGGGTAGCGAGTGTGTTTTTAAGAAAAATTCCCCCACCGCCGTACTTTAGAGACCGGCAGAAGGCAGACAAACGCATGCGTCTTACCGACTGGGGTTGCCCTCCGTTGTATTCCTGACTAGCTGGCAGGATTGGACATCATTTCTTTTCATTGGATATACTGCAGGTAAGCATGCGTTAGGAGTAGTCTAAACCTGCGCTTACTTGAGTCCCACAAATACTGAGACCCTCCGCTTGCATTTTTTAGGAGTGGCGAGTGCCTGCCAGAAAAAATAAGAAATATACTATAGGAAGAAGTACCTCGAACCGCAAGACAAGACTAAGACTAAGGCTGAAAAAAACGCACACATTTGGAAATAATGCGAAGAATAATAAGTACTGAAAAAGGAAATAACTAGGTAAGAGGTTTGAGGCATAATACGATGTAACGAAATCAGGGTCATGACGACATGCATTTAAAAGACTTGTTAGGTTCAGTATGCCTTAGTGTACCTTTTCATAGTGTATGTCTTCCTTAGGGACTAACTGATTGCTCCCCATTGCCTTATAGGAACGTATAAACATAGCTGAAGAACATCATAACTTATCGCTGGTTTCATGGAGTAGACAGCGACCGGATATGATCGGCTTATTTAGAGCTTGGTGAGTTGTATTTAAAACTGATAGCTCAGCACGCTGCTGAGATTAATAGGGTAACCTATCTATTTTTATGCTAACAGGTTCCCCCCTCCCCCACCCTTTTTTCATCCTAACATTAGGATTTTATTGAATACAAGTTTTTTAAAGTTGTGAAACATAACCGATATAAAGTACTCCGGGACTCTGTGGATAAAACGCTCAGCTAGAAACACAGAGGATCTGCACACAGAGTTCATGGTTCTGATTTTAGGTAAGATACCAAGATGTATATGATCCTTTCATTTAAGTTAAGTGCACATGTGAGTGCCATAAATATCCCCAGGTAGAGCACCCTAACCGAGATATTAGATACAATTCATGGTTAGGCCAGGCTTAAATGGTTTATTTGTGGCGGTTAATTCTCTCCTATTATCCTATTCTCATTCCCTTCTTTCTTTATCTTTTTATCTTCTTATCCTTTCTGAATTCATTGTAATTGGGAACTGTGTCGGGCTAAAAAAGACATGTACGAAAGAAAATAATGTTTTGGTTTATGTGCATTACGTGCAATGTATAAAATGGAGAAGAGATATCTAGCTAATTCCTTACGCTGTAATCATTTGCATCCGAAGGGAGCGAGAATTACCCATTATCATATGAATGTTTTTAAACAATAGCAATATGTATGAAGTTTTATCTATTATAAATATGAATTTTGGACATTGACATGAATGCACTAAATGACTAAGATATACGTAGGTGTTCTCTATATATTATGAGCGGTACATCAAGAATTATAACAAACATGTATATAACGGATAGAAATATGTAACATACTTATAACTACTAGAGTAACATCATTGAAATTCTGTTGTTACCTTTGTTACAGAAATTGGATGGTAAATGTCCTGATGAAGACATTTTTATGTTGAAACGCGTCGACCGGATACCACCTAACCTCCTTGATTTCTTAATTTGATTTTTAAATTGATTGTTTTTGTGAAATCTTTATATATCAGTCTAGTATTTTTATTAATTTTTATCAATGTACTGATCACTAATAATTGTATCTTATTTTGAATTAAAAATGTATATTTTTTGATACTCTAGTAGTTTGTTTGTTCACTCTATTGCGTTATTGTTGTAATTTATGCCTGGGAGTGTTAGTTTACATACATTATTTACCCTGTCCCAGGATACATATCTGTACCAGGGGGTCCTTGTTGCTCACATACTACTACCCACGGTTATCCGTGTGGGACTGTTTTTGCTTGGTTTATATATTATTTTACCGCTTGACACACACCTATGTATATGTAAATTCTTTCTGCATATTGTTTTATCTCTATAATTTTCCACTGTCTCCATCACTCTCCTCGTCCCTGGTATCCTAATGGCTCATATGGAAACATTTGGGTTCACGGACGAGGATTTTGCCTTCCTAGTTGGTAATTCTGCACCAACTGTCTCAAACTTTATGTCTAAGCCACAAAGTAATAGTGACCTAGTGAAACTATCTAATCTGAAAAAGAAATTAATAAGAATCGAAGCCCATGGTGAATTTATGTTAAACTACTTAAAAGCTGCCATTATTCCCTTAGGACTACGGGTTAGGAACATCCCAGGGCTGTTTGTAAACATAAAATCATTTCTACATAAGTGGAGTATGATAGCTAGTAGGTGCTCCAGGGACTTAATGATTCTGATTATTACCACCTCCAAGGAGTTAGCTTCTGATATAAAAAAAGAAATAGATGAGCTAGAAAACAAGATAAAAACCTCGACAGTGATAACAGATGCTGAAAAACAACTTGAATCACTAAATAATGATATCTTATCCTTTGCCGAATATCTCACTAAGAGAAAACAGGATAAATTCACAAAGGATAAAAGATTTTATACTGTGGAACGAGCTTATCCATATTTAGGAGACACCTTTTACAAACCAGAAAATCACCAAGGGGAAGGAAACTATAATCAACAGAGAATAAATAATTTCTCTGACTCCTCTGACCCAGAATCTGAAAATGAATTAAATTATCATGAAGATGAACATTACAATCCCCAAAATCCCCAAAATGGCCGAAGAAATTCCCGCCAACCTTTTTTAGGATACCGAGGAGCGAAACGGGGACGACAGAGGGTTCGCTTCCAACCATCCTCCCGGGCACATCATACTTACCAACATCCGATGGAAGTACAGCCCCAGCACTATCTGGAAACCCGCAGCAGGCAATATCAGAGACAGTGGATATAATACCGATTTTTAATCTTTCAAAATACCAGTTAGAATCATCAGATATGTCTTTGCTTTCGAAGGGCCTCACATTTGTCCCTCATGCGAACGTTGACCTTTTTGAACTATATCAAGATATGCATTCGTTTTTCAAAAGAATAAGATTAAAAAAATTCTTTATGGCTAGTATAGATATGGAACATGACAACACCACAAATAACATTGTGGCGCTACCTTCTACTTTTACACCATCACTGGACCAACTGGGCCCGGAGGTGTCTATGTTTGAAAAGGTCGTTCTAACCAAATTAGAAGCAGCACTTAGATTTGTTCCCAAACCAAAATACAATATCTCGAAAGATGAACATGATTCCCTGTTTAAATTAAGGAACAATAAATCACTCACGATTAAAGGAAGTGACAAAGGAGGAGGTATTGTCCTCATTGATTCCACTGCATATGAGGAGAACATGCTAAGTATGTTGAACGACCCTCTGTTTTATAGAGAAGTTACAACTAATCCGGTTGACAGGGTAGTGAGAAAGATTCAACACATAACAAAGAGAGCCTTGGAAGACAAAATAATAAACAAGAAAGAATATGAATTCCTGAACAAGTCACAAGGTAAAGTTGCATGCATCTATGGTCTGCCCAAAATGCATAAAGACCAAAACAATCCACCCTATAGACCAATAGTCTCCACAATTGGTACCCCGACGGAAGCACTTTGTAAATATATAGACAACATATTGAGACCTTATGTTGCTCTCTCCCCGTCGTATATTAAGGACACGGGAGAAATGATTGCGAAGGTTGAGAGTCTTGCTTTTAACGAAAACAGGGACCTATTGGTCACACTTGATGTGGAGGCATTATATAGTAATATCCCACAAAAAGGAGCACTGGATGCTACCATGTGGTTCATAGATCTCCACAAAATTCCCTGTGACAAGCAGTTTGTTTATGACTGTTTATCAGTAGTTTTGAAGGAAAATGTCTTCCAATTCGGAGACCGAATGTACCAACAAATTAAGGGCGTAAGCATGGGGGCGGCCATGGCCCCTTCGATAGCTAATATATACATGGCCCTGTTTGAGTCACGTAATATATACAACGAGATAGCCCCCTTCCATGAGTCTGTTTCCCATTGGTCTAGATATATTGACGATATCTTTTTTGTCTGGACTAATGGGGAACAGACCCTGGGAGAATTCTTGGAGTGGCTTAATTTGGCAGACGAAAATCTCCGTTTCACTGCCCATGTGGATACCACTAGGGTCGAATTCTTGGACATATATATCCAGAACAGGAATAATGTACTGGAAGTGGATCTATATTCAAAGCCTACATCGAGGAACACTTTGCTCCATTTTTCGAGCTATCACCCTAGGAGCCAGAAGGATGGGATTCCTTTCTCCCAGTTCTTAAGGGTGAGACGAAATTGCACGGATATCAAGGATTATGATAAACAATCGGAAAAAATGAAACAAAAATTTTTGGACAGAGGTTACCCTCGCCGACTAGTACGAGAGGCCTACAAGAGGGCAAGATACTATGATCGGGAAGCCCTTTTTAAACCAAAAAGCGCAGTCGAGGAACCAAAATTAGTGTGTGTTACACGACATTCCACACTAAATGCAACCATCAGACAGATAGTGAACGCCAATTGGCATTTACTAAATCTTGAGCCAACTGCACCCAAGCTCAAGAAACCGATGTATGCGCACCGGAGAAATAAGAATTTAAAAGATCTGGTGGTAAGATCGAGATACTCTGGTACTCTCGATAGACCCCCTTTTGTCCAAAAATCAATACAAGGCGCCAACCCTATCAAGGGCACTTCCAGATGTGGCTCTTGCCAATCCTGCGAGGGCATCATACCAGGACAGAACTTTCACCTAAACGGTTATAATATGATGGCCAATGATCTGTGGACGTGCAATACTAGCAATGTAGTTTATCTACTTGTATGCCCCTGCAGCCTAGGATATGTGGGCGAGACTTCCAGAAAGATTAAAACTCGACTTACTGAACATAGGTCAGCAATAAACACTCGGAAACAGACTGCTCCTCTTGTCTCACATTTCCTTGAATTCAAACATGCTCCATCAGACATACGGTGGCGCATTTTGGAGAAGATTCGGATACCTGATACGAAAGGAGGAGAGAAAATAAGAAAAAAGCGTGAGGTTTTTTGGATTTTTTCTCTTAAGACATTCAGCCATGGCCTCAATAATGATTTACCTTGGCAGAATGCTATTTTATGATAAATGCCACGGAATTCCCCGTAACAGAGAGTTCAGTAATGTCTTTAAATTACTGTCTATTTATGCTTCAGTAATTGTGACTTTCCCCTTTAAGGATGTCAATAAAGTTTTCAGAACCTTTCGTGGTTCTTTTCCCCTTTAAGAGTATCTAGGACTTTGAGAACCAATGACACGCTGCGTTATATAAGAAGGTCCTATCGACCTACTAGGGCGGCTGTTACTCGCATTCCTGACCGACCGGCAGGACTATACACCACTCGTTGTTTCATCGTGTAATCTACAGGTAAGCACAGGCGCGGAATAGTTAGTTTTTGAGATCTTTGTAGAATCCGTTTTTCTATTTTACAGACGTTAAGACTTTCCGTTTACAATTTCAGGGTAGCGAGTGTGTTTTTAAGAAAAATTCCCCCACCGCCGTACTTTAGAGACCGGCAGAAGGCAGACAAACGCATGCGTCTTACCGACTGGGGTTGCCCTCCGTTGTATTCCTGACTAGCTGGCAGGATTGGACATCATTTCTTTTCATTGGATATACTGCAGGTAAGCATGCGTTAGGAGTAGTCTAAACCTGCGCTTACTTGAGTCCCACAAATACTGAGACCCTCCGCTTGCATTTTTTAGGAGTGGCGAGTGCCTGCCAGAAAAAATAAGAAATATACTATAGGAAGAAGTACCTCGAACCGCAAGACAAGACTAAGACTAAGGCTGAAAAAAACGCACACATTTGGAAATAATGCGAAGAATAATAAGTACTGAAAAAGGAAATAACTAGGTAAGAGGTTTGAGGCATAATACGATGTAACGAAATCAGGGTCATGACGACATGCATTTAAAAGACTTGTTAGGTTCAGTATGCCTTAGTGTACCTTTTCATAGTGTATGTCTTCCTTAGGGACTAACTGATTGCTCCCCATTGCCTTATAGGAACGTATAAACATAGCTGAAGAACATCATAACTTATCGCTGGTTTCATGGAGTAGACAGCGACCGGATATGATCGGCTTATTTAGAGCTTGGTGAGTTGTATTTAAAACTGATAGCTCAGCACGCTGCTGAGATTAATAGGGTAACCTATCTATTTTTATGCTAACAGGTTCCCCCCTCCCCCACCCTTTTTTCATCCTAACATTAGGATTTTATTGAATACAAGTTTTTTAAAGTTGTGAAACATAACCGATATAAAGTACTCCGGGACTCTGTGGATAAAACGCTCAGCTAGAAACACAGAGGATGTGCACACAGAGTTCATGGTTCTGATTTTAGGTAAGATACCAAGATGTATATGATCCTTTCATTTAAGTTAAGTGCACATGTGAGTGCCATAAATATCCCCAGGTAGAGCACCCTAACCGAGATATTAGATACAATTCATGGTTAGGCCAGGCTTAAATGGTTTATTTGTGGCGGTTAATTCTCTCCTATTATCCTATTCTCATTCCCTTCTTTCTTTATCTTTTTATCTTCTTATCCTTTCTGAATTCATTGTAATTGGGAACTGTGTCGGGCTAAAAAAGACATGTACGAAAGAAAATAATGTTTTGGTTTATGTGCATTACGTGCAATGTATAAAATGGAGAAGAGATATCTAGCTAATTCCTTACGCTGTAATCATTTGCATCCGAAGGGAGCGAGAATTACCCATTATCATATGAATGTTTTTAAACAATAGCAATATGTATGAAGTTTTATCTATTATAAATATGAATTTTGGACATTGACATGAATGCACTAAATGACTAAGATATACGTAGGTGTTCTCTATATATTATGAGCGGTACATCAAGAATTATAACAAACATGTATATAACGGATAGAAATATGTAACATACTTATAACTACTAGAGTAACATCATTGAAATTCTGTTGTTACCTTTGTTACAGAAATTGGATGGTAAATGTCCTGATGAAGACATTTTTATGTTGAAACGCGTCGACCGGATACCACATAACCTCCTTGATTTCTTAATTTGATTTTTAAATTGATTGTTTTTGTGAAATCTTTATATATCAGTCTAGTATTTTTATTAATTTTTATCAATGTACTGATCACTAATAATTGTATCTTATTTTGAATTAAAAATGTATATTTTTTGATACTCTAGTAGTTTGTTTGTTCACTCTATTGCGTTATTGTTGTAATTTATGCCTGGGAGTGTTAGTTTACATACATTATTTACCCTGTCCCAGGATACATATCTGTACCAGGGGGTCCTTGTTGCTCACATACCACAAATCTGACTGTGCACTGCTCATTATCGGGCTCTGCTATCTGCAGCCTGATGCTAATAATGCAAAGTAAACACAGCCTTTCCTCAATGTGAAAAGACAAATGTGACCCTGTGCTTATTTAAAAATAAACTCAAGGCTACAAGCTAATTTGAAGGTGTCTGGGAGCTACTGGTAACTTGTGATCGACTGGTTGGAGACACAATGTATCAATTTAATTGCTCAAATAAACCGTGAGAATGTCTGTAAACCCAATGTATCATGAGAGAATCTTCTAATGTATTCTGTAGTACAGTGTTTCTTCTTGATTGTTCCCCATTTGTGCATGCACTGAACCATGTATTTGTGTAGAATGTATGAGTGTCTTTGGTTAAATCCTATAAAAGGACATGTGGATTTCTGTGTTAAGGAGACCATTTTCCCCACTTTATAGAAGGCAAATTTATTTCAGATGTTGCTTAAACTGTACAAAGATCTCTGTACTTATGAGTTCTATGCTTCGCTGCTAAATTTACTTATGGCATGGTGTATGTAATCTGCCTATTAATTACTTATATAAAGCTTTAAAACGCCACCCCTTGGCTGTCATTCTTACACGAATGTTCCAGTGTATACTATTGAGCTTAATTTAATGGACAAAGTGAGAGCTCCAGTTGGGGAGCATCAAAGTTCGTTTAAGGGCTGCACTGCTCCCAGTTCTAGCCTTTGGCGTGCTCCACAAATTGGATTTAGGAGAAGTATGCACGTTGACAGATCTGGTAGTAGAGGTGATGGTTCCGATTGGAGCCGACCCATAATTGACAAACTAATTGACTATAGAACCAAGTATTGAACCTTCATGGTCCAGACAGTTTCTCCAAAGATCTAAACTGACCCAGTCCCAACCTGATCCTAGTTCCGGAGAGACAAGGTAACTGAAGAAAAACAATGTCATTAAGGATTACATACAAAATTAGGAAATAATAAAAGTAATTGTAGAGCAGTGCATTTTGGTAGTTGTAGGAAGCGTATCGTGGCGTAACGCATTGGACGGATTTCCTGAGCGACTATTATGTGGCTTTGATAATAGAATTTGCGGGAGCAATAGTTATTTGTATTCTTGATGATGTTCCTGGACTTTTTAGATTTTAGAGTATACAAGTACTTATATACGCTGTAGATTTAAGGAGAGTTGCCTCAAGTTAGGATATTCAATTGTTGAACTTGCCTACTCAGTGAGGTGTCCTGTGAGGTGCCATCAGTTACACCAAGATAGAGAAAAAATCTTTTCTTGCACAAGTGTACTAATTAAGTTTGGTAGCAGTTCACACCTTAGTGCATGGACGCAGAGTATTGTGACTTTCGCAGGGCTCAGTGTGGTATGAAAGTAGGTAGCATTCTTACTGCTATAGAAACTTTTGTGTAGTCGAAGCAGGCAAATGGTGAAAAGGTTGTAAAGCGGTTCAGATGCAGTCTGGTGAGATTGGAGGATGTTTATGTTTTGTAAAGAGCATGGCTACCCGAAGGCTTCCATGTGCTGGTGAGTACTGTGCTGAGAGGAGGGCCTCTGGTACATTAACGGAGAAACAGCCATGCCTTAAGTTTCTTCCTGAAGGAAAGTTCATTTTCCAGTGCTCTGAGAATGGGTGGAAGATCATTCCACAACTTCAGTACTATGTGTGCAAATGATCTTCCTCCCCATCTCATCCTTTTTACCCTGGTTGTACTGAGGAAATGAAGATGTGAGGATCTCAGTTGTCTAGTTGGAACATAAGTGGTTACAACTCTCTGATCTTTACTGCGCCCTTGTCATTTATGGCCCTATGAGCAATACAGAGAGATTTAAACTTAATTGTTGCCTCAATTGGGGGCCAATGCAGCTGTTTGAGGGGGTCTCTTGTAAAGACATAAATAGGAACCTTTGGAAGGAGCATTTTGCACAGTCTGAAGTCTCTTTATTATGTATTTGGGTGCGCCATATGGGTTGCCATATTCCAGACAGGAAACTATGAGGGATTGAATGCCCGTTTTCCTTAGATGGTCTGGGATCAATACCAGTATCTTCCTGAGAATTTGGACTAAAGAGAAACAAATGCCAGACAGTTTATTTGCTTGGTGGTCCATTGCTAGCAAGTTGCTAGCAAATTCAAGCATTGTGTCATCAAGGTGTGGTGCAGGTATTGCCTGGCAGATGTTGTAGTCCAGCTGCGATAGGGTGACCTTTGACAGAGATGCGCTGGTATTGGAGGACACATTGTGAGTTTTTGGTGTGGAGTAAGGGAGAGATTGAAACAGTAAGTGAGTGAGACTCTGCTAGAATGGTCAATCACTTGTCAAAGAAGGCGAAGGAGGTAAATAAGGAGGAGAAGTTTCCTCCCGAAGATACACCAGCGAGGGAAATGGAGGCAAAGAAAGGGTTACATACGTGGATATGGCTTAACCAATGGCACTAATATACATCCAAAGATGGGGAACTCCGAGTTCCATTGAGTGGGACTTTCCACTTCCCTCGAATAGAGAATTTGAGGAAAAGTATGTACAATTGAAAACCACAGCCTTGGTCCACATTTGAAGGCTGAAACCTTTGGGAACAAATGGCAAGTGAAGTTTGAATTAAAAATCTGCATAAGCTCTTTATGGAGAATCGTACAGGACGAGAAGAGACAGAGAAAGCGGAGAGAGGAAGCCATTGAGACTGTTGGAGCCTATCCCTGATAGAAGGCAAACAGAAGGAAAAGGAGAAACCAAACAGGGAAACTGGTACACATCAAGAAGCATGTACGTACGTTTTGCTTGGAGGCGCGCTGGAGAGGGCCCTACCACGTGATCCTGGTCTCCAATACTGCTATCAAGTGGGCTGGTCTTCCGAACTAGACACACGGCTCCCATATCAAGAGGGCAAGCCATAAAGAGGAAGAAACAGAGCCAACATCCACTTATTCCTGGAGTCACACCAGGTTTGAGGTGTATGAGACATCAGAAGAAGAGGAAGAACATGCTGATGGTCCACAGTCTCCATAGGACGAGGATCACTCTGAGCAAGAAGTTGACGAGAATGCTGTTGTTCCAGCGACCACTGTGATACCGACTACCGGATTGAGAAGTCACATCCACTGGGATAGTGAAGATTCATGGAAGGTTGAAACTAATGTGAAGCAGCTAATCCCACTAGGAGTAGAGGTTGGGGCGGGACAGGGAAGTTCTATCTTGGAGAGTGTGAGTCAGCCTCATCAGAGTTCTCAAGCACCTTTAAGGATCGAGATGCAGCTGAAGACGATTGGCCAAAAACTATAACCACCCAAAAAAGATTGTTGATGTCTAAGAAGAGACCAGAGATAATTAGGGAAGGCAGTGAGTTAGAGGAACAAGAACACATTGACCAGATTGACATTGTAGATCAGTGCCAAATGGCCAAAAGAGAGAGAAAGATCAATCAGATGTATTCAGGTCCATAATAGACATGCCTTGCCGAAATCAAGTTTGACTTTGATGACTGCCTGACTGAAATTGACGAGACACCCTGAAGACTAAGATAAGCTGCACTGAGAGCCTATTCTCAATAAACTACTGGCAAATGTTGGCAGGACAATCAGAGAGTTAGGGTAACTGTCAGAGGACGATCGATCCTTTAGGCCTCCTGTTGAGGCAGAATGAAAATTCTGGTAGCTTTCGAGATAGGGTAACGATGATAGTGTAGCAACTAAAGGACTAACACTTTTAAGTGGAGCATCCAAGATTTCCTTGATCTGATTTAAGTTAACATTGTGCAGCAACACTGAAAACGTTTGCTTGTAAGCCTGGCAGCTGCCACTTCTGTTTCTATGTTTGGATGGCTGTTGGATGTTTATTTGCTGGGAGGAGATATCTTTCATATTTCGAAAGACTCCACTCTTGAACCTGTAGCTAGACATTCTCCACCCAAGAGGTAGGTGTCACATATTATCCAGCATGAGCGTGTGTGTATATAGTTACAATACATATTATCAAATGTTAGCTGAATATGTGAAGGTTATGGAAGTGGAAAATGTCTTTGTCTGCTCTCATCTTCCAGCTTCTGCAGCAGAGGAAGCGGCATACTTTCCTTACCCATGTCTTACTCCTTCTCCTTCTCTGTTTTCTTAAATCCTTTCTTTCAGCCCAATACCATTACATTGTTTTATTCTGACTTTGATGAAGGTGTGCCAATTATCAGCTGTAAACATTTGTATTCGTGGGCCGCTAAACATGTTGCTCGCTCTTGCAAAAGGTTTTAGTCAAGGGATCAATGTGGGTATATGATGAAATTCTTTTCCCCTGTGACTAACAAGAGCAATACTAATCACAGCATGCGTGATGTAACCTCAAACATTTACCACGATGAGAGTATATTTTTAGATGAATTGAATGAGAGGATGAGGATAGATGAAGAAAGAGGAGTAGACAATACAAGAGCAGAACACAGCATTGGGAAACGACTCTAAAGGAACCACACACTAAATTAAGCATTGATGTCACCAAGAAGAGATCTTTATGCATCGAACAGAGGCCAGAGGGAAATGAGACTGTTGAAAAATTAGGATGGAGTGAATGTGAGCACAACTTTTTACTTAGGGGAAAAAACTTTTCAAATCGAGAAGTATAAAGAGTATCTCTTATCTGTGTGGTAAGTCAGCTTATTTTAAGCTACAACACAACCGGACAGGTCGTCATTACGCAGCACTAGTTTTCCTTAGGATTTATCATACTAATGAGTTCAGTTTTCCTCTTGAGCAGTACATAAGGAGAGGCACATAGCAGATCCTTAGTGATATCGTTGGAGTGCTCATACTAGCCATAGGAGTGGCATTGAACGATGTAAAGATTAGAGAATTGTCCACCTTAGTTGATCGGATTGCCACTAACACTGTAGGTGCTTTAACAGTGATAAATAAAGAAATACTTGTAATGAGAGCTATCTTTATGCAAAATCGCCTTGCGTTGGATTTATTCCTTCCGAAGGAAGGCAGAGTTGGCAAAGTCATTCACGCCTAGGAATGTTGTGATTTCATACTGCGAGCATATAAGCAACTCAATAGCTGTGTTATTAATATTATGAACATAACACATGAATTAACTGAGCTGGGATAGTCTAGTGTCTAGGAAGGGTTAGGATTTATATTCAAATTCACTGGAAAAGGATTAGAAGAATGGCGTAGTAGTGTATGTGGAAGAATTCTGAAAAGGCTTCAAACAGCTCTCTTGCTTATATGAATTGGCACTGCATGTGCGCTTATTTCCTTGAAGTTTTGCAAGGGAATTTTATCACGGAATGGTATGGATTGTGGGCATACGAAGCAGTCAGCAATGAGAATAAGGACAAGAAAGAGTCTTGATGTAAAGGTTGAAGAAATCTAAAGTGAACTTTACAACATCTTGAAGGATCTGAGAGAATCGAAGAGGAAGACCTGAAGTTAATGAATGATGTTTTGTAATAAAGATTTGGAGTGATGATTTAGAAACCATAGGTGGGAGGTTGTGGGATTTGTATTTCTTCCTTCTTATTAAAAGCATCATAACCTGTGTTGGACCCGGGGTCTCCGGTCCACTTAGGGTAGCTTGGCACAGGGGGTAAAGGCTTAACTCCAAGACGTCTGTGTTGTACTTGCGTCACACTCAATTCAGTAACTCAGCGTACCTCCACTCCAAAAATGACACCACACTGTCTTTAGAAAAATAGTAAAGCTTTATATTCATGTAGTCCTTGTATTTTAAATTGTCAACACATTTCATCAATCAGGTTCTTAGCAAGGCTAAATCCCAGCATAAACTTTAAATAAAGAAAAGACAAATCTGTTTCACTTAGTTCAGAGCATTATCAAGCAATATTCAGTAATCAGGTCAAGGTGCTGTATGTAGGACACTATAACCAAGCAAGGGACTAATGGTATTGGTTAAACATTAGGTGGTTATTTGCATCTTCCATTACATAAATAAATACATACATAAATAGTCCCAAGGTAGTAAATTACATTCGTTTACCATCAAGTCTTTTTGGCCAGCTATTCACTTATCATACGTGCAGGTTCCGGAAAATGGCACAACTTATTACTCTCTTACTCGTCATAACAACATACAGTAACAGAGGTTGGAATTATCTCAGTAAAGCGTTTTCTTGTACCATTCTGGGAAGGCAGTTCAGACAACTCACTCCGGGAGAGAGCAGTCTAAATGGCCAATGTTAGCACTACAATCCAGCAGGAAAATGAATGGTCAACAATGAGCATTATCCGGACACCTGAAGTAATAGGACCAGTTTAACCACAGGTTCAAGCCCTTGCAGAGTCACCACTGGAATGGAAAGATCTTAATTACTATTTTCCACCCCTAGTTGGCTGGCTCTCCCATTCAATTCCCTCCCAGAGATGTTGGTAGCTTTCTATGCTTCTGATCGTCAAGTCTGGTTCCACCTCGTAACGCCTTCCAGACGTGTGGAGAAAAACACTCTTATTAGCCCGCAACTGAGGTCGCTTCTTATCTCTCCTCACATCGGTCCCAGCAGGTGTGATTCCCTCCACTTCTCACCTGAGGTTCGTTGCCGATGGAAGGAGGCCGCTGCCCGCACAAAGGGAGAAAAAGGCGGGGGGCCCACCACCACAACCTCGCCTCACTCGGAATCCCCAACAGGCTCTCAACGCCGGGGATGGACTAACGGCGTCGATCGGCAGAAGCCGGAGGCGAAGCACTGACGCGGGAGAGTGACGCACTGGGCTGAGGCCTCGGTCGCTAGGCGACCCCGCCAGCGTCTCTCCCGGTCCTCAGTCAGCTTCCTCACAACACGGCCTGGCTTCCCCTCTCAGCCCGGGCCGCCGCACTGACCAGATTGCACCAGCAGCACTCGCTTCAGGAGCAGAGGCCGGCACCCAACTCCTACGGCCTCGCACACAAGAGAAATCTCCGGGCTGCAGCGGTGAGTTAACGTGTGTCTGGCATCACCAAAGGGGGAAAATCACAGCTGTCGGCGGTATCAGTTAATGCGCTCCTACAGCTAAGAGGGCCCTGGGCTCACGGGGGATATTTGAGGGCAGTTCCGTTAGACAAACGCTCCAGGTCGCAACAGCAGGGCTCCCAGGGGAGGGGTTACTTCACTCAGGCTTCACCGCCAGCTGTAGGATACAGCACTCACCACCTTTCAGGGATCTTCTGTCTTCCTCGGTATCTGACCTGGAAGAACCCCGGGGTCAATCTGGTACCTCCACTCCTGTGGAGGCACGGAGGAACAGCAGGTCCAGGAGCTGGTTACTGGCGGGGTCAGATCAGCAGGTTGTGGCAGCGTCAACTGTGAAGGGCAGCAGCCCCAAGAGGCGGTCAAACCTTACAGTGCACCAACCTACACACTCAGCAGCCTGTACTCCAGCCAGCTCCTAGGTGACCACTCTATTCTTCTAAAATGGCCACCCACACACCTTCTATATATAGCCTGGGCCCAAGTGACTAGAGTGGACCAGAAGGTTCCAGAACCTCTCATGTCCCTTTATGGCCCAAGGCTCTGAGGTAATTTCTGACAGGCCACCATTTTAGGACAGAGCACCAATCCTCCATTTTAGAGGAGCACCTGCATCTCACCATTAATTAGTAATGATGGTGCGCCCAGAGTTTTAAAGCCAACACAATAAAAAAAACATTTGTAGTGGACAAAACAAATGAGAAGGCAAAAAGGGGATAAAATTAGGAGGAACCACCCAAAGGGCGGACAGGTCTAACAACCTGCACTTATAGTAACCTGGATTGTGTTTATACTGTCCTCCATCTTGTTCTGACGTCACAATATATTTCCTGATGACTATTGCTGTTCTCCGTGTCCAAAATAAACCATTACTAGGGTCCACTTTAATAATCAGAGAGTGTTTCCAGTGACTTTCTCTCATTGTACCTAACCAAGGACGTTTCAGTTATCCCAGGCTATTCCTATAGAATGTATCAATTGAATTGCTTGAATAAACTGTAAGAATGTCTGTAAACCCAATGTATTACTATTATGAGAGACACTTTAAATATATTCTGTAGTAGAATGATTCTTCTTGCTCATACCCTATTGGTGCATGCCCTGTAAACCATGTACTCATTTAGAATGTATGATTGTCTTTGTTCAAAGTCCTATAAAAGGACATGTGGATATCTGTGTTGAGGAGAACAGTTTACCCACTTTATAGAAGGCAAGTCTATGCTGGGTTTTGCTTAAACTGCATGGAGCTCTCTGTACTTATGATTTGTATGCTTTGCTTTTAAATGTATTTATGGCATGTTCTATGTAACCTGCCTATTACTTCCTTATATAACGCTTTGAAACGCTAACACTTGTCTGTCATTCTGACAAGAATGTTTCAGGGTCAGCTATTGAACTTAATTTAATAGACAAAGTGAAGGCTTCATTTGTGGAACACCAAAGTCTGAATAGAGACTTCCACTCTTGGTACTAGTTGTTGGAGTGCTCCAAGACTTGGATTTAGGAGATGTTTGCATGATGACAGATCATATAGAGCATATGTTACGACTGCCTGTATCTAGTACCTACACTGGGCTGCTCTTCAGTTGATCCTTGCTCAACTTTTCACAATTGATTATTGTAAAGTGTATGCTTTCCTCTTCTCATTCTTTTTCCCGCTATTTGAAAATGCCTAGGTACAGGGCACAGTGACCAAAGACCGGATAACAGCACCACTTTGGTCACTCATGCACCACACCAAAAGCTTGCAGGCCAACACTTCAAAGCAAGCACTCCCCTAAGATGTAGCCTGCTACCCTTCCACTAATATCTTTGGCACTCATTCAGGGTATGAATAACTATATAAATACAATTATAACTACATTTGCAGTATAATATTTAACAGGTTTCTTCCCTAGCTCTGGAAACTTGATAGTGTGGCGGGATAGGTTTCAGGATGCCTCTTACTACTTGAACGACATTGTGTATTGCCTGCAGCAACTGATTTTTTTAAATACATTGGGTGTGTCCCGCAGAATGCAGTCCTGTTAGGAATATGGAAAAGACCTGCATGACAGATGCTAAATTGACCAGGAGAGTGCAGGTCTGCAAAGTGCTGGTAACCCCTGTAGCATACTGACATGGGGTACTACAAGATGTCACAGAGCCATTGACCTGGATCATCGGGTACAAAGAGACTGCCTTGGAAATGTGCCATTGGTGTTTTTCAGGGTAAAACATGTTCAGTAGTTACAATGTTCCTTGCACAGCCCAGAATGTCCTGCTACTGTCTGTATCCATCGAGCCACCCAGGAAACATGCATGTCCAGGGTTGTACTGTGACAAAAAATTGGTCTGAGTGTGGAAACTAGCTGAAATGGCTGTTAGTATCAGCTGAAGCCATTTTTGGGGGGTTGGGGGCAGCCATTTTAGTTAGCTACGTGCTCGCCATGTGCTTTCTCCCTCTTGACTATTGCCTGCCCTTGTATTCTGCTTAAGTCATCAGTTACAGTTAACTCCTTCAGTACTGAGTCAGAGCACTGCACATGCTCAGAAAGGCCTAGCTGATTTTAACTGATGTCAGCAACTCTGTTACTCCTCCTACTTTGTTGACTAAGCATTTTCTGTTAGCCCTTATATGTGTAATAGCTATTTGTGTGCACACTTGTACTGCCTCTTTTTGAGTCTTAATGCTAACTCAGCAATAAACTGGCCATAAAAGGCCCTTGGTTTCTGTACCCTTTGGACTGTCTCATACAGTGGCCTGAGGGTACTGTACTGATGCAGTCTCCCTCATGTGAGGTTAATAAAATTGTTATTTTTATATTCCAGCTTCTGTGCCAATCTCTTATTTGTTGGTTTAAGGACCAGGTGCATCAGTGAACCCCTAAAAAGTTTTTTTTTTTCTACAAATTGCCGCCCAAACGTGGGTCTCATCGGAGACGCGGCTATTCAAGGGAGTGGTCTTGACGGAAGACAGGAATCTACTGAGGAGGATAGAACAGGAATCTACTGAGGCGGTACCCTGCACAAGTAGACTCTTTGTTTTTGCAGACCAACATGTTTTCTGGTTTTCCCGATCTGACCTTCCAGGTGTTGGTCGCTCCCGACTGAGATCTTCTTTGGTGTGAGTATTTTAAAACGACTGTTAGGTCACTCAGAACTTGGAAGTTGGAAGCTGGAGACTTTGGTTTGGTAAGGTTGCTATAGCAACACTTTTTGGAATGACTTGGCCAAGATTCTAGTTTGTTTGTTTATTTGCTGCAGCAAATGAAGGCAGGTAATGAGGAGATTTTCTTCTAAATTTTTGAAATCTTGAACGGCACAAAATGTGTTAAGTGTCACTTGGATTATAATATTAAATATGCTATAATATTTTTGACATTCCTGCTTCTAGCACAGTTCGTAGAAAGTGTTGCTGTTTTGGAGGTACCAATATGGATTTAGAAAGTACTCAGCTGATTCTCCTAAAGGGGATACCTAAATAGGTTTAGGTATTTCTTCCATGATGACTAGTACTCCATGGAACAATATATATATATAAAAAGGACCCTAATCTGTGCATTTAGTAAAATTCATAAGTGGTGATGCGGAGCACTTCTGAGTGTTCTACCAGCCCAATTGGTAATTTGGTGTACTTTTGAAAAAGGTCTAAGGCTGGCGCCTGTTTTTTTTAACATGGCAGTCTTTCGGCTGTCTATTTGTCTTGGTGTAATCTCTGTACCTTTTTTGAGAGTCCTTTTGTTTGTAAGTATGACTTACAATTGGTATTGACAAATGGTTTGGTTTGAGTACAGTCTGTGGGCTGTCTCTTGCTTTGTCCTAAGTGTTGTTTGTGGTTTTTTTTTTTTTTTAGTGTCTACGTGGTTGTGAACTGACATACTTGTGAAGTACTAGTTTCAGAAAGTACACTATGTTTTTTGTGTGAGAATGGTTTGCTTTAACCAGCAGTATTGTGTGTTCTGAGTGTATGACCCCCTTCTTGAAAATGTCTGGAATGAGTTGAAATAACATTTTTTGTCATCCTTCTGTTATGCAAATGTCATTGAAAGAACTACATTTTAAAATTCAAGGAATGAATTATGTAACATATGCTAAATAGCTGCACGCTACCATTACAAGTAAAACAGTAACAAACTATAGATGTGTGACAATTGCCACAATGGTAAAAACATTAAAATTAACACTCAATTGGGAAAAAATAGGCCTCATAGAAAGAAAACAAAAAACAAAATTGCGTGCTTTACACACCCAGGACTCAGTATAAAATGTTACAGCATTATCCTTAGATATTGATATTAAAAAAAGGCATTCACATTATCTGAGTAATTAGTTGCTGCTAAGATAAAAAGCGCCACTTTTTTACATTACAACACGATAGATTTGTGCTGGCTTGGAATGCATGTGTTTTAAATAGACTGCATTGTGCTCATTTGTGGCGCTAGAAAAAAAGAGCTTTTAAACAGCTGTTGAAAGCATTCTGTACCGAAGGACGCTGTATGAACAGCAGAGGTTAGAAATGGTTTGTAAACTTTTTCAGGACATTACAATACAGCAAAAGGGGTTTTCTCCTGAAAAAGCTTAAGAAGTTGGCGTCTGCTGGTCGTAAAAAGCACAGCTGAGTAAACAACACATGGCTGGCCACAAAGCTACAGATCAGGCTGTGGGAACTAGGTTTTACATTAGTACAGCATAATATGAAGGCGTCCGTTAAAAGGCTACTGATTTTGAAAAGTTAGAAATACAGTTTCATTATTTTGGATAAAAGAGAAAGGATTAAAAGTAAGGGCTTTCTTTCTTGTTGCTTTTTACATAAGCACGTTTGTGGTTTTGATGGTAAATAATTATTCCTTTTTAAAAGTGACACAAACTATTTTATGTTTCAATAAACCTTCTGTGCTTGGTGTTATAAATACATGCATTTAAAGGCAGAAGGAAAGGAATGAGGCTTGCTTTTCATATGTGGAAACATCAAAAGGGTTAGTGAACATTATTTTAAAAAATTGACTATATGGAAAAAAAAACTATTAAAAACAATTGCACTAAAATCGTTTTTGCATTGTTAATGTCTAATAATCCAACTGTGAAAAAAATATATAAGTTCCTATCATCAAAGTTGAATTTGAGCGGCACTTTTCTACAATGTGGGGAGTGAACTGTGAAATGTCACTTTACCCAGTCATATAAAAACTCATTGTATAAGGGTGTCCCTTATTTTTGATCCCCCACCCATGGGATATATAGGGGATACCCTGGGGGTTCCTAATATGCCAAAACATTGTAGGTTATCCATTTATAATGCCCCTACCACCAAAATCGAGTTTGGGCACAATTTACTTTTTAAAAGCTGTCCAGGCACCCAAGGGCTGTTTTCAAACTGATCCCAGGCTTCAGAAATGCACACATGCACGTGCAGAAAAATCAGCTGGCCTCTAAACTGCTAGAAAGTACACCACACACTGCACACAAATAAAAATAAGTATAAAAAAAACAAAAACAGCAGAAGTTAGTTCCTACCTTCCAAATTATTAGCTCACAGGCATGGAACAGGACTGCCTTTCAGCTGTGATTCTTCAGAGTTACTTTGAATTGACCGCATGGAATAGCCTTTCTCAGACAAGGGACAACAGGTTTAAGGGTCAGAGGCCAAGTTCTGTTTTTAGAACTGACCAGCCCTACTGAACATGAAATTTACACGCAGGGAGTCACTGTGACAGTATGAGACCCTTGACCTTTCCAGGTAGGTCGCCTTCCCCCCCGCTGCAGCTCCTCCAGCGCTTGAGCCAGCATCGCCTTCCCCCCCGCTGCAGCTCCTTCAGCGCTTGAGCCAGCATCCTTCTCTCTGCCCTCTTGGGCGCTGTTTTTCTCTTTCTCCCCCCTGCTTAATTTCCCGCCCCCCACCCATTCACCGTCCCCTGCCTCCAGCCTCCCAGTTGCTTCTCCCTCCCAGCTCCCCTTCATAAGGCGCCAGCTGCGCGGTGAGGAGAGCGATCCTTGACCTTGCCAGGTAGGTCGCCCCCACCCCCCGCTGCAGCTCCTCTAGCACTTGTGCCAGCATCCTTCTCTCTGCCTTCCTGGGCGCGGTTTTTCCCTTGCCCCCCTGCCCACTGCTCAATTTCCCGCCGCTGCTACCCCTGCTGCCCCGCCCCCGCGCCCATTCACCGTCCCCTGCCTCCCGCCTCCCAGCTGCTCCTCCCTCCCAGCTCCCCTTCATAAGGCGCCAGCTGCACTGTGAGGAGAGCGACCCTTGACCTTGCCAGGTAGGTCGCTCCCCCCCCGCTGCAGCTCCTCCAGAGCTTGTGCCAGCATCCTTCTCTCTGCCCTCCTGGGTGCTGTTTTTTCCCTTACCCCCCCTGCCCACTGCTCAAATTCCTGCTGCTGCTGCCCCTGCGGCATCGCCGCCCCCACGCCCATTCACTGTCCCCTGCTTCCCGCCTCCCAGCTGCTCCTCCCTCCCAGCTCCCCCTTCAAATGGCACCAGCTGCGTGGCCGCGCCACTGGCGCAGCGCGCCTAAGGCAAGCCGTCTGCGCCCGTCCGCGCCTGGACCGCGCCCAGTGCCAGAACCCCTAGACCCCGCGAACGCCACAACACCAAACTCCACTACGACGCCAGCAGCCTCCACGCACTCAACGCCGGCGGAAACCACACCTGCTTCCAGGCCTCCCCGAAATGGACCCACGGACCCTTCTCCTGCCACTCCTGCAGCTTCACTTGCAACAGAACCACCAAACCTCCAAGGACTGGACACAACGACCTCCGCTGCATACTCCTCAACACCCGCTCCGCACCCAAACACGCTGTGGAGCTCTGGGATCTGCTCGACACCTCCGCCTCAGACGTGGCCTTCCTGACCAAAACCTGGTGGAACGACTCCTCGGCACCCAACATCGCCTACAAGATCACCCGCAGGGATCACGCCAACGGAACCGGAGGAGGAATAGCCATCATCCACAAGTCCACCCTCAAGGTCGCCACCCATGCAGAAGACACCCTCCACACCGCCGAACACCTGCAATTCCGGATCCACACCGACCCCAACACCACCCTCAGAGGAACACTTGTCTACAGACCCCCCGACCCCGAGCTTAGTTTAGAAACTCCATCGCTGACCTCGCCAGCACCCATGCACTCGCTTCCATGGACTACATCCTCCTGAGGGACCTTAACTTCCACCTCGAGAACAACAACGACGCCAACTCCGCCACCCTGATCGCCAACCTCGGCCTCAAACAACTCGTCACAGTACACACCCACGTCGCCTGCCACACGCTGGACCCCGTTTCTCCACAGGTACCCTCGTCACCTTCGAGCACACCACCGAACACCACTGGACCGACCACTGCTGCATTC
Source organism: Lissotriton helveticus (assembly GCF_964261635.1). NCBI lineage: Eukaryota > Metazoa > Chordata > Amphibia > Caudata > Salamandridae > Lissotriton > Lissotriton helveticus. Next base: position 1,037,101,547 of record NC_136068.1, on the reverse strand, counting down.
ATTTCACTTTCAAGAAAACAACCACGCACCACCGCACCCAACAGCTGCCTCGCCGCTGCTGGAGCAAAGTCACCGAAGCCCCGCTGATCACCACCCTCTGCCAGAACCCACCCACCGACCCCACCAACCCAGACACCGCAGCCCACAACCTCAGGCAGTGGATCGACGACTGCACCAACACCCTCACCCCGCTCAAGAAACCCTCCAACAACCACGCCAGCAAGAGAGCCACCTGGTTCACCGACGAGCTCCAGACCTCCAAACGCGTATGCCGGAAACTGGAGAAAATATGTTTCCACGAACGCACACCGGACAACCACGCAGCCCACAAGGGCGCCACCCGCAGACATCACCACCTCATCAGATTAGTCAAGAGATCCTCCTTCAAAGACCGCTTGGACAACAACGCCCACGACAGCAAAGAGCTCTTCAGCATCGTAAAGGAACTCTCCAACCCCAGCGCCAACGTCATCCCACCCTCACAAGAACTGTGCGACTCACTAGCCATCTTCTTCCACTGCAAGATTGCTGACATCCACGACAGCTTCAACACCACAACCGCCCGACTACGCCAGACTCCACCTCCCCTGCGAACACCACCAGCGCCATCGGCCTGACCTCCTGGTCCAACGTCAACGACGACGAGACACTCAAGGTCATGAACTCCATCCACTCAGGATCTCCGTTAGACCCGTGCCAACTCCACATATTCAACAAAGCAGACGCAGCCATCGCACCTCAACTACGGAAGGTCATCAACATCTCCTTCGAAACAGCGACATTCCTGGAAAGCTGGAAGCACGCCAAAATCAACGCCCTCCTCAAGAAGCTCAAGGGGGACCCCAAGGACCTCAAGAACTTCAGGCCCATCTCCCTGCTCCCGTTCCTGGCAAAGGTCATCGAAAAAATCGTCAACAGGCAACTGGTTCGCCACCTGGAAGACAACAACATCTTGGACCCGTCCCAGTCCAGATTCAGACGAAACCACAGCACTGAGACAGCCCTCATCGCCGCCACAGACAACATCAGGCACCAACCAGACAACGGCGAAACATCAGCTCTCATCCTCCTGGACCTGTCGGCCGCCTTCGACACGGTCTGCCATCGCACTCTAAAGACACGCCGCCTAGAAGCCGGATCCAAGAGAAGGCCCTTGACTGGACCACGTCCTTCCTAACTGGCAGAACCCAGAGCGTCCGCCTCTCACCCTTCCAATCCGAAGCCACCGACATCATCTGTGGCGTCACCCAGGGCTCATCCCTCAGCCCAACGCTGTTCAACATCTACATGGCCTCCCTCGCACAAGTGGCCCACCAGCACGACCTCAACATCATCTCCTACGCCGATGACACCCAGCTCATCCTCTCCCTCACCAAGGACCCTCACACCACCCAAACCAACCTCCACGAGGGAATGAAGGCCATCGCCGACTGGATGAGGAGCAGCCGTCTGAAGCTGAACTCGGACAAGACGGAGGTACTCATCCTCGGACCCACCCCCTCAGCCTGGGACGACTCCTGGTGGCCGACCACACTGGGAACAGCACCAACACCCACCGACCATGCACGCAACCTAGGATTCATCCTCGACTCCTCCCTCTCCATGGCTAAGCATGTCAGCGCCGTCTCCTCCTACTGCTACAACACCCTCTGCATGCTCCGCAGGATCTACAAGTGGATCCCGACCGAAACAAGAACGGTGACACAGGCCCTCGTCAGCAGCAGACTGGACTACAGCAACGCACTCTACGCAGGAATCCCAGCCAAACACCTACGATGAATACAACGCATCCAAAACGCCTCCGCCCGACTGATCGTCAACGTCCCCCGCCGCAGCCATATCACCCCCCACCTTAGAGACCTACACTGGCTCCCCGTCAACAAGAGGATCACCTTCAAGCTCCTCACCCACGCACACAAAGCACTCCACAACGCCAGACCAGCCTACCTTAACAGCAGACTCAGCTTCCACACCCCCACCCGCCAGCTCCGCTCCGCCAGCCTCGCCCTCGCCGCTGTCCCCCGTTTCCAACGAACGACCTCCGGGGGCAGCTCATTCTCCTACCTTGCCGCCAAGACCTGGAACACCCTTCCTACCCGCATATGGCAGACCCAAGACCTACTCGCCCTCAGAAGACTCCTCAAGACCTGGCTCTTTGAGCAGTAGCAGCACCCCCTCTCCTCAGCGCCTTGAGACCCTCACAGGTAAGTAGCGTGCTCTATAAGTACTCTGATTGATTGATTGATTATGTGATTTCTACATTAGGCTATGAAAGCTTGTAACTACATTTAAGAAATGGAAGAATTTATTTAGTTGTCTCAATACACTTATGGCCCTGATTAAGCCTTCCTGGAACAAGATTGGACACCACAGATCCGTTTTAGGTAACATTGGCTAAAGGAAATATTGCACATTCTGTTAGAAGCACATGGGGATATCACCGTTTTCTTGCACAATAATACAATTGTAGGAGATATGCAGGTGGGGTTTATACTGTTGAATTACATTATCAAGAGATAGCAGCGTCTGTAGGCCATATGCAGAGAATAGCTCTGCCATACATACAGAAATACTGCTTAAAAATTGTTGTGCTAGGGCCAGATCAAAAGGGTATAAAATAACATTTGCATTCACGCGCCCTCATGTTACACTAGTACAATTGCTAAAGGAATTGGTAGTTGGTTATTAAATGTTTTCTAGCTAGCTCAATGTGCTATTTACCTACTACAAGTTTGTTTGTGCTCAGCTGCCAAAAATAGGGGTAAATAGTGACGACAGAAGATCGCCTGTTTCAGGTTACCTACTGTTGCATGGGGGAGGAGATTAGGAAGATTAGCTCCTGGGCAAATTAAGTGTAAGCAAAATTAAGTACCACATTGTCATTTTCCTTGATGTATGTGCTCTCTCTCTCTCCCCCTCTCTTTTTCTCACTCTCTCTTGAGCCTGCCTAAGCTGTCTAGGAACGGCCATGAGATGTTTAATTGGCTATTCAGTAATCATGTTTTAAAATTGTTAGCATTAATAAAATGAATAAATAAATTTGCCCATCCTGTCTGATGAAATTATGAAAGGTCTAGATTGCTGTTCCCTTATTTGACCTTTAAACGGAAACTATATGTGGGTAGTTTTTGTTCTATAATTCTCAGGTGATAACACCATTATTGTTTATGTTATTCTCATGCTACATATAGTCTTGCAAGGTCATTGCTAGTCTCTTATTAGTCTGTGTAATTGAACTGACAGCCCTTATTAGAGCTGGTGAATGGGTTTTTTTCCTATGGAAATAGGTATTACATAGTCCAGATCATGAAAAGTAAAATGCACAAGGGTTCACAATGTTAGGAAAGATGCCCGTGTGATCCTCAGCATGCATTTTGAAGGAAAATGTTACTTATAAGAGTTTGTTTGCCACAATAGGTTCTGTTGGAGAAATTCATGTACCCACTATGTTGAGGTTGTGTTAGTTATTTATGTAATAAGAATCCCTATTAAATTAGCAGTTTTAGATTTTCCTGCTGCGCCTATAACATGAGAGCATGGTCCTAAGTGTAAAATGTAGGTGTTTTTACGTAAGAAAAATCATTTTAGAAGTGTCTGCAGTCCTGTACAAGTAGTGAAAGGTTATGACGTATGAAACACAAGCATGTTAAGACAAGAAGCACAAAAGAATGCTTGTTCTAAAAATTCCCTCTCTTGAGGTTCATCAGATGAATTATATAGGAATACACAAATGTAGAGTATGGCTGTATTGTTTTTCTTTTCCCTCAGAATTTAGTAAATAAACATAGACTTCCTTGGCTGCTTTAAATAGTGTAACGTTTTACTCTTGTCAGTTCACCAAAAAGTTCCTTTTACACTCGCTAATGGGTCCAGGGTGTTTTTACTCTCAGATAGATGAAGTGGTTCTTGGGTGCCTTGCTGATGTATGGGTGCCCCAAGACTAAAATAGTGTATCCTCTCTGTTGATAGATTATTTGAATGCCTTGTCTAAAGATTTTTTCTTCTGCGCACCAATAGATATCTGCTGCCCTACAACCATTGCCAGAGGAGTCCGGACATCAGATCCAGCCTGGGGAGTCAACGCCAGTCCAGCTTGAAGCCAAGGTGAAGGGAACCAGCACAGGCGTTGCTGGCAACTATAACAGCAGTGAAGGTAGAAGATTGGAAGAAGTGTTTACCCCTGCCACTTTCTTGGGCGAAAGATGGGTCACAAATCAGGATGGAAAATTATTTGGGTGGATCCAGTTTTTCATGCCCAGCTGAGAGAGTCACAGACCGACAAAGGCGGCAAGGAGGCTTTTGCTTGAGATGACTCCCTTTGAAACAAGGGTTGCTTCAGATATCCCAGCATCAGGCCTCAGAGTCCTAGTCCCCAAGTGAATGCAAGTCTGCACCTCTGTTTGTTGATCAAGAGGTGCCTGGGCATACTGGGTACAATCTGTGGCCCCGGCAAAGAGCAGTGCGCCAGCGGAGCAATACAGGAGTTAGGGAAGAACTTGAGTTTAGGGTACAGGTGCTGTGCCTTTGGTGCCTGTTAGATTAAAGTGAAGAATACTTGTGCACTGCCTGAGACACTAGGACAGGATCGTGGTTTTCTTCTTCAAACTGAGCAGTGATTGTTTAATATTATTAGTTGGAATAATGTTTATTCTGCAAGAGAAACTTTTTTTGAACAGTTGACAAATATTACTTTGCCCGCCTCTTGAGCATATCAAGTGATAGCCCTCATAAAAAGAACACTGGAAAAGTCTATTAAAACACTTTTTATAAAGATATTATAATAGACATGTGCTTTGGCTATTCTGAAGTTGAAATAGATGATCACTAAAATTTAGCGGAGCCCTGAAACTTAGAATTGAACTGGATGGTTTTGGGATTTACTTTCTGCTTGGGGTTGGAAAATATTGATAGTTCTGTTTGTAATAATAGCCATTATTCTCTCCTGCTATCTGCGTGTTCGGATGTATGACGTTACAACGCATACTTTTACATCGCATGCCTTTACAACGCGGTTTTTACATCGCATACCATTACAACGCATAATGCTTTTAGGCGCTGGATAGTGATTTATTTAATTTACTATTCCAACTCCAGTCCCCGTGGATAGTAGGGAAGGTGTTGGATAGTATATTAAATACATTCCCTATCCTAGAGCGCCCCCCAGCGCTATGCGTTGTAATGGTTTGCGTTGTAAAAGTTGCGTCGTAATGGTAGTGCGTTGTAAAAGTTTCGTTGTAATGGATGTTTCCCGTGTTCATTATGACCCAATGCTGTGTTCCCCATGTATTCCTACTTGTATCTCACCAGTTAAACGAAATGTTCAAATGTAAATGCCCACCTAGCAATGGATCAGGATATTAATGGATTATGAGGGCAGATGTGCAGGATAACTTCCATGTTTCTATTAATTCATAGCGGATGTCTTCAGTTAATGCTAAAATGGTCATCTGTGGAAACTAGCTTAAATGGCTGTTAGCATCAGCTGAAACCCATTTGTTTATTGGCAGCCATTTTAGTTAGCCATGTGCTCGCCATGTGCTTTCTCCCTCTTCACTATTGCCTACCCGTGTATTCTGCTTAAGTCAGTCAGTCAGTCAGTCAAACACTTTTATTCGATAAATTAATATCATAAAAAGACACAGGTACAATCATATACAGGTAAAGTAAAGAACAACAGTTTTACGATTAAAATTTTTAAAAAGTTTTAAAAAATTCATCATAATGTGAGAAAACAAGATATCGGTTTCAATTTGACAATACATTAACATCATAAATCTATAAATAGATATCTCATACAATCATAGTCGGGCTGAGATAATTGGGGCACATATACTCTTATTCTTGATCCGCACTCCAGCTAATTGGAAACTGGCAACGTGAAATATGATGAGGGGACTACTTAGAAATTGTAAATACAGGAGGGCTGGCCTAACCTGTAAAAACCCTGCCTCCCTCAGGATAGGCAACAAGAAGTATTCGCAAAACATAATAAAATGTAAAGTGTCTTGTGCGGAGAAATTATCAGATTTACAAGGGTTAGCATTTTCTGGGGTGCCCCATGTAGGAAACAGCCCAATGTCAGATGAATTAAATTAAAACGAAATCTGTTTAACAAGTGCCGATGGAAAGTACGGGTCACCAAGATAAGATAGAGCTCGAGTACAGGGTAGCTAACTAAATGATTGGCTCTAACGGTGGGTTTCCTCATTTCCAACTCCTCCCTCTCTAGAGACAACAAATTCAACAATGCATTTTTTGTCTGTCCGACATCTTCTCTTGTTATACTCTCGGGGAGGAGAAAAGCTCAGGTCTCCCTATTTTAGAAAATATTGATTTAATGTAGGCCAACCATGGGATCCTGCTGGCTCTATCCAACGAACGGCAATCTTTAAGGATCATGTGATTCAAAGAAATGTCCTGGTTAAGCCAGGTCTTCAGCCAACAGGTCAGGGGGGCAATTTTTATTAGGTCTGTTACATACCCCACCCCTAACTCTGTATGAATAGTAAAAGTGGCGGTGGACTGTGGCACTGTTAGTACCGATCTTAGAAATTTTTTTCAGTCACCTGAATTCTATCTTGGGGGGTATAGCCCCAGATTGAAGAACCATATGTGGCAATCGCTAAACATTTAGCTTTATAAACCTTCAAAATTGCCTCCATTGGTCTGGCCCCCAGCTTTTTTGTAAATCCCATGAGGGATGAGGGGGATCTAGCAAACACGTTATTTCTGTTACTTAATTGCGGACCCCAGTTCCCTCTTTCGTCAAAAAGGACCCCTAAATAGGTAAAAGTGGGCACCCTCTTGACTTCTTCCCCTCCACAAAAAAACGTTTTCACTTTATTCTTTCTGCTACATTTCCCTACAATTATGACTTGGTACTTTTTTGTGTTAATTTTCAAATCCAGGGTCTCCATAAAGCTGCCAAAAGTATCCAGCAGCTTTTTTAGACCTACCCCCGAGCGAGCTAAAAGAACGGCATCGTCTGCGTAGAGGAGGACTGGGATAACCGTTTCTCCTATACGCGGCACATCCGGGAAGGCCTCTCTTAGATCTGGCTCTAAAGCATTGATATATAGCGTAAAGAGAAGAGGGGCCAGGATGCACCCCTGCCTGACCCCCTTCTCTGACCTAAAGTGACTAGTGCATCGCCCTTCCTGGGTAACCCTAACCGAAGCTAAAAGACTGCAATGAAGGTCAGCTAAACAATTGACTAGGGATGGGTCAATGCCCATGTCCAATAAAATTTGCCACAGCTTTGACCTGTTCACCAGGTCAAAAGCTGAAGAGAGGTCCATGAACCCCATATACAGCGACCCCTCCTTAGCTATAGTATATTTACTAATTAAAAGTTGTAAGTTAAGACACTGGCCGAGGGTACTTCTCTTTGCTCTAAAACCATATTGGACATTTGACAAGACCACTCCGTCAGTTTGTGCAGAATGACTCTTCCCAGAATTTTAACTGCGGAGTCTATCAGGGAAATAGGCCTGTAGCAAGAGGGGTCTTCCCTATGCCCCTTTTTAAAAACCAGGATAATAATAGATTTAGCCCAAGATAGAGGGAAACTATTTGGACCTGATGCGTTAAACACATTCGTCAGGATTTTGGCCCAGAATTTAGGGGCGCACAGGTCAGCGGGGACCCCATCGGGGCCTGGCACCTTATTCTTCAGTGTCTCTTCTACGGCCCTTTCCACATCTGTTACCTGGAAAACTACTGGAGCGGTTACATTTCGGGACGTGGTAGCCTCTGAGGGAATCTCATGTCTCTGGTTCCCATAAATATTCCCAAAATGGGCTATCCATTGATCATCTGTTATATTACAATCTAAAGGAGAGTTCTCTTCATTCGAAAACAGAGGCTGGTTTATGGTCGACCAAACTTTCCCACTATCTCGCAGAACCTCCGCTGATAGGAATTTACTACAGGCTTCCTCTTTTATTTGTTGTTTCCTTACTTGGATAGCCTGATTATATAATTTCCTTAAACTTGCTATCTGCTCCCTGTTTCTGGGACATACTTTCAAGACTTTAAGTAGAGCAGAGTGTGCCTTGGAACAGCTACTGTCAAACCATCTTTTATCTTTGTGCCTATTCTGTTTATTTCCGCTCTTCTGCTGTTATTTATTTGTATACAGATGGTGTCAAAAGCACCAACTATCTCTAATCTCGATGCCTTGTTGTCCAAACAAGTAGCTACCTCAGGTTCAACCATGGTCAAGACTTCCTTCAGGAAGGTTTCCGGTACCACTTTTGACCATTGGAGTCTTCTACCCTGATCTTTAAGTGTCATATCACTACCGCCTCTATTCAACAACACCTTAAAGCCCAGAAGGTCCCCTGGGACCACCTCTATTATCACAGGATTGTGGTCACTAAAAACAGAGGGGCATATTACCAAGCATAAGCGAAAAATATCGCTATGCTTGGTTAGCGGCTATATTAATATCGCCATGCTTCGCCCATTTTTATCGCTTAGGAGCCTTGCTATTATCAAGGTTTATCTCCTGAGCAATAAAAATCGGCCGAAATGCATGAATATCGCTGAAAAGTCAGCAATATTCATGCATTACCGAGCAAATGCTCTTAGCCATGTTATCCACCTACCAATGGATAACATGGCTAAGAACTGCTCTGGGCAGGCGTTATCTTTTGGAGATAATCGCGCTTAGCGCGATTATTTCCAAAAGTTGGTAATAGGAGTTAGCGATGTTAGCGACTGTTTCCAGTCACTAACATCTTGGCACACCCACTTTGCATGTCATTAGTGATATATATCGCTGACATGCAAATTGGGCCCCCAGAAGCTCGCTATCTCCTACTAGCTGCCGCTACCTGGTGTTAGCGACAGCTAGGTAATAGGGCGATTAAATTATCGCCGCTTTAGCGGGAACAATTCCTGCTAAAGCGGCGATAAGGCCCTTGGTAATATGCCCCAGAGACCTCAACCTTATAAGATAAAACCCTAGTTAAAACAAAAGGTGACAAAAAAATATAATCTATGACTGTTCCCGAGTCTTTACCTTTGAACATGGGAGCCCTTGGACCATCCTCCACACACCCTCACTCTTAAAGGTTTGTGGTGGCCCAAAATGTTTCCAGTGCCTCCCCTTGCTTAGTGTGTTCAAGGTGTGTACGCAGCGAGTATGGGGGTCCTTCATGTTCATCAGCAACACAGTGCTGTCCACATGGGTGAATATTGAAGTCGCCCATAAGGATGACCTCAAAAGTGCTTGATTTAGAACTATATACTGACAAAAAGTGCTCTAATAAAACTAAATGTTGATTCATATAATCGCTCTCACAGGAGTTATAAAAGTTAATGAATAGCAATTTAGATGTTAGTGAGGCTGTCAACTCCACTATTAAACAATTATGACAGCCTGAGTCGAGCTGTTTAAGGGTACCTTTCAACTTAAGTGTGAAAAACATTAATAAGCCGCCCTTAGCTCTACCCACCAAGCCAGGTTTTGCAGGGATGCAGAAGTGGCTATATCCATCTAAAAATAAACTATTTGACGAATCCCAAGTTTCTTGGAGAGCTATAATGTCATACATTTTTAGAAAACCCACCCAATTGTCATCCCCGATTTTTTTACCTTATTCCGGTAGTGTTCCAGCTTAGGATTCTACAGGCGGAAACTTGGGTCTGGACTGTTTCTTCTGGCCCTGGGATGGCTCCCAATCATCCGTTCACCTCCAGTTGGGACAAAGGAAGGAAGCGATTGGTTAGGGTTAAGCCCAAACCCGGGGAGCTTTCAGCCCTTGTCTGAGTATTCCGGTCACTGGGGAGATCTGTGATGGGTGAGTGTTAGTATGATGAGAGACAAGGGTTTTACCTATCGGTGGGGCAGGGTACCATGTCTGTTTTAAAGGTGGGGGTAAAAAAAAGCCTAAGGGTAGCGGCCTAATGCCAGTGTTAGGCAAGTCAGATCCATCCCAAAATAAACTGTCGGCTACATTATATTTATTGAAATTTATAATGATGCAGTCTCCTTCCAGACTCTTATGGCAAGGGCCAACCCATCCTACCCTTCTTACCATGCTAATGCTTGAGGAAATGTCGATATCACCACTAGAATACTGCCTACACCAATTCCTAGATTTTCTTAGGAGCTACTGGGTGGTTTCTCTACTGTTCAGTTCTAGCGGTGGGACCCCTGTTAATACAGCCACCAAAGGGGCTGCTTCAGGGGGAAGATGCAGCTTAGTCTCACAGGATGCTAAGGGATTCTTACTTACGGTTAGATGGCAATCTACCAGATTTTGACTATTACCATTTTCTACTGCCAATGCCATGAGTGATGGGAGCATAGGAGTAGCACTTGGAACTTTGCTGGCAACAGACTGAGTTACTGTAGTCTCAATATTGCTTAGCCTGGTATTAATGGAATAGCTCTCCTTATGCCCTATACCTGACGTATGTTGTTTCTGGGGGTACTTTACTAAATCATGCTGCCCGCGATATTCTTGAACAAAAGTGGCAATACCGTCACATCCCTTAAGTAATCCAGAAACGCAAGTGTTTAACGTGTCCACAATATCTTTTGCAATGCCCACTAAAACAGGCTCTAGGCAAGAGTTAAACATTTCCTCCATTTTGTCGCTCAATTTGTTCAAAATAACTTCTTCAGTGTTCCTAGGTGGATTGGTAACATGTTTAGTCTTTCTTGTGCACCTCTTGGCGCTTCGTTTACCCTTGGTCTGTAGGGCGCTTGAGCTAGGTATCACCTCTTGATGAGGCTGCGAGGCCAGGTTATCCACGCTTAAATCATGCACTATAGTATCATCAGCATTTATTCTTACTAAAGAGTCTATTTGTGCTGACTGGATATCTAAATTTCCCCCGTCCGTTGTAAGTTCAGGTATTCTCGACCCATCCTTCGGCGCTACAATAGAGGACAGACCTAGCTCCTTCTCTGCGTTTGCAATTTCTTTACTAATAACACCCACGGCTGATGTTAAGTAAGAGATAATTGAGTCAGATTTCCGGGGTACTTTGGTTTTTTGGCCCTCTTGCCCCCCATTACAGAATTCTTTCCGCTTACCCATTTCCGCGGTTTTCAGAAGGTGGTCCGGCCCGGCCTCTTCTGGCCCCTGACGGCCACAGACGGCCCGCCCTTTGCCCGGGCTTAGCCCGGCGCCCGCCCCCGCGCGTCCCGCGAGGCGGGATGGTCCTTTTGAATTAATACCCCACCGATGTCAGGGGGAGGGGCTGCTGTCCTCGCCGGCTGCCTCGCCGAGATTCTGGGGCGTGTAGTCCCCGCTGGTCACCCGCTGCCAAAGCCGTGAAGCGTCTCCCACGGAGCGGGAGGCGCAAAGCGCTGATAAAGCCTCCGGTGTCAGGGGGAGTGGCTGCTTTCCTCGCCGGCCGCCTCACCGGGATTCTGGGGCGTGTAGTCCCCGCGGTCACCCGCTGCCAAAGCCGTGAAGCGTCTCCCGCGGAGCGGGAGGCGCGAAGCGCTGATAAAGCCCCCGGTGTTGGGCAGAGGGGCTGCTGTCCTCGCCGACCGCCTCGCCGGGATTCTGGGGCTTGTAGTCCCCGCTGGTCACCCGCTGCCAAAGCCGTGAAGCGTCTCAGTCATCAGTTACAGTTAACTCCTTCAGTACTGAGCCAGAGCACTGCACATGCTTAGAAAGGCCCAGCTGGTAGAATGCACCTGCACTTAGTGTATAACTGTCAGGCTATTTTAACTGATGTCAGCAACTCTGTTACTCCTCCTAATGTGTTGACTAAGTATTTTCTGTTAGTCCTTATATGTGTAATAGCTATTTGTGTGCAAACCTGTACTGCCTCTTTTTGAGTCTTCATACTAACTCAACAATAAACTGGCCATAAAAGGCCTTTGGTTTCTCTACTCTTTGGGCTGTCTCATACAGTGGCCTGAGGGTACTGTATTGACGCAGTCTCCCTCAAGTGAGGTTAATAAAATTGCTATTTTGATATTCCAGCTTCTGTGCCAATCTCATATTTGTTGGTTTAAGGACCAGGTGCATCAGTGAACCCCGAAAAAGGGTTATCTTTCTACATGGGCACCAAAATAAAAGTGGCCCTCATTAGTGAGTCAGATAGCTAAAAAGTAGCCCACATTGGCAAATCAATTTTGAACTTGTAAAGACATGGGATATGGGTATTTTGCAAGTTTTTGGGAGACTGCATGCATTTGTGGTTGCTGCAGGCAATGCTTGAGGTAATATCAGGGAAATCAATAGTAAAAACAGTCCCACTTGCCTGTAAAACCGGCCCACAAACTGCTAAAAAAAACTGTCCACAGAGTGGTCTGTCAAACCAGCCAATCAGGCACTACTTGATTGCCCTATAGGCCAGTCGGACACAGTGCCGGCATGTTTTTTCTGTGGTCATTCACACTCAGAGCTTTATTTATGAGGAATTGGCATAGTGCAGCGCCGCAAGTCTTCTTGCAGTGCTGCCCTACAACAATGTGGAAGGGCAGGAATGCACCGTGTTTATGAAATACTGTGCATTTCTGCCTTTTCCCCCTGTACTGGTGCACAATTTGCTGGCTAACGCCAATGTAGGCACCCTTGCAAAATGGTGCAATGATGCCTCCGTAGCAGGCAGGATTGTTTTTGTGCAGGAAGTGGTACCTTCCCTCACAAATACAATCCCAAAAGGCATTTTCTCTTTGCATGGAAAGAGGAAAAAAGATGAGAAATACAAATATTTTCCTCGTTATGCCTGCTCTGGGGAGCCCCAGGTTTACGTGATTGAATAAATCTGGAGAGCATCGAAATCCATGGGTGTTGTGTGGTAAAAAAAAAACACAATACCCATGGAATGCCTTCTTGACGCAGAGTAAAGCAAGGCAGCAACTTGCGCTGTTTTGTCTCACTCCATATCTATGAGGCCATGCAAAGCCACGCAGAGTGGCTTGCATTGCCTCATAGATATGATTGAGAGGCTAGTGCAACCAGAGCATCAAAAAAAGTGGCGCTCAGGCAGTGAAGGCCTCTTATAAATAAGCACCTTAATGTCCACACCGCGAGATCTGGAAGCTGAAGCCACTTTACCTAGGGACTCAGGCTGCACTTTTTTTGTTTTAGAGTTTTATATAGCGCAAACTCAACGCGAAGATATCAGAGCGCTTTACATGAGCACCAGTTTCATTACAGATGGACTCATTCATTTTTGTTAGGCACAGGGAGATTAAGTGATTTGCCCAGAATCACAGGATGTTGAGCGTCGTTGCCAAGACTCGAACCCAGGCGCATATTACCAACGATTAGCGATATTTATCGCTAACGATGGTTAGCAACGAATTTTTTAACGCTAAGCATCGCCGGAAATTATCGCAGAGATAACTTGCTATTAGCAAGGTTTATCTCAGAAGTGATAAAAATCCTTGCGCTAACTGCCAAATGAGAGATTATCGCTGGAAAACCAACGGTAATCTCTCGAAGTTTGGCGTTAGCTTGATAATAGGGGCTCACAAACTTAGCCATGATATCCACCTTCCATAGGATATCATGGCTAAGTTAGGAAAATACCAGGTGTAAAAAAAGCAGTGCTAACCGCGGTTAGCGCTGCTATTTTTATCACTAACAGGGTTAGCTAAATCCTTGATAATAGGAGAAATGTCGCTTAACAACATTTCTCCTATTATTTTTCTCTGGAACGCCCCCTTTGCATCTCATTAGAGATGCAAGGGGAAGCGTAGAGAAAAAGGGTGCTAACATGCAAATTTGCGTGTTAGCACCCTGTTGCTGATAGGGAGATAATTTTATCTCCGATTTCTTGGCTTTTAAAGCCAAAAAAAGCGGAGATAAATCCCTTGATAATATGCCCCCCAGTTCCCTAGCTTCGAGGTTGGCCGCTCTAGCCGTAAGGCCACATCCAACCTTACCGATAAGGCTGATTTACATTTGGAGTTACAGGATTTCTTGTGCAGAGATGTGGCCTATCAATTTGGGCTGCACTGCACCTTTTTATTCTGTCCACACACTGATTATACAACATGTTTACTTTTTGCGCACCAGGTCCCATCGACCATTGAGAGATGGATTCATGCTAATCATGCCCATCAACATCACCTTTGTCTTGGCCCTGTAACTAAGCCAGTTCCTTGGCGTCCTTACCGTGAGTGGTATTGTAACAGGACTATTCACCTGCATGGTAAATGGGTGTGGTCTCCTGCAGTGAATGATCGGACTACATGTGAAACTATTGTCCTGATGTTTTGATGACCCTGCTGTCAGTCTAATCTAACATGTGCACTGAGGCCTAGGTCAGCCCATGGTGAATCCAAAGTCCAGAACCTGTTTTGTAACCTCTAGGGGCGCACCAAGCGTTCCTGCTTTTGCCGAAATTGGACTACTGTCCATATTCTGGATTGTTGACGTAAAGTGATGTTAGCAGTTTACCGGTTTTTGTGAATTAACAGTCTGGAGCAGACCTCTTTTTGGTTTAGGGGTGAGGGGTGGGGGGTGCAGTGTGACCTACCGGCCTCTCTTATGTAAAACGTCTGCTAAAATGAAACACCCGTGTGCAGACATGCTGTTTGTTTATCAAGTGCTTGTATGTATGGTGTGGATGATAGCATGACTCCTTTTGATAGTAAGAATCTGATGACTATGACCAGTGGGATCCGTTTTGGATTACCACTGGTTGAGCGTGGTACAAAGTGGAGGATGGGAAACAGTTCCCCAGACAGTGGAAGTATATCATCTTTATTCCTGAAGCTGGAGAACCCAGATACTGACGTCACGGAGAATGGAAGCAAGATTACTCTTCAAGTTGTTTAAGAACCTTTTAGCAGGGGATTGCTGATTAGTCCTTCCTGGGCACCAGGATTTAGTGGATGGTGGAGGAAAGGGGCGAGTCCGCAGATTCTGCTGTTAAGGGCAAGGCGGTTTCTAGGTAAAGCCTGTTCTTTTTTGTCTTTCTCTGATTAATACTTCAGGAAGGCTGATGACAGACATGTGCAGGCTTCATTGTGGCCATGTTTCCCCTGTCTAAAACTTTTGTGTAAAAGTGAGACCCAATCCATCCCACTTTTTTTTCCATTTCTTCTTCATGGAAGTAATTGCTCCGCTCTGCAGAGTAGGTAAAGAGTAGCTGTGATCCATGGGTGGTGGTCTTTTCCTTCGCCGCTCCACAGCACATCAACAAAGGCCGTCTACGTGACAGAGATCACAGTTTTTTTGATATTTTTAATTGTGTCTCCCTCTACAGGTCGTCTAGGTACAGAGCCAGGAAGCGACCCAAGAATCAGCTGTGGTTGGCAGTTTGGTGGCACGCTGGGAGCCGCGCAGGCAGAGTGAATACTTGCCTGTCCCGCAAGAGTGGATTTGCCGTGGCAGCTCCAGCTATTTGCTCAAACACGCGCTGACTTCTGAGCAGACCCCCGTTTTTGTGTAGCTGAGGTGCAGGGGATTCTTTTGGTGCATTGCTTGGCCTATTAATGTGAGGGGGAAATTGCGGGGCCCTTGTTTGTGCTGCTTCATGGTTTTATGCCGGTTGTTGGGAGCAAAGGGAGTGTTTGTGGTGGACTATTCCAGCAGCTGTGGCTGAGTCGGTGTTTGTTGTGGTTCTACTTGTGTATTGGAGTTCTTGAGTCCCAATTGACGATCTCCTGGGAGGGAGGGACAGGGCCTGTCTATTTTTTAGCATTTTCCTGAGGTTGTACCAAGTGATATATTGCACTTAAGAGGGTATGCTGGTCATAATTTGGCTTTTGGTTGGTTTTACAGTAGTCCTGTTGTACTGGTTGATTATCTGGTGTGTTTAGCAAGGTGCACAGGTGAGTAGACCATTTGTGGGGTGTGTGGGGGGCTGTTGAGGCTCGGTTTTTAGGTCTCGGCCTGGCGAATGCAGCACATGCGCTGCTCTGCCATGCAGAGGCCTCTTGGAATCAATATGATTCCAGCGTGCACGAGGGGAGACAAACGAGACAGAAGATGTGCATGCGGGGATTGGATGCTTTATTGGCAGCGTGATACACAGGGGACTTTTTTTTCCGCTGCCAGTAAAGGCAGTCCCCGCGTGCACATCTTCTGTCCGTCCCATGATGGGCTGCGCTTGTTACTTCTCGCTGGCTACCACTTCCACAAACACTGTGTCCCCCACCCAACTCACAGGTTGTCAGTGCCCCAGACAGCGCTCCCCACCACAGGCTCCCGCCGCCATGAGTTACATGCTATTCACTTTCCCACAGGATCCAATAACCTAGTGACACACAGGTTTTCCGTCCTCAAAGGGCCTTATTTCTTTCAACAACAGACTACAACTGCCCGGGCATTAAGCCTGCCACGGCCTAAGCGCCAAACTCCTCACAGTCAGGTAACTGGCACCGCCATCCGCGAGGTCTCCACACATCTCAGGCTTCCACTGCCACACACTTCCCACTCATGGCAAACAATCACTGCCCCCCCCCCCCTCCATCAGCCAGAGCCTGTGTTCTCACCTGCACCAAGTCAAAGCGAAGGTTCCGACAATCGCCAGGCTCCCCACCCCAACTGACCTTAACAGCTAAGCCCTTCACCTCCCTCCCCCCCTCCTCTGGGCTCTCACTCCTGCTCCCCACTGGTAATCATTCTCCCTTCCTCGAGCATGCACTCAAAGCTTCAGACTGTTCCCCGGTGTTAGCCTCCCTCAGTGCTAGCCTGCCCCCTCCACTTGCCCTCACTGGACCGTTTGAAATGGGCATGCGGGGGCTGGGTTGGGGGGGGGGGATCAGCTACTCAAGGCGGGCCCTCCACTTACCCACCTTGTGTATGATATCCGACAGCTCCGCACACAGCGCGATAACCTCCTGGCTGGCCGAGTAATCATTGAGATGGGTAAAAAGATACCTGCGGGGAAGACAGAGACAGGCTGAGTGAGCACAAGGGGGAGACGCAGACCCATTCAATGACACCCGGAGAGAAATTCAGTGCGCGAGCAAGAACGAACAGCTCACAATCTGGATTGCTGCCCCACGCCGGAGCTGGAGGTAGGGTTACAGACCGGACAGACCGGCTCAGGTGGCTGGAAAAGGACAGGGACAGGAGATGGACACAGGCCCCGGGAGGGGTCGTCGGACAAGGTGTGGTGGAGACAACAAAGGACATCCCCGCTCCTCTTGGCCAACACCCTACAAGAGACAGCACACACCCCAAACAAGCACCAACAAATACCTGACTGTGCTTACAGCCACTCAGAGGCTAATGAGTAGAAGTGATTGTGAGATAAATCACAAAATGCGGGGAGGGGTCGGGGTCGGGGTGTATGTAGTGAATGTGTCTGCGAATATCGCACCGTAATCCCCAAAGAGTTCTCAATATAAACCGTACAGAGAGCTGAAAGCATCCTGCAATCACATGTGTCACCTCCAGAGTGTTGAACATCACATGTAACTGTAAGGAGAAAGAGGCCTGCGAGCCTAGAGTTCGAAGTGGCACCATGGACGGCTGGCTATTGGCTGGTGCCATAGACAGAAGCATTAAAAATGCAATAGGTCTCGCCTTTCATTAAGTGAAAGCCATTTGCTTTGCTATACAATACCATGAGCAAAGCAAATGGCTTTAACTTAATCAAAGGCGAGACCTATTGCATTTTCAATGCTTGTTGTACTATGGCACCTAAGGTGCAGAGGGGCGAGAAGCGCTCTCGAATAGAGGAATTGATGGAGGCTATGATGCGGAGGATGGACGATATGGGGCAATCTTTGACTTTGTTGGGGACCCAGGTGGAAGGGCAAGAGGGGGCTGATGAAAGGCCCAGACGGTGTGGGGTGGCCCCCAGAGCTGCATTTCCTCGGGTATCAATGAGGGCAAGAGCCAAACGAGGTGGGAGTGAGGGCCCCTTGCCCTAAGGTCTCTGGATGCTGAAGCCCCAGGGCCTTCGGCTTCGATAGGGGTGGTCCCAGCCGGAGGGGGGAGTGGGGCAGTGCCAGTAGGGGTTCCAACAGTGGTGCCTGGGTGAGGAGCAAGGCTGCCATCTACAGTCCTGCTCCACTAAGACACCAGCTTTTTGAACTTTACAAGTGCACCATCCTGCAACACACCAAGAGGGGACTCCACTGCTCGTTTAACATGGGCCAGAGATTGAAAAACTGAGAAACTGTGTCTTGATCGCACCAAGATAAGACTGTCTGAGGAAGTTAATGTTTGCCAGCAGAAACTCCTTTTTCTGAAGAACGTATTGAATTGAACTACAGGTTACCAGCCATGGTGATCACATGGAGAACTTGCACCAGTGCCTAATCATTGCATCTGATTGTTTATTCATGCTAATCACTGAAGATATTGTCACTATACTAAGAACTGAGATAGGTCATGGTATATTTTGTGGAGCATAACTAACCTCTGCATGTGTGATCCCAGAAAGCAGTAGCATAGCCACCATTAAAGCATGACATTGTTTTTTTGCTGTGGCATTCAAGGACTTGCTTTTACTAAGACAAACTCTGGGCAGAACTGTGAATTATTGTGTCTCTTTTTTGATTGGTTTAGTTCTTATTCTATGCCCCTGGACTACCCCCCTGAGAAGCCTATGACTACTTGCCCTCCCTACCATGAGAATGCAGTTCGGAAAGGGTGTACTTGGAGCCATGATAGGAAGAACCCAGGGACACAGAAACGAACGACCCAAACACCATAGTTGTGCCCCAGTAGATATCGCCTGTCCTGCAATCATGGGATCTGACAGTTAATCTGCTGCACTGCGTTCTGAATTTTACTACTGGTGCACCTTTGTTACAGCAATGCAGAAATTCCTCTGAGGAATCTATCTGATACACAAGGGTAAGTAAGTTCTTCGTAGGATTTTCCGAATGCAAGCACAACCAATCATCCTGGCGCGACTCACGCCAGGGCAGTTCTTCCACTATAGAAATCGTTCTTCATACTAAACCCCTTCCTTGTCTGAAACCTGCTAGGGGAACTCCTTTTCACTCTCTTCAAGAGTTGACAGACTTGTTCTTTCATAGCTTCTCCTATAGCTAGTGTCCAGCTGCAGATAGAAGTACCTAGTGCAGTTTACAGCTTTTTGGAAGCATGTTAGCAAACCCTGTTGTGACCCTATAAGAAATATTTACAGCCAGGTGTTCCTAGACCTAGTGCAGCTCATGGTGATTAGAGCTGGCGCGGCCACAGGTTGCATGGCCTGTACAGCCTCCTGCACGAGGGTAGATGCTGAGATCTAGGTAGTGGGGTCTAGTTGATAAATCCACAACTGGAGAGTCACTAGGGAGAAATGTAACTTCTGTTTTCTCTGGATTGCCTCAGGAAAGTTATTGTACAATGTACAGGTGATTCAACTGGGGACGAATGATTTATTTAGCTCCTATTAGCATGAATCGATGATCGCTGCAAGCATTTATGCACATGTTCTTATTATAAAAAAAAACATTGCAGACAGCTCATAAGCGCATTTCATTTTTAGCCTCTGGTACCTACAAACACTTAATTTGTTAGTAGCCTCTAGCATGTATAAAACGATTTTTTAATTTTATTTTAATAAACTAGACAGCCCATTGTGGTGGCGCAGTGCATTAGTGACAATTATGAAAATGTATCTGAATGTAACTGTACTTAATGCTTTGGCAGCTGCTGAACTGCCTGTGGCTTGGTGTCAGACCCATTCCGCGCATCCTGTAAGTGCAGAAATAGCCTAGCTGTCCCAGAAGTGGATATTAAGTATTATGAACGGAGCTGTCATATGGTATATGAGGCATGGTGAAGACGACTGCTACCAAATGTCTATATTTGGTGCTACTCCCATTACAAGAACCATGGGCCCCAACAATCATGCATTTTACTGGTCGCAAACGGCCTGATTCACAGAATCAGGCAGTTTGCGACTGGTAAAATGCATTTGGTATGTGTGAATTCCAATTTATGATTCAGTAACATGTTACCGATTCGCAATTTGGAATTGTGAATACATACTAATTCGGTATTAGGAAGGAGTGTGTTTAGGGCGTCTCGTCCTAATAGCGAATTGCATCGGTATGTAGGAATATTTTGCGACTGAAATTCAGTCACAAAACATTTGCATTTCACCACCTACTTCAAGTTTCCCTTCCCTTTTGTGAATGTTTGTAAAATGTTTTTTAAGAGCAGGCAGTGGTCTCACGACCATGCCTGCTCTTGAAAAAATAAAATGAAAACTTTTCATGTTTCTTTTTTAAATGCAACCCGTTTTTGTTTAAGGAAAACGGGCTGCATTTAAAAAGAAATGATTGCTTTATTTAAAAGCAATCACAGACCTGGTGGTCTGCTGACTCCAGCAGGCCACCATCCTTGTGATTTTAGCGATTCCTAATAGGCCGGAATTTGCGACCTGCTCATTAATATTAATGAAGTAGGTCGATGTGCGACCCATTAGGAAACTCTAAATAAAACTCATGGAGTGTCATACATTCAAATAGCGATTGCCTAATTGCGATTTGCAGTGTATCACAATTAGGTCATTGCTTTTTGAAATAATGATACATGTGGCCCATATGCGGAAAATCCAATATTTGATAAATAATAATAACAATAATAAAGTGCAATTTGCTTTCTTTAGGTAGCTAGATCGCATTCACTCAGATTTTTTGTAAACTAGATTAGGTGAGTATGTGTAGAGTGAGTCATGTCAAATAGCAGAGTGTTCTGATTGCATGTAGAAAATACAATGCAGAGCGAAGAATGGTTGCCTTTCAACTGCTGAGGAGAGACTAACTGGAAGAACAGCTGCTGAGATGCAGTTGAAAATGACCAGACCAGTTCCTACTTCCTCTTAGAATTTGATGTGATATTTACCAATTGATGAAAACTTTCCAACGTTTAAGCACTTAACTGCCAGGGCTATATCACTGGCTCGGTTCCGAGGCCTTTCTTTGATGTTTGGGTGTTTCGCTCTTAAACCATCAGATGTTTTTTTCCACGAAAGGTATTCATCCCAAATTTGTGTCCTTATTTCCTAACATTCTGGGGATTCTAAAGTTACCCTGGGCTGTGGATACCTCTAGAGAGAACAGGAAAAATAACCAAAATGTAGCTAACCTGTGCAAACGGGGAATGTTGTTTGTGATAGCATCAACAAAAGGTTTGTTGTGATCCCGGAAAGCTTTACATTTCTGAAAAGTAGAAAAAGTTCCGAATTCAACAAGGGGTCATTTGTGTAGGTCTTTTTGTCACAAGGCCCAATTTACAAAATCGAGCTACCGTTACATCCGATTGATCCTTCTGGTGGCAAGGATTAAAAGGGTTTGTAGGTTCTCCAAAAAGACGCCATACCCAGTACCAACACCTTCACTGCAATGTATAATGATTTTTCACTCTGCACCAACCAGATAGCAATTTATGTGGTAAAATATTATGAATGAAAAATGGATATAAAGGAAACCTGTGTATTTCTGAAAAGGTGCACAAGATACTAAGTTTAGGAACAGTGGTTATTTGTGCAGCTCTGAATTTGGGGTTACCATACTATCATGTGATTCAGTGGACATTTTTCAAAATGTTTTCTTTCGTGCACATTGGCTTACATTTGGAATGCAGACAAAGCCAATAGGCAATAACAAATGCTCCCACACATCTCCCGATTGAAAATTATATCCCACTTGTGTGAGTGGACCTGGTGCCCATGGCACAAAACAACTGAAAATCCGATCTGGAAATATCTCATTTCACCCAACAAAATTAATGTTTTTTTGTTTTGTTTTTAAATGTGTGTTTCTGGGGAATTGGGGCCCTAGCTAGCTCAGTCACCGCCCAGGGAAACCTACCAGACCCAGACATTGTTTTAAACTAGTCACCCACTATGGTTGTATTGTTTGGATCCCATTAAGTTTTTTTTACCCAGGAGGCATGGCAAACTCAAACTTTGGATAAAAACACCCATTTTCCTCACATTTCTGTGAGAGAAAGTTCTGGAATTTGCGAGGATCCCTAAAATCCCTACCACCCAGAGTTTCCACACTTCTCCCCAAAAACATGGTACTTTACTTAAGTGGCTGGATCTAGCACCTCTGATATATAATGCTCCAAATGACGACATGGAGACATCAAAAAACCTGGATGGCAAATTAACCTGTTTGGTAATGTGGGTAGATAGGAATTTTGGCCCCTAGCTCGCCCACTACAGAGGCAAACCTGCCAAACACAGGCATTTCTGATAACTAGACAACCCCAGGGAGTTCACGGAGCTGCTCCCTGGGGAGTTCAGGGCTGTGTAACTTGTGTGGATTGCACAATGTTTTTCTTACCCAGAAGCCCCTGCAAAGCTCAAAATATGGCTAAAACACACATTTTCTTCACATTCTGGTGAGGGAAAGTTCTGAAATCTTTGGGATCCACACATTTCCTAACCCTGAGCATTCCAACATTTGTCCCAATAAAAATGGTACCCCACTTGAGGGAAAGAGGTGTGGCGCTACGGCCAGGGCGACTGACACCGGATACTGGGGCTCACGGTTCGATCCCCAGCATCGCTGCAGGTCAGCCCAG
The DNA here is from genome assembly GCF_964261635.1 of Lissotriton helveticus. Classification (NCBI taxonomy): domain Eukaryota; kingdom Metazoa; phylum Chordata; class Amphibia; order Caudata; family Salamandridae; genus Lissotriton; species Lissotriton helveticus. The sequence goes on along the minus strand of NC_136068.1, from coordinate 1,037,079,108 downwards.
CACCATGTGACTCTGGGCAATAGCTCGATTAATCTTCCCGACGGCCCCCAGAACCGGGATGCCTCCGGGTAGCTGTGCCCTTTACAAATACTGGATTTACATTTTTTATTTACTTGTGCGACTGCGCCATCGCAAGCCTCAGGAAAGCACAACATGGACAAATCAAATGTGGGTAGCTCTAGATTTTGGGCCCGGGCTTGGCGGTTACTAAGGGATGCTTACTAAACCCAGACTTTTCTAAATACTAGCATGAAATTAAGAGGGACGAGCAAGAAAAGATTCCATGTGTTCACTCTATTTCCTAACTGCTTATCAATATATCATTTAGAGGAAGAAAACCCAAAGATTTTAAGGGCCTCATTTATGAAGTTTTGACGTAGTGCAGCACTGCTGCCCTACGTCAAAATAAATGGGCAGGAATGGGCTGCATCTGTGAGATACATTGCATTCCTGTCCTTTTCCCCTGTGCTGGCGCACAATGGACTACCATGCGCCAACGCAGGCATCCATGCATCATGGTGCAAGGGTGCCTGCGTTGTGGGACTGGTTTACTTTGTGGAGGAAGGGACTGACATCTTCCTGCACAAAATCAATAAATTCAGGTGATTTCCTCTTTCTATGTGTGCTGCAGAATGCAGCACACATAGAAAAAGGAAAAAACAAGGAGATATGAAAACACATCTCCTCATTATGCCTCCCTAATGGCACCACTGGCGTGGGGTTAGATTTTGATACATTCCTAGGTTTATGATTTCTTGTAAATCTGGGGATGCTTCAGATTCTATGAGTGTTGCTTGGGAACACACACAGCAACACCCATGGAATGCCCCTTTCATGCAGTGTTCTGCACGAAAGGGGCACACATTTACAAGGCCATGAAAAGCCACCTAAGTTTAAGAGGCCTTGTAAATATGCTGCGGTACACTGCACCACCGGAACTTCAAAAAAGTGACGTTCCGGTGGCGCAAAGGTGCTTAAAAATTAGGCCCTAAGTGTCTTCCTAAACCTATCAGAGAATCATTCATAGGTCTGTAAGGGTTCGCACCCACTAGGACACCTATTGGCATGCTTCATCATTGAGTTCACACCCAGCTACCTAGTGTAACTGGGCGAGCTGAAAGGGAGTGCTTTCTATTCTTCAGAGGAATCTAAGAATAAAATTACCTAATGATACTCTTTGTAAAGAATTTCAAATTTTATTCACAAGGGTTCCCTAATCATTTTAAAAACAGTTTGCGATGCTCTTGGAGAAATTTATTATTTCCAGCATCTCTGGGCCTACATGTTTCAGCCAAGTTGTTCCCTATACGGTTAGTTGGCTTTCTTCAGGACCAAAAAATATATGATGACTCTTTTTTTCTTTTTCGTTTCAAGGGATTTCTCTTATTTAAAGTTTGATGTATTTAGTCTGCACTCATTCTGGTACACACCCTTCACATTTACAAACCATGCTGGGGATTACCTTTGGCCAGTATCTGAAGTGTTAAGAAGAGACTGCATTATTATATTCACGCACAGCTTAGACATTACATAGTGAGACATGTTGTGATTACTGCACAACAACCACAATAATTACCTAATTCACAATTGTGGCCAAAATGTGATTAAAACTCATGCATATTCAACAGTCCATTTCCTAAATCCTTTTACGGCATGTCCAGGTCCTTTGTGAAGCGTGTAGCGTACACTTTAAGCTCCATGTATGCAGAAGCCTGTTATTTGGCGACTCAAGTGTAAGTATACCAGAGACTTTTGCTAATCTCCTATAGGGCGTATGTAAAGCCCTCAGTGAAAGGTTAATCAAAAATCTGGTATGTGTGATATATCATGCAGTTTGTGACAAAAAAATATTTCATGGGGGCGTGGCCAAGATGGCGGCGGAGTAGGACGTGTTGAGTGTCCCCTCCGGCGCCTGGCCCTGCTTAGCATTGTTTAGCGGCGGCACCTGGGGTTCCTCTGGCCTGGATATTGCTCCCTGGACTCCCCGGAGTGGGGATCAGCGCTGAGCTGACTCTTGGGCGACCCGGTCCCGGGAGACGTGTCCCCGACACGGCGGAGCTGCCTGACCCCCGGCCCTGCGCGGCACTCCGGCCTGGACGCCTCGTTTGAGGCGGGAGACGACTCAGCGCAATCCGACGGCTGGAAAGAGGGGTGAGAGCCTGCGCTGCCCGGCGGAGGCCTTCCGGTCCCTCGAGTCACGGGCGGACGCCTGTTTAGCGCCGAATCTGGAGCCTCGGGAGGAGGCGGGACCTGCGGCAGCGGCAGCCTGAGTGGGGGCGGCCGGCGGTCTACTCGAGGCCGGGGATCGAGGCCTGGACCGGGAGGCGGCTGGCGCTGGGCCTGGGACCCGGTCTTCACTCAGAGGCCGAGTCACTACTGCGGCTGGGGCGGACCCCCCCGGTGGGAGGCGTGCTGTGAGCGGCGGCGGAGCGGGGGATAGCCTCACTGTGTATCCACGGATTGGGGACGAGAACACGGGTGTGTGCAGCTACGGGGAGAGTCGCGGTTGGGCTGCCTGCCCGGCGACCGCTGCGTTCTTCGGCCTCCGTGGTCCTCATCTGGCGCTGAGCCTCCCTGACGGCCGGACCCCCGGAGGCGTGGCGGACCCGGTGTGCAGCTTGTGGAGGGCAGCCGGCCCTGCGAGCGGTGCGGGGCGCCTTGGGTGACGGACGCTTACTGACCAGAGGGGTCGTGAACCTCACAGATCTGCATTGCTGGGAACAGGCTCCCCTGGAGCCGCCGCCCGCCTCCCTCCTGCGGACGCCTTGGGGCGCTGGGCACTGTTACCACCTCTGGACCTTGGGGCATTGCGAGGCGCCTGGTGTCCCTGTGGGTTCCATTGCCTGCCCTCCCTTCCCCTGAGGGACGCTCTCCTGGCTCCTGGGTGCACCGCTCTGGGCAGAGATGGCCAACAATTCTCGCAAGGGGAAGGTGGTGAAAGAGGGGGCTGTCAGGAACTCCCAGGCCCCGGCCTCCCCGGGCCAGAGTTCGTCGTCGGGAAGGTCTGATGATGAGGCCCCGGCGACTAAGGCCTTCATGAAGGAGCTCTTTTCGTCCATCAAGGAGGATATATCGGAGCTTCGCTCCCAGCTTACGTCGGATCTTCGCGAGGTGCGGCGAGATGTCGATGGCATCGGAGAAAGGGTTGCCACCCTAGAGGATCACGATCTCACCATCGCCAACGATGTGCACTTGCTGCAGCAGGACGTGCTCCGCCTGATGGAACAGAATATTGACTTACAGGCCCATGCTGAGGACCTGGAGAACCGCTCCCGCCGGAACAACATCCGCATTCGGGCGGTCCCCTGGGACGGTGAGGCGGGGGATCTCCGGGGCTATGTGCAGGCTCTCTTCATACAGGTTTTGGACGAGGACGACGTAACGGAGATTCGAATGGATCGGGTTCATCGGGAGGGCTTGCCCAGGCGGAACGGGGGTCCCCCTCCTGACATCCTAGTGTGTGTCCACGACTTCCAGGTCAAGGAGAGGATTTTGAGGAAGGCGCGTGATATTCCCTCCCTGCAATTCAGGGACCATCGACCTCAGCTTTACCAGGACCTGGCCGCGACAACGCTCCAGAAGAGGCGCGAGTTCCGTCCCGTCACTGCCTACCTCCGAGAGCATAATATCTCCTACTCCTGGGGCCACCCTTTCAGGATTATCTTCCGTTGGCAGAACAGGTTGGCACAGATTCGCTCCCTCCGAGAAGCGAAAGAATTGTTGGGGATTGGGGATGAGACTCCGACTCCCGACCGTCGGAGCCCCTCTCCGCGGAGAAGGCGCCGTTCCTCTTCCTGGCATAGGGTGGGCCCGGAGAATCGCAGGAGGCCCGACCGCACAACTAGCCTTCAGGAGCGGGGCAACGCAGTGGCCTCTGTGGCATCGGCCACGATCACGCCGTCACAACAGAGCTCTGGGGCGGCCTGATCTTCGTGCCGCTTGCTGTGGTGCCGGAGGGGCACGCCCTTGCAGGTAACGGGGATATGTATGTACTTTTTGAGAAGACACCCCGGCCTCTGGCCTTAGGGGACTCGCTTTTGGGTCTCCAACTACGCCCCTTGGGGAACTCTTTCCGGGATTTGGCCGCTTTGGGCCTTACTGTATTTGTGTTTTGGGTTGTTGGGGGGTTGGTGGGTGGAAGGGGAACAGGTTGGGGGGGGTTGGGGGGCTGTTGGGCTGGGGGGGAGGGGTGGTGGCGACGAATGTTCGAGTGTGTGTGTGTGGATTGATCTGCTGGGCCGCTCCTGTCGGCTGTGGTTGGCGCTGGTCCCTTTGGGTCGGCCCTTGTGGGCTGGTTTTGTCTGGGGGGGAGCTCTGGGGAGGGGGGGCCCTGCTGGGTTTCGCTGCTGGTGAGCTGGGGGGCTTGATCTGCTCAAATGCCTGTTAGCTTGGGTACTTGGAACGTGAAGGGCCTTAACTCCCCGCAGAAGCGCCTGAAATTGTGGAAATACCTTTTGGATCACCACTTAGATGTGGTGGGGCTCCAGGAGACCCACCTGGCCCGTAGGGATGAGCTCCGGCTCCGGCACAGGCAGTTTCCCCTCATATACAGGTCCTCCGCTTCTACCAAGCACAGAGGGGTGGCGCTTTTGTTTAGGTCTTCCGTTCAATTCCAGCCTCTGGGTGTGAATAGCGATAAGGAGGGTAGATGGTTGATGGTTAAAGGAATGCTTCATGGGCGCCTGTGTACGTTTGTGGTAGTGTATGTGCCGAATGCTCAGCAGAATAACTTTCTTCAGGGGCTGTTGGATGCGGTGGGGGCCTTCGTTGAGGGTCACCTGGTGGTCATGGGAGACTTTAACATGGTATGGGATCAGGCTCTGGACAGCTCCCGTTCCCAAAGGTCAGACTCTGGTGTCTTCTCCGCTGTCACTAAACAGAGGATGGAGGAACTGGGCCTCATAGATGGTTGGCGTGCTGTGAACACACAGACCAGGGACTATACTTTTTTTTCCCATGTGCACCACACCTACTCCCGCATTGATTATGTGTTTGTGAGTCAAGCCCTTAGGGGAGATGTCCGGGCTTCTGCGATTTTTCCTCTCTCCGTCTCAGATCATGGCCTCATGACGCTCCAGCTTCAGTGGTCGGTGGGGGGGGATGGGTATCGGAAGTGGTACTTTCCGGCGGCTTTGGTACGTGATGAGGCCTCTTGTAAGGAGCTCAGGAAAGCTATCAGGGAGTTCTTCCTGCTTAACCCGACTTCGGACACCTCGGTGTTTAACACCTGGGATGCATGTAAAGCCTCGCTGAGGGGCACCTGCATAGGGCTCAATGCAGCTCTTAATCGCCTACGTAGGGTTGAGCGGGAATCCTTGGAGGCCGAGCTTGAAAAACTCGAGCGGGCCCACAAGCTGAACCCCTCGCGCATGACACTTCGACCTCTGTCGGCGGTCAGGGGGAAGTTGAAGGCGCATTATTCCAACCGCTCTGAACTTACCCTCCTACGTTTGCGTCGGGGGTCGTATGCTCAGGGGAACAAAGTGGGCCGCCATTTGGCCCGCCAGCTCCGAGAAAAGAGGGAGAAGGAATATATCGGGGGGATCCGAGACCCGGGCGGTACGATTCATCATCGAGATGGGGACAAGGCGGATGTTTTTGGGCGGTTTTACGAGACTCTTTATAAAAGTGACTCCCTAGATGCGGAGGCGCAAGACGCTTTTTTGTCTGGCCTCCCCCTCCCGCGGGTCTCTGCCCTTAGCAATGACCAGCTTACTGCCCCCTTTACAAGGGAGGAGGTTCTGATGGCAATCAAGGCCCTGAAACCCAATAAAGCCCCCGGGCCTGATGGGTACACCGCCTATTTCTATCAATCGTTTGCCTCGGAACTTGTAGATTGCCTGGTCTCCCTTTTCAATAGTATGGCGACGGCCGGGGAAACCACTGGCACTATGGCTGAGGCCCTGATCTCTGTGCTCCCCAAACAGGGGAAGGATCCCTCCAGCTGTGCTTCGTACCGCCCTATAGCACTATTGAACGTGGATGCCAAGCTGTACTCCTCTCTCATCGCCCGCCGGTTGCAAGACTTGATGCCGGCTATCATACACCCCGACCAGTCCGGCTTCATTAAGGGGCGTCAGACTCACGACAACTTACGGAGGGTAATTCACCTGATCGAGAAGGCTTCTAGATTCCGGTTACCTGCTGTACTGGTGGGTCTAGATGCGGAGAAGGCCTTCGACCGAGTCGATTGGGGCTTTTTATTCCGCACCCTGACTGCTTTTGGATTCTCCCACCAATTCCTTACGATGCTTCGGGCAAATTTCCATCAACCGTCCTCGAGGGTGGTGGTCAACGGGCATCGGTCAGCAGCGTTCCTCCACTCGCGAGGTACGAGACAGGGGTGCCCTCTCTCCCCTCTCCTCTTTGCTTTGAGTATTGAACCTCTGGCACTGGCGATTCGGGAGAATGACCGCATCAAGGGCATACCCTTCACGGGGGAGCAACATAAAATATCTCTCTTTGCGGACGATGTCCTGCTGTCTTTAGGTGACCCCGCTCATTCCCTACCGCCTGTCCACGAGGAGCTCTCTCGGTTCGAGGCAGTGGCGGGCTTCCGAGTTAACTTGGACAAGTCGCAGGTTTTGAACTTGACCCTTTCGTCAGCTGAGGTGGATCGGCTGCGCTTGCTGACGGCCTTGTCCTGGGCCCCCTCGTCCTTATTGTACCTGGGGGTGCGCCTCACGCCATCTGTGGGCTCACTCTTTGCTGCGAATTTCCCCCCCCTGCTGGCTTCGGTGCGCACTGACCTTGACCGGTGGAAACCGAAATATCTTTCGTGGCTCGGTCGGATTCATGCGCTCAAAATGGTCCTCCTCCCCAAGTTCATTTACCTTTTTCAGGCCCTACCTATTCCCTTAGACATGGACTTCTTCCGCCGCCTGAAGACGATGGTGCTGAAGTTTGTCTGGAAGGGTGGCCGGGCTCGGATACCCTTCACGACACTTCGTCGGCCGAGGGGGGAGGGGGGAGTCGGACTCCCGGACATGTTGTTGTATTACAAGGCCGCACAGTTGCGGGTGATAGTGGAGTGGACGCAACAGCTTTCGGAGAAGCACTGGCTCCATATGGACCGGGCGGTGGCAGGTAGGTCGATATGGGACCTAGTCTGGAAGCCTAAGATCGACCGGTCTAAGAATGCCTACATCAGCACCCCCACTAGCACGGTCCTGAAGGTGTGGGACACGGTCTCTGGTGACGATTGCTGGACCACCTTCCCATCTCCCTTCACCCCCATTCACTTTAATCCGGCCTTCCCGCCGGCTGCCCAGGAGGGTCCCTACCGACAGTGGCGAGAGGGGGGATGTCGGGCACTTACGCACTTGTTTCATGGGAGTGTGCCCCTCACCTTTCAAAATTGCATGCGTGATTATGGTCTTTTGCCTACTGAGTGCTACCGCCATGCCCAGCTCCTTCACTGGGCAACATCGGAGGGGGTTCGTGAAGCTGCCACCCGTCCACTCTCTCTCTTCGAAGCCTTTTTGCTTCACACTTCGACGATGAGAGGGGTGATCTCTTTTTTGTATAAACTGCTCTTGCGCACGGCAGTTGCCCCTCGCCCTCGATACATGGAGCAGTGGGAGAGCATTGTGGGTCGGGACATTTCTGACACGGAATGGAAACACCTCTGGAGGGACGTGGCGGCGCTCAACCATTCCGTTAGCCTTCGGGAGGCTCATCTGAAAACAATGTATGATTGGTACCTGTATCCCTCCAGGCTCCATCGCATCTTCCCTGCGTCGTCGGACCGATGCTGGAGAGGGTGTGGCCTGCTGGGCGACTTCCACCATATTTGGTGGGATTGCCCGATCATTCGCCCCTTCTGGTCGGAGATCCTCTCCCACATCAAAGAGATCTTGGGGTACCCGATCTCGGACTCGGTGGCTCATGTTCTACTGGGTCTTCGAGATCCATTGTTGGAGCACCAGACTAAAGCGGATAAGCGTATTCAGTGGCTGTGTCTTGGTGCGGCTAAGCTTACCCTGGCAGCGGCGTGGAAACAGCCGCAAGCGCCGGCTATTTCGCTGTGGCACTCGAGGTTGTGGGGCCTTCTGAGCATGGAGAGAATGTCGGACATCTTCCTGGGAGACTTTAAGAATTTCCACTTTCGTTGGGGCCCACTGGTCCGATTTTTGTCATCTGGCCTTCCATCGGCGGTATGTCCGCCCACGCTCCGTGCCTTGCACTTATTTCAAGTATGATTGCTGTGTGTGTCCTCCCTCCGGATATGTTGGGAGGGTGGCTGTGTCGTCACCACCGGGGTGGGGTGGGGGGTGGGTCCTAGTTGGGGTATTGTTCTTCTTCATTGTTGCGACTCTGCTTAGCTTGGGGCCTGGTCTTACGCTGGCTTCATACGCCTTTCCTTTATTGCCCTGGATGTTTTTTCTTTATGTGGACATTTGAGAAGGCACGTGTATGGTGTCTGCCCTTATCCGATAAGCGTGTAATACTGTGGATTGCCAACAGTGATTTTATTTGCAACATGTTATACTCCCCTGTGTGGGATCTGCGGCGGGGTTGTCGCCTTTTCTTCCTTGTTTCTCCCCCTTTCTTCCCTTCCCTTTTTCCTTTGAACAAACAATAAAAATATATTTTACACAAAAAAAAAAAAAAAATTCATTTACTAGTTAAGGGATTTGGTTTAGCTTCATAGGTGGTTGGAGGTGGGTAGCCCTTATTGTCACGCTCTGAAAGGGGAAATAAAAATGTAAGCCAAGATAACTCATCTAGAATCTGGACTGATTCTCCTTGTGTGCCCCTGCCCCTTTGCTTTGCTTATTTCAACAGAGGTCACCGCCCAACATTTGTCCTAAATTCCTAATGTTGATCCTTCAGCTTGTGCATGCTGCCCTTCCCACGAGCAGGGCAATATGCAGGAGTTGGAGGATCAAAGTTGGGAGAAATGCTGGGCATGGCCTGATGCAAAGTCTAGCCCACCACCTTCCTTTTCCTTTTGGTGCCATTTTGAAATTCCTGAGTCTTAGTCCAGTTTAAATGTTTTTAAAAACATTATCTCTATAGCAGCTACAATTAAAACTGGAGTTATCTGACTGATTTGTTTTTTTTGTATTATCAAAATTAGGTTAAGTGGCAATGTTGTCAATGCACGATTAAATTGATTGGTGGTTTTAATTTCACTTAATCCTCAAACTTCTTCGATTCCATTTGATATTTGATTTTCATTAGTTTGAATTTAGTTGTTTGCTTTGACAAACAATCTAAAACTGTTCTTTACTTGGTTAACATTAACTATAAAAGGTACAAAATATTAAAACATGGTAATTCACATCTGATAAAAACATGAAAGATGATACCGCAAATATAAAACGGATGTTACTAGATCATTACTCTTGAAAGCATATTACAAAGCTTACAATTCACACTATACAGTCTAATAGGTCCTGTGCAGGGACATGTGGAAACGGTGCAATTATTATTATTTTTTTTTACTCTAAAAAAACTTTAATAAGCTCAACATTTGCATTTCATTACAATGGCAAAGTACGTATTGTTCACTACACTTCCCCCCAAGCCAATAGCCCTAGCTCTAGTCTGTTTATCTTCTTTTTTTTATTTTATTAATTTATTTTTTATTTTACAACCATTATCGTACACAGCTATTGCCTACAACCCGGAGGCCGGCAGCAGGTAGGTCCTTATCCAGGAACTTCCACTTTACAAGATACACAGCCTTGTGGCCGACAGCCCAGGGGCCTGGCGGCGAATCATTGACATACATTCCAATCGGCGATAACATATATTGCAAGGCTTAGAGTATCAAAAAGTTCTCATAGCATAGTCTAATGTACCCCCATGCTGCCTCCAGAGCGCTACTCCCTGATGGATCTATACAGCTGTAAATACCCTGTGTCATGTAGATCAATCTAAATGAACAAACTCCCAACAACCCCCCGTTCCCTGTCCTATGCACACATCTGGTCCTGTCCTCTGGCTCCTAAGACTGTATACGCCTATCATGTTGTTTAAATCTCCCTCCCCTCATACACCGAGCAGTTAAACTAGTGGCCCTTCCGAGTAAGTGAGACAGTAGTGTCATGTGGACTAACGCGCCTAATCGGGGAAGTCCCTGGAAGGTTTGTCGTGTGATTACTTACTGCCAGCGCGTGTCCCCCCTATCGACTTCCTATCTGCGTCCTACCTCTAAAAACTCTCCTACGTGCGAGTTATTATGTTCCTCCACTTAAATTCCCTCTGTGGGTTCACTGGTGTCTGGCCTTGCGTCCTCCCCGCCCGTCGTCTCAGCGGTAACTCCCTCTGTATCCCTAGTTCGAAGGTGCGTTTGGTACAGGCCCCAGAAGTTCTTCGGTCGGCTCGTGGGGGCAGCAATTTGCTGTAATGTTCCGACTGCGTGCAGCAGTACAGCATATCATGCTCCCATCGCTTTGCTGTCGGAAGCAGGCCTCTCATCCAGCAAAGTGCAACCACTCGCCTTGCCATTAACAGTCCCATGTCTGCCAGTCTTCTCACCGCCTTTGGCAGCCCGCGCGAATGACCTAATAGTGCCAGCGCCGGATCCGGAGTCAGTTCGAGCTCCAGTATTTCGCTCAGTTTCGAGAATATGCTGACCCAGAATCTTTGTATGCCCGGGCACAGCCACGCAAGGTGCACGAAATCCGCTGTTGGCTCGTGGCAGCGATCGCATTCAGAGGACTGTCGTAGGCCATATTGCTGAAGCCTCTCCGGGGTGTAATACACTCTCTGTAAGTACTTAAAATGTATCAGCCTATGCCTGCCATTCAGTGACAGTGTCTTAGTATTTGTGCAACAATAACGCCACATACCATCATCTATCGTTATCTGCAGATCCCTCTGCCAGGCTTTTCTAGCTGCTGAGAGTTGTTGCTGTCTATGCGACATAGCCATCCTATACAGAATCGTGATTAATTTCCGGGGGGAGCTCGTTTTGATCACATGTGTGAGTTCCCTAATCTCTGGCGGTTCCAACATGTCTGAGCCAAGAAGCTCCAGCAGGGCGCTGCGCGCCCTATGAAATTGGAATCGGGTTAACAGCGATGCCGCATCAAGGTCAGTTACCACTTCATCCCACGTTTTCACTTTGCCCTCCGCAAACAAGTCACCCGCCCGAACAATGCCCACCTTCTGTAGTGCCTGCGTGACTCCGCGTTCTGCAAGCGGCGTCAGCCAAAGCTTCCATTCAATGGGCATGGCAGGTGAATATAATAAAGCACAATCCTGCGCGTGTAAGAGGTGGTGCCATGCATGGTTCTTGCAGTGAGGGAATCTAAAATGCCCGTCCTGCGTTCCATCGGTTTGAATACTATGGCTGGAAGCGGGAGAGGGTCTGCAAAGAGGCGTTCCATGCGTATATGTGGAATCATTGAGTCACCGTGTATCCACGTATGCAGGTGGGCAGCTTGAGCTACCCTGTAATACAACTCCAGGTCAGGCCCACCCAGTCCGCCCATCTCGTATGGAAGCGTGAGGGTGGTCCATTTCACTCTGGGCTGTTTGTCTCCCCATGCCAGTCTAAGTAAAAGTTGTGTAAGAGTTTTGAAGTAAAACTTTGGATAGGACCATCGGAATGGCGTTAAACAGGAATAAAAATCTAGGCAGCACCGCCATTTTCATGATGGCTATTCGCCCCATAAGGGATAAAGATAATTTGCACCATTTCTCCACCTCATCCTCCAATATACTGCAAGCCACTCCATAGTTTTCTCTCAGGAGAATTTCCAGATCCGTATGGAGTTGTATCCCCAAATACCGTACAGACTCTTGTGTCCATTGTAACGGGTATTCCATGTCAAACTGGCATGTTGCCGGAGTCAGGGGAAAGGCAACCGATTTCGCCCAGTTGATTTTCAGACCCGAGAGCGCCCCAAAGCGCACTACCTCTCTGAGTACTGATGTTAGGTTAACCTCTGGGTCACGCACGTAGAGCAGAGTGTCATCCGCGTACGTTGATATTATGATCTTATACGTAGGGAAGCTAATGCCTTCGGCGTTGTGATACTCACGTAATGCACACGCCAGCGGTTCAGCCACAAGCGCGTAAAGTAGAGGCGAGAGCAGGCAGCCCTGTCTAGTTCCTCTACAGATCAAAAAGGGGTCAGACACAAGGTTGCCCAGACGAAGTCGAGCTGTTGGCTGGTGATATAAAGCGCCTATCATTTGGAGAAATGGTTCACCCAAACCTAGTCTCCGCAAAACTCTTACCATGAAAGGCTACCGGACAGAGTCGAAGGCCTTCTCCATGTCAAGAAATACCGCCATCGCTTTCGCATCTTGCCTTACATGTTGTATAGTGCCCAGCACCGTTCGGATATTATAAGTGAGATTTCTGCTTGGGATAAACCCCGCCTGCTCCGGGGCCACCAGTTGTGGCGCTAGCAACGCAAGGCGCGTTGCCAACACCTTCGCATACAGCTTCGCATCAACATTAAGTAGCGATAGAGGCCTGTACGAACGGCAGTCATTGCGGGGCTTGCCAGGTTTAAGTATGGTGACTATCAGCGCCTCCCTCATAGTTTGGGGCATGCTTCCTTCCACACAAACCTCGTCAAATAGAGTGGATAAGTGCAGGATCAATTTATCCTGGAACGCTTTATAGAACCCCACCGTGAGCCCGTCCGTTCCGGGGGCGCTACCTGAGCGCATGCTCGACAACGCATCAATGATTTAATCTTTACTGATGGGTTGCATTAAGAATTCGCGGTCCGCGTTCTTGAGCATAGGTAAGTTTATATGCTCCAAATAATCTGAAATATCGTCTGAGCAGTCCCCAGAGCCCGCAGAGTACAGATTTGAATAGTAATTCCTGAACTCCCGTGCAATCTCAACCTCATCCGTGACTATTCCGCCCATGGCAGTTGTCAGCTCAGTAATCTGAGCCTGCTCTCTGGAGCCTTTCAGTATCCTAGCTAGAAGCGAACTCGGTCGTTCCACCTCACCATAAGGCCTTGCTGTCGCATATTTCCCCATGTGCTGTACTTCTTTGTCAGCCTCTTCGTTATACTCCGCCACTAGTCTTTTGATGTCCTCTTCTATTACAGAGGTAGGACTCGCCTGATGTCTCCTTTCAAGTTCAGCTAGCTGCTTTTCTAAGTGTTGCAACCTTTGGCGAATGGCTTTGAGGATGCTCGAGTGTTTTGACATAGCCACGCCTCTAATAAAGACCTTAAACGCCTCCCAGACTGTTAGGAAACTATCAACCGAGCCTATATTGGTCTCGAAGAAGACATCAATCTCCCCTGCGAGTTCCCCTCGAAAGTGTTCGTCCAGCAGCGAGTATGGGGGGAAGCGCCATGTGAATGGCGGGATTTTCTTAACTGGCGTCTCTAGCACTAGCAGTAGGGGCGAGTGGTCTGAAAGTGTACGCGGAAGTACCGTGCAAGCCTTGATAAGACCCAAAATCGAGGAAGACGCAAGCCAGTAGTCGATTCTGGTGTGTATGTTGTGATATGCTGAGTAGTGTGTGTACCCCCCTGCTCTGCATGTCTGTGTCTCCACACATCCTCTAAGCCTATAGTTAGTAGCTCTGTCTGCAACGCTATTGGTGCTGCCGAGGGTTTGCGTAGTGGGCCCGCTGATCTATCTAACATCGGATTCAGGACCAGGTTAAGGTCACCTCCCCAAATCATCTGCGTTGTTGGGTAAGTGCGGGAAAGTTGAGCTAGGTTGTTATAAAAGGACGGAGAGTCATAATTGGGGCCATAAACATTAACGACAATTAGGTCATGTCCCCTCCCGGAGCATCTGGATAGCACAAAGCGACCATCAGGGTCTGCGTGTAGCAGCGATAGTGTTAGCTTCGATCTAGGGTTAACCCATGTAAGGACCCCCCCTGGAGTGCGTCGTGAACCCAGCAGCTGTGGTGTTACTCAATAGGCTTCTGCTTAGGAACATTTTGCTCGTGAGTGGCAGATGTGTTTCCTGTAAGAGCGCCAAATCTACCTTTTGGCGCTGTAAGTAACTAAAGACCTTCCTAAGCTTACGGTGGTCATTTAATCCCCGTACATTCCACGTCAGGGCCCTGAGCACCTCCGTCTCTGATGACGTTGGACCGTGACTCGTACCAGTCATCTCTGCAAGTTACCCGTCGATCTGAGGGCAAATCCCGTCTCAAGCCTCCCGGGGAAAGTGTGTGCATGCAGCGACCCAAAACCTCCCCCCCAACTCCTATGCAGGAAAACAGAAATACAATTGAACATCTCCTCCCCCAGCCCACAGCAGACATTCCCCAACCTGGCCTTGCAGTACCCCATCCCTCCCCTCCAACCCCATCCTTGAGTTCCCAACGTGGACAGTGTGAACTTTGGTGAGCGTTGCGCGCGAGGGCCAAGGTCGCCTGGCAGTACAGACACTATTGATGTAGCCACGTCATTTTAGCAAGCCCCTACCCCGCTACCGCCATGCTCCACAGTAGGGTACATTCGAGCGACAGTACCTCATGGTTTCATCTTTTCTGTGCAAACCGCACAGTACCCAGTCTCCCCCCCCGAAACACCTCCCACATCATCAAGAAATCGTCGAGTGCCCGGCCATGGTTAAACAATCTTTTCCAGTGTGGTATCCTCAACTCTCGGGCCTCCCTCGCCTCCCCCAGGCCCCCGCTCCATGACCGGAGCAGCAATATAAAAAAAACTAACAATCTCAGTCTTTCCTGGCAGTGGTCCCAATCAAGTCTCTCAAAAAGGCAGCATCATACGGTGATGACCAGACGTTACTGGCTATTCTTACCACATTGTTCAGCTTTCATGGTCAGTCCTGATCCTTCAGACGACTGCTGCCTTCACCATCTTCCTGCAACACAGTGTTGCCTTCAGTCCGTTCCCGAGACCAGCGTTTCAGCGCTTGATGTAGGGCCTGCGAGTCAGTGAAGATGTGCGAGTGGCCCTGTCGGTTCACACACAATTTGGCCGGATACAGCATTGCATAGTCCAGCCCCAGTTCTCGGAGTCGTTGCTTATGGGGGAGAAAGTGTTTACGCGCCTCTTGTACTTTGGCCGTAAAATCTGGGTACAGTGATATCGCCAACCCTTCGTATTGAAGTGAAGTTTTGGCCCTGGCCAGCTTGAGGGCAGTGTCTCTGTCTCGATAGTTCAGTAGTTTGGCAATGATAGGGCGGGGCGGAGCCCCTGGTCGCGCTTTCGGGCCCAACGAGCGATGCGCCCTTTCAACCACAAACATCGTCGAGAACACCCCTTCCCCCAGGAGCGTGGTGAGGCGCTTCTCCACAAAGATTTCCATAGTGCCTGTTTGTGTGGTTTCCGGCAGGCCCGTGATACGCAGGTTGCAGCGACGTGAACGGGCTTCTAAATCTTCAGTCTTGTCTTGCAGCGTTTGCATCATCTTCTCCAGTTTCTTGTGACCCGTGTCCAACTCCGTCTGGGCTTCTTTCACTTCCGTCATCCTCCTCTCCGCCATATCATGTCTCTCAGCGTGTTTGTCCAGGCGTTCCGCCATGCAGTCCATCCTGTACGTGAGTGCGTCTATCTTGGAGCCCAGCGAGGAGATGCTAGTCTGCAGACCCTTTTCCATGGACACCAGCATAGTCTTGATGTCTAGCCCTGCTGCTTGATCGTCGTCTGACCTGGTGGATACCCTTTCCTCCGCAGGGGCTCCCTGCGACTGCGATCTCCTCTGCGCAAAGGGCAGTTTGCTCTGCGTTTTGTCGCCTTTCACCATCTTGGGTAGTCGTTGTCAGCCCAATACGATTATACACCTCAACGATTTGGCACTAGAGGAGGACTCCAGACCTCAGGCACTATATCTTCTATCTGGTCAGTTCCGAAGTGCTAGATCAAGGTCGTCTGATCGATTCCGCCTCAAGGCACAAGGAGCCTCTCCACGTCTCCTCAGGTGAATGCCGGCGTCTGGGTGTCTGTGCTGCGTCGCAAGGCGCTCTCCGCGTCGATTAGACCAATCCTCCCCTCCAGTTGTACTACGGGATCTGTGCTCTGTGCTCCCCTTTGCTGGAAGGGCACCCCAGGGCTACGTCGTTCTCGCTGTTTCAGCTACGTCAGGGAGACATCAAGTTGTGCCAATAAAGTAGTGGTAGGCTATTAGCATGCACACCACATTGCACCGCGCTATATCATAGTTATATTTTCAGACTATTTAGCGCTTGTTTTAACCTTAACACCAGACCAGTGCCCATTAAACATATTTTCTGCTCTAGTAGTTATTTTTAATATTTTCACCACTTCTTTTCACTAAGCACTGCACACCTATCAGCACCAGTCTGAAATACACTGTGGCTAGACGGTTACCTCGGAGTTCCTGTCTCTACACCATCAACAGATGGGTTGGGTGAGATTTGGATTACATTATCCGTATCCCCCATGATGAATTTCCACCACAAAGGTGGGCTGATGGGAATTTTTTCAGCCAAGTGTAATCTCAGTTCCACGCACACTTGATTTCAAAACAGCACACACTCCCTGTGACTATGTACCTCCCTTTTGTCTTTATTAGCATGCAGTCCTACAGGAGGGGAAGTGCCCGAATCCACCTGCCGCTAGTGTGGAGGATTTGAAATAGCCCCTCTCTCATAGGCAGGCCTCGTCTCCTATGGTAATGCTATATTCCCCCAGCTTCCCCCTCCGTTTGTGATTCTAGTCCCAGCGTCGTGCTGTTGAGCAGGGGGAGTGGTGTGAGTGAACTGCAGCCTCCGCAATGGTAGTCCTGCGGTCCCAGGCCGTTTCGCCGACTACTGCTGGGTTCCCTTAGATTCTATGTCGGGAAAATGGCCTCCCGCACTCCGCCTCCGGGCTCGCGTCTGGCAGCAGCTCCTCCCTCGGCGCTCCCGTAGTGCAAGGACCGGGCTGTATGAGAGCGGGATTCAGAGGGGGTGTTGAGCCAGGAAGGGGGGAGCAGCCCGCTCCAATGTAGGATCCCCCCTTCTCACCTGGCAGTCCGGTCGCGAAGTTCACCGCAGCGACACCGGACCTCCCCGCGGGGCACTGAAACGTCTCCGCCTACCGCAGCCGCACGTCGCAGCACGCTCCTCTGCTTGTCTCCTCACTGTGGCTCGCGGCTTCCCGGCCCTCCAGCGCGAGGACTGCCTTGCCGATTCTCACGGTTCCAGGGCAGCCGAGGCTCCAAGAAAAGATCAGCTCCAGTCGCCCCCGAGGGTAGTTGCATCGGGGGGGGGATAAAGAGCGCACAATCTGGTGGCTCTAATGCAGGATAAAGTCAGGATAATTTATTAAGCATGGCGGAGCAGTGGGCTCAGGCGGCCATCTAGGTTGCCGGCAAGCTCCGCCCCCCCCCAACGGTGCAATTATTAAATGTGAAAAGATGCAGTCCAAAACAGTACAGATATTGGTAGTTCATAATGTGCCACTTAAGCTCCCTATGCAGATGACGTGGTCCAGGTTAGTCACACCAAAGTAGGACTGCAGCATCTCATTAACACATTGCATGGATACGCTGAAGAGTATTCACTTGAAGTAAATATTGACAAAACAAAAGTACTGTCAATAACTGGGAACAAAAAGTCGCACTCTTGGCTCCTTGGAACACAGGTCGTTACGAACTGCTCTGAATACAAATATCTTGGCATTATAGTCGATAAAGGAGGTCACTTCTCAAACCACCTTGAGGCCACAAAGAGAAAAGGTATGCTGATTGCGACAACACTTAAACAACTTGAAACTAAGCTGACTGGCCCCACTCTCCTACCATTGCTTCGTGTTGCCCAAGTAAAAATACAGTCATCTATTACTTACGGCAGCGAAGCATTAAGAGGCACAGACACGAAACTGCTGTACACAATCATTTCAAAAGCGTACAGACTCCTCTTAAATCTGCCATTTTACACCTCACAAGCCCAGATCCGGCTAGAACTTGGACTAACGAAACAAATGTTAGCAAGGAGAGGATTGTACATTAAGTGCTGGTACAAAATAAAGAACTCACCGGAGAGCACACTGAACCATCAGCTTTGGCAAGATTTGTGCAGCTGCTCCAAAATGCCGGGGAAAAAATACTTAGAGGTTATTACAGGACTAAAAGATCTATGGGAAACCTTACTACCGCACGCACAATTTAAGCAAGTAGTAAATAAGAGTATAAAGAGACTCTCTTTCATAGAGGACAAAGCCATCTTTGCCCATAGGCGTCACGCCTGGATGACTCTGAGTACATACAAATCACCCAAGTTACAGGCTTACTTTGGACTGGGGTACTGCAGGAAATCAAAAGAAGACTTTTTAAAACATAGACTAGGAATCCTACCAGCCATACCACATCTACAACCACGGTTGAGAAGGAACTGTGGGACAACATGCAGGTTATGCGGTGCAGGGAAAGAAGACATCGAACATTTGCTATGCTCCTGCTCAAAGTTGAAAGAGGAAAGAGTAGCTCTTCTAAAAACGTCTTTTAACGAACATAGAATACGCACACGGAGACAAGCAGTCCTTGCATGCTTCGACCCAGGACGTCCGCCACTAAACGGGAAGTTGGTGAAATTCCTGAAATTAGTGGTGCTTAAATTAACAAACCAAGATGTCGGTGGCCCATACAAAACATAAGGAACTATGGACACTTCTCAAACCCTTATTTTACAACTGTTATATCCTTTAATTAAGATCTCTCTTTTAAGACTTTTTATTAATGAAATGCGCATTGTATTTTTTGTAATGGTTTTAATTAATCAGAAACAATACATTTTTACTTACTTACTCCCGTCTAAACGTTTCTCTCTATTTAATTGACTGCTGAATAAATGTAACCACAGCAAAACAAATTGGGATAGAATGGAGCGACTGTATAAAAAACATTGTAAAATATAAGTTAATAGCATAGGGATTTTCTGTGAGTAATTATTTAAATGAGCAATATCTCACTCCCATACAATATGGATTTAATTGAGAGAAAATTAAATCGATCATCAGACAGTACTGCGGGGCAAATTATCAAGAACGGTGCTAAAAGTATTGCTGGTTTAGTGACTGAAAACTGCCGCTAAAGTGTCATAATGGGCTTGATAATATGCCCTGGAGAAATCCAATAGGAGCCCATGTTCACACCAGAAGATGGACTTCTATTGGAATTCTCAAGGGCATATTATCAAGCCCATTATCGCCGCTTTAGCTGCAGTTTTCTGCCGCTAAACCGGCGATAATTGTTAACGCCGTTCTTGATAATATGCCCCTGCATCCTTTGCGATTGTGGGTTAGAATTGAGGCCAAACCCATGTGCTATTGCATTTAGATAGCTTTTGCTGAAGGGCTGTTGCTGTATACAATGTCCAATCCGCATTTGATACAATTTTAAACAAATTACTGCTGTTGAATTATTTACTGGTGACTAGTTTTGCAATTTATTTCAAGCAAACGTATATATATATATATATATTCCAGCTCCGAAGTACCCAACGTACAAAGGAGCACCCGGACCTCAGCTGCACACAAGGAGCCTTGAATGGTAAGCACGCCTCCAGCACAACGATATCCTTTAACTGTTCAAACTGCCCTGGATGCCTGACGCGTTTCGAAGTGTCCCCACTTCTCTTCAGAGGCTTTGCCAGTTATGAAGAAGCGCTTGAGGCACCACACGCCTTCTTGCTTAGATGCATGCCCTGGATGGGACTTATGGGACTTGTAGTGCCTCACGTTGCGCTAATGTTCAGTTGGTAACTTTTCAAGCCCACATATGAGCCTTGTTGCGTGGAATTCGTGCAAAATCCATACGCTGCTGTCCCATGTTCTCGGCCCGTAGTCAAGACCGCATGGCCCCCGGTTCTTTCAGGGTGGTGCTCCTTCCGCGGCATGGGTCGCCGCGTAAATATTCCAGCTCCGAAGTACCCAACGTACAAAGGAGCACCCGGACCTCAGCTGCACACAAGGAGCCTTGAATGGTAAGCACGCCTCCAGCACAACGATATCCTTTAACTGTTCAAACTGCCCTGGATGCCTGACGCGTTTCGAAGTGTCCCCACTTCTCTTCAGAGGCTTTGGCAGTTATGAAGGAGCGCTTGAGGCACCACACCCCTTCTTGCTCAGATGCACACCCTGGATGGGACTTATGGAACTTGTAGTGCCTCACGTTGCGCTAATGTTCAGTTGGTAACTTTTCAAGCCCACAGATGGGCCTCGTTGCGTGGAATTCGTGCAAAATCCATACGCTGCTGTCCCATGTTCTCGGCCCGTAGTCAAGACCGCATGGCCCCCGGTTCTTTCAGGGTGGTGCTCCTTCCGCGGCATGGGTCGCCGCGTAAATATTCCAGCTCCGAAGTACCCAACATACAAAGGAGCACACTGACCTCAGCTGCACACAAGGAGCCTTGAATGGTAAGCACGCCTCCAGCACAACGATATCCTTTAACTGTTCAAACTGCCCTGGATGCCTGACGCGTTTTGAAGTGTCCCCACTTCTCTTCAGAGGCTTTGGCAGTTATGAAGGAGCGCTTGAGGCACCACACCCCTTCTTGCTTAGATGCACACCCTGGATGGGACTTATGGGACTTGTAGTGCCTCACGTTGCGCTAATGTTCAGTTGGTAACTTTTCAAGCCCACAGATGGGCCTCGTTGTGTGGAATTCGTGCAAAATCCATACGCTGTTGTCCCATGTTCTCGGCCCGTAGTCAAGACCGCATGGCCCCCGGTTCTTTCAGGGTGGTGCTCCTTCCGCGGCATGGGTCGCAGCGTAAATATTCCAGCTCCGAAGTACCCAACGTACAAAGGAGCACCCAGACCTCAGCTGCACACAAGGAGCCTTGAATGGTAAGCACGCCTCCAGCACAACGATATCCTTTAACTGTTCAAACTGCCCTGGATGCCTGACGCGTTTCGAAGTGTCCCCACTTCTCTTCAGAGGCTGTGGCAGTTATGAAGGAGCGCTTGAGGCACCACACCCCTTCTTGCTTAGATGCACGCCCTGGATGGGACTTATGGGACTTGTAGTGCCTCACGATATATATATATATGATGTTCTTTGGATCTGATCAGGGAAACCCAAAGGTGGTGAATGGCCGGAAGTGCTGTTTTCAGCTTGGCGTGTAAATCCTGACTGGGATATAAAGAGCGCTCGAAGATCTTGCAGCCACTGGAACCAAACCATACACCACACCGGTTGGTAAGGCCATCTGCCCCCTCGTTAGATTGCTATTTTAAAACACTGTCTCTGAGCCATTGACCAGTAGATGGAAACAATATAACCTTAAACTTAGTGCACCCAAACTTGGATTACTATCAACGATATTAGCAAATGTGACAGACATGGGAGTGATCACTGATTCTAGTATTTCCAATTTCTCCACAAGTAAACCAAGTTACAAACCGTGCCCGTCCAAACTGACCCTAGGACAAATCTTCCCTCATCCGGAATTTCTACAGAAGCTGCATGTGGCTACCTTCCTTGTCATGCACCACTGGATTATTCCAACGGACTCTACTGTAGGGTCTCACTTTGTCTACTCCAACAGCAAAAAGGGATCCTACCATTAGGTCTTTCTGTCTGGTTTGACATCTACAAAGAAAATCATGTTTATCTACATGGCCACATTCTACCAGCCATAGCAGCCATAGACGCTGTTCACTGGTTTACTGATGACAAATGATCAACTTTAAAAATCCTATTCATAGCACAAAGGGCCATCAACGGCTAAGGCACTGCTTTTCAACCCCAACACGCAAAATATATTGCATACTAGCACCACAAATGATCATTCCCCTTTAAAACAAGCATTTGCAATGCAATAGGTCTCGCATTAATTAAGTTTGAGCCATTGGCATTGCTAAATATTGCAACACCAATTGCAACAAAAGTCTATACATTTTAGGCCAAAAAATATGTATTTATTTTTGTAGCAATGGTGGCATGCTGCGCTTTAGATGAATATGTTTAAAAGTATAGTGCGCCATACTGCAATTGCTACAATAGTTAATTGTGGATGCATTAACAATTGATGTGTGCACTGATGGCTGGTGGTATTTGTGCTTGTAGAAATTGTGCACTGATGGCTGATGGTGTGTGTGCCTGGTAGAAGTGTGCACTGCCGGCTGGTGGTGTATGTGCCTGGTGGAAGTGTGCACTGAGAGCTGGTGGTGTGTGCCTGGTGAAAGCGTGCACTGATGGCTGGTGGTGTGTGTGTGCCTGGTGAAAGCGTGCACTGACGGCTGGTGGTGTGTGTGTGCCTGGTGAAAGCGTGCACTGACGTCTGGTGGTGTGTGCCTGGTGGAAGCGTGCACTGACGGCTGGTGGTGTTTGTGCCTGGTGAAAGCGCGCACTGACGGCTGGTGGTGTGTGTGCCCGGTGAAAGTGTGCACTGACGACTGATGGTGTCTGTGCCTGGTGAAAGTGTGCACTGACGGTGTGGTAGTGTGGGTGGTTGTGTGTGTGTGGTTGTGTGTGTGGTTCTATATGTGGTTGTATGTGTGGTTGTGGTTGTGTGTGTGGTTGTGTGTGTGGTTGTGGTTGTGTGTGGTTGTGTGCGTGGTTGTGTGTGTGTGGTTGTGTGTGTGTGGTTGTATGTATGGTTGTGTGTGTGGTTGTGTGTGTATGTGGTTGTGTTGAAGCCATCTTTCTGGTACGTTTTGGCCTATAAAAGCTGTCACCAACGTCACATCTTTGGGCATTCAGTACTTATATTGTCTGCCTCCATGCTGCATGTACCTTTGCATTATTTGTTGTTCCCCAATATATCTTGCTAACCATTGTGCTGCCAGAGACTTGTGTTATTTGTATTATTCCTTATTATTTCTATTTCAGCTTCTACAGTTGTGTGTGGTGGTGTGTGTGGTTGTGTGTGTGTGTGGTTGTGTGTGTTTGTTGTGTGTGTGGTTGTTGTGTTTGTGGTTGTTGTGTGTGTGGTTGTTGTGTGTGTGTGGTTGTTGTGTGTGTGGTTGTTGTGTTTGTGTGGTTGTGTGTGGGTGTGTGTGTGGTTGTGGTGTGTGTGTGGTTGTGTGTGGTTGTGTGTGTGTGGTTGTGTGTGTTGTATGTGTGGTTGTGTGTGTGGTTGTATGGTTGTGTGTGGTTGGTTGTGTGTGGTTGTTTATGTGCTTGTGGTTGTGTGTGGTTGTGTGTGTGTGGTTGTGCGTGTGGTTGTGTGTGTGGTTGTGTGTGTGGTTGTGTATGTGTGTGTGAGTGGTTGTGTGTGTGTGGTTGTGTGTGTGGTTGTGTTTGTGGTTGTGTGTGTGTGTGGTTGTGTGTGTGGTTGTGTGTGTGTGTGGTTGTGTTTGTGTGTGTGTGGTTGTGGTTGTGTGTGTTTATGTGTGATTGTGGTTGTGTGTGTGGTTGTGTGTGTGTTTGTGTGTGTGGTTGTGGTTGTGTATGTGTGGTTGTGTGTGTGGTTGTGTGTGTAATTGTGGTTGTGTGTGTGGTTGGGTGTGTGTGGTTGTGTGTGTGTGGTTGTGTGTGTGGTTGTGTGTGTTTGTGTGTGTGGTTGTAGTTGTGTGTGTGGGGGTGTGTGGTTGTGTATGTGTGTGTGTGGGGGGTTGTACGTGGTTGTGTGTGTTTCTATGCAGTGCTTTCTTTTTACATTCTGCATAGGTTTCAAGCCATTCAGATATAGGCAATCCACAATAGAGTAGTGCTGTTCTTGTTCTTTGCACATTTACAATCTGTAGTTCGGTGTCTCGTGGTCTCTTACATGCACATCTTTCATTCAAAGCCTCATCGCCTCAGTTAAATGAGCGAGCATTATTTGGGGGCTGGATTTGTTTGCACCTACAAGAAGCTCTAAGAAGTCTTTAGAAGGGTACGGGGTAGACAGACAGTATGGTGACAATCCTGCAGGAGTCTGCCAGCGGGCTGTGCAAAATTCAGCAGCACCTCTAGTCGTTTGTTGCAATGCACAGACTTCACACAGAATTTAGCATCACGTTCAAACTCTCAGGACGGCCAAAGGAATCAATAAAATAGTATAGTACACAATAAAACATTTCTTAGCACATAATTAAATTAGAAGCTCCAAAGAGCTCTTTCGGCATCTCTGGCAAGTGCGAATGAACAGCACCATAAACCTCTAAGAAGCCAGACCAGAACGGGTAGGAATGCATACAGTGTAGTTTCTGTAAGACTTTCCGAAAGTGACCCTAATCAGGACATAACTAAACCTTTCATGTCTATTTTACAACATCTAGATAGCAAAAGACTGGGATCCAATGATGAAAGCGGAGGTGACACCAAAGTAGCAGGAAGCAACAATATAATTTGTGGGCGCATTACCTCGGCTGTTTAATCGCACTTTCCTTTCACACACAGCAAGATTGTGACACACTTTCCATCACAAAATCCTCCAAGTTTGCAGTTAGAGGCAGAAAAGTAAATACCAGTTTACATTTTAAAAGAATAAGCAGCAATCTGTCAGAAGACAGAGCCTAACATTTGACGTTTGCGCCAAGATTAAAATTCAAGGGCATCTTTATTGCTCATTCACCTTCTGAACTCCAGCTTGGTTATTGTCGGGGTGAGGTATCATCCGTCGCATCCCTGCTTCTAGTGTGTTATATCCTATTATTTTGTGTTATTTGTTTTACTGTTTTATCTTAGTTAATTGGAAATGCATGTGCATCTTTTAAGCAGTGTTGCTTTATGCATCTTTCAACTGTGTTCTAGTTGCTTAGCAATGTTAGAGTGTTGGGACTCCTGCTGGTCAATTGAAGACTGGAGCTTGACAGATTGACATTCTGGCAGTTTGAGTGCTGTACTTATTCCTGAGAATAAATCATCTTTTAACCTACTTTGTTGCACCTGTTTTCTCTGGATGTAACATAAATTTGGCGACGAGGTGGTCAAGACAGCACTCTTTGAACCCACATCCAATATTTTTGAAGATATATTGAAGAATCGCAAGATTGCAGTGTCTTCTGTTCAACAGTTTTTTTGTTCGAAAACTGCTTCAGATCGTTTCTACTCTGAGACTGAACTTGCCAACTAAGATAAGTCATTCCATTTATTTATCTACTTTCTATTGGGAGCTTCGCTGCATATACTTAATTGATTTTTCAAAGTACTTCGATGCAGGCTCTGTTGAGAGCTTCGCTGCATGTACATATTTAATTTATCAAAGTACTTCGATGCAGGCTCATAGAAATAGTATACTTTGAAACTCTTGATTCATCTTTAAGAATATTACACCTATTCCTTTTGTGCTCTTGTAGTTAGTGACTTGTTGTTTACCCTAGTTACTTGCAGCCTTCTTCACAACTGTTATTTGCTGCTATTTGAACCAATTTATGAACTGTATAGCAACGAGTCATTTCTACATTTTTATTTGACCCAGCGCGACGTTTGAATCCTTCAAGTAACACTGTTTACCTAGCGCGACATTTAAATTTCTTCAAAACGCTTACTGGCTCTGTACGGAATTTCTGTGACGTTTTCTGCCATCTCAGCTTCTTCGGAATTTTCTCCTGAGTCTTCGTCATTCGTTTCAGAGTTCCGTACCATTGTTTTACGTCTTCACGCTACGGTGTTTAGCAGCGTCTCAAGTCATCACGTCACAGCGATTCCGTCATGACGCAACGTCCTTCTGCGTGACGGCCATTTTGAAGATATCCTAGCAACGGGTGTCAACTTGAGTTTCTTGCGCGTCTGTATCATACGCTGATGCGCACAGCTTGGAAACTCATATTTTTAAAGGAAAACGTAGCGATTCACTTCCGCTTTGGTTTTCACTTTCAATTGTCCTGATTTTGCGCATTATCTTCGCTGATGCGCACATCTGTAACAACTTGGTATGTTGGTTTCACAGTTATGTTGCCTTTCATTACGCTGATGGGCACAGCAAAGTAAGACTTTAAGAGTTGCATTTAATTTTAAAGTGAATAATATCTTGCTTATGTTGTAAGCTGATGCATTTGATAATCTATATTGAGATATCATTATTATCATTTCTACTACTACAGTGCTTTAAACTTCATTATTTATTTTCTTTTGCAACTTATTAATATTTTTGAAGATTTATAATTTACATTTTTGACATTTACATTTAATTGTTATGGCAATTCAAACAGCGGTTCTTCCTGCTCCTTTTCTTCCAGAACCTGGTACACCTAAAATAAAATGGCCTCAGTGGTACAAGTATTTTAACAGTTATATAATTGCCATTGACGGTGTTAAATTTTCTCCCATTCGGAAAAATGCTATGTTATATAATGCTTTAGGTGCAGAAGGTCAGAGGATCTTTCATCATCAACCTCAAATTATTCGTCTACCTTCTGATGATTAGAATGAATATACTGAGGCAGTGCTTAGACTAGAAAAACACTTCAAAGATGAACCAAGCATTATTGTTGAAAGACACAAGTTTTATACTCGAAAACAAAGAGAACATGAGAATATTGACACCTTCTTGGCAGAATTGAGAGTGCTGGCTGCTTCTTGCGAATTCGAAGGTCCTATTGAACAATACTTAAGAGACCAATTAGTTGTTAATTGCCACTCTAATGAAGTTCAAAAAAGAATCCTATGTTGTAGGAATCCTTCACTCATTGAGACTTTAGAAATAGCAAGAGGTATTGAAAGGTCTGTTTCAGCTTCTAAAGAACTTGGCAATAATAAACCTTCCACTTCAGAAACTGTAAATAAGGTGTCACAACAAACATCACAATCTGCAGTACATCGAGAAAAGGAAAAATCCTTTAACAAAAGTGAATGGAAAAAGTCTGACAAATCCCTTCAATGTTTTAGATGTGGCTCAAAATCTCATCTTGCTAATTCTCCTACCTGTTTAGCTTTAAAGAAGTAGTGTACCAATTGTAAGAAAATTGGACATTTTACTTCAGTTTGTAAGTTCAAATCTAAAACAATGTATGTCGAAACTGAGAATTCCAATGAAGTAAGTTTGATAAGAGGAGAAAATTCTATAAAGAAAATATTATTATCTGTTGACATGGTTAGTTCACAACAAGATTCTGATAGTGCTGATCCAGTATGTGATGTAAAAATTGGTAATGTTCCAGTGAACGTTACAGTTGATTCTGGATCTCCGGTTACCATTCTTTCAGATGTATTTTTTTTTTAAAGAATGGCGAGGGGTTGACTTAATATCACCTGATATACATACAGTGGCCTTCAATGGGCAAGACATTGAAATGATGGGGTATTTCGTTGACAATCTCACTTTTGAAGATAGAACAATTGACTCTAAGGTTTATATTGCTAATAAAGGTTATAATATTTTAGGCTGCAAAGGACCAAGGGAAATTTAAAATGATATTAAGACCAGGTACTGATAATCCTATTTCTTTAGATCGTTCTGAGAGTATTAATTCTATAACCATTGATCCTTCTTCGTTAGACACCATTATTAATAAACATCAAGCTGTTTTTTCAGACAAATTGGGTTCAGTCAAGGGATTTGAACATAAAATAATATTAAAACTGGATGCTATTCCCATAATTCATATGGTCAGACACATCCCTCTAGGTATTAGAGATAAACTGAAAAATCATCTTGATCAGTTATGCAACGAAGGTGTAATTGAACAGATCAATTCTTCCTTATGGATTACTCCAATTGTCGTCGAACTTTAAAAAAAATGGTGACAAACTCAGGTTGTGTATTGATCTCAGATCGTTAAACAAGAATATCCAGGTTGACTGTTTTCCCTTGCCTCGAATTCAAGACATGCTTGCTCAACTTAAAGGCACGAGGGTTTTTTCCACGATAGATTTAGGAGCGGTGTGTCATCAAATTGAGCTGAATGATAAGTATAGGAATCTAACCGCTTTTAATACTCCATTTGGTCCTTTTAGATTTTTGAGACTACCATTTGGTTTGGCCTCAGCGGCCTCGGTCTTTCAAAAATTAATGTCTCAACTTTTTGGTAATGTTAAGGATGTGCTGGCATACCAAGATGATATATTAATTTCCACCAATACTGTTCAAGAACATCTTGTCAAGTTAGATCAGGTATTAGGCATTCTAAACAAACATGGCATGACTGTCAAGAAACAAAAATGCTAATTTCTACTTGATCAGGTGGAATATTTAGGTCATGTTATTTCACAAAATGGCATCAGTCCTAAGCAAGACTTACTTAAAGCCATTCGAGAGTGTGCACAACCCTCCAACAAGGATCAGTTTTTAGGGTTGAGCGAGTTTTATTCAAGGTTTGTCCAAAATTTTGCCCTCATTAGTGAACCTTTAAGACTTTGAACAAGGAACAAAGTTAAGTTTGTGTGGGCAAATGAACAAAATACAGCCTTTGAAAAATTAAAGGATTTAATCATAAGTTCTCCCGCACTTAAACCATTTAATGAAGCTCTTACTTCCTATATTACTGTAGATGCCAGTAATACTGGACTAGGTGCAATACTTAGTCAAATGGCTGATGGCAATGAAAATATCGTTGCTTTTGCGTCTAGGCAACTTTCTTCCTCGGAAAAAAGCTACAGTACTATAGAGAAAGAAGCTCTAGCTTGTGTCTGGGGTGTTAAACATTTTTCTACTTATGTATGGGGAAGAGAGTTTATACTTATTTCTGATCACAAGCCTCTTATATTTATTTGGAATGATAAAGGACTAAGAAATGCCAGTCCTAGATTGGTTCGCCTATTTTCAAAACTCTATGATTTCAATTTTGTAATGAGGCATATTCCTGGGGGGAAAAACTATAAAGCAGATTTTTTATCAAGGTGTCCTTTAAATGTTTCAGAAGGTGATCCAATTCTTGATGATAAAGAAGTCGTAGTAAGTTTGGTTGAAGGTCTAAGATTAACGGAGGGAGTTATCTCTAAATCAGATTGGGTAAAAGCTTCGGCAAATGATAATTCTCAAATACTTTTGAAGAAATTTGTATCTGATGGGTGGCCAAGAGAAGGTCAAATTGACAAGGAAATTATTCCTTTTTCTAAAATTAAGGATGAATTGAGTCTTGAAGAAAATCTTGTTATGAGGGGATCATTACTGATCCCTCCTATTTCCATCAGAAATAAAGTAATTGCTTTGGCTCACAAGGGGCATGGGGGAATTACTAGTACAAAGAAAAGACTAAGGTTGCATTACTGGTGGCCTGGCATGGATATTTGTGTTGAAACATTATTGAACAATTGCGTTGAGTATTCTCATGCCGAAAAGCCATTACGTACAGTCAATTCTCCTTTATCTCCTGTCAAATTTCCTAAAAATCCCAGGGAAAAACTTGGCATAGACATTTTGGGGCCGGTTGGAGGATTGAACCAAGGTTTTAGGTTTATCTTAACAGTTGTGGATTACCACTCTAAATGGGTGTCTTTTAAATTTATGAGGGATCCCAACACTGAAAATGTAATCAAATTTTTGACAAAACTCTTTAGGTCTGAGGGTGTCCCTGGTTACCTTATTTCAGACAATGGTGTGCACTTCGTCTCACAAAACATGATGGATTTTTTAAGTAATCTTGGAATTAAACATCTAACCACTGCTTTGTATAGCCCACAGGGTAATGGTTTAGTGGAAAGAGTGAATCGCATTTTAAAAGATTCTGTGCAGCTATCCATATCTTCAGGTCAACTGGTGCAAGAGGTGGTGAGTGATAGAGTGTGGTCATATAATAACACTCCTCACTCCACAACGGGAGTCACTCCGTTTGCCATGTTGCGAGGGAGAGAATCTTTCAATGAATTGTCTCCAGAATGGGTGGTGAGTAAAACCAGGTGTGAAGGAAATGTACATAATTTGGATCAAGTCAGAAGCAAAGTAGAAAAATCTCAAATTGAATCATAAATCAGATATGATGAGAGTAAACCCTTGGTTCAATCCTCCAACCGGCTCCAAAAAGTCTATGCCAAGTTTTTAGATTGTTGGGGCTCATGCTGGTCAATTGAAGACTGGAGCTTGACAGATTGACATTCTGGCAGTTTGAGTGCTGTACTTATTCCTGAGAATAAATCATCTTTTAACCTACTTTGTTGCACCTGTTTTCTCTGGATGTAACATAGTGCCTATGTATCATGGATGCAGTTTGCTGATGCTGAAATATATGTGCACAGATTGACTCACAGAACACTTGAAAGTTGCTTTGAAAAGGTAACTTAGCAGAGCTGATTGGACCATGACCTGAATGTCATGTTTTGATCTCTTCAGAAATCGTATTCTGTGATTCAGTTTAGACTGCGCGGTTTTAACTATGAAATAAGGACTGTGGTAAAACGTAATTACTCAGGGTAGACTCCTATGAATTGACTGTAATCTACCTTACATCCCAATCAATCATAAAAATCGGTCAAGCGGGTTTAACCCCCGCTTTAGTCGGACTCAAAATTAAAACAAGCCCTGGCAGAAAAGGCCAAATCAACTCCACCCTCCACGAGGCGCAATTAAAATGGGTTATGGGGGCATGGGTGGGTCGTGCTCTGAACACAGCCAACAAAGCCAGCTGCAAACCGGGAAAATACCAGAGCGGCGCTATTGTTATTGCAGTCCTCATTTCTGTGGAAAGTGTATTACTATGGCCTTATTATTTCATACAAAAAAACACAGCTTCTTCTCTACCGTCTCAGGACTTCCAGTGAGGTGTCGACTCCGACCCAGGCTAACTGTGCCGCCCTATGACTTAGAGTTGGGGTGCCTTACCAAGAGCACCTGTTGGTTCCTAGTTAGCCTTGAGTAAATGCGGGCAGTACCACACGTCGGAAACCCCAACGTGTGGGATACAATAAACAATGGCCCAGCAATTTCAGTGTAAAATGGTGGCTTCCACGGAGCTACATTTTCACAGGGACAATATTGGTATAAGATGCACCCAAAGCAGGGGGTCGTGCATAACTCAAAACTGTTTTCATTAATGAAATATACACTCTAAGGGGGGCAAGCAAGTGTGAATCACTGCTGCTTTTGTTACTGGGGGTGGGGGTGATATAGCAGAAGGAATAAAAAACCGGCCCTCGCCCATTCAGTTCCCTGATAAACACCCGGTGCCCGCTACGGCCAGTCTGGCCCTGGTAAAAATATGATAAAACGAAGAAGAAATTATGTATGCATTGAGTCTCAATATTAATAAAAACAGACGATAGTCAGTCATTGTGTACAGTGTGAGCAGCTCCAGTGCAAATCTTTGTTTTTGGCAAATGAATGAAAACGTCGACCTCATACCCCAAAAAAAACATAAACGTGAAATAAATATAAAGGAAACCTGTTGGGTCTCATGTTCTTTTTATTTTATTATGTCACTTTAATTGCTGTGAGTTTACTTATGAGTCTAGCACATGCCACCATGACTTATGTTCCATCCTGGAGTGGTGGCATGAGGTAAAGGTTAGAGGAGTTGTAGCTTGCTGTCGCTCTGGCCGGTCGTTATACTGTTTACTTCTCTACTTGTGCTTCAATAAAGAATTGTAATTCAACTGGATTATTCATCTTCTTTTCACTGGCGACGAGGATGGGATTAGATAAAGAATTGTAATTCAACTGGATTATTCATCTTCTTTTCAAAACCATAACTATTTTTTTAACTTGGGTGTGAGGGATGGACCGGACTTGACCAACAAGGATGTGTGGGACAGAAGGGAGGTTGAGGGGGCTCCGGTTTTCCAGCTCTGAAGATTTAATGAGGTTCATGCACCAGGAAACCCCATTGGCGTATTCGTATGAGCCATAAAGACAATCAATTCACGCACTAGGGGGAAATAGGATGGGAATAAAAAAGACAAATATGCCAATGATTAGTCCTGACGTTTGTGGGTCGGAATATTTATCAACTGGTAAGATATTCAAATTCATATTTTTTACAGAATAATTTGATAAAATAGAAGCATCTGTGTACAGTAGCTGCAACACACAGAACTAGCGATCTAATACATTGTATCCAGTTTATATGAATCATGTTACCATATTTAAATTTTGCATAGATGTAAAAACTGAAGTGTACAACCCACTGAGCACAGTAATGGGGCTGAATAATAGTAGTAATAAGACTGCGGCTAAGGAGGAGGAGCTACGATAGCAACCAAGATGGCCGCGTGAGTTCCCGGCTCCGCCGACCTCCGTCTCCTGCCAGTAGATCCTGTCATATATCCTGAATTTGCGCCCTGCCTTCTTGTGTCTGAACAGGTCTGGATCGAAAT
Organism: Lissotriton helveticus; assembly: GCF_964261635.1. Classification (NCBI taxonomy): domain Eukaryota; kingdom Metazoa; phylum Chordata; class Amphibia; order Caudata; family Salamandridae; genus Lissotriton; species Lissotriton helveticus. Next base: position 1,037,047,124 of record NC_136068.1, on the reverse strand, counting down.
GGTGCAATCCTGAGATTTCTGCCACTCCGGTGGACAAAGATACGTCGTGTGGCACTTTGCGGCCTACACCAGCTTGAAAGCCGGGGTCTCGAGTACTGGCCCAGCCGGGCTGAAGTTGAACAACATCGGCCGTGGTTGTGTGACAGGGTCCGGTCAGCTGAGGTGGCAAGTTTTCTTTTTGACCCATTACGGACGGCGATTAGTGTGCTTGGTGTACATTGAAAGAGGGGTGACGATGCATAATTGCAGCAGCGGACCGGGGTTCCTGGCCCGGTAGCCCGGTTTTGGGAGCGGCCGGTGCTCGCCGGGTGGGGTTCTCCGTCTGCGGTAGCTGCTTCTGGACTCTCATTGTCGCCAAGGAGTGTCCCCCTCTGCAGTCTTCCGTTCTGCATCCACTTGTTTTCCCCTCCTGGGGACCGGGCTCTCCGGAGCCGACACTATGATTGAGACCAAATGCAGTGTTGTGGAAGGAACCGGTAGTGTCCCGTCACTACGAACTGTGTTGGCGGCCATAGGGTCATTTCATGAGTGTATTGATGTACACCTACGCAATATGATAACTTGCTTGACTGGATTTGTAGCCATCTGCAGGGGTGCAGGGTGGGGGGATGTTTTTTTTTTGTTTTGTCTTTATTTTGTTTCTATGGCCTTTTCTTCTTTCCTTTCTTTCTCGTACGAGAAGTGGGTGGATTATCCTGAGCTGCTCTGTTTCTCATATTCGGGTGTCATGTGTTCTGGCTATAATTATCCTGATTTTGCGGGTGGACGGGCCCTGAAGGTTTCAGCCTAGCCGGGTTGTGGATTGTTATGTCCTTACTCCTGCTACGTATTTGCTAATGTTGACGTCTCAGTCATCATTTAATTGATATGTACCCCTTTAGTCTATTTGCCTGTTCACCTCCGCAATGTGCTCTGTTGTACGATACCCGATGTTTGTACTCACTCTCTTGTTTTTCTTCAAATAATAAAAATATATATATAAAAAAAAGACTGCGGCTAAGGACCACAAGACAAAGAATAAGCGCAGGATGCAAATCCGTTGCACAGGTTGTCAATGCTCTTTATCAGTTCAAAGCTGCTCCATGAAAGCTCGTTTCACAAACCCAGGTGAGCAAGATGCCATGATTGACCAAGTCAAGCAATGCAGGCCAATCCAACAAAACGAAGACACAGCCACTAGTAGAGTCCCGTTCTGTATATAAATCATTTTATCCATAAAACAAATGTCTATTCTGTGATTGTCTTAGTCAAACCCACCCTGGAATGGGGGTCCTATAGCTCATAGTCTTCAATGAACTTTAAAAACTAGAGACAGAGCACTCTAACCTATAGCTTCCCTGAAGATCTGAGCTTGGGCTAAAGTTAGAAGGGTTATTCGTATCCAGTATGGGTTTGTTTAAAGTTCCAGAGAAGAACTAGAGTATTTCACAGGGTTGTGAATGGTGGAGAAGCTTTATAGGATCTATTGAGGAAGAACCAGAGGAAAATGCCGAATCTCTTCCCTGAGGCTGAAAAATCACACATCAACCACAAGAGAAACTATGGTGACATGCGGCAAGAAAATTGAATAGCTCTTTGATGCGATCAATAAAGACTGAAGGAAGCACAAGATGAAATGCCCTGAATGCAAAGTCATGTCTGGGGTCTGTTTTGTGCGACAGGTGTAGAAATTCCTTCCCTAAGCTCACAGTACTTAAATTGTCAGCCATCTATTTGGGTGCGTGGGTTATTTCACCCCGGGATTAAAATCACCAGCCACTGCTACTGGTTACTAGAAATGTCCAAATAAGGCATGAAGCCTGATAACTTATCAACATACACTGCATTCTGCCCACATAGTCTATGCACATTGTATTAATGCTATGAGTGGCTTGTCTATGACAGATAGAGAAGGAACCAACAGATGGTTCAAAATATAAGTAACTGGGCAAAAATGGAGCATTGCCGATAATCACCTATCAACCACCCTTGTCTCCCGCTCAATTCTTGCAGATGAATCTATAGATAATCGGGAACTGCTGATGAAACAGTAGAGCCTGCATGAATCCGAAGCCTGGCCTCTGTCACCTCAGGAGGGAGATATTCACATTCGCCGAATATTTTCGGTGTATTCTTCACCACGACAATTAAAAAGATTACTTGGGAGGGACCAGGCACGAGATGCGCAAAGCGGTGTCAGGTGCCATCATTTCTTAGCAGAGAACATGTACAGTAAAACGAGCAACCTGATCTCCAAGACGTTGTAATTCGGTAGCAGATTAGGGGTGAAGCTGTACTTTACTACGCAGCTCTGCAGAAAGACGGCCAATTCCTGGTTTGCAGAGCCCAGGGCACGATTGCTAACTCTACACCCATGGAGGCCCTGGTCCCTAAGGCGCGGACTACTAGTACAGCAAGACTAAACGTGTAGTCAATGCTGTCCACATGATGGAGCAAGGTGGAGAAACAAAATTTTGTGTACCCCTTGCAAAATCACATTTCCATAATCATAACTTGAACTAGTGGAGTGATGTGTGTAATTAATCAATTTAGAATAAAAATGCACCTACGCGAATACACGTGGGAACTAATTTTGCTTATGTTGCAATCATAATTAACTAATCATGTGATGGCGTGGCTTGGCGCAATGGCCGACTAGAAGTGCTGTAGTCTAGCTCCTGCCCGATGTCCCCTAGATCCTACAGAATCCTGGTACTTTTGATGATTTGAGCGTTACTCCTGGGGTGTAGTGCCCCCCTGGATCGTGCTGGCTGCCTGATCCCGACTGCGGTGCCCGTGGAAACGGCGGGGGTCTGCCCGACTGTTGCTTATCCTGACCGCGGCAGTGCCTGTGTAATGGCGGCTGCCGCGTGGTGAGGTGCCTCAGTGCACACGTGGAGAGTGCGGCCCGGCGGCAGTGAGGAGAGTCGTCCCCCCCTCCGGCGCCCAGATCAGCGGTGGGGGCGCGCGATCCCCGAGATCCTCGGCAGCGACGGTGAGTGCCCCGGAGCGGCGGTGTGATGGCCGTTGATCCCCCGGGGCAGGCTCCTAAATCGAGGCCGGGGCATTGAGGCCTGTGACTCCCTGGTGGTGCACGGACGCCGGGGAAATCGAACCGGGTCCTGCCGCGACTGTCTGCCCAATTGACGGTTGACCCCCCGACTGTGCTGAAAGTGAGCGGTGAGCGCCCCAGAGCGGAGTGGGCCGCCTGACCCCCAGGACAAGCTCCAAAATCGAGGCCGGTGAGCTGAGGCCTGTGCACTCTGTGCATTCTGACCTAGCACTCATTTTCCCCCTCCTGAGGCGGAAGCCGGGAGGTCTCTTGCCTTTCCTCTTGTTTTTTAATACTATTGCTTTTAAATTGGGAATTTGTATTTTGCACTGTGTCATTACAAATATAACTGTTTTTAAACTGGGAATTTGTATTTTGCACGGTGTCCACACCTGAGTTCAATAGGTGTTTTGTGACCCCTGCGCTTAGTAGCGCTTCAGACCCCTTCTCACCCCCTCCCCTCTTGCTCCGGACCTGCTCTCGGCTGAGTGTTGACGCCGAGGGCAGGGCTCCAGTTTTGGCGGCCATCTTGGGTCGGGTTGGGCTCGTGACGCGATTTGCAGCGTCATAAAAGGGACGCGTGGGAGTGTGCAGGTAATTCTGACCTAGCACTCATTTTCCCCCTCCTGAGGCGGAAGCCGGGAGGTCTCTTGCCTTTCCTCTTGTTTTTTAATACTATTGCTTTTAAATTGGGAATTTGTATTTTGCACTGTGTCATTACAAATATAACTGTTTTTAAACTGGGAATTTGTATTTTGCACGGTGTCCACACCTGAGTTCAATAGGTGTTTTGTGACCCCTGCGCTTAGTAGCGCTTCAGACCCCTTCTCACCCCCTCCCCTCTTGCTCCGGACCTACTCTCGGCTGAGTGTTGACGCCGAGGGCAGGGCTCCGGTTTTGGTGGCCATCTTGGGTCGGGTTGGGCTCGTGACGCGATTTGCAGCGTCATAAAAACAGTCAGGGATGACTCCGCGCAGCGGACGCGTACAGCGGACGCGCCAGATCTGCGCCGGAGTCGTGCCAGAGTCCTGCCCGTCTGCGCCCGTCTGCGCCCGTCCGCGTTACGGCAGCGGACGACGCGGCAGAAGGCTCTGGTCACAGGCTTACCTACTCTGCAGCTGACTTATTATTTCTCAATACTAATACTACCTCATGTCGGCAGGTCTTCCCGCACCGTTACAATGGGAAAAGCTGTTGTCCAGGATGTGGGTGGTATCCTTACATATATCGGGTTCTGGAAAGACCCCAACTACTCCCCCCTAATAACTTCAAATGTCTATTACTTAACACCCCCCTTGCATAGGCATGCCCTTGACATTTTTGAACTGTTGTCATCAGAAAAACCATTATGCCTTATGCTTACGGAAACCTGGCTTAATGAGTCTTCAAATCCTGATATCGCAACTGCCATTCCGTCTGACTATACACTGTATAGACAGGACAGGGTACTGGGTAGGGGCGGTGGAGTCGCACTTATAGTCCAAAGATCTTTTGCCTGTGCAATTTTACCATCATTACCTATTTCAGGCTGTGATTCGCTTGCTTTTTCCATTACTCTATCCCCTCATCAATCTTTTACTGGGCTCCTGATTTACAGACCTCCTGGCCTACGGGGTTCCTTCTTTAATGAGTTTCAATCTGCTGTCACCACGCTCTGTTTGAAGGTTGCACACTGTGTCATTCTAGGGGATTTTAATATCCATATGGATGTTGAGTTAGACAATGATGCTATTAAAATCAAGGACATCACTGATCCTCTTGGTCTAACTCCTTACATCTCGAGTGCGACCCATGATAAAGGTCACACCCTGGACCAAGTGTTCTCCACCATCCCCCTTATTAAAATCAGCTCCATACCTGTCCTCTGGTCGGACCACTCTTTGATCAGCTTTTCCATTCAGGGCAGTAGTAAATCTTTGTGCATAAATTCTACCCATTTTAGGCACCCCAGTAGACCGTATCATAAAATCACTCCCGAAAGCTTAGCTCAAGCGTATCAGGAACATCCCTGTTTTCTATCCGGTCATCTGGAGAAGAACCTGGAGACGTTTCAGAGATGGCTGATCGAGAGGCTTGATGACCTTGCCCCACTCTCTACGCCCCGTTCATCTTCCAAGCGTAGCTCTGCTTCTTGGTACTCAGAATCACTTGCTCTGACTCGGCGTAATTGCAAGTTAGCCGAAAGACTCTGGCGGAAGCAATATGATGCGGAAACTAAGTCTGCATACAAATCTTCCATCAAGTCCTATCATGCCGATATTCTGGAGGCTAAAAAGAACTATTTTGCAAACAGAATTGAATCAGCTTCAAACTCTTGTAAAGAAATCTTTGCCATCGTCAAAGAATTTGTTTCTCCTAAATCCAGTACAGTACAATACAAGTTCTCTGAACCTTGGGTAACTGAGTTGGCTACTTTTTTCACGACAGAAATCAAAACGATCCAAGAATCTTTCCCTCCCCCTGTTCTCAGTTCACCCTTCACAGACTGTAATTCGTCGTCTTTTTTTTCTGACTCCTGTCCCACTTTATCAGAGTTTCCAATTTTATCAGAAGCTGCATCTCTGGATCTCCTACTCAGGATTAAATCAGGCTCTCCTTTGGACCCCTGTCCGGCGACTTTTTTAGCCAGTAACGCCAACATTATGAATGTGTTAATTAATCCTGTTCTGAATCTGTCTTTGACAACTGGCACTGTACCGCCGGCCTGGAAGAAGGCAATGGTTGTTCCACTCTTGAAAAAACCTGGCCTTGACCCGGAAAAGCATGTCAACTACAGACCCATATCTCTCCTGCCCAGTCTAGCTAAAATCGCTGAGAAGCACGTCCATTCTGTGCTCTCCTCCTTCCTTGAAGACCATGGGTTATTCCACTCTACCCAGTCAGGCTTCCGCTCCAATCTGAGTACTGAGACCGCTCTATTGGAAGTGAATGAGGCCATCAAGGAAGCTCTCGACTCAGGCGGCAGAGCTATGCTGGTGATGTTGGATTTGTCGGCGACCTTCGACACCGTCCCACATGAGGCCCTCCTGTGGAGACTTCACGAGGTCGGTCTCAGGGGGACGGTGCTGAGCTGGTTTAGATCTTACCTAGCAGGCCGTCGACAAGTGGTCTGGGCACCCCCGTACTCTGCAGAGGTGCCGCCGATGGATGTTGGAGTTCCCCAAGGGTCGGTGCTTAGCCCGACCCTTTTCAACATCTTTATGACTCCGTTGGCGGTGCTGGCGGAGTCTCTGGGTGCCCAGATCATATCATACGCTGACGACACCCAGCTGCTCTTCACCTGTAAAAAGGGCATGGAGTTTGATGGGGCGAGCATCCGGGGTTGCCTTGGGGCTGTCTTCGACTGGTTCCAGCGAAGCAGCCTCAAGTGCAACCCCGATAAATCGGAGGTGCTCTTTCTTGGTTGTCAGGTAGACCCGCCATGGCAGGAATGGTGGCCAGTGAGTATGTCACCCCCCTCGGCTTCCTCTCTGGTTGCTAAAAATCTGGGGGTTAAAATCGACAACACCTTATCACTGAAATCTCAAATCACTGGTCTTACCAGTACCTGTTTCGGCCTGTTAAAAATGCTGCGCAAATTTCTTCCACTTCTCCCTCTTGTGCACAGGAAATCGACGGTACAGGCTCTGATTTGTTCTAGGCTTGACTATTCAAATATCCTCTACCTTGGCTTGCCTGACTATCTACTGCACAAACTACAGGTAGTCCAAAATTCTGCAGCAGGGCCATTTTTGGCCTTCCCCGCCATGCTAGGGCCTCGGAGCTGCTTCTGTCCCTTCACTGGCTCCCTGTCAGGAAGCGGATTACATTCAAAGCCCTCACACTGGCTCATAAGGCACTCCACTCGGTTGGTGCCCGTTACATCCAGAAACGGCTTTCCTTTTACAAGCCATTTCGATCTTTGAGATCTGAATCTCTTGGCCTGGCAACGGTTCCATCTATCAGGAAAGTTAGGACAGGTGGACGTTCGTTTAAGTATCTCGCCCCGAAACTGTGGAATTCCCTTCCTGTCGTGCTGCGCCTCATTCCAAATCTACTGGCTTTTAGAAAGGCCTTGAAAACATGGCTCTATACTCAATAACTGTTATGCTCCCTGCTTTTTTTTCAGTCTTGGGTCAGAAAGCGCCGGGACACTCCTTGGAGTAGCCGAGCGCTATATAAGACACCCATTAACATAACATAACATAACTCCTGACGGCGCGCGGACGCTGAGAATCTCAACCGGAGCCGGCCGCGACTGTCTGTCCCAGCGGCGGCGGAACTCAACCTACTGGTGCCCTGCAGTGAGTACTGCGACGCGCTGAGGGTGCGGGGGCTCGCCTTTCCTTCTTGGGGCCCTGCTACCCTGCGGACGGTTTCGCTGCACCTGCTTTACCCGGGGGGCCCGTGCTTCCTCCCCCCCCCCTGGCCTTCCACCTGTGGGGGGGTGTGGAGCCGCGACATGCCCCCCATCACTCCTGGAGACGGCCCCCACTCTGATACCACCGGAGGGCTTCATACCTGTTGCGGTGCTGCAGCGGACATTTACCGCGACAGACCAGTGGACTACGCTGCCCGGCTCACCCAGCGGGGGTTTGAGGTCGCAAGACGCAGACGCTACCCGGCCCCCTGAATTATCCTCTGGGAGGCACCCCTGGGACTAGTATGGGAAGGGACCGACCGGTGAGAGGGGCCCAGGCAAACAAGATAGTACAATACACGGTCCCCGGTCCCACTACGGCGGAGCACCAGGGCTTTGACCGGAGGATGGAGCCCCGCCCGGAGGCAGCCGCACAGGACAAGGCTGATATCCTAGCGGCAATCCGAGACTCCAGGCTGGCACTAAAGGGGAAGATGGATGGCATGGCCAGGGATATTAACCATCTACGCCTCGACCTCCGGAAGGTGGCGGACAAGGTAACCACCACAGAAGGAGGCCTCACCGAACTGCAAACGGAGGTCCGACATCTGAGGGAGTCGGTGGCGGCCCTCCAGGAGCACGCGACCAGGCTGGAGGATCGGGCAGAGGACGCAGAGGGCCGGTCCCGGAGGAATAACCTCCGCTTTTTTGGTTTTCCTGAACGATCAGAGGCGCCGGCGGCGGACCTATTTCTAGAGGACTGGATTGGCAAGTCCTTCCCGAGCCTACGGCTGTCCAAAATATTTTCTATTGAGAGGGCCCACAGGACTTTGGGGCCGCCACCGAAACCGGGAGCCCCGCCGCGGGCGAAAATAGCCCGTTTTTTTACTTTTAGGGACCGAGACATACTCCTCCAGCATATTAGCAGGTCCGGACCGCCTAAATATGGGAACACCAAGATCCGCATCTTCCCAGACTATACGAAGAAGGTTCAAAACCTGCGGAATGATTTTTTGCAAGTCAAACGGGCCCATGAGGTAAAATACAGCCTGCTCTTTCCAGCCCGGCTGCGAGTGCAACACAGTGACCGAACTTACTTCTTTGACCACCCGGCGGAAGAATGGATGGACGCACAAGGCCTGGAGGATCGTGGACACTCACAAGGCTGGCAGGAGCAAAGACGTCGGAATGCCAGGCGCCGGAGCCATCGCAGAGAGGGAGGAGGTCAGTCCCCGGGCGGGCGCTCCGTCACACAGAATGAACGCATCACGGTGGGCCCGGATGGTACCCTCTGGGCGGAGATGGAGGAAATTCCAACTCAGAACCAGTTCTCCCCACTTTGCCTGGGGCAGGAGACACAGTCGGACCAGGGGGGTACCGCCGACCCGACCACCGGCCAGCCGCAAGCCACCTGATGGCTACACCTGGTGGTCAGTATCTGATGTGGAGGGGTCATTGACATTGTGAGTATATCTTTAGTTCCTTGAATGGGGGAGATTCTACCGCCTGTAGGTCCTGGAACTGGGCTACCTTCCGGAACTCTAAGACTGTTGAACTGGGAGAAGGGGGGCACAGAGGACCTGTTGATTCCAGTGACTGCTTTGTTGTGCTAAATTCCAATTGCAAGAGGCCAATTGTACCGGGCGGTGCCAGACAATTGGCTGAAGGCTCAATCATGGGGTGTAGGGAGGGGTTTTTCTTCTAGTTTATTCTCTTGTCACCATTTTCTTTTTGTTGTCTCTTCCACGTTACTACTACAGTGTTCAGATTAACATTGCAAACTGTGGGGAGTGAAAGACACAGAGACGATCAGTTTGCACATAGACGAAGAGTGTTTAATGTTAAGTTCCTAATTGTGATTTGAATTGGGAGGGTTGGGGGGGGGTGCTTTCTTTTGGGGCGGGGTTCGTGGTCTCCTGACCGGGTCCGGATTGGGAGATGTGGTACTACCGCCTGCGGGTGGACACTGTTGGGGTTGTTTGTTTGGGGATGGGGAGGGTTGCTGACGGGTCCTGTTCTGTTTTTGCTTTTTGTGGTTTGCCGCGTCAGTTCAATGACGGGCCGTCTTTCAACACAACGGGGTCAACTCATGGCAGGTGATATAAGCAAATACAAATTTCTGTCTTGGAATGTTAGGGGGCTTAACAATAGAATCAAGCGGATTAGAATAGCCACCTATCTCCGACATTACGGGGTCAGCTTTGCTTTCCTACAGGAAACGCACCTTTGGGGAGATTGCCTTAAATATGTTCAGCGTAGATGGCGGGGACAGTTCTTTGCTACGTCCTACTCAGGGTTCGCCAGGGGGGCCCTAATCTGGGTTGCACCGGGGACTCCCTTTAAAGCTACATCCACCAAGCTAGACCAGGAGGGCAGGTTTGTAATAGTGGTTGGCACCCTGGATGGGCGTAGTGTATGCCTCATAAATATTTATGCCCCTAATACTGACGAGGGGGGATTTTTGGACAATGTGTTGGGACAGTTGGATATTGACCCTGAAACGGAGCTCATCATAGCAGGGGACTTCAATTGCCCACTGGACGGAAGCCTATGATCGTGGCTCACTTCCGGAGTCTATGAGGGCGGCAACGATAGTAATGATAACCAAACCAGGCAAAGACCCCACCCTTCCTGGGTCTATAGGCCCATTTCCATGTTGAACGTGGACCTGAAGATTATTAGCCAGGTGTTGGCCTCCAGACTCCTTCCCCATCGCCGACGTTTGGTCCACGACGATCAGTCAGGGTTTATCCCAGGCCGGAACACTCTGCGCAATATCTGCCGCCTGGCTCATGTCATGCGTACCCTAGAGGGGCGAGCCGAGCATAATTCGTTGGTCTTCCTGGATATCGAACAAGCGTTCGATTCTATCCGATGGGCCTATCTCTGGAGAGTGCTTCTGAAAATGGGCCTTGGGGAGGGGTTTGTGAAATGGGTTCAGCTATTGTACACCAGACCGGTGGCTAGAGCTCGCTCGGGCCGATGGGTCTCGGAGGGGATACCAATTTCGAGAGTAACACATCAGGGTGCCCCCTCTCACCCCTGCTCTTTGCCCTGGCAATGGAACCGCTTGCATGCCATCTTCTTACAGTTTTACAGGGCAAGGGTATTAGGGTGGGGGCAATGGAACATGTAGTGTCCCTTTATGCGGACGACGCCCTGGTTTATCTGAACCAACCGGGGTCTTTGTGTCGACGCGTTTCGGTCCACTGGACCACGAATGAGGAGGCTGTCTCTGAACGCGCTCGACTAAATGCGAGGAGCACGGACATTCTGAAATTTAAAAATCAGAATAAGCACCATTTAATAACGGGTGGTAATCTGTACAAAGCACCTAGAAGAGACTCTGAATAAGAAACTACCTCTAATAGGAGTACCTGCAAGAAATAGAAGGCAGTGAAACTGAGAGATGTAAAGAAGGAACAACATCGCTTTTAATTCAAAGTTTGTCTGTTTTTAACATTGATCTGTCCTGAGGAAGGTGTTCATAATACCAGAACAAGACACCGAAACGCGTCGACACAAAGACCTCATTTTAATAATTTTTTTTTTACATTTGTATGAATTTGTCATATTGTGACCATATTATGATTATTTGTATTATTGTGAAAATTAGTTATAATTTGGATGTGACTGATTAGTGATTGTCACCACAGACTGTTTTAAACCTGTTTTTAAAACTAATAAAAATAAATCATCGAATGTAAATTGGAGTATTGACGGTTTACTTATAGAGGGTAGCTACTAAAAACTGTTTTATATATTGCTCAACAAGGTCTCGAATGTATATTCACTGAATAACACAGGAAGGAATTTTGTTTGTTTACTTGTATTACCCAGTCCTTTCTGGTTTCAAGGGAAACTCTCTTTTTTGAAAGATGGCATGTATCCAGTCAGATTAGTGGATGATTATGAAGGGCGGAAATGCACAGAAAAAAGACAAAATGTAGAAACAGGGAGAGAAGGTTATGGTGACAGTGAATCAGAGGATGCCGTACTAGAAGAAATATTAAATAGGAGGCCACCACCGTATCAACCAGGTTCTTTATGGACTATACCTAATGCTCCACCCGTAGATGAGAGAACTAATGAAACCCCAAGGCAATTTTCAAATTTTAGAGATTTACCAGAAAGAGTAGAAGTGAGATATAATCCGAGTACTTCAATAACAGAACCCGGACTTGCTGGTACTCCCAAACAAAATAGTGAGCGAGAAAGCGTAAATAGAGTAGAAAAACGAGCTGAAGAACAAACAAGTACTGATGAATATATACGGACTACAAATGCGTTGACAGAGAAAATAGAAGAATTAACGAAAAACATAGAAGCAGTAACAGTCCCAGTAACGATAGGACCTGTAATTCCAGTGTTTGAAAACCAAAGAATAAAAGAACCAAGTTTGACAATCCCTTTGCAGCAGTGTTTGCAAAAAGTGAGAGGAAATATTTATCCAGATTTGTCAGAAATCAGACGAACCAATAATGTAAATCTGCCTGACTTAACTTTTAATCAGAGTTTACCCTATAAGTATGCAACCGGAGCAGAATCTGACTCTGCTACGCCTGAAAAGACCATAGAGAAAATAGATTTAACGCAAACCCCTGTAGGACCATCAGAGCAAGAATTAAGTGATTGGATTAAAACTCTGAAATTTAAAGAGCATGAACATAAAGTACTGGATCTAACGAGATTATAAGTCGATATGGAAGAATTAATTATTGGAACAATTGGAACAGACAGATTAAAAACGTACCAAGATGACGAACTTATGTTCATGTGTAAAAGCTTAGCATGGAAAGCGAAGTCTGTACATGACCAATTAGAAGGTTTGCCAAATTATTTTGAAGTGGAATTAGCAAAGAATAAAACATTGAGGAAATCTTATAGAGTGGATTTTTCAGAAAGAGACATTGAAAATATGAATACTGCCGGAAGGTTAACCCAAATAAAAGAATTGATTGTGCTGTTACGGAGATAGGGAGATGTGAATAAGTGGTGAGGGAAATGGGCAAAGAAGAAAGAGGAAGCTAGTGATAAATCCACATTAGCATTCCCAGTCAGAGAAAAGGAGACAGTCGCAAATGAGTGCCGTATGAGAGAAATACCTGGATGAGGGTATGTGCATGTTCCTTGGAGTAGACAGGATATATTATCATTTACAAATGATTTGCCCAGATTGAGAGAAAAGCCAGTAGAATGGTATCGACAGGTAGATCGATTTGTGAAAGTTTCGAAAGTGCTATGGGTTGATCTAGATGGATTATTTGACATAGTCGTGCCAGCAGATTTGTGGACTGACTGTAAGATAATTGTAAATTGGCCAAAAGAAGAATATCCTCGAGATAAAGTAACAGGTGCTCCGTCACCTGAGGTGATGAGGAAATATGAGCAAGTGATAGTGTTTTTGAAAAATAAAATTCCACCAAAAGAAACAGATTCGGTAAAAATAGACAGAACTACACAGGAACCCAAATAATCTGTACATGCATTCTATGAAAGATTATTGTTTGTGTTTAAACAATAAAGTGGATATGAAGAGTTGAGCGAAATGGACATGAGTCATTTCATATATCGATTTGTGTATGGATTAAGACCAGAAATTGGAGACATGATTAGACATAGTATGATAGGATGGCAGTCGAGCACTGTAGATGATGTCTTTAGAAAAGGAAAATATGGTAGTGAAGAAATTGATGCAAAACAAAAGAAATTAAAAGAAAAAGCTATGGCGTGGCCTGAGGCGTCAAGATGGCGGTCGCACTTTAAGAGTGCTCCGGACCCCCTCCGTCATTCGCCGCCGATAGCTGCCATCTACTGTGCCTTTCTGCTGCAGGAGACCCGCTGTACTCCCTAGCTGTGTCCTGGGCCGTTTTTTGCTTGGATCTGTGCTCCTCACGCCTGGTTCGACAGGCGCGCGCCGAAAATGGCGGCCCTGTCGGATGATTGAGCTGGAGCTGAAGGCCCTGGGCGCCACTGAAGCCCTCACCCAGGACCCCCTCCGTGGCGCCGATGCGACCGAGGTTGGGATCGGGGCGGAACAGCACTGACCACGGCCCCACCAACAGTCAATGGCATGCAACCTGAACATTGCTGACTACGGTGAGTCGCAGTGCCCGGGGAGCCGCAGACTTCGGATGCCGCTGTCGGGCAGTGGACAGTGACCAGGCCTGCCTCGGTGCTCGCGGCCCGCTCTGCTCTGTGGGCACTGGGGCGGAGGCCTGATGCCGCTGGACGCCGGTTCTGCTGCGGCCGGGATCACCTTGCAGGTGTGCGTCCCTTGTTCCCGGGCCTGATTTGAGCCTCCCGCTGCTGCCCTGCGGGCCGGCCCCTTTCCTGAGACCCACGAGTGACGACGTGCCTCCGGTCCGGCTGGGGCTGAGGCGCTGGGGTGGCGTGTCTCTCTTTGGCCCGGTCCTGCGCCGATTGACTGGTGCCTGGCAACATGCCCGAGGCCGGGAGGGCCTGAAGTGTGGGTGGGACCTGTCGCATTGGTGAAGATACCTCTGATTGTCCCGGCAGTGGTGTTGCAGTGATGGTACGGCCATCAAATCGGGTGGCCTAACCCTCCTTGAGTGTGCCTGGGCCTGCATCCTGGGCTGCGATGCGCCTCCCCTCGCCATAATTGACTGTGCCTGCTGTCAACCTCCTAACCCTCCTCGTGTGGGCCTGGGCATGATTCCGGGGCTGTCTGTGGCCCTGCGTAGTGCCTCCCTCCCCCATACTTGAGTGGAGTGTTCTGGACCTGCCGCCGGCCTCCTAACCCTCCCCGGGTGAGCATGGGCCTGCTTCCTGGGAGGCCTGGGCCCCTGCGAAGCACCTCCCTCCGCCATAATTGAATGGGCTGTCCTGGGCCTATTTCTGCGGGTCACTTTGGATTTGAGGCCCATGTGAATTCCTTCTCCCCTTGGCGGTGAGCCCGGGGGGGACCAGTCATCGCGATTGCCTGGGCAACATGAGGAGCCCTCGGACTGGCGGTGAGTGGGGGAGATCGGCCACTGAATTGAGTGGCGGCCGGGGGGTTAGGGGCAGTGCTTCCCCCTTCCCCCTGCATTGCCCTTGGGGGTTCCTCCTTTGGTGCAGCGCAGTGGGTCCAGTTGGACGTTTCTGCTCCATCTCCCCAGCCACATTGTGTCGGTGGGGGGCGGTGGCCCCTCCTGGTTGTGTGGATCCGAGGGGGGTCTGGCCCGCGGGGGTGGCCCTGTTGGTTGGCTTGCCGGGGAGAGGGGATCGGCCACAGTGTCGGGTGGCAGTCGGAGTTGGGACAACGGTGCTCCGACCTCCCTCTGTGACGCACTGTAACTGGAGGCGCATCCCTAACTCCACTGGCCGTGGTCTACATCGGCCTAGTGAGGGTGGATGTGGCCCTCATTTGGCAGGATCTCCGGAATGCCACGGCACGGATCTCTGAAACGGAATCCCGTATCTCCACGGTGGAAGACGACCTGGGCGCCTTCAAATCCCAGGTGGCCCGCCTTCAGACGTTGACTTCGGAGCTCCACTGCAGGGCAGAAGATGCCGAAAATAGGGCGCGGAGAAACAACCTGCGCCTCTTGGGTTTTCCGGAGGGAGTGGAGAAGGGCCGTACGGACACCTGCATTGAAGCCTGGGTCTACTCTTGGATGCCCGAAGAGAAACTCTCCCCCTGGTTCGCGGTGGAGCGGGCTAACCGGTTTCTTGCTCCTAAACCTTCTCCAGGAGCCCCGGCCCGGCCCATCATCCTTCGAATCTTCAACTTCCGGGTTAGGGACGCAATTCTGGGGGCAGCCAGAGAACTGGGCCCGCTGCTCTTACAGAACTCCAGGATCATGGTATTCCCAGATTACTCCAGGGAAGTCCAGACTCGGCGCCGGTCCTACGACGAGGTCAAGCAAAAGCTCAGGGCTCTGGGGCTCCGTTACGGTCTCCTTTTCCCAGCACGTCTTAAGGTATTTTTCCAAGATAAGACATTCTTCTTCGATACCCCCCAGGCGGCATTGTCCTGGCTCACGGAGGAACGCCCCCTCCTGCCTGGAAAGGCACCCTCCTCTGTCCGGAGGCCGCCGCCAAAACCGAGCCGCGAGGCGCCCAAGGCCCAGAGGCGTTGGACTAGATCTCGCAGGCGGGAGCTTCCCAATCGCCGGGGGTGCAGTCTCAGTGGCCCCTGCCTCAATCCACGAACCAGGACGCCTCCTCCCCCGCCTTGGCCTCCTCCTTGATCGATCTGGGGAGTGTCCCCGGGCCGGTGCGAGCCTGCGACAGGCCAGGTCAGACTTGGACCTCTCGGGTGGCCCCGTGATCTGCGGCTCTGTTGATGAAGAAGGGGTGTAACCAGCGCAACAGACTGCAGGCCTGGTCTTCACTTGCTGAGTCCTTTCGCGCTGGGTCCACTCTAGATGCATCGAGCGAGGCCCTGCCCGGCTCCATTGGAGGGCCGACCAGAGGTTCCCCTCCCAGGGAGGTGTCCAGACTGACTCTTCTTATTACTCTTCGTCTACACCCCTTCTTTATTCCTTGTGCTGATCCTCTTCAATATGTATTGCAGGGCCGAGATTGATACATCCTGCCAACCTTACGCTTAAAGCACCATTCCTTATTCAGCTATGGGGAGTCATCCTCTAACATGGAGGGGGGTCCTCCTTATCCACGCTCTTGGTTGTTGCTCTTGCTCTCTGCTTGTTCTCTGCTAACCGTTTTAGATTAGCGAATCACCTCTTAGGGGGTAGTTAGAATTTTAGGATTTTGGGGCAACAGATGCTTTACCTTTCGAAGTGTAGGGTGTGAGGAGTTGGGGGGCGAGGGTGGGTGGGGAGACCGTTGTCTCCCAACAGTTTGTTATTTTTAGCCGCCTACGGGCCGCTGTTCGTTGATGCTCTGTTTAGCCGCCCACGGGCCGCTGTTGGCGCCACCTGCGGGCAGCTGGTTGCAGTTCTCCTTCCTAGCCTTCTCCTACGGGTGGGTCCACACCGACACGCAGCTCCTTGCCTCCACTACTTTGTTATTTTCGGCCGCCTCGGGCCGCCACCGGGAACGGCTGCAGGCGGCTGTTCCCCCCTCCTTCCCTTGGGTCTCCGCCAGTGCCGATCCAATCACCAACCCCAGGACTTCCCCTCTGGCTCTACATTTGGATGGGGGCCCTCCCTGGGTTGGGTGTGCTCCCCTGAAGTTCTCCGTCCCTCCATGTTTATTTTTATTTATTTTGTTTATTTATTTATTAATTGAATTTATTAAGCGCGACAGCTACCCCTTAGGGTTTCCCGGCGCTAAGAGACAGATCAATAACATAAGGCAGAAGATTTAGAGATTGAAGAACCAGGTCTTCATCGCTCTGCGAAATCGCATGTGACAGTGTTCCATCCGTAGGGACAGCGGAAGGGAATTCCATAGTCTGGGTCCTAGGTTCGCAAAGGAACTACCGCCCATTTTGGTAAGTTTGAACTTCGGTACATTAAAAAGATGAAGGGATGAAGAACGGAGAACACGAGTAGGAAGATAGGGGCTGACAAGGGCCTGAAGGTAGAGGGGTGCTGATCCGATTTTGATCTTGTGCATGAAGCATAGAGCTTTAAATTTTATCCGGTTTTCAACCAGAAGCCAATGCAGCTCTCTCAGGCGTTCTGTAATGTGGTCCCGTTTATGACAGCCACAAAGAAGCCGAGCTGCAGCATTTTGTACCAGCTGAAGACGCCGTGTGACGGCCTTTGAGGACCCCAGATAGAGCACGTTGCCGTAATCCAATCTGGAGGTCACCAAGGCATTCACAACAGATCTCTGGGTGTTTTTGGGGAGCATCCAGCAGATTTTGCTCAGCCAACGTAGAATGGTAAAACAGGTAGCTGTGACTCTGTTGACCTGATCTTTCATGGATAGTCCCCTGTCAAGAATTACACCCAGATTACGTACTTGTTCAGATGGAATTGGGATGGGACCCATGGTAGTTGGCCAGTGACTCAGGTTCCAGAGATCAGGTTTGTTACCAAGAATCAGAACCTCCATCTTTCCGCTGTTTAATATTGAGTAAGTTGTCGTTCATCCATTCGGATATTTTGCAGAGTCCTGTTTGCAGAGGGGAGAGAGCCGTGGGATCAGTTTGAGACAGTGAAAAAACAATTTGTGAGTCGTCGGCATAAGAAAAAAGATTTAATCCAGAACATTGTGCAACATAAGCTAAAGGTGTGACATATAAATTAAAAAGAAGAGGACTAAGAATAGACCCTTGGGGTACCCCATGAGGGGATGGATGACACTTAGAGGACGATGACTTGGAGAAAATCTGAAAAGTGCGGTTAGACAGGAGGGATGCGAGCCAGTCCAATGCTTTGTTTCCAATGCCAATGGCAGCGAGGGATTTAAGAAGGATACTGTGTAACACAGTATCAAAAGCTGCGCTGAGATCGAGTAAGATCAGCGCAACTGTTTCTCCTCGATCCAAGAGCAGACGCAGATTATCCGTAACGCCCAACAGGGTCGTCTCCGTGGAGAAACCGGGGCGAAATCCCGATTGGGAAGGGTGTAGCAGGTTGTTGTCTGTTACAAATTTTGAAAGATGAGCATGGATGTGGCGTTCCAGGGCTTTCGAAAAAGCCGGTAGTAACGAAATGGGACGGTAATTGGCGGATATTTTAGGATCAGCTGTTGGCTTTTTTAAGAGCGGGGTGACCATGGCATGTTTCCAACAGCTAGGAACGGTAGCAGTATCAAGTGAGTTGTTTAACAATTTGCAGATGGTGGCTAAATGCAAAGAATTCAGGGAGCGTAGAATCGGGGCGGGTCTAGCGGGGATCCTGACTTGATTTTGTTCAATATTTCTAAGAGAGTTTTCGGGCAGAGGTCAGGCCAAGCCAGCAATAGAGGCGGAGGTGACCCAGGAGTGTTTATAGCCACGTTATTAGTCTGAGGGAAGGTGGAGGAAACATGGGTTTTGCTTTGAGCGAGGATGTCCTGATGTATATTTGTAATTTTGGAAATAAAGTACTGGGCAAGCTCATCACATTTCGTATTGGACATGTAGCAGGGTTTCTGTTCTCCCACAGAACTGTGCACAGAGGATTGGAACCTCAGCGAATTAGGGTGACCCAAAACTCACCTTAGTACCCAACAAACCCCTTACCGAGCTAGCTACAGTGTCTCATTGGTCATAACCAACTCCCAATGTTTAGACAAACCAGAACATGAACTCACCAACCTCAGGTTACGTGGAACACATGAGCACTCTTTCGTTATACAATCATTACAAACCAGAACATGGAGTAAAGAAGAACACGTGAGCATTTGAAATGTTTATTTACTAATGCCGTCTTCTCAGGCGCAGTATCTTAGATAATACAAGTAAACATATTATCAACAACAAAGCTACAAGCATAGTTACTAGTCCATAGAAAGCGAATGGTGACAGCATGTTACCATGCTGTAAATCAATAAGGGTATAACAACACTTATTTATCACCCTCCCTAACTCGCATATTATATTAATAGCTAAGAAGGTCTCTTTGGGTTGAATTAGGGCGGGCCCATACCTCAGTGTCCTAGTATGAAGGGATCACATCAGCATACACCAGCTCTCTCTGCATGCGAACAGCATCTAGTGTCTTTGTGCCTCCAGCAAAGCAATATAAAAACCCGCCTCAAGCCCAAAGTTGGCAGAAGCTGCACTTATGTTATGTCTATAAAGGCGCGAAGATCAGACCTCATAACAATTCTGTATCGTGTTGTTCCTGAGGCTTCAGCACTCTATGTGCAGACATAGTTTATTAAGCAAAGCTGATATCAGAGTAATAACATATTATTCTCATGTAAACCACAACGAACTACTAGGTTGAAAGCTAAATCAACAATTAAGTGTCATGTGCAGAAGCAGCAAAAGGAAAAATGGCGTTTAAACATTTAATGATCCTATGCTAACTTAACACATTATAAAGATATACAGTAGCTATATGACACCCCCCCATGATCCGACGACGGATAAGATAAGATAAGATAAGGGCAACTTCATGAAAGCAGAGTTCAAGAACTGTGAGCCATGAATGTACAGTAAAAAATTTCAAAAATTCGCTCAAGTCAATAGGACTGGGAAATTGATCGATGTACGAAAAATCGCAAAAAATGCAAGCTGAAAGTCAAATATCCGGAAAGAAATTATGGAAAAGTATTTAGGACAAGACCGTATAAGCAAAATATGCAGCAACAGCCTCCAGCATGAAATCACCGTCTTCATCAGAAAACAGTTCAGCCATCCAATTCAAAAGTGGAAAAGAACAGACGTGTTCCCCAAGTATCGGAGTCTCTATTACCATCAGAGGACAACTCGGTGGGTTCTCCAGAAAGCTCAGTTCCAAGAAATCCTGCGCTGCCGTGAATATATCCCAGGGACCCATTAGTCCATGCACCGCTGCTATGGCCATAATCCTTTCGTCAGAACAAACCAACTCGTGAGTAGTGATAGGACTCATCAGCTGATTAAAATCGACGCCAGGAGAAACCGGTCCGCAGAGACACAAATCAATGGCCCAATCAAAATCACAGCTCAGGCAGTGAAACACAGGCTGGACACAGGTGAAGTAGGAAAATCGAAACGATAATCCATATGCCGTGCTTAAAATCGCAAGCGGGGAGGGAGGAGCCAAGATGGCCGTCGGGACGGTCGTGTAAGCGCCCGGCTCCGCGAGCCTTTCACTCCTGCATCGATATCCTGCCTCTTTTCCTATGCCTGTGATGCGGTAAAACGGAGATTGAAACGCGCTGACAACGCTCGCGTTCCTCCGAAGTCCCTGCCTGCTGTTATTGCGGAGATCTGGACACGCCGCATTTCTTCCATGGTTGTCCCTGGACCCTCTGTCTGCCGCCGCCGCTGGACGCTGTCTCACCGACGTCGGAGAGACGATATGGGGATGCCCTGTTGTTTGCGGTGCTGCTGCCGGCTGCAGTAAGAGATGATGTGTATCCTTCGCGGAAGTGGCGGATTCCCTCTGGGCTGTATTGTACACTGACGAGGTGGGATTCCCCTCTCGTAATGCCTCCCATTGTCCCTCTGCTGACGAGCTGAGCTGCCTCCATTTTTGAACATCCTTCCTGCCTAGGGTCGCCCTCCTCGCCTGAAGCACCACTCCGTGCTACGAGCAGTGTCTCTACCTGCACCCCGACCTTTCCCCGGGGTTTGTGTCGCCCTCCCCCTCTCACTGGGGTTTCATCGGCGATAAGGTACTGACGCTGGTTTTTTGGGATGGGCTGATGAATGCCCCCTTATCTCCCGGGGGTGCTATCCTGCCTGGTCTTGAGAGTGGTGACGGCCCGACGGCAACAACCTACGCCATGGACCGCTTGGAGCCGCAGCGGGATTTGACTCATGGCGATATCCTGGCAGCGCTCGCCGGCTTATGGGACACATGGCTTCGATGCACCCAGCAGCTGGGTTGGAAGATTAACGACGCCATTTCTGCCCCGGGGCGCCTGACGCGATCCGGCTCCCTATTATTTCCGATCTCTCCTGAAATGGATAATATGTTTCTGCATGCCTGTCCGGTACAGTGGATGATTCCTGGCAACAACGAATTGTATCAGTCGGTTGATGGAGCTGCTGTTACATTGTCTCCCCCCACTTCGAGACTTGTGACTCTGCCGTTGCTTTTGTCCCCATTGCCTTCATCACCGCCTTCTCGGCTGCTGACCCTCCTGGCCGCCTTTCCCTCTAAAGGCATTTCTCTAAGGTGGTGGACTGTTTTTTATCCTGTGCATAAGGGGACGATGGTATTCTTGGACACTGGACATATTGTAAAATGGAGACTTTCACTTCATCTTCTCCTGCGTCTTCTTCGTTGGGGGCGGCCATCTTGTCCTTTTGTTCTGCCTTCGGTGGGCTCCCAGCGGTGGCCATGTTTGATGGGTTTTCGACGTTCGGGCCAGGGCTGAAGGTTTTCTTCTCATTGTCTTTGTTTGTTCTACGGGCGATGATTCGGACTGGGACGCTTTCTATTATGTTTGAATGCGCTGTTTTGAATGTTTCTTTTCCCCACCTCAGGTTGTATTAATTTGTCCTGTTGTTGATCCTTTTGGGTGGGGTATAGTTTTCGTGCGGGCTGTGGAGTCTGGGAATAATTGGTTCTGGCCCTCCTTCGGGTTTCGGTGCTCTATGGGAGTTTTAGATCGGGATGTTCCTTTCTTGCTCTCATAATTTAGGTTCTTTCCTAACCCTCTCCTTTTTCTTTCTTCTCTTCCTATTCTACATTTCGGGATTGCTGGGCGACAGACACACTGCTGGGGGGGGGGTAGGCCGTAGCCTCCGCATGCGTGTAGGGTGGGGGGTGGGAGTGGGGTCCTTAGTTTATGGGTTTTAGTTTCTATGGTGCCTTTGTTTCCTTTTTCTTTTGTCTTTCTTTTCTTTTCTTTGGGTCCGTGTGTGGGACTAATGCGGGCGGGTGGCGGCATGCGATGATTCGATTGCTCCTGCTGTTACTTTAGTTACACGTACCTTGGCCGCCGTACCGCCGGGGGAAGCTTGACTTTTGGGCTAGGACTGTCAGACTGATTTGTCAATCTATTGCCGTTACGCCTACACGGACTCAGCGTTCTGCTTCTATATTTTATATTATTGATCTGCAAGTGCAATGCTGACCTTTATTGTTGCTGCGAAAAATGTTTAAAATCTACCTTCATTGCTCCTTCGTCACGGTATCATGTTGAACTAAGCTGTGGTCTTTGATGCTCGCTTGGAGTTATGATATATTACTGTGTCGCCATATTGTCTGCGCAAGTGCCTTCACGTTTTTGTGGCCAGCCGGTTGGTTGTGGGCCCGTATATTGTCTTCTTAAATGCACAATAAAGGTTTTTGAAAAAAAAAAAAAAAAAAAAATCGCAAGCGGCAGTGTGCCAAAATATTCAAGCATTCGGTTGCGAAACAGCGGCAGCAGAGGCTGGGCCACTTCTTCCACACGTGGGGCATCCATATTTAAGGAAGCAGAGAACAACTAGGACGCCTGCCTCTAGTGCCAGTAAAACCGGGAATCCACCAAACAGACTCGAGAAAATGGAATGAAAGAAACTAGGGATTACTCCAAATATTTTTTCAAATGAAGTCACAAGGCCGCTGCTAACTGCTTTAAAAAAATGCGCTAGCCCAGATGTCGAGGACGCGTTAAAGATAGAATGTATCATTTTGCCAAAATGCAACGGCAAATCAGTATTTAAAAGGGCCTGAACCTCGGTCCGGGTGTTAGCAATGTGAAGCACGAAAGTTTCCCGAGCCGAACTCAAGGCCACTTCTTTCTGGGACAATAGAGCCCTCAGTCTAGTCATGCCGTTGAACTCTGCCTTCAAGGTTGGTATGCATGGCCAAATGGAAACCTCCCTATTTTCATGTGTGGGTGGGTATAAGACATTTCTGCAGCAAACGGCACGTTCACTTACTGTTACCACATAAGCTACACCTTTAATTAACCCGCAACAATCTTCATTATTCAAAAGTAAATAACTTCCATTCCCTAACAAGGTAAAAGTTGGGATAATTGCCGGTACAGGAGTGCCTTTTAAAACACAGGCTAAGTTTGGTCGGTCCTGATTGCAAGAACCGTGTAATTGTATGTGTCTACACATTAACGAATGATCTGGAGTTTCTGTACATTCCTCCCCATTAAGATAAACTTCTTGGCCATCCCTCAAACATCTTTAAGTGAAAGGAAGGGACCATACTTCATGGAGAAAACCACTACCCAAAGGCTCATAGCGACCTATGGCAACATATTTCATACAGTTAGTAAATTTATACAAAGCAAAAGGTAATGTTAACAGACCGTGGATAAGCCACGTTGCAGCTGAGGCTTCTGCCACAGAAAAAGGCAAGGATTCCAATTTTTCAATATGTAACATAGAAAAAGAAGCATCACGCATAGAAAGCAAGCGTTGTTTGTCAGTCAAATTAAAGGGTGCAAAAAGAGAGGACACGTTCATGTATCCCCATGGCACCTTGCCAGATTTAAGTGTTTGCAGGGTCCATGCAAACTGCATGATAGAACGCAATTGATTCTGACCATGGTACAACACAGATACCTCATCATGCACAATATCCACTACAGAAGACACAATGTTATCTAAAGTGTAAATGCGTGAAGAAAGCATGTTAATACTATTGTCCACCACTGCAAGTACCTTCTCTAGATTTGCCTGATCTATAGCCCTAAGTCGTGTTGCAGCCTCAATCTGCGATGTTTTCCAAATTTCATTGTACACAGCATATATCCACCTTTTCGACCTACCACTAGCCGGGCCTTTTACGAAATCATTTAAATCTACATCATCATTTAGTTTTGCAAGATGTAATTTAACTGCAGACAATTTAGAATGTTTCAGCCAGGTTTGACATAATTTACCCACAGAGTAAGTTGTGACAGAATGCTCATTTTCAAAATGTGAATCAGGTTTAAGCTGAGCAAAGCCGTCAGACAAACCTAAAAAACGGCGCTGGCAAGAATCAGCACTCCTGTGCCACACCAGCCAACCTTTTGGGTCTATACTGGAGATGTTAAAGGAAGAATTCAGCAACAGGGCCTGTAATTCTCTAATCGAAAATTGAGTATGATTACTCCAGCCTGAATATTCCTCTAACTCAGGGATAGAAGGAAAATTTAGTTTTTTAGCAGTAGCCAATCCAAAGCATGTCGTTTGTGAAATAGTAGAATTAAAAAAAAAAATGTGATTAGGGATGAGACATGCACGGTGCAAAGCCTCAGTGCCTTGTACCTGCCAGTCCTTAGAACCCCAAACTGATTTTAAGTCAATTAATTCCTTCCAGACTTCATAACCGCCAATAGCCAGCTGATCTAGAAAGGACTTCGAATACAATAGTTTGGTATCGGTAAGTCTAACCTTGGACATAGGCTTCTGTGTCATTTTAAAATAAAAGGACTCAGGATTAGACTGATTGAAGTCAGTAAAATAAGTGTATTTTTTCAAAAAAGTACTAGAACTGCCTTGTATAGGAGCTGGGCAATGCTCCCATTGTGTATAATTCACAGTATTCCTTCTGGATGTTGTTTTATGTAAGAAGTGATTGCCAAAATGTTGAAAGCAAAATAAATCACCATAATTAGCAGATTCTAAATATAAATCTTCAGCATCAAAGGCAGCATAATATTTCAAATCAGAAAATAAAGACTCTACGGCCTGAACATCCCAATCATCAGAAAGTATGTTCTGTTTCACCACATCCCCCATATTAACTCTAAGCACGTTAGGGACATTAACAACTTCCGTAGGGCCATGAATTTGAAATCGAACGGCATCCCACACGATCCCATCAAGGACCAGGCCAAGCAGTGATGTTAACAAATGTCAAGTCTCTTTTCAGTCTGTGTGCAGAATGTGATGAGGAAAGGGGAGCCAAAGTTCCATTGAGATGGCGAATGCATGTTATTTCCTCGACATAGTGTCCATTTACCAATCGGAAAAAATAAAACACAAAACCAATTGACATAAAAAGATATATCAAAAAAAGCACCAGCCAGATATATGTCCAAGGGGGAATCAAAAAATGTTTTTTAAATAAGGTAGCATAAACTGCAAAACGAGAGGGTTTCTTCGAGGCAAGGGAAACAGAGTCAAATGAAAATCTGGATTCCGTGGCTAAACGTGCTTGAAGGTCAGGCATGGACAAATCAGTGGGATACACATAGTCTATTTCATTTTGATCGGCACCTGGCAAAGTACTCAATAAAGGACTGGAAATTGCAGGTAATTCAATGGCCACTTCTGAATCATGATTAAAAGCAGTGGGCACAACCGAATGTCTCACAATGGAAGGACAGGAAACTGCTGGTGTCATACTAAGAAGAATCGGCCACTCTGTGTATCTTGACATTGTCAATTGAAATAAACCTGTTTTCCTTATGACCAGGAAGCGGTGGTAAAATGACTGTTCTCGTGCCCTTCACTCCAAGGACTGGAACCGGAGCTCGATAGGACGGACCAAATTCTTTCTTGTTATCGATCTTCTCTCGAACCAGTTCTCTAACTTGTGGTAGCCAGCCGACTACCGGGATCTGCAACGCAACATCCGACGTGGAGGGCAAATGTTCCCTTGCAAGACCGTCTCTGGTCTTTTGTAGATTCTGTAAAACATTGCAATGTTCATCTGCGTCAAAGGAAGTGGCGCGAACCACACAGTCTAGACCATCAAGGTCAGGGACGTACATCTTGATGCCAAAGAGCATTTCGTATGGGGTCCGCCCACCCAGAGACCTTCTAGGGAGATTATTAAGAGCACGCTGCACGCCATAGAGGTGGGCTAGCCAGCTTCTGCCAGTGCCTATAACTCGAGCTGTCAAAGATTGCTTTAAATCACGGTTCATTCGTTCCACTACACTGTTACCCTCAGGTCTGTAGGGAGACGAAAACTTGACTTGGACCCCCATCGAATGCATGGCATCCTTATACGCCTTAGAGGCGAAAGCCGGACCCTGATCCAAATGGAAGGTACCACAGGCAAAAATCCCTACAAAGATGCGCAAATCTCTAATGACAGTCCGTGAATCAGCGCTGCGATGGGGCCAGACCCACACAAAGCGTGTGCATGAATCAACTGCCACTAAGATGTACTTATATGCAGTATCAGAAGAAAAGGGAACGCAGTGATCTAAGTAAACACAACCAAGTGGTTTATTAGAAATGTACAACTGAGTCTGTGGCGGACGCGCAGCAGTCGAACGTTTAATCTGCTGACATATGTCACAAAGAAGGACATAATCACGCGTCTGTTTGTACAGTCCCCGCCACCAGAAACGTTGTTGTATTTGAGTTACAGTGGCTGAGACGCCCGCATGCGCAGACGCCACACCTTCATGAGCGGCTGTAATCAAGTCAGCTCTGCGATCCGAGTTGGGAATCAAACGTTCACCAACATCAGGTATTTTCACAAAAGGAACCTTTTCGGGACTTAAGTGGTATGTGTACTTCGAAGGGAATCCCGAAGGATGTTTACCTCCCTTCTCAGTGGCAGCAACAGCTGCCAAGATGTCACTATCAATCTTACTTTTGGACCGTGTAACTGCTGCAACTAAGTATGTAGACACTGCTGATTTCGCTGCTTCATCAGCAAGCGAGTTACCGACAGCGTGGACTCCCACACGCTGATGGCCAAGAGTATGAATTACAAAAACGAGCGGCAACGAAGCCTTAAGCTCTGCCACTCGAACCCAGATCAATTTATGTTTTATTGTGCTACCCTTGGAATCACAAAAGTCATTCTGAATCCAAAAGAACAAGTTTTCATTGTAAGACTGGACACAGTAGAAAGAATCACTTACAATAAGAGTAGTAACACTAGGATCTGCGTACTCCAACGCAAGTAAAAGAGCACGAATCTCTGCCAATTGTGCGGTGCAATCTCCAAGCGGCAACGTGTGCACTTCCCTTGATATGAACTCATCGTTCAACATAGCACCGACCACAATGGCGCATGCGGAAACGTAGGCATGTTTAGAGCCATGCGCAACCTGCGCCGAACCATCAGTGTAAATGATGCAATGGAAGTCCTCCAAAGGTCGCATAGCTAGAGGAGCAGGGTGAACAAACTCATACTGCAAGTACTCCTGCGACCGCAACGAGGCGTCAAAAATAAACGTGACATCCGTGGACGTCAAGGACGCAGCCCACTGAATCCACCGAGGGTGCAAAGCTTTTGAATTTGGTACACTGGCTTTCGTGACTGCCTCCAAGTGAGGACAGGGTGTTACAACCAACATGCGTTTCCCTTGTGACAGAGCCCGTTCTTTAAGAATAGCCATCTGTACAGCTGTTAAAACCTTTTCCACAGTGGGAAACCGCATCTCAGCCGAAGTGTACAAGTGTGACTTGTAAGCAATAGGTACTGTGTCTCCTTCATTAAAAGTGAGGTACGTGAAACCCACTGTCCCTGGTATTATTCTTATCACCAGGTTGGTATGGTTGTCACGAGTCAGTAAGAACTTAGAAGCAAGCAAATCAGCCTGCAAGGATTGCAAAATGGCTGAGTGCTCAGGCAGCCAGCATGATTTCGAAAAATTTGGTTGTATCAAAGCATACAAAGGCTTGATACGCTGGGCATATTCCGGAATGTATGTTCTTCCGAAATTTAAGAAACCCAGCAAGGACTGTAATTTTTTCAGTGTAGTAGGAGCGCGCAACTGAGCGCACTTCTCTAAGAAGTGAGGAGCCAAACCTCTACCTTCATTGTTGAGCTCATAGCCCAAAAACAACACTGTGTGTTCAGCAATGTGCGATTTTGCAAAGTTAAATTTGTAACCCATGTCAGCAAAGTTACAAATAACAGAATTTACACGACACAGATGCTCCCAAATATCGTCGTCTGTGAGATATATGTCATCCACATACGAACAAGCATCTGGGTCGAGTGCCTCCCGAATAGAGACAATGCGAGCGGTAAATATACCAGGACTATTCTTATAGCCCATTGGGAGACGCCGGAATTGTTTTTGGACCCCAGCGCACGTAAAACTGGTCCATTGGGAGCTAAAGCTGTCCAATCTGTGGGCATAAAAACCGTTGGATATGTCAAGCGTTGTCTTGAAACGCTTTTGCACGAGACTATCCACAAGGGCAGAGCCATGAGTATTCTGTACTGCACAGTTACGGCAATGCGAGTTCAAATGCCGGTAATCCAATACCAAACGATATGATCCGTCAGGCTTGGTCACAGTAAAAAGAGGATTATTCATTGGTGACACACAAGTTTCTATAACTCCCTGATATTCTAATTGTTCAAGGATTTCCGCGACGGAAGTTTTGGCTTCACGCCGAATGGGATATTGAGGTTGAGACTGCGGCTGAGACCGCAACGGAATTTCGTGGCAAGGCGACAATTTATCCCAACCACATTGGTTACGGTACAGAGCCGGTGCGAGAGCCCGAGCCCACTCTTCTGCAAAATGCTGCGCATGCTCTTTCGAGACAGTGTTCGCGAAACTGGGGAGGATTACCTCCTCCCCTCGCGGCGCCGCGAGCACAAAAGGGGGGGGCCAGTCAGCCTCCGAAAGCAAAATATCATACGTAGAAGACAGATTTTCCCAAAATACCCCTTTAACGGTACGCTGTATGTCACCTTCAATTAACAGGACAATTTCATAAAGTCTTTCAGGGGGAGCAAGTCTTGTATCTGCTGTTTCAATTACAACGTAGACATCAGTCGCTGTCACCCTCAGTAGTGGACGCAGCCCCTCTCTGACTATGGTAATCTCCGCCGCGCTGTCCAGCAAGGTCAGAGCCCACGTCAGATTCCGAAGCCGCGTTCTCACTATCTGTGGCATATCTATGCGCTGTTAAGGCCGCGACTTTCTTTTTCGCAAACTGTGGTCTTTTTGGCGTAGAATCCTCCTGCTTCGCCGCGCCGTCTGTCTGGCGGGACTGGCCACATCCCTGTTGGCCACCACGTCCCCTACCGCCTCCTCCTCCACCGGTTTTCGGGGCCGATGAGTCCTGAAAGGAACGAGGAGAGCGTTGATCAGAAACCTGAAAACGATCAGGCGATTTAATCATCGCGCGATCGCGCAAATCATAAATTTTTTCAGTCGGCGCAGGAACCTGTGTTGCAGGAAAAGAATCCTGAGTCTGCTTTTGTTGCTTCCCCTGTGTCTGTTTTTTAGGCCAATTTTGTTTTTTGGACTTGGGCTGGACATCTGCCGCAGCAGACTGTCCTTTTGGTTGTTTTTTCTCCTTGACAGGAAAATATTTCAGACCTCTACTTGTGCGGCCAATCGTCTTATAGGCGGCCACAACTATCTTCGCTAACTGTCGGGGTTTATCGGCATCGGGCAGAGCAGCCAAAGCATTCGACACCTGAAAGTTCACCGCATCTCCTTTAATATTGGAGAGTATGAGATCACTTACTATCTCAAACGAACCACACAGGCGCATACCCAATTCAACCGCTGCCTCCGGTCCGTGATCATCCTGAACACGTTTAACGATCTCAGGCAGTGCGGTCATAGACGGGGTGCCGAAACACCTCGTATAAACGGCCGCAAAAGTTTTTCCCCAGCTTTCACAGTCAACAAGCTCAGGAGTTAAATCCTTTGGTAAAGTAATCGTCAACATTCTATGTTTATCAGCAGGAGTAGAATTCGGAAACACAGCCTCCAGTTGGTCAAACTTCTCGGCAAGCCAGAAAGGGAAGTCATCATTATCAACGGGACGCTGACCAAAAACCGAATTTACCATAACCGGATTCAGGCGTAAACCGCCACGTTCCGTTTGAACGGCCGCACCCCCGGGTGGACCACCCGGGAGATGACGACCTATGTATTGCACTAATGCACGAATCACAGCAATCGAGACAACGTGTAGTCTGCGAATATCAGCAAGGGGACAAGCGCCGTGATTCGGGTGCGGGGTAAATCCACCCAAAGCAGGCCAATTTGTACCTGGAATGGAAAGTGGACCTAACCTCGCAGCTGACAAAGAGTGGGGGAGGGCGCCATCAAACCAAACGCGATGCTGCCAATGATCAATAGGTATTTCCAGTGCCCTGTACGGTGTATACTCAGCCGGTACAGGGGAGGGTGTGTAGTGGAGGAACACTTGAGAATTCGCGTCCACCTCCGGAAATGTGACCCACGAGTAAAAGAGCTCGAAAGGGTACGCCGGATCTGCACACACCACCAAAATCACCGCCATGCCTTCCAAAGGGACTTGGTAAGTTTGTAAATGGTTGCGCACCGCAATGCGACTATGCTGCGCAATGGCTACAGCCATGATTTCACCGGAACCACAGAAAAACAAAGTCAACTTTGAAGCACAACTGGGTAGTAAGTCATGGAAACCGTTTTAGATAGATTCAAGCTTGAAAAGACCTATTTCAAAAAAATAGGTAGGTTTCACCGACACCCCCGTTTTCCGGAAACGACAGTGAAGGGGTTAAGGTTTGAATATATACTACTCGAGTGTCATGATATAAGGCCTCCAACGTACGGGCGCCATGTAGCAGGGTTTCTGTTCTCCCACAGAACTGTGCACAGAGGATTGGAACCTCAGCGAATTAGGGTGACCCAAAACTCACCTTAGTACCCAACAAACCCCTTACCGAGCTAGCTACAGTGTCTCATTGGTCATAACCAACTCCCAATGTTTAGACAAACCAGAACATGAACTCACCAACCTCAGGTTACGTGGAACACATGAGCACTCTTTCGTTATACAATCATTACAAACCAGAAAATGGAGTAAAGAAGAACACGTGAGCATTTGAAATGTTTATCTTAGATAATACAAGTAAACATATTATCAACAACAAAGCTACAAGCATAGTTACTAGTCCATAGAAAGCGAATGGTGACAGCATGTTACCATGCTGTAAATCAATAAGGGTATAACAACACTTATTTATCACCCTCCCTAACTCGCATATTATATTAATAGCTAAGAACGTCTCTTTGGGTTGAATTAGGGCGGGCCCATACCTCAGTGTCCTAGTATGAAGGGATCACATTAGCATACACCAGCTCTCTCTGCATGCGAACAGCATCTAGTGTCTTTGTGCCTCCAGCAAAGCAATATAAAAACCCGCCTCAAGCCCAAAGTTGGCAGAAGCTGCACTTATGTTATGTCTATAAAGGCGCGAAGATCAGACCTCATAACAATTCTGTATCGTGTTGTTCCTGAGGCTTCAGCACTCTATGTGCAGACATAGTTTATTAAGCAAAGCTGATATCAGAGTAATAACATATTATTCTCATGTAAACCACAACGAACTACTAGGTTGAAAGCTAAATCAACAATTAAGTGTCGTGTGCAGAAGCAGCAAAAGGAAAAATGTCGTTTAAACATTTAATGAGCCTATGCTAACTTAACACATTATAAAGATATACAGTAGCTATATGACAGACAGCTGGGGAGGCGTTGCCGTGGTTTGTGAACCCGCGAGCTCCTTCACCACGTTGAATAGAGTTTTTGATTTGTTTATTGCTTCGTTTATGGATTTGTTGACGTGGATGGCTCTAGTAGTAGCACACGCCTTATGATAACATTTCAATTCAGTTTTATATGCAGTACCCGATGAAAGTGAGTAGTCTTTCCTCCATAAACGTTCTAATTTCTTGCATTTTGATTTATGTAAGCGGAGCGTCTCATTGTACCAGGGCGCGGGGGCTTTATGGATAATACCTTTCCTGTGGGTGATGGGACCACAGGTATTTAGGGCTTCTAAGAGCCAGTCGTTAGCAGCACTGGCCATCCCATCCATATCATTGGACGCAAATATGTTTTCCGGCTTAAAATCAGATAAAATGTTGTTGAAAGCAATGGGGTCGAATTTTTTCCAATCCCTTTTCTGTGGGTTGGTGTCAGGTTTGTAAGTGGGTGTGTTCACGGCGCCGCGGCCAGGGCGACTGACGCTGGAATCTGGGGACCACGGTTCGATCCCCGGCTCCGGCGGCAGGTTAGCCCAGCACCATGTGACTCTGGGCAATAGCTCGCTTAATCTTCCCGACGGCCCCTAGAGACCCTTACGGGTGATTGTGCGCTTTACAAATGTGGACTTTTACTTACTTCACATAGTTTGTGACAGTAAATTTAATTAAGAAATGATCGGACCAGATGATAGGCACCGCTGCGGAACACTTTACGTAGATACTGTTGGAGAAAATTGGGTCTAAAAGGTGACCACCTTTATGGGTGGAGCCCTTGTTAGATAGGCTGAGGTTCATGGAAGCCAGGTCTGCAATAAGTTTGCAGGCCAGATTGTCATTTTGATCGTCCAAATGAACATTCAGGTCGCCAATGACAAAAAAGTTGTTAGAAGTAGATAAGGTCGAGGCTATGAGTTCGGAGAACTGTGACTGCCAGGCGTTGCCAAGACCTGGGGGGCGATATACTAGTAGACCTGAAAGAGTGATTTTGGGTTGGAGAGCCAGCTTAAAAAACGCAGGAGAAGTGTGGCTCACTGGTTAGAGGAGGCAGACCTGGAAGCAGAGGTCAGCCTGGGACCAGGGTTCAATTCCCGGCTCGGCGGGGTCTTGAGTCCTAAAATGTCCATGGACTCGACAATTCTCGCTCCGGTGCCTACTCGATTCACGGGTTCACACTCTGCGACTCTGGGCAATAGCTTGCTTAATCTCCACAACGGCCCCTCGCGGCGGGATGCCTGGCTTTCACCTTGCGGATTCCCTGCCGGGGTTGTCTCACAGGGGAATACCAGGACGGGTTCCCTAAGCAAGCGCTTAGAAACCGCTTGGTGATTTGCGCTATATAAATTCCTGTACATTTACATTTACATTTACAGCCTCACAGCCGTTTAATGGAACAGGATCCAGATGGCATTAGTAGGTATTTTTAAAAATGATTGCTATGCCGCCACCAATTTTCTTGGGGCGATCATGCCTTACAATCGCATACTGAGCAGGAAGAGCTTTTGCAATGTCTGGTCCAGAACTATCACGGAGCCACGTCTCTGTGATGAAAAGTGCATCAGGAGATTCATCCGTGAGGAGATCAAAAATCTCACGTTTGTGTTTGGGTAGTGAACGGCAGTTCAGGCTTAGGAAGGTGTAGCTTGAAGGAGAGTAGTTTACTGCTCGGGAAGCTATACCACGGCAACGTTGTGGGGGGTCCAGATGGAAGGAGCAGTGGGGGCAGCATAGCGGAAAATGATCTAACATATTGAGAGTAGCTGTCGGATGGTCCAATTTTAAGCTAAGAGCGAGAATCTGATCAGCATCATAGCACAAGCGAGGGCATATCGTTTGACCAGGGGGTGTGGCCCCTGGACCCGAAAGGGCACGGACGGGCGCAGACGGGCTTGCCTTAGGCGCGCCCGCTGCGCGTACGGGGAAAACACATTGTTAATGAAGTGAGAGGTAGGGGAGGGGCGTGGCCTGTTGGAGGGGGGCGTGGCCAGCGGCCTCTGGTGAATGGCGGCGATGATATTGTGGCAGCGCTGCAGCTATACAATCAGCTGCGCGGGACTGCCAGAACCTTAAAAGTTTAAAAAGCAAGTGCCCAGGAGGGGCAGGTAGGTAAATAAAGTGCAATCAAGTTATCTCAGTTTTTTAAAAATACCAATTTCGCTATCTCCCGGCTTTCGCCTCAGGAGTAGTGTCTGTCTCTGCCTCGCGCTCGCATTCAGCGCGTTTTAAAGGCTTTGGTGGGGGGGCGTGGCCTGTTGGAGGGGGGCGTGGCCAGCGGCCTCTGGCGAATGGCGGCGATGATATTGTGGCAGCGCTGCAGCTATACAATCAGCTGCGCGGGACTGCCAGAACCTTAAAAGTTTAAAAAGCAAGTGCCCAGGAGGGGGAGGTAGGTAAATAAAGTGCAATCAAGTTATCACAGTTTTTTAAAAATACCAATTTCGCTATCTCCCGACTTCCGCCTCAGGAGTAGTGTCTGTCTCTGCCTCGCGCTCGCATTCAGCGCGTTTTAAAGGCTTCGGTGGGGGGGGGGCGTGGCCTGTTGGAGGGGGGGCGTGGCCAGCGGCCTCTGGTGAATGGCGGCGATGATATTGTGGCAGCGCTGCAGCTATACAATCAGCTGCGCAGGACCGCCAGAACCTTAAAAGTTTAAAAAGCAAGTGCCCAGGAGGGGGAGGTAGGTAAATAAAGTGCAATCAAATTATCACCGTTTTTTAAAAATACCAATTTCGCTATCTCCCGGCTTCCGCCTCAGGAGTAGTGTCTGTCTCTGTTTCATCCCTTCTGATGACACACACACTCACTAGGCCCCTCCATATCCTCTGCTGGAATGTCAATGGCCTCCTGGACCGCATTAAACGCACAGCTATCCTCCGCGCTGCCCACCGCCACACATCAGACATCCTCTTCCTCCAAGAGACACACCTCTTAGGTACACAATGTAACTTCCTAGCCCGTTATGGCTTTGATAGGGTCTGGCACTCTGGCTTCACACGAGGGTCCCGAGGGTAGCAATCTTGCTCAGGAAGAGCCTTCCCTTTACCTTGGCCGCTGCCGAAACAGATGTACAGGGCCACCATGTGGTGATATTAGGTACTTTGGAAGGGTGCCCCCTAAACCTCCTGAGCCTTTACATCCCCCCACCCTCCTATCTCCAATGCTCCGACATCTTACGCAGGTCCTCTCCTCCCTCCCGCAGGGTCTTACGGTGGTTGGGGGAGACTTTAACGTCGTCCTGCAGCCCCTGCGTGATACGACGGGGACTCCGTCCATGGCTCGTGTCACCTCAGCTAACTCCATGGTGAGCTGGACTTCGGCTCTGGGACTCTGTGATGTGTGGCGGGTCTGGCACCCCCGCGCGAGTCAGTATACCCATACGTCGGCATCCCACCATACCCACTCCCGCATCGACCTTCTGCTGCCGGCCACCGACTGCCAGCTGGTCTCTGGCGCTGAAATCCTGCCCAGGGGGCTGTCCGACCACTCTCCTGTCTCCCTCCGGCTCGGGTCCTCCTCGATGGGTCCATGGGCGGTCTGGCATCTGAACGCCTGGTTCCTACAAGACTCGGAACTGGTGGAGTCCCTCGGCCAGGAACTTAGTCACTACTTCTCCACCAACGAGGTCTCGATCCCCTCGCCGGGAACGCTGTGGGAGGCGGGCAAGGCCGTGGTGCGCGGGGTGGCCAGGGGTTTGGTCCACGCTAAAAGATCGGAACAGGTGGCCCAACTCGCATGGCTGGAATCCCGGGTGACGCGGTTGGAAGCTGCACACTCCTTGGGCGGGTGGACAGATGCTTCCCGACAATTGGCAGCGGCTCGCGAAGAGATCCGCCGATTCTCGCTGGAATCGGCCAAAATGCTGTGGCGCTCGTCGGGGCACGGGTTTATGGGTGGGGGGACAAGAACGGCAAGCTCCTCCACAATCTGGTGCCTTATCCTAAAATCAACCGTATTATTCCTGAGGACCGCTCAACCGATGGAACCCTCCACGTGAATTCTGCGGCCATAGCACAGACTTTTGCTGACTTCTATGGATGCCTCTATGCAGCTCGACCCTCAGGTGCACCTCTGGACGCCCTGCTAGACTGGGCTGGAACCCGCCTGCCTTCCATTCCCCAGGACACTGCAGAAGTTCTGAACCATCCGTTCACCCTGGAGCAGCTTCGATATGCTAACTCCCTCCTGCACCCCGGTAGGACGCCTGGTCCCGACGGATACCCGCAGGAATATTACGCGGCCTTTCGTGACATCTTGGCCCCCCGCCCACTGGACCGTTTCCGCCATGTCGCGGAGAGTGGCTCCTTCCCCCCTGAGTCGGACTTGGCCACGATAGTGATTATCCCGAAGACTCAACCACCATCTCTGAGCTGTGCAGACTACCGCCCGATCTTGCTGATCAACCCTGAGATTAAGCTCTTCGCCACGGTCTTGGCCCAGAGACTCTGGCCCCTCCTGCCAGAGCTGGTCCACCCCGACCAGTGCGGGTTCATGCCAGCTAGAGGTACTCGCCACTGCATCCGTCGCCTCCACCTGGCCGTGGTCCACCGTTATCGACTGACCCCCGTACCTAGCCCTCCTTTTCCTTGACTTCGAAAAGGCCTTCGACACGGTGAACTGGGATTACTTGCAGGACGTGCTGGACCTGATGGGCTTCGGCCCCTCGTTCCATCGCCTCATCAAAGTCCTCTATACCAACCCCCGAGCCCAGGTACTTATTAACGGAGAGCTCTCCGAGGCCTTCCCGATCCGTAGGGGCACGCGTCAGGGGTGCCCCCTCTCGCGCTCGTCCGGCAGGACCCCCTCATCCTGGGCTGGGCCTGGGACTCGAGCCAAGTGGACAAAATAGCCCTATATGCGGACGACGTGCTGCTCTACCTGGCGGATCCGGCGGATTCAGGCCCCAGGTGCCTGAAGGTCCTCTTGGCTTTAGAGGAGGCCTCCGGACTTCGTCTTAATGCAGCCAAGTCCACTCTGGTCCCGCTACACCCCTCCAGGGAGTGCTATAACTGGCAGTCGACTATTCCCCTCAAGAGACACTCTGTCAAGTACCTCAGTGTATGGGTGGCTCTCTTACCTGAGCTTGAGTGGGCCCTGAACATTACACCCCTGGTCGTCCGGATGCAAGCAGACCTTAAGAAGTGGCGGCTCTTCCCCTGAACCCCCTGTCTAGAAGTGCGCTCTTCAAAATGATGGTCCTCCCCCGTTTCCTTTATATCCTGCAGAACATCACGATCCCCCTTCCGAGCAGTTGGTTCAGCGAACTCGACGGGGCTCTCACCCGGTTTCTCTGGGGGGGGCGGGAGATCGCGCATATCCCTGGCACACTGCCCCCTTTGATGGCGGTATGGGGGTGACCAACCTCCACCTCTACTATCTGGCCACAAAACGTATCGTCATCCACGATTGGTATGCGGGCGGCTGGTCCGACCCTGCCTATCGGGTGGAACTCAACGCAATGGACTTTCCACAGGTCCAGGCACTTCTGTACGGCAGCCCAGTGCCACAGGCAATGGCCCCGGTCACTAAAACGGTGTTCCTGGCCTGGCGTACTGCCCTGAGACACGTGGGGTGGGACCGGAAACTCACTCGGCAGACGCCACTCTGGCAGGGGGCCTGGATGCAGGAGGTCTCGTCCCAGCGGGGGTTCCGACGTTGGGACCTTGTTGGAGTTTCGGTGCTTGGAGATGTTCGGGTGGGGGATCACATCCGCTCCTTCGCAGACCTACGGCAACGCCATGCTCTCTCTCACTCCCAACATTTTCGATACTTACAACTACGCCACGCCCTCTACACGCATCTCTCACCACCTGTCTCCCTTCCGGAGTTTAACCCATTGGAAGCCCAAGTGATGATGGGGAATCTGGGCAGGGGGGGGAGTGTCCCGCATTTACCGGTCCCTGGTGAATAATGGTCCCGCTTGCTTAGACTAGCTTCGGGCCCGCTGGGAGGATGGCTGGGCCCCCTAGAAGAGGCAGATTGGAGGGATGCCCTTATGGCATCCAAAACCCTGATCACGTCCTCCAAGCTGCGCCTGGTCCAATTATACTACCTCCATGCGGCATACCTCACCCCGGCGCGGCTATTCCGAGCCCGACTGAGACCCTCTCCGGAGTGCCCGAGATGTGGTACGGCCTCTGCCTATTTCTACCATATGGTATGGCTCCCCGGCGCTAGCAGCATTCTGGGGGGGGGGGGTGGAGCGGTAGCTCATACAGGCCCTGGGGTGGGAAGTTCCACATGACCTGCTGCGGATGCTCTTGGGGGTGTTTGACGGCCTAGACGGTTCCAGGATGGACAAACGCCTTTTGGGGACGGCTGTGGCGGTGGCCAAGAGGGACATAGCACTGCACTGGTCACAGGCTAAGGCGCCTACTGTAAAGGGATGGAGGAAGGGAGTGGACTGGTGTGGGATCCAGGTGGGGCAAATGGTTTAATATGATACCACCATGATATTCAGTTTTTTCTTTGTTCTATGTCATAAGGCAACTGCTATACAAACTGCCGTGTTGGAATGTAATGGACTGTCCCTACCTGCAACATCCCTAATCCCTGACCTGCTCCCTTTGATGCTTAATGAACTGCAACCAATGAATTTCTTTGTTTACGTAAAACCAATAAAGTTGATCATCAAAAAAAAAGAAAAAGCTATGTGGGCACAAGTGAAGGTAGCAGAACAACAAGTGGCACAATTGGAAAATAAAAATACCGATGCAAATCAGGGAAAATTGAAAGGAAATTTCAACAAAACAAAATTAGTAGGAAATATAGAAGAGCTCAAGAAAAAGTTTCCTTGTCATAATTGCGGCAGAATAGGGCATTGGAGAAAAGAGTGTAAGTATCCACCAAGAGTTAATCCAGAAAATACATCATTGAATCCACAGGTGCAGAAATAAATAAAGTGAATAAACTTTAAATATGTTAAATTTGCTTTTAATAAAAATTCGATAAATGGAGAATTAAGCTGGTCTTGAGTTTTCCTACGCCTAATTTTTACTAGCAGATCCATCAACTCCTTTAACCCCTTTGCTGCGGGGGTAATTCCCCCGCTGTGCTGAGGGGAGGGGGCGCGCACAGCGCCCGCATGCTCAGCTCGTCATGATGCACGGCGCTCCTGTGCTCATGACGAGCTCATCACAGGTGCACCGGCTCCCGTGGAACGCTCAGCACAGCAGGGGAATTATCCCCGCGTGTGAGCGTTCCACGGCTCATGACGAGCTGAGCTCGTCATGAGCACCAGAGCACCCTCGTCATGAGCATGGAAAAGGTTAAACTGCAGGTGTAAATAGTATAAATATCTGGTTTTGTTTTAGACACTCCACTATGATACAGCAGCTCTCCTTTGAATTTCACCGATCCATGGAGTAGGGTGTAAGTGTTTGTGAGTAACTCACGGTGTTATGGGTCCCACTGTCGAGTATGTGTATGAGTTTGTACTTCAGGGAAAAGGTGACATGGTTTTAGAAAATATTTCTGGAGAACCTCTGCATCACACACACACTGCCATATTTCACGCCATATTTCACATATTTATTGTGTTGAGTCAATTACTGACGCACATCACCCTCCCTCCACAACCCATGATGCCTTGCTCCCCTAAGGCCATCACAGCTCGGAAAAGAGTTTCACTGGCCGTTTTTTTTGTTTTTTTTTTACAAAAACTGCGGCGTCAAAACATTACATCTTGCAGTAAGTGGATAAGACGTGGTGACGATCGGCGGCAGGAAGAGACGCGTAGCAAATGCAGATGACGACTACGTAGGTACGTAGACACTGACGGCAGTGGAGCAATGACGAAACGAACTCAGAAGCTACAGACCAGAGGGCTACTGTCCTAAGTTGATGGAGTGAGTGGGTGTTTCGCTTTACTATGGGCTCAGTGGGCTTTTCCAGAACCCGAGCCCAAGGCCGCCACCACCTCCCTGCCGCCTCGATGGTCCGGAGCTTACACCGAAAACAGGCTGAAAGCGGACTGGGAGGGAGGCAGGGAGGGTTGGGATGGCTGAGAGGGTAGAGCTCACCCTCGCGGTTCCTCCGCAGGTGGGCTCTGTTCACAGATGCCTCGAGGCTCAAGCACCCGCACCCAATGCAGTCCGCAGTTCCCAGCCCTACTACAGGACCGCTGAGAACCGCACTGGAGCAGAGGCCAAGGTGGGGAAACAGAAGCCGGACGCACTGGAGGCAGCGGACCGGCTCGCTAATGGCGCTGCATTCCCGTGCTTGCCTCCTGCCGCTACCGCACCCCACTAAATCTCAGAATCCCGGGGCTCTCTGCGGTGCCTATGCGATGCCTCTGGTAGTGGGCTCCTGTAGTAAAAAAATAAGATCACGACAATGGCGACGAGGTCGGTATGTGCGCCCATGCGTGCCACTACCCAAATCTAATGAAAAGGGGAGAGAGCTGCCGGGCGACATCGCGCCCCCCCTTCCCCCCACAGAATCGGCGCCTGCCTTCCGTGAGGCCCGCGGGGCGTGAGCCAAGCCCCGGGCCGACAAGACCGAGGAGGTGACCGGGAGCCGACCCCGCACCTCATGAGCACATCGGGAGCTGCCCCCTGCGTGGGATAAATAGAGGGCTGCGCGGATCCCACCTGCAGCGGCTAAAACTGGGCCGCGACTGAGCCCCACCGTGAGGTGACCAACGCAGAGCCCACCCGCGTGGCAAGAGTGGCCCTGTGGCCGAAGGTAAGCCTACGCGCAGTGTGCCCCGAGTGCAAGAAGGCCAGCGGAGCCCACCCGCGGCCTGCCTGAAGCGTCCCCTGTCCTCGCCGCGCAGCGTGTGTGGTGAAAGGCTGCGGCGGCGGCGTGAATGAACTGAGGAGACCACTGCGGAGCCTACCCGCGTGGCAGAAGAGGGCCGCCAAGCATAAAGGGGTGCCCCAGGGCGAAGCGTTTCGAGCGGAGCCTACCCGCGTCAACCGCGACTGCCCCTGAACAAATAAGCGGCAGCGGTGACTGAGCGCCCTGAGGGAAAAATGAAAGGACCACGCGGTGCTCACCCGCGTGGTTGAAGAGGTCCGCCGGCAGGTGAGAAGCGACCCCGAGTGTCCCTGTCCCCGCCGCGTAGCGTGTGAGTGGAGGCCGCGGCGGCGGGGCGAAGAATCTACAAAAGAAGTGCCCGCAGCGTGTAGGAGAGTTGCCGGGCGGGAGAGCATCGCAAGCGGAGCCCGCCCGCATTTTGAGGAGAGGCTGACGGCGCCACCACACCCCCGGCAGCGCGTGAGTGAAGGAGCTGCTGCGGGGGGAGGAAAAGTGTAAAGTGAAGGGAAGCGGGCAGAAGGTGAGCCCGCACAGCAATGGGGCAGTGAGGCCGCTGGGAAAACAGTGGAGAGTGGAGTAGCTACCCACTCCTCCACACCCGTCAAGGAAAGCGCCAACTCCAGCCCCCCCCCCCCCAGCACTGAATGGGCATCGTGCGAGACTGGGGATAAAAAAAAGAAATAAAGGACTTACCGGGAATTCAGAGGCAGCGAGGCTGTCTGGTGATGTGCCCGCCCAGGGGGTAGTGACTGCGGGGCCGTCGGGAGCAAGCTGCACAAGGCCTGCGCGTTTCCGGGGTTAAGACCGGGAGGTGCCTCGGAGAACCAAAGAAAAACTCAGAGCGAGTGAAAGCAAAGGCGGCAGGCA
This sequence comes from Lissotriton helveticus, assembly GCF_964261635.1. Taxonomy (NCBI): domain Eukaryota; kingdom Metazoa; phylum Chordata; class Amphibia; order Caudata; family Salamandridae; genus Lissotriton; species Lissotriton helveticus. The sequence goes on along the minus strand of NC_136068.1, from coordinate 1,037,006,274 downwards.
GCCAGTTCGGGATATACTGCCACCCAGTGGCCAACAGGCAACACTGCAGCCTGCAAGACAAACTTTCCCCCAAAACGATGCAAGGCATACAGATATGCCAGAAGGGTGCAAGGACACTACCCAGTTTGGGTTGACTGCAGGACACTACTGTACCCCCGCAGTGTAATGCTATGGCACCTACTCACATGCCATAGAGTGTCAGAGACTAACAAGGACAATTGTACAGCACACAAAAGGGGCTCAGGGGAAAGTAGTGCCCTCAGGTGCAGCTGCAGGGAAAAGACTACAAATTGCCACACTCGACCGGCAATCACGTCCAGGGTAGATTGCAAACCGCTACACACCCGAAACAAAGAAGCAAACAAGCATTGCACAAGCCTAGGAACGGCCAGCAACAGCACAAGACTGTAGCAGCAAGTGAAGGCGCGGGAACGCGCCAGAAAGGCAAAAATACGCCAAGCACGCAGAATTAACGCACCAGGAGAAGGAGTGAGGTAACTCCACGCACGAAGGAGGGCGCAAGGACTGACGCTCGCAAGCAGTGACCAGGAGCAGGAGACAAAACGGAGGCGCAGACCACCTGACGCACAGGGGACAAGCAGAGACCAACTGCCAGCGGAGCGGCACCTGATGGCCACAGGTTGTCGTTGCAACAGCAGGGAAGGAACTGCAGCTCCGTCACCACGGGAACAGAACAGAGGTCCCAAGACTCCCCAGCAAGCAAGTACGACACAGGGAGGAAGCGCGACGACCGTCAACACTGCTCCAAGGTCTCAGAAGAAAAGCAAGCACACCCGTGACGTAACGGGGAGCTGACCTAACACGAAGAAGCTTGGAGTGGCGGCGTAACCCTCCGCACAGAAATGCAGCACAGGAAGAGCGCGGACGAAAGCGCGCCAATGCTCACGCACCGGAACGGAGCGAAGAGTGACCCAATTGAAAACAGCGAAGCGTGGGGACTCACGCAGAAGACCACCCCGTCTGGTCGCAGAGAAGGAAAAGCCGACCCCTCAGACGGTCGCACGAAGAACACAGACAGTCACACACGTGCCACATTCAAGAAGCCGGCCAGCCAGATGGCTGCACCAAAAGCTGACCCACCGGCGGTCGCAAAAGGAGGTGACCGAAGTAAGGGTCAACAAACCGTAACACAGCAAGTATCCCACAAGAGGACCGAAGATAGCCTGCCAGCATCGGCAGAGTGGACCGGCAGAGGTCCAAAGAAGTTCGAACACCAAGACACAGTCCACGATCAGCGACTAACGAACTTCGACAACCACAATTCAACATGTAACGTCTAAAGAGAGAGAGAAGATCGCAACGCCCGGTCCAGTCACAGACTGACGAGAGAAGACAGTGTCCGTGAACCAGGACAGGACCGGATGGAAGCAGGTGGAGTGCACGCTGCCTGGAGAAGTCTGGTTAGGTAGATGTAACAGCAAGGTGACCAGACCGCGTTGCGAAGAAGATGGAGAAAGGAGAAGAAGTCTGAGTGGCATGACGTCACCAAAGAAGGAGAAAGGAGAAGAGGTCTGAGTGGCACGTTTGCCACCACCGAAGAGAAGAAAAGGAAAAGAGGTCAGAAACACGACGACAGGACGACAAGAGAATGGAGGATAACCAAGAGGAGTGTGGACCAAAACACCACGACACTCAAAAGGGGAAACACCGAGAAGAACGTGAGAGGTGCACGACAGTCCACAAGCACGACCGGGACAAGTAACATCACTGGAAGGAAGCATCCACGTGCGAACCCGACAGTCATCCATGGAAGGACAGAAGAGAGCACGCCAGTCTGTTGGCAACACCCACCTCTGGGATGGAACGGACGAAAGGGCCGCGGAAATCCAGGGGCAGAGGCCTCAGGGACACCGGTGGCAGCGGGTCCCCAACGAGAGACGGACTGTTGAAGCTCACGCTGAAGATCCTGGAAGACCGAAGGTCGCACACGACTGAACCAGTGCCAACAACACCCTTTCAGGTGGAACTCGGACACGGAGAAGATGACCCGTAGCGACGTCCTTCAACATGTTGAAGAGGCAAGGCGGCATGCACACCGGTCCAGTGGAAGCCTGGCAGAAGGGCCTCCGGGTCGTCCAGTGAGAGGGGACACCCACGAGAGAGGGGCATCCGTGAGAGGGATGACCTGCAGCTGAAAGTCCAGTCAGGAACAGACACCAGTTTCAACCAAGCACTTTGAACAGGACGGTCCAGCGAAAAGTAACACACTTGGGACTCAATGTATATTTATACTTCTGCACGTTCACAGGATGTGAAACAGAGCGAGAGAGACTGTAAAGCCCACTTACAAGCTGCAAGTCTGCCAAGGCAAAAGAAAAGATATTGCCATCAATCAACTGAACCAGCAGTAAAAGACCACCACGTGGGAGTCGTCGTGTAATTCATAGGTTTTGTTTGAACTGTATTTTTTCCCCGCAGGTTGAACTCTAGTTAGGGTAATTTGCTTAACTAAGGTTGGGAGGGATGTAGTAACGTAAGACACGGTCTAGTGTCTCAGTTCTTTCTGTAACTGTACACCTAACACCCACCCACCACCAGGCGTCACAGGTCATGTGACACTGGCCAATAAAGGGGCCGAGCGCACGTGCTCCGGGGCCCATTCACCCATCTGTTACCACTGTGTCGGTGTCTGCCTCATTGTGTGCTTGCTGCGTCATGAGGGCCTAGCGCCCCTCACCTCAGATCACGACAGCTCCCAGCTGGCTCCCTGCTTGCTTGTTCGCGGCTGCCTCTCGACTCTTCTCGGCTCACTCAACTGCTCGACGTGCACATCCAGGGCTTCCTCTCTCATTATTACTTTAAGAAATGATCATTTTCTGGATCAGTGCTGGCTGGTCTCAGATATGGACAGTGGGGTTTGGATATGCAGTGCAGACAGGGCTGCGAGGCAAAGACTTAGACCCTATTGCATTGAAGGCACAAACTCAGGAGCAGGGAGACAAACTCTGAAATGAGACACCAAATCCATAACTTTACAGGTGAAATTTGCTGTTGAATGACAATACATCACCGAGGAGCCTGCTCTGCAGGAATATCCACAACTAGCTGACAACACTGTGCTAACTAGGACAGCTAACAGCACCAAGACTGTTGTAGTTTAGGAAACTACATACGATTACAGAATCGTTTTAAGTCATGGGCAAAGTGGCCAATTGCCCAAGACCCCCACCTTCCAAGGGCCCGATGACAAAGTGAACATTCTCTCTATTTGACCCCTCTATTCTGTTTCGTTTTCTAAACCTCTCTACCCTGTGCCATCTTAAGGATTTTTGGGGCCCAGGCAAGACATATTTGAACAAAGTTTAACATATAATGTAATATTAATTTGAGTTGATGGTTGCCGGTGGGGGACAACTGCACTTATTTTTGTGGGAAGGCACTGATCGGATATTTACCTAGGTCAAGAAAGGGAAACATAGATTGGAAAGATGGAGGAAAAGAAAGATTACAAAACTGTCAAAAAGCGTGAAAACAGGGCACTGCAAGAGTGAGATAATGGGATGAGGAGAATCTGACAGTGGAATAAATAACTCTTGTTATGATTGGTGGTGAGAGATGATTCCCAGTGGTATTACAACATATTAAAGTTAGCACGGAGTGCAGAGTCATAATAAACTATTAGCATCCTTTGAATTTGTAGTCAACTGCCTTAATGCACTGACACATAATACTGAACTCAGTGTCTTGATGCAAGTGGTATGTACAACTGTAGTTAGCATTCTCAAGACATCCCTGCTTCTTAAGAACTATTTCTTTGAGCTAATGATAAGCATTTCCTTGTTATGGCTAAAGACCTCGGGTCGCTGACACATAGCTGGTATGCCAGCCAATAAAAGCTATGCTTCAATAACAAGGTCTTAGAAGTGGTGCTTAGGTGAGCCGCACGCCACCCTGCAAACTCCTGGGCTGAGTGGTAATGAGCGCTGGGTGACCGGGTATTACAGGCCCACGCGAGGATGTCATGCAGATGCTGCCTGTGAAATCAGCCTGATGCACCGCCGAGACTTCCCCCAAAGACATAGGAGGGCGCGAGGGAGGGGGAGGCAATGGGCAAGGCCTGTCTGCATCAAGCCCTCGGATGTCTCCAAGACCCACGCAATTTGTTGCCTATTCTGAGAGGTGAACGTTGATTCTCGATGTGTTGTGATGAGAGAATCTGGATTTCATTATAGACACAGAGGCTAGAATTATGCATAAGTCTTTTATTGCTACTACATGTGCAGCCTTTTAAAGCAACGTGTAACCATACTCAAAACTCTAGATTCAGAATGAACACACAAGTCCTTAAAACCCCAGCACAGTTACCATCTTCCTCTTTACATCAGCCTCAAAGCCCAATCCACCACCACAGAGAACTTGCAAACACCAGCATTAGACCAATCTCCAGCCTTCAAATCACCTCCAGGCGCCCCTCAGAAGAAAAAACGTTACGCGCTATGGCACCCCTCACCAAATGTGCCCCAAATTTCTTCAGATTAATACTTGCTTCAAGTGTAAGCATCCAGATCTAGTGTGCAATGGCTGCAGAACTTACAGGATTAGAAGAACTCTTCACCATCATCAAGGAATTTGGCAAGCCCAACAGTAAAACCACAGATATCCTACTCTCCCAAGACCTCTGCAACTGACTCAGCATCCTCTTCCACCACAACATCAAGACAATCTATGACAACTTAGACAACCAGGTGCTCTCCATTGCACCAGCAAACCTCAACGACGCCCTTCGACAGACCCTGCTGATTGCACCCCACTCACCACGGACCACACCCTATGACCATAAAAAGCATCCACTCCGGAACACCATCGGACCCCTGCCTGCACTGCATCTTCCACATAGATGCCCCGCCATCGCACCGAGCTATGCCGAACCATCAACTGGTCCTTTGAGACCGTGTCCTTCCCCGACGACTGGAAACATGCCAAAGGCAACATACTCCTGAAGAAACCCTCTGCAGACCCGACAGACTTTAAGAACTTAAGACTCATATCCCTGCTCCCCTTCCCAACAAAAGTAATCGAAAAAGCTGTCAACAATCAACTAGCCGACTTCATTGAAACAAACGACATCCTGGATATCTCCCAATCCGGTTTCCGAAGCAATCACAGCACCGAGACCGCCCGACGAAATCTGCTCCCTCCTCGACCAGGGCGAAACCGCGGCCCTCATCCTCCTGTACCTCTTTGCAGCATTCAATACTGTCTCCCACCACACCCTAACCACTAGACTCCATGACGCCGGCATCTGCTTCAAGGCCCTCGACTAATTCTGATCCTTCCTCACAGACAAAACACGACGGGACGTCCGCCATACCTCTCGGAACCGACAGAGACCAAGTTAGGAGTGTCCCAGCACTCCTCTCTCAGCCCCAACCTCTTCAACGTCTACATGGCGCCCCTCACAACCATCGTCAGGAACCACAGACTCACCATCACCTCCTACGCCGACGACACACAGCTGATTGTCTCCCTCACCAACTAACCCAAAGTCACCAGGTACAACTTTCAAGAAGGGAAGAAAGTCGTCACCACCTGGATGAAGAACAGCTGCCTTAAGCTCAACTCAGACAAGACAGAAGTCCTCATCCTGGGATCCACCCCCTCCACATGGAACGATACTGGTGGCCCTCTGTGCTAGAAACTACTGTCACTCCGACGGACCACGCACAAAACATAGGCATCATACTAGACGCATCGATCACTATGGACCGCCAGATCAACTTAGAATCCTCGTCCTGTTTCAAAACCCTCTGCCTGCTGCGAAAGACACTCAGATGGATCCCCAATGAATCCACAAAGACCGTCACTCACACGCTCTTCAGCAGTAGACTCGACTACAGCAATGCACTCTACGCCGGCGTTACCCAGAAAAACCTCTGCAAGCTCCAGAATGTCCAGAACGCTGCAGCGATACAGGTCCTCGACCTCCACCGGCACAGCTGCATCACTCAAAACCTCCACAAACTTCACTGGTTCCGGAAGACAGAAGAATAACATTCACACTCCTCACCCACGCTTACAAGGCCCTCCACAACGCTGGACCCGCATACCTGAGCAACGGCCTCTCCTTCCACACACCCAAAATACACTTCCGCTCCGCTAGCCCTGGCCACTTTCCCACAGATCCGCAAGACCAGAACCGGAGGAAAGTCCTTCTCCTTCCTCGCTGCCAAGACCTGGAACACCCTACCCCTCCACTTGAGACTATCTCCCATGCTACCCCAGTTCAGGAAGGACCTTAAGACCTGGCTCTTCATATTACTCTAGCACTTAGACAGATCTGCTTCCCACCTCGCACAGCACCATGAGACCCTCACGGGTGAGTAGTTCAGCTTTACTCCTGCTTCAAGCATATGCATTCAGATCTAGCGTGCAATGGTTGCAGAACTTACAGAATTAGAAGGACTTACGTAAGACAACAACTGGGTCAATCCATCCCTTCGGTATTCATTCATCCTAAGTTCATACTCTTTCAGCCACCTCACCACATACAACTTTGAATGTTATCAAACCAACGATACAAAATAGAAGATGACACTCTTATTCCTTTGAGAAATGTGGAATAAAATCTCACCTGGGTTATTTATTTATTTAGAGAGTTTTATATAGCGCTACTGGACCCGGGGGTATCAGAGCGCTTTACAAGGTCGGTAAACATACAAGAAATAGTTCAACGTGTGTAAAAATCATGAAAGATACAAAAGATTACATTTGCATGGATAGGAGGTAGCATATAACGACATAAGCAGCATATACATATTCATAGAGGGTAAGAGAGGGTGGAGAATATAGAGAGTCAGAGAGATAGGGGATGAGAAACAGGAGGGGAGGAGGTAAGAGAGGTAGGGAAAGGGGGTAGGGTGAGAGGATAGCAGGGGAGCGGAGTGTGTATAGTAATCGAGTCATAGACGTTAGGGGCCCCAATATTTGTTGAGAAGAAGTGATTTGAGCCTTTTTTTGAAGAGAGGGTAGGAGGGGTTGCAGCGGAGATCTTTGGGGAGAGAGTTCCAAATCGTGGGAGCGTTACCAGAGAATGCACGAGATTGGGTTTTTTTGCATTTGAGTTTGGGTGGGATTAGGGCAAGGGAGTTAGTGCTTCTAAGGGATCTAGAGCACCCAGCTTCATGTAATTTGTCAGCAAGATAAGAAGGTGAATTTAGGTGGAGGGCTTTATACGTGATACATGCAATCTTGTATGTGGATCTTCCTTCGATTGGGAGCCAGTTAAGGTTTTTAAGCACCGGAGAGATGTGGTCAAATTTTTTACAATCGGCGATAAGTCTGGCGGCGAGGTTGAGCACACATTTAATCGGTGCCAGGTGGATTTTAGGGGTGCCAGCGAGTGTTGCGTTACCATAGTCAATTTTTGACAGGACAAGTGATTGGACAATGATTTTAAAGTCATCAGCTGGGATAAAAGGTTTCAGTTTTTTGAGGTGATGAAGGGTGAAAAGCGCACTTTGGCAGAATTTTTAATGTGTGGGATGAGATTCAGGTTTAGATCAATGCTGATGCCTCGGGATTTGACAGAGTTAGAGGTGGAGAGGGGGCAGTTGAGAGCTGCGATATCATTGACCTAGAGTTGTATAGGGAGAGAGTTTCTCTTGGGACTAAAAAGGATGATTTCGGGTTTTTTAGGATTCAGTTTGAGATGATTGAGGTTGGACCAAGTTTGAACTTTATTCAAAGTGTCATTGAGGTGAAGGATGTCATTGTGAGATTTGATCTTGTAGTAAAGGTGGGTATCATTGGCATAAAGCTGGTAGCATATTTTGGCTTGTTTGAGAATGAGGGTAAGTGGTTCCATGAACAGATTGAATAGGGTGGGGGAGAGGATAGAGCCTTGTGAAACTCCAAGTGAGACCGGTTGAGGTTTGGAGAGGCATTGACTGAGCTTAATTTGTTGTGATCTGTTTTGAAGGAATGAGGAGAACCAGTTGAGTACAGTGCCCTCAAGACCAAAGCGAATTTTAAGGGTGTTGAGAAGGGTGGGATGGTGGACAGTATCGAATGCCGCCGAAACGTCAAGGAGGATTAGTAGAGATGATTCACCTCTGTCTAGAGAACGGTGAATGTCGTCTGTAATATTGAGCATGGCCGTTTCAGTACTGCATCCTTTTCTGAATCCCGATTGGAACATGTCCAGGAGATTGAAAGAGATGATATGGTTATCTAGCTGGGAAATAACACATTTTTCCAGGGCTTTTGAGAGGAAAGGAAGGTTAGAGATGGGGCGTAGGTTGTTATAAAATCAATTACTCACCTACAAAGCTTTAACATCAGAATCTCTTTTAAAATAAATCAAACACAATAAAGTTGCCAACTAACAGGATAACTGACACAATGTCACATATCTATTAGAAGGCCAACTCTTCAATTTTAGAAAATTCAAATTCACATTCCACAAAGGACTGTACTTTGGCCTACATAGTCTATGCAACTTAATAGCTTTAATTAGTCTACAAACTAGGACACCCCTACCTTTTGAGAAAACATTAACAGGAACATGGCCTGCTGCCTCGTCTGACCTATATTATTTAATTGTCCTATAACTCAAAACTTTAAAAAAAAAAAAGATGACAAGAAATTCAATAAATCTATGAAAGTTGCTTCCATGGGATCCAACAAATTCAACTCTTCCATGCTCCAACATACCACTTTCTAATTCCTGGGGCCCAAGACTCCTTGAGCAACTCCTACGCCTTGTCCGAAAGGCATGCAAAGTGCTCTCCTCCCCTGAAATCTTCCAAACAAGAAGGTTCAATACCCCTTTGATGAATAAAGAATTAACCTCTCCTTCCAGATTCAACAACATACCATCTGATACAGGGATTTATAAAGGTTCTTCCACCTCCAACAACACCGGAAACCAAGGTTGAACCACCCAAAAAGGAGTGATCCGAACTATCTAACACTTCTGACTCCTCATTATGAATGTGTGGCGTGGGGGACCCGGACTCGGGCCCCCCTGGTATACCTATTCATGTATCTCCTCTCTCTACACAGCACACAGACGCGTGGAAGACTGCCGACGTCATATGCAGTCCGGTGACAGACACTGATGAAGCCTGTTTCTTTAAGTGGGTGGATCCGGATGTGGGACCGGCCCTCTTCGACAAGGTAAAACCCACCCCAGAAACCAGACAGGTGTGTGTTACACCCGGAGGAGGAGGAGAGAGGCGTGAGGCGAGCGAGGACGGCGAGGAGTGGAGATTGCGAGAGGACGGCGAGGAGTGGAGATTGCGAGAGGACGGCGAGGAGTGGAGATTGCGAGAGGACGGCGAGGAGTGGAGAAGGAGCGAGGACGGAGAGGCAAGGAGACAGCGAGAGGACGGATCGGAGTGGAGAAGGCGCGAGGAGGAGGACGGGAAGAAGAACGAGGATGCAGCCGAGTGGAGAGGCGCTGAGGAGCAGAGCGGGAGAGGAGACCCGAAGGACCAGGAAGGTCAGAGAACCAGAGAAGCATTGGAGGAGGTGGAGAGAGACTACAGCGACAAGCCAGGAGGCCTACGTGAAGGCGCGTCGCCCAGCCACGCTTCCCGGGAAGTGTGGCTAGGACAGGTACGGTCACGTTTCCTGGGTTGGGCGGGACGTAGACGGGACACACCCCACTGACCCTAACCGTGCACGTAAACCCCCTGACCCCCTCACTTTTCTCATCACGGATAGCGGGGTACTTAGGTGCATGAGTGTTCCCTCACCGACCCCCCCCCTTGATACCAGGTAGCGGACAGCCCATTAATATTGGTCTCCCTTTTGTTTATATTACATCGGAAACCGGCACGTGTGCCACGACGGCGGAAGCCAGGACTACGCCTCCCAGAAGACATCGGGAGCTACGAAGACGCGGACTGGAACGGGAGGCGACGGAGGACGCAGCGAATCCCCTTCCCTATTACCGCGTCCCGGTACAAAAGAGAAGACTGTATAAATCAATAAAACCGGCTTTACCCACTATCCAGGTGTCCGTGGATCTGTTTGATAACCCTCCCGAAACCCCACAGAATAACACAATGTGAATCCTCGCAAAAGGTGGACATGCATAGCCCTGAAGAATCTTCCAATCTTGCTGAAAGATGTCCACTGCCTCCGCTAGTGGATCCAGCTTCCAACTGAAATACAGATGTAACTGGAACATCACCCTTGAGGCAAACAAACCAACTTTTATAGGACCCCATTTCTCATGTATTCTCCACGAAATCTGAACATCCGGCCCTGAAATGGGGTTGTAGGCTTATCGCTGTGTTCACAATAAAAAACAGATTTGAACAAATAGGAGTGCTAGGAAAAAAAAAAATAGACTCCAATGCTTCTTTAGCTGAAGCTTTCACCTCCTTCTGAACCATTGTCCTTTAAGAGTCCTTCTGAGCGATGGACCCAGATATCTCCTCTTCCTTACTCATTATTCACTTCCATTTTATTTAAATATCCTTTATCCATTTTTTATTTATACTTGGTCACCACCAACAAAACGAAGTAACCAAACATCGGAAACCTGAGAAGACCGAGGCTCCTTAAATCACACCCCTTAAATCCTTAAAATCTGTAAACTGTGCAGGCCAATATACCAAAACGGCCCCTGTACGCTTCATCTTCATTACACAAAAACTGAAACTGCTTTAAAAATGACATGACCAAGCACGCATTGCATGCTGATATCATCAGGCACATGTCATGTGACTGCAAGAAGAATTCTAGAAGAGACGCTGATCAAGTGGTTCCAGTGCAAGAAGGCCAAGCATTTACAAAGCAAAAGGTCTCGCAATGACATTATTTTGAGCTATTGACATTGCAAATGGCAATGGCTTAATAAAAAATTAAAGGGCATTGTTATTTACAATACCAAACGCAACACATATTGCATTCCATAGCGTGGTGTACGTGAAGACAGCGCCCCGCTTATTAAAGTTAAAAATAAAAAATGGGAAAATATTAGTGACGCATTGCTACATTTTTAGAAGAAACTTGTACTGCAAACAGAAGCCTGTTTGCTGAAGGTAAAAGGTAGTTTCTCTCTCCTTTCTCATTCATTCTCTCCCTTCAGCTCACCTGCTATTGATTTTTTTTTCTCCACTCTAACTCTACATTCCTCTATCTATTTTTCTCTTCTCATTTATTCTCTCTCACTCTTCGCTACTTAGTAAGCATTAAATAAATGCAATTACTTACCTCTTCACCCTTTCCCCGGGTTTCCTCGCCCTTGTTTCGCCTTCCATTCTACCATTTGCTGGCACTCTACCGACCCCTACAACTCTTGCAGACTTTCGCTCTAAAGCCTCTAAAGAAGGGTTGGGTGTTCTTGGCGTTTCAGGGGCTGAAGTGGACGGGTCTCATGGAGTACAGCCGAGCTCCACAAGGATGGGCACCCTGAGGTATCTTACTGGGTGGGAGGGTGTCGTCCCAGAACCCCCAGGTCACGATTCGGGCTGGTTCCGCAATGGCGGGTTGAAGCGCCTTTAAGCTCCAAAGATGGCGTAAGCGGGCAGCACTGAAAGAGCAAACAGCGCTATCTTAATTAGAAACCACTGCTGACTTTTCTGGTGGAGAGGGTGGTGACAGGAGGGAGGCAGGTGCCTGGGCCGCTGACCCTTCTGCCGGGAAGGCGAGGAGAGAGACTCAGACAACGGCGGGGAGAAGGGGAAGTCAGAAAGAGACGAAAGTAACGGAACAGGCCACAAGAGAAAAGGGAGGGATAAAAAGGAACGAAGAATGGAAAGGAGGGAGAGAGGGGGTAAGCTAGTAAGGGTCAAAGTAAGGGAAGGGGGAGGGTAGCAGATGAAGCTGAGAATGAATGAAATCAGAGAGGTTTGGGAGGGAGAGCTGGTACAAAGAGCAGGGTGATGATGGCACGATCTTCCTTGCTTCAGCTCTTCTCTTTCCTACTCCCCACAGGCCGCTACCCACTCTGATTGTTAATTCCTTTCTCACATCTGTGCCTTAGTCAACACGGATACCCCTTCCCTCCCAACTAGTCCATCTCCTCTCTGCCCTCGTCCCTCCCACTGACCCCTCTTCTGCGTGCCGGGGACTCACCAGACGCAACTGGCTGATCTCGTCTTAGTTTATGAAGCTAAGGATGTTCTCAATGGTCACGATGGGCAGCCCCACCAGCGTATTGCTCTGGTGTATCTGCTCCATGGTGGCGTCCTGCGGAGATGGGCAGATGCGCAGCTGGAAGGCGGGGGCAGCTGTGGATCCTACTTCTTCCATCCGCCCCTCCGTAGTCACCATCATGATTTTTTTTTCTCCTGCAGAAAAAAGAGGAAGTCGTATTCTGACGTCACTTCCACTGCCTTGGAAGGATAGCATTGGGCAATTGCCATAGTAGTGGCGCTCAAGTCCTGGGTGCAAGGGGGTGATAGTATTTTCTTCCAGAGATTAGAATTTTCACAACAACCCAAAGTTAATAAAGTATTATTTAAGATAAATGTAGATCAAACAATCCTAACTTTTTAAAATCTGCTTGCTGGAAACAACTAAAAGGAATATTTAGGACATCGGTGCTGGAACAATTTTCAGAGCGATGCCCCCACCCCCTCAGGGGGAGACAGGTGAGACGCGCGGACTCGCTCGCTCGCAGGGGCCGCAGTATGCAGGGTAGTGCCTGCAGACCTTCTTATCTTGGGGGAGGGGGGGGTCTGTTTCTAATTAGCATGGCTGCGCTAAGGCCATGCTAATTAGAAACTGATGTCCCCCCTAAAGGTAAGAAAGTGCTTCACGACAGCTGTGAAGCAGACGACCCAGTCCTGATGGGCCGTCCAAAAGGGAGAAAGGGCAGTGGCCAAAAAACATAATTTTCAATGAGAAGCCAGTGTTCAGCATAAACGTTGACGCGACTAAATGAAAATGATGGGTGGGGCTTCTCCTCTCTCACTATAGGTCTCGCCGAGCGAGCAACGCATGCGCTGCAATGCTAGGCGAGACCTAAAAAATTGCCATGTTTCGTGTTGCAAACCATTCCCCTCGCACAGGCAGCTCACATTAAATTTAAAAAAACGCCTCACAGCCTCGAAACAAGGTACAGTGAAACACAGCGAAATAGACAGTATTTGAAAATCTGTAGCAAACATACCCTCCAAATACCACAAAAGCAAGAACACTAATGGCTGGAAAAACTTTAAACTACATCCTAGAACATAAATCCCATAAATTGGGTTGAACAATGGAAAAAACAACACAAAAACAGTCAACCAGCCAAAGGGAAATATTACAAACTAAATAATATCAATCTTTTCATCTAACGTTAAATATCATGACACGGAGATGCAATGAAAAGAGGAAGATAGCTGCAGCACTGTGGTTTATAAGGACTGGCGTATTCATTCTGATTCTAGCGTTTAGAGTATGCTTACAAGTTGCTTTAAATGTGTTGCTTTCCTCCAGGCTTGCCATAAAATCCCCACGCACAAGTCCGAATTTAGAACTAGATGCATTCTGCAAGCGTGGAGGGAAGCACAGACACCACGTTTGAGAACAGGGCGATCAAACTGACTAATACAGCTTGCTCGAAGGCTTATTTGGCAAACAAAAATGACATTATGCAAATCAGTGCACAATTTTCCAAAGAACCAAATAAGATTGTTTTTATATCTAATATGTGACTCGTGAAGAGCGACATTTAGAGGCCTTGTGAAGGGTCCTGGATGTAGTGCGGGCCTAATAGGGCATAGTCTGCATGGCGTGAGTGTAAACTCTATATTTAGCTATGGGCCAAAGACCCTGAGCGGTCTTGCGCCCTTTTATTTATACCCTCAGGACACGCCAGGCTCCAAGGGTTGCGTGCGCATTCTGGTAAGGGTCAGGAGTCAAGTGTAGGTGCCAGGTGGCTCACTACATCCCTGCAAACTATATTCCACTTTACCAGCTCAGTCATTGTGGTGGCCAACCACAGCCGTGCACACAAAGTCCTTCAGCCGCTGGCTGGGTGTAGGGTTGGGTCTCAGATTATATTGCTGGCTCCTGAAATGATTATCACAAACATGCCTGCTGGGCCACTGCTGTCTGCTGAGCCACTCTCCCATATGTATGTCTCCCATGTAAGTTGTTGCAGTTGGACACTCCAAGTTGTTATTTCGTTGTTGTGTCTCAGGCTCCGGGTCATTGTCCTCTTCACTGGACTCTAACAGAGTATTGTGGGTGACTGCTTAAAGCAAGAAATGCTCCTAATTACCATCTCTTCCCCTCGACAAGCTGTTTTCATGGTCAAGTGGTCTTCCACCACTACCCACACACCCAGCTCATAAGCCGTGCAGGACTTAAACATTGGCAGATAATCGCGTATGAGTACCTGGTCCCCTAGCTGTATGCGGCGCTCCTGGGCCCTCCGCCTATGACTTGCTTTGTCGTTGTTTTGCTTTTGCCTCATTTGGACACTGTCCAGAACATACTCTGGGGCACCCACTCTGGGTGTGTGGGGATCAGGTCTTTTCATTGTCCTCTTAGCATCAATGCCCATGGTGAGCTCCTTGTAGTGCAATGCAGAGTGCTATGCTATTCTATTAGAAATCTGTCTAAGCTGACGTCTAGGTCTGAGTTCCCATGTACTGCTATCCGTAGCACTATGTACAAAGTATGCATGAATCATTCTACATCTTCATTCGCTTGCCGCCACTGAGGGGTTATCAGCCCCATTTGATGGTGAGGGCTTCCCGCTCAATTTGAGCATATCTTGCCACGCCTGGGGTGAGAGCCCAGCTGGAGAATGCGAGGGTTGCCCATTTTCCTGGTTTGGTCTCCTGGGTCTATATGCTTTTAACCCCACGGGGCTGGCATCAACAATTAGCTCTGTTGGTTTTTCCAGGTCAAAAAAGGCCATCATGGTGTCGTCTAGCAGCGTTGTCTTGACTCTTTCAAACATTCGCAACAACAGGACCCAACAGGAAGAAATGAACGCCTTGTTCTAGCATCTCCTGAACATTTTCAAAGAGATTAAGCCCATATCTAATGCTACCAAACAGACAGTGTTAGACTCAGCTGATACAGCTGCCTGAGGAATAAACACCACTGTAATCCTCGGCCACCACTCCTGGCTATGTGTTTCTAACCTGAAGCCAGAAGTGTAACACCTTGTTAACCTTCTCTGGGGCCTCAGGTCCACCTTGTGTCTACTTTTGTCAAGGAGCGGAAGGGCTCTGTGATCGTTGCTAAGTTTGAAACGAAGTGGCAACAATAGGTTGCCATTACTAGGAATCTGAGCACGTCTGTGGCAGTTGTTGGAGCAGGAGCTTGACGAATCGCTTGAGACCTATGAGAATCAACTTGGATGTCGTCCGTTGTGAACACGTATCCAAGAAATTCAATTCTCATTTTGAAAAATGAAAACTTGTCGCAGTGAAGTGTCAGCCCGTAGTTGCTGACACATTTCAGTGTCTCCCTGAGTAAGCGATGGTGTTCTTCTATGGTCGTGGAGTAGATGAGCATATCATTGCTTATGTTCATTACTCCTTGTAAACGAACAGGGTTTCCCGGATGGCATTCTGGAATACTTCGACCAAAATTTCAAAGTTCAAACGCTGATACCTCCTTAGGCACAAGTCTGTAGAAAATGTGATGATGTACCGGCTGTCTTCGACTATCTGTAGTTGGTAGTATCTGGCATTGAGGTCAAGTTTGGAGAAACATCATGCTCCATTGATTTCCACAAATACATCATCCATTATGGATGTGATGTGTTTGTCCCTTCTGATGGCCCCATTGGGCAAGCGCATGTCCATACACAGTCTGATCTGCCTGGTTGCTTTGTTTTTTTGGCAATGACCATCAGGGATACCCACAGCGTGAGTTCTGACACCTTTTGTATGACATTGATTCACCCCAGACTGCCCAGTTCTGCCTCAGCCAGAGGTCGTAGGTGAAATGATATTCTGCAATGATATAGGGCCATTGGTTTCACTGTCCTGATGATGTTTAACTATATGGGCCACTTTTAGGCATCCAAGCTCTTGAAACAGGCGGGCAAATCATGCAGTATGTTGTCTACTTTATGTGCAAGTTCGAGATCTTTAGCCATGTTACACCCCACAAGGGTTTGTGCCTCCCCTTCGAGTATGTGGAATATTACTGGTGTTTCCTTGACGTTGCTTTTCTCTGGCACATTAACCTCTTCAGTGCTCAGGACATCCCCCAGCCGTTCGACGGCACAGTCAACGTGTGCCTAAGGATGGCCGGGGGCTGTCCGAATCCCTGCCCACCTATTAATTCTCCAGCACAGCGCCGAAGGGGTTAATGGAGCCCAGTAGTGAAACCGGGGCATGGCCTCCATAGGTATACATTTTGGTGAAAGAGGGAGACAGTGATGGCTTGGGTCGCAGGGGGGCATATTTGTGGCTGTCCACCTCATTTATGGACACCCTTGTGTCAATCAGTACCTGAATCAACTTTCATGGCCACTGTTAGTTCACATAGTGTCTGCAGTCTGCAGTTCTTCATGTGTGCAGTGAAGGATACCAGGAAGATTTCTTTGTTATCTTTGGACTGAGTGTAGTCTTGGTGGCTCACTGCCCATGAACCTCGCATGGTTTGGTCCTGTTATTTGGCCTTGTCTAGCGTGAGGCACCTGACTGTTTTTGTGGGTGGTGGTCTTCCTCTGAGCATGAGGTTCCGTATCCAACTCCTACAGACTTTGGCAAAGCGGTTGGGTTTCCCACAAGTGGAGCATATCTTGACTTGGGCAGGACAGGTGTCCAGCGGGTTTTATTCTCTTCCCCACTTTTGGCAGCCGGCGTTGCGTGTCTGGTGAGCTGGTCGTACTCTCTCACTTTTTGGCCATGCCGTGATGGCATCTGCTGTCTCCGTTTTTATTGTGCCCAGGTAGTGGGGTTGACTGTCACTGTGGGTGCGGGAAAGCTCTCCGTCCATTTCAGCTACCCATGCGGCAAAGAGATTGTGAGATAGGGCAAGGATGAGGATGTCCTCCAAGTTGATGCCTGGTTGTTGTAGGATCAGACTCCTTAGTGTCTTCATCTGGCACCCCTGGATGAGCTGCGTATGCACTTCCTTCACCTGAACGTCTTCGGTAAAGGTGCTGGCCAGCTCACGGAGGCACGCATAGAAGGTATTGAAGGACTCTCCCTTACATTGTCATGCTTGCTGCAGCTTGAAGCTTTTAAAATTGTGATTGAGCTAGGGGTCAAAGTGGGCACTGTGAGCTCTCACCACTGTTTCGTAGCCATCGTCCGCACTGGCCGCTGGAAGGTGTTCAATCGTTTTGTAAATTTCCTTTCCTATGTAGTGAAGCAGCAGGGATCTTTTCACAACCCTATCTGTTTCCTGAGTAGTCCTGAAATAGTTGTTCAGGTGATCCACCCTTATTATCGGGGCGCAGCAGTGGCAGGGTCAACAAGTTCACTAAATGGTTGCAGGGCTTTGACTGTGGTATGAGGGTGAGCCAATGGTAAGGTCAATGCAGTGCCCTGGGCCTGGTTGGCATCATCAGCGATGATGGACGTTCAACAAAGACCTCAAAGATGGGTCTGAAATGGTGCAGGGCTCAGTGCCTTGAGGGGATGCAAATCGAGGCATGACAGGGTCTCTTGGAGGGCAATGCAGGAGTTGCCAGAATGTCCCAGACAATAGCAAGAATTGCTCACTCAAAACACGGAGGGGCCGTGATTGCACAGGCCCTTCTGAGCAAAGTGCTGGAGACCAATGCCAGGAGAAACACTGCCTGCAGGCCTGGTGTGAAGGCCTAGGCCATCCAGCAGAGGGTGACGCATGGCGCAAGTGAATAAAAAGACACGTACAATATATTTAGCTATGGGGCAAAGACGCCCTTTTATTTATACCCTTGGGCCGCGCCCGGCTCCAAGGGTTGCGTGCGCTCTCTGGTCAGGGTCAGGAGTCAAGTGTAAGTGCTGGATGCCTCTAGTTGTTCTTAACACTGGCAGCATTTAAAAGGACCTCATTTGCCATAGAGAGGGAGCACTAGCAGTTAATACTGTCAAGAGAAGCATGGAAAGGAAAAATAATGACCTGATACCTGTCTTCGTGATCCTATTCTCATGCTTTGTGTGATTTCGGTGGCTTGCTTACACCACCACTGTATTGCAACATGCATTAAAGAAGTGCAGCACATGCTACGCGTGGTGCCCCTCCAGTGGTTTCTAATTTGGGACCTGGGTGTATATAGGCTGCTGTCTGTTTCCCCAGTCCCCTTCAACAGACAATTTAGGAGATTTTCCAGCAGTCCAGTTTCACTTAAGACAGATAAAGCTAGAGCAGAGTCTGTTAGGGCATTTATTCATTTGTAAGGCTTACTAAGTCGCAACACAAAGAGATCATAGGGGCATATTATCAAGAACGGCGATGCAATTATCGCCGCTTTAGCGGCAGGAAACTGCAGCTAAAGAGGCGATAATGGGCTTGATAATATGCCCTTGTGAATTCCCATAGCAGCACAGGTTAACACCAGAACTTGGGCTGCTATGGGAATTCACAAGAGCATATTATCAAGCCCATTATTGCAGTTTTAGCGGCAGTTTCCTGCCACTAAAGCGGCGATCATTTTATCGACGTTCTTGATAATATGCCCCATAGTTACTAAAAAAACAGACATCACATAAGCAGGAGGCTGTGCTGAAAGATGTAGACGTACCATAATACCCAGTTGTAAAGGCCCATTTATCAGGACCTTGAGGCAAGTCTTACCCAAGCTAGACCAAGACCAGTTTGTGCTTCATGCCCAAGTTAACGTTCGGGATGAGTGTTAAATTGTTTTTCAGGGTTTCTATTTTGTGCACCAATAATGATGATTAATATTTTCTTTCGTGCATGCCTACATTTATGGGCTGAATTGATATAATTGCAATTGATACACATTTTGTATGATGTGCAGAAGTGTGTCCATTAATGTGTTTTAGTTATGCCACATTTTCATGTAAAACTCCATTTTGGACAAGATGGATGTCATCATTGTCACTCACTCCTGCTCCCTCACACGTGCATATTTTTGTCCCCACAAGCTCCGCAAAGTACAGTTAAGCTGCCGTCTAGTTGTTAATTTCCATTGTTGTTATTACATTGCTTTCAATGAACTTTTCCCTGCTCTCTATGACTTGTAACGTTATCAAAGTCCCTTCTTCTGCCTTCCACTGTGATCACGAATCTATTAATTTGCTGAAACTCCCATTGTTTAATTGTTTCAAATTGGTTAGAAAAACTCCGGATGAAATCTGCATAGAGGATGTTGAACGCGTTTTTCAGTAATGGGATGGTCCTTATATGTTAAGGTAAGGGCATATATTATTATTGTGTTCTAATTTGTTAAAGAAATTATACTTTTGTTCACACCATGATGTTGGCAGAGAGAAAGCACTAATTTGCAGGGAACAAAGTATTATTTGGAGGTTTTACTGCCAGCCCCTGCAGTTCGCTGATATCTTACACAGAACTAATTGCAGTGAGAAATGCTGCTTTAATGGCCAGCAATTAAAATGAACAACTGTGCATAGGCTTGAAAGGCCTATGCACAAAGATTGTGAGGACCTGGTTTAGGTCACACTGGAGCCAGTGGCAGCTCCTCCCTTATGGCAGAGGAGAGTCTCTCCCCTGCTGAGAGCCAGCAGAGGCAAGGATATACATAACATTATAAAAAAAGTTTTTTAATATCATTTTTATTTTGCGTCCTGCAGGCTGCCTACCAGCCGAGGGAGGGGCGGGGACAGTCATAGTGACGCTGCAGCACCAGGGACGAGAGGGGAGCAGTGGGCACTGCTAAATGCGGGTGATGGTTTGGCGGCCCAGAAGGCTGCCAAACCGTCATACGCACTTAGGCTTCTCCACCTAGCTGTATCGTACAGCTGGATGGAGAAATCAGCACAGGCTACCAGTCTATGTCTGAGTGTCAAACAGAGGCACTCAGAGCAATCCCAGCACTGCTCACATGCTGGGAAGAGCAGAATAGCTGGGAATAGCACAATGCGCTGTGGCCAATCCTGACGCTGCTCTCACAGCATGAGACCAGCATCAAGATTGGCATGAGTGCCCTCGATTTGTGCTCCCTGGGAGACTGGGAACCTGTGCCTGCTGTCTCCAAACCGGCAACGCAGCTCAGGCTGAAGACAGCTTTTCTGCGCATGACAGTTTGTCCGATCAGAGACGGCCAGCCAAACAGTCATGCGCACTGATAACAGTGCCCACTACTTCCCCTCAGTGCCTGTCAGCCGATGGCTCCGCCCCAATACTCAGCGGTAGGAGAAAAATAAAATGATATTAAACATAGTTTATTATCTTTTTATTTTTCAAGTTTTGAAGCTGCTGCTGCTGGCTGGTGGGGGGGCATTGCTCCTCCGCCATAGCGCAAAAGTCACAGCTGATGGTCACCCTAGATATTTAGACCTTTTCTGGACTCTATTTTTGCTGGTTGTAGAACTTGGTGCATTCTACCTCTGATAAAAAGGAGTAAAGTACCTTTACTTCCTCTCTAAACCTGGTTACATTGACTTCACCTAACTGACTTATCAAATTTGCCTTCAAGTCCCTAGTATATGGCGTAGAAAATGTACCCAAAGCCTGGAAGTTACATGCCTCCTGTGGACTGCAGCACCTATTGTGCTATCCACAGAGTTGGCCCTGGAAAATGTGCTTTAGGTCTATAATGTGTAGTCTGAATGCAGCTACCTAAAAGCCTGCTTGCCAACTTGTTAAAATAGTTTTTTTGACAGACAGGAAACCCTGCTTTAAAATATCAATGTCACCCCTAAGAACAACTGCGTTGGCCAAAAGGAAGGGTGCCTAATATTTAAAAAATGGATCCTATACAAAATTTAAATTGGCATGTTCTTCAAGTGACTATACCCTAAAAGCTGTTTTCACTGCCAGGATCGTAGCTGAATCCTAGAAAATGTCAAAGTCCAAATCAAATTAAATTTAACTTTAAAATGTAATTTAAATGTAATTAAATTAAACTTCAATCTGTAATTTATGGCAGGAACCTGTTGCAAACACCACCAAAGACAATTTTTTTATATTTATTAAAAGCTCAATTCAACTGTGAATTTGGATTTTCAATACATTTTTAGGACAAGTACATTTTAGGAATGTACCTTTTCCCTGCTAGAAGCTCCTGGAGACTAATTTTCATTAGCCCTCCAGCTGCTGTCCAGCCAGTGCTTGACCGTAATGAGCTGTGAAAACTGCTCCCAGACCTAGAACAATCACCTGGGTGTGGGCAGGTGTTTTGCTTCCCCTTTAAAGAAATTCAGTTAGGGTGGATCCAGGAACTTCAAGAACGTGTAAATGGCCTGCCCTTTCAATAGTAAATGTAAGGTGAGGCCCGGAGAAGGCAACCCTTGTCCATGCAGTCAGGCTGGCACCAAAACTAGTGGAAGGGAAGCTAACCTCACAACCAGTTTTGAGTGATCACAGAGAAATGGACTGCTCCGTTCTCTGGCCAAAACTCTAGGTGGACCCACAGACTCTGCACAAGGGATGAAGGGTTTCTCCATCTTGAATTTTAGGATTAAGTTCCACTGTGAGATTGTTTACAGTTGGGCAAACAGGAACTGCTGCAAAAGGGCATAGGGTTGAAACTGGATAACAGACTTTACAACAATGCTTTTACCACGCATCACTTTACCAAGCAGGTGCTGTTTGATAAATCTTCACAAAACTTTCTAAAAAAATTTCCTTCACCTCAGCTTCTTCCTGAAAAGTTTTGGGGTGATCCATCAAGTGGAGGCGGGGAAAAAAGAAAAGGTCCAAAAACTTTAACATCCCCATTCATATTTCCATAAGAAACTTGAATAGCGATACCGCAAAAACGGCTGAACGGAATTACACTAAATTTGGCTGAAAGATAGATTTTGGTCTAGAAAACGTGTTTTGTGATTTGCTGTAAATCCTTTCTGTAGTTTTTGAGAAATTAATGTTCATAAAATTTGTGTTTGATGGTTTGGTTTGCAGGACATTCGTGAGAGTCCCACGATCATGCAAATTAAAAAAAAAGAACAATCTGATTGGCTGAGGGGGCTTTAATCCCCATTGGCCACCTAGCTCCCATAGAAGAGAGGGTTTCATCCTGCAAAACCAAGGACGATATCTATTCTCCTGGATCCAAGGCTGAGAGGACCTTGGCCAAGTCAGCATCTTGAACTTGTCCTCCAAAAGGAAGGTGTTCAGAAACCCAATGTCTAATATCAGCCAGAGGCCTCTGTATTTTGGGTTCTAAAATGTACCGGGAATAACTGTTAACTCTCACCTGTGTTTCCGCAGGAACGATATGCAAGCTGCAGAAGAAACTGTTCCAATGTCTTCTATTCACCAACCCTGCCCAACAGTATTAAATCAAAACCGGTGTGATGGGGGAAGAGGGGAAACATTGGAAAAAAGAAATGAAGAAGTGTCCCTCGACGTACTCAGTGAAACAGGTAAGGTTCAATGCAGGCATAGGTGTTCCCTGTATGTAAAGAGTAGAAAAGGAGGATTCATCTATATACTAGTTGTATTCTAGTACCTACAATTCTATGTAAGCAAATGTGTATGTAAAAGTCATGCTACCCGTTTAGCTCCCCTCTTCCACTATAAATCAATAGCAGTCCACACAGGATTATAAGTGCAAGCTATATGAAAGAGAATAAATAAAGATATTGTAATCCCACTTTGGCAAAGCAACCATCAAATTATAAATACATGTATACAGAAAACACTCGCCCTACTATTAAGAAGTAGCAGTGAGGTAAAATTAGCCCAAAGGTTCATATAAAGTCCCAACCTATTTGACAAAAAAGAATAAACAATAATCTGAACATTTGCTTTAAAAATAAGGGGGAAAAAAGAAAATATGCAAAAAATATGCCTTCAGGAAACACTAATATGCTGTCTCTTAATTCGCACCTATAGATATAAGTATTGCTTATATCTATTTAGCATGCCAGCGCGTAACCACCATATAGATGGTACTCAATACTTTAGATGGTTTTTTTTCTTTTTGTCTTTGTAGGATGATCTAAGGAGGGATACTGAGACCCCGACGAAGAAGACGCCAAAAGAAGAAGAGATGAGCCGCCGCACCAGCCCTATAAAAGAACACTGACCACACGTAAGTCCGAACCCCCAGAAGAACAAAAGTAAGTTCACTGGATGCGAAAGAGTAGCACCCGAAGACTAGAACGTGTTCTGCCGCAGTCCGAGGTCCGTTTTAAGCCCACACCGCTCTGCTCCTGATGCAGCCTGCAGTGGAGGTGGAGCATTCACAACAATAAGACCACATTCCCCTCTCTATCTCAGAAACTGTTTCTATGGCCGCTTTGGCAAGCAGTGACTGAACTTCCTGGGCAAGGGTCCAGAATCCAGCTGCCGGTTAATTACCCAGAGTGACGCCCTGAACGACGAGGACACGCACCTTTCCCTGCAGCGGCCGGGCTTGGCTCCGCCACCTTGCTTGCTTCACCGACAGGCCGGGCTTGGCTCCGCCGGTCGGACTACACCTCCCAGCAGCCTCCAGGGGGAGGCGGCGACGACATCCACCAGCGCGCCAGGCGGCGCATAAAGCCCCGGCAGGTTCCTCCTCCCGCGAGGACGCGCGCGGGACACACCGGGGCTAAGCCCGGGCAAAGGGCGGGCCCTCTGTGGCCCTCCGAGGCCTGTAGTGGCCGGGACGGGCCACCCCCCTTAAGATCTTCGGTTGGGTTCTCGATGACAAAGTAACATTAAGAACTTACGGAGGGCAGATAATCAAATATTGAACAAGGATGACCAAGGCACAGAAAACTCCGATGGCAACAAGATCTACCACCAGACTAAAAACTGTGAGTACACCTTTACCCGCTATAACTGCCATCGATATCATGTTGCAAAAAACCATTAGCGTAGTGGCCAACTCCATTCAGGATACCGAGAGACGACTATCTCTGACACCAGACCTGTGTTTTCCGAACCTGTCTTTGCACACCATAAACAATACGCATATTATGGACGATACCCTTAACTCACAGGAATCTCTATTGATGCAATCATTTTCAGACCTACCAAGGTCGCAGGTGAAGGACTGGACTTTTAAGAACCAGCGGTGCCAGGGAACAACACCTGAAACCTTCGTAGGATACCTGTTCGGCGCACAAGTGACAGAGACACGGGACACTTCCTTCGGCGTCAAAGATCAGCGTTTATTACTGCAGGGAGGCAAAAGTCATGGGAAGTACAACAGAGTGTAGGTTCCAAGAGTCTGCTTCAAATTGTAAATGTGGATCGCTCCTTTTATACACATTTTCAGCATTCAATAACGTAACGAACAAAAGGTTACAACTCAGTTCCCACAATAAACTTAAAAGGCTTCAATCATGGTGTCGGAACCCGGAACATAATCATAGTAACATTTGTCGGTTCCCAACTGTAAAAGCACATTATCCTGCTGCTATGCACATTCCACTCTGGTTGTAAAAGGACGAGAGTAAGAGACAGGAACAGTTGCAAGGAAGTCAGACAACAGAAGAAGAAGGAGTGTGGAGGAAATATCGGAAGCGCAATCCCAGGATCAAAGGATTCGAGCCGAGCGCATGCGGGGCTGAAACAATAGGCCAACGTGGGAAGATTACCCAGCTGCGGAGCCATCTGTCTTTGCCGTGCCATCCCCCAGTCTTGGGAATCACAGGATCATGAGGCGGACATTTGCCTGTTCGCTGACTACGTGAGGGCAAGAAACAAAATGGATGCCGTATCTAAAATGGAACCCGAGGGTTCAAAATGAAGAACCTGTAAATAAGACGAACCCTTCTAAGTAGCGTAGCGAAAATGCGTACACCTATTAATCTCGTCATTTACGGTTCATAGATACCACACTCGCTAGCATCGTAACGGTTCTCATTGGTCCTCAGACGCTCCTTTTGCCCTCATGTAGGCAAGCACTAGTCAGAATCATAATCAATGTCGATATTCATCAGATCATTCAAGTGTTGTTGGAACATCATCTTATTCATCAATGTCTCGCCGGTAACAGATGGCCTTCTTATACACGCTGTAGCACAAAGGCCACATAAGGCAGGACCACACTGCACACAAAGACAACACGTGAACAGAAACGTCACAACAACCCCTATAATCATCAGAATTTTCCAACCCCAAGTTGACATCAGACCCCAACACCATCCTAGAAGCGTCCAATCTCCCTCGTCCACGTGTATGGACTCCGAGATTTTATGCAACTTCGAGATGGCTTGATAAACCGTTGGAGCGTTATCAGGTATGAAAATGCAGCAGCTCGAATGGATGACCTTACACACACCACCTCTGTCTGCTAGTACTACGTCTAGAACCATACGGTTCTGTAGCGTCATAAGCCTATCCGCTTGAAGCTCTGCTGTCAGATTACCAAGGGCGCTTGCAGTTATGTTAGCAGTTGCTTCCACTACACGAGTTAACTGTCTCAGATTCCTGCTATTTGACCATAGGGCCCCAAAACGGTAGGAAACCCTTAAAGAAATCTCCTGCTTCTTGACCGGCAGTATCTTCTTTACTTACGACACCTCTCACCACTCTAGTTTTGTGATAATCTGAGGCAACAGTGAAAGTTGGGGGCAAAAGATTCGCGATATAGCAGGTACCCGAGAAGTCATGAGGTAACCACGTATATGCACGATCATAACATACAAAATAGGTACCCTTGGCAGTCAGGAAGACAGGGGAAGAGAGCATTGGTAACACGTAAGTATCAACACAAGCGCTCTTCCCAAGCTGAGCTCTCGGATTGCGACCAAGACCTTGCAGACAGAAATGACCGAGATGAGGTACGATCCAGATTGGAGATGAGCTTTTAAAACTGCCTATTTTTCACTGATGTACTATACTCGACCTCACTCAGATCCTTATAAGCTCGCACCTCTTCCTCTGGGATAAGTGTTGCGTCAAAAATATCTCTATTTAAATCTGCAATTGCTATCGCCAAAGACTTGTGGTACGGGCCAGGACCAAGGTCTGCAGAGCGAGGCTCTCGATGGGGGTAGGAATCTAGTGCACTACGGAACATGGTCTGGAATGCTCGAGCTGACCCCTGGGGGCTGTAAGGAAGGACAAAATACGGAATACCCTTATCCATGGTATGTGGCATTAACCCACATACCCAACAATTGGTAGTGTTCACCACCAACTGATGCTGATGTAGAAGTTGAACAAAAGAATTGTTCATAAATTCCGCACGTCTGACCTGTTCATGTTGGGGCAGAAGATTAAAGGAATGTGGGGACATAGTGGAAACAGAATTTAAATCATGAGGAGGAGGAGTAGGTAAAGTAGACGGTAGCAATGATTGAAAACCAAAATATACTCCACCCACCAGCAGCATAGAAACAGTTAGGAACAACATAAAAACCTGTAACATAAAACATTTTTTTCGAATTGTTTTGTGCAATTTGGATCTTTGCGCCACCATTTTCTCAATTTCCAACAGCTTAGAAGACTCCATCTTCTAAAAACCGTCCGTGACGTTCTTGACGCACTTCGTTCTGAGTAGCGATTATCAATCCCCAGGAGTTCCCAGAAATCGACAAAAGTAATCGACCTAGTGTCAGATACCTGCTAGACAGGAGGAAGTACCCGCACGGCCTTACGGTTAACCCAGATGAAAAGGTTTTTAATCAGAGTTCATTGAATTCAATATACGCTTCCTAGCTGTAAGGAAAAAGGTACACAATATGTATATTTATATATATGTAATGTCCACAATTTTATGGCAACAATAGAGGTGATGTAGATTCAAAAAAATAAAAAAAGAATTTATTAGTCTGTTAGCGCGGTCGAAGAAAGTATCGACTTCTTCCGGGGCGAGTCTGCTCTTCAAACAGTGGATCAGACGGCAAAAGAGTGTTCGATTGTCCACGCAATTGTTCAGGACTTGAATTCTCCAATGTTGTTGAAAGAGGGTTAACTTCGGATGGTTCAACAGGGGTGTCGGGTCTTACTGTGTTATCTCCTACAAGCTGTGCGTCACTAAACGGCACGTAATTTAGAGGGACGTAAGTTTCAGACGAGCCGAATCCTTTTCTGATCCAACTATCTGCTGGCAATGGGAGCGGAATTTTCTTGGTGTGGGTGGCATGCACCCAGTGTTTTCTCCCTTCCAGCCGAACCGCAGTCCTCGTTGCCAGCAACACCTGGTAAGGTCCCACGAACCTTGGCTCAAGATTTTGTTTTCGTCCAAAATTGCGGGTAAGAACCCAATCACCTGGTTGGAGCCGATGACCAGGACCCTCTGTTTGTGTCGGTAGAGCCTCAAAGACCTGTTGATGAATCAAACTCAATTTAGCAGTCAGATCATAGAGATAGTCAATTAACATTGGATATTCAAGTCTGTCAAATTCTTTAGGCCTCGGAACTCCCCAAATGTTCGCAGGACGGCCGAACACAATCTCATATGGGCTGAGCCCTACTCGAGAGTGCACAGTCGCTCTGGTCGATAGGAGAGCTAAAGGCAAAGCGTCGGGCCATGATAGACCAGTCGTTGCCTGGATTTTGGCAAGTTTCAGTTTCAGAGTGCCATTATATCTTTCCACTAAACCCACAGACTGAGGATGATTAGCACTATGAAATTTCTGATTTATGCCAAGACCACGACATACACTCTTCATTACACTTCCCACAAACTCACTTCCGTTATCTGACCATACAATCCGTGGCATTCCATACCTGGGGAAATACTCTTTGAGTAGGACTTTTGCTGTGGACAGGGCAGTATTATCCTTTAGGGGGTAAGCCTCAATCCATCTGGAGAACGCACAAACTACAACCAAGACGAACTTTAAATTATTGCATCTCTCCATGTGGATAAAGTCTAACTGAATAATTTCAAAGGGACATGTGGGAGGAGCAAAATGACCACGTGGAGTGGGGGTGCCCTTGCCAGGATTATACATCAAACATACCATGCAATTCTTAACCACTCTCTCCGCACATTTAGTAATTCCATCATTCTTCCATACGGGCGACAGCAACTTACATATGCCTTTCGTACTAATGTGTGATGTACCATGAGCCATAGTAACAACAGCAAGCACGTATGCATCTGGTAACATCCATCTCTGCTTTTCCGACAAATCAACCCAACATCCATTCTCGTCTAACTTTCCCGTACTCTCTTTCCACTGAGTCTTTTCCATCTCAGTAGCTTCATTCTGTATCTTCTTCACACTCTCAACTGTGTCCTCACACATACTAGTCTCCGCTGGCCATCTTACTGAACTCGCAACGTACATTCGATTTGTCAGATCTCTAGCCGTCTCCTTCGCAATCTCATCCGCAAACGCATTACCGCGACCAACATCATCCGTCACCTTCCGATGCGCACTACATTTGATTATTGCCACCTCTTTAGGCAATGTAAGTGCGTCCAAAAGGTCATTCACAAGCTGTCCGTGCTGAATCTTCGTACCATGCGACGTCAAAAATCCTCTTTCTCTCCACAATCGACCAAAACTATGCGCCACACCAAAAGCATACTGGCTGTCTGTAAACACATTCACCCGCTTCCCTCTGGACAACACACACGCTCTCGTCAAGGCGATCAACTCAGCCGCTTGGGCCGAATTCTGACTCAATCTCGCAGATTCCACAACTGTACTCAATGTTACTACAGCATACGCAGTCGTCACATCACCATTTGGTAACTTAAAACATGAACCATCCACATACAAAGTACCATCGGGATCTACCAATGGAGTGTTTTTCAGGTCAATACGACCCTTCGTCTCCTCTTCAGTTCTCAAATAGCAATCATGTGGTGTTACATCACTTAATTCCATGTCGATCGGCAACAACGTTGCTGGATTCAACACATTACACCGTTTTATCCGTATGTGACTTGCCAATAACGTCAACTCATATCCAGACAACCTTGCGCTCGTCAAATGTTGAGTTTTCGTTCGGTTCAAGAGAGTGTCGACTGCATGCGGGACCATCACCATGAGCATATTATCCATGACCAGACCTGCGGACTGTCGAATGGACGCCGCAGCTGCCGCTGTTGCTCTCAAACAACTCGGCAAGGCTCTAGCTACTGGGTCTAAGGTCGAAGAAAAATATGCGCATGGACGCTGTTTGTCGCCAAATTGTTGTGTCAGAACACTCAACGCACAACCGTCCCTCTCGTGAACATAGAGTGTGAACGGCTTATTGTAATCAGGAGTACCCAACACAGGAGCCGAACACAACGCATCACGCAATTCAGAAAAACTTTTCTGACACTCTTCAGTCCATGGCAAAGGAGATGAAACATCCTTGCACGTAAGGGCTATCAATGGTTTCGCCAACAATGAAAAATTTGGAATCCATTGTCTGCAGTATGACGTAATACCTAGAAAGGCACGTACATCTCTCTGAGTCTTTGGCACAGTCATTCGAGCAATCGCTGCAATTCTCTCTGGGGTCAACCTTCTCCCATCCTTTGACAGTAAGTGACCTAAGTAGGTTACTTCTTGACAACAATATTGCAGCTTAGAAGGTGACACCTTGTGATGTAAGTCACATAGGTGCTGCAACAATGATACTGTAGCGGTTTTGCAAATAGCCTCTGTATCAGCTGCCACTAATAGGTCGTCAACGTATTGAACTAAGGCTGCGCCTGTCGGCAACACAAATGCAACAAGCTGACTTTTAAGTGCTTGGCTATAGATCGATGGACTCTCACAGTAGCCCTGTGGTGCGCGTTTAAATCTAAAACTGCGCCCACCTAGTGAAAATCCGAATAGGTCTCTGCTTTCCTCAGCGATCGGAATACTAAAGAAAGCATTCTTTAGATCAATTACCGTGAACCAGGAGGCGAAGCCGGAATCAGGGTCAACAAAGCCGTGATGTCAGGCACCACAGGAAACTGGGGAATCACGATTTTATTTACTTCTCGCAAATCAATTACAAAGCGGTACACAGGAGGTTTAGTTGGATCTGTGCGTTTCAAAATCGGTAACACAGGACTATTACACACATTGCCTCGAGTTTCTTCAATGACATCCTTTTCGATCAGGTCATAAATGATCGCTAATAGTGCTCGCTCACCATCAAAAGAGATACGATACTGTGGTATACGTGGGAAACACACATTCGATTTCAACTGAACCACATAAGGTGGGATGTTCAATAAGCCTACATCGTTGGGACCCGTAGCCCATAACGACGCAGGCAGGGAACTCAATTCCGGTGGGAACTTATCAATTGATAAGTACATAGGAGAGATCGCTCTCTGACCTAATGTAAGCTCCACTCCCGCAGGAGAGCAGTACAAAGTCGCATATAACCGTTTTAACAAATCCAAGCCCAAAAGATTCTCACCACAACCAGTAGATAAAATCAATGGGGCCTCTAGCTCATGAGGACCAATCGTAAGGGACAAAGGGCTAGAGACAGGATTGCTAACAGGGGCGCCAGAGAATCCAATGGAAACATTTGATAAGCCGGACAAAGGTGCGCCAGGGAGTTTCGAGTGCATGATGGAACTTTTCGTCGCACCAGTGTCTAACAGAAAAGGCTCAACTACGCCAGATGTAGCAACTGCGACGTAAGGCCCACTCTGATCAACCGGAACTGATACTACTCCCTCTCTCTGTCGGTGGCTGTCCTAGTAGTGGTTACCTGCATCAATCTCATGTTCGACATAATAATCGTCCACATGATACTGTGCTGATTTATCGGACCTCACATTTCGTTGGTCAAAATAATTATTCGCGTCTGATGGGGTATGAGGGCGCTCATGATTTTGAGGGGCACCGCGGCCTCTACCTCGGGGTGCTTGTTGAAGACCACCACGACCCCCTCGTGCCGACACACCGTTAAGCCGGTCACGCAAAGCTGGACAATCATATTTTATATGGCCCTCTCTTCTACAATATGCACACTGATTATACCCAAGCGTAGATCTAAAGTCGGAGAAGTCAGATCGTGACTGCATTCTAGTGGACTGGTCTCGTGGTCGATACTGCTGCTGCGAATCATTTTGATTCGAACGTGGAGGATATGCCTGCTGTAACAAAACCTTTGTTTTGAGCTCCTTCGTTTTCTTATCTGAACGATCACTTTCTTCCTTTTCCCTATTCTCATAATATTGAGCCGTAGCTAATATCTGTGCAGTGGTTGAAACAGCCCATGCACTTTCTGAATTCTTCAATTTGTTGCACAGCTCAGGCAACAAATTTAAGACAAACTTATCAACAAATAACCGTTGACCACCTTCGGTGCTCATGTCCTGACCACTATGATCGACAAATGCCTCCTCAAATCTAGTAAAGAAATCGGAGACACTCTCGTCTTTCTTTTGCTTACAAGCCGATAATTTATCCCAATTTACCTTCATCGCTGGCATGAGCGTTTTCATAAGCGTAATAATTTTCTGAGGCAGATCCGTAATCAACGGCTCAGGCTTAGCCCCACCAACTTGTCGTCCATCTGCCGCTACCAGTGTAGCCCAGTCACCACCCAACTCAACTAAATGATTCTCTTGGCGAATTTTCGCCCAAATCGGTTGTGGTACGACATTTCCAAACAGCATGTCGATGTCCGCAAGATTCATAATAGTAGCGTCTACCAGTTGAGACAACTCCTTATAATAACCTGCCGGATTCTTGCGTGGATCAGGTAAAGATTGTTTCACCTGCAAAACTTCTGATCGCTTCCATGGGAGGTGTATCCAAACTCTCTGAAAGTATGGCAGAATCACAGGATTAGCTTGCGGATCACCTGGCATGTATACTGGCGGAACCTCTGTCATAGGATACTGACCAGAGTTCGTTTTCTGAGTATCAGAATCGTCATCAAACGACACTCGAGAAAACACTGTGCACCGTAAGGCTAATAATCGCTCTAATGCACGTCGTACATCTCCACCTACAATCATGCCGTTCGAAAATTGACTCTGAAGTTCAGTCATATCGGGCGGTACATTATCTAAATCATCATTATACCATTCTTCTCTCAAAAAGTTACACATTTCTTCAAACACAAATCTCTGAGTGGGCTCATTAAACTGAGAAAACGTATCAAAGACCACGCGCGGCGGGTAGTTAGCAGGGCCGTCTTATCCATCTACGCGCCATAGTTACCAACGTGGCACTCTCCCTTCCACCAGGGATTTGACTGCGCCTCTGAGGAGTTTCAGAGACTTCGGATCGAAGTAACGATCCAGAAAGTGGGGAGTAAAGAGTAGCGACAGTATTAGGGATACGATTACGAACAGAAGGAGAAAAAAGAACAGGAGCAACAACATTAGAAGTGAACGTAGGGACAGCAGAGATAGCCGGGACGGCTGAGGTAACAGGAACAATTGACTGAGGAGGTACAGGCAAAGGAGCAGTAGGAATAGGACCAGGTGGTAGGACAAACGCAGGACCAACAACAGGCTGACCAGCAGCCGCTGGAACTACAGGAGGAACTACAGGGGCTGTAGCACCCTGTGCATAAGGAGGTGGCGATTTCATCAAATACGTTAACAGAGGATCTTCCTTCGAGTCCTCTTCTGTCCTATCAAGACTAGTTGATAATGCCGGATAACATTTGTCTATCCTCATGTGGTGTAGTCTAGTAGAAACTTCTATTTCTTTTTCTTCTTTATCTCGCTGACATTGTTGTACAACTTGCATTATCGGGACGATACCTTCTTTACGATTCTTTTTAAGCTGTTTGATTTCTTTCTGTTTGGCCTCTTTACGCCACAACCGAAGGGAATCAAACATGGCTGGCCTAGCTTTCTTCTTAAATAATTTAGTTTCTAGATTATCTAAAATCTCCATTCCAAAACTTCCGTGTGGTGGCCAACTAAGGACACCATCCTTTCTCGTATAACGGACCCAAAAGTTATTACATATAATAGGGCCCACACCATGTCGACTATAGAGCTCATATATCGGAGTTCCAACTGGAGGTATCGGACACGAGTCCTCCAACCGGGAATCCTTGTTGCAACATTTGAAGAAACCAATGAAACCACTACGGCTAGGCATCATGCACACTAACCAAGTATCAAACTTCAAGGGTTACCAAAGTACTAAATCTTTGTGAAAGACAAAACCCGCGGTTTTTGGCAATTGCAACTGTCAAATAACAACTATGGACCAACAACTAAGCACCACAAATGCAATGGAACCATGCAAATAACTAAGCACCAACAACTAAGGACTGGGAGCGACCCACAAATACTTAACTGAGAGCTCGATGGCATCACCAGGAAGGCCCGTCTATCGTCTCGCCATACAAAGGACTACGCCAGGCACCAAAACAGGTCGACAGTCAGAGCATCGATCCGTTGCAGCCGTCAGGAGGCGGGAATCTTCGCGGGAAAAATCGTTGGACCACTTATTTCGACAACAGGATCGATGAAGCGGGGTGCACCTTTTCCTCTGAGATACCCTTAACTCACAGGAATCTCTATTGATGCAATCATTTTCAGACCTACCAAGGTCGCAGGTGAAGGACTGGACTTTTAAGAACCAGCGGTGCCAGGGAACAACACCTGAAACCTTCGTAGGATACCTGTTCGGCGCACAAGTGACAGAGACACGGGACACTTCCTTCGGCGTCAAAGATCAGCGTTTATTACTGCAAGAAGGCAAAAGTCATGGGAAGTACAACAGAGTGTAGGTTCCAATAGTCTGCTTCAAATTGTAAATGTGGATCGCTCCTTTTATACACATTTTCAGCATTCAATAACGTAACGAACAAAAGGTTACAACTCAGTTCCCACAATAAACTTAAAAGGCTTCAATCATGGTGTCGGAACCCGGAACATAATCATAGTAACATTTGTCGGTTCCCAACTGTAAAATCACATTATCCTGCTGCTATGCACATTCCACTCTGGTTGTAAAAGGACGAGAGTAAGAGACAGGAACAGTTGCAAGGAAGTCAGACAACAGAAGAAGAAGGAGTGTGGAGGAAATATCGGAAGCGCAATCCCAGGATCAAAGGATTCGAGCCGAGCGCATGCGGGGCTGAAACAATAGGCCAACGTGGGAAGATTACCCAGCTGCGGAGCCATCTGTCTTTGCCGTGCCATCCCCCAGTCTTGGGAATCACAGGATCATGAGGCGGACATTTGCCTGTTCGCTGACTACGTGAGGGCAAGAAACAAAATGGATGCCGTATCTAAAATGGAACCCGAGGGTTCAAAATGAAGAACCTGTAAATAAGACGAACCCTTCTAAGTAGCGTAGCGAAAATGCGTACACCTATTAATCTCGTCATTTACGGTTCATAGATACCACACTCGCTAGCATCGTAACGGTTCTCATTGGTCCTCACAGGTCAAGGATAGCATGCCAAAATTTTCGCTCACTGGTCCAACAGCGAACACACTGGAGAGTAGCCTCACGCTTCTATCTAATCGTGGAAATAACATAATTTGTGCACAAACATCGTCTCCAGATCCCGAAGCTCAATTAATCGAGAGCCACACATCGGTAATCCACTTGCCAGAAACCCAAACTTTCAATCAGGCCAGGAACTCCAAGAACATCAAGAAAAAACGAAAAATTAAACACCGCATGAAAAAAATCCATCTTCCATCAGACAAACCGAAACGCTCAATAAGAGATATGTGGCAAAAACCAATTCAGAGGAAACCCACCGAACCCACTCCCACGGGGTCTCCTCTGTCTATCTCTCAGGTCTCGGATGTATCCAGAAATAACAAAAACAATTCGGAGAGGATCCAGGTCAATGAGCAGACAGGGCATATAGTTAGGACAGCTACTATTAAAATCCCCTCTATGAGTGAGATCGAAAGTCTGGTTAAATCTCTCTTACAACCCATCAGTCAACAGATTGCCATTATCGAGAAGGCTTTAGGCAAATTCGAGAGAGCACAAAATGAAATATCGACTAGCATCCTCAAATTGCAAAAAATGCCAAATACAAGTTCTACCTTTGTCCCGGCGAGTACAACTCTTAACGCAAAAAATCCAACAGTTGCAAAAAATTCATGTAATCTATCAAAAAGAACCGGTAAACAGACAAAGACACAGCAACAGGGTCCTGTTTTCAATGACCCATCATTAAATTCACAAACAGCACTCATCCCAGTGACGATTGTAGTTCCGCCCAAAATTAACATGCAAGAAATACATATACAAGAGGACGAAGACACTAGTGAATGGGCTACGGAGGTTTTTCCTTCAGAGGCAACTTCGACCTCTGTTGATACACCAAGACATCCCTCTATACCAACTGTGAACATCCCTAATAAAGCAACTAGGGAGCCGCAGCCCAGACCCATCTCGACACGAATACCCACCCATATCAATCTACCACCTGAGTCCAATCCCTATACAATAGTCATGATCGGGGTACCCAAAATGGCGGAAAATAGGGGGGAATCCTATGTAGAATTAAAAAACAAGGTGATGCAATGGCTAACCACCCACAGGCCACTTCCCCCCAACATAATAGGAACTATTTCCCAAGTGAAGCGAGTAGACTGGGTGGGCACACGATTCAAATCTACAGAAGGTGACTGTATCGTGGTCACTTTTAAAAGTAGAGGAGCGGCGAAATTTATTGTAAATTGGAGGAACTCTGCAACAAATAGCCTGATTCGACCAATGGGCCTAAGCTACTTCTACCCCCACTATTCAGACGGCCAAAGAATTAATAATAAACACTATTTTGGCCAAGAAGGGCTCCCTGTCCCGCAACTTTACCCTCAATTTCGAACCACCCCCTTTGAGTCAATCCAAAGGACGTCTACAGACCCTGATATATACACTAATGTCCACTCATGGGAAGGCAGAACACATAGTCACCTACCCCAAATAATATCTGAGAGACCAGGAACTATTCAATACTCACAGACACAAGATTACAGACATTTAATCCGCCTTATAATCACCATCTTGGGTTCCCAACCTCAAATAGATACGACACTCTATATGCTTATGATAATCTGGATGAGGTGGATTGACTGTCATTCACCCTATTCTCTGATCCCTCATTTGCCCAGTCAGATACCCAAGTTTATCCTAACATAATATGCAAGGACAACCCCGTAATAACTTCTGACCTCTCAGGTGCTAGTGTAGCCAACACTGTAACAACGGCGACAACACTCTCCCCAGAGAGTTCCCCCATAGATCACGCTTCTATTCTTTCCACACCTGAAGTAAGTAGTTCTTTTACCTCAATAGTCCTCCATCCCTCACCCACAACTAGAAGCCAACCGATTGACACAGCAAGTTATGTTACTTTAAAACCGCAGCTCATAATTAATACGACCACGGAGCCTGTGATAGATCTCAACGAGCCTGTGATAGATCTCAACGAGATCCATTCCATCAAAATCCTGTCATGGAACATCGCAGGACTAGCAGCTAAAGTAACCGACCCGATTTGGATAAACTTGGTCAGAAACTATACCATACTGTGCTTCCAGGAGACCTGGCTTGTAGATAACAACATCTTTATCGAGGGATACCAAAGCTTCTTTGTCCATGCATCTCCCTCATCTAGTGGAAGGGCAAAGGGAGGCCTAGCAATATTCATCAGTCTGTCTCTTCTATCTCACATAAAAAACATACAGCAGGACAGCAGGCATATTCAGATACTGGAGCTCAGGAAGGGCAAAAAAACTTTAGCTCTGGTTAACTTTTACAACTCTGTTACATCACCAGGAGAATGTAATATCGTTAAACTCCAAAACTATCTCTACGACAACTCAGCAAAGTTGCCCCGGGACAAAATAATCGTTGGTGACTTTAACACGCATATTTGTGGCGACCCATCAACGACATCTTTGGGTTCTTTGGGCTGTGGAAATAGACCAGGTCCTCACTTTGAACACTGCCCCCGAGGAACAAATATGAACACTTTAACAGATGTCTTAAACCTGTGCATTGCCCTGTCTCTGAAAGATGACTCTTATATCTTTAAAACACCAACTTACAAAGGCTCAGAGTCAGGTTCTTATATAGATCACATGCTCCTCTCAGCTGAGGTGACAAACCTGGTCATAAACTTTAACATACTTGAAAGCACTTATAGTGACCACAACCCACTTTCACTTGACCTACAATGCGGCCCTTTTGTACTCCGGAAAAACCATAAAGACCCTGGAGTTTTAAAATTAGTTAACAAAAACCGCCGCTTGAAATGGTCCACGATAAACAGCGATACTTTGCAAGAGTCTGTTATAAAGAGTTGTGAACATGAACTCAATCTTTGTGCCTCTAACATCACACCTCCCGAATCCATCTTATCTGCCTTTGCTGTGATTACAAAAAGAATTGATCTACTGCTCTCTGTGTCAACAAAACGATCAACTGCACTACAACCACGATGGTTTGATCATACCTGCTCATTATCTAGCCGAAAACTGAAAACTGCCCTCAAAAACAAACCAAGAAATCTTGCACTTATTAAAGCATTACGTTCAGAATACAAAATAGCCCTGGCATCTCGGAAAAAGTCCATAAAAAGGAACATCTGGGAGTCTTTACTTGATCCTTCAATCTTAGGAAACAGCGCGAAGATCTGGAGCATAATTAACAAGCCATTGTTTGACGATCCTAATGCTACCAACCTCGGAACTGTTATACCTGAGAACTAATGGATCTCCCATTTCAGCTCAATTTTTAAGAGCGACGCCCCACAAACAACACAAGTTCTTAAATTCTCCGAAGGGGCACCATTGCACTTCACAGTCAAGGAAGTTGAAAAAGGGATCCGTGTTCTAACCAGTAACAAGGCCCCGGGTCCGGATGGCCTTCCCCCGGACTTATTTAAATCAAATATACCCTTTTGGGCTCCAATTCTTACAGTGGTTGTTAACGCTGGGGCCGCAATAGGGGTTCCAAAGACCTGGGGAGCCTCCACCATCGTTCCTGTATACAAAAAGGGCGACCGAACTAACGCAGCGTGCTACAGACCAATCTCCCTGATAAACTCAGTCGCCAAAGTAGTGGGAGGGATCCTCTTAAACAGGCTGTCCACATGGGCCAAAAATAACAACATAATGGCACCCGCTCAATATGGCTTCAGACCCGGGCATTCAACAACAACTCAATGCCTGAATTTATATTTAATCAGTGGCAAGTACACCCTGGCCCGCAATGGAACACTATACATGGCCTTCATGGACCTTTCATCAGCCTTTGATTGCGTTGACAGAAGCAAACTTTGGGACGTCTTAATGAATATGGGAGTTGAAACTAAATTGATTAATTTTCTGGCTGACCTCCATAATGATACACGTGCAAATGTTCGTTACACCAAAGACCTGAAGGTAACTAGTGACTTTAAAATTAATCGGGGGGTTAGGCAGGGCTGTATTTTAGCGCCTTTTCTTTTTAATTTATATATAAACGGTCTTGAGGAGCATCTTTTAACAACTGACACGGACTACCCCTATATAGGAAGAAAGGGCGTTCCTGTTCTGCTTTATGCAGATGACGCCGTTCTTATTTCCAGAACTGCACTCGGCCTTCAAAAATTATTAGATTCCTTTCTTCAATTTATGAACTTGCGGGGCCTGAGTATCAACAACTCAAAATCATTTGTTATGAAGATAGGTTCTGGAACTAAAAAATCCTACCCATTCTCCATCAATGGGGAAAAAATACCAACAACAAAAACCTTCTCATGCCTTGGAGTTCTGTTTGACTCTAAACTTGCATGGGGACCCGCAATAAAGAAAAAGAAAGATGAACTAATAAGGACCAATGCTGGAATAACGGACTTCGCGCGAAAAATGGGCAATACACCAGTGGTTGCCCTGATGAAACTATATCAAGCAAAAAGTATCGCAGTCGCCTGTTACGGAAGCGAACTATGGGGCTTTGCCCCTGTGGGCGTCCTTACAATTATTGAAAATAACTTTTTTAAACAGGTCCTGTGCCTACCAAAGTGTACTGCTAATTTCTCCACTCATGAAGAACTGGGAATGCCATATATAGGGGATAAGATCGCTGTAAACCCTTTGCTTTGTTGGCTTAAATGTTGGCTGAACGAAGAAATACCACTAACTCATAACATCCTCCTCGAAGCACTAACCTGGGAAGGGAAATTCAAGATACCCTGGGTAAAATACATCAGAAACTGCCTCCAAGACCTGGGCAGGCTGGATCTCTTTTTAACACCCCAGAAAGTATCCAAGAATGATGTAACATATGTAAAGGACACTTTCCTGTTGAATCGCCAGTTTGCCAGGGAAGAAACCGAATTGAAAAAGGATAGTGTTATGAGACACATTTTAATTAAAACAAGTTTACAAATTGAACCATACCTATCCTGGCCAACCTCCAGATATGAACGCTTCTTGATGAGTAGACTTCGTTTTGGTTTATTCCACCTGATGTTAGCCGTACCGAGTGGAGCCCACAGAGGGACAGTGTTGCCACCTTGCGGCTGCGACAACAAGTCTCCGCAAGACATGGCACACTTTTTATTTATATGCTCTTATTACGAGATTCCTCGGAAAATGTTTTTAAAACCCTTGCTTAAAAAACTGAACTTTGTACAAATAATGCCAGCACTTTTACACCTTCAAATGCTGCACAGTGACTGCACCCCGTTTATATATAACTTTTTAAAAACAGCCCTGAAATTCAGAAAAAGTATGGAAGGCTGACCCCTAACCGAATTATACCACCCCATAATTGAGTCCCTTGTAAATCTTATATACACACTTGAACGTGATATCACATATTTCTTTATGATTATCTGACGTATTGATTCTTTTTAACCATGTTTTGTACATATATGTATTTTTATGAACTTTTATGACTGTATTTCATGCAGTCGAATAAAGAATTTTGAATTTGATTTGATTTGCCTAAATCTGAACAAAAGCAAAAGAACAGGAGGGGGAGTGGATGTAAAGAGAAGAATTATGTTGAGTAAACTGCAGCACCTGGTCTAATGTAATTGCACACCAGCCAATCAAGTAAAAATGTATTCTGCCCCTACTGGCCATGCATGACTATGGCAGGGGAAATCACAGAGACTTGGCTGCAGTTGTGGCAGGAAGAGGACTACTTTGGTAGCGACTATGGCCTCTGTCACTTCCATTTCCTCTGGAGCCACAAAGACAGCATACAGGAGTAGCAAGCCTAGGGGCTGTCTTTCAAGAATTCCGACTCACAATCAGTTTTTTTTCTCAAAAAAGCTTGTAGCCATCAAATGGCATGTCCATAAGGGATGCCTACATATCCCCAGGTAATCCTGTGTCACACATCCAGGCATGACGTTGTGACCCATGCTAGGAGCTACACAGTCTGTTGTTGTATGTAGACCAACTCGCAACACATGCTTAGCCATGTCCTGTCCATCTTGAATTGTTTGTGAGAAAGTGTTTCTAATTCCTTGGGAAGGCAGACAAGAACTTTTTGGTCAGACCTCAGACGGCATGAGTTTAGCACCCTCAGCAGCTAGACACTGTTCATGGATCTGAAAGCCAAACCAGCAGAAAAAATACCCCTTGTAACTAGGCGCATTGATTCCCTATCTGTCACAAAAGGGGGAATGCATTGTGTTGACCTTGCTAGTGGAAATCTGAACCAGCAAGCTTTCATGGGGATAGGTGCTGGGTCAGAAAGGCATCTACCTAGGTGTAAGGCTATGACGCCTCACCACAGTGTGATGTACTGGTGAAACTAAGCATGGTTTGGACCAGGCTGTCATCACATAAAGTGAGCACAGGTTCAGATGCAGCAAACTCAGGCTGCAATATCTCCGTCAATATGTTGCTGTGGTCTCTACTGTGGGTAGCTAAAGTTCCAACACTTCACTGGCTCCGCAGGCTACTACTGCCAAAGAAGCACTCTCTTCTGTAAAGTCCTCCAATGGTAAGTCCAGCCATGTTACAGGACAAATGTACAGGGGTAAATCTAAATACCAGTCAGAATCAGTGTAATGTTGAGGCTCTGGACGCCATCCAAATCCAATCCAAACAATGTCTCCAGCCACTGGAAGAACTATCATCAAGGGTGTGGAACTTTCTACATCCAAGTCATGGGCTGCACCTCAGTGAGCACATAATGGGTCATTGCCTGGGCATGGGCTGACATTACCTCCAGATCCCAAACAAGCATTGAGGTTGGATCCGGAGCAGGAACCACTTCAGCCAAGGCTGGTGCCTGCGCCAACGGGATCAATGTGGATTTGGCAAAGGTGCTGATATATAGGCCACAGACGTTTGGGGTGCTGGTTATTGGCCTAATAGGGTCAGTCAGGTGTCGGCGCAGGCCCTGCGGGCAGGAATCTGACTTAGGGCCTTGCGGCTCTATGGTGCTTGGCTGAGCTCCATAGAGACCCGGAATCATCTGGAAAGTTGCAGCGTGGCCTTCTTGAATGCCTGTACGTGCTGCTGATTTAACGATGGCTTGGGGAACTCCGGGCTTACTGTGACCAACATCGGGAAAGGCACAAATTCAGCTGAGTTATATCAAGTCTGGTCCTTCAAATGCAGACTGCGCAACTTCTCCCCAGAGCGAGAGCGACAGCACTGATAGAAGTCTTATATGTAAATACACTGCTTATATGTATGTAGAGCCTTGTCCTTCTACGTCACCTTTGACTTACCTGAGGACAGTGACTTAGAGCTAGGACCAGGACCTGGAATGACAGCAACCTTGCAATTTGGAGAGGGAGCGAGTTTGTGGCTTAGAGTGCAATCTGTCCTGTTTCTTTTGACCAGCGATGCACGTGTTTGCCTCCCGCTCCTAGGTAGGTTTTGGGTGCACCAGGAAGCTTCTGTCGCATGATTCTGAGCCATGCTTAGACCCTATACACCAGAGCCAGACTTCATGAGGATCCATAAGCAACATATGCTTCTTACACTTGCCACATGGTCTGAAGCCTGTGATCTTAACAAAAAATTACGGAAACACTGATAAATGTTTAGGAGTGGAGTTCTGGATCTGTGTCGAAGAATGTGGAAAGAAAGAACTGATGTCAGCACATGCACATGGTGCTCATATACTGCCCTGTGCTGTCACTTCCAAAGGCAGTCAATGCAAAGATCATGATTGAAAGCAGCATTCAATCATGTCTCCTGTTGGTGTGCAGGAGCAATTGCTGGAAAAGTTCCGGATCCAGTCTGGTGCCTGGGAGAATTCAAAAGGTAAGGAACCTGACGTTAGAAGTAGCCTTTAAAAAACAAATGCACTACATAGGAGCAAAAGAAAAAAGTAGTTCCTTGAATGTAAGCAATTGAAGGATACAAGTCATCCAATCCAAAGGATGGTAAAGTAATCTGCTGAAAGAAGAAGGACAACCACTGAATTAGAAGCAAGCACATGAGATTGACAAGAAGACTGTTTAATGATAAGTAATGATTGACCCAAAGGCCACTGTAAGCATTGGTATTTTACACAATAGGTCTTTAGACAACAGACATCAAAAGCTGTCAATAAGCAAGACCAGAGTAGTCCCCTTCCTTCCCTTAGGCTTAACCTTGGTCAAGAAAGACTTTCAAAGTTTATAACATACTGAGTGAAACAGAAATAATATGTGATACTTGTATTTATTCAACGTGGAGTACTAATTTAAGACAAGAAATAGTTGAACATAAGTATTGTGTTTTGGTGATTGACAGAGAAAGCAATATTTTTCCAATGGCTCAATAACAGAATGTGTAATCAGGAAAGATGGTATTGGAAAGTGGGTTATTGGTAGGGGCAAATGTAGGTCTGCCACTGGCAATAAGGCCACTAAATGTATGTGAGTCCCTAGCTAGCCATCAAATAGGCGTAACCAAGTATAAACTCTTGGGGA
Organism: Lissotriton helveticus; assembly: GCF_964261635.1. NCBI lineage: Eukaryota > Metazoa > Chordata > Amphibia > Caudata > Salamandridae > Lissotriton > Lissotriton helveticus. The sequence goes on along the minus strand of NC_136068.1, from coordinate 1,036,963,590 downwards.
AAAGTTTCTAATTGCCCCTAGGTACAGACCATAGCCACATGAATAGTGAATCACAATAGAACATTCAATAAAAATAAAAACAATAATAGAAGAAAAAATCTATAGAAAAATTGTACAATTTATTTAAAGGATAATACAATCATAAAACAGTTTTTCTTCAAAAGCATTTTAGTACCACAAATAAACAGTTAAAAAATCATGTCATTACATGTAGAAAACATTTTAAAACATATTTGTTACAGAAGTTGTCGACGCAGCGTTTCGGTATATCGATAGGACCATCATCAGGACAAGGTTCTTATGATATCAGTGTTGAGTGGAAGGTACCACGTTACCGCCACGTTGGTCAATAGTAAATCCGACCTCTTCCTTTGATATGGAGCTTGGGACACTATATATCTTACTTCATAGTGTACAGAACTTTTCAATAAGGAGTGCTCTTTTAGAGTCAAGGGAGCCACTGAATTTGAGTAAATGGTTAAAATTCGTTAAAAATTAACCCACAAACATGGGAATATAGGTTACTCGTTGCAGCTTGTGGCTGAGTGTATCAATACTTGTGCCGTTTGTTCTTCGTATTTTTTAGTAGGCGTAACTTCACTTCAGTGTGCCTCAAGCCGAGTTGTATACTTTATCGTGCTCTTGAAACATCAAGACGGCCTTCCTGCTCCTCTTATTCCTCTTCGTTTTCCGGAAAACGTTACTATTATTTACTAGTTTCAATCCCCTGCCCTATAACATACTAGGGGCCTATGGGGTAGGTCATGCCAATTACAGGGGTACCCCACCATACCATAGTGTACCCTAGTGTATGCTGGGTGTCTTAACTGTTTTCAAATGCGTTCCTTTTAGCTTGGCACTGGCCCTGGTTAAACAGAGCCCCGGGTCAGTCAGAGTCAGTTACCACCAGTTCCAGTCAGCAAAACGTTGGGGGGTGCCCAGGGCACAGGATGACTTTGTAACATAGCCCCCCCAAACTAAAGGTGATGGGTTACTAACCTACACCCTGGTAGTCCTCATCGGCTAAGTGGAAAAACCTGGAAAGTCCATCTGCATTGGCATGGGCAACCCCAGGTCTGTGTTCCACTGTAAAGTCCATTCCCTGTAGGGAAATGGACCACCTTAACAGCTTGGGATTCTCCCTTATCATCTGCATGAGTCACCTGAGAGGCCTATGGTCAGTTTGAACACGAAAGAGAGTCCCAAACAAATATGGTCTTAACTTTTTCAGTGATCACAGCAAAAGCCTCTCTCTCAATGGCACTCCAGCTCTGCTCTCTGGGAAGAAGCCTCCTGCTAATAAAGGCAACTGGCTGGTCAAGGCCCCCTTCATTTAGCTGTGACAAAACTGCCCCAATCCCTTGCTCTGAAGCATCAGTCTGAACTACAAATTATTTTGTGTAGTCAGGGGCCAGTAACACTGGTGCTGAACAGATAGCAGCTTTCAGAGTATCAAAAGCCTTCTGACACTCTGGTCCAAATCACCTTTTTGGGCCTCTTTTTAGAAGTCAGTTCTGTTAGGGGCCGCACAATGGTCCCATAAATTTGAACAAACCTTCTATAGTACCCTGTCAGTCCAAGGAATGCCCTGACCTGAGTTTGGGTAACAGGAGCTGTCCAATCCAAAATAGTTTGTATTTTAGCTTGTAGAGGCTGTACATGGCCCCCACCTACCAGGTGGCCCAGGTACACCACAGAACGCTGCCCTATTTGGCACTTGCTTACCTTAATAGTCAGGCCTGCTTGCTGCATGGCCTGAAGCGCTTCCCTTAGGTGGTTTAAGTGGTCCCCCCCAGGTAGAATGGTATACAGCTATATCATCCAGGTAAGCTGCACTGAACTGCTCCAACCCAGACAAGACCCTGTTCACCAACCTTTGGAAAGTGGCAGGTACATTCTTTAATCCAAAGAGCATTACCTTGAACTGAAAATGTCCCTCTGGTGTGGAGAATTCTGACCTCTCCTTTGCTCCATCAGTGAGGTCAATCTGCCAGTAACCGGAAGTCAAATCAAAAGTACTCGGGTACTTAGCAGCCCCTAACCTATCAATGAGCTCATCCGCTCTAGGTATAGGGTGAGCGTCAGTCTTTGTGACTGCATTCAAACCTCTGTAGTCCACACAGAACCTTAACTCCTTGGGTCCCCCATGAGGATTAGGTTTAGGTACCAGTACCACTGGACAGGCCCATGGACTCTCAGACGGTTCAATTACCCCCAGCTCCAGCATCTTAGCAACCTCAGATTTAATGCTGGCTCTGACGTGGTCAGGCGACCTGTACAGTTTATTTTTGACAGGTAGGCTGTCACCAGTGTCAATGTGGTGCACACACCACTCAGTGATGCCTGGGGTCAGAGAGAACAGGCCAGCAAACTGCTCCAGCACCTGCTTACAGTCTCTGTGCTGCTGGTCTGTCAACTTGGGAGAGAGCACAACTCCCTCCACTGACCCATCTTGCACATTAGTGGAGAGGAGGTTGGGCACAGGCTCAGTTTCCTCCTCCACACCCTCATCAGTGACCAGTAACATGGTCATGTCTGCCCGGTCATGGTTGGGTTTCAATCTATTCATATGCAGGACCCTGTGAGGTTTCCTGGGGGTGCCAAGGTCAACCAAATAGGTAACCTCACCCTTCTTTTCTAAGATTTGCTAGGACCCACTCCACTTGTCATGGAGGGCCCTGGGAGCAACAGGCTCCAACACCCACACCAACTGTCCTGGAGTATACTCAGGCATAGTAGCCTTTTATTCATACCAGTGCTTCATTAGCTCCTGGCTGGACTCCAGTTTCCTGTTTGCTTTGTACATGTACTCCGCCATTCTAGATCTCAGGCCTAGCACATAATCAAACACATTGTCCTTAGCTTCTTTAAGAGGCTTCTCTAAAGACTCTCTTAGCTGGCTCAATTACCCCTCACAGGGTGTCCAAACACCAGCTCAAAAGGACTGAAACCAACCCCTTTCTGTGGCACCTCCCTGTATGCAAACAGTAAGCATGGGAGGAGAACATCCCATCTCCTCCTGAGTTTCTCTGACAACCTATTTATCATGCCCTTCGGGGTTTTGTTGAATCTCTCAACAAGACCATTTCCTTGTGGGTGATAGGGGGTGGTGAACTTGTAGTTGACACCACACTCATCCCACATAGCAGTCAGATAGCTGGACAGGAAGTTCCTGCCCCTATCTGACACTACCTCTTTTGGAAAACCCACTCTGGTGCACACCAAGCAGTGCTCTAGCCACTGAAGGAGCACCAATGGTTCTAAGAGGTATGGCTTCAGGGTATCTAGTAGCATGGTCAACTACCACTAAGATATACCTATTCCCTGATGCAGTAGGTGGGTCCAGGGGACCAACAATGTCCATCCCCACCCTTTCAAAAGGAACCCCAACCACTGGTATTGGTATTAGGGGAGCCTTTGTCTTGCCTCCTGCCTTGCCACTGGCCTGACAGGTGACACAGGAGCTGCAAAACTCCTTTACCTTTTCAGACATATTGGGCCAGTAAAATTGGTCCACCAACAGGTTCCATGTCTTTGTCTGTCCCAAATGTCCTGCCAAGGGGATATCGTGACCCAAAGTCAGGATGAACTCTCTGTACTTTTGGGGCACCACCAACCTCCTGGTGGCCCCCTCCTTGAGGTTTCTGGCCTCAGTATAAAGCAGTCCATCTTCTCAGTAGAGTTTGTGAAACCCACTGTGAAAAGAAGAGGCAACTCCAGGTAAGTTGTAGCCTCTTTATTATAGACCAGTCCCGTTAGGAAGGTTCCATGCAAATACAAAGAAAGGACCCAACACACTGTCATCCCCTTCCTCTTGCTTAGAAGCAATCCGCCTCAAGCTCTCAAGGGTGGGACAGCCACGCTGTCCCTGACTGAACTCCTCTCTGGAGGGTCCACCTGCTCCTGTCAGTTCTGCCAAATCTGACAGCTCTGGCAGGGATGGAGCCCCTCCCTCAGATGCCAGATCCTCCCCATCAGGCTTAGATTCTTCCTGCACCTCTGGGGTTCCCTGGGCTGGCTCACCAGGCCCAGTGCCCTTGTCCTTGGATGCTTGGCCCTTTGTTCCAGGGTCCAAGTGTCCAGCCCCTCCCTTCTGGCTAGTCTGTGACCTAGTCACATCACATACCCACTCAGGGAGCTCCAATACTTTAATATGGAGTCCTCTCGCCACCTCTGACCACGCAGAGGCTTCAAGATCATTGCCCAGTAAACACTGGACTGGGAGCACCTTTGACACAGCTACCTTCATAGGGCCTGTCACACCTCCCCATTCCAAATCCACCACAGCCATGGGATGGAGTTTGGTAGTGCTGTCTGCATATGTCACTGAATGAAACTCACCAGGTAACAACCTCTCTGGGGGCACCAGTTCATCCAGGTCCATAGTCACACTAGCCCCAGTGTCTCTGATAGCCTCAACCTCAGCCCCATTCACTTTAGGCCTCTGCCTGTACTTGTCCATGTTTGGAGGTAAGGCAGCAAGGGTGGCAATACTCAACCTACCCAGGGACACTAAGGTTGCTTCCACCACCTGCCTGTTCTGTACACCACCCTCCACCCCTACACTGACACTGGCAATCCCTGTGGATGGCCCCTTGGGGGGAGCTTCTTGGTGCAGACAGCATCTCCCTGCTTATGCCCTTGCTGGTTACAGTCAAAGCACTTACCCACCTTTGAGGGATCAAAGAACCTACCAGGCTTTCCCTTAACCCCCCCCATGAATTTAGGTTAGCTCAGCCCCCCCCCCTCCTTGTGCATGTTTTTGTGGGTCTTTGGAGGACTCCTTAGGTTTTTGACCTTCATTTTCCTGGGTTTTCCCCTGGGGAGGGACCTGTCCTCCTTTCTTCTGGTCGCCCCCCTGGTGCTGAAAGGAAACCCGGGTTCTCACCCAGTCATCAGCTGATTCCCCCAGCTCACTGGGGTCTGTCAGCTTAGAGTCCACTAAATACTGGCGTAACTTCTCTTTCTGCACAGTGAGTCAAAATGTGTTCTTTCAAAAGCAAATTATACAATCCCTCATATGTGTCAACTTTGTTACCAACAATCCAGCCTTCCAGTGCCATTACTGAAACGTCCACAAAGTCTACCCAAGACTTTGAACTCAATTTCTGCCTGCCTCTAAACTTCACCCTGTACTGTTCTGGAGTCAGACCAATTCTCTTGACTAAGCATGCCTTGATCTGCTGGTATGATTCTGCATCCTCTCCCTTCAGGGTCAGGAGCCTATCCCTCCCAGCTACTGGAATCAACTCCCATAGGAGTGCACCCCAATACCTAGAGTGGACCCTACTCATTTTAAGATCCCTCTCAAAAGCTGCTAGCCACTTGTCAATGTCATCCCCCTCAGTGTACTTGGGTACTATGCCCTTGGGAAGTTTAGGTTCAAATCTACCACCCCTGGACATCTCAACATCTTCTTCACTTTCGCTGCCACCATTCCTTTTCTCCTTCACCCTCTCCCATTTTCTCTCAGCCAATTCAAATTTCTCCTTTTCCAAGGCAATCAACTCTAATTGAGCCTGAAGCTGTCTCTCTGCATAGGACAGTGGCGGTACCTGAGTAAGGGACCCTTCCCCACTCCCACTACCACCTTGATTCACCTAGCTAACACTAGTCACAATGGGAAAGGTCTCATCCTCACCCCTCTCTTGGGTGAGGTTGGGGGGAAACATCTTCCCACCCCCTTGGGTTCTCCTCTGCTGCCCTGGCCCAGGCCTTTAGGGACTCAAGCAACCCTGCCTTCCTCATCTTCCTGACAGCACGCAGTCCCCTAAGCCTACACTGTTCCCTAGGATCAGCCATCTTAAACTGGGGCAGTTTAGCCAGGTCCAGCTCCATGGTTCCCTAGTTTTTGGGTCACAAAAATCTAGGCACAATAGACATAGGACCATTTGGAAAAATCAAAACAATAGATTAAAAACAGTTTAGTCAAAATTCCAAAAATCAAACTCAAAAGTTTTGTTTTAAGGCAATTTAGAGGATTTTTATAATCTTAAATTATTCACTGACAGGTGTACTTTTTAAACACAAGTCCTCATCCACACCGCTGAACACCAAATGTTGGAAAGTGGGTTATTGGTAGGTGCAAATGTAGGTCTGCCACTGGCCATAAGGCCACTAACACATAATAGGACTCAGCATAGGTCTTAGAAAATTATTCCTATGCTCAACCCTTGGTAACGTGGTTGCGAGCAGACAAGCTTAACTTCAATGACAGGTATGTAAAGCATTTCAAAACACAATTTCAGTAAATAATTAAGACACAACGCAAAATAAAAATCCAACACCCATTTATAAAAATAGGTAATATTTGTATCTTATAAATAACACCAAAACAGAAAAAATCCACTGTAGGGAACCAGAGATATGAATTTTTAAAGATTATTCACTTTCTAGTGCTTAGAAACCAACAGTGCCCCTTTTAGTCATTTTGTTTTCTCTGTCAGGGACACATCTTTATAAATTGTTCTGAAGAATTTTCTCACCACGGCGGTGGGCCGCCTTCTTCAGCAAGCAGAGTCCAGTTAGAACACTGTCCTGGAGTTCTGCTTGCGGGTCCCAAAGTATCCAACACACAATCCAAGATTCTGGAATCTCCAAGAGGGTCCTTGAAAGTGTGAAACTTCAATTCCGCAATCCACTTGAACAAAACCCTTACAAATCCACTGGTACTCCAGGATTTGAATTCTTTGTGGGGCTGTCCAGATGAGCTCTGTTAACCTGTGGCTTGCAGGGAGTCCACTGAGTCCATTCGCAGCAAGGTAATCCACAGGGCTGCAGTTTCACTTGGTGCAGTCTTCAGAGGTCAGGCCTTAGAGTTCCTTGCACAGCAAAATCTTTTCAGCAGGGCACTTCTTGCTTCATTCAGTTTCAAGCAGCAGATCTGGAGGGCTCTACCCCTCTCAGATACATATTCAAAATTCTCTGGGTCAAGCACCAGGTTACTACTGACCAATGAGAGCAGGGCAACTCCTCTTAGTTATGACCACATCCTGTAAAGTGTGGCATTAGTTTGTCCCAGAGTGCATCATTCTTCCAAATCCATAATGGCTGATTTTCCAGCAAGGAGGTAAGAGCTGGCTAAACACACCCCCTGGGATGGTTTATTTCAGAGGCTCTCCCCCTACCATCTGCATATACCTTCCTTAAGCCTAGCCCTGACTCTGGGTCAAGAGTGTGAGATTGAAACTGAAACCCAGGCCTCCCCTCTCCCTTTGAAGAGGATGGTGTACGGCTCCACCCCCTGGCCTGGCATTCCTATAGACCAGCAAACTGCCTTCCCAGCAGTGGGGTTCTTTATCACCTCTTCAAAGCAGCCTGGCTAATCCACTTAACTCTGACCAATCAGGGCAGACCACTGAAAGGCTGAATTTGGTCTTACAAATAAGAAAGTCTTATAACTTCTTGTATGTACACTTAAGGAGAAATTAAACAATATCATATTGTTGGATTTACTACTACAATTCTGGGAAGTCTTTGAATTGTCTGGCTAGTCCTCTCCTATCAATATTTATTGATCAATAACTTCCTTCCATGTCAACCTATGGACCATGGGGTTTGCAATGGGGAAAATGACTTGGGCCACTTTTCTAGCAACAGGGCTTATAAAACCATATTTTATAAGTATTTCCCTAATTTCTACAGGACCCCCACCCCCTGTGCAACTAGGGGAGACGACAAAAATCAAAATAGGGAGTGAAGAGGTAGTGCTTAAAAAGCACTGGGTGGATGCACCCTCCTTCAGTCAATGGTATATTCAAACAACAAGATCCACCTCTAACAGGTTTTCCTGTGAGCCAAGATATGACAGGCATACACAGTATTTGTTAAAATACCCCTCACACACCAAAAGGTCCCTTGGTGTCATGCTTCATCATCGGGGTCTTCCCGCCCCGCTGCGGGACGCGGCGTGCTACGACTAGCGACTACGCTGGAGCACTCAGATATTGTAAGTGCTATGTGAGGTGTATTGTTGTGAGTGTAAGTAGGGTCAAAAAGTGATAGGAAAAGTGAGGTTAAAAAAATACCTGGCCTTTTGAAAACAAAAAAAGTTCTTTATTACTCATAGGCTGGTATTGTTAAAAATTGGTGTGGCCGAGAAAAACACAGCTTGTCAATGAGCTAGTTCTCCTGATGGTGTCAGCATGTTTCGAGGCTGCCTGCCTCTTCGTCAGGACGGTGTCAGATCCCTCTCTCACTCACTAATGTTGCCATCAATGTGTGTTATGTGTATATACAGGTGAAACGGATATTCTAATACCTATGTGGTATGCAATTAATTTACAGTTTATAGAGCCTTAACAGTATTAGTGATTCGTGGGCTGAAATAAGTTGGAGACAATGCCCCATGAACCGATCAGGAATGAGGGGTAAATGAAACTTCCATTCAACCTCGAGTTCTCCTCGCATCCTCCCTCGTTCGCGGCTTCCTAATACTGTTAGGGCTCTATAAACTGTAAATTAATTGCATACCACATAGGTATTAGAATATCCGTTTCACCTGTGTATATGTATATATATATTCACTGAAAAAACCATAGGTTTCAGGTCATATATAGTTAGGAATTAGCATTTAAAAAACCATTGAAATTGCTCCTATATAGTTAGTTGTACTAACTATATTTCGCGCACCGCAATCCACTGCTGATGATGTCACATATTACATCATTCATGACATGGTCAGTGACTTCACTGATGACATCACTGATGACATCTCAATTGACATCACTGATCACATTATTCATGTGATAATACGATGCACTTCTTCACACTCTAATATAACCTTTGATACACCCAGTGTTAAACACAGACTACCATTCTTGAAACCATTGACACACCAATACCAGTTACTACATACGCACACACTGATTGCTAGGTCTATACACACATCCAATCATTTAACCATATAATCACTCATACATACAGTCACTCATCAATACAACACTATCATCTGCACTCAAACACCTATACAGACACTCACGCTCTGCCACTCATCCATGGAGTTACTCACACATCTAGTCAGTCATGCAAAGAATCAATCACACTTTCATTTCCTTAACTATACAGTTATACACACAACACCTTACTTATTCAAACATATACTAACACATACTTACTTTGTTATACAATTACTGATACAAGTACACAATGATCCATACAGCCACTCGCACAATCAGTGGCTCTTATGTATAGTCATTTATATATGCCAGCTACCCACACACACACTCAGTCTCCCATACAAATACTTGGGCAAACAATCAATAACACATATAGCCACTCATATAGCTACTGATCAACACATGGAGTTGCTTACACAACAACAGACATACTGATGCACACATTCAGACAGTTTAGTCACTAACCCATGCATTCAGTACGACACATTTAATCACCCACTCATACATTCAGTCATGTACCTACTAAATCTTTCATCCAGACACTTATACATCCACTCATTCTTCAATATGTAAAACATATTTAAACTTTACAGAAACACACAGTCACTGGATGATGCCATCAGTGATGTCATCAGTGATGTCATCAGTGATGTCATTTGAGATGTCATCAGTGATGTCATCAGTGATGTCACTTGACCATGTCATGAATGATGTAATATGTGACATCATCAGCAGTGGATTGCGGGTGCGCGAAATATAGTTAGTACAAGTAACTATATAGGAGCAATTTCAATGGTTTTTTAAATGTTAATTCCTAACTATATATGACCTGAAACCTATGGTTTTTTCAGTGAATTTGAAAGGTTTTTTTAATGCTAATTCCTAACTATATAAGGACTGAAACCTATGGTTTTTTCAGTGAATTTCAAAGGTTTTTTAAATGCTAATTCCTAACTATGTAAGGCCTAAAACCTATGGTTTTTTCAGTGAATTTGCAAGGTTTTTTAAATGCTAATAGCTAACTATATAAGGCCTGAAACCTATGGATTTTTCAGTGAATTTGCAAGGTTTTTTAAATGCTAATTCCTAACTAAATAAGGCCTGAAACCTATGTTTTTTTCAGTGAATTTGCAAGGTTTTTAAAATGCTAATTCTATTAGCGGATAACGTTTAAATATGTTAATATCCTTGTGGGACCACCTGAGCAGCCCTAGGGATCCGATTTTTGGACCGGAGCAAGATGCTCTCTGATTGTGCCGTATTTCATGCCTTCTGCCCCCCTGATTGTGCCGTATTTCTTGCTTCTGCCCCCCTGATTGTGCCATATTTCTTTGCTTCCGCCCCCTGATTGTGCCATATTTCTTGCCTTCTGCACCCTGATTGTGCCGTATTTCTTGCCTTCTGCTCCCTGATTGTGTCGTATTTGTTGCCTTCTGCCCACTAATTGTGCCGTTTTGTCTTGCCTTCTGCCCCCTGATTGTGCCGTTTGTCGGGCATTCTGTCCCCTGATTGTGCCGTTTTTCGAGCCCCTGCCCCCTGATTGTATTATCTTTGCCAGTGTTTGTTCGCTGCTGGTATTGCCTTTGCCTATGTTTCTTTGCTGCCGTTATTGTCTTTGCCAGTGTTTGTTTGCTGCCGGTATTGTCTTTGCCAGTGCTTGTTTGCTGCTGGTATTATCTTTGCCAGAGCTGTGTGGGCTGTGTGGGCTGTGAGAGCTGTGTGAGCTGTGAGAGCTGTGTGGGCTGTGAGAGCTGTGTGGGCTGTCAGAGCTGTGTGGGCTGTGAGAGTGTGAGCAGTGTGGGCTGTGAGAGCTGTGTGGGCTGTGAGAGCTGTGTGGGCTGTGAGAGCTGTGAGAGCTGTGTGGGCTGTGAGAGCTGTGTGGGCTATGGGAGCTGTGTGGGCTGTGAGGGCTGTGAGGGCTGTTTGGGCTGTGAGGGCAGGGAGGGCTGTGAGGCCTGTGTGGGCTGTGAGAGCTGTGTGGGCTGTGAGAGCTGTGTGGGCTGTGAGAGCTGTATGGGCTGTGTGGGATGTGAGCTGTGTGGGCTGTGAGGGCTGTGTGAGCTGTGAGAGCTGTGAGAGCTGTGTGGGCTGTGAGAGCTGTGTGGGCTGTGAGAGCTGTGTGGGCTGTGAGAGCTGTGTGGGCTGTGTGGGCTGTGTGGGCTGTGAGAGCTGTGTGGGCTGTGTGGGCTGTGAGAGCTGTATGGGCTGTGAGAGCTGTGTGGGCTGTGTGGGCTCTGAGAGCTGTGTGGGCTGTGAGAGCTGTGTGGGCTGTGAGAGCTGTGTGGGCTGTGAGAGCTGTGTGGGCTGTGAGAGCTGTGAGAGCTGTGTGGGCTGTGAGAGCTGTGTGGGCTGTGAGAGCTGTGTGGGCTGTGTGGGCTGTGGGAGCTGTGTGGGCTGTGAGAGCTGTGTGGGCTGTGAGGGCTGTGTCGGCTGTGAGAGTGTGGGCTGTGTGGGCTGTGAGAGCTGTGTGGGCTGTGAGAGCTGTGTCGGCTGTGAGAGCTGTGTGGGCTGTGTGGGCTGTGAGAGCTGTGTGGGCTGTGAGAGCTGTGTGGGCTGTGTGGGCTGTGTGGGCTGTGAGGGCTGTGAGGGCTGTGTGGGCTGTGTGGGCTGTGAGGGCTGTGAGGGCTGTGTGGGCTGTGTGGGCTGTGAGGGCTGTGAGGCCTGTGAGAGCTGTGTGGGCTGTGAGAGCTGTGTTTGCTGTGAAAGCTGTGTGGGCTGTGAGAGCTGTATGGGCTGTGAGAGCTGTGAGAGCTCTGTGGGATGTGCGCTGTGAGGGCTGTGTGAGCTGTGCGTGCTGTGAGAGCTGTGTGGGCTGTGAGAGCTGTGTGGGCTGTGAGGGCTGTGTGGGCTGTGAGAGCTGTGTGGGCTGTGAGAGCTGTGTGGGCTGTGAGGGCTGTGTGAGCTGCGAGAGCTGTGTGGGCTGTGGGAGCTGTGTGGGCTGTTTGGGCTGTGAGAGCTGTGAAAGCTGTGAGAGCTGTGTGGGCTGTGAGAGCTGTGTGGGATGTGAGCTGTGTGGGCTGTGAGGGCTGTGTGAGCTGTGTGAGCTGTGAGAGCTGTGTGGGCTGTGAGAGCTGTGTGGGCTGTGTGGGCTATGAGAGCTGTGAGAGCTGTGTGGGCTGTGAGAGCTGTGCGGGCTGTGAGAGCTGTGTGGGCTGTGAGAGTGTGGGCTGGGTGGGCTGTGAGAGCTGTGTGGGCTGTGTGAGCTATATGGGCTGTGACAGCTGTGTGGGATGTGAGAGCCGTATGGGCTGTGAGAGCTGTGAGAGCTGTATGGGCTGTGAGAGCTGTGTGGGATGTGAGCTGTGTGGGCTGTGAGGGCTGTGTGAGCTGTGAGAGTTGTGTGGGCTGTGAGAGCTGTGTGGGCTGTGAGAGCTGTGTGGGCTGTGGGAGTGTGGGCTGTGTGGGCTGTGAGAGCTGTGAGAGCTGTGTGGGCTGTGAGGGCTGTGAGGCCTGTGAGAGCTGTGTGGGCTGTGAGAGCTGCGTGGGCTGTGAGAGCTGTGTGGGCTGTGAGAGCTGTATGGGCTGTGAGAGCTGTGAGAGCAGTGTGGGATGTGAGCTGTGTGGGTTGTGAGGGCTGTGAGGGCTGTGTGGGCTGTGAGAGCTGTGTGGGCTGTGTGAGCTGTGCGGGCTGTGAGGGCTGTGTGAGCTGTGAGGGCTGTGTGGGCCTTGAGAGTTGTGTGGGCTGTCAGAGCTGTGTGGGCTGTGAGAGTGTGGGCTATGTGGGCTGTGAGAGCTGTAAGAGCTGTGTGGGCTGTGAGAGCTGTGTGGGCTGTGTGAGCTGTGAGAGCGTGTGGGCTGTGAGAGCTGTGTGGGCTGTGAGGGCTGTGAGGGCTGTGTGGGCTGTGAGGGCTGTGAGGGTTGTGAGAGCTGTGTGGGCTGTGAGAGCTGTGTTGGCTGTGAGAGCTGTGTTGGCTGTGAGAGCTGTGTGGGCTGTGAGAGCTGTGTGGGCTGTGAGCTCTGCTTCTTTTGTGTCTCGGTCTACCTAGCACAAGATGAATGCCAATACTTCCTGGTTAGAAGTGTTGACAGCCAATGAGCATGCTGCTTTCCTGTGAAATGCATGCTGATTGGCTGCCACTGTCTGTCAACACTCCAAACCAGGAAGTGTTGGCAGCCATCTTGTGCCTCGGTAGAACCAAGACACAAGAAAGCAGTGACACAAAGGTGCAAAACACGCAAAGGGGGCATGGTAGAAGCACCCTGACCCCCTAGGCCTGCTCAGGGGGCCCCACAAGGCCCCCCCAGGCCAAAAAAAAACATTTTCTTTTTCGAAAAATCACGAGGGTACGCGCACCGTACAGAGTACAGTAAGCTTACGGTAAGCTTACTGTAAGCTTACTGTACTCTGTACCCCCGCGATTTTCCGAAAACAAAATATTGCCCTTTTTGGGTTCTACATGTTTGTTTTTCTGCTTTCCTGTGCCTCAGTCTACCGAGGCCCAAGATGGCTGCCAACAATTTCTGTTTTGGAATGTTGACAGACGTCCAACAGCCAATCAGAATTCCGCGCGCACACGCTAAGGTCCGCGCACGTGCAAGGACGGTGCAAGGACGGTGCGCGCACGGGCGTGCACCGTGTCCCGCCTATAGATATATCATTTGAAAAAAGTCGATTTTCGCAATAATTACTGGAGGGATTTTTACCAAATATATAAAATAAATTATGGCATATCAGTCTTTACAAGTTTACCAAGTTTGCAGTAATTCCATTCAGCCGTTCGGGCTGTAGCTGTGTCTAAAGGTCCAATGCAAAATTGCATAGGACTCAATTTCACATTCAATTTTCTCAAAAACTACTGAACGAATTTACACCAAACATACAAAAGGCACTGCTCCATACCAGGCTCTACCATTTTGCCAAGTTTTGTGTAATTCCGTTCAGCCGTTCGACCTGTAGCCTTGTCAGAATGTCCCTATGGAAATTAACATGGGGAAAACACGTTTTGGGACCCCCCTTTTATCTCGGCCCCCACTTGACGAATCCCCCCGAAACTTTCAGGGGCAGAGCGCAGCGAGGCAAGTTTGAGGAAAATTACAGGCAGATCCCTCAATCGGCGCCAAAGTTATTCCCAATAGAATGTTCGCCATTTCCTATGGTAACTAGGTTCTAACTATATATACCTAATAAATATATATATAAAAAAAATACAAATATATATATATATATATATATATATATATATATATATATATATATATATATATATATATATATATATATATATATTACCTACTGGCGATAGCCAGTAGGTATATATAGTTAGGATTGTTTTCCATAGGGAAATCGCAACATTCTCTTGGGATTAACTTTGGCGCCGGTTGAGGAATCTTCCTGAAATTTTCCCTAACTTTGCCTCGCGGCGCTCCGCTCCTTCCCTGAAAGTTTTGGGGGGGGGGGATTCGTCAAGCGGGGGCCGAGATAAAAGGGGGGTCCCAAAACGTGTTTTCCCCATGTTAATTTCCATAGGGCGGTTGGACTCACTTTTAGCCCGAACGGCTGAATGGTTTTCCACCAAACTTGGCAAAATTGTAGGGACTGGTAGCCCGATGTGCCTTTGCTATGTTTCAAGATATGTGCTCCAGTGGTTTTTACGAAAATTAACTTTGAAAAAATATATATTGGGCTACATTGGGCTATATATATATGTTAGAGCCCAAATGTAGCCCAAAGATGGCCACCAGAGACAAAAAAAAACAAATGTAGCCCAAATATCAGCCAGATGTAGCCCAACTATAGCCCAATGACAGAATGTCCCAGAGTGTTCTAAAGAACAACTAGAGCGCTAACAGTCTTACTTGTGACAAAAGTATGGCACACCTGAAGTCATCTTGATTGGAATAAAGTGTTAACACTTAAAACATTTAATTTGCAAAGGAACAAAATGAGGGGGTTCATTTTGCCATAGAAATTATGATTAGTGCTGAAGAAAGAAAAATTAGGGCACATTTTGAGTGACTTCTCAAATCCTCTTATATTTCATTAAAAAAATTCTGATATGCAGTCTCCCAAGATGGCCACCAGAGACAAAAGAGCCCAAATGTAGCCCAAATATCAGCCAGATGTAGCCCAACTATAGCCCAATGACAGAATGTCCCAGAGTGTTCTAAAGAACAACTAGAACGCTAACAGTCTTACTTATGACAAAAGTATGGCACACCTGAAGTCATCTTGATTGGAATAAAGTGGTAACACTTAATACATTTAATTTGAAAAGGAACAAAATGAGGGGTTTCATTTTGCCATAGAAATTTTATATATATATATATATTCACTGAAAAAACCATAGGTTACACACCAGTTATAGTTAGGAATTAGCATTTAAAAAACCTTTGAAATTCACTAAAAAAACATAGGTTTCACACCAGTTATAGTTAGCTGGAAATTTTACTCGCATAAAACCATTGAAATTCCCTTGTTATAGTTAGTTGGACTCACTATAACTTGCACGTCTGCAATGCACTGCTGATGACGTCACATATTACATCACTCATGCATATATTTAAATATTTAAACATTACTCGCTAATATATGTATTCACTAAGATATACTTAATAAGCGAGTTAACCAATCAATTTTTTTTTTAAAAACACTGAAAAAACCATAGGTTTCAGGCCTTATATAGTTAGGAATTAGCATTTAAAAAAACTTTGACATTCACTGAAAAAACCATAGGTTTCAGGCCTTATATAGTTAGGAATTAGCATTTAAAAAACCTTTGAAATTCACTGAAAAAACCATAGGTTTCAGGCCTTATATAGTTAGGAATCAGCATTTAAAAAACCTTTGAAATTCACTGAAAAAACCATAGGTTTCAGGCCTTATATAGTTAGGAATTAGCATTTAAAAAATATGATACTCTGTATTTTACAAACAGTGATGAAAAATTGTAATAGTGTATGAAAAGGTGTATGTGATTGTCACATGGATAATGTCATCAGTGATGTCATCAGTGATGTCATTTGAGATGTCATCCGTGATGTCACTGACCATGTCATGAATGATCTAATATGTGACATCATCAGCAGTGGATTGCGGGTGCGCGAAATATAGTTAGTACAAGTAACTATATAGGAGCAATTTCAATGGTTTTTTTAATGCTAATTCCTAACTATATAAGGACTGAAACCTATGTTTTTTTCAGTGAATTTCAAAGGTTTTTTAAATGCTAATTCCTAACTATGTAAGGCCTGAAACCTATGGTTTTTTCAGTGAATTTGCAAGGTTTTTTAAATGCTAATAGCTAACTATATAAGGCCTGAAACCTATGGATTTTTCAGTGAATTTGCAAGGTTTTTTAAATGCTAATTCCTAACTAAATAAGGCCTGAAACCTATGTTTTTTTCAGTGAATTTGCAAGGTTTTTAAAATGCTAATTCTATTAGCGGATAACGTTTAAATATGTTAATATCCTTGTGGGACCACCTGAGCAGCCCTAGGGATCCGATTTTTGGACCGGAGCAAGATGCTCTCTGATTGTGCCGTATTTCATGCCTTCTGCCCCCCTGATTGTGCTGTATTTCTTGCTTCTGCCCCCCTGATTGTGCCATATTTCTTGGCTTCCGCCCCCTGATTGTGCCATATTTCTTGCCTTCTGCACCCTGATTGTGCCGTATTTCTTGCCTTCTGCTCCCTGATTGTGCCGTATTTCTTGCCTTCTGCCCACTAATTGTGCCGTTTTGTCTTGCCTTCTGCTCCCTGATTGTGCCGTTTGTCAGGCATTCTGTCCCCTGATTGTGCCGTTTTTCGAGCCCCTGCCCCCTGATTGTATTATCTTTGCCAGTGTTTGTTCGCTGCTGGTATTGCCTTTGCCTGTGTTTCTTTGCTGCCGTTATTGTCTTTGCCAGTGTTTGTTTGTTGCCGGTATTGTCTTTGCCAGTGCTTGTTCGCTGCTGGTATTATCTTTGCCAGAGCTGTGAGAGCTGTGTGAGCTGTGAGAGCTGTGTGGGCTGTGAGAGCTGTGTGGGCTGTGAGAGCTGTGTGGGCTGTGAGAGTGTGAGCAGTGTGGGCTGTGAGAGCTGTGAGAGCTGTGTGGGCTGTGAGAGCTGTGTGGGCTGTGAGAGCTGTGTGGGCTGTGTGGGCTGTGAGAGCTGTGTGGGCTATAAGAGCTGTGTGGGCTGTGAGGGCTGTTTGGGCTGTGAGGGCAGTAAGTGAATTTCAAAGGTTTTTTTAAATGCTAATTCCTAACTATACAGACCCCCCAGGATATAGCGGCATGGATTGGCAAATTTAGCGGCACAAAAATGGAAATTTAGCGGCACAAAAATGAAAATTTAGCGGCTTTTAGCGGCATTTTATTTTGTTTTGTTTTTTTACAACAAACACAGATATCTTACTGTTTGAGTTATTTGCCAACATGGAGCTATGTACATTTCGTTTATTTACAATTCAGCCCATTTGTTTTGGTTAAAAGGCATGTTAATCTTGGCCATGTACGTTCAGTTCTTCTGAGCACTCCAAATCTAGACCAGTATTGTGCTGCTGGTTATAATGTAAAAACAATAATGCCCGGATCGATCAGTACAGTGCAACAAAGTTTAAAAACATGGATTTTTGCCCCCCCGGGCCAGCCGCGTGCCCCGTGTGCGGCGGGCCCCCACAAAATGGAAAAATACTTTTATTAAGTACGGCGTGAAGGACGTACCTGTTTGCTGTTCGCCGGCTGTCTCCTGCTTGCCGGCGGGGTGCCGCTCCCGCTTCCGTGTTCCTGGGCTGGGGGCAGGAGAAGATCCTTCTCTGGCAATGCGGTGAGAATCTGCAACTCGCTACCTCCATTACTCCGTACCACCACCTCTACCCGGACCTTCAAAACTGACCTCAAATCTCTTCTCTTCCAAAGACACTTCCAGAACTAATACATCCTTCTTCAAGTCCCTCATGGAAGTCCTTTCTTTATGGTAAATTTATGATCTATGCCCTGACAATCGTCATCCTAGTGTGTTTTTGCTTTGTGTGTTTTTGTGTGACTGCTCGTTTGTTTTTGTAACATGTAAATTTTGTAACACTCTCCTTATGTAACGTACTTTGTTCTATTGTAAAGCGATCTGACACCTTTGGGTAAAGTCTGCGCTAAATAAAAATGCATGAAATAAAATAAAATAAATAAAAATTACTCGGTGTGCGTGGACTGTATGAAATGTATGTCAGAGAGAGGCTATGGAGAGATGAGGTGCACTGTTGGAGAGTGGTAGTGTGGGAATTCATGGAGAAGGAGGATATGGGGAGAACACCAAAAATGGCTGTTGTAACAGCTGCCACCAGCGCTCGAGTCGTCCCTCGCTGTGAGTCTTAGCCCCTGCCCCTTGAATTTCAGGTATAGTTACGCCCCTAACCCTCTTCGCTACTTTGAGTCAAAACTGTGAGTAGACAGAACACTGATCTCACCCGCAAGTGCATTAACCACTAGCGTTATCTTACCTTTATTATTTTTCCCTGAAAATTGTTGGCAACGCAGAGATTTCTGCAGCAGGTATTTTTATTTTAAAATGCAGTCTAAGCCCTTTGTGACCAATTAAGTATACCAGAAAATATTTACTGTTACATGTGGCCTTGTTGCAAATCTCATCGTGGCAGCTTTAAAATAAATAAATGTATAAGTTGACTGTTTTCAAGATTCCCCCTCTGGTGGCTCCACGTCCCTCTCGGTGCCAACCCCAGACCTCCAATTTATGGTTTCCACCCCCAAAGTAATTATTCTCCATTTCCAACTCTGGCTAAAGGCTTTCATATTAAAACGTGAGTTACATTGCACTTGTATGTATATTTTGTCCTCTTATAAAACCACTGGACCAGCTACCCAGGTATGGACCATAGACTTCGGAAGCTGTAGGATCTAGAATAGATGCATGACATTTGAATGGAGTGCTCTGCAGCCCCTGTGCTCAAACAGCTTTAAATGGGGGAAGGGCGTGATTTGTGATCTTACAGTTCAAGCCATCTGGTGCCCGCAGCGTGACGCAGATAGCCCCGGAGCTGTGAACGATTTAGGTGCGCACACAGTGAAGTCAATATGCTTATTGCTGCCACCGATGGGCCCTGCCTCATCCAACATGGCGGTGCTGGTGTGACGTTACGTCTCTGCGTTGGCCGGCCGGTACCCGCAGGGCTGCCTGTACTCGGGGTGGATGGCAGCGGCCACCGCGACCTGTGGAGGTCGAAGACCTGAGGGAAACACCGGAGGAGGAGCGAGGAGGGTGAGGAATAGCGGGAGGACGGACGATTCAGCAGGGGCTGGCGCGGTGAAGATGGGGCTCTCAGCTGCTGAGAGTGATAGTGCTGCTCGGCAAAGACCACAGCCTGCTGCGGGACCCTCCTCCTTTCCATTAATTGGCGGCTCAATTGGCGGCTCACGGAAACGGCGGATTTCGCGGGCATTTGTGTAAATATCGCGGCATTTGCACGGATCGGCCGATTTCGCGATTTGTTTGCAAATCGCGAAATCGCGATAAGCTGGAGGGTCTGACTGTATAAGGCCTGAAACCTATGGTTTTTTCAGTGAATATATATATATATACATATATATATATATATATATATATATATATATATATATATATGTATATATATATATATATATATATATATTCCAAAAAAACAGGTAAGTCTAAGACGAAGGAAGCCACATGAAGTTTTATTTGGCACTCGTAATTTTGCCTCCATTTCACAGCTTGCTTCATCAGATAAACACACAGTTGCAGTCTTCAAAGTAAATGTCAGCCTGACGCGTTTCAGGATTTCTCTATCCTATGTTCAGAGGCAAAGTTCAGAGGGGATTAAAGAAGCAGTTTTTCATTGTGCACAGTTATATACATTCCCAACACCTGCCCCAGTGGGCGTGGCATCTCGCAAAGCCTTCTGGGCCTTGCAGTGCGTCAATACTGTCACATTACGTCACTCTAATGTTAGGTTCATATTACACTTGGGACACCTTGCACAACTGATTTTTTTCTGTACTATATTTTCTATTCTGTGTGACTAATACATACAATTGTGTTTAACTACCATTGGTGTTTCTGGTCCTCTCTCTTTGACATCAGTACAACCCTAACATCACGATTGCGCTTCTAACAGAGTTTTATATACATATTACTATTCCACAGGACCATTAATGTAGTGTGTGGAATGCAAGAGATAAAACAAAAACAACCCCCAAAGACTGCCCTTCAGCCATAGTATTGCACAAATATCTCTGTTGCTATGCTTTTACAGACAAGCTAGGAGAGGTTGGGAGCAACACAGTGCGGGTAGGTGCATTTAAGGGGTTAATCAACACACAAGAGAGAGAGAGATAGAAAACTTATGGACTCTCCTGGAGTGCTGAATAAAATGAAAAAGAAAAAAGTAGTTCCTTAAATGTGAGGAGTGGAAGGATGTAAGTCAGCCAAAAGGATTGTAAAGAAGCTATGCTCCAGGATAAGGATAAACACAAGAAGAGGAAGGAAAGCCATCAAATAAGAAGCAAGCGAAAGGGAGTGACAATAAACTCTGCCAGTGGTAAGCTACGAACGGGCTGTAATTCCGCTGTAAACTTAAAATTGGTATTTCACAACCAGACAGTTTGAGCTGTTTGGTAAGCTCGACCTAAAAACATCCTGAACACTGGCCTTTTCAAGCAGGCCATTCTTGCAGGTCAGGGGGCCCAGCAGATCGCTCCATTTTTGCCTGGTTTGCCCCCCTTAAGTATGGCCTACAATATCTCATCTGCAAAGACAATACCTGTTGTTAGAACTGGGGGTCTCTAGTTGGCAAAGGTAAGTACCTTTTACCACATAGGGACCCTTGCTTCTAGTCAGGGTAAGGGGGTACACTTCTAAAATATCCCCTGCTCACACCCCCTTGGTAGGTTGGCACAAGCAGACAAGCGACAAGCTTATCTCAGAGGCAGTGTGTAAAGCACTTGTGAACACATACAGTAATACAGTGAAAACACTACAAATGGACACCACACCAGTTTAGAAAAATAAGTAATCTTTACTAGACTTAATACCAGACCAAACAACAAAAATCCACAATACTCTAATCAAAAATAGGCTTTAAAATGGTAGAAAATAGTTCAGTTCAATGTAGATGGTAAATGCAACACTTTACTCTCAATGTACCTTGGATGCGTCACGCAATAAAAACAAAAGGGTCGCAGGGAAGGTGATGCGTAAGTTCCTTACTGAAGCGCAGGGGAGGTGATGCATCGGTTCCTTACCGGAGAGGAGGTGATGCGTCAGTTATTAACTGTGATTGGTGCAATGCGACAAAATGGCGCCTGGATGCGATGATCCGGTGCAATGCGAGAAAATGTCATCTCGATGCGATGCGACAAAGTTGGATGTGATGCATGCACGCCTAACGGCCGTACGGCGATCTCGGTAATTTCTGAGCTGCGACAGGCCCTGCAACACGCTTCTCTGGTGATGGGACGGCGACCTCTGCCGCTGCAACACGCTTTTCCTGTGATGCGGCACGCTTCTTCAGCGATGGGACGGCAACTGCTGTGGCGGCAACACGCTTCTCCTTGTTGCGTTGCGCTTCCAACTCTCAACGACTCGCAGTCTTCTCAGAGGGCCCAAACAACAGTAGGCACCTCTCTGCAGGCAGAATCCCAAAGCTAGGGAATTCAGGGGAGCAGTCTTGTGTCCCTTAGACTTCAGGGAGGAGGCAAGCTCAGTTCAAGCCCTTCTTCAAGATTGCAAAAGTACACACAAAGTTCCTTTTCTCCTTTCCTTGGCAAATAAAGTAACCACTGCAGGCCAACCCCAACAGCACAGCATAGGGGCAGTCTCCTCCTGCAGCTTTCTTGGTTCTTCTACTTGGCAAAGGTTAGTCTTGATTCCCAGAAGTGATCTAAAGTTCTGGGGCCTGGGTCCCCCCTTTTATACACCAAAATCAATTGTCTCTGAAGGTAGAGAGTGTCTGTACCTAGTCCAAACCAGTTCTGTGTAGTCCTGGAGAACTTTGTTTACAGAACTCCTTCTTTCCTTTGACAGTGTGGGCCAGGGTCATCAGACACACCACAGGAGGTGGAGCCCGCATTGTGGAAGGCAGGTACAGCCCTATTCAGGCCCAGGTGCAACTCATCCCACCACTCTAAATGCAGATAGGTCTAATCAACCCTTTGCTGACTCGCCCTGTCTCCTGTAGCCCCCAGCCCCTGTCACTCAAAAATCAGACAAGGAATACACAACCTAGCAGGGGCAGGCTTGGATAGTTAGGCAAGAAAATACCTACTTTCTAAAAGTGGCATTTTCAAACACAGAATGTTAAAACCAACTTCACTAAAAGATGTATTTTATCATTCTGAGTTCAGGCATACTAAACTTGAATGTCTACCTAGTTCCCTGAGTCAGTTAGGATTATAAGATGTTAAAGTCAAACTGTCCATTCTGGCCTATGGGGAACAGGTAGCCTTGCAATAGAGGAAAACGAAATTGCCTGTAATTCACTATTAGGACATGCTACACACATCAGGGGATGTCCTACCCTTTTCATATAATGCACCCTGCCTTTGGGCCTACCTTAGGGGTGACTAATATGTAGAAAAGGGAAGGTTTAGGGACTGGCAAGTGGGTGGACTTGCCAATTCGACATGGCAGCCCCAGGCTGCACACAGGTTCTGCAATGGCAGGTCTGAGTCACATTTTACAAGCTGCTTCTGTGGGTGGCACAACCAGTGCTGCAAACCCAGCAGCAGTGTTAGATTTACAGGCCCTGGGCACACATGGTGCACTGTACTAGGAACTGACAAGTAAATCAAATGAACTACTTTCTGTTTAATTCAAAGCAGCCATTGCGTCACTCTCTGGACAGCTCAATGCATCCCGAAGCCGTATCCATCTTGGTTAATCAAAAGAGGCTTTGTGGAAAACTGGAGAAATCCAAAACCAGATGGTAGAATTCACCTATTGGGTTCATGAAATGTTACCACATTTCTCCAGCCTTGTCCAACCTACGCAGAGTCCAAGCCTACCAAAGTCATCTCTGGCGTCATTACAAGATACACTGGTTTGAAAAGAACCTTCACTCAAAGGGATGTGCTCTGAAATTCTCCTCACCTCGACAAACTTCAAAAATGCCGAAAGGCCTGAAGCCTTTCTTTCTTCTCTAATTATACAGTGTGCATTCTCCATAAAGCACTGACCTGTGATCTCTTAATTCATCATGCAGTGATGTTATTCACACCCTCCCCTTTCCCTGCTAGGAGCTCTGGAGCAGGTGCAAGGCAGTACAAGCGCTATATAAAAATACCCAAAGGGAATTAAATTAATAATAATGACCGCTAGCAGGCCTTGCAACCTCCTTTACCCAGTAAAACATCGGCTTCATCCTTGGTGGTGCACGGTCGTTGTTATCACGATTATTTGGGAGGGTTGAGCAACGAGAGAAAGCGTTTTGCTTTCACGTCTGGTTGACTTGATGCCTTTTAGTAGACATTTGTAACACAAAGAACTGTCCTGTGTCCTTGTGCGGGTCCTGTCACGCAGGTCCTGTTGAAACCAGTGGGCTGGCGTTCTCCTGGACCATGTTCACGATTATCTTGATTTGGGGTGATGTAAAACGGGTTCTGTTTTATAATGCAACACCTCCCCAAAACCCAAAAGTGTTTCACTATCTACTTGGAATTGTAAAAACACGTGTTTAAACTCCAGCTAAAAACTGCATCGAAAAATTGGTGTCAAAACACCTAAGAAGAACCACCTATTCACATTTTCCCCTCAACTCTCTGTCCACAGCTCTTTTCTGAACTCTCCCATCCCTCCACCTGTCCTCGACATTTCCAGACCCATCCTCGCTGCCAGCCCTCGTCTCCCTCCTCTCTCAGCCTCCCCTCCCTCTGTAGCTCCCCTTTCCCTCCAGTGACAGCTCCCGGTTCCGCAGCTGATGCCCCCTGTGCCCTATATAAAGGGGTCCGGAGCCCGCGTGCTCAGACTCGCTCAGCAGCACGCGCACACTCCGCACCCTGGCCCTCGCGCCCTCCCGCCCAGCCTCGCCTCGACGCCGGCTGCCGCGAGCCCTGAGGCCAGCGCGCGCACTCTGCACCGACCCCCGAGCCCGAGGCACCATGCTGTGCGTCCAGAGGTCCCTGAGGCTCGGCGCCCTCTGCCTGGCCCTCTCGCTGCTGCTCAGCTGCCCGCCCGCCGAGGCCTGGTACAAGCCCTCCACCGGGCCCAGCTACTACTCCGTGGGCCGGGCCTCGGGGCTCCTCTCGGGCATCCGCCGGTCGCCCTACATCCGCCGCTCCGAGGCGGAGCCCGACAGCGCCGATAACTCCGCGGCCAGCAGCTTCATGTCCGAGCTGGGGAGCCCCAAGCCGGGGGCGATCCTCAAGAGCATGGTGAGTCCGGGGGATGAGCACGAGGAGAAGACGGGCCGAGAGGCAGGAGAGCAGGGGGGCAGGAAAGCAACCCGGAGACTGAGGGGCAGTGGGGAGAGGGGGGCCAGGACCCCATGAGACCGAGGTCTTATGGGAGGGAATGAGTCTGAGGTCAGAGTACAGGTAATAACAGAGGGATGGGGTCAGCGGAGAGTGAGGAAAGAAAGGAGGGTCAGGGGGGGAGTGGAGGTAATGAGGGTCAGAAGACAGTCGAGAGTAGAGGGGTGCCATGTAGGGTCTTGGTGACTGAGGGTCCGGGAAAGTGATGAGGTCTGTGTGCTGGAGGCGCGCACCAGGAGACGGGGTTAGTGGTCCGGCAAAGGTGCACTGGTAAGTGGGAGGAGGGGAGTTCAATAAACTTGAGGACGCAGGGAGAACAACGGCCCCGAGTCTAGGGGTTCAAAGATATACACCAGTGCTTTAAATGGGCAGGTACTGTCCGGTACTGAGTACTGGCACTTTTTTATTTTGCGAAGGAGAGTACCGGCACTTCTCAAGAGAAATGTAATGCTTTTAATTGGAGAGTACCGGCTCTTCTCGGAAACACGCCGGTAATCTGGTACAGAGTACCTGCACTTTTATTTTTCCATTTTAAGCACTGTATACAGGTGCACACTTCAGGACACTTCTCTTTGTGTTAAACGCTCTGTCGCCCTGGGAGGGTCTACTTTGCGGTAATGCAAAACTCGATCAATAAAATCCGTGAAACTCTGAAGGGAAGGGCTGGGAGGAGGTGGGATTTGGAAGACAGGTCTACCCGACAGTGCTTTAAAGGTGCGGGTACTGTCTGCTGCGGTACGAGAGTAGGGGAGCAGAGGCGGCATTTAGGAGGCTGGGAAATAGTATGGAGGAAGGGAAGTACATTTGTGAATCACATTGAACAAGTGCAGACTAAATCAAGGGCCTAGAGTTGTCTAAGATGTTATTCAGAACCCAGATGAAAAACCTCCCCGTAATTCGCTTTTTAAACCATCTATAATTTTGTGGTGTGTATGGCCCCAAAAATTATCTGCCTCTGCTTTCAACCGCTATGCAGTGGAAGAGGAGAAATGGGAAAGCTGTGCATAACATGGCATCTGTTGTGTATTCCTGACCCAAACGTTAAAAAACTACCTGTCATCCTTGTTCAACACCTGCAAACCTCCCCCTTTCCTCCCCTCTCTGCAGCTCTGCTTTCAAATCAGCGAGCAGTACTGCCTTGACAGGGTTTCAGGGAGGCCTGTGAGCCTGGCCTGGAAGCCTGTATGACTTCACAACAGTGAGGAACAAGTTATGTTATCAACTGTTGCTATGTCATAGAAGTGGATTATGAGATTCGGTAACTGAAATACAAGAGAGCCCCTCTGTGAGAGCCCTACATAACAAAGGATTAAAATCTGACCAATGTGAATGTCTCTTTCTTGACCTGCTAAATCTGGACAAGAACGAGACCAGCAGCGGCTCCTCCGTTAAGGCGGAAGAGCACCGCCCAATTGCTCTCAGCAGTGCAAACAGGAAAAATACCATGATAATTATTATCATTTTATTTTTCAGCACTGAGGCGGGCTGGGATAATCTATTGTGACTGAGCAGGGAGGAGGAGTGGTGACCACCATAAGTGTGCATGGCGGTTTGACTAGCCATTTTAGGACGGCCAAATTGACATACGCACTT
Organism: Lissotriton helveticus; assembly: GCF_964261635.1. Lineage (NCBI taxonomy): Eukaryota > Metazoa > Chordata > Amphibia > Caudata > Salamandridae > Lissotriton > Lissotriton helveticus. Next base: position 1,036,937,681 of record NC_136068.1, on the reverse strand, counting down.
AGCATTTCTACACCTGGCTGTATTGCAAAGCTGGGTGGACAAAAGTCCCAAGCACTGTCTGAGTGGCAAACCAGGCCACTTATAATGCTACAGTCATACTGGTACTACTTTAACAGCATGACAGCAGCGTTGTGATTGGCTTAACGGAGTCTGGGAGCCTGTGCCCTGCCGGGAGTCAATAGGAACAGAAGTGGATGGAGGCGGCAGCCGTCACATAAGTCATTTCTCCTTTTTTTATTCCCCTGTACTGCCCACCACTTGTTCCGCAACAACCACCACTGAAAGGGACTTCCTCTGAAATACTGTCCTGCTGTTGAAGGCAGTTCATCCAGTTGAACTCTTGTGGATTTGGCGCTTCCTCCAGAAATCATTTTTTTAAATTGCAACCTAAAGAGATTATTAATCATGTCAAGGTTGCCTCCCTGCGCTGACACCTGGCCGAAGGTCCATCAGCCCGACAGAGGGAGCGCAGGATGGCTGTGTGCAAACAAACCCTTTAAATGAGCACTAGCTCCGTGTCTCCTCCCAGACATAGGGCTTCGAGACAGTTGCAGCGCTTCGAGACTCAGCCGATGCGTCGTCCAACTCTATTAACGGAATGAGAGCGAGCCCTGCGAGGGATGCTGAGCGCGGGCTGAGTCTGGGGTGGGTGGGTGTATTCATTTGAGGAGCATCGGTGGCGGTTACAGAAGGGATCCGTGGTCGGGACAGAAGTCCAGTGCGAGGGAGGAAAGGCGTTTATTAGCGTTGGGACTGCTCTAACGCTAGCGCATCACACTCGAAGCGCTGCGCACAGCGAGGCACAGCTTTGGAGCGCAAAAGGAGCAGATGTAGCCAAATAATGCACGACCCAGTATGAGACGAAAATCCCTCATGAGGTTGCTTAGGAAATCTACAGAGGTGGCTTTTTCGGTGTTATGTAACGTTGCATGTATTGGTTTGCATGGTTCTGCTTGTATGGGACCTTCCCGACCCAAGAATAAACAAAGTACAGGTGTTTGCAGACAATAAGTACCCACCTGTTAGGCCGCCAGTGTTCTTGAGACGGGGGAATTCTACATTGCATTCAGCGTGCGGTGACTTCAGTCGGACACGAGATCAGTCTCATGCTTATTGTGGCTGAAGCAGGTGTCGGCTGACTCCATGCCTGTGCCGTTAATTCGCCTGTCTCGAGAGGGCAGCGTGCGTTCTGTAGTGTCGGGTCACAGGCACGCGCGTCCACCCCACTGGTAATTGTGAAGCCGTTGAGGTTTTTTATTTAAGAGTTATATTGTCTTATCGCTCTTTCCGGGGTTCGTGTAATGTTGCCAGTCTTGAGAGACGTGGTAACATTTCTTCAACCCTGATGCGAGCTCAGCTGGGTTTTTCCAGGTTTTCCATAAACCTCTTGGCACTATCCTTCTTCTAGTAGGTGTCCCACTTTAGACGGAAGTCACTTTTACTCGCCCGACTGCTCTAAACTCTCTAGAGATAAAGGGGATGGAAATGCAGTCAACAGGAGGTTGAAATGGCAGTATTTGGTCACAATGTTGGTTACGAATTAAACGACCCCCGACTGTATTCTGGTATGTAATGGAAAACTCCGCGCAAATGACTTAGAATAACACGGGCCCCCAGGGTCAGTGCAGACCACGAGCAAAGAGCGTCCTCGTGAGACTGTGTGTGTGTGATGGGGGGAGGGGGAGGGTGTTTCACGTGCACCGGTGACTGGCTGGGATGCGCAGTGGTAACCTCTTCTTCTCGCCCCTCTCCCGCAGGCCGTGTGCGTGAAGGACGTCGCCCCCAATCTGCAGAGCTGCGAGCTGCTCCAGGACGGCAGCAACACCTTCCAGTGCAAGGCCGAGGTCTTCCTGTCTCTCGACTCTTCGGACTGTGTCAGCACCTGAGGGCCCCGCCGCGAGGGAACGGCCATGACGGGGAGGGAGCCTTCACCCTCGGTCAGGACCAAGAAGGGACCCAAACTACCTCCCCCAAAAATGATAACACTGGCGCAGCGGCCTGGGCTCCGCATGGCCCAGAGCTGCGCAACAGACTGTGCGTTGCTTTTCTCCGCCGACCTGCTCTTAGTTAGCAGGCATTGTGCATTCATTGTATAGAAAATGATATGTTTGATGAATAAAATCAGCCTTACACTAGCTGCTCAGTTTCCTCCGTTCCTTGTGTTCGGAAGGCGGGAGAAATTTCAGGGATTAGATACAGTCTGCAACCAGGCATAATCCCGCTCACGCTATTACATTTTAAAGGAGGAAAAAAACAATTAATACTATTTGTAGAAAAATACACTCCTTTTATCCTATGCACAACGTGAAAATCAAATGTTATCAAACATTAAATAATTTCAGAATGAATAAGGAACTAATATATTCAATAAACTTTCATTGCATGTAATATTTGTTCGTTATACAATCTGACTCATGGTACTCACACCCATCTCACTAATAAAAAAAACAATGGTTCCTAGAAAACAAACTCGATCATCAAAACAGAATACTTGACACTTTTGGACTACATCCAGTGAACCTAAAATCATTAGCGAGACAAAGCACATTTGAGTGGCGTTACTGGGAATATGACCACCTTCTTCAGGACTAAAATCCGAATTACACACATTGAACAGGAGGCGTTCAGGTCTTTGCAATCTTCAAAAGAAACTCTTCTCAGAAATGATACTGTATATCAGACACGGTATTCCTCCGAGTGTGCTTCCTGTTGCCAGATGCCTGAGCTTGTCTTAGGCAAGACTGAAAAGACAGCCACAAACCAGGTAAGAATTCCCAAAAAGGTCTACGGCACAATACAGCGCCAAGAATGAGAGATCCAGATGGGAACATTCCTGGTAGTGTCACTCGGACTTGCCAGAAGACGTGCTATGTTATACACAAGTGGATCAGGCCCTAGTGCATTATTTATGTCCATTATGCGAGTGACCGTATTTCTGCAGGCATCTAGATGGAAGCCAATCTGATATCTAATGTTGTTTATGGGAACAATTTATGTTTTGCTTCGAAGATTGCAAAGACCTGAACCTTTCCATGGTCGAAGTGCGTAATTTGGATATTGGTCCTGCAGAAGGTTGTCAAATTACCAATAGTGCTAACGAAACATGGGTTGACCCGCTTCTGAATTTAGGTTCACTAGATTTAGACCAAAAGTGTAAAATATAGTTCAGGAACTAATAACCAACACTGTTTTGAGGATCAAGATTGTTTGCCAGGAATCCTTATTTTTGTTCCTGAATGAGTTTGTGTGAAAATGTTGAGTCGAAATTCAGGCTGCATAGTGAATAAAATATACACCAATGAAGGAAGCGTCGTGTTCAGTGATCAGTATTTGCAAATGTAAGTTAGAACGCAAATTATATTGATGAACTGTTGTGAACTTTTGTGGAAACATTATCCTAAAGTAACGTGCAATAAATTGCGGATTGTGGACTCAAGGAAATCTATCTTTTGATTGAATCAGTTGGGAACTAAATTACATTTGCAAATACTGATCACTGAACATGATGCTCCCTTCATTGGGGTATATTTTATTGAAGGTGGTCCTGCAGCGGTGGGCTACAGAAGGTTGAGCATGATTGATCAATTTAATGACATTGAATTAACATAGCAATGAACCTGTCCTGTGCACACCGGTTGGAAGCCCTCACCGCTAAGCATTATTGTGCATATTGAATAATATGTCATGCAGTGAAATTGTATTGATTATAGTGAGGTATTTACAAATTGTTATATCACTTTCGTAAATGAACGATTTAGCATTTTGTATTGATCGTATTAACTGATTTATCTTTAAAAAGCATAGAGGTTGAGAGGAATTATGCTCAGTTGTTGTAAGTATTAAACCCTTCCGTGACCTGAAATTAAACTTGAGGGTACTCTTCTGTGAGATTTCTAGGTGCACACTGTGCCAGTGAGTCATCTGTCTCCAATTCTGCACCAAAGCCTGTCCAGCAATAGAACATGTTTGAGCCTACATCAGACCTGCAATCAGCCCTCTCCTGACCTCCCACTGAGCCCAGGTGCACGGCTTACTATTTGCAAGCTCCTTGTGTCTCCTGTTTTCTCCTCATGTTATCACTCTCCTTCATTGGACATGCTTCCTGACTCGTGTTCTCCTACTTGGGCATTGCTTTTTACATATCTCCTACTCTACCCGTTTACTTTCCGATCCCATCTTGGTGTAAATGACCCCTTCCTCCAGTGACAGTCCTTTCCTCACCTCGCTTCTCATCACTCTAACCTGTATTCTCCTCTTTCCTCTTGTACCCTTATCTCTCCACCATCCCCCCATTGGATCGTCATTCGCTCCATAGGGATGTAAACTTCCCTCCACTTTGGTTTTTTTCCCTGGTGCTCCTCTCGTCCCTGTTTCTCTCCTCTTATATTTCTGTTTTTCTAACAATCCCGAAGCTCTCTCATATTTCAGGTCCTTTCTCTCATCTCTCCGCCGCTCTCACGTATCTCCATGTCGGTTCTCCCCTCCATCCACTTTGGTTTACATTTCTCTTCTCGTGTTTCCCTTTGCTCCCCCCTCCCACGGAGCCTTGTTGCCCCTCTCCTCATTCTCCACCTCGTCTCTCCTTTCCTCCCGCTGGTATTCTCTTCTACCGCCGCTGCGTTCTTTCATTTTGGTTCATCTCATAAGAGCCTCTATCTTAGGGTGACCAGATTCCCAAAACAAAAAACGGGGACAGGTCATAGACATAGTAGTAGGACTACGGTTTGCAGTAACCATCCACAAAGCAGCATTAGTACTTCTTATAACATTTACACTTTTAAAGACTATAGCATATATTTGCCGAAAATCAATAAAACATCACAGGCTAGCAAATGCCAGTGCAAAGAGAGCATGCTCAACCAGAACAATGAACAAGCACTGGCGTTGCCAATAGGTCTCGCAGTAGTAAAGTTGGAGCTATTACAATTGCAAATAACAATGCCTTTTATTTTTGTTTTCATTTTAAAAACATAAAGGGCTTTGTCATTTACAAAACCAATAGCTCCAACTTTCCTACTGCGAGGCCTATTGTGCACTGCACAGTGTGGGTGAAAGTGGCACTGCGTGGGTGTGAGTGGCTTTGAGTGAGTGGCGTTGCGTGGGTGAGTGGCGTTGCGTGGGTGAGTGGCGTTGCGTGGGTGAGTGGCGTTGCGTGGGTGAGTGTGGCGTTGCATGGGTGAGTGTGGCGTTGCGTGGGTGAGAGTGGGCTTGCGTGGGTGTGAGTGGCGTTGTGTGTCTGAGAGTGGTGCTGCGTGTGTGAGTGGTGCGGCGTGTGTTTGTGGTGCTGCGTGTGTTTGTGGTGCTGCGTGTGTGAGTGGTGCTGCGTGTGTGAGTGGTGCTGCGTGTGTGAGTGGCGCTGCGTGTGTGAGTGGCGCTGCGTGTGTGAGTGGCGCTGCGTGTGTGAGTGGCGCTACGTGTGTGAGTGGCGCTGCGTGTGTGAGTGGCGTTGCATGTGTGAGTGGCGTTGCATGTGTGAGTGGCGTTGCATGTGTGAGTGGCATTGCATGTGTGAGTGGCGTTGCATGTGTGCGTGTGTGAGTGGCGTTGCATGTGTGCGTGTGTGAGTGGCGTTGCATGTGTGCGTGTGTGAGTGGCGTTGCGTGTGTGAGTGGCGTTGCGTGTGTGAGTGGCGTTGCATGTGTCAGTGGCGTTGCATGTGTGAGTGGCGTTGCATTTGTGAGTGGCGTTGCATGTGTGCGCATCGCATGTATATATTATAAGTGCTGGTTAACCACAGGCCGTGCAACGTCTTTTTTGCAAACTTTCAAGCCTGGATAAGCACACATGGGATTGCGAGACAGAAATCAACTCAAATCAGATCAAATGGGGAATTATTCAAAACTAGTTTTACGAACCTGTAACGGCAGTCTCACTAAAACCCACATGGGATATGTAATCGCACCACCTAGTGGAGCAAGTCGAAAAGTGCAACTTGTTTTTTTCCCAACAGCAAACGTGTCTTCGAACAGCCAGCTCAGAAAAAAACCTACCCTCGTCCCCAACAGACTCTAGAACTGCATATTATTATAACTACAACGAATGGATTCCGTCGCGGACACAGCCACACAGCAGATGGATAAGTGATATGCTAGAGGGATTACAAAATAATTGTATGTTCATGCCAGCATGATATTCTCGCAGCTGATAAAATGCGATATTCTGGGTGTCAACGTTCAAAACCCACAGCAAGACAGAGAGCCTTTCATCCTTAAGCGGTCGGTAAATTGACTATCGTACAGCGGATAAAAAGTAACATCGGTTATGTTGTTTAGAAACCTTACAAATCCTGATGGAAAAGGCAGAAGTGCTGAATGTAGTACTGTATAAAAATGTAGTGCGTGATGCCATACTTTTTGGGGTTACGTGCCTTACAAGCAATGGTATTTGTTCTAAGTAGTTGAGTGAACCCGGATTAAAAAAATATATATATTAGCGGCCGATATTTTGAAAACAGGCTAAGGGAACAACAGCCATACAGTGTGCTGGGGCCACGATCTAAAAAGTCTTGGGTAAATATAAGAAAATACAGAAACAAGCAGAAACACGAGAGACGGCCTGCGGCCGTCAAAGTGAAGTGGACACGGCGGGCAAGACAGAGAGCCTTTTATCCTTAAGCGGTCGGTAAATTGACTATCGTACAGCGGATAAAAAGTAACATCGGTTATGTTGTTTAGAAACCTTACAAATCCTGATGGAAAAGGCAGAAGTGCTGAATGTAGTACTGTATAAAAATGTAGTGCGTGATGCCATACTTTTTGGGGTTACGTGCCTTACAAGCAATGGTATTTGTTCTAAGTAGTTGAGTGAACCCGGATTAAAAAAATATATATATTAGCGGCCGATATTTTGGAAACAGGCTAAGGGAACAACAGCCATACAGTGTGCTGGGGCCACGATCTAACAAGCAATTACGCCATTGTATTGAAGGCAGTGCTTTAAATGGGAAACAAGACGGAGGGCATTGCTGTGGGGAGGGGGTGGAGGAGAAATGCACACGGCGGGCAGGGGAGGGGGCGGAGCGGGGAGAGCGGCATGTGGGTGTGAAGAAGCCGGGCCTTTGAAGTGAAGCTAAGCTTCACTTCAAAAGGTGTCGGAGGAATGCGGCAGAGGGAACAGACGGCGATTGCGGCTGTGCACGCTCTTTTAAGCTCAATGCACATGCGCATTGAGCTTAAAAGTCACGGGCACTGCAAGGAATCGCCACGATTCCTTGCTTCTTAGTTAAAGGTTGTTTAAGCCGCAATAGGCTCGCAAGCTCGATGCGCATGCGCATCGACAGGCGAGACCTAAAAACAGGGACATTTCTGTGTTTACCTGGGACACTGTTTGAAAACGGGGACATTTGAGTCACTTGGAGAAAAGTGTCGGGACACGGGGACACTTCTCCAAAAACGGGGAGCGTCCTGGGAAAACGGGGACGTCTGGTCACCCTATCTATCTTCAAGTTACGCCTCTCGTGATGTTTTTGTCCTTACTCCTCCCGCCCGGACTCAGTCACTTCATTCACCTTTAGCCCCCGCCCATAGATCAACTCTCTCACAACTCCCATGCTCACTCTTGCCCCTGTCCTCTGCGCCGCGCCGCTCCCTTCGCATCTGCATGTTTCCTCTGCTGCTCAGCCTTGACGTCTCCTCCCGATCTGCCTGTTACTCGCCTGCTCTCCCCCTTCGCAGCTCTACTGGCGAACACCCTATCTTTGTTCAGGCACAGAGACCCGAGGTACCACCTTCCACCATATTAAGAAAGACAATTGATATAAAGAAACGGTCGGCGTAGAAAAGACCCTCATCTTCGGCCACAGTAACATGTTGACATGTAAAGGTACCCTCAGCGGTTAAAGTGCTAAATGTGAATACAATGTAACGCACACACCTTAAATAAAAAACACAAGTGCAAGCTAAATTGTACGCGCATAGGCTGCCACACAATGTGCAAACATATTTAGGGGCACATTTACAGAGAAGTGAAGTAATGTAGGGCAGCAACCACAATCAAAAGGAGACCGCAGAACAGCACCATATCCATTAAGATATCCTACTATTTCTCCTTCCTACTGTACTTGTACACTTTTGGCTGCCTTGCGTCACCCACACACCCTTAGTGCCAGGGTGTGTGCCTCATACATAGAATATCTAGCGGCAACCTTCCAGTATAAATTAAATGCTTAGAAAGTTTAACACTTTTCCATGTATGTATGCGTGCTGTATCGCTGAGCACACATGTACATTTGAAAACATTTGGGGAAAAGAAAACTTTTCTCAAACATTACACCATCCTACAGGAGGCATACTTATTAATGTAAATCCCTCTCCATCAATGTTAAGAAATACAGATTTGTGTCAAAACTCATGAGTGTTTATATTTGACCACCCAGGTACCATCCATGGCACATCTCCTTGACACAACGTATCACAAAGTGCCAGCCTGTTACTTTAGGTCTACTTTCCAGCACAAATTAGCAATTGCATTGAAAAATAAATCATAAGTCAAACCTTTGCACCAGTTTGCATAACTTGTGTGACGCTGCACTGGTGCAAAGGCTTGATAAATCTCACCCTGCTTTTTTTTAATTTTTATTTCAAAGCATTTTATTGGATTTTTATACAAACAAATACAAAAGCATTCTTGTCATGGGGTAAGCCAAAATAGTCTGTATACAATGGTTACAGTGGTTACATGTACTATAACGGTAAGATATCTGTTTTAGGTAAACCCCTCTTACATTGACTTGCTGGGATAAATAGGCAAAGGTTGATAGAAAGAAAGGAAAGAGGTGAACGGAGGATGTGAGAGAGCTTCTATGATCCTGAGTCTGATAAGAAAGATAAAATGAGTGCTCTCAAAATACATTTTCTTAGTCAGACTGTAGTTAGTGTACTTTTGTAAATACGTTTAGAAGGACATACTCCAGTGCTCAGCTGGTAACACCCTTGTATTACCTCTCAAAAAGAATAACTCTTTGTCACTGTGAAGCTCCAAAGGACTCCATCAATTAAAGTATACACTGACTCGCAAGCAGCCTTTATATTTAGCTGATTTACCAATTGCACACATTTATATTTGTTTCTAGTAGCAGGCACCCTGGCACAAGCTAATAGCCTGAGAAATAAAATACCCCCCACCTCCCAAACAATATCCTGAATGGCGGTAAGTGAGCAAGTCTCAACCTACGTAGGAGACTGTATGGGTCAATCCAAATCGTGATGCACTTCATAGCACTTTGTATGCCTTACATCATTCCTTCCACTAATCTTTCCATCTTCTGTAGCATCCTTCTATCTTTCCTTCAGTGTTCAAATATTTCCTTCCCTTCCATCTTTGTTTCCATTGTGGCATTCTTCCTTTTATCCCCATTGTTCCATACAGCCTCCCATCTTTTCTTCTATAGTTGTATCTATCCTTCCATTATTCCAGCTTTCCTCCTATCTTTAATTTCTTCTTCTTTCAATCTTTATTTGCATCTCCTTCCTTCTTTACTTTTATCTTTTCTATCCCTTCATGCTTCCTTTCATCATCTTTTCTCTTATCCTTAAAACTTTCATGCCACCCTTCTTTTAGTCTCTAGTTTTATTTCCTTCCATCTTCCTTTCGTGGAATCACTCCATGTGCTTCTCACATTTTATTTTCTGCCAGTTTTATAATTTCTCATTCACTGTGCCCATTTTTACGACGCCAATCCGCCCCACCAGACAGCTCTGCCATTGTATCTTCTTGGATTTATCAGCTCCTCGGCCATGATATGGAAGTCAAAGATTAAAGCTGGGAGAGGCCATAAATAATGGACCTGCATTAAACCCTGCTGCAGCTGAGGAAGGAGCTGCTTCACAACATCCTTACTACGGTGAGAAGACGTAGTTTTTATTCACTGCGTGCCTCACCCGTGGCATTCTTAGTGCAGGAGACCCTTTGCCTTCCAGCCAGTCACCTCAAGGTCGGCACTACACATTCAGGAATACTTGGTTTTAGTTTTTTAACAAAAGGTATGGGAACACTTTTTGTAAAAATGACAAGATTGGAAATGTTGTTTCCAATAGATCCTGCCCACTTCAACCACAAGGTACCCATAACCATATTGCTCCTCTCACGCTTACCATTCTTTCTATAACATTATAATTTCCACTCTTCATCCATCCCTCCCTTCTTTGTAGAACATCACTACCTTCTTATAAGGTTCACATTAAGAAAGGAGTGGTGGAAACACACAGCGATTTCTTATCACTGGACAATATTACAAAGGGCATCTGAAAGGGCTTCTACCCTCAGAGCATCTGACAAGGAATACAAGGAAGAAGATTCCACCAGCCGAAGCTATGTTCCTTAGAGAGAAACCTTCAGCACATGAATAAGGAAAACACACACATGCAACTATACTGAATACCCACAGAAACATGCATTAATACTTCCTTTCACTCAACAAGGGAAAACAAGCATTTGCAATGCAATAGGTCTCTCATTTATGAGAGTTAGAGCTATTGGCATTGTAAATGACAATGCCTTTTATTTATGTGTTGTTTTTAAAACAGATAAATAAAAGGCATTGTCATTTACAATGCCAATAGCTTAAACTCTCGCAAATGCAAGACCTATTGCATTGCTAATGCATGATATAAAAATAAATTAAAGCTTTAGGAGAGAGTGTGTCTTGCCTGCAACAGCAGGCAGAACAACGCTATTTGAGAAAATAGTGCTCGGAGGCAGTAATTAAAGCCTACTGAGCAACAACACAGGTAACAGGGGGTGTCGCCATGGAAGGTTACAAAATGAGACAAAGAGGTACTAAGGAGGAACTACTAAGCCTTTTGACTAATGACCAGCCACAGCTTACAGTGGGCAATGACACAAGCCAATCAAAAATGTGGGAGGAGCTTCAAGTCCCCACCTCAATACAGCATGTTTCGCAGAGCAGCGCATGCGCTGCCCAGGCTCGACCTAAATAAAATGTTTCAGTAGGCGCTACGAAGATGTCATAACTCTTGCTGCATTCTTTTGTGTCATTCGCCAACTCATTCCTCTCCTGCTCACCTGCTGATAAAGCGTGAGCCTAAGGTACCACAATCTGACTTGTGTCAAACTCCCAAGAGGTCTGAAATCAATTCTCTAATTTACACAGGCGGAAGAAACAACATCTCCCTGTTCACTGTCATTAGTCGAATCAAGAGGATTCCCCTGCAAAGATACAGCAACCCGCCATTTACTACACATATCATCATCTTGAGATGCCACAATACCTCAGTTCACTTTGATAACCTTAAAGGTCTCCTACAACTAGATTTCCCCACCGACCCCGTCTGCACACCAGGAAGCTACTACACACACACTACCACACACTGCAACATACACAACCATGATAATAAATACAGAATCACAACGCCCAAAAGAATGCTTTAGTGAGAACTAAGCAAATACATCCAGCACAGCTAACAAGCACCATATTACTAGGTTCCACAAGCCCACAAAATCACTCCGATCTTCATAAAACAATGTACACCTCTATGAAAACGAACTGCAACAACACTCAGGAAATGCATCAAAGCTAGTATAAAGTTTAGTGTAAAAGAATTCTGTGGACACCACCAAAAATCCATACTCTCAATTACCTCAGACACATACCGGGAAGCTGGGAACGCTAACAATGAACCCTCCAAATGGCTTACAATGGAATTGGGAAAGATCTCTGGATGGTCAGACGGACGCAGACAACACTAACCATTAGATCACACACAGAACCAAATTACCTTGATAGGTCTCCTAAATGTAGATTTCTCTTTTCAATTTCTTGGAGACAGAATTTTCACCCATTAACCCCACTCTGTCAGGTACCCTTTCACCAACTCTAGACTTTAAAATACACATCCCCATCTGCTCTGGCAACAATATCCACCAGGGAAACACCCCTGACACCGGACCTTCTCCCTAAAATAACTGGAAAGTGCTGACTCCATTTCTGGAATGAAGAATAATCCTGTAAAACCAAATCCTTCCCTCAGTGCATCCTACCAAGGCACTAACAACAGGTGATGGACAGAATGCAGAACAATGTCATACATTCACCCCAGTCCAGAGATCTGGGCCTAAATCCATCGTTTTTTTGCTCACCATGCCTTTCCAGTTTGAACCCAGTCATATGCAAATCAGTCTTGACCCTGTGCCCCATGGGAACAGTTAAGCCCGAACTGCCAAGCCAGGTCCTCCCTGGACTGGAAACAAGGATCCAAGGACTGGTTTCGGGCTTTCAGCCCTCATCAGCCTGGATAGCGTGATTCCAATGGCATGGAGAGCACGGGACTCACGTCTGAGCATACCCGTCCCACTCGGGGTGATAAAAGCAAAAACAAAAGGTGATGGACAGAATGCAGAACAATGTTATACATTCACCCCAGTACAGAGATCTGGGTCTAAATCCATCGTTTTTTTGCTCACCATGCCTTTCCAGTTTGAACCCAGCCATATGCAAATCAGTCTTGACCCTGTGCCCCATGGGAACAGTTCAGCCCGAACTGCCAAGCCAGGTCCTCCCTGGACTGGAAACAAGCATCCAAGGACCGGTTTCGGGCTTTCAGCCCTCATCAGCCTGGATAGCTTGATTCCAGTGGCATGGAGAGCATGAACTCACATCTGAGCATACCCGTCCCACTCGGGGTGACAAAAGCAAAAACAACAGGTGATGGACAGAATGCAGAACAATGTCATACATTCACCCCAGTACAGAGATCTGGGCCTAAATCCATAGTTTTTTTTGCTCACCATGCCTTTCACCAACTCTAGACTTTAAAATACACATCCCCATCTGCTCTGGCAACAATATCCACCAGGGAAACACCCATGACACCGGACCTTCTCCCTAAAATAACTGGAAAGTGCTGACTCCATTTCTGGAATGAAGAATAATCCTGTAAAACCAAATCCTTCCCTCAGTGCATCCTATCAAGGCACTACCACCACATCGGATCTTGTACACTCTCTTTTAAATAACTATTCAAGTATTTCACCTTCCAATTGCAGAAGCAGTAATGCCATGCTAAAGGAACATATTTAATAATGAACTGCTAGGTTAAGATAGTTTTGGAAAAGCGTTCCCTACAAAACACATCCCTTCCTACCATAGTCATGCCTGCGCACTCCACCAGTGTAACCTGTGGAAATTTAGTATGATAATGCGTAATTATCAAGACAATGCTTGCACTAAGTGGCAGGAGAATGAAAAGACCAGTGATTTCTTACATAACCTTCTGCTTCGCAATGCTGCGACCGCTGACACAGATTCCAACTTTAGCATTCTGTGACGCAACACATTTCTCACAATTAAGCACAACGGGCCCGATTCACAGAACTAACTTAAGACAAAATCCTAAACTTACTACCATTTTGGTATTCACAGAAGGCACTTACTCATTTTGGTATTCACAGAAGGCACTTACTCATTTCGGTATTCACAGAAGTTAGGAGTCCTAACTTTAGGACTCCTAAATGCCTTCTGGGAATACCGAAAGTCTTAAAATTAGGATTTTTCTCAATTTAGTAGTAGTAAAGTTAGGACTCCTAACTTTCGGACTCCTAAATGCCTTCTGTGAATACCAAAAGTCTTAAAATTTTGATTTTTCTCACTTTAGTAGTAGTACAGTAAGGACTCCTAACTTTAGAACTCCTAAATGCCTTCTGTGAATACCGAAAGTCTTAAAATTAGGATTTTTCTCAATTTAGTAGTAGTAAAGTTAGGACTCCTAACTTTCGGACTCCTAAATGCCTTCTGTGAATACTGAAAGTCTTAAAATTTGGATTTTTCTCAACTTTACTACTACTAAACTGAGAAAAATCCTAATTTTAAGACTTTCGGTATTCACAGAAGGCATTTAGGAGTCCTAAAGTTAGGAGTCCTAAATTTACTACTACTAAATTGAGAAAAATCCTAATTTTAGGACTTTCGGTATTCACAGAAGGCATTTAGGAGTCCTAAAGTTAGGACTCTTAACTTCTGTGAATACCGAAATGAGTAAGTGCCTTCTGTGAATACCAAAATGAGTAAGTGCCTTCTGTGAATACGAAAATGGTAGTAAGTTTAGGATTTTGTCTTAAGTTAGTTCTGTGAATCGGGCCCTATGAGAGCCTGTTGGGGCTAGGGGTGCCAATTGTGGGTCCCAATTGTGGTGGCTGAGACCAGAGTGACTCCAAGGGCTAGTTGGCTCGACTCCTGATCTAAAGCTTTGGGGACATAAGATTCCTACAATCTTGCACCTGCACTCTGCCACCTGTGAGTCTACCTTGCCAAGTGGTGCCACCACAGTTCTGGACCCATGGAAGTGGGCTGAAGATGCTCTGCCAGCCTGCGAATCCAGTGGAACTGATGCATCTCCTCTTCTGCACAGTGCAAACCAGAGCAGAAATGAACCATCGCCACTCCCGTGTGAATTGGACCCATCGCGAAGACCCGCATCGCACCAACAGCCTCATTGGAACAGCCACTGCGCGACACATGCTTGGCGCAGGCCCTCGCATCTCTTGTCGATTGCAGCCTTGATGCTGCTACAAACTTTGCATTGCAGCATTTCAGAACCGATGCATCGCCCCAACTGTTTGCCACATTCTTGACAGTGGACTGTGCATCGCAAGCCCTGTCCATGGGATCCTCAACAATCCGAGACCTCGCATCACAGCCTTGCTGCATCTCGGAACTGATGCATCAGCTTCGGGTCGGCTACACAGCTTCGAGACAGATCCTCGTAACACTCTTCAAACCAGGAGTTAAGGTACTATGTTCAGCGGGCCTAACTGGGTCCCAGTAGCCAGCCTGATCTCCATCGCAGTTGGCCTGAACTTTTGACTTTGTGCCGGTTCGGCGCAACCAGATATCCATGGTTGGCGCTTTGCGCCTCTTTTACTAAAATCTTTAAACTGAATATCTTTGGTTCTACTCACTGGATTTGTGTTGTGTTGATCTTGTTTTATTTATTAAAGAAAGCATTGTGTTGCTGTTTGGCTGACTTAGTTAGGTCTCTACGCACTTTACCACTGCTAACCAGTGCTAAACTGCTTGTGTTCTCCTCTTAGAGAACAAGTTGCATACCTTCTGCAATGCCTTATCTGTTAGAAATTTGATCTAACCACAGTTTCCTTACCGTAGAATTATACCCAGGCATCAAACTGGATCTGGATTTTTTTTCATGAGCAGCACCCTGGACTCCAGTAGGTGGTGTCGTTCAGCTCTGTTTAGTATTGTCCGCGCCGGAAGTGACATGCACGGTGCCTATATAGGCGCCACCCCAGCATGCTGACGTTAGTTTCTTTTCGCAACTTTCCATGCCAGGCATTTGGAGCCACAAATAACACTGACCACTGGTGTGTGGAACTAGGGTTCTGAGAAGGGAGCAGCCCTGTACCTATAAATCGGTTCGCAGAGCGGGGAGGATGGGTGGGTTGGCAAGGAATCTGGTGTTAGATAGAATGTCTACCAGATAAGGCATTACCGAAGGTAAGGAACTGGTCTTGTTCATCTGAAATTGACTTTTAGCTACAGATTCCTTACCTTAACCGCATCGATGCAGTGCATTTTCCCGTTGTGTGCTGGAAAATGCAAAAACAAATGTTCCATGACGAGCTGGGCTCGTCATCAGCGTAGCAGGAGGCTACCTCATGACGAGCCCAGCTCGTCATGAGCGTGGAAGGGGTTAGAGTAGATACCAAGCAATACCTCTCCGGAGGTGGGCATGCAAACTTAAAGACTTGAGACTAGGAAGTCCTGCAAGACTGAACGAGCGTAGTGCCTATCCCGATGGACCTGACTGTCCAGGCAGTAGTGCTTGGTGAATGTGTGCAGTGAGGCCCACGTTGCTGACTGGCAGATGTCCAGGACCGAAACTCTGTGTGCTAACACAGTTGTCGCAACCTTGGCTCTGGTTAAAAGAGCATGCAAACCCTCTGGGGGTAGCTTCTTGGCCAATGTTTAGCAGAACTTAGTGCACGGCCCAATCCATCTGGAGATGGTTCATTTCTGCACTGCCTACCCTTTTTTGGCTCTGAAAAATCCCATGAAGAATTGTTAGTCCACCCAGAACGGTTTTGCACAGTCAAGGTAGAATAACAACACTGTTTTGGGGTCTAGATGGTGGAGTCTGTCCTCCTCCTTAGAGGGATGAGGCGGACAAGGTGATGGATTGGCCTAGGTGGGATGGGGTGACTACCTTTGGCAAGAAGGATGCTCTAGTCCGAAGGACTAGTTTGTCTGGGAAGAATGAGAGGTATGGAGGCTGTGATGACAGTACCTGCAGTACACTAACCGTCCAGGCAGATATAATTGCCACCAGAAAGACTGTCTTGATGGTAAGAAGCCTAAGAGGACAGGAATGTTGTTGCTCAAAAGGACGAAACATGAGAACCAAGTTAAGGTCCCACTGAGGCATCACAAAGGGAGCTGGAGGAAATAAGTGATCCAACCTTTGAGGAACCTATTTTTTATTAGAAGCCTCGAAGAGGGAAGGCTGATCTGGCAGCCGTAGGAAAGCAGAGATGAAATATAAATAACCCTTTAACACGCCCAATGCAGAGCCCTGCTTGGATAGGTTAAAGGTAAATGAAATAACTTAGGAAAGGGGTGCAGATAAGGGGTCAACCTGTTTGGCTGCACACCATGCTACAAACTTGCTCCAAGGGCTGGCGTATACCATTTTGGTGGAGGGATGCAGAGCTGCAAAAATAAAATTACACACTTTGGTCGAAAGGTCGAAATCTGCCAACTGTTGATGCTCAATCCCTACGCATGAAGGCAGAGCGTTGATGGGTTTGGGTGCAGTACCCTCTCCTGCTACTGAGACAGAAGATCCTCTCAAAGGGGCAGCCTGATCGGCGGACTGATGGCCATGCTCAACAGCTTGGGACACCAGATTCTCTGAGCCCAGTCCGGAGTCACAAGGATGACTAGAGCTTGGTTATTCCTGAACTTCTTGAAAACTGTAGGTAAGAGTGGTATAGGCAGAAAGGTGTATATGAGGCGTGAGCTCCATCTGAGAAGAAAAGCATCTAGTGAGAGCCGCTTTGGAAACTCCATCGCGTTTGACTACTGACATTGCGTGTTCTCGGCGTTGGCGAACAGATCTAATCAAGGATCTCTCCACGGCTGAAAAACCTTGCACCAATTCCGGACAGAGATGCCATTCGTGATCCATTCGGTATATCGGCTGAGTTTGTCCGCTCTGTCGTTCGGAGATCCAGCTAGGTGTTGAATCACCAGGGAAATGCCCTGATGTTCCAGCCATGTCCAGAGAAGTAGCGCCTCTTGACAAAGGGTCCAAGACCCTACCCGCCCTGTTTATTGCAGTACAATATGGCGGTGTTATCTGTGAACACCTGTAGCAGCCTTCCCTTGATGGAGGGTCGAAAGGATTTTAACGCTAATAAGATCGCATGGAGCCTGGATTCTGCCAGAGACTAGACGGCTGTGATCTCCACCTCTCCCAGATGGCAGCCCCATCCCATGAGTGACACATCTGTCATTACTGTCAGATCTGGTTGGGGAAGTGACAAGGGTCTGCTGCTGACCTAATCACATGTCGGAGAGATTCCCCCAATGCTGCGCCCACTGGGACTTCAGGTACCACTGCAAAGCCTCATATGCCAGTGGGCATGTGTCACAAGCAGGATGCACGGGGCCATGAGGCCCAGAAACCTCAGAGTCAGTCTCACCGAAATTCAGGCTAGAGGCTGAAACATCGGTATCATAGCCTGAATATCCTGGACACACTGTTCGGGAGGCTAAGCCCGAAACTGCACTGTGTCCAGAACAGTTATGATAAAAGGGAGCATCTAAGAAGAGGTCAGGTGTTACCTTAGCACGTTTATAGTGAACTCCAGCAAGTGCAGGAGGTTACCCGTAGTCTGGAGGTGGGAGACAGCTGCCTGCGATGAGCCTGTCTTCAACAGCCAGTCATCTATATAGGGAAGACTGGTTTCTCTAATCTCCAAAAATGAGCTGCAACCACGGCCATCACAACTTGGTGAACACCCAAGGTGCACTGGTAAAGCAAAAGGGGAGCACAGTGAACTGAAGGTGCTTACAGCCTACCAAGGACGACAGGTGAAGTCTGCGGGCAGGGTTGTGTAAGTATGCGTACTGCAAGTCCAACGCTACCATGCAGACTCCCAAGTCCAGGGTAGACAGGACTTGAGCGAGTGTGAGCATTTTAAATTTCTCCTTTTTCAGGAAGAAATTGAAAGGGTGCGGGTCTAGCATAGGATGAAGGCCTTCGTCCTTGTTGGGCACCACAAAGTAGCAGGAATAGCAACCACAACCTACTTCTGATGCCCTCTCTATAGGTCCCTTGGCCAAGAGAGTCATCACTTGCCAGCGGAGTAAGGAGATATTGTCCCCCGTCAGCCTGTCGCAAGTGGGTGGCATGGGTGGAGGGCTGGTCACGAAGGGGAGGGAGTAGCCCTTTTGAAAAACCTAGAGAACCCAGCGGTCGGATATTATCGGCCTCCAGTGGTTCAGGTGATGGCATACCCTGCCTCACACTGGGTGCCGATGTTGGTCAGAACGCAAAGTAAAGAGGATTGGCTGCGGTGGGGTGGTGGAATGGCCTGACCTTTGGCTACCTGATACCCGAGGTCTTTGGGTACCGGGTTCTGGGCCACCACGCGCGCTGAGAAGCATGCATAGTGTGGTGGTTGAGCGGGTACAAATGAGGCTGAATCCCCTTCAGTGGCCACAA
Source organism: Lissotriton helveticus (assembly GCF_964261635.1). NCBI lineage: Eukaryota > Metazoa > Chordata > Amphibia > Caudata > Salamandridae > Lissotriton > Lissotriton helveticus. Next base: position 1,036,918,983 of record NC_136068.1, on the reverse strand, counting down.
AAGAAGCAAAAGGCGGACTGGATTTGGCATAGAGCCATGGAAAGGCCCAGGGAACTGGCCGCAGCTCTGCTGTCCTTAAAGCACTCTAGTGCTGAGTCCGCCTTACTTCTGAAGAGACAGGAGCCATCAAAGGATATGTCCATGAGCAAGGCCTGGATATCCCCTGAAAAGCCAGTAGTTCGCAACCAGATGTGGTGCATAAAGGCCACCATCGATGAAACCGCTCTGCCTATTGAGTCGGTTATGTCCCGCCCACTGCGGATGGTGAACTTAGCCACGTCACTCCAATTAGCAATAGAGTGGGAGAGTATGGCTCGGGTCTCTTCCAAGACCATAGGCAGCATCTGCGCAACCAAGTCCCATAGCGAATGGGCATATTGGCCTAAAAGGCATGCAGTGTTCACCGACCACATTGCCAAGCTGGCGGAAGAAAACATCTTCTTTTCCAAGGTACCCAGCCTTTTGGATTTCCTGCCTGCTGGAGTGGTAGGAAATGCCCCAGGATGTACTCTGGAAATGGAGGCTTGGACCACATCCCTTCTCCAGGAAGGGCTGTTGGTTGGGGAAGTTTGGGTCCCCTAGGGCGGGGCGATGGCAGTGGGCAATTGTCCTATTCACAGGAGCCCCTGTGCAGGGCTTGAACCAGGCCCTAAGTAGGACATGAGGGCTTCATTAAATGGGTGAAGCAGTTCTGAAGGGGGACTCATGGCTGAAGAACCTCCATCAAGATATTTGTCTTGACAGCCAAGGAAGGCAGCGGAAGGTCCAGGACCTAGGCCACCCTTCTCACTAACCATAGCAATTGAGGTTCCCTCCTCCATAGCCACAGTAGGAGGAGAGACCAAGGCAGTATCTGAGGAGGTGGCCAGTCCACTGGCATCCGCCAAATCCTCACACCAGGTGTCGTCAGTGAGATCTAGGGACTGGTATTCTACAGTGCCCATTCATACACAAGGCCTTGCCCCTAGAGATAGGGCATAGGCTCCGGCCTGAATAACATGGCTGCTATTTTTACTAAAATCTTTTAAACTAAATAACCTCAATTCTACTGATTGGAGTTTTGTTATTTTGGTCTTTCTTCATTTATTAAAGAAAGTTCTATTTTTCTAACTTTGTGTTGGATTCTTTTTGTGTGGTGTTTTCATTTTATTACTGTTTGAAGGGTTGCACAAAAAATCCTGACTGCTCTGTGCCAAGCCACCGAAGGGTTGAGCACAGGTAAATTTAGGGATGGCTTGTGCATCACCCTGACAAGAACTGTGGTTGCTGCTTGACCAGGTCTCACACTCCAGTTAACCAACAACCCATTTTCTTACAGAAAGTCACCAAATAAGAAGAAAACCAATGAAATTAATAAGAAAGTCAACCGCTAGTAAGCAATGGGAAGGCTCTAAGCCCACTGTAAGTTTTCGGTATGATCTACAAGAGGCTTTCATCTACAGACACCTAAAAGCTGTCTGGTATGTGAGATCTATAAAGAATGGGAACTGTTTTTGCAATATTAAAAAAGCATGAGAATGTTGTTGCCCATAGATCCTGCCCACTTCAACCTCTGTGTGTAAAAAATGTTTGAAGTGCTGCAGTCGGGCTTGTACTTCAGCACAAGGGAAATGTACATTAGTACTGCTGTGCAGTACCTGTTCTGTGTTTTAGTGAAGCTTATGAAAAAGTTACCACTGCAGAAAAGTCAAAACTACTTGCTTTGCTAAAGCTTCTTTTTAATATGTCTAGCAGCTTATCAGAATGCCAGTCCAGGTCTGGTGACGGTATATACAGAAGAAAAAGAGGGCTTTACTTCTTAAAGATTCATGTGGCTTGCTCTACGAGTAAGGCTTAATCAAATGACCATTGCAGGAAAGAACAACAACATATGAGCAATCGATGCCCTGAGAACTGCTGCTAGGTAATTGCTAGAAATCCAATTGTTCTCTTCTGTAGGCAATCAGAACTGAAATGCAAACATCTGATAATCCTATCAAAGGGGAGAAGAGTCTCAACTAAATGGATGGTGGAAATGAGCAGTTTTGCAGTTATGTAACCGAGACAAGTTTGCTGCATACAGACCTGTAAATGTATGTACTAGTGTAATGAGTGCCCTTTCTAGTTTGTCTGTCGACATAAATTGCCATTATGTGACAGAGTTGCCATCGGGGCCATGAAATTCTCATCAACATGCGTAGGGACATAAACGTCCAATGGTCTGGAAACATGTGAACTGTAATGGGGCGTGGCTTGGAGCCTGGCAAGATGGCCGCACTGTAGTGTAGCTCTGCCGGCCACCGACAAAAATCCTTCAACTATCCTGCCTCACTCGAGCCATCTATCGGGATTCTCTGTGACAGTGGATTCGCGTGGACGAGCTGCACAACTTGAGGTGCTTTGGGGTGCTAACTGTGTTTCATGAGCCGAATTCGACTACACTCAGGCCCCTGACCCTCGTGGTGCCGGAGGGGGTGTGTAGAAGGCCGCTCTTTGGCCCGAGCCCGCCAGCCTGCCTGACCTGCGTGCGTAGCCGAGAGGACCTGAATCGAAGGTTGGTTGTGCTTTCGTGGACTAGCAGGAGAAAGCACAACAGGTGAACTGGACCGGGGCAGCACATCTGACAGCTGCTATAGTGGTGAGGACAGAGATCATCGCTGGACGTTGCGAGGAGACGCTGGGGTGACACGCGAAGTGCCGTGCTGCGGGGTCTGGAAGCGCAGCCGGTGGGAGTCTCCATCTTGGACATCTGACGTGCGGCGTGTTAGCGGTGAGTGGAGGTACCTTATACCACAACTGCCATCTAGAGGCTGGTTAGATCCACCCAGCCTGCTAACACTGCCATTATTTGCACCCTGCTGAGAGTCGGTGCGTGGGTGCTCCAACGGGCTGTTGGTCACCCTCTGGCTGTCGTTGCTTGAGCTCGAGGCAAGGCTCAGCTGCACTTTGAGGTCGAGAGGGTGTGCACAGCCACAGCCCTGCGAGATCGGTGCACTGTTTGGTGCCTTCACTACTGGGCTTGCTGCTGAATTCCGGCGCCATCTGGAGGTTTCCACTCGGTTGCCTGCAGTCCGGCGACGGCCAACACACAGCTGGAGACTGGGTGGCTGGAGTGACCCAGAAGGCCATCTTTTCGACTTTCACTACACTCCGATCGGGACTTCTGGTATTGGTCTAGCAGCTCTAGCTGCTGCGAGGCTGATCAGAATTGAGGAACACTGTAATGCTGCTCGGGTTGCCAGTTGCGGTGCCCCACACGCTGTGGAGTGGGTGAAGGTCTTGCTTTGCCGGTTCTGAGGTGTGGACTCCGGCCATACCTGCGGGGACCGCTAGGTGTGGGCACTATGGGGAAACCGAACAAGTCTCAACCTCGCCTTAATTTTGACTCACGTAAAAGCAGCAAATCGGCGCAGAATGCGGCCTCGGATTCAGAGGTGGAGACTGCGTCGCATGGATCCTCGCCCCGGAGAAATCTCTTGCCACCATTCTGGCCAGCCTGCAGGCCATAGATGGCAAGATCGAAGTTTTAAATGGCAGGATGGATCACTTCTCTGCAAAACTGGACAAACATGCTGCCAGACTTGATGAGGCAGAGCAGCGCATCACGGATACCGAAGACGGCCTCCAGCAGGTGACGACTGTGGAGTTGGTTACTAGGGCCTAACTCGTGGTTGTGGGCACGTAATAGAGGGACACAAAGGCAGTATACTTGTCAGCCGGAAAAGACCCCGAGCGGTCTTCCGCATGTTTATTTATACCCCGGGCGCGAGCCCGCCCCGGGGTGCGTGTGCTTGCGTGCGAGAAAGAAACATTGTATGGGAGAGCCCGAGTGGCTCTCTACATCCCTCCTTCAATTTAGTTCTTTCCTGCAACAGTCTTTACGTGTCAAATTATGGAGATGCCCAGGCAAAGTCTCTTAGATGCAGGTTGGGTCTCGGGTTGGGCCTCAGACTGTATCGCTGGTTTCTTGCGCACGGTGATTCGACAGCCCCAGCCGGGGCTGTCTCTGCATCCTCACCAGCGCTGGCCGCCCTGGGTCGAGGGTGTCCAGCGACAAGGCTGCGTGGCGTCATCCTGGATGGACTCTCACTACGCTGTCTGACCACTGGTGATCTTGGCCTATTCTCGTCTGGGTCAACACCTCCATCACCCTCCGTCTCAGAGTATCCTTCCGCTGGGAGTTCTTCATTAGTCTTGACTATTTTCTTGAAACAGGACACATTTCTCGTCACTGTTTGTCCATTCCGTCTTGCAGTTATCATAGTCCCTTGAACCTTGTCCACTCTCCACACTTCCGACTCATACGGTGTTCGGAATTTCCATCCCGGATGACGATCGCGCACTATCACCGTGTCTCCCTCTTTCAAAGTGGGTTCCCTTGCACGACGATGCTCACTCGCCTTCGTGTTGGTTTTCAGCCTCCGAGCTTGGATGGCTGCCGCGTCTCTTTCTTCCGGTGTCCAGGTCCTATCAGTTGGGATACTGCCTCTCGGTGCTCGTTTGAATATCACATGGGCCGGAGCACATTTTGTTGTACTGTGCGGCGTTTGTCTGTACGCCCCTAGAAACTCGTCCAGGGCTACTTCGGGATCTTCCCCATTGTCGACGGCAATCCTCAGTGCTCTATTCAGTGTCCGCATCAGCCTTTCGACTTCCCCATTTGCTTGGGGCCACAGCGGGGTGATTTTCCTATGTTGGATCCGAAGGCTCTCAAGGTATGATTGAAATTCTCTTCCCTGAAAGGGAGGTCCATTATCGGACTTGATCTCCTCTGGGAGTCCCATGGTTGCAAAGACGCGGCTCAACACTCTTTTGACTTGCGGGAATGCCATTGATGAAATGATTTCTACTACCGGAAACTTTGAAAAAGAATCAACGAGGACTAACATGTGTCGGCCATCTGGGAAACTACCAAAGTCTATGCTGAGGTGTGTCCACGGTGTCTGCGGTGCTTCCTCCGTGATGACGGGTGCTGGGGCCGGGTCACCGCTAGTGATTGTGCAGGCGTGGCACGCTCGTATCATGGCATCCACTTGGCTATCCATGGCGGGAAACCACACTTTGCTCTGGAGGCGTGCCTTCGTCTTGGCCATGCCCTGGTGGCCCACGTGAGCTAGGTCTAGGGCTCTCTGTTGCAGACTCTCTGGTACGACAATGAGGTGTCCCCGAAGGACAACTCCTTCATCCCCTACGCTCAGCTCACTGCGTATCTGCCACAGCTGTCGTCGCGCATGGCTTACCTCCGGCCGGAGGATGGATGCACCATCAAGGAAATGGGCCCAGCGGTTCCCTTCCAAGGCCTGGCGGACTCTCACCAGCGTCTCATCCGTGGCGGTTGCCTCCCCGATCTCCTTAAGGGACATGTTCTCCGGGCATGCTGCTTGTGAGATCATATGGACAAATTCTTCAGCCTCCACCCCTTCTTCTTTTGACGGGTAATGGTTGATGACATCCGGGTGTCGGGACAGAATGTCGGCTGGATTGTGTGCTCCCGGTCGGAACACAATTTTGAATTGGTAGCCTTGTAGCTGTACAGCCCACCGTTCGATGCGCGGGGGTGCCAGTCGGGACGATCCCGCGAACAGTGGCAGTAGGGGCTTGTGATCAGTCACAACGGTAAATTCCTGTCCACACAGATAAAGGTGAAAATGTTGACATGCCCACTTGATGGCCAGTGCTTCGCGTTCAATTTGAGCGTATCTAGTCTCTGTGTCAGACATCGCTTTGCTTGCATAAGCGACCGGCTTCCACTCCTCAGGTCCATACTCTTGCAGGAGCACGGCTCCCAGGCCCACGGGGCTGGCATCGACAATCAGTTCAGTTTTGCGCCGGGGTTGGAAGTATGCCATGACGGTGTCGTCTAGGAGACTATCTTTGATGGTATGGAAGGCTTTGTTGGCGGTTCCTGTCCAGTCCCATTTGTGATCTATCCTGGTGAGGGCTCTGAGGGGCTCTGCGATTGCTGCCAGATTGGGTATGAATCGACCACAGTACGTGGCCATGCCCAGGAAGCTGCGTACCTCGGTGGGGTTTCGGGGAGTGCTTGCTGCTTTAATCGCCTCGGCCTTCTTGGGATCCACCTTCAAGCCTTCCCTCGTGAATATGTAGCCAAAGAAATCAATCGACTCTTGATAAAAAGAACACTTTTCTCGGTGTAAGGTCAGTCCATTGTCTGCAATCCTTTGGAGTGCGGCCCGCAGCTGTGCATGATGTTCTTCTAGGGTCGCGGAGTATACTAGGATGTCATCGCTGAGGTTGATGACCCCGCTCAGCCCAGAGAGTACTTCCCGTATTGCATTCTGGAAGACTTCCGCCGCGGAGGAGACTCCAAAGCTTAACCGTTTGTAGCGTCGCAGGCCCACGTGGGTCGAGAATGTGGTGATGTACCTGCTGGCTGGCTCCAACTCAAGCTGATGGTATCCTGAGTTGAGGTCCAGCTTTGAAAACCACTTCGCCCCGTTTAAATCTGCCACTATATCATCCATGGTTGGAGTGATATGTCGTTCTCGTTTGACTGCACCATTGGGCAGCCGCATGTCCACGCATAGTCGGATTGCTCCTGGTTGCTTCGGGGCAACTACTAGAGGGGAAACCCAGGGTGTCGGGCCCGACACTTTCTCGATGACGTCGAGATCTTCAAGTTTTCTGAGCTCTTCTTCGACTTGCGGTCTTAGATTAAACGGCACCCTCCTGTGTTGTAGTGCTACCGGCTTAACTGATGTGTCTATATGTAGCTTGAACTTTCGCCCTTTTAGCTTTCCTAGGCCTTGAAACAGTTCTGGAAAGTCTTTTAGCATGACGTCAGCGTGCGCTTGATGCACCTGATTAGCAAGGAACACTAGGCCGAGGTCTTCTGCCATGTTGCAGCTCAATAGTGTGCCCTTTTTCCCTTCGGTGATGTGAAACTTCGTGTCTGTGGAGTACTCGCCGTTAACCACTGTCGTTTGGATCACCCCTCTGAGCGGCAGGGGCTCAGTGCCTCCGTAGGTGTATATTCTTGCCGTGGATGGAGTTAGTGGAGGTTTCGGAGACATCCTCTCATACTGATCAGAATCCATGACATTCACGGAGGCCCCCGTGTCTATCAGGGCATTGATTTCAGTGCCTTCAACCGCTATGGAACACATGGGCGGTGGTCTTTTCCTTGCGGACGCCCTGCTTACGTACGAGATAACGTACACCTCATCGTCTTCATCATCGTCGTATCTCGGTCGCCTTTCTTGAGCCTGGTGGTCTGAAGGGGGTGATTCTTGGTCGAGAGACATTTGTTGGATGCGTTGCGTCACGGCCCTGGCTCGCGGACCGACTGATCTGAATTTTCCTCCTCTACAGACGGCGGCAAAATGGTTGAGGCGCCCGCATTTGAGGCACGTTTTTCCTTTCGCGCTACAGGGGGCGCTGGCGGGGTGGTCGTTTCCGCAGTATCCACACTGCTGCTCCTTGGGTTGCACATGTCAAGGGCGAGTTGTCTGGAACCTTCTTTGGATCGCATCAACCCTTTCTTCTTTGATTGGCGCCGACCTCGCCGCGGCCTGGGTAATCACCGGTGTGCGTAGCGCTGTTTCCATCTCTTCCGCTCTTGAGTCGGATAGTTCGTGTGAACGGGCTAGAGTCAATATCTCGTCAAGTGATATGTTGGGTTGGCGGAGGATCAGCTTTCTCAGCAACTTTGACTTGCACCCCACTATTATCTGGTCTCGGATTTCCTCTCGTGGATTGGTGAATGGGCACGTGCTTGCGAGCCGGCGGAGCCGAGCGTAATACATGTCAACGGACTCAGAGTCTGTCTGCCACGCCCTTTTGAATTTGAATTTCTCAAAGTCGTTGTTGATTTGGGGGTCAAAGTGCGCATTCAGGGCTGTGACCGCCGCGTCGTAGTCGTTCTCAGGCCCTGTGTTCGGGAGTGATTCGAATAGTTCATAGATCTCCGGCCCTCCGTACAAGATGAGGAGCGACCTCCGTACTGTACCATCTGTTTCCCTCGTGCCTTTGAAGTATAGGTTGAGTCTTCCCACCCACGCCTTCCACCTCTGTGCCGCTGTCGCTGGGTCTGCCGTCTCGCTGAACGGAAGGGACGGGCGCTGCGCCAGCGTGAAGGTGGGTGTGCATCGCCTGCACAGGGACCCCTGCCTGGGCCTGCGCTTGTGGCGGTGGTGGCGGAGCTGGCAGAGCTGGGGCTTGGTTCGAACCTGCCCCCCCTTGGGCCGCTCCAGGCGCGGGTAGCGACATCTCTAGGTCTCTGATACTCCCCCTTAGGGCCTTCCGGCGTTGCGGGCTTGTGAATCACAGGGTTCGCGTTGCTTCTCAGTAGCCCCTGGAGCAGCAAGATCGGTTTGATAGGCCTCTCCCCCTTGTATTAGCCAGTACCTGTTGGTGCGTGTGGTGACTGGGCTCACTGCGCTGTACAAACTACACTTCTCCAGGCCGTGGGTGCAGCAGGCAGGGTGTACTGTGTGCCGGTGTAGTCTTGGGGCCTGTTGCATTAGCCAATGCTTGATGAGGCTCCGTGTGCCGGTGTACTCTTGGGGCCTGTTGCATTAGCCAATGCTTGATGAGGAGGTTCGGCAGCGTGTGTGGGCCGGCGCATCGAACATCACACTCCCCCCCCGCCTTATCCTGAGCCGCTGGATGTCCGTTGGGGCTGGGGGAGGTCTGCCGCTGCTGTGGGAACAGGGCCGCTGGAGGCCTCGCCGGGTCACGTGGTGCGGCGGCTGAGGGAGAGCCGCTCCACTTCAGCGCCGAGATGCGCCGACACCTGGGCCGGCACCGCCGCTCGGGCGGAGCAGGGGACACGCTGGCGGGGCAGAATGCGAACTCACCCGCGGGAACAGCTGGTCGGCCCTTCTGCGTGCCGCGAGTCCCGCCGGCTGAAGGCGCTCCCCCAGGGAGACACGTGGGCGGGCCTCGGGATCGGGCACTGACGGCGCCGCAGCGCGGGTCGGCCTCGCAGCTGCAGTAGGGGATAGTTCAGTGCCACCGACACTCCGGACAGCACGCGTGCAGGCAAGCACCCTCGTCGCCAATGTGGAGTTGGTTACTAGGGCCTAACTCGTGGTTGTGGGCACGTAATAGAGGGACACAAAGGCAGTATACTTGTCAGCCGGAAAAGACCCCGAGCGGTCTTCCGCATGTTTATTTATACCCCGGGCGCGAGCCCGCCCCGGGGTGCGTGTGCTTGCGTGCGAGAAAGAAACATTGTATGGGGGAGCCCGAGTGGCTCTCTACAACGACCAAGACATCGGACATGGGAAAATTACTGGCGGTCATTCAGGCGAAAAACTAAGACATCTAAGCGCGGTCACGGCACAATAACATATGCGTCCTAGGCTTGCCAGAATCGACCAATGTGGGGTGGTTGGAGATCTATGTGGAGGAGATGTTGAGAGAGATTTGCGGAACGGAAGGATTGTCACCTATGTTTGCTGTAGAGAGGGCCCGTCGCTCCCTAGCGGCTTGACCGCCCCCAGGTGCTCTCCCGGGCCCCATAATTGCCAGGCTGCTGAACTTTCGTGACAAGGTCACATATCAAAACAATGAGCTGCCCTTCTTCCCAGATTTTACTGCGAATGTCCAGGCGGCGCAGAAAAAATTCCAGGGCGTCAAGAAGCTGCTCATCAAGGATCAAATACCATACGCCATGCTGTATCCGACGCGACTGCGCATCGGCAACATGGAGGGCGGCAAAATCTTCACAAACCCCAAGCAGGCAATGGAACATGCCCGGTCCCTGAGGCGGCGCCGGAAAACACCTGGACATACATCTGATGTTGCCGATTGAACAGTGAGGGGGCTGCGGGTGAATTAGGTGTTGGGGGACTGGGGTTTGTGATGTTTGGGGAGCACATGGGTGTTAAGCCATTTTGATACTGAGCTGGCCCAGCAAGTAGTGGTCTGCTTTTGCTGTCGGAGTTGCTGGGGATGAGCGGAGTATGACATTGAAATACTTCGGCACCCGACTCCTTGCATGAACAGTGACTATATTGACTGCTCCCATACGTTTCCACAATAAAGGTGATATGTGTTCCCTGTGGGGTGTCTCGAGGTGGGGTTGGAGATGGCTGGTTTCGGTGGCCCCCTCCCTTGTTCGATCTGGGAGTGGATCTGGCCGCTATGCCCCCTGATGGGCATTCCCCACTGGTTGCGTTGGTTTTCATTGTTATTATGGGGACTGGTTGTAAAAATGGGGATTGTCAGGTTGGTTGTGCTGAAGTGGGTGGGGGGGTCTGGTTTGTTTTTCGTCTCGGAGATACTGTCTTTGGTGAAAGTCTGACACAGTGTTGATTCAGGTGCGTTTTTGCAAACAATGCAATTGTTTATTGTATTTAAGTTTTTTTTTGGGGAATTGATGACAGGTGAAGTATACAACTGTATACCCTGGAATGTTCGTAGACTAAATACGCCCAGAAAAACCAGACAGGTGATAGCACAGCTGGACCGGCACAGAATTCACATTGCTCTTCTTCAAGAGACCCATCTCAACAAGCACACGGAGGGGGTGGTGGTACGCAGGTGGGCTTCTTTTTGCTTGGCCTCATCATTATCCACATATGCAAGGGGGGTCCTCGTTCTCATAAAGAGAGGAGTCCCGTTCACACTGGTACAGACCTGTGCGGATACGGATGGCAGATGGGCCGTGGTTCACGGGAAGTTGGGAGGTGCAATGGTGACAATAGTGAATGTATACGGCCCAGTTGTAGATGACACGACACCTTACATACAACTGTTTAATGTATTAAGGGAGTGGCCTGAGGCTGAGCTTTTGCTGGGCGGGGATCTTAACACGCACCTCGACCCTCAGGTAGATAAATCTAATCCAACTGGTGTGCTTACACTGAAGGTGGCACAGTACATACGTGAGAGTATGCATGAGCTGGGGCTGGTGGACTCCTGGAGGTTGCGGCATGCTGGTGTTATGGAGGGCACACATATTACTCATGTGTTCAATAGCTGGTCCCGACTGGATTACTGGATTCTCAGTAGGGGGGTTAACGGGTGGGTTGAGAAGATATATATGCTCCCAAGAAGATTATCTGACCATAATCCGGTGTTTATGGAAATGTCGGTGCCCCTTACGCCGCATCGCCCGTTCACCTGGCGCTTTCGCGCTGAGGCCCTGTTGGATCCTGTTTACGACGAGACCATTAGGACAGCTATTGTACAGTATTTTGAGTTGAATGTGGGCACGATTGATAGTCAAGCGACCCTGTGGGAAGCCTTTAAGGTGACGATAAGGGGGGTTTGTATCAGCACCTCTGCGGGTATTCTGCGTGACATCAGGAGGCAACTGCAGAGGCTGGAAGGGACGCTGAAGGGCCTAGAGACCCAATACAGTGATGTACCGTCCACTGAGACACTTGCGCAAATTCGCGAACACGTGGAAGAGTACAACACCTTGGCGGATACGGAAGTGAAATATAGGGCTAAAAGATATGTGGCTAGGTCATATGGCGAGGGTGGTAGGCCAGGCAAGATCTTAGCTAACAGGCTCCAAGAACGATATGATACAACTCCGCTGCATCATATCATAGACGATGCTGGAGTTGACCACCATACTATAGCATCCTAGAACAATTCCGTACATTTTATGAATCCATATATATGACCACAGGCAGTATGTCGGAATCTGCTATGAAGGAATATCTGGATGACACGGCGTGTGCGTGGCTCTCGGATGTCCATAGGAAGTACTTGAGCCTCCCTATTAACGAAGAGGATGTCAAGTTGGCAATACTCTTGCTGCCCAATGGAAAGGCACCGGGGCCAGATGGCCTGACTGCAGAATTCTATAAGGCGCATGTAGATCTCCTGGTACCGCACATCTTAGCAATGTATGCTGAAGCTTATGAGACAGGTATGCTTCCCCCATCCTTGAGGCAGGCTTTAATTATTACTTTGCTGAAGAAGGACAAGCCCGCCTCGCGCTGCGATTCCTATCACCCGTTATCTTTGATAAATCTCGATGCGAAGATACTGGGAAAGATTTTATCCAGTAAATTGCAGCCCTTGATGCCGCTTTTAGTCTTGCCAGGTCAAGCAGGGTTTATCCCGGACCGCTCGACTTCCTTTAATCTACGTACCATATTTGCCATGTTCCATGTATTAAATCAACAATTGGAGGCGGTGGCTGTCCTTCTTGACGCTGCCGAAGCGTTTGATTCTATGGAGTGGAAGTACATGTTCTTTATTCTTAATAGGATGGGATTCCCCCGGTATTTGTCCGTTGCATACAGGTCTTATATACTGACGCTTCGGCGAGAGTTCGAGTGGGGGGTCTCACATTGGAGCCGTTTCACATAAAACGTGGTACCAGACAAGGCTGCCCCTTGCCCCCCTTTTTATTCGCTATTGCTCTGGAGCCGCTGGCTTGCAAAATTCGGCAATCCCACAGAGCAGCGGCGTTAAATTTAAAAAATCGACTGGTGGGCATTTCCCTATACATGGACGATATGGTCCTATATGTCCGAGAACTGCAGAGGTACCTCTCTCCGATAATCTGGGAATATATCAAATTTGGTCGAAATTTGGTGGAATACTCATTGGTCTTTGTGGTCGGAAGAACCGGTGAAATATTTAGGAGTGTGGTTGCACAGGGATCCCGAGGTAGTCATGCGGGAAAACTACGGGCGTGCATACACTGATTTGGTGCAACTGATCGATCGCTGGGTTTCCCTTCCATTGTCGCTGGCAGACCGCATTGCGGTGATAAAAATGACTATCCTCCCGATAGCTTCGCTACCTCTTCAGCAATATCCCTCTTAGATTGACTAAGCATTATTTTAAAACGGTTCAGTGCAATTACTGCGACTGGTATGGGTGGAGGGGAAATCACCTAGATTAAGCTGGACTACTTTGACATTACCATTTGAGAAAGGGGGTTTTCGTGCTCCGGATCTGTTTGTATACTATTTATGTGGCCAGGCTCAATATGTGTATTTTTGGTTCAAAACGCATGATTTTATTCCGCTGTGGAGGATGGGGACGCCCACCCGTGCCACTTAAAGGTGTTATCACCCACATCAATAGGAGGACGCCTAAGGCGGAGATAAACACGGTTGATAGTACAGTAGCGGCCTGGCAGGAGATCGGTAGGAGGGCCCATAAACTCCCATTATACGCACCTGCGTTACCCATTGAAGGCCATGCTGCTTTGTCGTTGGCTGGTGAGAAGGGTTCTATAGCGGCCCTTAAAGAAGCAGGGTTCACACATCTTAGCGATCTGTATGCTAATGGGAGACACATTTCGGAGACGGACCTAGACTATATACAGAACCCTACACCTCGTTTTCTCTTCACCTGCTACAGGCTCCGCCGGGCAAAGCGAGACCATTACACCAGTTTCCCAGATGAACCGTTGAAGTTGCAGGCGCCTCAGATGCTTATAGTAGCTCGGTCGAGGAACAAACTGCTCACTAAGTTATACAAGATGGTACAGGAGGAGATAGTGCGGGGGTGGATACGACTATGGAACGCTGGGGTACCATTCTAGATTCACCACTGACGGCAGACATGTGGGAACAGATATGTAAGTTGACAGGGTGCCTGACGCCTAATAGCAATTTAAGAATTATACATTTAAAGTTCATACACATGGTATACCACACTCCCAAAAAACTACACAGGATGAGCCTACGGGATTCAGCTGAATGTAAGAGATGTGGGCTGGATGGGGCTGATTTCCTCCATCTGGCGTGGCATTGTAGATGGGTATACCAGTACTGGAAGGGTGTGGTAACTCTTCTATGCATTATGACTGGCCTGGTGTTGGACTGTACACCCTTGGGTTGTCTCCTGGGATATTTGCCGGGGGTGACGGGCAAGGTGGGGCGCTTCCTGAGGGTTGCATTGTTATTGACGAAGAGGCGAGTGTTATTCACTTGGGACAGTCGACTACGACCGAAAGTTGAGTTATGGGTTAGAGATATGGTGTACTGTCGGGAGCAACTGGAACTGTACGCTGAGGAACTACCGACATCCTCTCGGCCAACGGACATATGGGCACCGTTGCATGAATATTTACTAGCACAATGTGAGCAGGAGGAGGGTAGTCTGAGGGAGTGCTGAATCCCCGCTTGTCATCAATCCCTTTCGATACTCTGGGTGGATGTTTCCACGAGCTTGTCTTGCAGACAGGACTGTGATTAGATGAAGATGTGTGTGTCGGATTTTGTCGGGGTGTGTCAAACTGAGACGGGGTTTATGATACTCTTGTTAAAGTTTGTAGAGCTTGGTTTTGCGATGTATATGCAATGACCATCTGTGATATGATATTTTGAAAATGCTCCTTAAAATAAAAAAATAAAAGTAAAAATGTGAACTGTAATAGCCAGTTCTATGTACTCCAAACATGCGGCGGCCGCAGGTAAGGCGCTGGCAATTCCTGCGTTTGCCGCCCTGCGATGGCCGCAAGTAAGTGCAGGCGGGGGAGGATACCGCCCCCGAAACTTGTGCTGCCGGCATCATACCGCCCCACTCCCCCGCCCTTGATATGCCACTGCAGGTGGAGGAGAAAGGGTTGTATTCTTAAGCTTAGATCCACTCCTAAAACATGGGCCAACCTTCTCCTCACTCAACCGCTACTCAAGGTGAATAAAAACCGTGCTGTAACTGTTCTATGTGCAAGGGCTGTAGTGTTTGAGAGATGCCCGTAGTGTGTTGGTGTGTGTGAAATGTATATAATGCGTGTGAGATGTCTAGTGTGTGGGTGTATGAGAGAAGTCCGTCGTGTGCGTGTGTTTATGAGGGAGGTGAAGTATGTAGTAGTTATGAGTTTGTAAGAGAAGTCTGTAATGCGAGTGTGTGTATGTGTGTGAGAGAAGTCTGTGTGTGAGAGTGCAAGTAGTCTATATGTGCAAGGTCTGTAGTGTGAGAACGTGTGGGTTCAAGTGAATGAACAGCATTTTTAAAGCATGCTGTTACCCCAAGAAAGGGGTGTCCTGGCGCTGCACTGAATATCACATCGATGTTGTAAATACTTTCTGAAAGCACAGTAATCAGGAAAAGGCCTCAGTCCAACAGGCATGAAGTTATAGATGTTGGTCATATGGAAAAATAAAGAGCGTCCCCCGGCAGCGCCTACATTTAGGCACCTGAAGTAGGCCAGTACTGCAAGAAAGCAAAGTGCAAAATGAGACGGATCTTCCTCAACAGATAGATAAAACCCCTTCCTTTTAACACTTTGAAAGCTAGGAAGAGATATTTAAAAGTGCGTCTCTGCCAGATAGGGAGCCACTAAGGAGAAGGGAGAAGAGGCTTTTTTGAGTGTCTCAGGGAATGATTTAGGATGATGGGTGCAGGAGTGTTCTGGACCACCTGGAACCTATCCAAAAGAAAAGAGGGCGTGGCCAGGTAAAGAGAAGGACATAGCCTAACTGAGATGCCATAAGGGCCAGGGTTGTAGTTTTCTGGGCTGAAGTGGGAGGATAACACAACATTTTGAGATTTGCACAAAGCATCACAAACAATTGCTAGCAACTGATGAGAATTGAGATGCAAATGTGAGATCGACATGAAATGTCGCCCAGGAGGAGGGAGAGGATAATGGACCCAACCAGCCTCAATTTTAGGTTCCACTTGGAGCAGTTAGCTTGTTTAAGTGAGATTTGAATTATTTCAGAATTAAGCTTCAGGGGGAGCTGTGTTTATCCACTCTAACATGGCTAGCGTGCAAGCAGAAAAGCGGTCCTGCGTTTCCTTCAGATTGTCAGAGATGGACATGGTGGGTATCGCAAACATAGTTCATGCAGGAAAAGCCGTAGGATCTGATCAACCCACCCAATGAAGCTATATTTATATATGTATATTGACAATGTGGGACTCGGATACGATCACTGAGGAACCTCACAGGGAAAGTAAAATCCTCCGATTCAAAAGAGGAAAGGAAAACATAGGTAGATCACCCACCCAGGAAGGACTTAATCCAGTCCAATGCTAGACCCGATATTCCGATGTTCCTTAACCTTTCTAGCGGTACTGGATAAGCAAAATTATCAAATGCTGTGAAGAGGTCCAACAATACCAGGGGCACAGATCTCCCCTGCTAATGAAAGTTGGGCGTTCTCTGAACGCCCAATGTCTGGACCTTGATTGGGCTTCATCAAGTAGCTGATTCCTTTCCAGATAGGAGGCGAGTTGGAGATTGACATGGCTTTCAATGATTTTAGTTAAATGTGGGAGCAAGGAGATAGGCCATTAGTTCTCCAAAACGTCTGTGTCCATAAATGTCTTTTTAAGACAAAGGTACTATAAAAGCATGCTTCCAACAAGAAGGAAGGGAAGCAGTGGCCAAAGATTTATTATACATTTTTACTAGTTTGGGTGCCACTAAGTCCTGTACTAAGGCCACGACTCACGGAGGGCATGGGTTAATCGGCGAACCTGATTTAATTGGGGATGCAGAGAATCAAGAATTGCTAGAGTGAGAAAGGAGAATTCCGACAGCCCCGGGCTAAAAGCAGAGGATGTAATTAAATCACTGAGAGAAGCATCACCGTTATCAATACCTGACTGAAAAGCTGTCCATATCTTTACTATTTTAGCCATACAAAAGTCCTGCCAAGTTATTGGGAGAGAATTATGGTATTGGAAAAGACAGCCAGTGATCAGAAGCTCTTCAAAATGGAGAACACCTCTCTTGAGGGGTTCTTGGCATTTTTGATCCCACGACAAAACATGTAGCTCGGGCGGATCTAATATTACAACGGTAGTGCTTAGCAGCTTTACAGTATACTACCTTGAACTCTTTGCTGTAATCGCACCTCATTGATGTTCCAGAGTTTGCAGGGTAGTTTCACCACCCTACGTTCTTCTGAATACCACAGGGCCAAAGGTTTGTCTCCACAAAATTTAGGGCCTGATTTAGAGTTATGCAGATGGGATACTCTAGTAGAGAAGAGTGGCTCAATGGTTAGAGCGGCAGACCCTGATGCAGTAGTCTGGCCGGGACCAGGGTTCAATTCCCGCCTCAGCGGGTCTCGGGCTCAATTTCCTCGGACCTGATAATTCTCGCTTCGGTGCCTATTCTAATCATGAGTTCCACTCTGCACCTCCAGGCAATAGCTTGCTTAATCTCTAGAACGGCCCCAACAACGCTGAGGATGCCTGACTTCACCTTGGGGGTGCCCAGGAGTGGGCTCCTCACAGGGAAAGGCCAGGAAGGGTTCCTCGGCGGTATTTGTACAAGCGCCGAGATGCCTACGGGTAGTCGTGCGCTATACAAGTGCGTAATGATACTCCGTCACAAATGTGACGGATATCCTATTCGCACTCTTACAAGAGCATTATATCCTATGGCAGACAGGATATCTGTCATGTTTGTAACGGAGTATCCCATTTGCCAAACTCTATATCAGATCCTTAATCTTCTGTTTTATTTTTAATTTAAGGAGGTATACAGGCAATCATTAAATGCTGATCCAATTGTAGTTTGTAGTGAGTATGAGGGTGTGTGAAGCCTTAAGTGTGTGTGGACTGTAAAGTCTGTTTAGTGTATACATGTGTGGTTGTGTATGTCCGAAATATGCCATATCTTAGCACCCTACTTTTTAGATACTGGATCTCGGAAATATTGACGCTTCCAGGCTACCTATTGTACTGTGGTAAAACAATCACTACTAAAGCAGTTTTCATGCTGGAACAAGAGGGAACATGATTATTACCCATGCAATATATATGACAGCACACTCGAAGCCTATAATTTTTTTTATTCCATAGCATAAATTATATGCATTGAAGATTATGCAAACAGGTTAAAATTGGTAGCATCCAGGCCTAACCGTTCTGAACACATTAGGACAAAGTTGGAGAGAGTCATGTGATCAGATGACATTAGGCAAATATAGTCTGTTCTTATGTAGACAAAGGTAGCTACAGAAAAGTCAGTGGTGCGGGCAGTAAATAGGCCTAAGCCCTTATGTTATTTTCCGAAATAAGTCTATGAAGAAGCTTCCATGGTAACTGGTAGATTAAATGGTGTGGGCGAGTTTAAGTTGGGGCTGCTGATCACCACAGTCTGGAAAGAAAATGGGTGCGGTTTCTTGGCTTGTCGGCAAAGGGAAAACTTTTCACTGTGGTTGTCTGTGCTGTAGCAGCTGAGTGTGCGCAGGGCATTTACACTACTGAGGTTCCAGGTGTGACAGAACATTGCAATGATGCTGTAAGTATAAATAACACTTGCACCGATACAGCTGCCTTCATTACCTTCCTCCTCAGTCTTCCTTGTCACAGTCCTGACTTTCGAGCACTATTTAAAAAAAAAATCTATTTAGGAGTTTTATATAGCGCTAGCCAGACCCGAAGGTATCGGAGCGCTTTACAACATAGGTAGTGGTGAAATCAATCAAAGAAAAACAGTATTATAGTATTATACATATTGAGTCATGGCGAGTCAAAAGTCTGAGAGTATAATACCATATTGCTAGCAGGAAATCGCCGTGTATAGGAGCAGTATACAAATTGACTTGTGTGAGGACCCTTTCCAGGCAGGGGGCCCAGGGACCATTCGGCAGGTGGGTGAGATAGAAGGCTTAATGTTCAGTGCTGCAGTGCGCAGGAGTTTGCATTTGTGCAGCAGCTATCCATTTGGAAGGGATCGGTTGAGGAAGAGGTCTTTGAGTTGCCTGTTGAAGTTTACAAAGGAGGGGGTGTTCCTGATATGGAGTTCCAGATTTTGGGTGCATTTCCAGAGAAGTATCGAGATGCGTTTTTTGTTTGCGAGTTCTCGGAGGGCTGAGGAGTGTTGCTACTCCGTAGGCTCCTTGCCTGCTTTTTTGAGTTTTGCAGCCAGGTAGGCGGGTTTCCCGGTGTGAAGAGCTTTGTGCGTGAGAGGCTGTTCTGAGGTTAGCACGCATTTCTGTTGGAAGCCATTTTAGTTCTCCAAGTGCAGGTGAGATGTGTTCAAATGTCTTTATTCCAGTGACCATTCTGGCTGCTGCATTCAGAGTTTCTCTGAGGGGAGCCAGGTGGGATTTTGCTGTTCATGTGAGGGTTGCATTCCCATAGTCCAGTCTGGACTTCACTAGAGGTTGAGTAGCCTGTTTAAGGTCATTCGGAGGGATGAAGAGTTTTATTTTGTTGAGCAGTTGAAGTTTGAGGAAGGCACTCTTGGCAGAGTTGTTGATGTGCTTGGCCATGTCTAATTTTGGGTCCAGTGTAATTCCCAGTGATTCCACTGAGTTGGCCAGGGTGGGATTGCAGTTAAGAGCATCAATGGCTTTCAGCCATTCTGTGACTTGAGTTTTCTGCTCCTTATTTGAAATGACAAGGATTTCTGTTTTGTCCTGGTTGAGTTTCAAGTGATTGAGTGATAGCCAGTGTTGGACTTCTCTTAGAGTGTTGTTTAGTCTTTGGAAGTCGTCCATGGAGGAGGTTTCGAGATAGATCTGGGTGTCGTCTGCATAGAGGTGGAAGGAGATGTTGGATTTTTTTAGTATGGCGGTGAGGGGTTCCATGTAAATGTTGAAGAGTTGCGGGGAGAGAACTGATCCTTGGGTACACCCCTGCTGACAGGGCGTAGGTCAGACAAGAAGTTGTTTATTTTTATTTTTTGGGTGCACTTCTGTAGAAAGGAGGTGAACTACTGTAAGACCACCTCATCCGCTCCCACCCTCTCTCTTAATGAGTAATTTGTGGTCAACCGTGTCAAAGGCTGCCGAAAGGTCTAAGAGTATGAGTAGACAGCATTGGTCATTGTCTAGAGAGTTGTGGATATCATCAATGACATTCAGGATCGCTGTCTCTGTGCTGCACCCTTTTCTGAAACCCGATTAGTGAGGGTCTAGGAGTTTGTTGCAGTCCATGTGTTGGGTGAGCTGTAGGAAAGCACACCTTTCCAGGATTTTAGCTAGGAGAGGAAGATTGGAGACGGTTCTGAAGTTGTTCAGATCATTTGTGTCAGAGCCCGGTTTCTTTAATAGAGGTGTGACTTGTCAGATTTTGAGACAGTCAGGCATGACTCCAGTTCTCAGGGAGCGATTTATGATCTTGGTCCAGATCGGTGCAAGGGTGAGATTGATCTTTTTGGCCAGTTGGGACGGAATAGGGTCTGAGACGTGAGTTGAGGGAGTGGATCTAGCAATATCTAGCGATCATTTTTGCTGTCTCGGCTTTGGAGATGGGGTTGAAGGATTTCCATTTGTTTGGGTGGTGCTTGGGTGTGATAACTTCTGTCTTAGTGAGTGAGCTACTGTCTGGTGGCAGCGGTGAACATCCAGGGAGAGTTTAATCTTTGTGATTTTGTCATCAAATACATTTGCAAAGTTCTCACATAGGTCTTTGAGCGATGAGGAGCACCACTCCTGTGCTGCAGTGGTTAGGAGCAGTGGTTGTATTTTTTGGGCTGTAGCTCAGTGCAGGAATGTGTCTGCCCTCAACGCCGTTCCTGGCGAGCACCCAGGAGCGGCAGTATAAGTGCTTATGCACGCATGCTTTTAATTATCCGCTGCAGCTCCTTCGCTAGTCAATTGGGAGAGGCGGTTTACACTACCTGTTGAGGCAGTCTTCTTTGCTGTGTCTTGGCTGAATTTCCCTCATAGTATGGGTGCTGATTGAGCGCCCCAGGTCTTGATTCAGTGGCTGTTACTTAGCAACAGAGCTACACAAAAGTATTTAAGGAAACCGGTCTTTTCCCTCTATGTTGGCATTTGTTTTGGTAATTGCAGATATGGAGGGAAAGAGTTTTGGAAAGCGGGGCATTCTTCTCAGTCTGGCTCAGAGGTGTCAGAGCCAGCATCATCCCATCAGCCTCTTGGTATAGACCTGGATGTCATTCAGGCTATGATTCAAAAAGCTGTGGATTCAGCTTTTGCAGCATGAGAGAGCTAAGATCCCTAAGCCCTCCTCCCAGCCTGACCCAGAATCTGAAGAGTCAGATGAGGAGCAGAGGGGACAATTCATTAAGGGATCTGAATTGAAGGAAGTGATGATACATTGGAAGGACAATTTGGCCTTTCCTATGGTTGTTCCTTCGGATGAGGAGTATTTGTTCTCTCAATATCGTAGGAAGGAGCCTGAGCCTCTTCCCATCCATAAGATGATTCAGGGACTATTGTCCAGAGAATGATCTGAAGGTAAGAAATCAGGGTTTGCTAGAGTTTTTGCCAAGAAATATAATTTCAGCAACTTTCAAACAGATTGTCCTCCTTAGGTGAAAGTGGACTCTCCTATGGCAGGTCTGGCCTCCAGTGGCTCCATACTTTCTGAGGATACATCCCCAAGCGACCAAGTGGATAAAAAGATGGACAGTGCAGCCAAGCGAACCTATTCCACCTCAAACCTTTCCATCAGGACAGGTGCTAATGCCACTTATGTTCAGTCCCTCTTACATGACTTTCAGACCTTATCTGAAGAACTTCAGCAGGGGGATGATATTAATTCAAGTCTGTCTATTATGTAAGAACAAGTTTGTTTCCTGACGGATATTACCTCCGATTCACTGTCAGCGGCTGTGGCCATTTCTGGGTCTATTAACTCAGCTAGGCGTCATGAAAGGGAGAGGCCTCCCAGAAAGCACTTCTTTCTCGGCTGCCTTTTGATGGGGTTAAACATTTTGATCCTCAACTAGAGGAAATGTTAAAAACGCCTGCAGAGGATCGTAAACTCCTGACACCTATAAGGCCTGCTGCGAGAAATCAGGGTTTGCTTACAGGAGGGCGTTTGGAAATTCCTTGATGGCTGGTAGAGGGCACTCTCAGCCCTTTCGAGGGAGGAGAAAAGGCAGTAACATTCCTTCCTCTGATAAGTCCCAGCAATACCCAGAAAGCGCCACCTCTCCCAGTTCCACCCCAAAGGTATGACTATCAGAGTGAGACCGAATCAGAGAATTCTCCTCCATGAGGCCAAATTACGTCACCGATGCCCGGGTTTTTTGTTTTGTGCAAGAAGAATATTCTATTGACTTTTAACCCAGCCTCCAGATCTTTTTGCGCCAAACAAAACAACATAGCATCTACAGGTTCCAAGGTCTCCAGAAGGGAGTCATTATTCCAGTCCCAGAATCAGAGATCGGTCAGGGATATTATTCTCAGATGCTCCTGGCCCAGAAGACATTACGGGTTTCTGGACAGTCTTGGATCTCAAGACAGTGAATCCCTATTTTCCATACCAGAAATTAAAGATGGTGACGTTGCAGAAGATCTTACCTCTTATTTCTTCTGGGTGATTTCTAGCATTTTTGGACCTTTTCAATGCCTACTTGCATATCCCAATTCATCCTCTTTCACAGAGGTTTTTGAGGTTTTATGCATTGGGGCAGCATTTCCAGCATCCCTTTGGTATTGTTTCAGCCCCTAGGGCCTTTATGAAAATCATGGCACCTTTTCAATATGAAGTTGGCAAAGGTGTTTCTTCCACCCTGCGACAAAAATGTATCAGGCCTCATCTTGGGACTGTCCTGGCAACTCAGTCAGCTTCAGGAAGGGACTGGTTGATAGTTCAGGGGGACATGTCCGCCTCCCTGTTTCTTGTACTTGTGACTTACAGGTATATCTTGCATCTAGTTTACCATCTGTTAGCACACTGGAACCCAGGGTCCCAGGATTACAACGCCGTGGTTTCTGTGTCTACAACAATTTCTCTGCAGCTTCAGTGGCGGTTGCAGCTGGAGAACCCAACAAAAGGGGTGCCATCGGACCCTTTGATAGCCTGACAGCCGATGCAAGTCCTTGAGGTTGGTGGGCAATGGTCAAGACTCTTTCTTCTCAGGGGTTTTGATCACCTGTGTAAAGCTAGATGACTTTGGTTTGGAAGAAACTGGTGGCAGTAATCAAAGCACTTCTACACTTTGCCCCTCTTCTCAAGTGAACGTTTGCTCAGATCAGAATGGACAATCAAGTGGCCTGAACCTAAATCATTTGCTTCTCCACAAGATGCCCTTCTTCCAAAATCTTGCTCCCTTCTTCCTTGGCGGGAAGCCTGAAGGGTGGATGCAATGAATTTCCCCTGGCCGCAGGGTCTTCTTTTTGCCTCCCTCCTTTCCCCTTCGAAGCAGGGTTTTGGCAAATATCTGGAGGGAGAGGGTGCTAGTTGTGTTGGTAGTCCCATTTTAGAGTCGGCAGCTATGGATCCCCCTTCTGTACAGTCTGGCTATTGCTCCTCCTTGGATATTTCCCGTGTCCCCATCTCCACTCAGGTGTCCTCATCTGTCCCACAGTTTGGTCAGGCAGCTGGTATTGGGGGGTTTGAAAATTGAAAGGCGGAGGCTGATCACTTTGGGTTGTTCTTCAGAGGTGGCATAATTCTAGAAAGGTCAGCACTTTCAGGATTTATGAGAGGCACTGGAAGACATTTTCTTTCTAGTGTTCATCGAGGGTGGTTTCTCCCAGACTATTCAAAGGGCTGTTTGATTCTACAGTTCTTGAGGGATGGGTTCCTGTTGGAGCTCTCTGTTTCAACTCTGCCTAGTCAGTGCGCAGCTATCAAGGCTATCAGAGGCTCTGCTCTCCTCCCTTTTGAAGAATCCTTGGTCTCTCGCCTTCTTTGTAGTTTCTACCTCAAGAGAGCAGTGGTGTATTTCCCCGTTCCTCCTTGCGATCTGCCACTTGTTCTTAATGCTTAACAGAGGCCCCGTTTGAGACCCTTTCTAAGGTGTTGCTCTAGGTCCTCACCCTTAAGGTTTGTTTTCGGGTAGTGGGAGAGACTGAGGCATTGCTTTCTCAACCTCCCTATTGGAGGTTTTTTCCTTATAAGGTGGTCCTTCGTCCTGACCTGGCATTCCTTCCCGAGGTCCTTTCACCTTTTTATTTGACTCAGGATATTGTGCCTTTTTCCTTCCCCATCCACAAAGGAGGAGGTTCTGATTCATTCTCTAGATCTTATAAGGGCTCTTGTTATTTATATGTAGAGAACTGCCTCCATTCGTCAGGTGGATTTTCTTGTCAATTTTGGGGTGGCAAAGTGGGCATCATCGCCCTACTACAGCAACTCTTTCTTGCTGGGTTAGGTCTGCTATTTCCTTTACTTATCTTCACTTGAGAGTTTCCCTTCCTCCTGTGGTTCAGGGGCGCTCAACCAGGGGAGTTCCTTCCTCATGGGCATCTTTTAAGGGTGCCTCGTTGAGGGACATTTGTGCTACATGGTCTTCCCCTCATACCTTTATCTCCCATTATGAATTGAGGATGGGAGAGTTTTTTCCCCGGGGTTTTGGGTTTTGCTGTTTTGGTTGACTGCAGTTCACCGATTTGTATTTGACCAAAATAGAGATTTCATGGCATCTTTGTGATGTTTTCTTTTGTTTTCGTCCAGTGCTTTGATGTATGCTCCAAAGGTCAGGACTGTGACGAGGAAGACAAACGAGAAAGGTAATGACTCAGTTACATACCGTTAATCTTCATTACTCAGAGTCATAGTCTTACCCGTCACAGTCCATTATTCCTCACTCTCTTAGGCATTGGAGGCCGAACAAAGGAGAAGAGGGTGTGACTCGTACCCGTCTGTGTGCCAGTTGATGAGGCTCATTTGGGTTTCTCAAGTGATATTGTTCCTTTTTTGGCCTTTATAATTTGTTGGGCATTACAGGATGTGGTTTGGGTTTGCCCCCCCCTTTACAGGTCACGTAGCAGGTACTTCCCGGTGGATCATAATTGTGGGTGGGGATTTTTTTACAATGGGCGAATACTGTACCAAGAACACATAGTGCTCCACAGTCAGGATTGTGACAAGGAAGACTGTTACAAGGACGACTATGACTTAGTAATAAAGATTACCAGTAAATAACCAAGTCACTATACACACTGCGCACTATGTTATGTGCTTTTGTGAAGCGCACTCTTTGCTAGAGGAATATGGTGCTGAGCAGGTGGGTATGAGAGGTTGGTTAACTGTAGAGTCAGGACTTCAGCCTGTAAGGGAAGCTTGTAGTACTGATGGCAGAGTTGCAAATGATGAGTGTTTGCTGTAAGCGTCCCCTTCTGATGCCCGGACAATACCTGTTCAGAAAGTGACGAAGATGGAAATGGGACAGCTACTGCTGTTTTGTCGTAAGTAACAACTCGTTTGCGATACATTCATCATCTACTATAAGCATATTAAATTAATAAACAAAAATATGAATACAAAAATAACTATTAATCTATGAATACAGCATACAATTGGATTACAAACATTTCATAAGCTATTTACCCGCTACGTTCCAAGAGCCTAAACCAAATTATTTCCTTTTGAGTTCTTTTCAAGGTTTCTGTTTCATGTGCCTCTTGGTAGAAGAGGGTAACTTTGAATAATAAAAATCACCACACAGAGTTCTAGAGGTGGTGCTGAGTGCACAAGCAGGTCTAGGCAGAGAAGTGCAGTCTGGCTGCCACCAGCCAACAAAGTTGTGACTGGACTGTTCTCCAGCTTCCATTACACCGGAATGTCCCCGACTGTCCTCCGCAAGTCCAAAAGAATGTGGCACAATGAACTCTGCCAGGGGTGATGGTGAACACCCTTATGCACTTGTTCAAGTAGATGAAAGAGTGAGTTGAGTGTCCACAGTGAGTCACTCATACCAACATCCATCTTGGGCCTTCTCTACTGTCGATACGCGTGTGCTCATCCCTCTAGGACTGCCTGCCTCAGTGATATTGGTGACTTCAGCATAATTGAAACCTTCATACTCAACCACAGTCCTAGCGATGCTCTGTCCAGGGCAGTCTCTGTGTAGAGTGATGGTGCAGATCACTTGGCTTGCAGATGTTGTATACTTAGCCAGTGAGGAGTTGGAGGGAACCTTGTCAGCTCCATAGACTCAGAAAAACAGGTCAATGTAAGGTATTAGAAAGTTTGTCAGCTGCTTGGGCACAAAGAACACACCAGCATAAGGCCAGAGGGAACTCTCGGTCTACGGACTTCTAGAAAAGGCCAATGTAAGGTCAGCGGGATCTTCACCCATATCATGTGATTCCAGAACATGATAATGTAAAGTTAGACAGAACTTTGATACCTCCATCGGCTAATTCAAATGTAGAGCTAGAGGGACCCATGTCAATAGGTTGTGGTGCCAGAACAAGCAAATACAAGGTTAGCATGAGCTTTGCAGCCCCATGGAGTCCTAGAGAAGTGATCTTTAAAGTTTTTCAGTGAAAAAATAAGGCTACCTTACCCCATCCCCACATGAAACCGATTAATCTGAGAATGTCAAGCACCCCTCCACATCCCTTTGATTTCACCCCACTCTGGGACCAGCTCTGTTGTTTGAACCTCACTGGCTTTCAGTCAGCTTTGAAGCCTCATGGAATCCAATATCTGCCCAATTTATGCTTAAGGGGAACAAAGTTTATCCTCTCGGCTGACAGAAATGTTAAATGAAAGTAAAGAGAAAACCTCGTACAACCCTGAAGAAACAAATGACGGGCCAATGCATGAATAGATTAAACCTTTTTAGCTTCATGGACGCCAAGAACATACAATTGGGAGCACCATCTCAGATTGAAGGAATCCTAGACTAGGCCACTGTGAGGTTAAGAGCAGTCTTACTGAATGCCAGAAAAGACCGTTGTAGGATTTAAGCAGAAGTGTTACATTCCCATGGCATCCCAGAACATAGCAATATGGGGTTAGAGTGAATCTTTACCTCTTCAGAGAATCCGAGAAACAGCTAGTGTAGGATTTCAGGCATTCTGTAATATGCCCCTGAGTCCCAGAGCAGGCCAGCAAGACTTACATGGAATCTTTGCAACCATCTGGAATCCCAGACAGTGGCAATGTACGCTTGAAGGGACCACCTCCAGCACCAAAGAATTGGACGAAGGTGACATAGACGGAGTTGTGATCATGAACCTTGATCCGCCACTATCACTTCATTGGGTTACCAATTGCTTATTGAATATGAAAGACTAGAGCTTTTTCACCCATTACAACTAACTGGGCCACACGTGCGCTGAGACGAGCAGCATTATGAAAGCTCTAAACAAAGATCAACTGAAGCGCAGCAGTCCACAACTGGATTTGTCCAAGTGAGTGACTGGGAACCACACACCTTCTGTGGCACTAAAACAGCCTGAACGGTCCCCTCCAAACACTCAGAGCAGATAGACAGCCTGCAGATTGTCCTTGATGATTGTTTCCATGACAACCTGGAATACAGCCTGCATGTTGCTGGTGTCGGTGGCAGTGGTGAAATGATGGTAGACACACTTAGTTGATGACCCGTTGAGCCCCAAAAAGAGACTGGCAATGTATCCGGCTGCAGACAGGACATCACGG
The DNA here is from genome assembly GCF_964261635.1 of Lissotriton helveticus. NCBI lineage: Eukaryota > Metazoa > Chordata > Amphibia > Caudata > Salamandridae > Lissotriton > Lissotriton helveticus. The sequence continues at coordinate 1,036,891,830 of NC_136068.1, read as the reverse complement.
TCAGCGCCTGGAAGGGAGAATACCATTAGTTACTGGAAAGTTTATCCTTCAACCTTCTGCCAATGCCTGAAATGGTTGCATTACTTTGTTTTCTAAAAAGATATATTACCATAAACAGCTCCTTGACAAAGATAGAAACTCATCCAATTAAATAGCGCTAATGAAAAAGACAAAATTAGTTTAGGAATAGCAGTGTTTCAAGGTAAAGAGATCAATTCTTTTCAAACTAGCGGGACTGACAATTTCATAAAGTGTAGTAAATGATATTTGCCATAAAAATGCCTTTAAACAGGGCAATTAGACACCAAAGAAGATGGCAAAGTGGAGGAGGGAGATCTGATGAAGCAGATCGATTTTGCCAGAGGTGTTGATTCCGGTAAGCAGATGATATGCATCTGTTTGTTGATTGCCCTGCCTTGCACACATTCCGGGATGGAATAAGCAAGATCTTGTCTGTCATCCCTAATCGGACATTTGAGGTAAACACCACAATTATTTTGTTTGGCATCTGCAACAACCTGGGTAAGAATGAAGTTAAACTAACCTTTTATTAAATGCTTCTTGTCAGATATATTATCTGAACAAGCATTTACAATGCAACGGTCTCGCCTTTGCAAAAGTTAGAGCTATTGGCATTGTAAATGACAATTTTGTTATTTATGTGTTGGTTTTGAAAACAGATACATAAATGGCATTGTCATTTACAATGCCAATAGCTTAATCTCTCACACATGCGAGACCTATTGCATTTGCACCCACACACACACACATAGCCACACACACACATAGATGTGGTGGTGGTGGTAGATCTGGTGGATGTGGTGGTGGGTGTGTTGGATGTGGTGGTGGTGGATGTGGTGGTGGATGATGTGGTGGATGATGTGGTGGTGGTGGATGTGGTGGTGAATTTGTTGGTGGTGGATGTGGTGTTGGTGGATGTGGTGGTGGTGGATGTGGTGGTGGTGGATGTGGTGGTGGTGGATGTGGTGGTGGTGGATGTGGTGGTGGTGGATGTGGTGTGGTGTGGTGGTGGTGGATGTGGTGGTGGTGGTGGTGGATGTGGTGGTGGTGGAGGTGGATGTGGTGGTGGAGGTGGATGTGGTGGTGGATGTGGCGGTGGTGGATGTGTACAAGTAAAGCCATTGCTATCTGACGGCACCCACATTGCAAGGAGGAAAGTAAACTCAGTAAGACCGGAAAGCCACCATCTGAACTAGAGTGAAGCGAGGGGGATCAAGCTGTCCCCGGGATAGAAGAAAAGAAGAAACCGATCCTCTGTGCAAAATTACAATGGTTACTGCAACTCTGCAAGAGATGAAACCCATGTGTGCGTGAAAAACACAGCTTAAAAGAGAATGGTGGGATCCCCCGGTGTACGCACCTTGAATGGTGCTATGTTAAACTCCACTTAATGGCAACATACAGAAAACCGGATGAAGTGAGAGTCAGAAACTACCGCACAAAATGCTGCCCAATCCTATGGGTAACTGCAATGACCAAATGTCAAGACTAGAAAGTGACCACACAAACCCAAATGAGTGTTAGATGAAGAATGGAAAATACCCGATAGCCAACTCGATAAACGAAAACCTGCCAACGAAAATAGCATAATTATACACACAGCACCACGCCGGATGCTCCATGCGGAATGACCCAGGCTAATGTAAGCTCATGGTAACGTACCTGTAATGTCATACGAAATTCTGCGACTGTCTCCGAACTTGTAAAGCGAACTGTGAGCGGGCATGAGATCAGAGACTACTTAAATCTCGAATCTCCGTGCAACAAATCACGGCCAGTCACGTGACGGGGACGCTGACTTCTGACAACACTGTCGGCCATCTTAGAGCAGTACCAAGAACAATAGTTGGAAACAGAAAATATGTCCCACTCGAAGTAATAACGACATGGACGATATGGTTCTTTTTACATTGTGTACATGTGTGAAGGAAAAATGAAACTGAATGGTGATGGTATAAAATGAACCGAGTGAAAGAACACTGCTCATGCGGGAATAAAACCAATAAATCTCTATATGGTGCGCCGCAAACACGGCCAATCTAATGTCGTAACCATAGATGTGCTTCAATACTGTCGGCCATGTTGAAAAAAGGAGATCTATTCATGACGAGAAAGAGCCATACTATGGACTCTATCTGATAGAAGCAGTGTAAAGAACTGAGAAACGGAAGGTAAACAAGCGCTCGCCATCTCTAAGCCCCATCCTTTTCAGACTGGGGGGCGTATTTTTCTTTCTCCCCTCTTCTCCATTGGCTGGAGGAGAGGAGAGAAAACCGAAAAAAACACGCCCCTCAATCCGAAAAGGACGGGGCTTACAGCGAAAATAGAACGTCGCAGAGACCTCTTCTCCAATGGCTGGCCGCCGTTTAGGAGGCCAGCCAATGGAGAAGAGGGGCGGAGTTTACCCTCGCTACTCTGAGACATTAAGTCTCGCTTGCGAGACTGCGCATGTGCGCAGCATACGCCAGTCTCGACCTAAAAACTGGCTAAACAAATAACCCCAAAAGTGAATGACTGGTTTGTTGTAATTCAAAGAATTCGTTTGCAAAATAAATGATGCCATAGGCCAGTGAGAACCCGCTTTTGTCATAAGATAACAGATTGACTGGAATTATATAATGTGTTCCTATGATTATGCCTAATTTAAGTCCGAAGTCAAGTTGGCCCCCAGTGGACGAGGTTATGGTCAGAGAGGCTTGAGCCACCGGCCTCATTCCCTTTTTACTATTCATAAGGCGATGCCATATCTAAAGAGGGAGGGAGGTTATCTCCCGTTTCCACCCCACACCTTGCCATGAGTGGTTAGCCGGTTCAGTCAGCCACCTTATGGGCATCGGTCTACAGAGGTTATGAAGACTATTAAAAAAAATTGCAGCGTTTCAAAATGTTTTTGGAAAGCAGACAGATTATTCACTTAACTTATGGCTTTTCGTAGTACATTCTTAGTTTTTGCTTATTTGCTCCTTGAAATAAGAAGGCCATGTCCCACCTCTTACTATACAAGCTGTGAAAAGTGTGTCTAATTGAGAACAAAGAGCTTGTGTAGGGTTGTAGATGACAAAATGTTCATTGTTAAAGGGCAGGGTCGGCGTTATAAAATACTCTAGGTACAAAGTACACAATTTTTAAAGGAACTCGTGTTCTTTCGTTGGGCAACCAGAGAACATTGGCTAGAATCAAAGAGATCCATTCTCTCCAGGTGGCCACATCAGCGAAATCTGTTGCCATGTTTTGAAAGATCTGTAACTGAATCAAGGAATATTTACAAAGACTGATGTTACGATGAATAGAGAATCCAGCCTGTCGGAAATCAACAAGGTCACTATTGGAAGCACCGTTTCTAGGAGCAGTGTGAGAACTTTCCTCCAAAACCTGGGACTTTTAGAAATTTGCAATTGAATCAGTCTGGCGGTGGAAAGTTATATTTTCACTGGGCTTTTACAGAAGGTTTAAAAAAAAAATCTTTTTATTGTAAGAACAAGCTCCATACAAATCGCACATTAGTCGGCATCGAGTATTTATTTGCACATAAAAGACAAAGTCAATCATACAATCATCGTTAACAGTGTGGCCTGCATACAAAGACCAAGCCCCAGGACATTCTCCCCTTAGGCAGCATCTGAAGCTCGGGGGACACAAAAATGGAAAAGGCCATCCGAACAACATCGGTACCAGTTCAGTCCCCACATAAAACTAAGTCCATGACATGCCCCCATGAATCAGCGTCGAATGTTCAGTGGTGGAGGCCGAGTGAATCAGAAGATTATCATATACAGTGTGAACAGCAAATAAGGACCAACATATATTCATAATATTAGCCGAGGTCGGACACAGACTGGGTATCCATTGACTCTCCCCTATACCGTCTCCATGCTGCCCATATTTTCTCCCATTTCTTGGTACAACCTCTGCTTTTATATATTACATTTTCGGCCCTCAGGCACCAGTCTAGGTCTCGTCCCCAGTCCTCCACTGTTGGTAGGATAGCACTTCCCCACAGCCTTGCTATGTTTCGTTTGGCAACCATACTCGCCAATGCCAGCCAAACCTTATCCCACTTCGGCCAGGTGATGTCACTCGTCACACCCAAGATATGCCTCTGGCTTCTAACAGAACCTCCGCGCCCACCACTTCCGCCATGACATCTGTCAACCAGGACCAATATGCCTGGACCCTTGCGCAGTCCCACAAAATGTGAAAAAAGGTGCCCACCTCCCCACATCCCCTCAAGCAAAACTGTGAGTCCACATAACCTATCCGGTATTGTGTCGTGCGTGGGGTGTCGGAACGGTGTAGTATACGTAGCTGAACCAGCCTGAACCGGGCACGAATTGCCACCTCCCGGGGGCTTTGTAGTGCCTCCCTCCAGTCATCGTCCTCCAGAAGCCCAACATCAGATTCCCATTTCTCCCTCAGAGGCCCTAGGGGGTCTGCCAAATTATTGTTTAGCTTTTTGTACGTGAGGTAAGGATTAGTTACTTACCTGTAATGCTAGTTCTTTTCCAGGGGTATACTCATTAAAGTCATAAGCACTGAATAATCTCCGCCCATGAGCGGGAACCCGGAACATATAACAAAATACATATACATGTGTAAATATATAATAAGAGTACATAGTACTAAACAAATTATACACATATACATGTATACACTAATAATATGCAGCCCAACCATAACTTATAGGCTAATAAAGCCATAATTACGTATTTTCTGCAGAATGAAAATAAACCATAGAAAACAACGCAAGTGTTAGAACCCGGGGTCTCTGGTTGGCAGAGGTAAGTACCTTAGACCAAGTAGGGACCCTTGCTTCTAGTCAGGGCGAAGGAATAACCCTCTGAGATAACCCCTGCTCACCCTCTAGGTAGCATGGCGCGAGCAGTCTAGGCTAAACAGAGGCAATGTGGATAACATTTGCACTTAACACAACAATAATCCCCAATCCACCACAAACTGAGACCACACAGGTAAGTATATTTTATAAAAATATATAACTTTATCTAGTTTCAGCAAGTAATTAAAGCAGTTGCATGATAAACACTTCTTTAGAAAGCTGTTGCATTTTATCTTTACGGGTTGCACTTAATCTTAATAATGTTGCTTGTAAATAGGAAGTTCTTATGCAAAAAAACATGTATAGTCTCAAGTCCCTTAAATCAGTAGTTAAAAATATGGCCACTGATTCCTAATCAAGCGCTCTCCCAAGAGCAGGGTAAACAATGCCAGCGTCAAAGAAAAATAAGCCCCTATAACGAGCCCCTGGTGTCAGGGACTCTAAGCGCTTCCTGCGCGTCTCACCCGGATGCTGGGGGAAGGGGGGCTCCTTTCCTGGTGTTCGGGGCTGCTACGTGCGCCGGATGGTCTCAGGCGCCTCGCGCCCCGTAAAGCACACTCGCTCCTTGCCCCGGCCGGTCCCCTCGTGCTCTCCCGCCCGCTCTCGACAATCCAACGAGCGGCGGGGGATGCAGCACACCTCGGGGGACGACCGGCCCGGGGTGGGGAATACACGCGGACTCACTCCCTCGGCGAGGACAGGTCAGGCCGCTGCTCCGGCGGTCGGCTCCTCGCTGGGGGGTCACCAGATCACGGCTTCTTCGGCGGCTTGAAGGCTGCTCCACGCTGCGGACCAATCAGGTCGCGGCCCTTCAGACGAGCCCCTGCAGTACCCGGGAGTCAGCCACTGGCAGAGCGGCTCCCGGGACTCGGCTCTGACGATGCGGAGCCGTCAACCAATCACGGCCCACCACCACTGATGACGCTGCGCCGCACGGGCCAATCCCGTCGCGGCAATAGTGAGGGGGCTCGGCTCCCTCCACCAATGGGAGCCCGGCGGCTTCGTTCTTCGCCGCGGCAACTCCCAGACCTCGAAGCAGGTTACGGGGGGTTTGCTGGCCCCGGGCCGCGGTGGTGATTTGGCGGCAAAGGGGTTTTCGGGGCCGCTGATCACGGTCAGACGGATTCTCCACCTGTGGATCAACAGGGGGAGCGTAGGACGCCGAAAACCACTCCGGGTCCCTCCTCACCCCCTGAATCTGTGCCGAAGCTCACAGCGATTAATCCTCACGGCTGGCAAGTAATAATCACATGTTGGAGCGGACCACAGCACGATCTGTCAGCAGTCCTTGGCAAAGTTTTAGGAACCTTTAACCCTGGGTTCCCAGCAGGAGGCCAGCTCTTCTCAGGCCCTTGGAGATTCAGTATTGTAGACACAGCACACAGCAAAGTCTTGGCAGTTGCAAGCAGGCAGGGTCACAGCACACAGCAAAGTCCCTTTCTCCTCCTCAGCTTCCAGGTAGACAGTAGAACAGGTCAGCCCTTGGAGCACACAGCAAGGCAATCTTCCTTCGGTTCTCTAGCCGTCCTCCTTCCAGCCGAGGTTCCTTCTTGCTTGTAGAATTTCAGAATCTGACTTCTGTAGTCAGGGGTCCTTTCCTTATACCCCTCAATGTCTTTGAAGTCCTTTGAAGCCTTTGTGCATGGAGGCCCTGGGTCCAGTCTGAACCAGTTCTGGGGGTTGCGGAGCACTGAGGTGTCTCTGGTTTTCTTCTTCCTGTCAGCTTCAGGGCCAGAGGTGTCAGTTGACCACCAGGAGGGAGCTAGCAGGGGGAGGCAGGCCAGCGCAGCCCAGCACTTATCAGGCATTCCTTCCTCCCACCTCCCAGGCAGGCAGATGTGCCCTTTCATCCCCGGGCTGGCTCCGACCCTCTCCTCCGGGGCTCTGCAGCCCCCCCTGTCACATCCAGACCAGGCAGGCATTCCACAAACCCAGGCACACAGAAAGGTTTAGACAAGAGAAAAGCCACTTTCTAAAAGTGCTATTCTCCAACACAGGATTTAAAAACACCCTTCACTAAAAGATGTGTCATTAAATTCTGAGTTCAGGGATATCTTTCACTTATGTCCCATCTTGTTCCTATGGGAAGATAGGCTGGCATCACATGGGGCCAGTCTCCTCCATGTTACTCTATGGGGCAAGAGAGCCTTACAGCAGTGAGCACATAAAATGGCTGCTGCCCACTACCAGAGCATGTGACCTGCACTAGTACATGCTCTACCTTAGCTATACACTGCACCCTGCCCAGGGGGGTACCTTGAGCCTTACATAGGGGTGACTGATGTGCACAGACAGGGAAGGGTTAGGCCTAGCCAGTGGAGACACTGGCCAGGGGGACAGGGCAGTCCACTGATTGCACACAGGCCCTGCGCTGGCAGGCCTGAGTCCATTTTAAAGCTACTCATGTGGGTGGCGCAATCTGCGCTGCAGGCCCACTAGTAGCATCTGTCATCACCAGCCCTGGTACACACAGTGCACTTTACTAGGGAGTTCGTGGTGATACAAATATGCCAATCAGGTATATTCAATCAATATCACAATTTACAGAGGGAGTACTTACACTCTGACACTGATCAGCAGTGGCAGAGGGTCCAAAGCATCTTAATCAGCAAAAACGAAATCCAGCACAGCATCGAAACACATGAGTCAGAGGCAAAAAGATGGGGGAAGAACCACGCCAAAAGGTGTCAGGTCTAACACGTGTCCCCTCCAGCTGAAAGTGGGGAGAACTACCCAACCTCTTGGGAGTCCTCATCACTAAGGCGGAAGAATCTGGACAGACCGTCAGCATTGGCGTGTTCTGTACCAGGGCGGTGCTCCACTGTAAAGTCCATCCCCTGTAGGGAAATGGACCACCTCAACAATTTTGGATTCTCACCCCTCATCTGCATTAACCATCTGAGGGGCCTGTGGTCGGTCTGAACACGGAAGTGAGTCCCAAACAGGTAGGGCCTCAGCTTCTTCAGAGCCCAGACCACAGCGAAAGCTTCTCTTTCAATGGCACTCCATTTCTGTTCCCTGGGGATTAGCCTTCGGCTAATGAAAGCCACTGGTTGGCCTCCGCCCTCATCATTAATCTGTGAGAGCACTGCTCCCACGCCTTGCTCTGAAGCGTCAGTTTGCACAATGAACTCACTGGAAAAGTCAGGTGCCTTAAGCACCGGTGCTGTGCACATGGCAGTTTTGAGGGTGTCAAAAGCAGTTTGACAGGCCTCCGTCCAATTCACTTTCCTGGGCTGATTTCTAGATGTCAGCTCTGTCAAAGGGGCCACGATGGTGCCATAGCCTTTGACAAACCGTCTGTAATATCCGGTGAGACCTAAAAAGGCTCTCACCTCAGTCTGAGTCTTGGGGGGTTCCCAAGCCAGAATGGTATCAATTTTTGCCTGTAGGGGCGCCACCTTGCCGCTCCCCACCTGGTGTCCCAAGTACACCACCGATCCCTGCCCTATCTGGCATTTACTGGCCTTGATAGTGAGGCCTGCCTTCTGCAGAGCCTTCAACACTTCAGTGAGGTGTTGCAGGTGTTCCTCCCAAGTGGAGCTGAACACAGCAATGTCATCCAGGTAGGCTGCGCTGAATTGCTCCAGCCCCGCCAGTACCTGGTTGACCAATCTCTGAAATGTGGCGGGAGCATTTTTCAACCCAAAGGGCATGACACGGAACTGGAAGTGCCCCTCTGGTGTTGAAAATGCTGACCTCTCCTTTGCCCCGTCGGTTAAGGCAATCTGCCAGTACCCTGAAGTCAAATCAAAAGTACTCAGGTACTGGGCAGCTCCTAACCGATCCACCAGCTCATCAGCTCTGGGGATGGGGTGCGCGTCCGTCTTCGTGACCGCATTGAGCCCACGGTAGTCCACGCAGAACCGAAGTTCTGGGGTGCCACCGGGGGTAGCAGCTTTCTTAGGCACTAAGACCACTGGGCTAGCCCAGGGGCTGCTGGAGGGTTCAATAACCCCTAGCGTCAACATCTTGGAAACTTCCTCCTTAATGCTGGCTCTGACCTTGTCAGCCACTCTGTAAAATTTCTGTTTCACAGGCAGACTGTCTCCAGTGTCCACGTCGTGGACGCACCACTTGGTGACACCTGGGGTCAGGGAGAACAGGGGGGCGAACTGACCCAAGACTTGGCGACAGTCCTCCTGCTGCTCTGGAGTCAGGGTGGGGGAGAGGACCACACCATCCACTGACCCATCTTGCTCCTTGACTGCCAGGAGGTCAGGGAGAGGATCACTATCCTCCTCCCCTCCAGCATCTGTAGGCATGAGCATAGTCACTTCCGTCCTCTCAAAGTGGGGTTTGAGGCGGTTCACATGCAGCACTCTCAGGGGCTGCCTGGGAGTCTTCAGGTTAACCAAATAGGTAACCTCGCTCTTGCGCTCCACCACCTCATATGGCCCAGACCACTTGTTACGGAGCGCACAAGGCTCCACTGGCGCCATCACCCACACTTTCTGACCAGGTTGGAACTCAACTAGAGAAGTGTTCTGGTCATACCATCTCTTCATTTCCTCCTGGCTAGCCTCCAGGTTCTCTTGAGCGAGCTTCCTGAAGCGCTTGGTCTGGTTGCGAATGGCCAGCACATAGCTGAACACATCCTGAGGGTTTTTCCCACGGGATTTCTCCCACCCCTCTTTCACCAGAGTCAGAGGACCTCTGACAGGGTGGCCATACAGCAACTCAAAGGGACTGAACCCTAAGGATTTCTGAGGCACCTCCCTGTAGGCAAACAACAGGCATGGCAACAAGACATCCCATTTCCGCCTCATGGGCTCTTCCAGGCCCATAATCATGCCCTTCAATGTGCGGTTGAATCTCTCAACCAGACTATTTCCTTGAGGGTGGTAAGGAGTGGTGAATTTGTATGTCACCCCGCACTCACTCCACAGGGACTTCATATACTTAGAAATGAAGTTTGTCCCGCATTCTGAGACGACCTCCCTGGGAAATCCCACCCGGGAAAAGATCCCCATCAGGGCACGGCCCACCACTGGGGCGGTGACTGTCCTGAGCGGGAGGGCTTCCGGGTACCGAGTGGCATGGTCCACCAAGACCAGGATAAACCTGTTGCCTAGGGCTGTCTTGGGATCCAGGGGCCCCACGATGTCAATGCCCACCCGCTCGAAAGGGGTGCTCACCACAGGAAAGGGTTGGAGGGGTGCCACGCACTTCCCTCCGCTCTTGCCACTAGCCTGACAAGTCTGACAAGACTTACAAAAGGCAGCGACGTGCTTCTTCATCTGGGGCCAGTAGAAATGGGTGACAAGCCTGTGATAGGTCTTGTCTTGCCCCAGGTGTCCTGCGAGAGGCACGTCATGAGCCAGACCCAGTAGGAAGTTCCTGAAGCGCTCCGGTACTACCAGCACACGGGCCGCACCGGGCTCAGCGAACTTAGGCTCACTATACAGTAAGTCATCCTCCCAGTAGATCAAATGCTCCTTGGACCCCAGGCCTGCGGCCTGGTCGGCAGCCTGCTGCCGCACACCAATGAGAGAAGGGCACTCCTTCTGAGCCTGGCAGAATTCCTCCCTGGAGGGACCACCCTCTTGCTGCCACTGGGACAGCTCAGGCAATTCCCCTAGTTCAGCCACCTGCTCCCCTGTAGGTTCCAGGGCATTCCCCTCTGGGTCTGCCTCCTCCTGGACCGTGGGAACAGTGGGGGCCGGTTTCCCGCGCCCTCTACCCCTTCCTCTCTTGGCAGGTCCCTGGGCCATTGTTCCAGGCTCCAGTTCTGCTAGACCGCCCTCTCTGGCTGTCATTGCACGGGTGGACACACAGATCCACGCAGGCAAACCCAACATCTCCAAGTGAGTCCTGTGCTCCACCTCTTTCCATGGGGAGCTCTCCAGGTCATTACCTAATAGACAATCTACAGGCAAGGCATCACTTACAACAATTTCCAAAATACCGGAGACTCCTCCCCATTCAAATGGAACTTTCGCCAACTTGCAGTAGCGCACTGAACTGTCAGCTGCCACCACAGGCCGGAGTACCTGGGGAATAATTTGCTCTTCAGACACCCACCGACACCGGACAGATGTCACGCTGGCCCCTGTGTCTCTCAGAGCCTCCACCTCCCGTCCATTGATGGTCACCTTCTGCCCGTACTTCTTAGTGTTTTGGGGCAGCCAGGTTTCCTGGGCCATCTCTTGGTCTCCTAGAGAGACAAGGGTCATCAAGGCTAACCCCTTCTCCCCACTAGAAATCAAATCCCCTCCCAAAGCTACACTGGCTAACGCCAGGGCTGGAGCTGGAGCATCCGTGGGTGCTGATTTCTTCTTTGGACAGTTTGGAGCAATGCGCCCCACCTCCCTACATGAATAGCAAGTAAGGGTCTTTTTGTCCTGCGGGCCCTTATGGGGCCAGGACTTCTTAGGCTTGGGGGGTTGAGACACCTTCTCCTGGGAACTACTTTGGGGCCCTTTAGAAGACTCCTTTTGATTACCCGTGTCCCCCCCACTCTTCTGCTGGGGACCCTGTCCACCTTTGGCTGGGGTACTTACCACCCCCTTGTGGACCCTGGTGCTCGTCCACCGGTCCGCCTCTTTAGCAAGCTCACTGGGATCAGTTAACTTGCTATCCAAAAGATGCTGGCGCAGCTCTGGGACACATAAACTACTTAAGTGCTCCCTACTAATCAAGTGACACAACCCCACATAATCAGTAACTTTGCTGCCCTTCATCCAACCTTCCAGTGCACGCGTGTACATACTCACACACTCCACCCAAGTACTTGAATCAAGCTTCTTGAAGTTCCTAAACTTCTGGCGGTACTGTTGCAGGGTTTCTGTACTCACACAGAACTGTGCACAGAGGAGTGGAACCTCGGCAAATTAGGATGTCCCAAAACTTACCTTAGCAACCAACTCACCCCTTACCTAGCTAGCTACAGTGTCTCATTGGACATATCAAACACCCAATGTTTAGACAAACCAGAACATGAACTTACAGTACCTCAGGGTACGTGGGACTCATGAACACTCTTTCGTTATATTATCATTACAAACCAGAACATGGAGTAAAGAAGACACATGTGCATTTGAAATGTTTATTTACTAATGCCGTCTTCTCAGGCGCAGTATCTTTGATAATACAAGTATACTTATTATCAGTAGCAAAATTATCAGCATAGTTACTAAGACATAAAAAGCGAATGGTGACAGCATGTTAACATGCTGTAATGAATAAGAGTTAACAACACTTATATCTCACCCTCCCTATCACATATATTATATTATTATCTAAGAAGGTCTCTTTGGGTTGTTTTAGGGCGGGCCCATACCTTAGTGTCCTAGCATGAAGGAATCACATCAGCATACACCAGCTCTCTCTGCATGTGCACCGCATCAAGTGTGTTAACAATTCTCGTGCAAAGCAATATCAATCCCGCCTCAAGCCCAAGTTGGCAAAGCCTGCACTTGTGTTATGACTATGAAGGCGTGGAGATCAGACCTCATAACAATTCCATATCGTGTTGCTCCTGAAACTTCAGCACTCTCCGTGCAGACATGTTTTATTAAACAAAGCAGATATCAGAGCAATAACATGTTATTCTCACATTCACCACGGCAAACCACTAGGTTGAAAGCTAAGTCAACAATTAAGGGTCGTGTGCAGAAGCTGCAAGAAAGGAAAAATGGCGTTTAAATCTGAAATGTACCTATGCTAACTTAACACGAAATATGGATATATAGGAGCTATACAACACCCCCCCATGATCCGAGAACGGACTAAATAAGGTAACAGAAGTGCCATCACATGAGAGCAGAATCCATTTAAAAACGAGCATGAATAAAAATTCAATTATAAAAACTAATGCTAAAAAATAGCCCACAAATATAATGTGGCTCAAGCCAATAGGCAAGCAAAAAATAAAATGTCTTGACCAAAAGGCAATAAAATCAAGGAAATGCTATCAATCAGCATGCCAATCTGAGGCAGTGTCTATGATAAGACCGTATACGAAAAGTAAGCTGCAACAGCCTCAAGGAGGAAGTCACCGTCCTCATCCGAAAACAGTTCAGCCATCCAGTTTAAAAGATGAAAGGAACATACGTGATCTTCCAGCACCGGATCCTCTATAACCATCAGAGGACAGCTCGGTGGGTTTTCAAGAAAACTTTGTTCCAAGAAATTTCGCGCTGCCGACAACACATCCCAGGGACCCATTAGTCCATGTGCCACCGCCAAGGCCATAATCCTTTCGTCAGAACAAACCAACTCGTGAGCAATGATAGGACTCATCAGTTGATCAAAATCGACGTCAGAAGATGCTGGTCCGCAGAGACACAAATCAATGGCCCAAAGGAAATCACAGGTCAGGCAGCGAAATACAGGCTGGACACAGGTGAAATAGGAGAACCGAAAAGATAATCCAAACGCCGTGCTTAGAGTCGCCAACGGCAGTGTGCCATAATAATCAAGCATGCGGTTGCGAAACCGCGTCAGTAGTAGCCGTGCGTGGTCTTGCACAGGAAGGGCATCCATATTTAAAAAGGCAGAAAACCACCAAGGCGCCAGCCGCTAATGCAAGCAAAAACGGGAACCCTCCAAATAAGGATGAAAAAATAGAATGGAAGAAAGCAGGGATGACTCCAAAAATCTTCTCAAAGGAAGTCACGAGACCACCGCTAACAACTTTAAAAAAATGTGCTAGGCCCGTTGTGGAGGATGCGTTAAAGATAGAACGGACCATGGCTCCGAAATGCAAGGGCAAATCAGTGTTTAAAAGAGCCTGAACCTCCGTACGGGTGTTAGCAATGTGAAGCACGAAAGTTTCACGGGCCGAGCTCAAGGCCACCTCTTTCTGGGACAATAGAGCTCTTATTCTAGCCATGCCGCTGAATTCTGCTCCCAAGGTCGGTATCTGTGGCCAAATGGAAGACTCCCTATGTTCACGTGTGGGAGGATAAAGAACATTTCTGCAGCAAATAACTCGCTCACTAACTGTTACTATGAAAGCTATACCTTTAATTAAACCACAACAGTTTTCATTATTGAGCATTAAATAACTACCATTCTCTAACAATTTAAACGTGGGGATGATAGCAGGAACTGGCGTGCCCTGTAAAACGCAAGCCATATTCGGTCTGTCCTTATTACATGAACCGTGTAACTGTATGTGTCTGCACATTAAGGAATGATCTGGAGTCTCAGTACACTCATCCCCTGTTAGATAAACTTCTTGGTCATCCTTGAAGCATCTGTATGTGTATGGGAGTGACCAGACCTCATGAAGAAAACCGCTACCTAAGGGTTCAAAACGACCTATTGGCACATATTTCATACAATTTGAAAACTTATATAAAGCAAAAGGCAGCGTTATTAAACCGTGGATAAGCCACGTAGCAGCAGTGGTCTCTGCCACAGAGAAAGGTAAAGATTCCAATCTTTCAATATGGAGCATAGAAAAGGAAGCATCACGCATTGAAAGCAAGCGTTGTTTGTCTGTCAAATTAAACGGTGCAAATAAAGAGGAAACGTTCATGTATCCCCAGGGAACTTTACCCATTTTTAGAGTCTGTAGTGTCCACGCAAACTGCATGATTGAACGTAATTGATTTTGACCATGGTATAATACAGACACTCCATCATGCACAATATCAACAACAGACGACACAATATTATCTAATGTGTAAATTCTAGAGGAAAGCACGTTAATGCTATTGTCAACCACTGCAAGCACTTTTTCAAGATTTGCCTGATCAATGGCCCTAAGGCGTGAAGCAGCCTCAATCTGTGAGAGTTTCCAAATTTCATTGTAAACCCCATATAACCATCTTTTCGACCTGCCACTAGACGGGCCTTTAATGAAATCATTCAAATCCACGTCTGCATTCAGTTTGGAAAGGTGATATTTAACCGCAGGTAAAGTTGAATGTTTCAGCCAAGCTTGACACAACTTGCCAACAGAGTAAGAGGTGACAGTATGACTCAAATCAAAACGGGGATCAGATCTAACAGTCTTAAAACCGTCAGTTATATTTAAAAATCTTTTTTGGCAAGAATCAGCACTACGGTGCCAAAGCAGCCAACCCTTGGGATTCATACTGGAAATGTTAAAGGAGGAATTCAGAAGCAGAGCCTGTATATCTCTAATGGACAATTTAGTATAATTACTCCAATTCTCATATTCCTCCAACTCCGGGAAAGACGGGGTGTTTAACCTTTTAGATGTAGCCAATCCAAAGCACGTGGTCTGGGAAATGGTTTCATTCAAAAACCACATATGATTTGGGATGAGACATGCACGGTGCAAAGCCTCAGTGCCTTGTACCTGCCAGGCCCTTGAGCCCCAAACTGATTTAAGGTCTATGGTATCCTTCCATAACTCATACCCTCCAGCAACTAATTCATCCAGGAAGGCCTTTGAATACAACAATTTCGTATTTGTAAGTCGAACCTTGGACAGTGGCTGTTTGTTAAATTTAAAATAAAATGACTCGGGATTGGACTGATTAAAGTCAGTGAAATAAGTATATTTTTTAAGAAACGTTTCTGAACTCCCTTGTGTTGGTGCTGGGCAATGTTCCCACTGAGTAAAATTAACCGCATCCCTTCGGGAAGATGTCTTGTGTAAGAAGTGATTGCCATAATGTTGGTAACAGAACAATTCACCATAATTAGCAGATTCTAAATATAAATCCTCAGCATCAAAAGCAGCATAATATTTCAAATCAGAAAACAAACTTTCCACTGCATTAACATCCCAATCATCAGAACGAATGTTTTGTTTCACCACATCCCCCATATTAACTCTCAGTACATTAGGGACATTAACGACTTCCGTTGGACCATGAATCTGAAAACGAACTGCATCCCACGCGATTCCATCCAGAACAGGCCATGCTGTGATGTTAACCAAAGTCAAGTCTCTTTTTAATCTGTGTGTAGAATGTGAAGAGGAAAGCGGGGCCAAAGTACCATTCAAATGAGTAATGCAAGTTCTCTCCTCGACATAGTGTCCATTCATAATCCGAAAAAAATAAAACACAAAACCAATTGACATAAAAAGGTAAACTGAAAAAAGGACCAGCCAAATGTATATCCAAGGAGGTATCAAAAAATGTTCTTTAAACAGGCTGGCATATACTGCAATTTTAGAGGGTTTTTTCGAGGCAAGGGAAGCAGAGTCAAATGAAAATCTGGATTCCGTGGCTAAGCGAGCTTGCAGGTCGGGCATGGACAAATCAGTGGGGTATGTATAGTCTGTCTCATCAAGGTTAGTTCCTGGTAAATTATTCAATAATGGACTGGAAACAGCAGGTAAGTCTATGGCCACCTCAGGTTCATCATTAGAAGCAGTGGGCATAATTGAATTTCTCACAATGGAAGGACAGGAAACAGCCGGTGTCATGCTAAGAAGAATCGGCCACTCTGTGTATCTTGACATTGTCAATAGAAATAAACCTGTTTTCCTTACGACCTGGAAGTGGTGGTAAAATGACTGTTCTTGTGCCCTTCACTCCAAGCACTGGGACCGGAGCTCGATAGGAGGGACCAAACTCTTTCTTGTTGTCGATCTTCTCTCGAACCAGTTCTCCAACTTGGGGTAGCCAGCCAACTACCGGGATCTGCAACGCATCATCCGATGTGGAGGGCAAATGTTCCTTTGCAAGAGTGTCTCTCGTCTTTTGTAGATTCTGTAAAATATTGCAATGTTCATCTGCGTCAAAGGAAGTGGCGCGAACCACCGAGTCTAGACCGTCAAGGTCAGGGACGAACATCTTGATGCCAAAGAGCATTTCGTATGGGGTCCGCCCACCCAGAGACCTTCTAGGGAGATTATTAAGAGCACGCTGCACACCATAGAGGTGGGCCAGCCAGTTTCTGCCAGTGCCTATAACTCGGGCTGTCAAAGATTGCTTTAAATCACGGTTCATTCGTTCAACTACACTATTACCCTCGGGTCTGTAGGGTGACGAAAACTTGACTTGGACCCCCATCGAAGTCATGGCATCCTTATACGCCTTAGAGGCGAAAGCCGGACCCTGATCCGAATGGAAGGTACCACAGGCAAAAATCCCTATAAAGATACGCAAATCTCTGATGACAGTCCGGGAATCAGCGCTGCGATGTGGCCATAACCACACAAAGCGTGTGCATGAGTCAACTGCTACTAAGATGTATTTATACGCAGTATCAGATGAAAATGGACCGCAGTGATCTAAATAAACACAGCCTAGTGGTTTATTAGAAATGTACAACTGAGTCTGAGGCGGACGCGTAGCAGTTGAAGGCTTAATCTGCTGGCATATGTCACAAAGGAGGACATAATCACGCGTCTGTTTGTACAGTCCCCGCCACCAGAAACGTTGTTGCAATTGCGTTACAGTGGCTGAGACGCCCGCATGCGCAGACGCCACACCTTCATGAGCCGCTGTAATCAAGTCTGTTCTGCGATCCGAGATGGGAATCAGCCGTTCCCCAACATCAGGAATTGTCACAAAAGGAACCTTTTCGGGACTTAAGTGGTATTTATACTTCGAAGGGAATCCCGAAGGATGTTTACTTCCCTTCTCAGAGGCAGCAACCGCTGCCAAGATGTCGCTATCAATCTTGGTTTTAGACCTAGTAACTGCTGCAACTAAGTATGTAGATACTGCTGATTTCGCCGCTTCATCAGCAAGCGAGTTGCCAAGAGCGTGTACTCCCACGCGCTGATGACCAAGAGTATGAATCACAAAAACGAGTGGCAACTTAGCCTTAAGCTCTGCCACTCGAACCCAGATCATTTTATGTTTTATTGTGCTACCCTTGGAATCACGAAAGTCATTTTGAATCCAAAAGAACAAGTTTTCATTGTAAGACTGGACACAGTAGTAAGAATCACTTACAATTAGAGTAGTAACACTGGGATCTGCGTACTCCAAAGCTAGTAATAGAGCACGAAGCTCTGCCAATTGTGCGGTGCAATCGCCCAGGGGCAACGTGTGTACCTCCCTGGAAATGAACTCATCATTCAACATAGCACCGACCACAATGGCGCATGCGGAAACGTAGGCATGTTTAGAGCCATGCGCAACCTGCGCCGACCCATCAGTGTAAATGATGCAATGGAAGTCTTCCAAAGGTCGCATCGCCAGAGGAGCAGGATGAACGAATTCATACTGCAAGTACTCCTGCGACCGTAAGGAAGCGTCAAAAATAAACATGACATCTGCGGATGACAATGACGCAGCCCACTGAATCCACCGAGGGTGCAAAGCTTTTGAATTTGGTACACTGGCTTTCGTGACTGCCTCCAAATGAGGACAGGGTGTTACCACTAGCATGCGTTTCCCCTGTGACAGAGCACGTTCTTTTAGAATTGCCATCTGTACAGCAGTTAAAACCTTTTCTATGGTGGGAAACCGCATCTCAGCCGAGGTGTACAAGTGTGACTTGTAAGCAATAGGTACTGTGTCACCTTCATTAAAAGTGAGGTAGGTGAAACCCACCGTCCCAGGAATTATTCTTATTACCAGGTTGGTGTGGTTATCACGAGTCAGTAAATATTTAGAAGCGAGCAGATCAGCCTGCAAAGATTGCAAAATGGCTGAATGCTCAGGCAGCCAGCATGATTTTGAGAAAGTTGGTTGTATCAAAGCATACAGAGGCTTGACACGCTGGGCATATTCCGGAATGTATGTTCTGCCGAAATTCAAAAAGCCCAGTAAGGATTGTAATTTTTTCAGTGTTGTTGGTGCGCGCAATTGTGCGCACTTCTCCAAGAAGTGAGGAGCTAAACCTCTACCTTCATTGTTGAGCTCATAGCCCAAAAACAACACTGTGTGTTCAGCAATGTGCGATTTTGCAAAGTTGAATTTGTAACCCATGTCAGCGAAGTTGCAAACAAGAGAATTTACACGACACAGATGCTCCCAAATATCGTCGTCTGTGAGATATATGTCATCCACATACGAAAAAGCATCCGGGTCGAGAGCCTCCAGGATAGAGACAATTCGAGCGGTAAATACACCAGGACTATTCTTGTAGCCCATTGGAAGACGCCGAAATTGCTTTTGGACTCCAGCGCTTGTAAAACTGGTCCATTGGGAGCTAAAGCCGTCCAATCTGTGGGCATAAAAACCATTGGATATGTCAAGCGTTGTCTTGAAACGCTTACGCACAAGACTATCCACAAGGGCAGAGCCGTGAGTATTCTGTACTGCACAGTTACGGCAACGCGAGTTCAAATGCCGGTAATCCAAAACCAAACGATATGATCCGTCAGGTTTATTCACAGTAAAAAGGGGATTATTCATTGGTGACACACACGTTTCAATAACTCCCTGATATTCCAATTGTTCAAGGATTTCCGCGACGGAAGATTTTGCTTCACGCCGGATGGGATATTGAGGTTGAGGCTGCGGCTGAGACCGCAACGGTATTTCGTGGCAAGGCGACAATTTATCCCAACCACATTGGTTACGGTACAGAGCCGGCGCGAGAGCCCGAGCCCACTCTTCTGCAAAATGCTGCGCATGCTCTTTCGAGACAGTGTTCGCGAAACTGGGTAGGATCACCTCCTCCCCTCGCGGCGCCGCGAGCACAAAAGGTGGGGGCCAGTCAGCCTCCGAAAGTAAAATATCATATGTAGAAGACAGATTCTCCCAAAATACACCCTTAACGGTACGCTGTATGTCACCTTCAATTAACAGGACAATTTCATATAGTCTTTCAGGGGGAGCAAGTCTCGTATCCGCTGTTTCTATCACAACGTAGACATCAGTCGCTGTCACCCTCAGTAGTGGACGCAGCGCCTCTCTGACTATTGTTATCTCCGCCGCGCTGTCCAGCAAGGTCAGAGCCCACGTCAGATTCCGAAGCCGCGTTCTCACTATCTGTGGCATATCGATGCGCTGTTAAGGCTGCGACTTTCTTTTTCGCAAACTGCGGACGCCGAGGCGTAGAATCCTCCTGCTTCACTGCGCCGTCCGTCTGGCGGGACTGACCACGTCCTTGTTGGCCACCACGTCCACGTCCACCCCCTCCTCCTCCACCGGTTTTCTGGGCCGATGTGTCCTGAAAGGAACGAGGAGAGCGTTGATCAGAACCCTGAAAACGATCAGGTGATTTAATCATCGCGCGGTCGCGCAAATCATAAACTTTTTCGGGAGGTGCAGGAGCTAGTATTGCAGGAAAAGGACCCTGAGTCTGCGTTGTCTGCTTCCCCTGTGTCTGTTTTTTAGGCCAATTTTGTTTCTTGGACTTGGGCTGGGCATCTGTCACTGCAGATTGTCCCAGTGGTTGTTTTTTCTCCTTCACTGGAAAATATTTCAGACCTCTACTTGTGCGGCCAATCGTTTTATAAGCGGCCACCACAATCCTTGCTAACTGGCGGGGTTTGTCGGCATCGGGCAGAGCAGCCAAAGCATTCGACACCTGAAAGTTAACTGCATCTCCTTTAACATTGGAGAGAATGAGATCACTTACAATCTCAAATGAACCACACAGGCGCATACCCAATTCAACCGCAGCCTCTGGACCGTGATCATTCTGAACACGTCGAACGATTTCAGGCAGGGCAGTCATAGACGGGGTGCCGAAGCACCTTGTATAAACTGCCGCAAATGTTTTTCCCCAGCTGTCACAGTCAGCAAGTTCAGGAGTAATATCCTTCGGGAGAGTAATCGTCAACATTCTATGTTTATCAGCAGGAGTGGAATTCGGAAAAACCGCTTCCAGTTGATCAAACTTCTCAGCTAGCCAGAATGGGAAGTCATCGTTGTCAACAGGACGCGCACCAAAAACCGAATTTACCATAACAGGATTGAGACGCATTCCGCCTCGTTCCATGGGAGCGATCACACCCACCTGGGGACCACCAGGAAGATGTCGACCGATGTATTGCACTAAAGCACGAATCACGGAAATGGAAACTACATGCAGCCTGCGAATTTCTATCAGGGTACAAGCCCCGTGATTCGGGTGCGGGGTAAAGCCACCCAGCGCAGGCCAATTAGTACCTGGAATCGAGAGTGGACCTAACCTCGCACGGGACAAAGAGTGGGGGAGGGCGCCATCAAACCAAACTCGATGCTGCCAATGATCAATAGGTATTTCCAAAGCTCTGTATGGCGTATATTCAGCCGGGACATCCGAGGCGGTGTAGGAGTGGTACAAACCAGAATTAGCGTCCACAGCCGGAAACGTAACCCAAGAGTAAAACAACTCGTAAGGAAACGCCGGATCTGCACTTACCACGAAAATCACAGCCATCCCATCTACTGGGACCTGGTACGTCTGAAGATGGTTGCGTACCGCTACGCGACTATGCTGCGCAATAGCCACCGCTGCCGCCATCACAGAAATGGAAACAAGAAAACACAAAGAATACTTTGTAGCACAACTGGGTAGTAATTCAAAGAAACCGTTTAAGTAAGAATCAAGCTTGAATAAAGACCTATTTCAAAAAATAGGTAGGTTTCACCAACACCCCGTTTTCCGGAAACGGACGTGAAGGGGTTAAGGCATGAACGATAAACTACTCGAGTGTCATGATATAAGACCACCGAAACCGTTGGGCGCCATGTTGCAGGGTTTCTGTACTCACACAGAACTGTGCACAGAGGAGTGGAACCTCGGCAAATTAGGATGTCCCAAAACTTACCTTAGCAACCAACTCACCCCTTACCTAGCTAGCTACAGTGTCTCATTGGACATATCAAACACCCAATGTTTAGACAAACCAGAACATGAACTTACAGTACCTCAGGGTACGTGGGACTCATGAACACTCTTTCGTTATATTATCATTACAAACCAGAACATGGAGTAAAGAAGACACATGTGCATTTGAAATGTTTATTTACTAATGCCGTCTTCTCAGGCGCAGTATCTTTGATAATACAAGTATACTTATTATCAGTAGCAAAATTATCAGCATAGTTACTAAGACATAAAAAGCGAATGGTGACAGCATGTTAACATGCTGTAATGAATAAGAGTTAACAACACTTATATCTCACCCTCCCTATCACATATATTATATTATTATCTAAGAAGGTCTCTTTGGGTTGTTTTAGGGCGGGCCCATACCTTAGTGTCCTAGCATGAAGGAATCACATCAGCATACACCAGCTCTCTCTGCATGTGCACCGCATCAAGTGTGTTAACAATTCTCGTGCAAAGCAATATCAATCCCGCCTCAAGCCCAAGTTGGCAAAGCCTGCACTTGTGTTATGACTATGAAGGCGTGGAGATCAGACCTCATAACAATTCCATATCGTGTTGCTCCTGAAACTTCAGCACTCTCCGTGCAGACATGTTTTATTAAACAAAGCAGATATCAGAGCAATAACATGTTATTCTCACATTCACCACGGCAAACCACTAGGTTGAAAGCTAAGTCAACAATTAAGGGTCGTGTGCAGAAGCTGCAAGAAAGGAAAAATGGCGTTTAAATCTGAAATGTACCTATGCTAACTTAACACGAAATATGGATATATAGGAGCTATACAACAGTACTGTTCAGCAGTGAGCCCATACCTGAGGCACAAAGCCTCCTTCATGGCGGAGTAGGACAAAGCATCCTTTGCTTCTAAGGGTGCCAAAACATCCCTCCCAGAGGCCTCAAAATGCTTCCACAATCCTGCTCCCCAATTCTTCTCAGGCACCTCATTCATCTTTAAGGCAAGTTCATACGCTCTGAACCACGCATAAATATCCTCACCCCTCTGATAATTCTGTACCAGATCCTTTGGTATGTATACCTTACCCGCCTGTACTGGTTGTGCGCTGCCACCATTAGAACTGGACACCCTCTCTTTATATTTGAAGTCCAACTCCTTCATGCTCCTCTCATGAGCCAATTGGAGCTTCTTTTCCTCCAAAGCGAGAGTATGTCTTCTCTCCTGCGCCGCTCTCTCCTGCGCCTCTTTCTCAACTTCCAGGCGCAGTCTCTTCTCATCGGCTTCCGCTCTGAGCTTCAAAAGCTCAATCTCATGGGCCCTAACTCGCTGATTCTCCTCTATTTCCTCTGGAGACATAACCCTACTGGAGTGGTCGCTGCCGATCCTGGACCCTGGCTTCCTCACTGGCAATTCACTGGGCAAAAACCCATTCTCCTGTGTGTCTCCCTCTCCAGTAGCAGCTTCCGGGTCACCATGTTTGGCCTCCCACCAGGCCCTCAGAGCTGTCCGTAGCTCTTCCTTATTTGCGCCGCCCCTTACTGGGTATTCAAGCTGTCTGCAGACTTTTCTCAGTTGCTCCTTGTTATAGGTTAACAACTCCTGGATTTCAAATTCCACTTCCACGTCTCCATTCACGCTTGGCGCTTTCCGAGACATGATGCTTCCTAACCTTTTCAACTAAAAAGGTTTCACCAAAAAGAAAAAAAATCTTGTGCAACCTGTGCCGCTAAACTAGACTAGTGATGTACAAGAGATCACTGCCGGTCAAGTGCAATTATTAGTTCAAAAATCCGCACCGCGAGCCACCAATGTTAGAACCCGGGGTCTCTGGTTGGCAGAGGTAAGTACCTTAGACCAAGTAGGGACCCTTGCTTCTAGTCAGGGCGAAGGAATAACCCTCTGAGATAACCCCTGCTCACCCTCTAGGTAGCATGGCGCGAGCAGTCTAGGCTAAACAGAGGCAATGTGGATAACATTTGCACTTAACACAACAATAATCCCCAATCCACCACAAACTGAGACCACACAGGTAAGTATATTTTATAAAAATATATAACTTTATCTAGTTTCAGCAAGTAATTAAAGCAGTTGCATGATAAACACTTCTTTAGAAAGCTGTTGCATTTTATCTTTACGGGTTGCACTTAATCTTAATAATGTTGCTTGTAGACACACGAGATAGGGGGCGTGGCCAGCAGCATGGCCGACTAGACGTGCCGGCACAGAGCTCCGGCCGAGCCCACTGATTATCCGACTTTACCGATCCCCCCAAGACCCAGAAACGCCACCGAAGCAGGGAGCCGAAGCCCGGGTACCTGTTACGGGCCACTGCAGAGCTGAAACGAAGTCGATCCCTGCCTGGGCACCGTGTATAACGGTGGCTCTGCTGCCTCACGGAGATCGAGATGGCGGCCTCGGCGCTCGGATAGAGGGAGGCACACATCGAGGACCGACGGACCCACACCTCGCTGCCGCCGGCCCGTGGGGGCTCCGCTGGGTGCTTGGCAGCCGGGCGGACGGCTGCATACCATCTCCGCCGGACATTGGGAGCGGGACAGCAACGATCACCGACCGCCTCATCCAATATGGCGGCCGGCGTGGAGGCTCCGGGAGTGTAACGGCGGGGTCCCCCCCGCTGCTACCACAGCCGGACAGAGTCTGTGACCGGACACGGGCTCAGGGACGGAGCGAAACGGGGGCCTGCACCGAGGTGAGGAGCTCCGTATCTGCCCGGCACGAGGACCAGGGTCAGCCCCTGAAGCGGCGCCCGCCTTTACCAACATGGCGGCCGCGCGCTAGCTGTGTACTGCGGGACGGCGCTTGACTCACGGACAGCCGCGGAGGCCTGCCGGGGGGGGAAAGGGCCGGTCCCTGCCACCCTAGAAACCCTGCGGCCCGCTCGGGAACAGGAGCGACGGGGCGTCACCACGAGCCCTCCGCCAACAGCGCCGCACCACTGCCCTTAAACCTGGCGATCCGGGCCCGAGGCGGTGAGGAGCACGGAGAGGGCCCGCACGAGACGCAGGTGGAGATATACTCCCCCCCCCATGGTGATCGGCGGCAGCGGGACCCCCTGCGGTGGCCGCTGCCAGTGAGGGTCTGTGACCGGGACTCGGGCTCGGAGTCCGAGGGACGGTGGGGCCTCCATCAATAGGGCCTGGCTTGGTCTGCCTGGCGCCGGGAACGGGGATCACCCTCCACCGACGCGGAGGCGGCACAGTTGAGGACACTGGGGTGAAGGCGGTCGAACCGCAGAAGACCACTGGGGCCTGCCGGGAGTGTGGTGACCGGGCCCTGCTGCCATAGAGCCCGGTGGCCCACACGGGAAAGGAGGCGGCTGGACGACGCCGCGAGACCTCCACTCGCGGCGCTACACCGCCTGTGCCCACGCCCTGAGACCCGGGCTTGAGACGGTAAGATCATCGGGGAACAAAACAAATCCCCGCCGCGAGCAGAGGATCGGCCCCCCCCCCCGGCTCTCCACATCAGGACAGGGAGTGTACGCGGGCCCTGGCCCAGAGACTCTCGGGATCACAATTAGGGGCCGCCCAAGGGCATTGCGTGGTCGAGGCGCTACTTAACTCTGCCTCTGTTCCCGGCGCACGGCCGAGCCCAGCGATACCGCAGAGGGAGGCAGGTTCATCCCAGAAGCCCCTGGCCTCTAGACAACGCAGCTATGGGCAAGAATGCAACGACACCCAAGACCAAGAGGCAGGGCCCAATGGACAATTTCGCTGCTCCGCGACCCACGGTGGAACAACGGCCCGTGCAATCAGGCGCACGCAATGACACGGACATGCTGCTGGAGGCCATACAGGCGTCTAGAACGGACATCCAAGCTTCACGAGCGGCCTTGGAAACCAAAATCGGGGAGGTAGGATCCGAGGTTACGCTGCTACGCCAGGACTTTCGAAACTTGACCGACAGGGTCACGGTGACCGAGTCGAGGTTGACGGACAATGAGAAGTCGGTCTCTGAGCTGAGGAAGGACATGGCAGAGCTCCAGGCCTCCCACCGTCAACTTCTGTGGAAGGTGGATGATGCCGAAAACAGGTCAAGGCGGAACAACCTGCGCTTCGTGGGCTTTAGAGAAGGGATTGAAGAAAGGAGTATGACCGCCTTCCTCCTCGACTGGCTCAAAAAGACCTTCCCTACGGCGCGGTTTTCCCCGTGTTTTATCATAGAGAGGGCGCACAGGGCGCTCCTGGCCAAACCACCGGAGGGTGCGAGACCACGACCGGTCATAGCCCGGTTTCTGAACTTTGCCGATCGAGATCTGATATTGCGGGAAGCCAGGACACTGGGTGAGATCCGCTTTGAAAACGCCACCATAATGATCTTCCCGGACTACAGTCAGGAAGTTTCTAAACAACGCCGCTCCTTTGACGCCGTAAAAGCAAAGCTGAGGTCCCTCAACATCCAGTATATGCTCCTCTTCCCGGCCAAGCTCAAGGTCATCTATCAGGACAAATCCATCTTCTTTGCACACCCGGACGACGCGTGGCAATGGCTGGAGGAGCGACCTATCCTGAATAGTAGGGAGGCGGCGGGCCGGGCAGTGCTAGACCGGTCACTGCGGGAACGACCGAAATGGGAGAGGCCGAAGCCGCAAAGACGGAGACTGAGGAGGACACAGCACAAGACGCCGCAAACTCCATACAGGACAAGAAACCTGCAGGACAGGAGGCGAGGCAGGTCCGCGTCACCGGGTACCGACTCCGTGGCAGGCTCGAGGTTTGGTAGCCTGAGAAATGGAATCCGCTCTGAAGAAGAAGAAATGGAGGAATCGGAGGGCCGCGCATCCGGTGAAGAGGAGGATGATACAAGGAGTGATTCGTTGCACCCTCTGGCCAAAGAAATCCGGCAGCTGGAGCAAGACTCTACAGGTCGTGAGGGACAGGTGGACACACAAGACTCACACTCGTGAACAATGATGCACTGGGAAAGGGAATAGATGGCGGCTCGGCGATGCAGAGCAAGCAAGTTGGCACCCCCCCTAGTACTGTTCTTTGTGTTTTTAGCACTGGTTGCGGTTTATTGAGGGTGGGATGTGTGGGAGGGCGACAGGCCTACTCCCGTGGATAGTTGAGACCCGGATGGGGATGCAACTGGAAGGGGAGGGAGGTGGGGTGGGGGGAGCGGGACGGGGTTTTGTTACCATGTTACCCCACGTTGGGGTTGTTGAGAGTGTTGGGGAGGGAGGGGGGAAGTTCGTCAAACAACAGCAGCAGCAAGTTCGGGAAAGTTTACCCTTGCTACCATCCCGGCCCTGGGGCCCGGTGCTGGATAGTCCTCAGGTGAAACAATGGCGAGTACACTAGCTACACCTCACGGTGAAGGCGCTGGGGTTAAGGCGCTAACCTGGAACGTAAACGGACTGGGTTCCAAAATTAAGAGGAGCCTGGTTACTGCATATATTAAGCGAGTAGCACCTGACATCATTTTCCTTCAGGAAACACATTTGAGGGGGAACCGCTGTGCCTTTTTAGCGCGCGGGCAGTACACAGTTCTGGCACACGCGGGATACATGGACTCACGGGGCACGGCAATACTAGTTAGGAAAACAGCACCTTTCACAGTCACACGTACATGGTTGGACCCACAGGGCTCGTTTGCCGGGGTGCAGGGGACATGGAGGAGGCGCAGGTACACTCTACTGTCGGTATATGCTCCACCCAAATTACAAACACGAACAATGCAGGAGATCACGGCCATTCTGCTAGACACGGCGGACACGATGCAGATTGTGGGGGGGGATTTCAATGACGTGATGTGCACGACGCGCGATAGATCTGGGAACCCCCACACAGTGGCTGCAGAGACGGCTTTGGCGCGCAGAATGGACACGATCGGTCTCACTGACGTTTGGCGGTGGCTACATCCTGCCCACGTGGCTTACTCATTTTACTCTGGGGCCCACAAGGTCTTCTCTAGGCTAGATTACATTTTCACATCGAGACAGGAGCTTTCGGCGGGAGACGAGGCAGACTATAGGGCGAGGGGTATCTCGGACCATTCTCCGCTGTTCGTACATATAGGTCGGGGAAGGGGGAGAGGTCAGGCACAGTGGCATATGTCGCCATGGGATTTACAGACTCCTGAAATTCTAGGGGGCATAAGAGCGGATATCAAAGTTTTTATGGCCGAAAATGAGGGATCGGTACAGTCCGGGGTGACACTGTGGGAAGCCATGAAAACGGTGTTGAGGGACCGCTTCCAATCCAGGGTAGGGGAGGCCAGAAGGAAACGCACGGAAGCCATAGCGAAGGAGGAGGCAAACATCTTGACCCGAGAGGCTGAATATCACAGAACGAAGGAGGAGGTAGATCTCAGAATACTGCTAGACACTCAAAGGCGGTATAGAGAGCTAAGCACGGACGAGGCGCGTACACAGGCGCTGGCCACCCTACATCGCTTGTACGATGTTGGCGACAAATCTGGTAAACTCATGGCATGGTTGAGCAGGCGCGAGAGAGCTGCCAGGTGGGTGGATTGGGTTGAGCTCCCTAGTAAGGCGCGGGCGTCCACAGACGGCGCTATAGCAGAGGCCTTTGCGACCTATTTCGAAGACTTCTACAGGGCGAGGGACCTAGGGGACTGCGAGGTGGTGCAATCGTTCCTGGGTAGCGTGGAAGTTCCGCAGTTGACCCCTGAAGATAGTGAGGCTTTGGAAGCCGACCTGTCCCTAGATGAAATTGCAGAGGCGATGGCTGCCCTGAAACCGGGGAAGGCTCCGGGACCAAATGGTTTCCCGGCGGAGTTCTTCAAACGAACGGGGGACCTCCTTTCGTGTCACATGAAGTCGCTGTATGCGGGTGCGTTTGCCTCCGGAGGCCTCCCGCCGGACCTGGCCCTAGCTACCATAATCCCGATTCACAAGGAAGGCAAGCCCCGTGGAGACTGTTCCTCCTATCGCCCAATCTCGTTGCTAAATATTGAGACTAAAATCCTGGCCACTATTCTTGCACGGCGCTTACGACAGGTAATTACGGGCCTGATCCACCCGGACCAGTCCGGGTTCCTGCCGGACAGGGCCACCAAACTCAACCTGCGGCGCACCCACAACTGGCTCCAAGAAGTCTGTGACAGGAGGGAGCCACATTGGTTCCTCTCCTTGGACGCAGAGAAAGCGTTCGATGCGGTCCACTGGCCTTTCCTAATGGGGACCCTTGAACGGTTTGGGTTTGGGCCCAAGTTCCAGCGCTGGGTGAAACTTCTATACTCGAAACCTAGGGCTAGAGTGCGCATAAATGGGCGAATGTCGAGAGAGTTCGCGATAGAGCGGGGGACGCGACAGGGGTGTCCGCTGTCCCCACTCCTTTTTACCCTCACGATCGAGATCCTTGCGATCCGTATCCGGCTCAACCGAGATGTGAATGGCTTCCTCTGGGGGGAATCGGCCACTGAACAGGAGAAGATCTCCCTTTACGCCGATGATGTGCTGTTGTACGTGACCGACCCGGCTACGACGATACCGGCCTTATTCAGGGAACTGGATGACTTTGGGGCGGTAGCCGGACATACTATAAACTGGCATAAGTCGGTCCTATACGACCCACAAGGTGCCCCGCGAGGGGAGGAGCTGCCTGAGCTGCTCATTCACACCACGGCAGGCTTCCGGTACCTGGGGGTCTTTATCACCCGAGATAAGCGGCGCTCCTACACGGACAATGTCGATAGAGTTTTGGTGGCGGCAAAGGCGGAGATGGATAGGTGGAGGCCGCTCCCGCTCACCATTTTGGGCAGGGCTGCTCTGTATAAAATGATCCTACTCCCAAAGTTTTTATACGCCCTGCAAAATGAGTATTATCCCCTCCCGGCTCTGACATTGCGGAAAATCCATACCGATCTCCGCTCCTTCTTGTGGCTGGGGAAGCAGTCCCGGGTGGCACTCATGACTATGCAGCGCCACCAATATAGTGGGGGTCTCTCATTGCCTAATTTGGAGGCCTATTACTGGGCGGAACACCTCACTCCGATCAACGATTGGATACACGCCCCGGCTGACCACCCCACCTATGCACTAGAGAGATCTAAATGGGAAAATAAGACGGTGCTCCACTTTTTATATGGGGGGAGGGGAGGCCGCCAGCTTCTCCCCGCGACTAGGATTACCCGGACGGCGTGGCGCAGAGCGTCGGTTAGAATGGGCTGGCATGAAAGGCTCACCCGCCAAACCCCCCTATGGGCATGTAGGTGGCTGACTGAACTGAACAAGCTGCGCGGGTTTCAAAGGTGGGATGACATTGGCATCACCACAGTTGGGGATGTCATAGCAAAGGGGGAACTTAAAACCTTCCAAGCACTGCAGCAGGAATTTGGACTCCAGAGAACCCAATACTACAAATACATACAGCTGCGACATGCATGGGGAGCCCAAAACATAACTCTCACTGACATTCCCCAGTTTGCACCACTTGAGGGCCGCCTACTGCAAGAACAGATACAGAGGGGGGCGGTATCCATGACCTACAAAACACTGACAAATAACATGTTGGGTGATCTACAGGTCCTCAGGGAGAGGTGGGAGGCAGATGTGGGCACGCTGGAGGACCTAGACTGGGAACTCATACTCATGCACCCCCGAGAAGTGGCCATAAAATCGAGGCTTCGCCTCATTCAGTTTAAGGTCCTCCATCGGGCATACTTTGACAGGGTGAGGCTTTTCCGGATGGGGAGGGTTAACAACACCACCTGTCTACGATGCCAGCACCAAGCGGGCGACTTCTTCCACATCATCTGGGGATGCACAGTGATACAGGAATATTGGGACGAGGTTTTCAATGAATTGAGTGCGATACTGGAGGTAGAGATACCCAAGGACCCCAAACTGGCGCTCTTGGGAATGTCCACGGAGGTGGATATCACGCGATACTTGCTCATTTTTCTGCTGCTGGCCCTGGTGGTCGCAAAAAGGGACATTGCAAGATTGTGGGGGGCGCCTGGGAAACCAAATCTCGAGGAATGGAGAAGAGGTCTAGATATGTATATGGCAGCTGAACGAGTTACGTATAAAGCTAGGGGGTGCCCCCGAAAATTTAGAAAAATATGGGCCAAGTGGAGGCACTACCATGGACTGGAGTAGGAGGGCGGGACCGGTGGGGGAAGTGGGCGGGTGGTAGGATGAAGCACAGAGATGGTGCGTATGTCGCTGATTCCAGCATGTGTACCCTTGAAGGCTACGGGCCATGGGGATTGCTTATACTCAATGTCACACAACTTAGAGGACCGAGAGAGCCAGGAGGGTCGGGGGGGGGGAGTGGTTGGAAGGGTTCATGCTGCCGGGGGGGGGGGGGGGGGGGGGGAGGACGGGTAGGGGGGGGGCTTCGAGGAGAGGTCTCTCAGTTACTGCCTTTACTTATAGTTGATGGGGGGGGGGGGGGGAGTTCGGGGTGAAAATGAAAAATAAGTTCGTCAGGATGAATGCAATGTAACTGACTATTTCAAAAGTTGCGTAAAGGCGGGTAGAGCGGAATGTTGACGCTCCCCCGCGATGTCTTGTTCCTGGTACTTATGATTAGCCTGGTGCAACAATAAAAAGAATTAAAAAAAAAAAAAAAATGTTGCTTGTAAATAGGAAGTTCTTATGCAAAAAAACATGTATAGTCTCAAGTCCCTTAAATCAGTAGTTAAAAATATGGCCACTGATTCCTAATCAAGCGCTCTCCCAAGAGCAGGGTAAACAATGCCAGCGTCAAAGAAAAATAAGCCTCTATAACGAGCCCCTGGTGTCAGGGACTCCAAGCGCTTCCTGCGCTTCTCACCCGGATGCTGGGGGAAGAGGGGCTCCTTTCCTGGTGTTCGGGGCTGCTACGTGCGCCGGATGGTCTCAGGCGCCTCGCGCCCCGTAGAGCACACTCGCTCCTTGCCCCGGCCGGTCCCCTCGTGCTCTCCCGCCCGCTCTCGACAATCCAACGAGCGGCGGGGGATGCAGCACACCTCGGGGGACGACCGGCCCGGGGTGGGGAACACACGTGGACTCACTCCCTCGGCGAGGACAGGTCAGGCCGCT